>NC_069145.1:25677251-27089347 GCF_943734635.1 Anopheles cruzii
CACCGTCTCCACGAAACCACGTAAGACGGTTCCTGATGATGGAGGCCAACAGAAACAAAAAAAGAAGAAAATGGCGAAGGAAAAGCTCTTACCGACGAACGCATAATATGATGAAGATTAAGATATTACGTATTCATCTTGTGTGGATAATTTATTTGTGCTTCGGCTTTATGCTGCGTCGTCGCCGTCGTCATCAGGCTGAAGGAGGGTCACCTTCGGAGTCGCGAGGAAAATGAGCCATGCGATAGAATGAAAAGAGCACTTTCTGCGCAAGGACTGCCGCATGCTACCTTAAAGAAGTATGCTGTGCGGGCTCTCTCTCTCTCTCTCTCTCTCTATCAAGCTCCCCCTCTCTCTCTCTCTCTCTCTCTCTGTGCAATCCAGCAAGATGATATTCTGCTCTTTCACTGCTTCGGTTCAGGTGAGCGCAATGGGCGATGAGTGTCCTTAAAAAGGATACAACCGGCACCCAACGAAACCACGCGAAACCTGACCGGAGCGCAAGAATGTTGTCCTCCACCCGTGCATGGTGTGGCCAGATCGTTATCAGTGACACAATCACAATCAACGGTAAGCAAATGGGTCCCCTCGCACACCACTTTCGCCGCTCCACCTCCTCCGTCTGTTGGCCGTCGGTGGTGCGCTGTGTGGCTTTGTATGGTGCGATTTTAATAGCCACTGCCACTCGAGGCTCCGGAGCGATGGTGCGGCGACATTATGCTTGCACATTGCACACCCACCCAACATCCGATCCGTCATCCGGGTCCGCTCGTCCGCTGCGGCGTCGTTAAATGATTGAAAAGAAACCCGGTGCGCTTCGGATAAGAAGCGCCCGAGACCCGTGGTTTATGAGCGATGGGGCGAGTTTTATGTCCACGACCATGCCGGTGGCAACGAACTTGCCGAGCGATGCACCGCAGCGCACCGCACGGTCCTTCAACCGAACTTGAAGCTGATGAGCTGCCAGCAGCACCAAGCCCCAACCACCGCTGGCGGACCCAGGGAGAGACCACAAAAGATTCTGCTCTGGGTGGTTGGCGTACGGAAAGCAGGAAACTGTCCATACACACACACATACACGCATATCCTGACGGAGGGGCCTTGGCCCGTCGGCAACCGCTCGGTCCGTGGCGGGCATTCCGACGGCCACACCAGCGAAGGTGATGAAAGCAATCGATTTTATCGCCATTTTTATGCGCAGCGAAAATATTTCTCACCCGAACCCTTGGTGGCCACGCGACTTGCCTCCGCACACGGCGGAACGTGTTTGCTGATTGCGACGATTTTTGTCCCCTCATCTACCACGCCCCTGGTCTGGTTTCCCCGGGGGGGCGGCGTGCGTTGCTTGATTTTTATCAAACAAACGAAGGCACATAAAACGCCTGTTGATGCCTACGGGTGGAGTCTGTGAGTCGGCCGAGAGAAACAGAGGCAGAGAGAGAGAGAAGATTAACGGGATTTGGTGTCTTGAACGACCCAGGTTAGTGCATAACCGATCCAATAATGTTGCCACCAGATGGCGGTGAAGGCATCGTCGCCATCAGGCTCCGATCCGTGGCACCGTTCGGGGACCCTGGGGAAAGCAGAGCGTTTGCTTACTCAGGAGGAAGTGTGCCAATGCAAACACGCATACACACACACCGGTGTGTTGATGCTGATGCGCGATAGGAACAAGACACACACACGAATGGCTGCTGTATCCCGCGGCCCGCATCACACACGGGCCTGGGCCGGCCTAGGCCGCCAAGTCTCAATTTCGACGCCAAGCAGCGAATGCCTCTGATGTTGTATCGGATGGAATTCCCTCTACGGCGACAAGATTAGCAGCTCCACGGACCCCCACAGATCTCCCTTGATCTGCGCGATAAACACAAACAACGGCAGCGAGGATTTCTTTCCCCGGAACCCAACGCCACTCGAGCTTGGGGGAAATAAGACGATGGATGGTACGCGCGTGTGTGTGTGTGAGTCTAATGCTCCGATCAGATAGCTGATCGTTTCGCCGATGGTAAACATGGGGTGGGGGGGGACCACGACTGCAAGAGAAGCAGAACCATTCGGCTATGGCGGCCGTTGCCGTGGCGTCCGTTTTCCATTTACACAAATTAAATGTGGAGATTATCGATCAAACACAGCTCACAGCATTCCGGTGACAGGATTACCGGGCTACGGGTAATGGAACTCATTACGCCGAGGTCCCGGTGGGAAGCTTAACCGGAAGTCCTGCCTGGAGGGCACCAAAAGTGATTCAATATTCATATGATATGTTGTTCCAAGAAGCAGCAATTGCAGCTTTGAATGATAAGACATAATCCTGGGAATGTCAATTGGATTGAGACACAACGGCCGCAGGATGTTGGAAACGCACGGCTCAACAAAACGAGGTTACATCAATCATAAATTTATCATTCATAAAGGTTTGTCTAAAGCTTCTATCTGAGAGTTTCAGTTTTTAAATCAAAAAACATTACTAATCAACAAAAGTATTGTAAGGAGTCTGTTTCGACAATAACTGCCATTGGTAACCAAAGTAACTACGTGTCGGTCATTACACGACAGCTTTTTTGATCGAGAGTCGAACAAATGGTCCAGAAACTCGATACGTTTCATATAGTGTTTGGATTCCGAAGATGGGGTGCAAAATATCAATTGTGGCTGCCGCTGAACGGCACGTAGCGCCGTCCTGTTGAAATCCTTTCCAATTTTGATAATACTTTCCATAGAGCATAGAGCGTCCTATTTCGTAAATGTCAAAGTTTTTACTAAATGGTTCCATTTTTCAGAATGAAGTTTTACGTTTTAAAAGTCAAGCAAGCGGTAGTTTAAAATGCATACTCTAGACCACCCTATACTTTCAACAAGTCTTGTATCACCCGTTTCAATCATAGGAATAAATCAAATGACTTCAGTTATGTGGATTTGATACAAACTTTTAAACTATTTCCAATGAGAATCATTTGACAGCTTTTAAGAGCGCGTGAAGTGATTGTATGATGGACAATGTGCTGACAAATACAATTGAACGTGCCATAAAGTGTGCTGTAAAAAGTTAGTGCCACAAATTCTCGGCCCCGATGGGTTGTGAATTCGAAAATAAAATTAGAAATAACATAGCACATAAAACGGGCTGTTGTGGCTTTTGTGGCACCACGTCATTCGAGTCGATCCGATAAGGGGACGGCCATCATGGAATGATTATTTCCACGTCACTTTATTGCACGTCACGACAATCAAATGTCAACAGTGTGAGATTCCAGCCCGCTGATAGTATAGCGATCTGTCGCTCTGTTTACGTTTGTAAATCATGTTTACACTGACACAAAACAGCGCCAAGTATGTTGTTCATATTCACTCCATAAATCATCCTCCAGTTGGATCTGAATCCCGGTTCCGTTTGATCGTCCGATTGCGTTGGCGCAGTATCCGGAGCACGTCGGGCATCGCCGCCCAGCATATGTACTCACCTGTGGAGAAGAAACGAAGAAGTAGAATAATTGATCAGTGCCTCATCAGCGCCAGCATCAGCAGCAAAAATGTGTGTCACAATAATCGCCCCATTTGGCAAACATCGCATCCGTCTCCATCATCGATCGATTATGAGTTCTGTTTGATGGCCCCCAGCCCGGCTCGGCTCGGGAATGCCGCGTTGCCAACTGACACAAACACTCGCACTCGTAACGCTAACTCATCTGTCAAAAGCAGTCGCCTGTCGCCGGGACAAGCACTTCGCGACAGAACGCTGCGTGTTGCCGAAAATGTCGATGACGAACCTCGAAATGGTCTCGGACGCCTGGAAGCTTTCCGGAACTCCTCTTTCCACCACCGAAGCACCCGCGGAGCTCGGATATTGATTGCCCTCCGGGTGGAAGCGTGAGGTCTGCAGAAAAAAGCATCGTCTGGTACCCCGGTACGGTTTGTATCATATTTTCTTCCACCGGAGTGGCTGAGATATGGATTGCCATTTGCGGTAACCTACATTGGATTGCATAATTTATGGTGGATCTATCGTGCGGCTCGCCCTCGGGACGGTGGGCGCGTTCCATTGCTTTCTTGGCACGTGCTGACGTCCCTCAGACTGCAACATGACACGCCATCGCGGCCACGAATTTACATTTTTCCGCGCCAATCGAGACGCGTGCATCGCGAGAAGCTGCTTCCCTGGCATGTCGATGACATTTCCGGGGGACACTCTTTCTTTAGACATCGTTCCCGTATTCTTGACGACGTGTCCCTTTTTCCCGGATCTTCGCGGCAAAGGTTCGCTTCTGACCATCGATTGTGACGAGATTTTGGATTCCGGACCAGCGTGCGCCATCAATCTATGTATATCGCCACGATAAATCATCCCTTTCTCCGATGCCGGGTGCTCGGGCTCACGATAAACTGAAAGCTCATCGTTGGTTCCGTCGCTCCACCGGCGTAAGTTGCTCTTTCCGGTCCAATCCATGCCCCAATTTGTGTGTGTGTGTTCTGGTTGGAGTGTTCCGGTTCTTCGCCGAATCTCTTCAACGAGCGCTTTCCGACCGTGCCGAGCCTCGGAGTGGGTTGTGATTTTGGGCTTCGGGAGTGGCTGGAAAATATATGTACCACAGCCCGTGTCCGCACTCTCGACCCTCGAGGCGCAACCTTCGCGCATTCCGGCAAAAACCACACCGCATCGGAGATTCGGTCGCCCCGAAAGATGCTCTGCTGGCGGGCGGCTTAATTTACCATATTTCATCCCCGAACAGCCCATTTCCCGGTGGGGAGGCTCGATGCGGGTGCGATGACCGCGCGATACGAGCGCCGACGCCCACCCGGAAACAGATAGTTTGCTGAGCGCGTCCAGGAAAAGAAAAGCCCGTGGCTCCGGTGTCGGTGTGTTTGTAGCGGCTCGGAATGCCGAGATTGCCGTGGCAACACGTTCCGGTGGCCGACGCTCCGGAGTGTAGGCAAAGTTTAGCGCCCTCGATAGGCGACTGGGCAACGTTGGTGGGGCTCGGACTTTGCCCTTTCCCACGTCGGAGTATCCAGTTTGAACTTTGAGGCGGACGGGCGGAATCCAATCCATCGTGCTGCATTAACGAGAAAGCCTTGGTCACCGAATAAACTAGGCGAGGTTTTTCGTCTTCTTCGTCCCATTTCGGGCAACCCGGCCAACCCGAACGGATCGGAAGTGATAAAATATGCATCTACTCCTTGCAATCCGCACAGATCACGCTCGGCCCATCGGACGACTGCGGATTATGCTTCTGCCTGTGGCTAATCTGTGGGTGCCGGGAGTCGAGTCGGTCCGCGTGTTGCGGGGAAGCTGTGGGTCGAGATCGAGAGATTTGCCACTCGCAGGTATCGGACCGGAAAAGGAAATAAACAAACAACCGGTCGGTCGGTCGGTCGGTCGGTGGAACGAACAGCCGTGACGGGGATGCGGTTTTCTGTGGATTGCCGTCGGCAATGTTTAGCAGCAACATTAGCGCATTAGAGAACCGTGAAACGGTTTACGGGCCCGGCCCGGCCCACTCGGGAGCCATCGGGTTGGATAAGGTTTTCGTCTCGTATCGTTCGTATTTGAATCTCTTTTTTCTCGAGACTCGGATGCCGCTTCGGGATGACGCAGGAGTTTTGATTTTATTTGGCACCCTCGCAAAACAGAAACGACGGTGCCGGCAGATGTCCTCAGACGTGGCGCTGACATCGAATTGGAATACGAACGTACAAACGAGGTATACAAGAATGGCATCCTTGCGCAACCGAATTGGAATTTTGTTTCCTTCATCCGAATTTCCTCAACTGACAGCGGGCCGAGCGACAATTTGTTTTTTGTTTCGGAATGTCTGCTTCACTTGGTTATCAGAGCATAGAAATTGACGTGACTTGCTTGAGTAATGCAGGTTATGATTGTTACCCAAACTTCTAGAATCAATCATTAGGCAATGGTATTTTGCGGTAAAAGTTCAATAAAGTAAAAATAGAACATACCATCCGAACATTATCAGAACAACCAACATTAAGCATTATCAGAATGTGTTTGCATACTGTTAAGCGTAAAATGCAGGCTATGAAAACTCTTTAAAAGTTCTGACTTTACGTGATGGACAAATAGCTTGACCGACCTTCCAGAACGTTAGTGGACAGTGAACTGCAAACACTTTTGGACGAAGATGACACCAAAAGGGAGCAACAACTTGAGGATCGGTTGAATGTGACTCTAGAAGACATCTCACTGCGTTTAAATGTCACCCAAAAGATCCAGGAGAAACCGAAAAATCACATGTGAAATGCTGCTTGCCGGGCACAAAAGTAAGTCCACGAGAACTATCTGCATCGGCTGTCCGGCCAAATCGCTAAAGAGTTTGATCTATTTAAACAAAGCCAAACGGTTGATAAGCAACAACACCAACAAAAACGGGCCCATTTGAAGAAAGTCTTGAGTAGAAAAAGTCCACAATACCACAGAAAAATGGTACTTTGTTGCATGATAACGCTCCTTCAAATACTGCAAAACCGGTCTGGGAAATGATTAAATCATTTCGTTGGGAATTACTTTCACATTCAGCATACTCACCAGACTTGGCTCCTTCCGACTACCACCTTTTAACATCGCTGGGACACGCCCTTGCTAAGCAGGGCTTAAATTCTTGCGAAAATGCGGCCTCTAGTTTCTTGCGATTTCGATCGTCTTCTACGCTAATATGGAATATTAAAAAGATTGAATTTGATTGAGCAACACACCACAACCCTACAAGATCCGGGACCTCAAAGACATGAGCCCCCTTTCACGCGGCAGGATGATTCAATTTCACTTTCTTACATTAAGCTGATTGGCGCAAATGTTATGCCATCACCCTTTTTGATGAAAATGTCGTGCATACAATTGGAATACTTCAAAGGGCTTCTAATGCTTTCGGCGACGTTGCTACAAATTACGTCCCCGAGTCGAGTCGTAAGCTTTCCCTCTCTCTAGCGATAGTTAGCACTTCACTATGGGCTTACGGAGACGCTATCAGCGTTTATTTCTCGAAACCAAATTACAGCCCCCGAGTATTGCCGCCTCCGACACGCCGCCTTCGCTCCACAGCCGGTGACATACGCTGTGCGGTCTCCACATATCGACTTACAGAGCTTCGGAAGACTGCAAACAGACATCCCCGAACCCCCAAAGTGTGACACACACTTAACGACACTTAAATCGTGTTTTAAAGCTCCTATTAACGGCGGTGGCATTGAGGCCCTCGGTTCTCCATCCTAGACTCCAGGCGGCCCTGCCGAGATTGACGGAAGACTTTTCTCTCCATCGTCCCGCACCAAAACGCGCTGTGCCCGTGTCGTAAACGTCTCGTAATTTGCTCGTTCCCGAGCCCGACCCGGTCGGCGGAGGGCGAGTCCTTGCGAGCACCAGGTCTTAGGTCGCCCGTAGCATCGGCGTACGACAGAGCATTGGTAATGAATTCGTAAAAGCATCACCGGGCCAACTTTCCGGTCCCGTACATGTTGATGAATAAATTTAGATAAAAGATTAATTAAAGAAGGAAATTTACTCCATCCGGATGGTTCCGGGACGGCACGGACGCTAGGGCTCGGCGACGGGTGCGAATTTCCTTTCCTTCCTGTCAGTCATTAATATTGCCGCCTCGGCATGGCCACGACGCGAGGCGTCGGTTCGTTACACGAGAGTGTCTATCGACGCGCTCGTGACGTCACGACCGAAAGAACCAACGAAACCGAAACATGGTGATGATTATAATGATGATGCCAGCTCCGGCAACGAACAAGCCCCAACACCGACGGCTACGTTGAAGGATGTGCTCTAAAGCGCCACCCAACCAGCCAACCCGCCAGCCGGCAGCCTTATCCGCCTGCCCGTGGGCCACAAGAAACCATATATCTTCTTATCAAATATTTTTCCAACCTCCCCAACTTCTTGCATTCCCCTACGTGTCCCTCGTGCCGCCTCTTGCTTTAGAAGACTTCGACCGGCTCCAGTTGGCGGCGTCAGTCAAGAAAACGCCGACAACTGGGACATTCGCAGAGGCAGAACGACGCACAAGGCATTAGATTGGCCAGCCTACTTGCGAATTCTAATCTCTCTCTCTCTCAATCCCCACTAGACCCCTTGGCCTCGCGCACCGTGGCCCGTACACCGCAACATGACACCCGGAGTACCACCCACACTCACACATACACGCAGGGTGGGGCTGACCCGACCCTCAAGATTAGCTCGTCCAAGTCGTTGCGCTAGCCTAAGACTACATTCTCCTAGGAGTCAGGAGGAGTCCCAAGACTACGACCGGCCAGCTCAGAAGCTCATAATGATGAACTATGCGAACGTCACCGGGCACACATACAAACATATCCACAAACGCACACACATAGACGGTGATGGGAAGCTCCGGAAGCCAGGTCAAAGGGACGACAATGAAGCGCCACGGCCGCTGACGGCCGCAAACGGTGTTAAATGTTGAACTCCGTACCTTCGCGTAGCCGTTGCGCTACAAAATGGACGAACCCGAAGCGCACCGAAGGCTGACGTGAAGCAACCAACCCGGATCCCGTTGCCACTTCCGGCAGATTGTGGTGTGGTGGGGCTCGTGTTCATTTAGGCCGTGCGCTCGTGTTCGACGGCTGCAGCCATTCCGTCGGTTGTTCGGCACCGTGCGGGTGTATGCCGACTAAACCGGAAACACCCACCCGGTGGGCCACCACACCCAACGCCCGGGCCCACGTGTCGCCACTGTGCCACGCGTTCAAAGGCTAAATAATAAATTGATTCAAACCCGATGACAAATATCACACCTGTCTGTTGGTTTTGCTGCCTCGCCTGAGCCCGGCGCAGACGAGTCAGTCAGGCTAGAGGGAGAACGGTGGGTGTCCCGCGACCACCTACCCCTTCGCCTCACTAGCGGATCCCCATGGCTGGGCCGTGGTCCCCGCGGTCCGGGCGCTCAAGCTCGCTGATGAATGATGTTTGGTGTCAGAAATCGGTTCATTGCTCGTTAATATTCACCTTTTTCCCAGGACTTTTTTCCCTTCTCTCTGTCTCCCTCATTTTCTGTCACTCCCACTAGAGGGTGCCTTTTTAGGGGGAGCCTACGAAACGCTTTGACATTTTTCCGACTCCCGACGGCGGGCTTTTTTATGCGCCTGGATTTAGATTGTATTGGATTAGCGAAACGTTATTTGAGCAAACAGACGCGCACATGGGGAAGTCCTGCGTAACCGCTGAGCGGAAGGCTGCAGGTCGGGGCAAGGATTCGTTACGGTAATGTTTATGCTTGCATTGTTGTAGCTTGATACTTTGTTCGCGCCCTATCCGCGGGTTTGGCGGTGTTTGGGAGCGCGCCAAATCAGCGCTCAATATACTGGGGAATAAAAGACGGAAGGTTGTTTTTGGACTGCCTGCCGGGAGAATGAGCCACTAAAGGGGCCCTGTTCCAATGGCAGTACCTTTTGGGGTGCCTTTATTATGGAATTAAAGAATGAATTCAATACAGCACATTCTTCCTCACATCGGCGTTTGCTGGTAATGATAATTAATTTCAACTTAAAGGCCAAACGACAGCAGCACATCGTGCGGCGTGAGTGCGAAGCGTTAGATGCAAATGGAAGTCCAGTCCAGTGCCCAGATCGAAATGGTTTAGTAAGTCAAGGGAGATTCATCATCAGACCGATTGACAAAAGGCATCATCTGCTCAGCAAAACACGATGATGCTACATTGACGCACCAACTAGGTACTGGGAACACTGGAACTTTTCTCGGTCAGCACTCGCAGTCCTCCAACAGAACTGAGTTTGTCCACTGTCACTTAGGGGAAACTCTTTGGTGACTTCTAATCAACGAGTGGTCAAATCAAGAGAACGACATTTTTGGATTAAACTGAACCATCAACTTAATTCCTTGGTCATGAGAAAACGGCGAAGCATGGTCCTAATATCGAAATCCATTTGCTTGTAGACGATCACCACATAAATGCGTTGATCCTACTTTTTGGAAATAAAAAAACCTATCTCTTTCGTGATCATAAACCAAAGCTAGGCTTTCTCATCGCGCATTAGATTTTGATGAATGATTTCATATTTTATCCTGGGTAAAGGCATCGGTTATCGCCTGTAAAATCAAAAACAAAAGAATGGTGCCAACCTTAGGTAATGCACGAAGCTGAGCCATGGCAATCGTCGCCATTTTTCACCCGATTTGGCAGGCCGATTATCGACACCTAGATGACGCATCCAACCGCTCCCCACCGCAACAGATAGAGAGACAGTGTGTGTGTGTGAGAAAGATAGAGAGCGAAAGGTAAGCCCATTTATTATGCAAACGCATACATCATCGCCAAAAACCAAACGATCGACCGTTCCGTAGCCTCATGTATCCAAATTTACCTTCTCCGGTACCAATTTATCCGGGCGAAGCCTCACACGCGCATAAAAAGGTTTATCAAAGGCGCACCAATTTTCCCCGAGGATCGTCTACGGAACATTCCGCGGCGCTTGGTGGCAAAAAGCACACCGAAAATCTGCTCCTTTCACGTATTCGGGTGAACGTGCGAAGCTTTGCTCACGTTTGACTTGTATCTCTCTCTGTGTGTGAGAGAGAGAGAGAGAGAGAGTGTGAACGATAGAGCACACCCCCATAAATAACCTTTTATTGGTGGCCCAGTTCAATATATTCTCATTTATGCGAATTTGCTATTGACCCAATTGCACCCGGACGGGGACTCACCGTGACCACTTCCGGTGCCCGTCACCAACCGGTGGGTTTTTGTAACAGCAAAATCGGACCGGAAACTCGAGGTATTTTTTCCCCTTAAATTGAGCACGACCGGATCGATTTCCACGGCGTAATCCACCCGCCAATCGACGTTAGTGTCGGGCGAAAATGCGAAGCGTGCCGAAAGCGGGCGCCTTCACAGCTCGTTGAAGGTTTGTTGAAGTTTGAAAGTTTCGCCAATTTTTTTTTTCTGTTTAACTTGCTTCTTCCAAACAAATTGGAAAAACACGAGAGGCAACCGGGACGGGGAAACCGATCGTGCAACGGAGCGTGGAGTGCCCCGAACTACCCGACTATGCTGCACCGACGGGCGAACGGCACGGCACTTGTTCATTGTGGAGCAAATTTATTGCCGCCACCGTCGGGGCATAAACATTTCGGAATCAGTTTTCCCGTGCAGTCTATTTCATGTTGCTCCCCGAAATTGGTTCCCACGACCCGGCCCGACTCGCTACAGCAAGGATCGTGGCGCGGTGTTTCTTTCGCTTCTTCTTGCGTTACGCTGAAGATATTTTACATTCTCTCGTCACTCCATAAACATGGCCGATGGGCCGGCATCGCGGGAAGGGATTGCATTTTCCCCGAAGCAACGGTAGCTTTCGCCGCCAGAGCGCCGTCCGTGTTGCCGGAAAATGGCTGGCGCAACAGATCCCCGATCATGCTGTCTGACGGGCGTACGCCACATCCTCGTAAGGATCCTCGCCGACTCTAGAAGCTTCGCAAATTTGGCGTCTCTCTACATCTGGAGGGCCTTTGCCTTCGAGCAGCTTATCACACGCTCTCCGGATGGCCAGAGACGCCCACAGGAGATACATCACGGAACCGACGAAACTGGCGCTGACTTTGGGACTTTGGGACTTGCCCCAAAAAGTCAGAGTCCGGCCGGTCCGAAACTATCATATCGATTTTCCACCGAGAAGTGTCTATTATAGCGTCTCCAGAGGAGTCGATGATGATTTGTTTCCACATTCGGCCACAAGGGGTCGCTGTCACATGCTAATCCCATTAGACATCGGAACAAAAGACTGCGTCTCCGTCCGAAAGTGAGCCCTCAAAGACTCCTTCGAACAACGAACGACTCGTCTCGAGCGTCCCAGCTAACCGACAGGCTTTGGACTTGTTAGCTTCGTACTTCGATGTTTCGACCGTTCCGAAACATCATACCACACACACACACACACTGCGCCTATCGCTCGTTTTGGCCCGGCAATATCGATGACCCGAAACCTGGATCATCACCGGCAGCAGCTCCGACCTGACAGGGCCCGGATACCGGAGCCGGTCAACTTTGGCAGCTGGCAGTGAGTTGGACACTTCTCTGACGATACTCGTTACTACCCACCGACTTCTGTGATTCTTTCCAGCCATGATAAAAGTGATAAGTGGGTGCTAGCGGCAGCTGGGCGAGGGAAAGAGTGGCTGAACGGACGGACTTTCAGGGCGGTTCGGCTAAGTCAAAATTCATCGAGCCGGCAACTGGAGCCCCGGCCAGAACAAACTAGAAACTTCCACATTCAGCGCAAAGTTTGTGGAGTGACGACCGGGCCACTGGCCGAGTGGGTCGAGGCAATGTTTGCTGGCGAAATGTTGAATGTTCATGAAAATTTATGGTCAATCCCGCACGGGCCGGCCCACACCGGCCGGCCGTGCTTGCTATCGATTTGTTTATACAATCGACGAGCCCTGGCGCCGGAAGTCAGAACACTCGTTTCCGCTCCATTAGCATGGCCAGGCACGGCTGCATATGTGTGGGCCGGAGGGATTCTCGGCACCGGACTCTAGCAAAACGGAGCATCCGCAGACAAGATGTAGTTCGGAGCCACCGCCGTTGAAGGGGGGCCCGTAGCCATTTGCAAAATATTCAGATGGAAATTAGGTGCTAAAGCCGAAATCATCATCATTTGTCGAACCGTTCGAGCGCAACGACTAAATGAGGTCCGACCACCTGGGGTGAACGGACCTCGTGGTGGTCGCAGGGTGGCGGTGTTATACCCGAAGGAGCAGCGGGGGATATTTTCCGCTTGCGAAGGCTCATTGTGAGGTCAACTGGAACGACGAATTTTTGCGACAAATCGTTACCCGGACCGAACGAGGCCAACCGATGGGGGTTTGGGACAACTTTTTGACTTATTGCGTATTGGTTGTTTACATTAGAGCATGCTCCAGGTTGCCATTTCCGTTCAGTTGGGCCACCGACAACGGCGTATGCATAGCCGATGTCCCTGCTGAGAGGCTATGCAGAAGAATGTAGCTCGGTTTGCAGCGCCCTGATCCGGGGTCCGAATGATAATGGGTGATAAATTATGAAATAACGTGCACATAATAAACTCGCATCGCTCGGTGGAAGAATCAATTTCTGGCTGACTGACTGACTGGCATACCCGAGTAGGGAGCTTAGATCGTGTGGCCACACTTTGTCATAAATGCATTATGCATGCATACGAACAATTTATCGGCGCCATTCCGTATGCATGCACACCCCGGGGGGGTCAGAAGTTCCAGACTTTCGCCGGACTCGTAGCCAAGGGTTTTGCATTTTTGAGCACGCTTTGGTGACGGTGACTGTTGAGAAATGCGATTCGAATAATGCATGCCAACAAATGCGTGTTGATGTGTTACGGAACTGTTCTGGATGTAGGTTACGCAGAGGTAAGCAAACAGCTGAATTTCGATATGATGATGTTTACAATCTTTGCGATCATTGTTTCCAATGTGTGGGGCTTTGTCCAACTAAAGCTTGATGCTTTAAATAGCGTGATTGTAATTGTGATTTGTGAGGATTTATCATATTCTCCTCGTATTGCATACTTTTAGGGGTTTTTAAGCAGAAGTTTAACACTGAGAATGATTTGCAAGTTGAAATATTGAAGACTACTTCTAATAACCCTAAATTAGTTGTGATACCGCAATAGCATCATCAGTTGGCAGTAGTTTTAATGCATTAGTCTACATGACAAGCTGCGATGCTTCTTCGGTACCTTTAGCAAATCAGGCTATCAATTTAAGAACTCTGCTTTATCACTGTAACAGAAGAGAAAAATCGGACCAAACTGTCGTTTAGTTAACTTTGATCGGTCTTCACTGGATCCGGATTATTTATTTCAACTCTTTGAACGCATTCGATGAAAACACTTAAAATAGGAACAATAATTCCCGGCCAAGAATCGATACGAATGGACATTTCAGCACATAATCGTGTTGACAAAGAAGCTTTTAAGAGGGACTAATTTCCTGAGCTCGCAAAACCGCGATCGTATGAACCTGGCGATAAATAGTTCCCGCATAGGCCATAAAGCCCGGAGGTAATGACTTTCAAAGACAGATGAAGCATAACTTTAACAACCCATTGAAAACAAAACTGATTGCTCCATTTTACGCCCGACCTGCATAAATTATGAAACTGCAGTTCGTGCGCACCACCTACCCCGGTTGCCCGTGAAGGAGGTCAACACCCTGCGGGTCAGTGGCCAACATTAGCTATGCGATGTAAAGGCAACTGATGCGTTGTTTCTGGCTGACGAACTACGATCGATCCTGGCGCGCTGCAAAACCCGATCAACCGTGCACTGCACCTCCGGCAAATCCTTCTCCACACACCGCTGACCTCCCGGGTGCGGGTGATACATCATCCCAAAATAAAAGGCCCTACAACATGACTTCCTGCCGCTGCGCCATTTGCACCGTTTCACCGACCAACGGCGAGCACGGGGGGGGAAAACGGGCACACGAACACTGCCGACAAATGAAGTCGAACTTCCTGCCCTCCTGCTGGCAAAACCAGGCCAGGCGCCGGGTGGAAGTCACTCAATCGCGGCGCATCGCAAAACCGGAAGTGCACGTAGAAACGCGGCCTGGCAGTGACGGTGCTGGGCTGAGTACGTGAAACAAATGGCAAACAAGTAGCAACCTCAACACACCCGCGGCCCAACCGCGGGCGGCCTTCAATGGTCGCGAAAAACAAAAACCAATCCACTTCCCACACACACACACACACGGGCTCCCGGTTTCAGAGACCAATTTCCGGAGCTGAAGCCCCGTTTGCGTGCCCAAAGCCGGGAACGGACCGACCCGATGGGTCGGTTTTATGGGCAGCATAAAATATCCTTAAAACATATTTACCTCTCATCCCGCAGCCACCCCGCAGTTTCCGCCGCTTCCGTGACCACCGCTGCGCCACCGCGGCGTTGAAATGTTGGTGCCGCTGGGCCGGAAGTGCAAAGTGACCCGAACCGAATTGGACATAATTCTGTACAGTATTAGAATTTATAAGTGCGCTTGTCGGCCGTTTTGTTTCATGTTTTTCCGCTCTGTTTTTTTGCGCGCTCCTTCCTGCCACCCACCCAGTCCCGCCCCGAGTTCCCCAGGCACCGCGCCACTGAGTTTTGGCACACTTTGTCCGTGCGCGTTGCGTTTTCATTTCGATTCGCGGCGGGGCGCAGAGTCGGCCGGTTGTCGGTACCATTATTTTTCGCACGGCCACCGGCACCGGGGCACGGAGCCGCAGCCGAGGGGCGTGAATGGTCCAACGTTGGCGTTTTTTTATTCTGGCTGTATGTCGACGCCATCGCTGTCCACTGTTTGGCCGCGCGTGTTTGGCACGGTTTCTGGCAAACATCTCTCGCGCTTCCGGTGCCGGTTTCCGGTTTGTTCCGCGTGGCCGGTTTGCCAACTGTTGTGGACCGGGCCCGGGCCCGGGCCCGGGAGCGGATGTTTTATTTTGGTGACGCTTTGGTTTTCATTTCGATTCTTTTCACAAATCCCCGTTTAGCTGGTCGAGTTTTGCGGCAACCGCACAATGTCGGGAGTGCGGCGTAGACCAATAAAGTGTGGCGAAAAAGAGTTACAAAATGACATTTCTATTCCCTACTTTCGGAACCTTTCTAAGGATCACGAAAATAAAATACTGTGACGCAGGGTTGGCTGAAGATTGTTCGAGACTAATTCGATGGCATCGATGGTAGTTGTACTGTCAAACCTGAAGTGTTTTGGAAGTGATATTAGTTTCAATTTCAATTTATTTTCAACCAGTGTTTGTCGTCAGGCTCGACACGGAAACTAATATTAAAAAATTTACAATAAGGTATCTTATGCGTAACAGAATAAAGGTATAGAGAGATGAAAGATGAGGAAGCAGAGAAACTACCATAGACAGTGAGGGAATCCCGCGGCTCAGTTCAACCGGACGGGGAGGGGATGAGGTAGTTGAGGAGGGCGACACGGAATGAGGCGTACGAAATGTGGAAGTCAAACAAGTGGTAAACGTGGTTGAAGCTACGGAGACAGCGAAGAAAGGGATCCGTAGAGCCGTGACGAGTACGGCGATGGGGAATGAGGAAGAGAGAACGATTACGTACGGAACGGGAAGGACACTGACTGAGTTGACTGAGATATGTTTTTGTGCGCGTCAAATTGAAAGCAAACGAACTTTTATCAGGTGTATAAGTTGAAATTATCCAGTTAAAGTTTTGCATGTGTTAACAGGGTTGTTTTCATTCAATCAATTTAATATGGACGTCGTTTTAAACGTGGTGACTTCTACCTGGCGTTTTCCGAACAGCATTGCCCCATCGTTTAAAAGCCACAAAAAAGATACAGAAAAGTGGGCCCAGCTCCTAAAATGGGTGCCACACAAATTGAACGAAACGGAAAAGAAAGCATCGGTAAACCATTTGTGAAACGCTTCATGACAGGTACCAAAGGAAATAGGTTTGGCATTGGAATATTACTGCCAATGAAAAATAGGGGTTATTTCGAGAAGCCAAGAAAAGATGGCTTTGACTGGGTGACGCCGGCCCGCTCACTGCAAAGCTAAATTGTTTCGGTTCCAAAAATAGGCCCAGAGTTACGGTAAAGTGATATTTCAATATGACAACGTATATTTCTCCAATCCGGGCAGCTTCAGATTATCACTTTTTTGCTTCAATGGGACATGCTCTTGCAGAGCAACAGTTGGCCGAATATGAAGTTGTCGAAAAATGAACTGGATGTATCGGAGCCACATGAGTTATTGTAAAAATTGACCCGTTTCCAAAATTGAAATTAATTGTTCAATAAAACATGTAAGTTTGCACATAAATAACGGAAAGCTTACCGATGGATTAATCAATATAAACAATTTGGTTTAAATCGTTCCCTCTAGAAATTCCCATACTGCTTGCGGGATGAAAAGTCTCATGTTTGAAGGCCGATGGCAAAGGACTGCACAGGCGTTCCATTTACGCGAAACCCCCGATGGCGACCGTCCATATTGATCCATTTAAAGGCAAACCGGGAACTCAACGATACACAGTGTAGGAAGATGCCTCTTCGCCCTTCTTCGAGTGCCTTTGATAGCCGTTCTCACGATCTACTTCACGAGTGGCACACAAAAACGAGGCCACGCGGCGTATGAGAAAAATATGGAAATCCGCCAGCATCCCGCCCCACGACGGCTGGCCGAAGTGCATCGACGGAGGCGACGGCATTCGCGTTCGCACACCGGAAGGGCCCACTAAAGGCCGCCCGCCTGCCCGCCTAGCGCCGAGTGGTGTGAAATAAAAGGAGCCGATAAAATATTTGAATAATTTCTCGCCGGGCCGGAAGGTGCCGCAATTCGAGAAAGTTAGTTCGTGCTCGGCCGCCGATTTTGCGAAAGTCACGAACTTCGAAAGGCACACCAACGAGGACGCCTCATGCCCAGAAGAAGTAGTCCAATCGAAGTCCCGCGAGGGTAATGTAAATCGTCGTCGTGCGCCGCAAACGAAAAGGACGTGGGGTGGTGAATTCCACTTCCGCATTCTGCATAGCATTTTGCACGACTTCACTTCCGGCCAGCAGTGCGGGCTTGCAATATCGATTTCACTTCCACGGTGGCGGTCCTGAAGGACCACTCGAAGGTCCTGAGGATGGGCACTCGCGACGCCCAAAGTGCAAGCGTCTCAAGTGGAATCGATTGCTAATACGAGCGATTTGCGTGGCATTGTGGCACGGAACCCCCGGACAACAGGAACTCACATCTTCCACATCCCTTTGCTATGGTTCCCCCGACCGACCGGTAGAGAACAATTGACCACACAATCTGCATCGCCCCCGGGGGCACACATCATGCTAATCTTGAATCTGGTTCCGCCCCTCCGTGGGCGTCTTTGCCTCTTTCCTGGGCCCCGATGGTGGTGACCTCGTTTGCAAAGGCAAACCAAAGAGAGGGCGCCAAAACCGGGGCAAAAACCGGAGGCTTCTGTTTTTGATATTTTTATTGTTCATCACATCTCATAAATATGTTAAAAGCAGCTTTGTGACGCCCCAGACCCTAGCTTTCTCGTGGCCGCCCCCGGCACTACATCGCCCGCGGGTCGTCCGAAGAAAATCCGGACAAATAGAAAGAACCGTCAAGATTCAACCGAACCCGGAGGCGGCCCTTTGCCGGGAGCGTGTGCGGATGTCCCTACCCAACCCATCCTTCCCGGAAGCCTTCCTTCCGAGTCCCGGGCACGTCGGGTCAAGTGGCAAAGGCGGCCAAAGTTGGCACAAAATGTGGCTTCCGGTGGCTCCGGTTCGCTGTGGCTGTTTTCTTAACTTCCTGTCCCGGAGTAGATCATCCCGAGCGGAACCGACAGCGCGGGATGGGCGGCCAGGCAGGGACCGCCTTTTATTTGGAGCATGTAAATTATGTGCGAACCACTCCGGAACGGAGTGAAGGCGCAACCGCTCCCCGGGGAATCAAGGCCAGAGCTGGGTGGGTGCCTTTCAGGATATTGAAACATTGGCCACCGGGCGGCTAGAGGCTGGAAGCTATTGTTATTTGACTTTTTCTTCCCTGGCGCACCCGGAACCTGTGTGCATAATCGTGTTTTTGTTGTTAAGTTAAAGTCAACGAACGATACGCGGTGTTTGCGTAACTGAACGACAAACTCAATCAATAATATTTGAATGGAAGTTTCGCAGGATCCGGAAAAGCCCTGAATAAAAATGTCATTTTTCATTGAGTCGTAAATATTTCGTTGACAAATTTCATATTTCAAAACTACCCTCATATTCACGTTTTAATCTAATTCAATTCCGACCCATATAACTACTTTAATTTTTATTATCATGAATCTGGTTGACAAGCGACTCTATCTTTTATTAGTGCCTTCAAGTCTCCTCTGGCTTTTTTTGAAAATTATTGTGTTTTTAGTGAGATTTTGTGTTTCTTTGCTTACATTACTTCTAACTGTTTCGTATAAAATGTTTCTTGATTGTGTTTTGCTTTACTAATTGCCTGTAGTTCATAAGTTTTATATTTCTTCATCTACTGTATCTGTACAACCCAAACCATCTAAAGCAAAGCGAAACATAAAATCAGATACTTTTGATGCAATGAAGTAAAAATACCGTTGGTTAACGTTACTTGATACTGATCATACTGAAGAAGTGAATTAACAAGCACAGTATTGAAGTATTGAGTGTAGAACCAAAACCAAACTAATCAAACAAATGTTTTGAAACTGTGTCCAACATAGGCCAATGTAATTTAAGGCATTTCTTAATAATGCCACAAATCATCACTGAATGCCTTAAAGAATGGCACGGGTTTTACGAAGGATTGATCCCTCGTGCTGTCACTTGGTGCCATGAAAACTCTCTTCGCACGCCGGCTACTAAAAACCCCCTTGGGGGCTGGTCCTTCGGGACGCTGCGCCGGCACTTATCTGGTAATTAATCTTTACAAAACTGATTAGCCAGCGGAATTCGACGCACGATAGCGCACGTTCCCATGTGAGCGTGCTACCGGCCACCGGCCTTCTGTTTGCCTGTCTCGCCGCAAGATGGAGAAAATCACGGAAAACCTTTGCCGTTTGCTAAACGAACCGCAAATCAATTACCGCAGATCGAACCGGTGGCCGGAACGGTGAGTCAGGACACGCAGCACCCGGTACCAGCAAATGAATCACGGTGGCATTAAAACTGTGTGAAGCACACACACAATTTATGACCCACCCGGCGGGTGGGGTCGGTCGTGCTTGGGTCGGATCTTAGGAATGCTTACAAAACAATCGAACAAAACGCTAAGCAGTGGAATGTAGCATTCCTCGGCTGCCCGAGGCCCGGCCAGCGGAATGCAGAGGAGAAGGCAACAAAAACCAAAAATATTCCACATTTTCCCACAAATCCACCCTCCGGAAAAAAGCGGGACGGACGGCCGCGGCCCACCGGTGGACGGAAAATTGAATTTTCCGACGGGCTCGGTCCGGCCGAAATCGGACGGATTATGTTGCTTTATGATTTTTATTAGTTTTATGCTTGTTGATTGCTATCGCATTTCCTATCGGATCGTGGCCCAGCGCACGACACGGTCCGGATCCAGGTTCCACGTCACGCCCGACGGGTGATAGAGAACGGAGCGAGAGAAAAAAGCAACACGAGCATACGGGAAGTAGAAAAGCCGGCCAAACATAGGTTGCGTTTGCTGGGTGGTTACGACCCATCGAAGACTGTCACTCTGCCGGTGGCGGGCGGACCACGTCAGTACGCGCGTGTGAAGCGACGTGTAAGTGAGCAGAGACGTAAATTCAATTTAACATCCGAATCATCCATAAATCAACACACACGGCAGCCCACAAGTCAGCCCAGGATCGAGGAGTTTTTCGGTGCGGGGCATCGAATTTGGGCTCGGTGGCACCCTCTGCCGGTGTTGATGAGGTTCCTGCGTGTGAAAAAGAGAGCGGAAGAGTAAAACAGACAGAGAGAGAGCACCATCGACCCGCAAGGTCCCGACGGGCAGCCTACTTCCTGTGTTTGAACATGACCGGCGGACCGTGGCCATCGAGTGGAGCGATGTTATCAAATTTGATTCAATTACCTCGCGGCCAGTACCTTTTGGCTAACAAGACCTGCCTCTGCGCGCGTGTGTGTGTGTGTGTGTGTTGGCAACAATGAACCCACCGAACCCGGGACCATCGACTCACCGGCCCTGCGGCCTTTGCGGCCCTCCGGAAGCGGATGTACGCCGCAACCGAACCCGGAAGTGCTCGAATGCTCGGATGTGGCTTTATCAGGCGGAAGGCTTTCGGGAAGGCGCCAACCATCGTCCACATTGCGGCGTGATGTGAGCTTCGTGCCTTCGTGCGGGGCCACCGCTAGAGTGTTCGTAGCGAAACAAAGTCCAGTGCTTCTTACAGCGCACGGATTACGACGTTCAATGCGGTGCGGTGCAAGTGTTCCGGCAAACCAAGGGCAGGCAGCTGCATGATGCTCAAGAAAGGGCCTCGAAGCCCATGTTCGGTCCGGGGGGGCGGGGTGGAAAGATTATATTTATGTGTTTATGGCATGGCACCGGTGGTCGGAAACTGCCGGGGGGTGTTGTATTTTTATGTTGTCCTTTTTCATTTTATCTATCCCACTTGGGGTGACTAGGCCGCTACGGTGGTGTAGCGGCCACGGTACAATGTTGTACAGAGGTCAGCATCGATCGACAGGGGACAAGATAGAACGGCGGACAGAATTCGATTTGCAGCGCGACCGAACGAACCAATTCAAACCTGGGAGCTGGGAATAAATTATATTTGCGGCCGGCAGCGGGGCCGGAACACGGGCGGGCGGGAAGAAGGGAAACTCCTGGTCCCTGTCATGGTTGCACGCCGTCATAAAGATTGACAGCCGGCCGTGCTGGGTAGGTTCCCAACAACAACTTCTCTCCATTACTGGCTGGCGGTGTTGCTAAGGAACTGTAGGAGGGCAGCAATAAAATCGGAGGAAAACTCAATTTTTGTTCTCAATTTCTGCAAGGACACTCGGAGCATATTTATAGCGCAGTGCCCGGAGTGTACAACCGAGGTCGTCGAACGTGGTGTGCCGCCAATTTGTAATGATTTGATAACGAGTCAATGGGCGAGCGAGGGCCGTTTATTGGAATTTCATGAAACTATCGTAAAACGTGCCGCTCGGTTAGAATACGAATTCGGGACGCATTCGGGGTATGGTGTTTGAATGTGTTCCTCCCAGTAATGCAACGACTCATTACAGTCGTTCAATAAATCATAAACAACTCGAAATTGAATAACCACAAAGCGTGGGGCCACCGTGGGGCGCGAGAAGCACTAAACGAGATGGAGCATAAAATATACATTTTCTCCCACGATCAATCATGCGGAGGAAAAACAGTTAAATAGCGCCGGCACGCGGTGCGATCGTACCACAAAAATTGGTCCCGCTAATACGCGCCCGCGAGCATATTTCATGCCGCGCCCAGTCCCATGCCGCGGCCGGCCTGGGCCTCAGGCGGCAATAATGGTATATGTTGCGCCATAAATCATTGGCTTTCGTTGGCCAATCTTCACACCGTTCCTTGAGTGTGCGCGTCCCAAGCAAGCACCACCTCTCGCGTATTGTCACGCCGGTGCCATCGGAACATCCGTTCAGGGCTTTTGTGGGGCCACCCCGAAAGAATACGAGCCCAGTAAACGGGAGGCTCGCCGCCCATTGCAACATGGCAAGTGTGGCGCAACCGAAAGGAGTGAAAAGAAACTGAAAGCCCCCAATCGCCGGCAGCGGCTTACTGGTAGTGGTGGGCCGTGTCGCGTTATTCACGAAAATGAGCAAATATAAACATAAATTAATCCTTCGGTTGTATGCCATCACAGGACCTTTCTCTCTCTCTCTCTCTCTCGTGTTGCTGGATTTTGGGCAAATGCGACCAAAATGGCTTTTCGATCAACATCGACCACAAAAACACCGACGGTGAGGCGCACGGCACGGGGCTCGGCACGATATCTCGGCCCGACGGCACAGCATATATAGCTTTGCCGCCCGCGCGCACGCTCTCATAAAACTCATAAATAACGTACTCGAACATTATCGAAAAGACTGCAAAATTTATTGGCGACTTGATTCCGGCATCGAATAAAAAGAACGTCGCACCAGCATCGGCACCGGTCGACCGTGTCGGGGACCGGGGCGAATTATGCTCCACATGCGGACACATGTTTATCGGGGCGGCCCCGCATGTGGCTCGACCAGAACGGCGCCTTTCGTTGCAACTTTCTCTGTTTTCGTAAATGTTAAGCGGTGTACATGTGTGCGAAACTGGACTTCTTTCTCCAGTTTTGCACCTATTTGGCGTACAGTGGACTACAGTTTGCGAAGAAACTCAAATTGATGTCGAGCTCCGGGGTCACGAGAAACATGCTGCGCGCTGTTGTGCTTTTTGTGTAACTTCGGTGCCCCAAAAGGGTTGCCCTCCGAAGCTTCGCATCTCCTGGGCGAAGAATGAGGGAGTGATTTGTCGGTACGATTTGTTTCCAGTTTCTGGTCAGTTCGATTGCACGTCCGTCGAAGTTACGGCCATTTCGTATGCATGAACCAACCGGCTCTCGAACAAGGGCAAACATAACGCAAAAGTCACAAAAACTTTGAAACGAAAAACTAATTCTAAACAGCAAACGGGGCGCTGTTTATTGCGTCTGCAGAGTTGGCTCGACAGTTTGCTAAACATTACTTGCCGAGAAGAAAATTTGACGTTTCGAAGCTCCGTGCGGTGCGGGCAATCATACGCCGAACACCCGACACACGTTGAGGCATTTTCCTAAGCTGTCGTTGGAGTTTTGTATCACAGTTTAGCTTTTCGCACTGCCCCATAGCAGTTTTGAGATTTTCGGAAAATTCGAGACAACCAACCCGTACGGAAAATGAAACGGAAACAAAACCGGCGTTCAAAACCGACCCTAAAATATTCGCATTGGTATGCAACGACTAACCGATCCTGTGCTTAATAAACTTCACAAATTCAATTCATAAATGTCACACAGTGACTGCAAATGATTCTGCAACCTGCCATGCCAAGCACATGGAGACAAGAACACCATCGTCTGCAAGGACTCCGGTGTCGGTTTCTCCCAACGAAATTCTTCGAAATTACTGTTGGTCGGCACAGACAGTCGGTGCGACAGGGTGTACATAAAATTCCACGAAATCTGCAGAGTTCGAGCGTACATGCGTGTGTCGAGGATTTTACGCTACGCTCATCATCGTTGCAAAAGCTCGTGGAAAGCTTCATGCCATCAACATAAAACGGAAATTGATAAAATACATAATTCTTCTATCTCTAGTTTTTTTTGATCTTCTTTTTAGACAACAAGCCCGTTTGAGCACAATGCGCGACACGTACATCAGCATAAAATCTCAGCCCCAGAAGAAATGATACCGGATTGACGGTCCAGTTGGGATGCGCCATTCGTTGCACAGTCCGTCCTGCTGCATCGCGGAGGACGCGACGTTAAAGGAGCTGCCACTAAAAAAAAAACCGACCTCAACGATCGTTATAAAGCAATTTTCCCGATTTTTGTCGACCAACAACTGTCCCGCCCGCAGACGGTCGCGCCGACACCAGGCCGAGTCCGCTTTTTACTGTGTTGCCCCGCTCCTGACTTTACTTTCAGATATTCAGACTTTCATTTTTTTTCTGTGGGTGCCCTCGTGTGCTTATGTTGCTCTAATTAAATCCGACTCTCCGCCGTTTCGTGCGATGGGGCGGCAGGTCGTTAATTTAAACTCGATTAGAGTAATCCAATTATGATGAATTTCAAAGCGCTCTCGGGTGCTGGGGCCGGAGCCGATGTGCCTCAGTTTGACCAACTGGTGGCTAAGTAGCGGCTGCTAAAAGAGGATTTAGAATGAACGGATTTGGAGCTGCAACGGCAAAAAGGCGGCCGGCTAATTGGGTTTTATTTGGAGCGAAATTGCGATAATGGCACCGCGTTGCGAATCTGGCGCTTCACATTCGATTTCGTTTGCGTATAACTGAGTGCACATAATTTTGATATTTTAAGGCTAAATTTATTCAGTAAAGTTGTTTAGCTATGAAAAACGGATTCCCTCTTTTTTGCTTTGTTTGGTTTAAACCTCGACAGCGAAATTCTTCCATCACCCGAAGCGAATGCCGACAGCGCAGATTTCCTTCGATGTCGGTTAACACGCGAAACATGGACCGAACATCACAACCCATTTCGGCCAAAGGTAGACCGTCGACGGCAAGGTGTGTCTATCGATTTACCCTCATCAGCGGGCCACGTTGTTTGCCCGTATCCTTTGGCGGGCTAATAGACTAGAAACATGTACCCTGAGCCACGCAGCCAGGTGGGTAGCGCAGCTTTTACGGCGAACCGCGCCATGGCGGGCCTCGACGGGACCGAACACGGTCCAAATTAAACGTTTCACTCGACGCGTGCCTTGTCGAGGCCTACTTGATTGATGTCTTGGCTCTCCGTCGGCTGACGCCGGTCGGCAACTTCGATTACGGAAGACGGTCGATCGAATTCGTGTGCTTTGCGGGTTCGGGTGCCATCATCAACTCCTGGCGACCCTCACCTTCAACGGCCCCCCCTTAATGCCGCTGCCACTCAACCTGAACCACCGACCGCCCGCCCGCCCGTATCTCCCGTCCCGATGACATCATCGTCAATGCGGGGATCGCGCAGCACCGAAACACGTAACTTGTGCCCGGTGGCTCTGACGGTTGCCTACTTCAAAGTCGTTACTCGGAAACGAGCTCTTCTCGGCGGCCTCGGTCGTCGGCACCTTGCTGCGCCCGTTGCTCATCTGCACCTGGCAGACCCAATTTCGTCGGCTGAAAATATGCTCGAAACGCTTTCCCTGTTTGCCAGGCTAATGGCAACGCATTTTCGCATCCTCGGCGTCGTCCGTCTTGCAGCCACTTTCACTGGTGTCTGGTGTCGGACGGTGTCGACGGAGGTGGTACCGGCGGGGGTGTTTTCCATCAGCATAACGTCTCACGAAACTGCACCAACCCCGGCCCCAACCCGAGCTACCGTCGAGGTTATCAAAATGTACCGAAACGACGAACGACATCGGCCGACGGGCTTTTCATCAGCATGATGCTTCTGCGCCCTACCGGAGGGGAACCCAGCATCGGCAGCATCATCCCGGACCCGGCTTTCCATCTTCGGTGGAAGAAACAAGAAGAAGCAAAAAACTGGAAAACTCGTGCGGCCGTTTGCGGGCGCGCCTGGCGCCCGAAACAACGGCCAGCATAATGGAAGAACAAAGCAAAGACCAGCGATGCGTATAATGTTACCCCGGGAAAATCCTTGTCCCGCGCGAACGAAGGCGGAAGCAAAGGAAAGCGGCGCGCAAAAGGGGGTTTGTTTAGTTTGCCTTTTTTCTCTCCTCTGGCCGGTGACCGTTATCTGCCCCGAAACCCCGACCCCCAACCGGTGGGCCTTCTGGGTCAACGTCTTTACGTAATAAGGAATGAAAATTCTTCAATTGACGTTTACATCCTTCTTCTTCGGGGTCGGTCAGGGTTTCGTTGGCCACGCGCAAGGTATTTTACCTATTTTTGCTGGGACGGAATTTCCAGCAAACAAGCCAAAGGTGGTGAATGAACCGTTTCCACCGTTTTTTCTTCCACCGAGCTAGAGCCCGGGAGGTTAGCCCGGGAGATGGACCCGTTACCGGTACGTTATCACGTTTCACCATCTCGCCGGGCCTCTCCGTTCGAGGAAATATCACCGGACCAGCAAGCTCCTTGAAGCTACAGCTTTTGAGGCCTCATTCTTTTGGCAAACCAGCTGCCATAAAGATAGTGCGCTAGTCAACCGACCGCGTGGCGATACGATGAATACAAGTTATCAGACTATAAAGCCAGCCGCCAAGGCGCATTGGCAGCCATTTTCCTTAGATTGTGCCACACAATCATCGCCGGCCATCTGTTGGGTTGACCATATTTTAGTAAACAACCTTCATCCTTTGCGGCGGGCAGCAAAAGGGAAGAACTTTCAAGGGCCAAGGAACGGAAATGAAGTTTCCTAATTACTTCATTTTATTTTTCAAAACTTTCAAGTTGTCGAAGTAGCAAAGTTGCTGTCGATTGGCTTACATTGCTTACGAGGGCATGAATTAGGACCATCAGCGACAAGAAGTAACTGTTCGCTGTAAGAAAGAGGAGTTGTCGGGAAAGTTGGTCACGCTTAGGTGTCGGAAGCGGTTGATGTTTTCGGTTGAGTCGAACAGAGGCTTTAAAGCAAATTGTTGGTCGAACATTTTGACACCTTCATGGCATGCCTCAGTTGATGGCACTATTGAAGAACCACATTTGTTTGAGAATGTACCACTAGCTTGGTGTTTAGGAATGAGCATCTACGGTTCAGAACTTTTCTATAAATTCTTAAACTTGCAAAACATGAAAAGAATTCTCCAATCAGACAAGCTACCATTGAGGTAGGACATCGTTTGTCGGCTATTAAATAACAAAGAATATTAGCAAACCATTGGAGTCAAACCCAAAATGCTGTGGGTCTATGCGGGGACTCGTCAATAGCTGGAGAGAAGCAATTAAGCGTTACTTTAAGTCAGGAAATGTTCAGAAAATCGATTAAATTCCATCGATTATACATTCTGCACTCATTTCTAATATCGATCTGCATTCACAGCGGCCGTACCGTGCGTTACTCTAGAAAGGCTGCACTACGAGCACATATGCTATGGTCGGTGCCCATTGTCCATTCAATCATCACTGAACGATTTTCTCAACCACTTTCCGCTCGACCACCACGACCGCCAGGTCCCGCGTGACTCGGAAGCTATTTTAATTAGAGCAAGACCTTCGGACTGCAATTAAGTTCCATGTAGTTGGAAGTATTTACAACAACTAATTTACCGGCCGTTGCCTCAGAATCGCCAGGCACCAGCGACAACAAAGAGAAAAGCCTCGCCACAGTGCACGGAAAACCGGAACGGGAAGAAAGTTTTTCCTCGTTTGCCTCTTGGCGAGACAATGAAAACTGCCTGCTGCCCATTCGTCGGTTCAGCCCGAGGGTCACAGACTGCAAATGCTCTAGCAGCCGCAGCGGTCGTTTTGACCTTCCGCTCGACTCGTTGCAAGTTGCTGGACATGTGAGGATGTGCAGCCAGTGCAATGGGAACGAGAATTTCTTGCCCAGACTAGACAGAAAACCTTCCGCACGAGTTCTAAGATGGCGAGAGATGGGTTGGCTCCGTACCCAGCAACGGCAACACACATTGCACCAAGCGCCTGAAACCCAATACCAGAGATCAACAACTGTAATGGTGCGTTTGTTCCAACTCTTTGATCCTCCGTAAGGTTTCTTCACATCTTCGGCAAACAACTGGAAACTCGTCCGGCATTTGGGCTGCCCTAGAAACTGCACCCGAATGTGTCTGAAACACACTTGAGTGGGCCCGAAGGAAAGTGACGCCACCCGAGTGGGAATGTCTTTTGTCGGATGAAAGTTTTTCCTGGGGCCAGGCCAGGCCCAGGCCCAGGCAGTCCCCCGTCTGGACGTTGTTGGCACGTAAAAGAATTTATCGCCCAACGTTTACTGAACATGTGCCAGTCGTCGTGCCCGCTCGTCCCGGGCCGGCCGTTGCGTATTACGGGGTGGCCGTCCATGCACGTCTGGCAGACGTCCAGCGCACGGTGGCAGCTGTGTGTGGGAATCCGATGGGCCTTTGAGGAGGTCCCGCCCGGCCCAGTGCAGGTTTGATGTTATGTAAATTGAAACTAAACTATTGCTTTCATAATGCACCGAGCCAGCAGCCTCCGGTTCGCAGGACATGCCGGTGACGACGGCGACCACTGTGCCAGTTCGTGGTGCTGGGACGTGTTTACACTTCCCGCTGGCCTCACTCGCAGACCGGTTGACCTCAGGAAATGGGAAATTGTCAGGAAGTTGACAGGATTGGTTGCAGCCCCGACCCACACTGGCCCAGTGGAGCCGCTTGCAAGTGGCCGTCTCGGGTAGCCGCACAGTACGACCGCAGTGTTGTCATCCGGGGTTCCCGAAAACCTGGGAAACCCAACTCGACCTGCAGCTCGACCATCCCGGGGCAGGCCCACCCGGAACCAGACCAAACAGCATCGGATATGAGCCGAGCAGTTGCGAGCCACCCCTGCATACGAATACATTATTATTATTTTCGGAAGGTCCACCACATTCCAGCTTCTTCCAGCTGGCCACTGGCCGGACTTGCGCGCCACACGCACCTCCGGCCGTCCCGCAGTCCAGTCTGGATGGCGAAAAGCGAATCCAGCGCCTGGTCCGGAGCGTCGGCATCGGCATCATTGTGGTCTCGTTCCAGCCCCAGAGCGGCTCCCTGCGGCCGTCGGCCCGAACGATGTGGATCGGCCCTGGCACGGCCAAGGACGTCCGAAACGGGGCCCGTTTCCCGGTGGGCGCTTGTGGTTGGAAGATCCAAAATCTTCTTGGAATGCCTGGAGCAACGGCCAACAAGCTTGGCGTGGCGTTGCGTTGGTCCGTCGGTGGCAACCGTTTGTGTATTCAAATGTTATGCTAAAATATTTAAATCTTTTTTTCTCGCTCCAAGCTCTCGCTCTCTCGCTCACTGGCGATCTGTTGGTCGAGGTGCCGACATTGGCCTCGGTTGCTGCGGACTTTATCGTCCACCGTTACCAGCCCGGGGCTCGTCGAACAGAGCCCGAGGCGGAGTGTTTTGCATAAGTCCAGCAACTTTTGACTACTGACTGACACATGCACACACACACACACACGCACAGCCGAGCGCAGTTGCTGGCTGGTGGCGTGGACAGCGAGATGATTGCTACCAACCGGCTCCCGTGGCTTCAGGCTGGGATCTCTGTCGCTCTCACTCGCTCCGCTTATCAAGAATTTTCCTCTCTTTTTTTATTGTCCAGCTCTTTCCCTCTCTCTCTTCCTTCACTAATTTTCATGGTCCACAGCTCACATACCGAGACGCGCCTTTTCTGCAGTTTGTCCCTTTTAGCATGCATTATGAAGCCGTTGTTTTAATTGAATTTGTAGAAATTTGCATAGTATTGTTTAGTTTATTATGCTGTATAATTGTGGCGCCGCACAATTGGGGTGTGAACCGCGCAGGATGAGGTGCGGTCAGTAACCACCCGCCTTTCTGGGCCAGGGCCAGCGAAAAGGGATGCCAATTTGGTTGGTAGATTTTTCAAACTTTCCTCCGCCAAAGGGTGGCCACCGGGGGCGCCGAGTCGGACGGGCGGAACATTTGCGAGCATAAATTACCCTGTCCCCTGCCCCCTTGCTTCGTCCACCTCTTCATCGAACTGCAGGGGGGGCTACGCTCTTGATAAGGTTTTTAGTGCCTCCGGCTACTTGGGCTTCCTTTCTTGTCCCAACCTCTCTCCTCGGGTCCTCGTTTCCCGGTTCGCACGACTCCGCTCCCATTCTTTTCCGCATTTTTTACAGCACAACGTCAACGTGCCGGTACCAGGCGAGCCATCCCGTCAGGCCACGGGACGTTTTCCCCCGGGAGACTGGCGAACGACCCAAACTTCTCAATTCGTTCACGCGCGCTCACCGACTGTGTCCAATTTTGCCTGCGATGCCCAAACCCGGCTGCGTTTCCGGTTCACCATTAGATGACACGCACCGGGACAGGGGACTCCATCCCGGGACGGCGGTGCCGGGACCTCTATCATTTCGATCTCAAACCGACATGATAATGTCGGGCGACTTTTGATGAAGGTCTTTGGGTGAGTTTGCCCGGTGCGTGTGTCTTGATTTTTTTTTTGCCGTGTCCCGTTTGCCAACTCCACATATTATTCGTCCGCTGTCAGGACGCAACAAGCGTCAGCTTTGGCGTGCGGGTGCCGGACCGATCTCGCGGGTGTTGGAGCCTGTGACAGCGCGGCGGAAGATGATTGATGGTGATGAACATTTCAACGCACTCCGGACGAAGCCCACCGTCCCAGGTCGGTGTCGCCGGACGGTGTAATTAACGTAATGAGGTACGCCAGAGGCTGCGCCGAGGCTGCGCGGCTCCCGTCAACGCTGGCCGTTTGACACTCTGCCAAGGGTTGCAACACGCGCGGCGCGGAACGTTTGCGGCCATGATGGATTGTTGTATGCTCGGTGCGGTGTCCCCGCGCCCGACGGAAGCGACGGCCACAGTGAAGGGCAAAGATGAATGATCTCGCTGCTCCCAAGGACGCGTAGACGTCGCCCCCGGGTTTCAGGCCAACCACCAGCCAGCCAAAGACGAGAAAAATAGTCTAATTGCTTGCGGTTTTACTATCTCGCGTGACGTCCATTTTGTTCCGAGCAATTCACTGCACACGGGGAAACCATATTTGCGATGGACGATGGTGTGGCCGAGCCTTATCCGGCAACAAATGAAGCAACGTTAATTAATTACATCCAAGGTATTCCGAAGATGGCACCCGAAGGACTCACACGGACATCGGCACGGTACGAGAAGATCAACAGCGCGGTGATCGTCTGTCTGTGTCACAAACACACACTATGAGGCCCAAACGACGTCTACGTTTCGTTTATGCTCTATTGTTTAATATTTTGTTAATGATCATTTCAACGTGAAAATGCCCATTTAATTATTTTTAAATTATTATTGACTCCTCCTTCTATCAATTTTACAAATGTTACTCTCACACGTCCAGGTTGTCTACGATAGCCCGTTGTGGTCGTTGGCGATACAGGTTATACAATTTTGAACCTTTGAAGTCGTGAGTTTTTTTTTCACTTTAATTAATTTACTACCAGACCGCACTCTAGCATTAAAGTTAGGCCACCGTTAAGCGCGAAGGAATGTAAAACACCACACCTTGTCATGCCTTTTTTCGCCCAGTTTCATCAATGTTGCACGATGCCGGAAAATTGAAATAACCCAGGTGTAAATTCGGGCCTGCGAACCCTTCAAACTTTGTCGCGTGGGTGTTCCGGAAGACCACCGACGGCAGTTCAGCCCCCAGGAGCAAGCGTTTAACTCTGAACGGCACCCGGCCATTGACATCTTTCCGAGCATTCGCGCGCTCGGAGTACCCTCGGCGCACCGTCTCTCGTTTGCAAACGGGGGTTTCGAACGCACAGATCGCTAGACGGAAAGTTTGCCTGCGGAAACCGAAAGCTTCCGGTTGCGCTTCCGCAACCACTTCCTGCGCGGGCCCCACCCCACCGCGAGACGGCCGGTCGGAGCTCGGAGGCCCGGACTAATTGCAGATTAAAATGAATGTTTTATCAGCGAGTCGGCGGACCAGCGCTGGGACTGGTTCTAATTTAGACGGTTGCTAAGCCGAAAAGCTACCCCCGTCTACGGTGTCGCTGGACGGGCGTTGGCCAAAGTTAACTCCAGCTCCATGCCGGATTCCGGCTGGATTCGTTGCGCTGCTGATGGTGGTGAAGTGCCCAAAGTTCGACGGTGGCAACGGTGGCGACAGTGGCGCTCATTAAGCCCTGAACTTTCATGCCACATTTTCGGTATGAAACGGCCCCCGAGAGAGTATCCTAGTCCAACAATCAGTCCAACCCGGTCGGCCCAGAATGAATAAAATAAACAAACGCACAACTTTTGCACCGGGCGCCACATCTCGAAGATTGACAACCACCATTCATATGCGCCTTCCGGGCTGAGGTCCAATCCACTTGCCCAAGTTTCAAGTCCAAGCCAGTTTTACGGCAATCGTAAAGTTGCACCCGTAGCCGCAGTTGGGGCTCCTAACGCTAACGTGGGCAGGTGGAATCTGCCTCGCTAAATTTATCCTTGCGTCACCGGCGCGGCCATCTTGGTGGCTTTCTGGTTGATTGTACGCTTAACTACACCTTTCTCGAGGGTCTGAGCGTTTACGACGCCGGTTGCACTTCTCGCGAACATGTTGGGACATCCTTACGTCAAGTGCCGGCGGATGCGGCACTGGAAAACTACTGATAAGCGCATCTCATTTCTGACGCGCAGAGGAATGTGCTGTCCCACTTGTGCACTTCTAGAGGAGGAACGAAATATGCGCAATGAAGTCCTTTTTTGCTAGAAGGACGTTCAACAATGAGTTTTTGCACGAAACTCGAATGGATAATCGGCATTCGGAAAACCTTTTCCAGCAATTAAGCACCAAACTGTCGAAAAGATATAGCTGAAAGTCCATTGGAAGTTCAATTAAAATCCGATTCAAAGAAAAGAGGGTCATATTACAATCTCGTCCGAGAGCCAGCAGACTAGGGATCAATTTAATAAAACATGAACAACCACTTTCCCAGAAAGCCGGCAGCAAAAGTACCTCGTTTGTTTCATAAAAAGCCGTACTCAGCCAAATAAGGCACCAGTTTGTTGTGTCCTTCTAGCTCGGTCGGTCGGTTCTGTGTACATTTCAACAAGCTGTTTCTGGATGGCTTTATTCCTATAGCCCGACTACAAATCACATTCCGCACAAATCAATCGCCCGCAGAAGGCCGGACTACATGAAATCAATTGCAGCGGCATTACATGCAAACCCGCAACACAACGGCGAGGCCGATGGCACAAGGCAATTCCAATTGAACGTTTAATGAATTCGTATCATCAATATACATGGGAAGGGAGTACAAGCATGCAAACATCATGCCACAGCTTGCATAACGAGCTTCTTCGACTGCTTCGACTCACGAGTGCCTTGTCCTTGAAGCGTGGCCTACACTATGCCGGGCCCTGCTCGAGTGGCCTGATTGAAATGCTTTATCCACAACCGACAAGCTTTGCCACTTTTTCCCTTCGCAACCACCGTCCCCCGCCGGTCAGGATTGATCTGTGCACTCCGCTTGGTCGTCTTCGAAGCGATGGCGGAACAAAAGTTCCATTGATCATATCGATTGCTTAACTCGATGTAACAGCTGGTTCTACACCGAGGAGCCCCATGAGACTCGAGAAGGGAACATAATTTTCCAACCACTTGAAAGCTGCAGCGGACTCATCTGAATGTTTATGCAACAACAATCTCACATTCGGCCCCTTTCGAACAATGCCGAGTAGAGAACCGAGAAGAGGACTAACAATGCACCATGGATTCTGGTGTCACTCGATATACCGCGTGGGAAGAACATCACTACAAGCTCAGGGTGAAAGCCTAATAGTAAGGCGTTGTAAATGTGTAAAGCAGCACCGAATGGTGAGAAACTATTTTAATGTGAATAGGTCGATAAATAAATGTATGCTTGCCATGTCAACAAGAATGCTTTGGAAGACTTTCTTATTGCGCTCTCTATTGGGTCGTCTTCCTTCGATCGGTGTGGTCGTCCATTTTCTAATCCCCAAGAGCCAAGTGGCATTCTCCAACACCGAGTACCTGAACTTTACAACCCGGGCACTAGCAGTACAATAAAAACCACCGCCAAACTGCAGATGGAAGTGATCAAATATCAAAGCATGACATCGTTATGCTGTCATCTATTCTACATGAATTCGATACTTTCTCCAGCGATGCTGACGGTATCCCCCCCGCGGGGGACACGATGCACAGGAAGCCTTCCCACGGGGCCGGAATAACGGAAGCAGCATAACGGAAGTGCTCAGCTCAGCATGATGTGGGTGTGGCCTGTGGCCGGAAATCGTAAATTTTCTCGCAAAGGAAGTGAGTTCCGTTGCGTCAGCTCACTCCGGTACCATCCGGTCAGGTTTTATACCGTCGCCCGTTGACACCCGCCCGTCCTCTTTCTGACTCCATTCTCAGCTTTCCATTGGGTACTTGGGTGCCGGGCAATGTGAGATGGGAGAATAGTTTACTCGCTGCCGTGGTTTCCCGATTCGGTTCCGTAAGACGCTTGGGATCGATGTAATATCTCAGCTCCACCCACACCCTCGTATGTGCTTATTCCAAAGTGTCACACATACACACCGGCAGACTTTACGGACTGGCGAAGTGGTTTCAATAGACAGTCCAGGCTTTAGTGCAAAACCACTTAGTCGCTGGAAAATTCATCAATAGCCAGTTCCAGACCTGCGTGGCCAGCACCAGAAGACATTCACACCAGCGAAAGCGATGGAAGGGATGAATGCTGAGCCCGCTCCGCCTCGAGACCACACGCCCGGACGACAGTACTTTATGCTCCATCCATCATTGGTTTATGAGATTAAAACTTTTCATACAAATAAATTGATTTATGATAAAACATGCATGTGCAGAAAGCGTCATTCTGGTGGCCTGTACGAAGCGTAGACGGCAACGGACGGTAGCAACCTCAAAGCGATCGGCGAGATGCAATCGATGCCGGAGATAAGGCCGACCACCGGACGATGCACTGAACTGTGTTACGCTGGAGGTAGATGAGCAAAGACCCTTTTCTCTGAACACTCGAACCAACCCAAGCGGCTTAAGACGACCGGGGAGCTTCGGTGACACGGGCGATGCTTTTCAAATTACATCAGCGTTCACCTTCGGGGACTGGCCCAGACACGGACCCGGTTTCCTTAGCCCCCGGGTGGAGGTAAGCCGGCTTCGAGTGGGTTGGGAACGCCGGTCTCGTTATTCGCCGAACTCGGCAAAATAAATTGGCAAAGCATCTTGACCCGGCATGCGCTCGTGGGACGTGCGACTAACTTGCCTCACACCTTGTCCAGCAGTGCCACGGAGCCGACGTTAGTTGATGAATGTCCACCGTTCGAGGGCACCAAATTAAGTTTCCGATTCTGCTAAGGCTCGGGTGAATGCTGATGCCGTTGTCGTGTACTCCGAAATCGAGTAATTCTAAAACGAGGTCAACCTAATACATCCCTCGGCTAGGACGGTTTCTGAGGGTGTATCTACCAGTAGACGATCGTTCAAAACTTTGAACTCACGCCGTTTCTGGGTACCAACACTGATCTGACGAACCGTTCGCTTGCCGAACGATTGAGTCGTTCAAACTTCGGGCTAAACATAGACAAAGGTAACCACCGACGCACAGCAGCAGTGCACATGGTTAATTATCTAATCAAATCGAAACAACACGCTACATTTACAACATTGTACGCTTGAGGTCAAACCGGAACCATTCGATCTTCCGTCGCTCTGGCATCGACTCGCTGGAGCACATCCGCCTCGCCGCGAAGGGGAACCCTCGCGAAACACAATCACATTGAAAGCCAGTGAGCTGAGTAATGCCGTCGTAAATCTCGTCGCAACATACGGCTGGGTCGCGCCGAAGCATGTCGCCGTACAGCGTCGAGAACCACTCGAGTGCCGGGCGCCCTTCCCGGTTGGTGTCCATGGGAAAAACCGCAAAACGTTCGCCGGCATCGGGCGGGCGGTGCCGGTGATTTGGCTCGCGCCCCGAAATGAACCCGTAACGATTGGGAGCATCGCAATTTAACGAGCAACCAGCCATTCGATTTGCCATCATCGTCCTCCCGCGCGAGAGGTCGCAATCCGTAATCCGTCCTTTGGCACTGTTAGTCAAAATAAGGCCGCCCGACCCGAATGGTTATCGTTACCATCAGTGTGTGGTTTCTTTTTTTTTTGCTGTGTTCGCTTCCACTTTATGTGCCCGAAAGACGAGCCCCGTTCGCATCACCCGCCGAGTACGGGGCTGATACGCCGACCGATCGATTTTATACCACGCGGAAGCGACATAAAGTAACATCTTTTACTTCATTTACGAACGAGGGCTGAGCTGGCCCATTACCGAGGGAAGAGAGCAGTATTTCATGCCGGCCGGGTGGCCACCCTTAGCCGGGGAAGCCGAGCTTGAGTTTCGCTTCAGGGCACTGCGAAAATCCGGGCAGTCCTTCGAGCTAGCGGAGTTCATCAACCGTAGCCATAAATTAATGAAGCAATGGAGCAGAACGGCTCCCAGTTTATGGCAGTCGTGCGCCATAATTCATACACTCCCGGCGCGTTCGGCTGCCAATTCCATCCAGCACCAGTCGTCACCAGTCGATGGTACCGCATGGAGAGCAACTCAATTTCCTGCGCATCATGCAGCCCCGGGGCGACGTTGAACAGTCTGACCCTGATGAAGAGATTTAAAAACTAAACCCCGTCTGTCCGATCGTTCGCTCCGAATGCACCCATGGCCGGGCCTGCATTCGGAATTTTCACTAACATAATTTTGGCATTCCTTTTCGTTTCCATCATCTTCGTACGCTGAGTGGTTCTCAGCGCCTCTTCGGTACGGCTGTCTACCAATTTCTGGTAAAAGCTCGACGGTCCGACGGCCACTGTTTTGGCAAAGTGCCCCAAACTGGTGGCGATGCCTGCGATGCCAAAGAATAATTTACGGTTATGGGGTCCCTCGGACAAGCTGACGAAAGCAAATCTCAGCACGGTCCGGTCCGGTCCGGTCGGGCGGTCGGGCGGTCTGGCGGACAGTCAACGGTCAACGGTCGGTTCGAATGTAATTTCTTGCTTCCTCTCAACCATGGCAGCTTTAATTGTTTGTGCACTGGGCTTTCACCTCGGTGTTCCATTGCAAAGTATGTCCCCCAACGGAGCGCTAAAAGAGAACACCAAAGAGCCGCACAAATTACGAGCTCCGGGCCTGCAGGTTAGCTCCGGACGTGAGAATTTTGCTACACTTCACCGGGACGCAAGTGCAACATGGCCGGCCAAAGGGAGACGAGAGAATTTCTTAAATTGTTTAAATTTTACGTATCGAGCAGGGAATTCGCTTTGCTATGGAAAACCCGTGTACCGTAGAGTTTCTTGACGACAGTGTTGAATCATTCCCCGTCGGTATGCTTTTTATGCTGGGGTTCCCTCTCTCTCTCTCTCTCCCCGCGAGGCCACGAGGGGAAACGTACCCAGGTTTATGGTTCCGCACAGACATGTGTACTGTTTTATTGCCTAGCGCTCGGAATCACTCGTGAAATAGCCTCGCTTGCTTTGTAATGGAGACGCCTGGTGACCTAGCTTGCAGGCGGATCGGTGCCGGGCACGCGCAGGGCGAAAATTTACGAGTGCACTCTTGGCACTCATTTCCGGACTTTATCAGCATTTTAATGTCTGACAATTGTAAAATACTTTTTAGGGCACCTCCACCCAGCGCTAACGGTTTATGCTAATGTTCGCCCTCGCCCTGGTGGAGGCGCTTGGTGGCGCTCAGGAACGCTTGCGACTGAAGGGACACACGGTTCAATTATGGTTTTTTTCCGCTTTTGGTTGGAATTGGAAGCTGTACCAGCTTCGCCAGCGCGTCTGCGATCGCTTGAAATGGACTGCCCTGGCAGTGGAAAGGATTTATTTGCTTTACCCAACACAACGAAACGGTTACTTACCATCTTTCACGCTCGCCGAGTACTGTACCACTAATAACAGCAGCAGACCGGCCAGCGGCAGCATGATTGTAGCCTCCATAGTAAAGATGCTTCTGAGTTTATGTTCCTCGCGCGTCGAGTTATTTCTTTTGCGACTCCTACTCACTCTCACGGGTTGGTTTCAAATTTTTACACAATTCTTCAAGCGCTGCCAGCTGCGGGAAGCGTTGTTTTTTTCGCGTGTTCGGTTCTTCGGTTCACTGGGTACGTTGGTTGGTTGGCTCGCTCTGGTTCGCTTCACAGCTGAGTTTGGAATTGATCGCAGCCGTGCAGCTGGCACCTGGCGGACCACAGCAGCCGCCGCACATCAGACAGCTTTCAGCGGACCAAGGCCAGCCGTCATCGTGGCACGCAGACTGCAGACGTTCGGCCGTCTGCCACAACCTCATCGATCAACTTGCCGCTGTGAAAACTAATTTATAACGCCGCAGCATTACCCACTGCACACACACTTTTTCGGGGCTGCGATCCGCGTGACACATTTTCCTTCACGCAGCACATTTTTGGTCGCGCACAATGAAACATACGGAGGAAAAGAAACCCGGAACCGGAAACCGAAACGAAGCGAAGCGAAAAAAATTAAATTGTACACACACACACACTTCACTTGGCACACTTAAGGGATTCGTTTCTCGCGCGCACCACTTGCAAGATGCTTATTTTGCCGGGGGGAGAAAGTTTTCCGGACACGCGCGTCGCGAGAATCGATCGAAACCAGCCAAACCGGGTCGGCCAACATTCACACTGGTTTCAAATCAAAATCGCTGACGACGGTGGCAGCAGTCGCTCTGTTACGACCCATCGCAAGCGGCGCACTCGGGATCACCGGTGGCACAAAGTGGCACTTCCACTGCCATTCCATGTGGTGGCAGCCAGCCCGACAGCCTCGCCGCAATGTTGTTAGCCACTTTCGTTCCGCTGATCGAATGAAAGTCCTGGGGCGAAAGCATAAAAATCAACACCACTTCTCGTCGGAGCGCCGGCGTTCCGGCGACGGTATTGATCACGGTCGGTGGGCCAGTGTTCAACTTTGGAAGCCACTTCCGAACGGCATCGCACGCTGACGACTCTGCCGGCGATTGATGGTGCCCCTATCCGCGGTGCTCCGTCCCTTCGGGCATATTGTGGTCGCTCTGCAACGACAGAAGAAGAATGGCGAACATTGAAACAATTTTTGCTACTATCGACTGGGGGGTTGCTTAGAAAAAGGGAAAATGGATTTGAATCAGCACTCGAATCATTGAACTGGAAGCCATTAGGCGGAAGATTGATGGAATCTTTTGATTTAGACATTCTGACATAACTGAGTTAATTACAAATCAAACATTAAAAAGCAATAGCAAAGTTGAGCAGTAAAAAGGAAATTTATAAAGTCTGCTTGTGAACGCTTTGATGACTGCTGCTTACCTCACTAGCAATATTATCAACCCAAATTAATTATCTTACTCACTATGTGGGGCTTGTTCGTTCGCTAATTAAACTGCATTGCAGTGTCAGTGAAGTGAAGTGAAGTCATCAGCTTTCGTACCTTATTCAACGGTGTACCTTGGACTTTAATGTTCATCAGGAAGTCACCTGCATGAGAGCACTGTCCGCTGGTATTGTGCTAAATTTAGCAACCACTGATTGCATCACAGCCACAGCCGTTTTAAATAGAGCATAATTTCGCATCAAATTGATTCCATGGCCAAATCATCAACCCACCCGAAGGATTCACTTTATTGTTTCCGCGTTATACCGCGCTTCGTTTCAATTGAACGTGCCGGCCCAGAAACATAACTCATTCGGTGTCTATGTAGCAACAAAGGCACCAAAATGGGTGCTACTGCAACCAAATGAGGGCGGAAAGTAGATTTTCGATTTTGATATTTCATCGTGCAACACTATTACAACAAATGGTGGTCACGATAAAGTTAACGAAACTGTGTGTAGAAACATAAATAGCAATCGTGTCACCGAGGCACTACTACAATGGAGCGCCGGTTTCCGCCGCTGCCAGTAATCGCACGGTGAGTACAAATCGCCACAAACCTATGGAAAAAGCGGAAACACCAAAAAAAGTTTCCCCCTGTTACGTTAGCACCATTCGCGAGCACCAGTTGTTGTAATAACGGAGGGTTTGGCCCAATTTTCCATTGTGGCGCCTAATGCTTCGGTTGTCGAGAGAAAGGAAGTCGACGCCGTGCCGGTGTGGCCGGTGCTGCCGGTGTACATATTCTGCCCATTGTTGCTGGAGCATAAAAATAAACACCAACTAAATTGGCAAACCAACCGAACGTCCCACTCCGACCGGCGAGGCGGTCATTTGCACGCGATAGGGTGGTTTGTTGTGAATTTTGTTTTTGGGCTAAATATACAGTTTTTTACCACACACACACTTTGTTTTCGCAGACAATTACAACCGATCGGTTCACTCTGCAGAAACCGGAAGTTCCACACCGTGTTTCTCGGATATCCGTTTCGTCCGTATTCGTGTTCCTTTGTAAACGGTGTAAATGGGTTCAAAAAGTCTCCTTTTGCCTTTGCGATCAATAAATTGCTCGAATATAAAACCAACACAAGCCTTTGTACTAATTATAGGATATAACACAGTACAGGTTCAGATATCGGTGCAACATGGATCAAATATCGTAATAATTTACCCTGTAAAGGAAGGCTTTTGATAAATTATTAACATCACCGTAATGGGCCAAATTAAATTCAAATTTCCGCTCGAATTACGCTCACGATTGTGCCGAATTCTGGTTTAAAATGTCGTAACCGATCCGTCAAACAGGCCCGTCAATCCCTCTGCCCCATCCGGATATTTCCTCCCTCTTCCGAGGAATGCATTACCGTTTCGGTTTGCGGTTAGCGTTGAGAATCCGAAAAGCACGAAATCAATGATCTCTGCCATTTAATAAATAATCCCCAATCGACCGGGCAGCGGACCGAGCGGCCCGGGATGATTAGAATCAATTATGTTTCGACCGCAAACGCAATCTTTTTGCCGAAACTCCGTCCCCAGGCGCCCTTTCGCAGCGGGGTTGGCCTCGCTGAACCGATTCAATGACAGCGGCACACCGAAGGTGACCGGACCGATCGTTCTGATAGATTTGTGGTTACCAGCGGTACCGCACCGAAGCATGTCGCGCAATCAAATCCAATCTTTCGTATCGCTCTTGCCCCCCCACCGGGGGAGCTGTTAAGTCTTTCAAACGTCTCAATCACGGCCACCGGTGCCGAAGCGGTGGCGCTTCGGCGGCAACAAAATGTGCTGACCGTCGAGGACCCTCGCGGTGAGCTCAGCGAAATTTCGTACCATGCCGCGGTCGGCTCGGTCGGTCGGCCGCAGATCGGTGACAGGATTCGTGGCTCGAATAGATTAAAAAGCGGTGCGAGCAGTCCTGTGGAGAGCACTGGAGAGCACCATCCCGGCACCGTTGTTATCAAAGTTGGCGATGCAGCCGGTGCCGGCCCAAAAATCATTGTGTCACATCACACGAGCGCTGACGAGGTGACGACGAGCGCTCTCCGTTTTTTGTGTGCCGCGTTCTGGCCCAAGCCCGACCGCAAGACGCAATAGATGGCGGGGCTGAGAGTTGGCCGAAAACCAGAAAACCCGGGGCCGCACTCTCGGCACACCGGCATCAGCAGGACGGCTACAAACCGCCTATACCGGGTTGCGGTATGCCCAGCCACATTCAGGGACCATCCCGGGGCTAGATGTTGCAAAAGTCGAGAGCATCCCACAGAAGCCTCTTATATGATGCCTTTTTTTTCGTTGGTCCCGTGCGCCTCTATATTGCCACCGTGGGACGCAACCCGTTTCGGTGTCTCCATTTTGTCATCTCCGGTGGCGCATGCAACCGAAAGCGCCCGCCGGCTCGTTTTTTTATATCCTTGGCAGTGCAGGTGGCAGCGATATCTCTCGTTCTCTCTCTCTTTCTCCTTCTCTCTCTCGCTCTCTCTCTCTTTCTCTCTTGTCGCTTCCCTCTCGCTTTGTTTCAATTTGCTAACCGACCACGGCCGAAGACTCGGTACACGATAACAAGATGAGCCGTCCCCGTGCCGATGGAGGCGCCTGGTGCCGTCTAGCTTTGGGATTGGCTGCGTGCTGGAAACATCTCATTTGCAGCGCGAATTGCAAATGGCCACCGATCGTGGACGACGCGGAGACGAGGATCACTGCCGGAGTTGTCAAACGGGCTGCCTGTGGTTTCTGGCCGGCGGCTTTTGCACCCGCCGTCGATACCCGCCAGACCAAACCGGGAGCCCAGAGACCGGTTGCTAACAACGGGGCCATCAAAACAAAGGCAAATACTAGGCACACGGTGCATGCCGCTCAGGAACATTAGTGCCAGCCTCGGCTGAACAGCGACACAGGGAACGCAGAGAAACCGAGCAGCGGGCCGCAGGGGACCGGAACGACACGGACACGGCAAAGATTTATGTCACAACGCAAGCTTCGTTGGTTATCACTAATACCGCGGGGGAACCGCTCATGAGCAAACTTCGACAAGATTCGCTAGATTTGTCGGGCATCACTTTCAGGACTTTTTTTTCATTCCCTTCACACGCTTCCGGCATTTGTTTTCACCGTGCATCGGCGTTCTCGAAACTCGTCTCGTCGACGTCAAACTGCATGTGACGAGGGCGCCAAAGTCCTAGAAAAAAAGTGGTTCCCCAGGCAGTGGAATCTGTTTTCATCAGCGAAAGCGAACATGCGTGGTGCCATGGCAGCCAATCGGGTGCCCGCTGCTGAGGCCCGGAAGAGGACAAAACAAAACTTTGCAGTGAGTTTCGGTGCATCATGAGCAGATCTATATTTGATATTTCATTGTTAATTGGCACCGTAAACAATGGCCATACCCGCACCATTAACAGTGTTACGCCCCGCGGGGGACTTAAAATCCCGAAAGAGCCGCGCTATCGTTTCGTTCTAACTTTTCCACCATTTAGCACATAATCTGGGAAAAGCCTTTTGTTTGCGCAGGAGATCCAATTCGTTGCGCTTGGTGTGCTTTGGTCGCGTGTGTTTAATCCAATGTTTGAAACGTGTCGAGCCGCATCTACTGTGGGGTGTTATTTATGCACGACACTCGTCGTCTCCGGGGGGTGCCTGGTAGCCGTTTTCGGCGAGGTTTGTGTGGTGGTGGTGGTGAAAAGCAGTGTAACATCCACCGAATAATCCCATACCGTATTATCACGGCCATGTGTTGGGCGTAGCAACGGGCACCGGGAAATATTTCGTATTTCGCAGCAATAACAGCACAGCTTTAGGTCGTCTTCGCCCAAGAATCTGGTCCATTTTGGGTCGACTAGAGCAGCAAAAAAGAACCACAACCGCCCCGGGCGCAGTTCGGTAAAGCCCGCCGCCGGAACCAGTGACAGCATTATTTGCACAATGATTGATGAAAGAATAAGTTTCCCTTTTTTGCATAGGACTCCGCCTACCCGATCGACAGTAACGATAGCCCAAGCGGTCGGTCGTCCGCCGGAAGGCAATCGTCAGTGTCCAGGGGAGGAAAGCTCTCTCGGAGGAAAGATTTTTCTTCCGACCTGTTGTTGGGAGGGACCTCGTTTTTATTGCCCTTTTTATCGGCCCAAAATTCATGCCCGAAACGTGCGTAGTCTGACCCACTTACTCACCGGCGGAAACCCATTTCGAAAGACCCTCGGGCCCACGGCACGGTCACCATTGGGACCGGATTATGCGGCGAAGACATCCGATTGCCGACCCTCCGTTTCGTCGGTCCACGTTTGCCCCGGGAGTCTCCCGAGAGTCCCACACAACACACGCGCTCTCGAACTTGGTTGTCAAATTTATTTAAACTCAACCCAAAGCCATTCGCCGCTCAGCGCGTTCGGACATACTCAGCTCGCCTTTTCTGCGGACGGCATCTTCCCCAAAATGGTCGCTGGCGAGGAAAGAGATGAAATTTCGTTCTCCGGAAAATGAAGGTCATCATCATCGTCGCCACTCGGGATTCGGATTCCGGTTGCTGCCAGAGACGACCGGAAAGTTGATCAAGAAAGTGAAACACAACACACCTTCCTGCCTGCCCACATCACAACCGGTCCCGGGGCACGGAACGGCGTTCCTGGAGCATGTGCATGTCATCGTCCTGTCATGACTATTCGGTGACAGAATTCTAAACAGCAACATTTTCCCTGCCACCACCAACCTTCATCCTTTTCGTGTTTCCTGCTTTACCTTCCAAAAGGACTCCTAATCCATCTGGCAGGCGGAAAGCGACGGTTGCCTTCGTTGGTGAGAAAAAATGGCCAGCGAGCAGAAATGGCTATCACCGGGCAGATGGGAATGTGATTATGAGAAATGTTTGTATTAAGCGTAACGTTTCGTTACGTTGGGCCGGAAAAAAACAGTAAATCGAAGCGACGAACAGGACGTAAAGTTTTCCAGTTTTTCATCGAAACAACATCACGTGCCCGGTACGAGAGCCGCCCACGGAACGCCTTAAGCCCGACGCCCTGCTTCCGCCCCTTACATTGTTTCGCTAGTGGCTTTGTCATTGTGGCCGTTCCGCTTCAGAATGCGCAAAGCATGAATGCGTAATGTTTGGTTATGCTTCCGTAGTTTCGAGCCATTTGCCCCAGAAGAACCGCTCCCGAACTGGCCGGATGGGAACCAGAACACTCCCGGCACGGTACCAAGCGGCGATTCACGCCAGACAGTCAGTCAGTCAGTGAGTGAGTGAGTGAGCGAGAAAAAGTTGACCCAAAAAAGCTTTTATACTGTTCGAAAGGTGCCGTGGGGCCTCTCGAGGCCTCCGAAGCTAACCGCGCACCACGTGGCGTGAAGACATCGAGAAAAAGTTAGAAAGCTAGAGAGTGTGTGCGTGAGTGAGAGAGAGAGAGAGAGAGAAAAAGTAATACTATACAATCCTCTTAATCTTAATTAATTAGAAAGGATTCCCCATTAGAGCTCGTGTTCGACCCGGAACTGGCGCCTTTTTACAAGCCGATTGCGTGGCACAATGGCAAAACATGCGCCGAGCACTGCGTATGGTAACCACCCAACAGGCCGGGGGCGTTAAAAGCAAAAACAAACATCTTAGCCTGACCGCCGAGTGGTTTGAAAGCTGCCGGAAGCATGATTTCATTACGGAACGGAAGTGTCACCCATTTTCCCCATTCGCCGTGGCTCTGCTATTGTGCTGGGAAAAGAAAGGTTCCGCTTCCGTGGATTATGGGACGGAACGTATTATTGTTTTAAAGAAGCGCCCTTCATTCTTTTGTCATTGTCTCATTGTTTCGGCGGATTACGAAATTTACGTAATTTCGGCGCTCCATTGAAGGACCATGACAAACAGAAAACTGCATTACGTGACGCACACACAGCACACAGATGATGACAATCGTTACGTGGAAAGATGTAATTAATTTATTTTTTTGTTTGCTGGGCGAATTGGCGCCCACAGCAACTTGGAAGTCTTCGCCAGCCGGCTCAATGAGCCGTCGCCTGGCTGTCAGGTAGAACCGGCGCAATTGGGGGGAACACGCTCCAAGGATTTGACAATTTTGCTTCACCCAAAATCATTAACATATTACCGGGCCCGGGTTCCGGTTCTGTGATTTTGCGTTGCGCAACGGTAATAAATTGAATTCTGCCCACGGATCCGGGCCGGGGCCGCCCATTCACGCACTCACCGCGCAACTGAATCGTCCTGCGTGTCATCTCCGTCCCTACGCTCGTCATCTTCGCCTAGCTGTCGCCGGCCAGGATGGATTGCGATCATCATGGTCCTGTTGTCTTATGATTCATGCGACGGCAACCGAATCGCCCCGGGTGAAGCGGGCTAATTATCCGTCCCGAAAGATCGGAACGAAACGCTTTCTTGGATGTTCGCACAATTCGCCGCAGTGGTCATTAAACAACTTTCTGAGCCGAGTGAGCCGGGGCCCCGGCTGCGGCCTCGAGTCGCCTTTCGTTCGACATAAATCAATTTGACACCATTTGTTGGGGCGATTCCGGGGAGAACCCACTCAAGCCGTGGCGAGTAGTTTTTTTTCTTCTTCATCTTGTGTCTGCGTTCCCGGTCCTTCCCGAAATTTTAGCCACAAATATTTATCTTGATCAACAGTTGCGACCGAAACCGAGGTAGCACAATTTTGCCACTCGTGGCTCGGGAGTCTTTTAATGAGTTGCCAACAAGCTCGCCGTGGGCTCGCCAGGATGCCCAAGGGAGCCCGACGCTCGGCTGCTCGGGAGCGCGTTAGCCGTCTTGCGGCTTGAACGGTCTCGCAACCGCTCCCGTCCGGGACCGCTACTCGGCAGACCGCAGATGCTGTGTCAACACTCACACACACACCACCCGAGAGCCGGCCTATACTACCCAGCGGTATCCCCGGGCACACCCTCCTGCCGAGTGCCGTGTGGCAGGATAAATATAAATTATAACTTTGTATGTTTGTTTGCACAGCGCTGCTGGGCCGCTGCGCACGCGGTCCACGGTAAGCCGCACAAAATTGGAAAATGGATTCCATCCTAATACGGCACCGGCCAGCTTAGAGCGACACCACAACAGAGCACGAGAGAGAGAGAGCGGGTTCACTGGAGGCCGGAAAAAAGGAGCCAAACCTTGGCGGGGTTCTCTCGGAACCGCCAACCAAAGAAGGGCTTTCTGTCGTGCCGCGTGATGCGGGGAAAACTGTACGCATTTTCCCGCACTAGCACACACACACACACGCACGAGAGTGCGCGGCAAAGGGGGGGTGACCGTTAAACGTGATCCTGGTGAGAAAAAGTCACATCTTTTCTCGGAACTCCCGGCGACGGAAAATCCGACCGATGGAGGCGCCTGGTGCGGCTCGAAACTCGATGAAACTTTTGCGCTTTAAGATTGTACATAATCATGGTTTGCGACAAGGGGTCACCAGCGCTGGTCCCAGGGTACCCCTGAGAAGACAGCCAGCTGCCGGATGGCCGGAAGAAACCCCCGATGAAATGCCCGGAATATGATATCGCATAATGCGGCTGATAAAAGGGTCACCCGTTAAGTGACAGATTGCTGGGAGAGCGGAGCAAACGGAGCGAGCTTTCCAGCGGACATGTGCCAGCATGTTGCGGTGCTGGTTCCCGGGAGCCGACTTGTTTAATCATTTGCGTCTTCACCACGTCCCGGTACCCGTGGGAAGAACGAAGTTTTTCTAACTTCTAAAATGACTTTTACACAACTTCCACCGATTGTAGGCCTTCGAGTTGGCGTTACTTTGCATAATTAGGCACGGCTTCTAGTTGCGCGATTCTTTCGGCTTACGTCGCAAGCCAAGTACGTATGTCGGTAGGCATCTTGTCGCCATCGTCGCATGGAAGGGGGGACAGATTAGGAACGCCTCCGTTCACACCTCGTCGAAGTTTAGTCTCGTCACGGGTAAAACTTTGCGCCATCGAAAGAGCCCCGGTAACGGCAGAGCGTTGCTTCGATAACGAGGACAAATTGCTCTGGCGCCATCCATTTTTGATGTTGCCTGGGCGCACGTCTTACTGCGAGCTGCTGTCCTTCTCCCCGCACAAACACAATAGTCTCGTCCACAGCTCATCTCCGCCAACACCGCTTCCCCGGCTCTCGTGAGACCATAACCAACTGAGAACTAAGGAAGCCTGAAGAAAGCAAACTTTCCAGGCATCCTGCGACCTCGGTTAGGAACAGTTTCGTCAAATTCCACCGAACCCCCGGTGGCATTTGTAGAGAGACTTTCCCAGTTCAAGACACTTTCCACCGAAACCACTCGTAATTTTCTCCACTCGCATTCGCGGCAGCGGGCCACTAATTAAATGAAGAGCAATTGACTGGAATTAAAAGGACCGCACCCTTACAAACGCAACCGGAACAACTAGAATCCCAACGGTGGCGGATGCTTCTGGTTGCTGCCCGGTAAGCGGCAGGTACTTGAGAAATCACAAAAATTGACCGTTGGCGTTTGTATTGATTTCAAGTCACTTTTGATTCGTTTTGCGCAATTACGGTGCATAATTAGTGTACCGAGAAGGTTGCGTTAAAAATACAGGATGCGGTCATCATTATCTGTGCCCACAAGACGATGCCGACGCAGGGAATGGATACTCCTGCCCATTAGCGGACATAATAAAGCACACAGACACGTTTACGAACGGCACGAAATCTCGGGCCTTGGCCTCGGGGTGGCTAAAAATAAAATAAGTTACCATCCTGCTGTTCCTAGCCCGTCGAAGACTGCTTGAGGCATTGCTTGGGACAGTAAGATTATGCTGGCTTACGGAAAACACATTCGATCAATATTGATTGATTTCGAGGCGGACCACCGCCGCCGCCGCCACCGACGAAGCTGCTTCCTGATCAAGGACCATCGAAAACGGTGCAAAAATCGGGGTTTTCTTCTGGTGCTTCTTGCTGCTGCCGAAAGTGACCGTCGGCGTGTCGAGCACGGGCAACGATTAATTCGATTTATCATGCCAAATGGAGCATGTTGTGGCTCTGCTCTGCCGGCGGCGGTGCACAGTGCAGCAAATGGGTCCACCAATCGATGACACAAGGCCCCGATTACTGCTCGAGCTTGGTTCCGGTTTTGCAACCGTTCCAACCGAACCATTCGAAACAGTTCGGACAAAAAATCGGAACCAAACAAATCAGTCAGCGACATCGAAACCAGACATCCGGCCTGAAGCACCACCAATGGCACCGCCGGACAGTCGCCTGGTCGTCTGCTGTGGCTTTTTTTTTGCTCCGTTTGGGACTGATTCACCGCCGACCGACCCGAAAAGCGGGTCCCACGGCCTGATTCGCCGGCGCAATGATGATGGTTCATTTAGGATGCCGAAAAGACCGTGCTTTGCATCACTCCCAGGGCATTATATGCCGACAGCGAACGAATGAGTAAGACAAAACACACGCACACAATCGACCGCCCCAGAGGGCCTGAGCTGGCTGGCTAGCGGTGGAACAACAACCGGAAATCCGGAAGCGCCGTGGTTTGAGAACCGGAACGAAGCTGAGTGGCCCGGCGAAACATTGACACCACTCAACAAAAATTAGATTCCCTTCTCGGGCGCTTCTGGCTTTGAATATGTATTTGTTGGGTTCGGGGCAGGAGGGGCCAAACCGCCCGGCGCCCGAAACGCGCAGCACGCGTCTAGCTTTAATTAGGGCTTTAGTTTAATGCCACCCAGCGCGAATGAATCGAACCCAACCAGGGCGCCACTGCGGACTCCTCAAAAGAAAACACACGCTTATCGGCCGCTTATTTGTACCGCTGTGTATGTCTGACCCGCGTGCCTTGCTCCAACACCTTCCGCGTGAGAAAAGTTTGCCGCCTTCCAAAGCGCGCCGCGCCCTGCGATGGAGAGTGGAACGTGAGAAAATTGCCAAATACAGCTGGCCAAGAGGCCTGGCCAAGTGGAACGTGGATTGTTGGGCTGGACAGGCCCTTTGTCCGCGTACTCGAGCCTCCTTCCAACTGAAGCAGCTCAAAGGGTGGAAATTGAAATGAACTAATTAGGAACAGGCGCTAGTGGGCGGGCGATGGGCGCTATTTATGAAATGGCAAAAGAGGTGCAAATGAGTGGGGAAAATCAAATCAAATGAATGTTAACCACTCAAGGCGTTCACCGCTGGTGCCAGCGGCCAGCGGGGTCTGCAAATGAGGATTCGCAAGGTTTCGAGGGCCCTTCGGAGGGCGGTGTTCGTCGTTCCTGGCACGTGGTTCGGTGATGGTGCTTTCAATTGAATTGCGTCTTGCCACCTTCGGGTGGCCCACCACCAGGTGTTCTTTTATGGTTTCAGCTCCACCACCCGCTGGCCGGTGCGTCGCCGAAGGAAAGTGGCCGGCCATAATTATGGGGTCCAATCAGAGCATTTTCGGAGAGCCTTTAAACTTCAAGCTTCTTTAATGTAAATCAATCTTCGATACACTTTTTTGCAATACGTTTTCTCTCTCTCTGTATCTCTATCTTTCTTTCTCTCTCTCTCTTATATTGATTATTTGCTGAGCGTAGCATAGGTTTGATGGAAAATAATGTAACAGATAGTCCCTGTCCAGCGAGGGGGACCACCCACCATTATCATCATCATTATGATCAGCAAGCATCGTTGAAAAACATGTTTACCGAAACCTATTGCTGTCGTTCGCACACATCTGAACTCTAGCACAATACTGCGCCAGACCGACGATGGCCATCGGTGCGAGTTTGAGCAAATAATTAGAAAATACGGTCCCTTCGCTCGAGCCGCGAGGGGGAAAACTTTGCCCACACTCCGAGCGGTCCGCCATCAACATACATGTATATGCTCTACCAGCACCCCGTGGCGCATCTCGCGTAATGAAAGATACACTCAGCCACCGGGAGCGAAATAAAGAAAACCTCCCGAGAGCGGTGGCGCGTTGGCGGTTTTAAGCCGGATTCCTGCGCCAGCCGGCGCCAAAAGAAACCCCATATTAGCAACGACAACACCATTATTTGCCATTTATGTCAAATTTTACTTAAAACGAAACCACGCCCGGGGCCAACAGCGAACGAACCGGCGCCCAACTTCGCCCTTTTGCAGGGGTGCGGGAGTTTTTTCCAAGAAAAACGGGTGCCAGAAAGCCGTCGTGTTGAAAAGAAAACTCAGAGCCCGGCGTTGTGTGTGGGACCCCATTTGTTGTGGAAGGAAAATCAAATTTCTGCTGAAAACTGTAAGCGGGCGGCAGACGCTTTTCGATTCACCGGCTCGACACCGGGCGAGGTGATTTCATTAAAGTATGGCGCAATGACGACATCTATGTTGAAGCGTCGCTTTCGTTTTACATTCTGCTTCCATGAAAATATGCGTTAATCAAGGAACGGAAAACTCAGCCTTCGAGGCGAGCTGTCCATCGGACTGGTTCTACTGCAAGACATGAAGGCACGACGAACAAAAGCACAAAGCACCGGCACAACCGAAAGCCTGGGCCGGGAAAAATCCGGCTTACGTCGGTTGCGGTGGCGAAGGAAGTTAAATGAAAAGCACGGCCACAGAGGGCGTCAATCAGAGGGAAAACAAAAATGGACGCCCGACTAGGAAGTAACGTCCAATTTGCGCCACCGTCAGTGTCGAAGCTCCTGGTGCGGCACGAAAAGCGAGCCGTGGCCCCTCCCCTCGTGACATGGTGACACTTTTCTTTTTCACCAATTTTCTTCGCCAGCAGCCGGTTCGGGTGCCGCCGTACATCGAACCACCCGAACCAGCGTCGGTTGGCGCTACGCAGCACTCCGTAAACACCAAACCCTAGGGTCCTGAGGCGCCCACCGGAAAAGCGTTGCCTCCCGCGGCGGAATGTAATGATGGTGGTAAATTTTAAAAGCATCATTTTCTTCGCACCACGTCCAGCGCCCAGGCCCGGCGAGCAATTGCTCCCAGGACGGCCGGCCGGTCGGTCGGCGTGGCGTTGGCTTTTTATGTTGCCCGCGCACGATGCTTATGCTGTTGGTGTGCCGCCGTTTCCGAGCAGGCTTTTTGATGGTGACAAACTTTTTTAACGCCTGCGTTTGTTTTACGCGCTGACGGCTGTTCCGCCGAAAGCCGCGTTTTCCCGGCTTCGTGGCCGGGAACTGCTTCGGAATGACGCCGAAAAGAGGGAACGTGATTTTACTTTGCATTCCTCGTCAGTCCCCTTCAGACGTGACGCGGGAATACGGCCACGGGATCGAAGGGTGACTGGGAGGCGGTTGCGGTGGATTGTGATTAGTTTACTTTCGGCTTTTCTTATCTTGCGGGCGGGACAGCCCGCGTCTGGCTGTCCTGTGAGCCACCATTTTCATCTACTTTGCTTCCAGTTCGACCCGGGAGTGCCGGTAGGCATAGCTTGGCGCACAAATAAACCATATTAACGCAGCGAAAACGTCCCTCGAGAGCATGGTTGAAGGAAAAAAGAACGAAGGACTAACGCATCAACCAGAACGCACACACACACACACACACACGCACCGGTTGGCAGGCAACAACTGGTGTACCATTAAAAATTAATTAAACCTTTCATCATCGTTGCAACATTTTTCATTACGCGGCCCGCTTCCCAGGCCACGCTTGTGCCAACCCAAGGCAACGAAACATAATGCTCGCCCGCGTAACATCAGTTTGCTTTTCCCACAAGGGGAGTCCTGTGAAGCCGGAAGCTCGCCGTCAGTCGCCGGGTCTGTTAACATATTAGCGACGCAGTGGGTAGAGCGAGGACAATCGTGAAAAGAGGCCAACAGCAACAGCCACATCAGGCACAACAATAACTGGAATGTGGAAACAACGAAATATAAAGCATGACAAAACAAATGGAACAATCCTCGAAGCGCCTACAGGTATGCAACCCGGAATACCCGCCGACTCCACGTCCACGTTCCGAATTCGATCAGCGTCACCGTTAAGCGATATACGTTACGTGTATTTACCTTGTATCAATGTCCCGTTAAGCTTCATAAACGGACGCGGCTTCTCTCGGTCGATTCGCTGGCAACCGCATTCAATTGCACTTTGCATCTCACTTCACGTTTTAGTATTTGCTCCGTGCCTTCACACCACTAACACACTCACGCTACGGTCGGGCTTTTCTACCGACACCGACTTCCCCATTAGCCCACAGAGACCATACTTTTCCTCTCTCACTATCTCTCTCACACTGCATTTTCTGCCCACCGAGCGCACCGGGATTCCCGGGGTTCGCACATTTAACTACACTTCGCAACTTTCGCCACTAGAGTGGCGGCTAACTGGAATGGTGAAGTGTTTTCATTTTTTTGGCCTGCCGAGAAATGGAGAAAAATCACCCACCGTACCGTCGGAGAGCGCCGAAGCGTCCGTTTGCGGATCTGCGGACCAACGGCCACCAGACTGTAGGGTCGCGCAGGGCTTCCACACTGGAGCGGGTTTTGCGGAGTGCCACTTACGAAACCTCGGTCTGGTTACCAAACAACGGTCTACTAGGATCGTAAGTGCACGGGAAACCGTTCAGAAACCGAACAACACCGAACGCGTCGGACCGATGGCAGTAGGCGAACGAAAAAAAAAACCAAATACCGACGTCACTTGCTGAGCAACCCTTCTCCGTAGTCCGGACCGTTTATCCCGGTCCCGGTGGAGCACATGTCCCGCAAAAAGCGACGATGGAACGACGATAATAAATTAATGCTTTCAACATAATCCTTTGCGCTCAGCTGAGCCACTCTTCCGCTGCTTCACTTCGCTTCGCACCGAGGCCCACCGGGGTACGTTGAGGGCATCCCCGTTCGTCCTGGCGGTGCGCGCCAACCATCGACCAAACCACCGACAAGCGCTCGGTATCTCGGATGATGGTGTTCCCAGCGCTTCGCCAATCAGCCCGCCATTCTCGACCCACTGTGTGTGTGTGTGTGTGTGCCTGGCCACGGCTAAGCGGAAGTGAGAAAGCGGCAATTCCACGCGAGTCTCCCGAGAAGGGGGGGCCGAGAGAAAATGCGAAATCGGTGGCTTCTAAACCACTCGAAACAACTGTAATCAGTAGATCGGGCGCATCGTTACTCCCGGTGGCCAGGACACACGGACGGACACCGGCCCGCCCGACACATACACACGCACCCACGTCAGGGCGTCGGGTCGGGACCACAGGTCTGCCTGGTACGGTGGTGATTGCAGTGTGCCCGCCCTGTTAGCATCCGGCACGTTCGCAGTAGCGCACATACCCGCGTTAAACCCGCGGTTGACCCTCGGCGGCGAGGCCAGCAGCAGAGTAACGGATCGGTTTGACGGTCGCCTAGAGAAGCCCGCCCGCCCTATCGGTCGCACTGGTTGGCTTCCGGAGCGTGCAGCAGCATCCACGCGGCACATCCGGCAATTGTTTTGCACTTGCACTGCAGACTGACAGCTGCCCCTGCCATTAGACTGGTTGGGTTCGACACAGACCCATTAGATGATGCTTGGAACCGTTACGGAAGTATGCTCGTTTCACGTGTTGAGGCGCGATACGCAACATCACAGTCGCCAGCCCGTCCACCTTCTCGCAATTCACTTTGTCACATGGCGCACCCTAGCCCAATCCGGCCCTGAGATCACTCACGCATCCTGGCACGGAAGGCCGTTGAAAGGCAAGGAAAACTGCTACTGGACCACTGCTCGACGACGCCCGACGAAACTCGGGCCACTGGCGAAGGATTGTCTAACGAGTGCGTGGCATTTTGCCCGCCTTGGTCCACACGCACTTTCGGACACTTTCTTCCCGATACCGACGTACCGACCGTGCTCGGTCTCATACACACGCTTGTCGAGCGTCCGTCGAACGGAGACGTCACACCGAAACTAACGCCGAACCCGGTTCGCCCCGAACGAGGCTGCGACCGGGACCGGGTCGAGTCACGAGACAGCCACCCATATTCAGCCGTCAGCACGTTCGGAGTGAGTTCCACCCGGTCGCGGGTCCCGGTGAGTTGGCCCTACTCGCTGCCTCAACGGGGGCCGCCGAGTCCGGTGGTGTCCTTGTCCTTGCCCGCGAGCGGACGGGCTGCGTTTCAAAACAAATCATTTGCTCGCAGTCGCAGCCTCCGGGAACTCACTCTCGCGCGCGCCCTGAGAGACTTCGGGCCGGCGGACTCGGGTTTTCGGGGACCCCGTGAATGCGTCGGGCATGCGCGCACCGGTCGGGCGAGCACGATTCGTGGCCCCAGCAGCTGTCAAGCAGCTGCTGAACGTAGCAGACAGTTCCCCCGGCAAATCGAACCCGCGTCAACAACCACAGCGCCCACTGGCTGTCAGATGGTGTACTAGCGAAACGCATCGCTTTTGAAACGACGAATGGATCGGCGACTGCAGACAAACCGTCTTGCTGCGCGGAGCCGGAAGCTACGACACCATCTTTGCAATAAGATATATGCTGGAACCCTAATGAAGGGCTAATTGAACTTTCCGTGCATGATCGGTGAAAGAAAAAAGGTGTATAATATGCATGGAATCGACCGCAGTCTGCTCACGCTGGCACCCCTGGCTACCGGCTTCCCGTTTCACATTATTCAAACAGCACTGATGTTGAAGGGAACTGTGTAAACTTGGGCAACCTCTAGCTGGTCTGCTTCATTAAGGCACCACTGTGTTGAAAGTTTTCCACAAAAATCCCACGAAAACACTGACGTTTCCGGGAACCGTAATCGTGCTCTCTTCCGCCCGGATATTTGAACCCCATTGTATGTATTTTGCGCTGTTTCATTCTTGTTCGATCATTGATTTGGTTTTTTGTGTTGTTTGGGTTGTGAAAAGTTTAAACACTGCTTTAAACATTAACGCCAATTCGGTAATGGTCGCTCGCCGGCTCGATGGAGACGCCTGGTCACAGGTTTGACGACAGAAAGTGCGAACCCGCACCGGTGTGTCGGTTTTCGGGCATTCGACAAACCATCAGCTGGCACTTTTCGAGGGGTTTTGAGAATTTCATAAATCTTTAATGCTTATGCTGCCCTACCTGGCTGGACAATGGAGCTGGCGAAGAGCAAGGAAAGTAAACAAAACATGGCCACAGGGAAGCGGAAAAGTTAGAGCAACACACGAAATGTGCACCCTTTTGCCCCACAGACAGACCAAACAGCTGGCAATGGTTCGCTTCTAGTGCGGCTAGTGTTGTGTTCTATTTCCTGAAAAAACAATCGAAAATCGAACAAAAACACCGCGCTCCAGTCGGGCAGAATGGCTTAAAGGGCGCGTTGTGTGCTTTAGTGTTCGAGAGTTTTTTAATAGTTCGTTCGTAAGCGAAGCATATTGTCTGTGCCTAGCCGTTAAGCTTGAACTGATTCAATTTTGGGCACTACTCGTGTGAGGTGCCGATAGCGGTGACCTTTAATTAAAGCACGATACGGTGCACCGGAGGATACGATAAAGTTTGTGGTCGGCACTATGTGCCAGATCACCGCGTGGAGGCAGGCAAACTTTGCACATCGCCAACTTCTACCGAATTTTGCTCGACCAACATTAAAAGAGTTTGACGTTTGCTGTTAGGTCGGTTCTACTCTGCCGTACATTTTCGAACTTCCCAATACATAGGCTACACCGCCGTTCCGAACATCCGATCGCGCGCCAACAATTGCATCGTTCGCTCACGGTTTCCGATGAGTTACACCACGCCAAGCCATTTGGTGTAGTTCAATGGCACCCAACTTACGGCAGAATAGCGACGTGAAAGTTTCCGCACGATGAAGTCAATTAAAATTCCATTAGCGTCAAACGTGCCATCACCTAGGCCATCTTTTTACAGCGGCATCGCGTCCACCGGTTAGATGGTTAGCTGGACAGATCGATCAATATTTGTCGCATGCTCCGAGCGCACCGATAATTTTATTTTGAGCCCCCTGTCACCCTTTTCGTAAGGCTTCGCAGGCAGCCTCATTCGAGCATCGATTGGGACTGGCCAACACGGACGGAAAAGGTGAGCGAACAGTGATACTGTGGATCGGAACTGCATCGATCGGAGAGAGGAAACTGTAAGCCAACAAGCTTTATACAAGACAGTCAACGTCGTGGCAACTCGTGAAGTATTTTATTTATGCACACTAATCAGTAACCACTTTGACAACATTTAACATAAAGTGGTCATGTTTATGCAGCGTTCAAAATTTCTGATGATAATAGGCGGTTCGCTTTATCATTGTATCTTAGCAAACGAGCCACTCAAAGAACACGATTTTGTTCCCGGAAAAACGCCATACATGCCGTTTGAACACGGCCAAAACTGAAGCCAGGACGGATTATTTCCTTTAAATGTGATATCTTGTTATTTCGCTTAACGTTACGTCAGTCATTATTTTGATTCCATTACAAAGCGTTTGATATTTCGTTCTAAACTCCTTTCAACAGAACATTCATTTCGGTATGAGATATCGTATCGTCTGGTTAGTCAACATCCCTACAACGAATCGCCCAACGTCAACACGCGAATGTGAGTTCGGATTTTCGGTAAATTATGAAAAACCCATCAACCTCCACGAGGGTGGTACATCCGGAAGCATCCGTACACAAATTGCGATCTCGGGAGATAAACAGCACAACCCAGCCCCACCATGGGTCAGCAGTGGACCGGAGAGCAACAGCACAGCAACAACGGAAAAAATGAGTCCCTCCGTGTCGGTGCGTATTTATTTTCACGCGTTCGCTTTCGACGGAAATCCTTCACCAATAAGCGGAGGCGGAATTTTCTCTCGGGGCAATTTTGGCGCCAGATTAACGATGGTCCCGGTGAACGCGCGGCGGTTGACCCAAGGTAACGCTCGTTTCCACCCCGGAAACGAGCGCCAAAAAAGGAACCAAACCTCTCCCCGTCCACCCGCCAACAGATTTTCTGCCGTGGCCACCGCCGGTCCCCACGGCGCGGGGTCTGTGCCTGTGTTCAAGTGCATGCGATTCGTTTGATTAATGATGATTTATGATGGTAGTAATTATTGTATTTGTGATTAAGTGTTAATTATTTTTCATAAGCCTTTCGCGCGCTCCGGTCAGCCTCCAACGGGGTGTTTGTGGCTCGGTTGCTGCTTAGCTCTCCCTTTGCCTCTCTCTCCCTGCGTCCGCTGGGCACGGTCATTGATTTTGCTTCGCATGCTTTCCTTTATTTCTTTTTTACCTTTTTTGTTTCGCTCCACACGCCCAACCGCAATGACTTATGCTTTCTGTTCGTCATCATCATGGAAAGCACTAATGACTTGCGAACAGCACCAGCAGACCGGCCCGGACCGATGCTGGGTAAAAGCAGCACGGAGTAAACGGAATAAAAACCAATAGCGTCTGTTCCCCGGCGCAGTCGGAAAACATCGTCGGACGCACTTTTACGTTCACTTCTTGCTGGTTCGTGGGATTCAATTTGAGATATCTGTCACGAAAGACTCGAGATCCGGCCGCAGATGGACCGTTCGCTACCGTTCCGTCTAGCGGTTTGTGATGAGCTGGACAAAGTAGCAATAAATCGGTACAGCAGATCGGACGGCGATAATGGCGCGGCGACCGAAGCCTGGCCCTAATAGTGATGACGCTTATCACGAGCCTAATGATATCATTTCCCACGAACACGGGAGGCGAACACACTAATCCCGACAACGGCCCTGTCGCGAGCACACCGCTTCGAACCTCCCCGACACCATTCACGAAAGGTTTGTAAAATGAGCTTATGTTGTGTGGCTCGAGCACGCGCTTATCAGCAACGTTGGCCACAGAGTTGGCCAACCACCGTTCCCATCATCAGCAGGTGTCTGAAGCCGACAAAGCTCAAGCTTGCTTCATTTCGCCGGCTCCTTGGCTGGCTGCCATCGCGGGGCGAAGCGTCATTTCGGGACGGAAGCGCCTGTCCGGCTGCTGGTCGGTGCAGCCTCTCGGTTTGCCGGTGACTTCCGGTGTGCCGTCCCGCGGTCCAAAAGTGGGCCCACAACCGAATCGCAACAGCAAAGCAGGCAAGCAAACGAGCACTTTGGCGTCGAAAATAGCAAAACCCGGCCAGCGGAAAACATTTCCAAGAAAGCCGACGATAAGGATCTCCAATTTTCATTTTTGGCTGCCCTCAAGCAGTTTCCACCGACGGGGCTCGGGGTCCGTCGGAGCTACCGCTCCCGGTCCACGGGGCCACCTCGGGGGCAGCCGGGCACGCTTGTTTACGCAATCCGCGCCGTATCCAACGGTCATCGAACACTGCACTCGACAGCGACCAGAAAGTTCCGTTCCGCTTGCGTCTCTTTCGATGGTCCCTCTCGTTTGTTTTCTGGCCACCTCTGGCTCTGCATTGTGGCCCATGGAAAGCGAGGGGAGGGGGCCCAAATGGAGCTACAACTCCGCGCGAACTTTTGGAGTACATTTCGGACAACGTTCGGTTCATTTTTATTCTCTCGCCAAACTGGGCCGGGGAATCAGATAGCGGACCGGGGGTTCGAGAAGCTGGTCCAGCGGCCGCACCGCAACGTTGAAGGATACTTCTCCCTGGCCGAGCAGCGCGCACAGCAGAAATACCGACGGAAAGGAAAGATTTTAATCAATAGCCGACCCAACCGGGCGCCCGTCCCGGATCGATCCGCAGGACATCCGCCGCCGCCGACAAAGCCCGCCACCGTTTCGCAACCGGTGCGATGGAGAAAGTACATTTTGTTTTAAACTTTCAAGTTGACGAGAGTAACGTGAACGGCATGCCGAAAGCGATTGGCCCGATGGCCGGTGGCTTCGCTTCAGTGAGTCCTTTCGGGTCCACCCGCCATGGGTCCAAATCAAAATCGAGAAACTTTTCGGCCCCCACTTTCGGTGTGCGGGAACTGTAAAAAGGGACACAAGAAAGGTTAGTTTGCCGTCGGAGGACACAAGTTTCGGTCAATGCTGTTGGCGTTCGCTGGTTTTTTTGTTTTGCGATCTTTATTTTGTCCTCGTTGACATCAGTCAGTTGCGTTCGTGTCAAGCAGTATTTTGTAAATTTGAAGTTAACAAGACTCGTCCCCGAACGATATTGAACCATTGTCCGTGCATTCATCGCTTAACAGTCGTTCGTCAATAAACGCTTCGCTCGCAGCTGTAACTGTTTGCTTCATTGCATTTTAATTTAACACTCTCTTAGTTTTACTTTCGTTTCGTTTAACACTTAAAATGTGATTTTCCCAACACGGATCTCCGCGAATGCCGGGGCCGAACCTCCGTCGAGCATATTTCGTGCCAGACGACCGACGACCGGCCGGCCCCCTAATTGGGTGTTGTCATGGTTGTCATTTATATTAGTTTCCCGGCAGCCTAACCATTGCCGAACCGAAAACCGAACCACGGCCGTTAACTTGTTGTTCATATCTCACGAGATAACATAAAACGGACCGCACCGAAAAGGTCAACCAAATTGCCAGGGCCATCGTCTGCCTATGGCTGCGGAACAAAGGCACAAACCGTACCTAAGCCAAAGATTACGACAAAACCGGTTGCCCGTACTCCGCCAGGGATTTCTTGCGCAACACTGCGACCGAAGGAAGGCGCGTAACGAAGGGCCGCATCCGTTTTCGCGGTTTGCTTTCGGTCGCGCGCAGGAAAAGTGTCAGAAAATATGAAGTGAAAGGAAAAGTTCTTAATTATTTCTACTTCTCTCCATCATTATCCTTAATCGATCCTGCGCTGGCTGGTCGGCCAACGAGACCGTATAGGACCGCAGGGACCGCAGTCACAGGCTCACAGGCTTCAAAAACAAAACAAGCAAAAAAAAAAAACCGGAGCCGAAACGGACCCCCACAACCGTCCTAGTCCACGGGATAACGAAGGGTGTTTGATGAAATGCGTATTCCCCTTTTCCCTTGGCGCTCGGCTGGCCCAAGTTTGGTCTTCCGACCAGGGCAGCCGTCACAGCTTTCTTGAGGGGCCGCCGTGTGCGGACTGCGTGCGTGGCTGCCCGGCGCAAGATAAGAAGGGACAAGTTTGTTGGAATTAATTACCGTCACTTATTTTGCCATTCTACTTCTTGTCCCTTTTTTTTGGGCCCGTTCCAAACGTAGATAAGTAGGTTTCTACTACGCCTACGAGAGGGGGAATCATCGCTGGGTTTGTGTTTTTATCGCTTTTCATATGGCAACCCTAAGGGGCGCGGGTAACTGTTTACACGGCGTGGCCGTGAGAGTAAAGCAAACAGCGTCCGGAGCGGTCGAGAATCGATTTAAGCACATTATCATCAACTCTTTGCCAGCGCCAGGTTTCAGGGCAGCGAGCGAGACCAAATCAAATCTCACTGTTATGGGCCCCCGCCCGGGCTCCCGCCGGTAACGTGCCCATTCTGTTTGCCAAATGACTCACCTTGGCGCATTACGGGCCTGAAGACGGTTCCGCGGGCGATAAATTCCGTGGCCTAACTTAGGGCGGCGGCCGGCCAAGCGTAAATGAATGATCGCATCGCCGATGGTCGATGTTTAATTGCGATCCGCGCGCCGGGAACCGCGTCCTGAGTCCGCGGCCTCAGCGGGTGCCTTCCGGTACCACTTTCCGGGACGGTGCACGTTTTTGTTTATGGCGCCACCGGCCGCCAAAAATGGCCGCTGCGCCTGCTGGCGCACAACATGCTTCCGCATGATTTACGGCTCGCGTCAGGGATTGTGCTTCCTGGCGACCTCGGCTGATTTCGTGGGTGAGGTCGGGCCGGGTCGGGTCCGGGTGCCAATCACCCGGACGGACCGAGTCGCGGTCGCGCCCGGCCGTCGCAAGTTTTCGCTCTCGACCGGAAAGGATTGCCAAAGTTTGCATCCCCAAGTGCCGCGCAAGTGGCGAAAGAATTCATTTTCGCCGTTCGTCGGCTTATTGTTTTCTTGGGTGTAATGAATAATTCGACGGCGGCACGCGGTCCGCGGACCGCGGTGGTTGTCGAATTTATTCGTCGCGAAATTTAATTCATTTCTTTGAAACAGTAAGCCTAACAAGCCGGCCCCCGCTTCTTTCGCGAAAGGACGAAACTTTTCGGTAGCGACATTTGCGTCCCTGCGGTGGAAAGGAATTGGTTCGCCCCGCAGGGGAAAGCATGTTTTCTTACCCAAGCGATCCAAAGAGTGGCAACAAAGCCAAGCCACGTCAGGTTTCAATTAAAACTCATTCGCGGAACTGAAACGTTGTTGGTATGAATATTTTGCATTAATTCACTTTCAACATTCTGCGTTTCGTCGACAGCGCAATGGGAATAAAAACAATTGTGTACGATTAGACAACCCACATTTGCTTCTACTTGTAAATGTAATGTTCCAGAAAAATTGGCGAAACAGCGCGAAGAGAATGGCTAACATAATCCACAGCAAACTAGCGTTTAGAAGGGCATAATGTTTTAATTAAATAATTCAAAGCATACCGAAAGTGCAGTACCTGCATCGCGAAGCAGCGCGAAAGCGCACTCGTCAGCAGCGCCGGCAAAACTCATCATTAATTCAAACACTTCGCTTATCTCGCGACGGCTTAAGGACATTCCCAACACTTGAGCCATGTGTCGACGGTGCACTGCAGCTCCTTAAGCTTAATTGGTCTCAGGGCTGACGCTGGAGTGCGCGAAGGAGCGTCGAAAGGACTCTTAGCTGTCGCTCCGTTCGGGCTCGCGTTTGAGCCCACGTTGACTTCGTTAATCTTCTTCGTTTGTAAAAAAAACGACGTCGCTCGAGAAGTACGCGAATGAGGCACCTGAACGTCAGTTTCGTTACAAAATAAGGGTTTTTTTACGGCAGCAGCAGCAAGAGATGTTCCAGGTGAAGCAAACTCTTAGTTTATTCGAATTGGTCATCATTTTTGAGAGGCGACCCAAACGTTTCTCATGATTATCAAATAAACAGTTTTTGCAGACTCAAGCCCAGTGCTTCTACTTCTCGGGCTAATAATTCTCTCGAAGGCCACCAAACGTATCCCATTGGCGTCAACAGGTCACCTTCGTCCCAGCACGCCCACCGCCAAAAGGGGCTGGCGAATGGGATGTAATTTGCGAAAGTTTTGTGCTGACCCGAAGAGTGCCACCGTGGCATAATCTCGCCCGGGCAGCCGCGGCAAGCGACATATCCATCTCGGTTCGAAGCCACGCCGAACCACGCCAACGCTCGGTTGGCGACGACAGCGTGACCAATTAGAGGAGATTTTCTTATGTCATCGGATTAGGGGTCGCCGAAACCCTCGGAGCCGGAAGGCGGCGAACGGCCAAATCCTTCAATCCCGGGATCTACCGCACGGCGCCATCTAACGAGAAACCCGATCGCCGGTGCCAGCCAGGCTCAATCCGGAACCCGGTTCGTGCCAAGGTTAGCGGCTTCGTTACTCCGATTTCCTGCCAGCGAGCGCTTACCGATGCGACCCTTACCGCGAGTGCACGTAAAAATCATCCATCCAGGCGTCACGGCACCGAAAGCTGCGTCAGTCAGCACCTTGCGCGGGCCCGGGTCCCTTTTCTGGTGCTCCGATGTCCAACTTGCCTCGAGCAGAAAGTCGATGACGGCGGCCAGACCGCGGGAACGCAACAAGCTCAACGTCAACCGAGTGCCGAGCTAACAGGGCTACCATGCAGACGGGTGCCTAATACATCGCCAACTGCAACCATCGATGGGCCCGGCTCTGGCCCACGGCAAACGGTGTCGTACCCGGGACCGGGTACTTTGGGATTATGGTCAAATATCGCCCCGAGCTGCTCCAATCGCTCGCTGGTGATTATGGCTTTAATTTGCATTTTTGCATAACAACCGGCCACGGTCGGGGTCGGCCGAAAGGCTTACGCTTGCAGACGCACCTTGAGCGAGCGGATTACTGTTGGCCGATTGTACTGGCCGGGAAAGCGGGCATCCCAGTCAGCATATCAAGTGTCAGTCTCGTTGATAACAGCAGTTGACAAATCGGCTTTCTTCCAAACTCCAGCCCTAGCTCGGCTCCGAATGATTTGATTCACATTTCAAGGCAGGACAATAAGACATCTCGTATTTGGAGCCGTAGCATTGCCGTTCTATTGGACGATGATAAAACACAAAAAAATGAGAGAGAACAAGATTATAGTTTGTTTGCCAAATAAGCTAACATTAAAAATCGGCTCCTTAAAACCACACTAATTCCAAAATGTCAGATATTCGAAAATTCGAACTCACTTGTGAGTTTATCAATTCTGCTTCGCGACAAACTAATTAAAAGAAAGAAGTAAATTTCGATCGGCAAGTTAATGATCCACTCAGTGTCCTTGCCAACTAATCCAGTTCCCTACAGAAAGCTCAGCCCATAAAGTCGATCCCGCAAGTCGCACGGTGGAGTCACGAGTGTCCCGGCCGACCGCCGCCACGTTTTCACTTACTTCACAGTTGCGCATCATTGATTATCGCCATTTTTACCGGAAATTATCGTTCGCTGTCAACTTCACCTTTCTGCATGATTGCACTGTCATTTCCGCCGGTGGCCGACACTTGTCCAGCTGCGGTGAGAGGACCCGCAAACAAACGGCCGCCGTTAGTGTATAAGCTAACTGCTGCTTCCTGCAAGTGTCCTTTTACCGAGCATCCCATACCACCGCCTCTGTGAGAGTGTGTATGCGCCGGGCTAGTGCTGTCAGTGGTCTGTGGAGGAGTTGAGTGCAGTTTTAGAAAAATTCATTATCATAATCTTCTTAGGATCAAAACTTTTCCAATATCCGGTGCAGGAGCAATCCGATTATCGCTTCTACAGTTCCATGTGAATGCAACTGTGCTACGGCCCTTCCGTTTCGGGCCGAGCGACGGAGCAAGAGAAGGAAAGAAACGTCGGGGAGGATCATAATAAAAACTTCTTGGCGAAAGTTTATCATCGATGAAAAATCAATTTCATCGCGATGGTATGAATTATGTCCAGCAAGGTGTAGCAGAATGTGAGAACTTCATTTTTCGCCATGGCGCAAGGCTCTGAACGAAGCGAAACTCTTCTCGCTAAGGATAATATTAATTACTTCTTATGGTACACAGGCTCTATACGAAGAAACTTCTAAATGTTTGCTTTCCAAGGCACAGCGTAAAACTGCGGAGGTAATGAAGCTTCAGATTCAACGCAGCTTCAACAGAAACTATTGACACATAAACATTCAAGTTGCAGGTGACGTAAAAGATATGCCGTTGATGAGACGGTACGGATCTATGTACTTAACTGACAAAACTCACCTTAAGCCCCATGTTTCTGATGGAGAAGTTTATGTAACCAAAATCTGGTCTTTTTCTGCATGCACATTTAGTATTCCTGCTATGTTCGGCCAGACCATAGCCCCACAGTTTCTGTAGTTTTTTGATCCGCTGGGCATTACAGAATATAGTTCTTGGAACTGCTTTCTGTCAGAACAGTACAAGCCCAGCCAAGAGTCACAACATGCAGTTGTTATCTAATGTTTCGACGAACTTCAGGGAGAAGCGAATCTATTGTTTTGGTTCAATCGCGTGCGTTCGGTATCAGTGTTAGAACAAATATGCATCCTACTACGACGCATAACCCTTGCAGGCTAAATTGAAGTGCAAGCAGCATTTGGCTTTTGTTTGAACTTGATGCTTCAAGCATTATACTCTACCGGGAAGTAATTGATTTTTGATTCATGGAAGGAATCAATGGTCGATAGTCGATGTTTGTTTCTCCGTTCTCGAAGGAATACTTACGAACTAGACAATAGTTTTCGAATGCGGTTGTTTAATGGTTTGCATCTCCAATGGTTCCGTGTACACGATATATCAGGCTGGGGAAAAAGTAATCCATTATTTTCTCGGTAGATGACTTTAGTGATCGATATCTCGTGAAGTATCGATCGTACAGTTTTAAATTTAGGCTTGTCTTAAAGCTGATACTTCACACTTAAAAAGATGCTTTCACTGTTTATTGTTTGTTCCATTTGTTTGTGAGTTATAGGGTGTAAACAATGGAAGTCACCAAAGAAAAAATTGGGTATATTTTACAATTTTTGTCCGATAAAGGCGAAAATTCAAGCTAGACTGCTGAAATTTTGCATGGTGTTCATGGTACCGATGTTCTAACAGCTAGCTACATTTAATTTTGGCTTCGTTGACCCTTTTCAGCATTTTTTTTATGTTAAAGTCTGGGCAGATACGTCATCGAAAATGTCGATAAAATCACAGAAATAATCAAAGTTGATCGGTATGTTAGTAGTCAGAGCATCGGTTAGGAGCTGAAGATAAACCATCAAACAGTTTTAAGTCATTTGCGCAAAGCTGGATTTAGAAAGAAGCTCGATGTTTGGGTGCCACCCTATTTACACCAAAAACATGATGGCTCGAATTTCCATCGGCGAAGTTTTGGCTAAACGGAATGAAAACGAACCATTTCTTAAACGGATAGGTACTGGGGATGAGGAATGGGATACATACGACAATACTGTGTGAAAATAATCATGGTCTAAGCGCGGTGAAGCATCTTAACCGGTGGTCAAACCAAGACTCACGGCTAGGAAGGTTCTACTGGGTATATGGTGGGACTCGAAAGGAATAGTTTATTATGAGTTGCTCCCGTGGAACCAAACACTAAATTTCAAACCTCTACTGTCAATAACTGCATCGTTCAAAGCTAGCAATTGCCCAGAAACGACCAGAATCGGCCAACGGAAGAGGTTTTGTGTTCCATTAGGAAAACGAAATGTCACGCACGTCTTCAGTGACTCACCAGAAAGTCCGAGATTTTGTTTGGGATGTTTTAATGCATCCACCGTATAGTCCGGACCTTGCACTAAGCGAATGACACATTTTTCCCGCATTACAAAATTTCCTGAGTGATGAAAAACTGAGATCAAAAAAGGATTGTGAAAATGGATTACTCCAGTTTTTCGTCAATAACGACTAAGCCTTTTACAAAAGAGGCATTACCAGCCTACCTTTGAAAAGACAACAAATTTTCCAACAAAACGGTACATATTTGACGTAAATCGGACCATCGGAAGTATCTTAAATAATGTTTTGAATTTCACCCAAAAATAATGGATTACTTTTTCCCCAACCTTATATTAAACAGCGACAACAATGAGCTGCAACGCCAGTTGGTTAGTCGAAACTTCGTTTACCTTAAACATATCCAAATTGAAAGTATTGAATGTTATTGAAACGAAAAGTGTTTAAAAGAGCAATACTTTTCTGACGTGCCTTGAGCCACTTGAAGAATATGTCCGTGGTCCGTGCAGCATCTATTTGGCTCTGTTACCCGCCGCTCTCAGGCGTATCGAGTTAGCTCGAAATAACGAGCAATTAATTTTCAACTAAACTATTTAGCCAAAGATTGCCGTCGCAGTCTCCAAATCGAGAGCGAATCGCGTCCGCAAGGGAGCGAAACCGAGCGCCAACGGGTCTCCTCTGCCTTCCAAACACGGCCCGTTGGCTTGCGGGCAGAACATGAGATGACGTTTAATTTCATCGGGCGATACAAGTGAAATGTTTGTAGCTCGTCCTTCCCTAGAGGGAACTGTACCCACCCAGGCACGAAGGTATATCCTTAACTCAATACCCATCACACTTCGAAGCAGTCCGTCAGCAGCCGCCAGACATCCGGGGGTTCCACACCGCAAGTGTTTTGAAATGCCCCCACATCGCCCGAGGACCTTCACTGTCCTGCCGTGGCCTCGTCGTGTTTGCATAGATCGTAGCGCTGGTGTCGTCGTCGTCGTGGGACGTCGTGAGCCACTGTCATCGATTTTCGAGATGATCTATTTATCATGCTCCTCGAGCATGGTAAACGATTCACCTGTTGCTGTTACGCCTCAGTCGGTCGGGTGTCGAAAAGAGATGGCCAGTCCGAGGACTTGCGCAGACTACGAACCAAAAGGACAGTCTTCGATAAATGTCCAAAATCAACAAAACATAAAAAGATGTTAAATTTTCAGACCACCATCGCGGTAGAAAGTTTCATATTCACTAAGTCAATTTCTTTCTTCCGTAGGTCGAGTCGGCCACTCCGTCGAATCGACAAGAGCGCAAGTGGATTTTTGATTGAATAGTATTGCGTCTTGGATAGATTCCGCGTTCACAAACGGTCCGCTGGTTGTGGGTTTTTAATGTAATTGAGTTAGGCCCTAGGCTCCGAAAGTGCTTCATTGGTTCCGATTGCGATCGCCTTTTTGAAAGTAGCGCATTTTTATCGACGAATCGGACGACGAAAAGCTCAGAATTCGCATTACGTCCTTCAACCTCGAGTGCTTCCAATCGCGAAATGGTTCGACAGACAAAAAAATAAAAACTTGAAACTGTGTCTGGTGTTTCGAAGAAAGTAAATTTTCCGGTCCGTGTTGTTTACTTTAATTTTCCTGTAACGAAAGTTGAGCAGCCACAAAAACGTTTTATATCCAGAAAATTGGTAAATTAATAAATAGTATCTTTTTTAATACATTAACACGGAGAGAGTCATATTATTGCCATTCATTTGACAAACAGAAGTTAGGAAAACTATCTGTCGGCTAGCATCGAATAAAAACATCCGTATCCGGTGTGGCCATTGCTTGAAATATGTTTTTTATTAATACGCTCCTTGGGTCCTAAAGAATGAAATCCTTCCCATTTCTGTTAATTCAAATCGGTTATAGGGATTATAAAACTAAGAGAAACTTATCTTTAACAATACAAAATTGCTCATTGAAGCAATAATCATAAGCAATGGCAGCTACTGTTAAGTGTATTAGGATTCATTTGCTTTCGGACTTCATTGAATGGCTCAGATTTTATTGTGTTTGCTACGCCACATACAGAACACATACATAATATCGCTCATTTTTTACGCCAAAGTTCTCCACCTAATCAGTGTTTGATTTTTGCCAGTCTGCTCCATTTGCAGTAAGACGTCTTCGAAGCGCCTAGCAGCAGCCAATAAGTGCTTCGAAAATTCTTTCGATTTACGATCGAGCCACATAAGTCACACAAGTCACAAAGATCAGCACTTGCCTCAGACTAATGCCATCGTCTTGTTCGATCGAAACCGATACCGCAACGTCACATTGGACTGGAATGCTGTACTTCGTTGAGCAAATTGATAAAATTATGATGACAATCATCCTATTGATAGATGGCAGCACCGATATGCGAGATTGTGGCTGGATAGCCCAGTCGCTCTCTCTCTCTCTCTGTCTGTCGGCCACCACAGCTGTCCCAATCACAGCACAGGCTGCGGTTTCCATTTGTCTCGATTAATTCACTTGAGGTCTCCGGTACAGTCTGATGCGCCATCAACACACACACACACACACACACACACACCATTAGCCTCGGACACCCGCAAGGGCCATCCTTCCCAACCCGTTCAGGCGGCGGGCCTAATCGAATTGAACGTTTAATTTCGTTACTTGGTTGACTTTTGCTGAACCCAACCAAGCCCGACGGTCAATTGGCTGCGATGGCACCGCCAACATCGTATCAACATATTTCTGAACACTTGAACTTTGACCCTCACGAAGCATCGCCATAAAGCGTTTCTATGTGAGGCCCAGTGGAGACGGTCGGTGGTCGTAGATTGAATAAAAATCCATCTGCATTCGGTTAATTGGCGTGTTTGGTTTTTATTCCACTCCGTCTGTGTAACAATAAATGTTTTACTTTCGCCGTTATTGTTTGGCTAGTTTGTTACAATTGTTCGTATTGTTGTCTCTTTGAAGCGCACCCCCCTAAAAGGGTATGAAATTACTCGCTCTTTTGCGATCTCGCGTCTTGCTCTGCAAGTAAGCTCGTTCACGGTTTCACCATTGGGCACCCGTTCGACGTGAACGTCGTGTCCTTGTATTGTGCTGTAAAATTGCGCTCAATATCGCTGTTGTAAGTGCAGCCTTTTACAGCCAAGCACACCTTTGTTAGGTCGTTAAAGTAACACTTTGCGTCGCTTCTGCGTTGCACTGCTTTTTGTGGCGCAAGTGTTGCAGGAAAATGCTCGTCCCGTTCGGCGGGACGAAAATGAGAGGGCAAAAGAAACTCGAACTCGGGCGATGCTATATGAAGTGAATTAAATTAACTAGCATGACCTGACGCGAGCAAAAGGTGTCACCGGGCGGACTGGACCGGCGGACCGCGCTCGCTTGTGACTCGCCTTGAACAACCGACCGACTGACCACTCGTCCGATGACGATGTCAGGCGATTCATAGAAACCGGCGAGCGCCCTTGGGGTGCCACCGGACATGGCACCGGGGCGGTCTGCTGGGTCGTTTCTTCGAAAAACACCAGCGCGCAAGTGGTTTCGGGTTTTGGGGTGGAAAGAAACGGACTAGAGGGCACACACAAAAAAGGACACCAGCATAACCGGGCACAATGTGTTCTGCAGCCAGCCACCGGGTTCCATTTGCGACACGCTGAAGTGTCGTGAACAAGCGGCAACCAATGAACGTCAGGGTTTAAGGCCACCTCCCGCCGGTAGCGGTTTACGATGGTCTTTCCGTTTGCGTCTCGGCTACTCCTTCAGTTCGTTTCGTTTGATCTGGGCAACGCGAACGATGAATGGGGAAGAGACCAGCACACCAGGCAGGATGCGCTCTCAAGATGCGCTCGCCCCGATGCCTGCTGACCGAAAGTCGATCACGTGCCTCACGGAGACCTAGCTTTCGGGACGTTCAGGCCCGACGCTTTGAATGTGGCGTGGAACAGCTAGAAGAGACGGTTGGCCGGTTAGCTTTTGGTGACCGTGCGCCGAGAAGGAATGAATCGAATTAAGCAAAACAATGAGCCGCTAGTGCCTCACACGGCATGGCTCTCTATTTTTCCCTTTTTACGTTCGCCATTAGACGTTCATGTTGACGATGTGTCACGGGCTATTATGTGCTAAGCAGCACCCCAAGGGGTGGCGCCGGCGGGTGTAGTGTAGCCGTGCACAGGTGCGATCCGCACCGTCGCTGGGGCTGGATGGCTTTCGTACATGTTCTTATCCGCTTACGACGGCATAAGCACATCCCCAACAACTAATAGCATAACAACGCGCACGAGTGATGCAAAATGCACGACAAATTCCAAAACCCCCCCACCACGTCCGTGTACCGTGTCCCGGTTCTTCGTTCGGGGAAAATTAAATTCGAGGTGAAAACTGTTTCCTTTCCAGCGCCGGGCACGACGGCACGTACACGTCATTAGGAGCCCGCGCCCGCCCAGTCCGGTGTGCGTGCGAGAAGTAATTAGCGCACAAGAGACACTTTCACCGAAATCGTTTGCCATCGCCTGGCGCGCCTCTCCGCGCTGTCTCTGTTGAAGGATATGCCACGCCGCTCGTTTGCTCGTCGTGCTTGGTTTTTTGCCAAGTCTTTGCTGTGCCCTTTGACAACCCGCGCCCGGGCTGTGATAATTTGGCAGATTTTTAATTTGATTCTTGTTTCAATTTTCGGGCACTCGCTGGTAAGCCCACTTATCCTAGGGAGAGAGAGAGAGAAAGAGAGTGTGAGAGAGAGAGATAGGGAAAGAGAGCAGAGGAGCACGAAGCAAACGTGTCGTCCGTGGTGGAGGTTGTTGAGAAAATTATGCCAACATTGCTTCCTTTTCGGGACGCTGATGGGTCTCATTTGTCTCGCACTCCGCGACAACATGCGACTATTTGTCTTGGGCTTCATTTTGGAGGATGATTGAATGCAATACTTACACACCTTTCAAATTAATTTTCGTGTAAATAAACAACCAGACAATGGTAATGTTGATGAACTCGGCGAGTAATTTGTTCATCTCACCTTTCGCCCAATTCTTGGTGATTCCTGCGCTGATGTCATCCAATGGCAAACCTAAGGGCGAACTTTCTACCCCGTAGAACCCCCGTTTTATCGCCATTTTCTTTTCCCAGCAGCTCCACACACACGAATCCTATCATTACAGGTTGCCAATCGGTTCGGTACCGGTTTCTGTAGGTCAGACCAATCTCAGTAATCATCGGGCCCACGACTCTGGGGGTCGTTTATTTATGCTAATCGCTACATAGACCCCCTTGTGAATTGCGCCAACCGGAACTCCAGGAAGGAAGGGCCCCGTCACCCAGGACAGTTGGTAATGTCGGCTAGAAGTGCACCTGTGGCCCGACCGGACATGACCCTCTTGGCGTGACTGCGCATCATATGCACACACTTCTCTCCGGCTGCCGACTCCGGTAAGGACCCCGTAAGAACCGACCGACATAAGGTGTCACATTATGTTGTACCGTAGGAATTACGTTGATTAATTCGTCTTTTGCGTGATGGTTCACTGGCCGCGAAACGAATCCGGAAGTGACCATACCGCTGAAGAGAAAGGACCACAAGACTCCGGCGGAAGAACGCCGAACGCCACACGCAATGAGGACGCCCAGTCGCCCGAAGGCCCCACAGTTCCGGGATGTGCCGGGGCCACTGACGCGGTGAAACCGGCGCTCGCTCCGACCAACCCCGGCAGTCCCGGGGTAGTCCGTTTTTCCGGTTGGCCCTCTGGCGGAGAAATAATGAAATTGTATACGGTGATTAAATAACAGTCAAAGTTGCTTAGAAAATTATTAACTTCCGCTGTCAGCGCATGCCTGGCGGGCATCGCCTGGAGCCCCAGAGCGGCTCTAGCGTTTGCGTGTATGGGTGGTCTGCGGCCGTCGTCCCACCGCGAGGCGGCGCCGTTCCTGGTGCGTGAAGTTTGATCCCGCAGGGCGGCGGCGACCCCAGTTGACTTCGAGGAGTACCGTGGTGTACGTTAGACTTACCTTCCAGCCGGAACGGTCACAAGGTTCCACCTTCGCCAGCGAACGGTAGCCCCGAGAATGGAAAAAGAATGTTCCGGTGCGCCGCGCTCTGTGCATGCGCTCATTAAGTGTGTGTGTGTGTGTGGGTGAGAAGGTGTACATTAAACCGTCACGGATTTATGATTTAATTACATTTTTCGAATCACGCGGCGTTGATTTTATGCGCCCTCCGGGGCCGCGCTACCGACGGGGAAGGAAGTTTCGCTTTCCACTCCCGGTGGCACACCCGGAGGCAAGTTTTTTATCCGCTTTTACTGTTCCACCGCTTCGTGAATCATTTCTATCGCACGATGCTCACGACGCGCGACTTGCCGTGCAAAGTTTTCGGCGAAGGATGTAAATTTAATTGCAAAATCTTCAACGGCACAACCGAGAATCGGGAGCGGGCTACGTTTCGCGCGTAATTTACTTCCCACCCATTTCGGTCGAACCGGGGGCGAATGGGTGCCCGCGGGTTCCGCCGATGAATATTCAAACCGATCGGCGGCTGGCGAACGTGTGGATGATTTTTGCAATTGCGTAGAAAATCCAATTATTACGCCAGATTCGGGAAATGAACTTAACGAACGTTAAACGCGCATTACGTATGTTCAAGATATGTCTAGACCACTCCCTTTGCCTTGTTGGGCGTGGAGTTTCCTCAGGAAGCACCTATTCGAGTCAACGGTACCAAATCGCCGGGTGTTTTATGATTGTAAAATGCCATATGGCTTACGGGTCTTAAAGTTTAATTTGCCGTGATTTAATCATGATAGTCTCTTTTTTACATGTTTGGCGTGTACTCAATTCAAAGAAGTTGGATTTTCCGGACCAACTGACAATCGAATGATTTGAACATCGCTCACTCTTATTTGATGACTTCCGACGAGCTTCCACTGAACACTACTTTGAGCCCTTTATACATCGTCCGAACTCTCAGCCATAATCCGCTTTTCGGTCAACCTGCCGAGTTTCGTTCAAAGGCTCGCTTTAACGTGACAGCAGAAGTAGTTTTCCTCACTTTCCTAGTTCCACGTTTATGTGTAGCTCTAGGCTCCGTATTCCTCAAACGGTCAAGCAAACGCACCGCTAGAACCCTGGAAGCCTTCCCTAAAATTGTGTTCCACTTTTCCATTGGGTGGAAACAATATTGGGGCGTAAATTGCGTTATTATGTGCTGCTAAATTTCCTCGCCCAGCCCAGTCGAGCTGGATCCCTACACCACATGCTGACGGGTGAGCACCGTTACCGGGAGGTAGTTCGGTACACCACCGGAGCCACCGTGCCAGCTCGTAAAGCTCGGTTCAATGCAACATGAAAAACACCCATTTTCGGTGTCGTTAAGGTCAACGGCAAAGAAAACGACCCCGGGGCCGTATAGCGCCAGCCCCCTAATGGTGGTTTGCATGGGAAGAATCCACATAAAATGGTGGCTTTTTGTACGAACCGATTTGAGACTTTAGCGAAAAATTTGGGGCAAATTTCAAATCAAACTTAAAATTTGACAAAATTGCAAAATTTCGATGCCAAAGGATTATGCAAATAGAAGCAGAAGCTCGGGCCACGGTTTCCATGGAACAGTGTCCAATTTGAGCCTTCTAAGGGGGTCCTTCAATCAAGGGTCCAGCGCCACCAGACGATTGTTATCTTGTTCGCATGACACCTTACATGGGTTTGCTTTGCTGTAGGAGCATTGTAGCCGAAGCTAATTTTAACAAAGTTCTATTCTTAATCGTTTTTTTCAAAACATTTCTGAATATTTTGGCTAAAAAATTAAAAACATAGAGCAATGTTTCAGTGGTTCTCAAACTCATAAGCTCACTCCCACGTCTGTTAAAATCTTGGTTTTATAAAACAAGTTTTGGTTAAAAACTGAGAAAATGATTAATCTTCGTGTGGTCACTTCCGCAGAATTAGTGCACAAGAAAAATTGTGGTAAAATTTCCCTCAATTGACCTCTTGCGCAGTTCCGCCGCCCCAACACTCAGCGGCCGCTTTCGAACGTTGATTAAATATGTATTCATGCCACCCGTAGTCCGACGTGGCAGACGTGGTACTTTTTGCACTCCATTCCGGTTCCCATTTGCCCGACAAATGATACTCCAACGAACGGAGATAACGTGCCGCGCTCGGAAACTTCGCGGGCTACGCCGACACTAACCCGGGCTGGACCGAGAACGGGCTGTCAAGCGTCCGAAAAGAAAAGGGACCGAATCGTTCGTCGCCATTTAATCCGTTATCAATATATTCCTCCAAACAGCAGCGGATCGGGCGAAGTGGAACGTCAAATCCACGTTTCCCAGCTGCTCGAAACTCAATTCCTTGCCGAAGGTCTGCCGAGTGAACTTGACGAAGACTTGTTCACACACAAAAAAGGCACATTTCTCGATCCCTCTCGCTCTCTCTGTCTCTCTCTCTCGCTCATGGTGGTCTTATCAAGTCACACCAAGTCATCCGCAGCGTAGAGGATGATCTACGGTTCCACCGCCCGCATCGCGTGCCTCCGTTCAGTTCGGTCCTTTTCAAAAGGAAGATTAAATATAAAATAACGGATTTCGATTACTCGGCTCCAAGGTCCGTGGCTGCCGTGGCCCAGCCGACGACAATTGGCGCGGCAATGTTCCGGGAAGTTCCACTCCACGTCACCAGCCACTGCCACTGACGGGTGACTTACCTCGGTTACCACTTGCGCCGCCAAACTAGACACTTACCAGAGCGGTTCACTCAACTGTCCCCGGTGCCACAAGGCGCCAACTACTTACGGATTGGTTTAGGATCATTTATGCCGACATTTGCAATCCTCCAAGCACTGTCCGCCGCACAGACACAGACGAAGGCGCTAGCTGTAGTTCACAGAAAAAGATGGCCGTTTCGGTTCAGTTGACAGAGCGGAACTCTTCGATAAGCACTTGGGCAGCAGGGGTTGAAATCTCTCCTGCGGCACTAGTACTTAGTAAAGAATTCTTATCAATTTCGGCATTCCCACAGCCATCGTGCGGTGATTTCTCCGCCTTCGACGCCCTACACCGGGTTCACTGTCAGCAGCGCAAAAAAAACGATACTGAGGATGATTTGCAGCTGATTTCCCATTCGCCCACGGCACAGCACGGGGCTCATTTTCGGGCGCCTTCACCCGATTCGGAATCTTATTTTCTCGTTTAGGACCTCGCGCGAATGATGATTGAAGTTTCACTACGCACCACCGCTCCGTACGGTCCGAGCTCGTCCGTATCGTCCACTAGTCATCAGCCACGGTGGGCCTTCCAGACTTCCGGGGCCACTCTAGGTGCCCTGACCGGCCCCCGGAACAGACAGTTCCTATGGATGGGCACTCCGGGTCTCTGGCCGGGCGGAACACGCACTCCAGCACGGACACACACACACGCACACGGAACCCTCAGACACACTTTGACGCAGGAAAGCAAGAAAATATGGAACCAGTAAACGACGGCGCTGTCGTCGTAGGGCGTCGTCTTCTAGAAACCCGGCCACATGGCCACGGGTTGCCACGCTTCACCGGTTTCATCACTCGCCGAAGATCTGAGCTGATCTGAACCAACCGCTAACAACCGTCCGGACGAGTGGCTGGCGTCAGTGCCACGCCAAGCTGATAACGCATAGCTGGTCGGGACCTTTTCCTTCGTACCGCTTGCACCATCGTTCTCGCTTACTCTCCGACGGTGGCGGCTACTGTCGTCCCCTTTCCCCGTGTTCATTCCGTCCTACTGGCGGCAGGACCATCAAGACCTATCAGCACTTTATCAGGAACTCGACGATCCACGAATGCCACGCAAAACGGCCACGACGGTCGAACCGCTTGAGGGCTGTCCCGTTCGGCGCTGTCGGCACTGCCAGCGTGTCAACACCGGCGGTAGGCTTTTCCGGCGCGCCGCTTTTCTCGAAAATTCACGACCGCAAAAAAACCCTAATTTCCAAACACTTTGTCCCCGGTGGCGGCCGAATGCACCGACGGCCGGCACCGTTCGGGACCACTGATTAACCCATACTGTTTGCTAGATTTCATCTCAATTGGACTTTTATAGCAGCAGCAGCAGCCGTCGCAGTAGTTGGCTGCAGGGACCCGGCCGGGGCCACGCTTGACAAATGTGTTGTTCCGAAATTGGTACCGCTGCTGGTCGTCCATCCGGCGTCCTACACGATCTCGGACACCAGCCAGTGTCCGCAGCATGCCATGGTGGTGGCCAGATGCTGGCGGTGATGCGGACGACAATTGCCGCGCCGCCCGTTGCAGCGGAAGATGCTGCTGGTGGTGGTGGTGGTGGTCGTGGTGATAGTGATGTTGCTGACGACGATGATGATGAACGGTGTCCGCTGCTGGCGGACGAGTGTGCGTGCGCATTAGAGCACACGACACTTAATTCATTCACGCACCACTACCAGGGACGCCGACGAAGGCAGGCCGCGATGTGCTAAGCGATCTTGTTATTAGCCATTATCATCGTCGGACATACAGTGAGGCATACGCAGTGTGACGAATAGCGACAATGCTGCGACGCGGTGATCGGTGCCCCAAGATCAGCAGTCAAAAGAAGAGGCTGGACCATGGCATAAGCTTTTTCTATTTGCAACGAATAGAGTCCTGGTTTTGTAGGAGACAAATTGATAAAACTAAGCCTAATGAGCTAAAGCACGAGGGTTGGGATTTGATTCCCGCAGACTTGGACGTAACGTTGCAAGCAGCCGTTACTGTAACTGGCTGTTGCTGTTCATTCTTGCTATTTCTTTTTTTTTTTTGTGAGACCGTTGATTCAACTTCGCGGCAATAATAAAACCATCACTTGATACGGTAAACTTTTTTTACATTACATCCCACTATCAGTTACACCGTCAATAGCCAATCAGAGCTCACTATTCCTTCGCTTCAGATTTTTGTGAGTGCGTTGAAGATCGAAGCTGTCTCTAACATAAAACAGTCAAATAGTTAGAATGCATATCCAATGAAAAGACCCATTGTGCAGCTGTTCTACAGCCTCTTTATAACCCAAACAAATTGTATGTATGCGTTATGGCTTTGAGGTTACAACAATAAACAAATTGAAAATAATTTCTGTTAAATTTAACCCAACAAACTCCTCTAACAGTCATCTAAAAACCTTAGTGGTTCGTCCGTACATCATCCGGCTGCACTGAGTCGACTCATCGGTTCCTATGCGGCGTCAGGCGTCAGTTTGAACCCTGGCAAAGTGTCAATTTGAATACCAGTGTTTGAGTTCGTAATGACATAAGAAAACAACAGGAACTAATAAAAAGTAGTGCTTTTTTGGCCTAGGTGTCGTAGGCACTGCCATGAGCATATTTAAAAATAACTCCTTTTTGTGGTGGTCAAAATGCAATCCACTAATGGCCGTGTTTCAGTGGACCAATCCGTGTTTTTGCAGAACTACCCCAACCAAAGTTGCTTCCCTTGATTAAATCAAAACACCATTTGGAACAACCTTTTCTGTCACAACGCGAACGCTATTGATCCTTCGCGCGACGCTGACACGCTTTATCTTTCGCTAAACAAACACACACACGTGCGCATAAAGGGATTCAATCGCACTATTACACTTAATAGAACTAGCTCGCCCGCAACCAGGACCAGCATACCACCGTTCCTCACACCCGTCGAGGGTTCGACGAGATGAAAGCAAATTGAATGATTGTGTGTAAATGGCCCGATGAATGACGGTGATAGTCATTTACTCGTAATGGTGCTGGTAATTGATGGAGGTTTCACTCACATTCCAATGCACAATCAGCGCCAAAGGTTGGTCCGCCCGGCCGACAGGGTTGCCACCGTGTTCGCAGAATGGTGAAAAATGGAGGCGACTGCTACGAGGCGACGGAACCGGATGGCAATTTTCGCATTGGTCGCAACGCACTGCACTTCAACGCCACGGTGAAGTGCAGTTCGTGATTGACGGCCACGACGGCGACAATGGTTGGCCATCGCCATCGGGTTGAGCACTGCTCAGGAGCTCAGGAGCCACCTAATGTGCCCTTGTTCGGCTTTGTGGTCCAGTTTTCTGCCATCATTACCATGAAACTGTGGGTCACCAGCCAGCAGGACATAAAATGCATTCAGTGCTAACTGGTTGATTCAATTTGAACGACATGTAGGTTGATTCGATTGGAGTGTGGAATTGACTGCTGGGAGTGTAACGTTTCATTTGGAGGTGAAGTCTCCACCGCATTCACGGCATTCGTCACGGTCGTCTGTAGCTGCAACATCTGCCATCCGATTGTCAGATATCTTCCGAACAATTTGCATGATGGAGAGACTGTAAATTCCAAGTCATTTCTTGTCTATCGCAAACCCATCACTTGAGATCCCAAAAAAGGCGCGATGGATTGCACCCTTTAAGTTTTCCCCAATCCACTAATGAAAAAAAAGCACTAATTTGACGATGGCCGATCGAGGTAAAGTGGCCGGCAGTCGAATTTAAACGAACCGCTCATCAGCTTCACACGGTATCAGCAACCTGCGCGACCGAGCGCGATTTCCTCTTGCTGGCCATCATAATTCAATCAATTCACAAAAAAACCCGCGCCAAAAAAGAAGAAGGAACGATCCGACCAGCCAACAATCCAAAATGCCGAACCCACACACCGAGGCAGTTCGGGGAAGAAACAGGAAGCCAGCAAATCGGATCAATTGGTGGCCCACTCTCTGCGGGCGTCCTATACTGCTGGAGTAAAGGTATCCGGTCCAATGGCCGGACCGACCGGCCCGGAGTGTGCGTACAGTAATTAAATCAAAGCTCAAGTAGCTTGTGATAGACCCACGATAATGCCGGGCGCGGGCACGGGCAGTGATCAGTTGCCACCAACCATCGGCAGTGCCCAGCATTAGATAACATGATCTCCTCCAGCGGCACCGGGCAGGGGGCCCCGTCGTGCACCGTCCGACGGTGTCCGACCAGCAAAGGTTCAGGTCACGTCGATTCGATTCCACCACAATTCGACCGGCAAAGCCCGGACGACCCCCCCACCGTACCAGTGCGCTCCGTTGACACATTGCCATCGCCTTCGGTTCCCTTCGGCCACACCCAGGCCACGGCCGGCGTCCGTCGCCAGCACAACGAATGTAATTATTCAATTAAGCTTAATAAAATCATTCCATGAATGAGTGCATAAACGAGCACGAAACGACCGACACGCGGTCAAGTGGACGTCACGACCGCATGCGGGACCGTCCGCGGCCTTCGCTGTGAAGCTGTGAAAAAACGGAAAAGAAGAAAAACCAAAGTGTCGAGCGAGCCCACCATGATGATGGACGGTCAACAAGTGAACGAACAACGGCTGTCAACGCAGCGGGAATTAAACCGGGGCCAGGGACCGCGTCGGGCAGGGCGCGGATGTAAATGCTGGTGTTCAGCAGCTCAGCCTGGGCCACAGCCGGGCCGGGAGAGACTATCGAAACCGAAGGACGGTCAATGGTCTGGCGGGACTGTGCTGCGGGACAGCTACAAAAGGTGCACACTTGAGTGCATCTTAATTCGATACTGTGTGGCCACCGAAAAGGTCCCTCCCATGGTGGCCGATCTGTAGGAGATTCGGTGCCACTTGATACTGAGCCATGTAACCCTTAAAATATATTGGTGAGGCCACAAGTAGCCGACTCCGAAGAATGGAAGTCTAGACTTGAAGTTCACTAGTCAAGTCATGAAACCACCACTTTGCGTAGAACGATCTCGGGATCCAACTGTCACCGTCATCATCAACGAAAGCCGTTGGTAGGCATTAGCAATTCATTAATATTTCCTGCTCTCGTCTAAACGCTACATGCTGGTTCCGGTTCATATGCCGAGGCCGGCTCGCCCGGACTTGAACAAGGAGCCCGGCGCATCGTCTAAGGTCCCGTGCAGTGACAACGGCTACCAAATCGGAAGACTCAAATTAATGCCGCTTAACGCTAACTGCCATCGCCCTCGGTGAAAGGGGCCACCATTCGTGCTTCCGCTGTGAGCTCCAGACGATCGGCGACGTGTAGTCCGGCAAAGTCCGGACCGCGTTGCTTCCGAGACGCGCGCGCTAGAGCTAATCCTAAAAAGAGTACATGTTTTTTGGACCAACTGTACCGCTGTGAAACAAATGGAGACATTTAGCAGAAACAACGCTTTATCGGTCTCCACCGCCTCCATCGAGTAGGGACCGTCTTGCCAGTTGGACCGGACCGACTGGACCTGGACCGATGACGGAGTAGTCGCCCGAAGTCGCGTGCCTACCTCTCATTTATTCATTCACGCCCACCATCGGGAGGGAGGGACCCCTTTCAGCACGGAGCATTTTTATCGCCCGAAATCTTCACCGCCATCGCCCGCCGGTGCGTACGGACGCGGTCCTGCCGGCTCCTGAGCCAATCCGCCTTCGCCCCGGGAAGGCGAACGCTCGTCGGTCCAAGGAGCAAAAGTAGCACCGTTTGATTGCTGTGTCATGTTTAATGAATGCGGGCCATAAATTATCCGACGAGTAGTACCACCGCCGGGCACAGATTTTGGCCCGTGATAGACGCCAACCGCAAGGACGACGGGAATCGCGTGAACCGACGTACCCTCCGACGCAGTGATAAGTTGCAACCAGAGTCCCCGAGTCGGCCTGGTGGCCTGCTCGGTTTTAACGGCATTACTCATTCCGGTGCTTAGATATTCTCTTGCCGGCAGGGTTGAGCGATAAAAACCTACCCCTGGAAATCCAACAGATGAGTGCCGCTCAACGGCCAGCGTCAGCAGGAAATGCTTGGTTCGGTTCAGGCGCCACGGTCCCGGTTCCACAGTTTTCCTGCCGCGACAGTTCGCCGGCGTGCTGGGAAAATGACAAAATAAACGGAAGCAATCGGTTGCTATCAAAGTGTTGCGCGTAATCTTTGCTGCCGTGCTGCTAACGACGTCTCGGTGGAGTCATCTTATCGCGCGCGGCGAACAACGTTGCTGGCGGGTAGCGATCAGCTCCTTTACGGAATCGGTACCACTGCTGATTCGGCGCACAATCATTACACTTGTTAAACACTTTCGCAAACTGCCAATGCTGTGAATGGTTGACGTTTAATGAAGACAGTTTAATAGAGTGTGACCGGCTGTTGGACTTGGTATGAACGTTTCGTTCTCTGATTGTGTCGTCAGTTCCTTATTATTTTTAAAGAGTGTGAAAAAGGCGCTCTGACTGAGAGACAACAGTTTGCCAGGATGTCGCAAGCCGGCAATTTATCACCTGGCAGTGCTGGAAAGATGATTAGGAACGAAGCAAAATCTTCGTCCTCCGATTGGGAACGAGTTTTTATCAAAGAGAATCCTTCACCGTGCGTGCACTGCACCGGCCGGAATACGCATTTCTTTGCACGACCTGAACCCATCGTTCCCGGTAATTGCTACGAGCGAATGAGACTTGTGCGCTTGCAACGCACCCAGCCAAACGGTGACGCTAGATGAAATTTCCAGTCGGAAGCAATTCGCAATCCTTTGGCAATATGAAAGCGAGAAAACTCGGATTCCGTACTCGGGCCAGCGCCTTCCCGCTACTAATTGCCATCGGAGTGAGCAGGGCACGTTCGCTTACAGGTACAACTTACCGAAGCACGGCCCGAACGGAAAGCGTAAGATCCTGGCCCAGAGGGATTGCCGATTCGATGAAGATTCTTTGTTCACCCCCGAAGCACATGTGTCGTTTCAGGCGCAAAGGAAAAATACTCTGAATCCCGAACGGGCTATCGAAACGCTGGTGGTGATTTTCAACCACAGGCAACCGGAAAGGTGCCGGAAATCCACAGGCCCCATTGGAGTGCTGGTGTTCTTTACCTGCTTAAGGAACGTGCTTGTTTGTAATCACAGCAATTTTAAACCGATCCATCCAACTAGAACCAGATCCTGGGGGTGGGTTTGGGTTCCTAGTATGTCCTACCTAGCCGTATGCCTTCCTTATCTTTATTTGGCGCACTACAATGAGAGCGCTTTCCGTTCATTCGACACCCACCATGGAGTAGGATCAATACAAAGCAATTGTGTGATTGATACCTACACTTGATGGAACTTGCACCGAAGATCCGCGGACGTGTGGAGACATACGTCCTCACATGTGTCAAACGAAACAAATACTAGCTGGATTCAAATGCTCACACCTTATAGACCCGTAAATCGATTCAATCGCTGACACTGTGCTTCCTCAATGTAAAGTGTTCTCATAATGTTCAAACATAATGTGGTAACTTCTTCGAGTACATTGTGCTCATAAGAGATAAATGATGGGTACTTATTTAATGAACAAGGCCTAATCAATTTAGACGCTTTCTATGCCCTTTTTCGGTGCATTTACCGAGTAGACTTAGTAGATCATCATACCGGGCAGACGTGACAGAAAAGTACACTTTAAATGCAGCATTCAGCTAGCTTTCTCCCGGAACGATGATGGCTCATACAACGGAAAGTGGTTCGTCTCACTGACAGCACCGATCTGTCACTCACGAGACGCCACTCCACGTCGTGAAACTTTAAATTAGTTCCGTTACTACCGCAAACATCCGTAATGCTGTGTGCAGCCTGAAAAGGATCGTCTCCTCACTTTTCGGTAGTCTTCAAATTATTCTTTTCTCAACCTATTTAAATCCTTTATGCCACGTTATGCCCCGCTACTAGTTGCTTATTTACTCCACCGAAACCGCACGCCAGGCGAATTTGATCGAAAAACTTTATGAAAATTATATTTCCCATCACAAAAAAGGCAACAGAAAGTGTCACCGGAGTAGCGTGTGTGTGTGTGTGTGTGTGTGTGTGATGGACAGAACCCACGATCGACAGTGGGCTGGAGGCGGGAGCAATTTCGAGACTCATCGACCATCGTTCCGCTGGATGGCCGTTTTCCTGCCGCAGGAAAAGCTAGTGGGATGATAAATTACATTTAATATGAACCGAAAAGAGCCCTTGCCGTGGCCGAAAGACGGAAGGCCGGCGGGCCGGTCGGAACCCCCGTCACCGCAGCTTCCACCACTCGTCCAGGGTCGAAGTAATAACACTTTCGGTGCAACGCATCCCGCACCATCCGAGCCCCCCCGGGGTGGTGCCGATGGCCGCCGGGGGCCGGGGACAATTTAATGGCCACGTTACGGACTCGCCGCGTCATCCCGCCGTCATCGGTGGCCAAAGCTTGGAATAAATTCCGTCGAATGAATATGGCGACTGATTAGAAATTTCCGGCCTGGCGGCCAGTTCGTAGTGGCCAAGGCGACCGCGTGTGGATTAAAGTGGCCGGAATACGGTTTATGGGCACGGCGGGGCAAACTCGTGACATGCGACGCTCGGGAAACCGGCACAGCATCGTTACGCTGGCCAGCGCAACGCAAACGGCCCGATGATGGCAGCGAGAGAGAGCACCGGCGAGCCCTGCCCTGGGCGGGAGCCCTGGAGCCAATTATCCTTCTGTAAATCCGTGCATCCAGCGTGACCATGTTGGGCCGGTTTGTTGTCCAGCTTCGTCACAAATTACAACCAGAATCGAAAGGCCCGGCCGGTCCTCGGGCGTCCGACAAGCGGCTGTACCTCGCTGTAAGGGATCGAACTGTAGCTGGTCAGCGTGATAGTGTAACATCTCGCGTGGGACGCGATGTAATCGTAAATCGGTCAGGCGACGAGCTGTAACCAAGAACACGGGCTCACGTGGACCAGTCGGTAGGCTAGTACAGTTACTGACCACGCCATAACGCGGTGCCCTTAAAAGAGCGACAGAGAGCGAGTGTTCGTATCAGTTGTTTAATTAACAGCCCAAGGTGAGGTCGCGTTGATAGGCGTTCGAAATGTAATGTAATTTTTGTGTAATGAAAAAGGATATTTAATTGAACTTTGAAAGTTAGAATATCTGAAATATTGTGCTTAAATTTACTGCAACTGGCGTCCGCTTGAGTTCGCTGCATTTGTGGCCAATAACGACGCCAGCATCCAATCGCCAATTCACTTGACACGCAAACACAAGTAAAAACGGGTTTAACAAACCAGCCGTAGGGTCTCCCCGTAGCCCGACGAGGCGGTAATAAGGTTTGACAGTAATTTAATACGTGAGCAAAATGGTCAACAAACTGTACGGCACGGATTTAGCTCAGCGTCGGACACGATCCTTAGCACCGAAAAGGTGACAAAGAGCACCCAGCACGTTTCGAACCGGGTGACACGGCGCACACGGCGGAAAGCGGCCAAATCAGGAGCATGTTTTTCCACCCCGGCAAGGTGCGCCACCGACCCTTTCGCGAGATGACTGCCGGCAGCCGGTCGGAACACACAACGGCGTACGTTCGTCCTGCCCGCTGAATGTCAAGCACTTGGCCACTGACAGTGCTGTCTTGTAAAATTACACAAAATGTCATCGGTTTGTCTCGGCAGAGAACCGGTTCGATCGGAAAGTGAATCGAACGACACGCGGACGGGACGGACTGGAAAAAGAGGCAATCGTAGAAGAAACTCGGTTCTGTTCTGCTTTGAGCCGAGGTCGCTGGTGTTTCTCACAAGGTCACCCAACAGGAACCGCGACAAGCGTAGTGTCAATTTGTTACCTTTATTCACAGATCTCCCCGTCAGCTACCGTATTTGGATTAATTCACCTGCACTGCCCGAGATCGAATTCCCGCCGAGCCAGTAATCTATGTTTGGTAAGTTTTCCTTGAATCCTCACGAGCCGCTAAAGTAGTGCTGCGGCCAACTTTGTGAGGCCAAGTGACAAATAGCCCGAGTCACAAATTTTACCCTCGACGCCGAGTACGTCCGATCAAGTTACTGTTCTGTGCACCGCACCTTAACCTGGCACCTGATCGGCTTAGCTGGTGGCGGACACAACGAGCGCTCACCTTGCATAATTTATTGCTTACCGATCCGCATGCTACCGGCCTGGCGCATAATTGAGAAAACTCCCTAATCTATTTCGATGATTTATATTTTAAAAGTTCGGCCCCAAGGGCACAATGTCTTCGTTAGGCTCGAACGGTTCTACCGCGTTCGGCTTCATCGACCGCCCCCCCTCCATCGGCCGAAGGACAACTTCCTGCCAGGAGCGCGTTCCGCCAGAACAGTCAAACTTGGGCATCATAATTTTCACCTCCTGTGCAATTAATACACGCCGACTCTCTGCGGCGGCGGTCGAATGGTTTCTTTCAAGGCGAGCTTCGGCAACAGCGAGAGACTGTTGATTTCCGGCAAACTCTGACGCATAATTTACACGCCGCCACCCCGACCGGGCGACCGGGCACCGGGTTGGGCCCGCCGGAGAGAACCCGGAACCCGGGTTTGCAAGTGTTTTGAAAGGGGTTTCAGTTTTTCATTATTTATGTTCGTAATTATATTTGACTTTCACAATTGCGAGTGCGAGTGTTTCCGTAGCGCGTAAGAGTTGCGCATGTTGACGCATAATTTTGATTGGTGGGCGTTGAGTGGAAAAATGGTCACAGCACAGTTCTAGTCACTTTGAGGAATTTAATTAGCATAGGCATAAACAAATATGATAAGCCTCCCCCTTAGAAAACTAGGAGAACTGGAGAAAATGGTACGACTTGAATTTTTGGATTATACAGAAGTAAGACAATTTAGAGATTCTTTTTTTCAAATAGCTGTAAATGCAAAGCAATTGAATTCTTTGAAACGAATGACGTGTATTTCTAAACATCGTGTGTTTGATCGGGTTTGTGAATCCTAAATAATTCCCATTCATGTAGTAAACGTAAATGGAGCTTCCACCGGAGCGCTTCTTTTACACTAAAAGTTGGCAGTGCCGATCACAGAACCGCAGTTCCGAATATTGTTCGCTGTGCTCAGCGCTCCCGCTTGTGTCACAAGGCGGGATGTGCTCGACGCGAGTGCACCATCGGTTTGTGCGCGACAATTTAGTTATCTTGGTCAAATAATAATAATAATAATAATAATAATAATAATAATAATAATAGCGCAAGATGCGCCCAATAAAGACAGGCTGCGAAAATGGCTTTTAGGCGAATGAGTTCCCAGCACCGATTGGACTACCAATCGATTTTCCTAGCATTATTAGCACGCGTCGTGCAGCGCGTACATCGAGAGATGCACAAAATCTCCTCTCAAAACCTCGCGCGCCGGAATGCGGTCTTTCATAGTCCCGGCACATACTTGGCCCCGCATAATTGGGGCGGCCCCCGTAAATGCCGCCAGACAATCTTGATCGAGCGGTGCCGGGCAGACTCCGTTCTTGCCGTCGCCGCGTATGTATGCGGCGGCGGTATCGTAAATAGTCATTTATCGACACTAATCAGAAGATTTAAGCGATACTGCGGTGGCACTCTGCGAAGGAATAGGCCGTCCGGTAGTCTGATTTGTGGCCCAGAATGGAGCGTTCTCTTATTAGCAGTCCGAACCTAACTTGTGAGCCCTTTTTTGTGTACTCTATGGGCAACGTTGGGCAACGTTCTATAAGAATGCGAAGTTTCGTTCCCACAGTGCTGTTTAAAAACATTACCCTGCTATTGGTCTAACAGAGCGCAAACTAAACATAATCCGCAATAGAATTACGAAAATACGTAAAATAGCTACAAGTCTCTATTTACTTTCCACCATTTTGTACCACAAAGCAGCTGTGGGTGAGTTTCGTAAGAAGTTCGCGAAAATTGATTTACTGCCACCATCGAACCCCCCCAAGGACGAGATGCAATGATTTGCGACGCGCGTGGCCGCTTGCGTGACCGGCATCGTGTTGGAGGAAAAGCGTGACCGCACGAAAAGGACCCACCGAGAGCGAGAGGGGGGCGTTGTGCGCCTTGCACACCCCACTTGAGCGCATCCCGCGAGCGGGGCGAATAATTTATGAACTGCGTCAGGTTAATTAATAAATGAATGCAGGCGATAAGTATCGTTCCGTTCGCGTGAACCCAACGCCCCATGTTCCGTACTTCACTCGGTTCCGTTTCATCCCGTATTTTCCCTCTGATCCTTACCACCGGCGACGATGGCGCGTACAATCGGCGCACACGAAAGGAGCACTTGAATGGCGAATCCGGCTACGCGCCCGTTCGTCCCTAAACAGCCGGCAGGATGAACCGGGAAACGGGAGCGAGTGCAACACTTGAATATTTTTATCCAATTAAACTCGAGAGCACGTGACGCGCTGAGAGGGTCTGTAAGGGTCCCTTACACCGAGCCCATTTATGGCCCTGACAAGTGGCGCTGAAAATCAACGTGCAGTGAAAGTATGTTGCGCGCGAGTTGCTCCACGCCGCCCGGCTGAATCGGTCTATGGACAAGGGCAAAGGGCACCTGCTGGCCGGAGGTGCTGATCCGATCCACTAGTGTTGAGCTACGAGCAAAAATTGTATCACAAAACTCGTTCGATCAACAGAGCCGAGAGATTAAATCAACGGCGTCCAGTGCACTCAGTGCACCCATTCAAATCCGTATTGGAGCTATGGTGCTGTCCATTAGCGGCCCTACTTCAAGTGGCCATTAGTGGCCCAATTGATCAATTATTAAAATACGCTCCTGTTTAGTCGAAATGCGATGCAACGTCAAGTACGCCGGTTGATTTTTGTTAACTTGTTGTGGCAAACTGTGCCATGGAGGTGCATTAACCAACCTCCCTCGCCGGACGCTTCCGCTAAACCACTCAGCTACTTATTTCAGTAACTGTTACGTAGTTGTGCTGCGAAAACCTTTCCTTTGAAGGTCGCCTGAAGGAAAACCCTCAATCCGCTGTGAACAGTTTATGTTGGGAAATGGTTTTGGCAACCCAATTTCTCACAGTCTCACACGCTTACAGATTAGGCCATAAAAACCCGTGCAGCCAGATCCTGACAACCCCACCTCCGTTACTGGACCCAGGTGCGGAGCATCGGGAAGAAGCAAAATTAAACGTTCCTCCGTACATCAAACACAAAGAATAAATAGGCATACTATCCGCAAGAAAAGATTTATTTGCGCTCCCTGCGCCAGGACCAGGAGCGGCAGTATTTTCGTTCACCAAAAGCGCGCCCAAAAGACAAACAAACAGCGCCCGAGCGGACGATCGTTCGCGGTCCGGGCCGCGTTGTTTTTATTTCATTAGCCGCGATTTATTCATCATATGCGCGGATAACATGGTTCAGCGTCATGGGCCAGGACGCGCGCGCGTCCTGGCGCGTCGCTCCGGAGATGATTTGCGGACATCGTCGCGAAGATCGGTTTCCGGGCAGGGTCTGCAGGGTAGGGTGTGGCCCCCGTTTTGGCCCGTCGTCAGTCGAGATGGTGCGCTGAAGATTGCCACATAACCAGGCAGTCAATTTTATTCATGATATGTAAATTGGGATCCGTTGGCAGCATTGTAGCGACCGGGGCATCCCCGGTAGCCGACAGCAATAGCAACAGCAAAGCGCCCTGATGAGGCGCAGGCCAGAAAGAGTCGGAGAGGAGCAAACATTTATTCAATTTGTTCTATTAAACTTTGTTGGGGCGCTCGGTGTTGAAGCATACCAGGGCCAGGGTGCTTTTGTTGCTTGTGTGTGTGTGTGTGTGCGTGAGAGAGATGGAAACATAAAATTGACATAGAATTGGCCGGAAGAGCGGCCTACTGAGGCGATCGATAAAATCAGTTTGGTAAAAATACTTAGTCCCTCGCTGGTGGTCCAAAGGCAACGATCAGTCGATCTTTGTTCGCTCAACGATGCTCGTACTTCATGCAGGGACGGCAACATTCATTGGTGAGAGTTTTTAATTATCTTTCTCTTTCCAACTTGAAAATAATAATGCAAATACTCAATTGGATCTGCAATTTCGTAAATTTCGACGACCCATTCTGTCAAAATGCTCCGTTAAACCTTCGATTCCTTTTGGCAATCATTCACCAGCAGGTTTCTGAAGTTCTGAAGCACTTCAATCGGCATGTGGCAAACTGTTTCATTGCAACGGTGAGTAGAGTGTCACAAGTACTGCTGAATTTTCAGAATTGGCAATGTGATCCACACAGCATCACAGCTTCTTATGCATGAAACCCTACATCACAAGGTCAATTCAGCCAGACAGGAATTGATTACTGAATAGGTTTCCAATAAGAGTGATTCCGAATCAACGCCCTCTTTTGAAAACAATTTGAACAACACACGGCACGACATTTGCCATCTTGTCACATTTTGGCCAAATGCCGGATTCCGATAGCATTACTGAATCCGATCCGGTCAATTAATTCCGATCATAGGGTGTTTGTGGTTAGGGCGGACCGGACCCACGCCAAGGTATGTGCCGCAGGGTGTGAGTTTCGATTTCCACTCAAGAAACACCAAAGCCGGCCAGTGGCGGAATAACTTTTGCAAAAGACACCGATCGTACGGATGCAGAAAAAGTAATCGGCTTTCGGTGCAACAGCGATGCACATGCATATGCAACCTCCGGCTCTCTCGGTCACCCGTACACCATTCCCAAGGGTTTTGGTTCATAAATAATCAACACACAATTAGCATCGGGGGCTTTTGTTGTGAAAATCCGGCGACCAGGGTCGGGCGATTCTTTCACGTGCTGGAGACATCCTCCTCGGTGGCCATTTTCTTCCTCCGATGCTGCGGTCTTTCGCCCCTTCCCGACGGGCTGGACGATTATTCGCACTGCATAGAGCATAGAAAGCCACAAATTGATTTGAATAACTAGCAAGGCGTGAAACAGTTGACCAAACAACGTACGCCCAGTGCGCCCAGGCTGGCCGGTCGGTGGCAGCGCCACGTAACTCGGGTGGTGCACTCCCGCTGGTGGTGCATCGTTAAGGAAGAGCAAAAACTGGTAAGACAAACAAGTGTTCTTCGGCTGTGGTTTGCCCCTCCTTTCGGGGGGCAAAAACACAACGATCCCACGACGGCGTGGACAGAAGTTGCCGGCCGGCCAGCCGGTTGGTGCGGGGCTCTGTTGGGAGCATGTTTTAATTTCCCAATTTTCCGCACCGAAAGGCGCCATCCGACTGACCGACCGACCGAAGTGGTGCATTTTCCGGTGCGGGTCGCTTTCTTGCCTACCCAGAAGCCCGGCCCGGCCCGGCCTGATTTACATTTTTCCCGGCGATTCTTGTATACTTGCAAACCGCGCAAAACGCTAAGACGGCCACCAGTTCCTGGCAGGCGTCCGTTTGCTCGCGCAGGGTCGCTCGTGCGTTGTTTTCCGCGCGCGTTAGTGCAGGTCCTACATCGCAACGGCACTACGGAACGGTACGCGGACGCGAAAGGAGCAAATCGCGATACATCAACAGGACCATTACGCCGCCATTGCAACGCCACTGCAGCGGCTGCTTCACATTTGCATAATTTTAAAATAAAATGAATAACAACGGCAGCGTAACGGCGCGGAACCACTGCTGGCGACACACCACTCGCCCGTCCTTTTTTCTCATGCCCGAACCAGTTGGGGCAACCAATTTACTTGCAATTCTCCCGCGCGCGAGAAGTTTTGCATGAATTTGATCCGGGCACAAAATTGCAATCACCAGCTAAACGACGCGGAATAATGTAAAACAAGGCGTAGTGCACTCGACTGTACGTCATTCTATCGTGCGCTTTGGTGATGGGAATCCTTTCCTAAGCAACGACTGTGCGACTTCAATCACTTTTCTGGTAATTTCATGTCGCTTGCGTCACGTGCAATCATAAATTTAAACTAACGAACTGCAAACAGCATCGGATAGGTCTGCTTTAAATCTTCATGCTGCGTTCGCAAAAAAATGGCCAGTAGAAAATTAAACACCATGTGCACCGGGCCGCCTACATTAACTCTATGATTAACTTCACACAAACACATAAAGCACCGACATTTTCGCCAGAGAACGCCGGGTTGAAGGGAAAGTAAACTCATTAGTTTGACCAACTAAAGCACAACGTACCCAACGCGTCCAGCCACGGGAGCACACGGAACTGGGACGTAACACTAGCGTAAAAAGTGAGCAACCCGCCGGGAAACATTTAACATTTAAACATTTAAATGGTACGCCTCGATGCTCATGACCATAGTTGCCCATTGTGCGAAAATAAAGCCTGGAAAACTGTAAAAATCTCAGAAACGCATGTTGAATCAAAATATTCCAAGTATTTCTCAACTTTCAATCATTTTTGCACAATGTACTATTCAATTGCGTGCGCTACGCCGATTGCCGGTACCTCCCCCATGAAACCATTTAAGATAAATGAAACATGATTTCAACGCCATTTATCAACACGCGTACCGGAGGATGCATCCGGCAGGTGTTTTTTTTTACGCTACCCCTCATGCATCAACGACCACTTCGTTGATGGACGCCACATTATGGCGGTAGCACTTTTACTACTCTGTATCTGCCACTTCAGACACGTTGAGGCTGGCCACCGGAAAGTTGGCCCTGAACGCGAGGTGCTAAAGTGCACTCGCCACAAAGATCACCACCGGTCTGAATCGGACTATGATGGATTCTTCGGTTACCCCCACCCGGCCCGGAAGCCAATGGGCACTCGTGGGGTATTTTTTTTTTTTCGATGCAACGGGCAGGACACCCTATGAACGGTGGGCCGGCCGCCGGAACCGAACACGGCACGGCGCGGGCTAACGTGTGAACATTATAACACGGTTAACAGCGCAACCAATTAGTGTTGGATTTTATTTACGGCATGTGTTTAATTTAACCGAATCGCGGTCCGGTGTCGTTGGCATTTTATTTATTTTCTGTTTCCTGCCCGTGTGTGTGTGTGTGTTTGCGGGCCCCAGAATCCGTGGTTCAGCTCCATTTACAATCACAGGACTCCGGCACTAGCACTGTGCGTCGCGGGTGCCGATTGCCATTCGGTGCAGTCGGCTCGCTAACCAGCAACACTCGTCCAACGGGGTCACAACCATTCAACCACAGCTGATGAAAGGGACTACTGCTGCTGCTGCTGCTGCTGGTGGTGGAGACCGATGCACGGTGACACGGAACATGCTGCGAAACCACGCTAACCGCCGGTGCGAGCATTACGTTGAGTGCGTAGCGAGCGTCCGTAAGTACAGCCGAGCAAACACGAGGCCGCACCGAGGGATGCATGAGTTGCATGGGTTGAATGTGCAAAAAAAGTCCAGGATTTAATTAGCCGATGAGGGCGGCAGTAAACAGGGGGCCTGTTGAGTGCACAAAAGAACGTCATAATTAAAAACCCTCTGAAAACATGGGGCAGTCAAAAGAAGTTCTAGTCCTGTGATGTTTTACGTGGCTTTTTTGCCAAAGGTTTTTTTTTTTTTTTTGGTTCGCTAAAACCAATTTTCAACCAAATTTACAGTCTAGAAATCCGTCACACTGAGCTAATGTTACATACCGGTGCTGTCAACCGTGCAGGATGTTCGTGTTTTTGTTGAGCCTTCCGATGGATGCGGGTCCGGATAGAAAAAATCAACCCTTTGACAGGGATTTTTTTCTTCGCCTTCAAAGTGAGCTCCTTCCAGCCGTGAGCATGCTGGTCCAGTGGCGTCGGTTAGCCAGTGTTTGGATGAGTTTTCCCGCACGCTTTTCTCCCGTCTCCCGTTGCGGAGCACCTTTCGCACCCACCCGGGGCCTAATTATATGCGGGGATTAGCGCGAATTATGTGATTATAGCCGGGGTTTTGTGGGACGTGCATCGGGGGCTGCTTCATGTGGCGACGGTGACCTCAAACCCCCCGCACGCCGGGACCGCTGGCGACAGGGCCGCCCGTAGTGGCCGAAGGCCGAAGCTGTGCAAATGTCCGGCGTAAAGCCGGCATAATTGGACATGTGATAATGAACTTCGGGGAACGCACAAAACAATCGATTCCAGGCGATCCCCGGCGGGGGAGGGGGGATTTTTTGCCTTGTTTTGCGCCCAGCCCGCGCCACATGGTTATGTTGTTTTCCAGCACACTGGTTACGATTATCTCGTCGATTTGTGGCTACGGACAACAAATGTAGTGACAGAAGTTTATCACCGTTTATCCGGTGCGGTTAGTACTTTGTTTGGGTTTGGTTGGCAAACGGGAAACCCGAATCCCGGAAAGGGTCTGGTTTCGGTTTTGTGGCTAGATCCGGTTCCGATAAATCATTCCATCAGTGTTTCCCTTCATTAGGGCCAAAGTTCTATTGAAACTATAATCATCATTTTGTAAATGTAATTCAAACTGAAGTTTCAAGTCCACCAAGATACAATGTATTTTTTAGACGCTAATGACCACACCTCGTACCACAACTTCAACGCAACAATGTTACTCAAAATGAGGTACGAGCAGATGCATGAATATTTACCAAACATGGGCCTACGATCTGTTTTCGGAATCGCAGCCGGGAATCGACACCACATTATACAGACTGACCGTCCATTCAGGCTAATCGATACCGTCCTTCAGACAACCATCAACCGTCATCACGACCATTCCGACGTAGACAGCTGTACCCAAAACTGTTGTGCTCCGTGGGACGCATAGGTGGTCCCCTAATCGATGCAGCCCATCAAGGGCCAGCTCTTTAACATGCAGTCAATTTCTCTCGTCAACCGAAAAGCCGTCACGCGTCGCAAACAGAACGCACGCCGTACGACTATTTTCAAGTGGATGATGATGTCTGCTGGATTACTCTGATCGGCACCAGCCCACTAGTAGCCATGGACACGGGCAAGGACCCCGTACTAAAACCACGTCCAAAACGGCTCCCAGTAAGAGTTCCGAGAAGTGGTTATCGCTTGCCAACGATTCCAACGGGGGACAAGCACTAATAAACGAAACTGTACGGCGTCATTTCCCAGGACGATTCGCCCAAGAGCACCACTGATTGCAATCCTTCGGTCAGTCAATGGGAATGCTGATAGATCCACGGCAGCTCGGCCAAGAGGTATGAATTATGTCCCAATCCTGCAGCCGCCCCATACGTTTCCTGATGCTTGGAGATGCTTGGATGCATGCCTGTTGACAAGGCTCTAGCTCGGTATGACGAATGACGCGAATTCTGGAGCCTGTTTTTGTCGTTTATGAGAAATTGTCCGAAGAATTTCAACAAAGCACAGGAAAACTAACTTATTGCAATCCCGCATTTTTCATTCACCTAATTTTACTACTTAATTATTCACTTCATCCGTCCAATTGTCTACTTCACAATTCCCAAAAACACTAACACTGCTAGTCATGCCAATCCCGCTCATGAGCGATTAAATATCTCATTTTGTATTAGGTCTAGGTGTTAATTCGTGCGGTTTTACAATACATGGCACTGCTCAATAAGTATAACGAATATTTTTGAAATAAAATATGTGTTTGACAGCTACTGTCATTACGCATCTAACGCATTATAGGTTTTTTTGCTAAAGTGTAAACAACACCTTTTATAAACATTTAAACATGTCAAGTTTTGTTTCTTGTAGAGTACTTTTGCGGGGAGTACTTTTACATTACTGCTTGCACGGCAGCAAAAGGGGTTCTTGTACCGAATCGTCACTGGTGACGATAAGGGGAGTTATTACAAGAATCCTGAACGCAAAAAACCCTGGATACAGCTTGGTGAACCAGGGCCACCGCAACTAAAGCAAAATATTCCTTGCGCAAAGGTTATGCTGTGCATATGGTGGGATATGAAAGGTGTGGTATACTTTGAGCTTTTAAAACCTTATTAAATTGTTGAAGGATAACCCCATAAACCACAATTAATGCCTTTGAAGTAAAGCTTTGGCCATAAAACGACGGAAATGGGATAAAAGACATGATAAGCTGATTTTTCAAAAGGCAAAACTCGATCCCACATCGCAAAACCGGTCAAAACCTATCTCGAAAATGTCGGATGGGAACTATTAACCCCCCGCTGTATTCACCAGATGTTGCTCCTTCGGACTACTATCTGTTCCGTTGCATGAGCAACGATTTGGCAGCACAGCGGTTCACTACTTTTGAAGGTATAGAAAAATGGGTCTCTGACTGGATCGCTGATAAGGATAAGAATTTCTATCGACACGGAATCGAGGAATTACCCGAAAGATGGGAGAAAGTCGTCGCTAACGACGGGCAATACTTTCAATAAGTTAGTTATACGTTATGTTGTTGTAATTAGGTTATAAATATTGAATAAAAACCGCACGAATTAACACCTAGACCTAATAAATACAAGCTCATTACTTAGTGCAGCAGTTAGTACCATTTCTTGTGGTCCGGCGTGTCAACTCGACATCTTGATGTCCGCAGCCCATCGACCCCTCTGGCCGACGCATCGAAGAGAGCTGTCCGGAAGTTTCCCCTCGTGTTGGTTTCGATTAGTGGTGGCCACTTACCATCGTCGTCGTCGCCGTCGTCTTTGTTGGCCTGCCAAAAAAATCTCCATCAATGCTCGTTAGTACCGTTACCCAAGAACCGGCGGACCGATCATGGTGGACCATAAATTCATCTTTATCGCACATTTCTGGCACTGACGGACTCTGCAGGGACTGGCTAGAAAACACCGGACCGTGCCGGCCGGCGGAGTCCGATACCTGTGAACGCATAAATATTTAATGCAGCAAATCCGTAAATAATTTACGACGTCTGAAAGCAAATTTCATTCATGTTCGGCGGCTGCTTCGGGTCTCGTTCATGCGGACCACACTGCTGCTGCTGTTCCGATGACCCCGGCACGTTGCGATGGGGATCGAAATTCATCTGTAAACGAAGGTTAACCGTAACCGGATGAAAATATGTCTCCAATTGTCGACGACGTCCGGTTTCTTTGGCTGTTTACGTCCATATCTTCAATTATATTAACAGCTCGAGATATTACCAAAAACGTCTAAATCACATGTATATTATTTATGCTGTGTCATTTAAATAACAGAAAGGAACTTTTGTTTCAATTTTGTGTTTTAGGCGTTTCAAAAACGGCGTTTCTATTTGCTAAAAGTTCTAGGTGTTACAATTTGCCAAAAATACCTTGGCACCATAGCGAATCGCAATATCTGCCTGGTTTGTTGTTTGTATTTCTTGTTCAACCACATCCCGATAGCACCCGACGACGATAGAAGGCCCAGAAAAATGGGAAACCATACTGTACAAAGAAGTATGCGGTAGTCCCAATCGCCTGGAGAATTAGGAGCCAAGCCAAGAACAGTAGGTCCCTTCCTAAATACGCCCTCCCAAAAACAGGCACCGACCCAGCAAAGTAAAACCAAACAATCTAACACCCCAAAAGGCACCTTTTCACGTGCCGCAGGCCATCGACGGCCACAACAAAACCCTGCTAAAAAGCTCTTATCGCAAATGACCAATAAATCACGGAAATGCTATATATCCGACCGGATTTTACAGCCCACGGTGGCGATGACGAAGGTGTTCCTTTCCCTATTGGCCCGGTCTTCCTCCGGGAGAAATGGACCAACGAACCGAGAGACCTCTCATCGGACTGCGCTAGCGAAAGACTCCCGCCCGAGCTGCTCTTCGATCGAGCCTTCCGAAGCTTTGCACACACTTCATCTTCCAAGCCGGACTACGGACTATAGGATCGTTGTGAAAAAAGAAAAAAAAAGGAACGACTCCTGCGTAACGGACTTCAGGTGATCCACGTGTGCAGGGAGAGCACCGGCCAAGGTGCCCGGGTTGGACCCCGGGAATGGTGAGAATCGAGCCGACTTCAACCCGGCAGTGGCTAACGGCCAAGGGCCAGCACAAAAATACCCCTGGCCCCCATGACTTCGGGGCAAACCATTTGGATTTGGCGCTTCCTACGCTGCTCCGCCGTCTGCTCTGCTCCGCCGTGCACTATTTTTCATTTCGCTCCAATAAGCATTAGCTCCATTGAAACTCCATTTCGCAATACAATTCTCTTTCTTCGACCGTGCGACCATTTCGGCCTCCCCGATCCGTGCCGTGTGATAATCCGAATGTAGTCGGTACCATATCGGCCCATACATTCGTTCGTTCGAATTGTATTTCCGATCGGTTTTATGCTCCCTCCCAGAACAAACACAACTTCCGTCCTCACGCTGTCCTTAGGGAAAGTAAATAAAAAAAACTAACGCACACAGCGCTGTGCACTATTTTGGTCGGTCGACCTGTTCTCGGGATTTGGTTCACTCGAAAAATCCGACCCCCTTACATCCGTATCGCAAACAAACACACCCAACACACAGCTCGAGTGGACTCCTTGCGTGACCTCACATTCATCTTAATCCATCTGAAATTAAAACTTAGTGTTTCGGATAAATAACGGCCAGTGGCTCTCGGCAACCATCGGCACGAACCAATGGGTGCCGCTGGACACCCAGATTAAAAAGCCCCCTATTTGAATATTTAAATATCACTCTCCTTCCAACGGCAGGCTGACCGTACGCCAACGTAAGAGGTGTAACAATTTCGAACAAATCCTTTCTTATTGAAGCGCACCGTAGTCCATTTATGGAAATATATGCTCCGATGCAGAGGCTTAGTCTGGGTATCCCTGTGTGTTAATCTAACCGAGCTCGGGAATCAATGGTCAAGCCTGTAGCTTTGTGCGTTCAGGAAGTGCGAAAATGATCGAGTTTCGACACGAGATCGCCGTAAGAAAATCGCTGAACAAACATGCCAGTAACTTAACTTAACCATAACCGCCGAAGTAATTTACAGGCAACTGACTCCATTAAAATAACTTTCCGGGTAACAAACAACCCATTTGGGTGATTTGTGATGTGAAATAAATCCGATCATTCGCCTCACGAGGCCAAGCATCCTCTGGCCATTATCGACCAATAACATTACCCACCACAGCCACCAAGAACTGCACTCTGCCTCAATTTTAATCCCAACATTCAAATATAGCTTTGTGCAGCCATAAGTGGCATGCCCCGAATGGGTTTGGGTGAAAAATGTTGCCCCTATAAGTCGTAAATGTGACCACATGCAAATAGTAACTACGTACTCTGCACCAAAAATGATTTCTTTTGATTTTATTACATTTTATCTATATAATATTGTTCTATACTATTCTAATAATTATTCTCATATGTTACAATCTTCATGTTAAACCGAACTCTTGACGTAATTATTTTAATAACGACGCTCACCGGATTGTGGCAGCTTTTCCGAAGAATTACTGTCCATCACGGGCAAAGCCCATTACTTTGTTTTTCCTTCACCCACTTAAACCAACTGATAAATCGATTTATTAAGGAATCCAATAACCATGCTTGCCCGCCCAATAAACCCGATTCGGCCACAATCCGATTTTCTTGCCGCAATTCCGAGGCTCCAACAGTCACCGACTTTAATGTTTTTCTGGCGATTCACCAATTTATCATTTCTCAATTTCATCGTTTCTGTCTCGCGAACTGTGCTCGGGACGATTGTGGCCGGCCTTTTTTTTCGCTGTTTCGCTCCTTCGTTGCTGTAACGTAGAAAGGTTCGCCACAGATTACCAATAGCGAAGGGTTCTTCTACGCTCTGCTTCCAAGATTCGCTCACTCGCTCGCACAATGTTTATGTATCCATCTTGGCTAGAATGGTGAAGCAAAGTCGTGGTCAAACAATATTTAATCTTTTACTCGCTCTCTCTCTCGCAAGGCTCGATCCGTTGGGTCCGCCGGTCCGATGGGCCACAAATTCGTGTCTTGTGATTCCGTCGTCTGTAATCGCATTTCTTTCCTGCGGCAAACGATGAGCAAGCACCCTTGCGCTTCTTTACCGTCCCCTTTTTTTTTTGGTGCACTATTTATGTTAGCCACCGTCCGAAGTGCTTTCGCAACCCATCGCAAAGGAGGTCGACGGAAAACCCTGTTCCGAACGACAATCATTATACAATTGTCCTGTTATGTCACGGTTCCGCATCGTCAGTGGTAAGTGGTCACGATGCAGGAATTATCACAGGAAAAATCACGGCGAAGGGAGGCGGCGAAAAAACGTCGACGATAGCAAAGCAAACCTGCAGCAGCTCCGGCGTCCGGGGTTCAAGTGCACGGCGAGCATTTCCGGTTCGCCAAACGGGCCCTTGCAAACGGGGCCACTGGTGCCTCGGCTATTTGTTGCGATGAAATTGTGGATTACATTGTGCCAACGGGTCCGTGGCGCGCGAGTCGCTCTTTGGAAGCCACATCGCGGTGCCCCGATTTGACCCCGTCATTCGCCGCGACACTCCGTCAACAATGTCCACCATTTTCCGCAGGACTATACAACTCGTCGTATTTTTATCTTTATGGTCCATGTTTAGTGTTTCCGTTATTGTCATAGATATGATCTGATTATGAGTGACGCTGGCGGCGGAAGACGGTACGGCCAACGGACGGTTTCATCGCCATTCTGGCGCTCCAGCGGTAGGGACCATGCCGGATTGTCTGCATTTTCCAAAAAACCGATGCCCGAGTAGCGTTTTTCGACGGAAACCAGAAAGAGTGACATTGTTGGCTCGATTATTTGCTAAATACTTCGCGTGAGCTGGTGTTTAAATTATGAATACATAAGAAATGCAAACGCCTCAAAGCTTGAAGTTTCTATAATGCAAAAGAAATTTAAAAAACGCATGATCTTGCAACGTTCGTTTTCTTATATTTTGTGTTTTCTTAAATAGGTGCAAAGATATCGATTGTATAATGACGTACAAGCCGGTGATGTTTTGTAACTTTGTGTTGCAATAGAATGCAGATTCGTAGTAATTGAAATTCATTCTTCTATTCTTCAAAATCTTTTTAAAAAAGCACACAAAAAAACATAACTTTGTCTTAAAAACAAACTATGCTTCTATTATTATAATTATAATTCTTTGAAATTGCATATTGATATGTTTTAATTTCAAGTAACAGATCGTTCGATCACTAGAGATTATACGACCGTTAGAGTGTCTGCGAATGGATGACTTCGCGAAGATAAAAACCTTCAAAAATGAATCAAGCTAGTATGCAACAACCATCAACCCAGCAATCACACGACAGATGAGTGGAATATTTTGGACCTCACTGGAAAAAAAACTAATTGATTCCTCTTCGCTAACGAGAAACTAATTCACCGAACCGAAACGAATGGATTCGTGTCTCGCGCGCCCCGTTTGCGACGCGCGCCAGCTTCCAGTGGCTCGAAGGATGAGCCAGCCGCCCTAACAAATCCGACAAGAAGTTGCTACAAATTCACTAATGGAGAATCGAAAGCGTCCACTCCAGCCGGCCCACCGGGGCTGCCAGCTGTCGCCTTCAAGCGGGGACCGGCACTTATCGCAGTTCATCCACAGCCACATCGAGAAAGATCACCGGAGGATGGCTGAAAGCAGGACATAACTTCTCAAACATTACGCTCCACCGATTCCCGATGCTCTGCTCGCATGTCGCAGTATCCTCTGACCCGGCAAAGGCGGAATTAATCGAAGCGAAAGTGGAACCGGGCACGCTCTGACTTCCTGTCGCTAAGATCGGTGTCCAGCATGGACGCTCGATGGTCGGCAACGCGGCCCAACGGGGTGGAAAATCCGGCACGGGGTGTGGAAACAACCTGTCCCCCGGCCCGCTCGGCCGGCTGCAGCTGGAAGATGAAATGATTTCCTTAAGAATATCTTAATCCGGGCGAGACTTTCGAAAGACGCTCCCTGGAGATGCCGGAGGCTCTGTCCAGACGGGGCTGGAACATGTGTTACACGGAACCATCGCTCCGGCCAGAGCCGGTACTACGCTTTGATGTGATAAATGTGCCATCTTGGTCGCACCGGGCCGGCGTACGATGAAGACGGCGTAGACGCAGACGTCGGGACACAAAGTCACCGGCGGCCGGCTGGTCAGTATCAGCACACGGCTCGTTAGCTTCGGCCAACTAGAAGTTGCTGCTCGCAACAGTTCGCTCGTCCGGGAACGGGAGTTATTTTAAGGATCTGCGACTTTGATCGACAATGGAGTAAAAATTGATGAACATCCTCCGTGCGCTTCTTCGCTTCAATTCCCTGCAATCGGGTGGATTTGCTAGCAGTAAGTAAGTCGATCAGGATCGACTTCTAGCCCGGCGGCCTCAACACCTTTTGCGGACCGCCCTTCACGCCGGGGGCAAATCCCTCGAGGAGTACACGTACGAATCGTTCGCTGGAGCCATACGTGGCCAGTGGTACATTTGCGAGATTGTGACAATAAGAGAAGGTGTTCGTCCTGATCAAACAGACCCATCATCATCATCATTCTCGTCGTCGTGATTGCCCCGGTTCGGCAGGCGATCGATGTAGCCATCATCCGACATCCTGGCCTATCGGATGGGATTGCTCCCAACCGAGACGGTCGGAAGCTTATCGCATCACGGGGAAGAAAACTCATCAAACCGTGCTGTGGACGAGAAACGAGTTAAAGGCCAAGGAACACTCCCGTGGCCCCGGCGTACATCCTGTTACACGGTTGGCCGGTGCCGCAGCCGCAGTGTTGGGGCCATAAACTCGCCCCGCCCCACAGGAGCTACCAGTTCGCTTCTCAGAAGATGATCCGTTCGAGGTGGGCAACTGATGGTCCCCCTTTTCGGGGCGCCGGAAGGTCCAGTGTCCTTCCTAATCAGTTGGGTCACACGACAGGGCATTGTTTCTCGCATGCTCAGGGTTCGTGTTTCTACTGCGACGACCGTCGGTGAATGTTTAAAACACGTAACCTGGTTTTGGGTTCAAAATTTAGATGATACGATACCACTTCAGACGAGCAACACCGGTGATAACGTTTAGGCGGCAGAAGATTACTCGACGTAAATCTCAACGGACGCTAGCGGATGGCCAAATCATCTTGAATGCTCCCGGCCGCCCTTCCTGCCCCCCTTCTATCCTGCGAAGGATGTGAAAAATGTATTGCCAAAGCCGGAAAATCTCAATCTCAAGCACCGTTCAAAACCTGGCCCTACCGGACCTGGTCTTCGTTGAGCGGCCCGAGAATGCACGTTCGCTGAAGTGATACATGGCCGTGCTTCGGCCGGCGCTTTCGGGGCAGGATTCGGAGGATGAAGGACCGAGGCAAGCGGGTTGGGTCATGCATGAATGGTAAAGTTTTTGCACCACTCCCTGTTTCGTTTTGAAGCCCCAACTAAGGTCCTTGTTGCTTCCGGGAAGGGTCGAGACACTGTATACAAAAAACGGTTGTCGCTTGGTATGGGCAAATGACGGCTTTAGATGCTTTAAATTGTTGCCCGAGGCAGAGTTTTGCGACGAATATCTACCGATAGGAACCAGAAGAGTACATTCTTATTTACGAAAATACTATATTTTGCATAAGAAAAATTAAATGAGTAACAAGTTTAATGCAATATTTTAAAACTATGCTATTAAAGTTTTTTTCTATAAAACGGATCCACGAGCGTTGCATTGGCGAACATGCAACATTTGGCCGCTCATTATGGCCAAACTTTACTATCAAAGGACAAGTTTGGGCTTCCCATATGACCATTTGCAATTTGGCCGTCGTCTGCATTCCAGCTCTACTTTCCGGTTTCGGAATCGTTAACTAAAAGAGGCCTCTGTCCGATGTCACGACGACAGTCCGAGCCCGGGATCACTTGATACACATATGCTCTACATGAGCCGGGACCTTTTTATCCAGCGGCGGGACGACACGCCCAGCCCCGGGCGCAGGGATCCAAAAATATTTTCAGTCTTTTTTTCTCCTCCTTTTCATTCCATCATTTCGATAGCTCGGTATCCTTTTTATTATCCCTGCTGGCTGGCTTACCGATGCGACGCCGAGATTTGGCGAATCATTTTGAGCATCACCGGCAGAGGGCAAAAAATATCCTCGGCACCTCGGTCTAACAGGAGTCTCCGGTTGCAAGCCTTCGTAAAGAGTAGACTCTCGCTTCGGCGCTTATGCTTCGCTTTTATGCTACCGAGCCGTATGCGCCACAAATTTGTCTTAGATGTATGATAATCAATTTTTCAATTCCAAACAATCAAACCCTCGCAACAGCAGCAGTAGCAGCGGAGCAGCAGCATGAAAGATGGCCAATGGTCGGGTAAACATTGTTTACCCTCATCAAACAGCCAGTCTGTTCTCTCTTTCTCTGGGGGCGCTCTTTAACAGCCTCCAGCATTGTGCGGCTCAGTAGCGCGTGTGGCGCCGACCGTGAGATCAGCACATACTACTCCGGGGGTGTTCCGGGCACCTCTAAGCAGCGTGGTCTGTGTCAGCGTCGGTTGGCCACCGTAATGGATTCAATTATGTGGAAAATGTTTGCGCAAACAATGCTCGTACCTTACGGTGAAGTGCTCCGAAGACGGCCACTGGGTCGTCCACCGGTGGACTGCACAACTAATGGACTTTTTCGAACCTCGTAACCGACCGACCGACCGGCCGATTTACTGCTGACTGAGTGACTGCTAATTTTCGTGCCACAAACGTGCAAGGAATTCTCGTAGCACACACACACACACACACCGCCAAATGAAACATTTTACGACAGCTCGCGATGTGGGTGCATAGCGAAACTTTTCTGCGGCTTCGGGTGCCACGCAGCGAACTGCGGGTGGTGCGACGTTTATTTGACTGCAATGGTCGACTGGGCCTGAGCCCCGCCAGCGTAGTGCTGCAATGGCGGAGCCCAAGGTGCCCGAGGGCTTTCACTTGTCTTCGCGCGAAAGAAAGTTTTCTTCGCGCGCGCGAACAGAACCGCCGCGCGGTTTAGGCGCGTCCTTGGCGCGGATGGTGCACATCTATCATTTCGCGTGCGCCCCAAACGCGGGGCAACTGAAAGTGGTAAAATTTTGATTGCCGCTATAAACTTGTTTTGAGGTTTAACTTTCGAGGCGGTTGTTTTTTTTTTTTTTGCTCACACATTCGCAAGAGACAGGAGTGGAAAGCTAGCGCTGCTCCGGGAAGTGTGACAGGGGCCTTCGCAACTATTCGAACAAGCCGAGCAAGGAAGCTCATCCCCGGCAGAGTCTCAAGTCTTGCCGTGCCGCAAAACCACAAGAAACCGACGAAACCGATTCTCACGATGGATGAACAAGCATAAAGAACGGCGACTTTGGAACAACATCGTTGATCCTGGCGCTGGGGCGCTGTGTAATATAGTTTGTGTGCGCTAGTTGCGGAAGCTGTGCGACCCCTTTTTTGGGGTGTTGTTTGAAGTTTGACGTGCACTCTTTTTGTCTTTCCAAATGTGAAGATGAATAAACAGTAAATAAAAGTTAGCAACGACGACGACGACGACGACGTGACGCGGTAACAATAAACATTTTGACACTATTTGTTTCTCGTGACGCGAAGCTGCATTACACGCTGTAGACTGCCGTTTTGACTTTGGAATACAGAGAAAATTTTCGATAAAAGTTCGCGTGCTCGTGAGGGCGTGAAACGTTGCTTCACTGGCGCTTCATTAGGGAACCAACAAAATTGCTGCAACGTGGCAACGGATCGAAAGAAAGAACAACGAAACAACGTTAGTGAAGCTGCTTCGCGGATGTGAGATCTCGCGGAAGCGCTTCCGGCAGCATCACGGTGGACGTGCGCCGAAATGCGTTTCTCGAAAGAAAAAATAAACAGCTCACCACTCAGCGATAATAGTCATGGTTTTTTATTGGCTACAGTTTTGCATCTACCGTCATGCATGCAACACTCCGCGCTTCTCCTAACAAGGATCAGGTGTTTGCGATGTCAGTTGCGATGAGCACAAATTCCCAAACGCTCTCGGGTAGCTTTATTATTTGCTGTTTACATACTTCATCTCAACTATAGCTGGCCCATCAAATCAGGACGCAGAAAAAAACATGTTTACGCTTGGTTTAGTCGGTTGATGGCATATTAGTCGGGTTAACGAAGCGCTACGAAGTAAAGGGGAATAATTGTGGGGTAAAAACAAATGGATATCATTTGTTTTGGTCCGATGCAAAAATATCACTTTGTCTGTTGCGCAAAACCCGATAAAAAATGTAAAACTGCGTTTTCAATTGATGTGCTTGCTTTCTGGGCCATTTACATGTTTCTAGCACTCAATTCAACCTGAAAAAGACGCCTGCATGTATGCAATGCGAGTGCGACGTAATATGCAGCTGGAGGTAGACAGTGAAATGTTCTGATTCTAATTATTTTCGGTTAAAATTTGTTTAAAAAGTAGTTTACATATTTTTACTTGACTATTGCGCAAACGAAAAAAGAGAAAATGAAATCCAAGCTACGCATATTAAACCCTTGACCCGTATGGTATGCAGCGTTTAATGATTTGCTTAGCAAACTTTGCATCATTTATGGCCTTCAAATGGTGTACAGGCAGTCTCCGGCCTCCACCTTTGAATATAACATTGCTCCGAAATAAATAATGTTACTTCTAAAGCGACACGTCGGAAAACATCCTTCCCTGTGCCTGCTAGCTACTCATGCAGAAGTTAAGACCTTCGGAAACCTAATTAAAAGTGACAAAAGGGTTTCGAAGAAGCTATTCTGTCGGTGGATGTAGGTCTCCTATCTGTCAGACAGAGCTGCCTACCGCACAGCCGACTCGCAGTGAACCACCATCGAATGTGGGAATTATTAATGTTTTGCCAACCCACTTATCAGCTAGAACCATCTACCAAAGTTTGATTAATTCGGTAATAAAGATAAATAATCTACGGCACCGTTGCGTCCTTCGAAGGATTTATAACTACCCATTGATCCGATGGTGGCTTTGCGTTCTCCATGGCTGTTCCTTGAGCCCGAGAATTTTGATTCGATTATCTTCCGCACACACATCACAAGACACGGAATTGCTATGCTGGCCAAATGTGCGCCAGTGCGTCTGCTGGATTACATTCCTTTGGGTGTCGAATGCATCCACTTGAAGCTGTGATAACGTAACATCAGCGGCATCGGAGATGCTCGTCGGAGTTTATCAGAATATTGTAATCTTCCAGCGACACACCATCGATGGTTTGTCGCATATCTTAGTACCGATGATGATGTTGTTCTCTGCCAGGTGTTCACCATTCGTGACGTTGTTGAGTAGATCGAAATGATAAAGGATAATAATGTCGCATGTAATTGTAATACGGCACATTTTTGTCGAACAAATCGAAGCCAAAACGATGATCAAGAAATTACACACTTTCGTACATAATTATTTAAAAAACGAAATCCTTCGATTACAACGACACCATAAATGCTTCTTAAACGTTGACAAGCACTCAAACAAGGGCTTGAAGAAGTCAAGCCGTTTGGCGAATACTGTTCCGTTCACCGAAGTAACCAGTAACCTCAACCACAACCGCAGTTCTCGTGAAATTCCCTGGTGGCTTAATTTATAATTAAATAGATAATAACACGGGCAAACATAATCTCATGCAAATGTATGTGCGGCTTTTGGTTTTAGAGCTTTCGGTTCGACGCGCGTTCACGTCGATCTCACTTGGCAACTTGCGTGTTGTTTGATACGAGGCGAGCCGCCCTTCGGTGTTGAACATGAACCACCATCGTATTATCACCATCGGCAACATAAACCGAGTGGCCACCACCACCGGAAGGCAAATTGAAAGTTCCCTTCTAAGTGCACTCAGCTAAAGCAACAACCTATTGTCCTAGCAAAGTCCTTGCATGGCATTGCACCCTCAGCCAACCACCAATGTCCTCGGTCGGCTGGTGCCACTATCGATACCTCCACTTTATGTTGCTTATGTATGCTTATCTTTTTCATGCCGCCACTCGTATTGAAGAATTTAATCACATTCATTACCATCGAGCTTTTCGCGGTAGCGGATTCTGCGGATTGGCAGTTAGCCGACATCAAAATCCTGATTGCGAACGCAATCACCAACTTGTTTACCAGTTTCGCAACCAATCATTATGCAGCTTGGCCGCTTCCCGAAACCAACAATAGTAACTAAATATAAAGGACGGTGGTTAGTAGCTTTTAAAGAAAACTCAAATAAACGATAGTAGATGAATTATAAATTACGTGACCACCCTATAGTGAACTGCAGTGGAACGAGCCAACAAAGTGCTGCACTTCTCCTCGCAGACCGTTTAGTTAATTTTAATTCCTCAACTCATTTAAAACCCATCAACTGTAACTTTTCACCCGTTAACAAGAGGAAGAAGGTAAGCGTTACTTCCATAACCCTTGCCGTGCCATCCTCAATCACTGACCTGTTCGTGTTCCTGTCACGTTCATTCTTTTCCAACATAGTTCTGCATGTTTTATGCAAACGCACCGGGACCGGGCTTCCACGGGTGGCTTGTTCATGGGTTGTGTGTAATGTTTTCCTCTGATTATGTTTGACACTTCTTAATTTCTTTCGTCCCCCAGCGACAAACACCTTGCGTACCGGGCACGGCCCCCGGCACCGGAGCTGGGGCGCCAAATTAGAACCACCGTGTTGCCTTAATCAACCCTTTCCCTTCGAAAAGGATGTACAAAAAGTTTCACTTTACAGCCCCGGCCAACACGAAGCGGGCGAAGGATTAACCACCAGGTAGCTTAGGACCCGGCACCACGAGCAGAGTACACCCGAAGGAATTAAAGTTTCGTCTAATCATGCCCTTCCTGCGAAAACACCGTCCCTGCTGCCACTCCTTTCGGATTAAACGTTTAGTTTATCAGCGTACAGCTCATGGCAGCATCGGATCGGAAGTCTCACGTTCCCCACACTAGCCGCCGACCGACCGACCGATTGGGCCATAAATCATCCAAAGCCGGTCCAGGATCCGGTACCCCTCCCTCCGGGCAGCACTTGGAACGGTAAAATTAGTCTCAAAGCAACAGCGGGGCTGGCCTCACATCATACGTCTTTTAACGATCCGATCGGACACGCCACGCGCTATTTGACGCATTTTCCAATGCACTGAAGCCGGAAAAGTTTTGTAGCTGTGCGAAAACACAGGCCACGGTGACCGGGCGAACGGATTCCTTCCTGACCGCTGACTAGCTCGCGTCGGGCACCATGGGGCATGGCGGCACAATCTTTTATTCATGGAAAAAGGATCACTACCCAAAATGGCACAATCGAACCGGGCTGGAAATGAATAAATCTGAATATTAATGACCGATGCTGGACGCCCGGCATATGGCCGAAGGATGGTGATGCGGAGACAAATGAAAATGAGGACGACTGGCATCGACACCCGGGCTTAGCTCCAGGGCAAGAAGATCCGCCCGTGGGCGGGAAGGAAATTGGCAAAGTTGGGCAAGATCAATGTTCCATTGAATAATTTATAAATGGTGTGAAACTGATGATGATGAAATTCGGTTACTTTCCGGTGCCGCTGCGTATTCATTACTCACCGTCCAGCTCCGCTCGATCCGGGCAGACGATAGGGATAGTGTGCCTAACTGAAGAGTTCCCTCCTCGATGGGGTGGACCCTCAAGTGGCGTTCTAATTGGTGGCGAGCAGGGGGATGATAGCTGAACTTCAAAAATTCTCCACTCCACACCTCCACGTCAGCCTGAAAGCCGAACTCCTAAAACCCGGTGCCGCACGCCCTTCATTATTCATGTCATTTGAGGTGCTGTGTGGAGCAGCAAAGCGGGAGCATCCCTCTCGTTTGTTTTCTATCAGCAGCAAACAAACACTGAGTTCAAATAACCTCTACGTAGTGACATGATTTTTAATTAGTTTCTTTGCGTCCTTCAATCCAAATTAGCTATCAATTCGAGAGACAGTCTTATAATGCTAGCCAACACTGTTTGTCTCGGTTTAGTTTAAAATCTAAACAATTTATGAATTCACTAGCAGGCCCGGCGAACTCTGTTTCGCCCCAGAGGCAATGGGCCCCCGGTGATAGGAGCAGTCGGTAACGCTCATCCCTGTATCGCAGCTGGCCATGGGTTCGATTCCCGATTCCGGCGTTCCAGGGGGGTTGGCGCGGGACTAACAACCCGGCCCGTAAAAACGAACGTTTAGAAAGAGTATCAGAGATTAACATTGTCGCTGGTTGGTGCAGGCTAAAACCGTTCAACGGTCGTTGTCCAATAAGAAGAGAAGCACTTCATTTCGGCAGCTGATCTTGGAATTACTGGCAGTGTTTGGCGGAAATTTCAGGACAGTAAAATCATTGCCCCTCCAAAACATCTCGCAACATGCACCAAACATCTCGATTATATGCGTCATTCAGTTCACGATTTGGCGCTGGCATTCCTAATTGTTAGCTGGTATCTCCTTATTCACCTGAAGATCAGGATTTCTGGAATTGACACGAATTTAACCCTTCACCACTTTTCCCAAAAAAAAAAATCCAAACATTCGAACGCATCTTAAATAAAACACGGTACGGTACAATGGTTGGACACGGTACGGTACAATGGACCATTGTAGTGTACCATTGTACGGTACAATTTAACTATTTTTAAGAAAATACTTACTGATAAATGTTTCCCTACGATTAAAATTACTCATCGAAATAAGAAAGTGCTTAAAAATAATGTATTCAAAATTATTTCCACGCACGTTAATTTTTTTACGACGCGAAGGATGAAAGGAGATGTGAATAGTCGAACTGCTCGCGAGAGCGGGGCGGAAGCTTGAAAGAGAAGTAACCAATTGTTTGCCTTTGCCGCTAAACAATTGCTCGCAGTGGTTCGCGAGAATAAGTATGGAGGCTCTCTCACTGGTTGACAATTTGCCAAACTATTCGGCGTTCGTGAGAGAGAGTGTAAGCATACGCAAGAGAGAGACAATTGCTTGCTGTTTCGCTCTCTGTCTATCGTTTGTCGATGCCGCCTCAGTGGGAGAGATCGCGACGACCTTATTTGGAGTGAGTAAGGGAGGGGGGGGGAAACGCTGCATTAGTGAGAAAGAGAAGCCAACAATTGTTTGCTGTTGCGTGCTCTGTCTGTCCCGTTGCATATGAAAAAAAACACATTGTGCGTATTGTGGCTTCACTGTGACGCGATCGGATTATAAAAAGTATCCTATGTTACCCCCTTGGATCTAAGCTACCTCCACACCAATTTTCAGCCAAATCGGTTCAGCCGTTCTTGAGTTCTGAAAGGAATAACAATAACGCGGTACTCTTTTATATATATAGATTTGCGAATCACATAGAACAAGCAGAAGGTTAAACGTGTATTTCTATTAAAAGAACATCGGAACTGAACAGAAAACAATGACCCAAACCCTAATATGAAAAAAATCAGTTTATGGTAAAGTAATAATCATGTTTAACCTCCATTTTGTATGAAATTTGTAGGTGTAGAGTTTTGCATCTTGTTTTTTGATAAAAAAATCAACCTATATATTTAAAGTATAGAAACTGTTAGAGTTCGCCATATTTCCCGTTCGCCCGGGTTTCCGGAAGTAATTCCGGAGCGTTTCATTATGGACTGACTGATTGCCATTCAACATTTTAACGTAACACGGAGCACTACTTCAAACGTAAAGAGCAAACAAAAAACAAACGGAGCAAAATCCGGCCACTCGTTCTTTTTTTCACCGCAAACTCCTCGCGAAACCGTCGAACGGGCGAGAAACCGGCGAACAATGGCTAAAGATATGTTTATGCAATTCTGTTTCATTATGCCAGCATAAATTATTCATGTGCGCGTTGGCAAGATAAAATAGGCGAGCCCGCGCACCGGCTGGCGTTTCTCAGGCCGCGGAACATGAGACGGTAGCTCCAACGGCGAAAATACACTGTGGATCCTGTTCTGGGCCAAGGAAGCGCACAACGACGCCACTCCAGCCGGTTGCACTTGACGCCGAGAGCGTCCCGGTCTAGACTGCGGAAATTAAAGATAATCCAACAACGCCGACGACGATGATGGTGGCGATCATGATGGCGTCGATTACCATCAGCATAAGCCAACGCCCAGGCGAGGCCCCCATACGCCGCCGGCGCCAGTTACAGGAATTCTCGCCTCTACTTCGTTGGCGGCCGTTGGTGTACAACACTATTCGCTCCGCTTAATCGATGGCCGTTTGGGAATTCGGTAAACGCACGAGGAAAATCGAGCGTACGGATCCTGATCGCTATCTCTAGTCCGGTGTCTGGCGCTGAAGTGGCCGATCCCCTAGCCAGCCGGCGGCCGGTCCGGAGCCATGCAAAACCGGCCAGCCTGTACCGCGCGCCGGCAGCGATCCATTTACTTCGCCGTACCGTGTGTAATGGTTAATTAAAATCAAACCTAACAAGCGGCAAAATCAGCGCGACGATGGTTTCGAGGAAGGAAAAACGGCGATCGTCGGGGCTGGAAAATCCCGATGGGTAAACGTTTTTTTTTTTTTGACCAACCGACAAGCTCTTTTTCTTAACTGCAGCCCAGGGAAAAACCCCGTGAGCGTTCCACGTGGATTCCACGTTCCCCTCGAACCGAGGCTACGAAAAAATGGTGAAAGAAAGCACTACAAGGATCTCGCTCGGTCAAGATGGCCATTCAATGCTACGATAATGAACGATAATGGTTGTCGTTGGGCCGCGTGATGTAAATGCTGGCTTCGGGATTGCCGCACGCTATCGGCAACGGATATCGGCCCCACCCAATGGCAGGCCAGCCATCTTCTCCGGCCGTCGGTGGACGTAAAACACAGAAAAGGAAGAGTGTGAAAAATAGAGAGAATGAACGGAGAAAACGGTACGAAGGCAAAATGGACAGCGGTCTGTCTGGTAGGGCAACGTGGGCAATATAAAATGATCGCTTTACAACACGCGGCCACTCCACGATCGATCGCAAACGCCGTTGAGCGTTGTTCAACGAAACTATGATACATAACAAGATTGAGCAAGGAAAACCCCGCGGAGACCATAATTGCCCATCACAATGAGAGAAGCGCGAGTTGCACTCAGCGCGGTACAACGAACAACGTAATCACTAAAAGCCTTCCAGTGAACTAGACTTGATCGCTGGCTCCTCATTCAAAAGTGCTAACAGGCTTTCGTGAGGCACTTTAACCGGATTACGAGCGAAGCACACCGGTCATCGAACACACTTTAAGCTAGTTAAAACAAGCAAAACAAGTAGTACATTTTTTCTCTCTCTGTTTGCAGTAAACTTTAGCGATTAGTCTGGATCCCAAGTAAGTTGTAAACTGGTGTTTTAATAAAACGGCTTCCGTAGGCCGGCACGAAAAGCAAAGCCCCCGTTTGTTTGCCTATGTTGAACAACTTTTGCTCCAGTTTTTGTCCCGCAAATGTTTGCGAATAAAAATTAATCATTCCCAGGAAGTGTGGAGAAATCCTTGGCCAACTTCTGGGCAGCGAAATACGAGCCGCCCAGACGAGAGAAAAAACGCTTTAATCGCCTCGTCTCGAGTGGACAAAGTTTACTTTCAGTTTGCACTTTTTTTTGTATTGTTTTTAATTTACCCCTCTCCGAAGAAGCGTTCCTTCGGACAAGCATCATCCCGGCCCGGGCAGGCCCGACCCGGTCCTCTTGCGGGCCACTTATTTGTTCCTTACGCAATCACTACAATCGGTGCAAAATGACTCTACCCGGCGCTGATCTGTGGGATCGGAGCACCCGAGTATGGTTCCATTATGAGTTATTTCACGGCACCCAACAACGACTTGGCAGGGGGATTCACGACTCCCGCAGAACCCGACCTAAACAAACACCGTGTGCCGGATCCTTTTCCCAGCAATCCTTTCTGTGTTCTGGGCCAGTGCGGAAAAAAGTGCGGGTCCGCAAGCTTGAGAGTCCACGCGGCACACGGCCCCAGTAGCAGTGAAAAAGGATCATCCGGTTGCGAGAAAAGTAAGAAATTACCACCGTTCGAGGATTATTATAACTTTTTCAACCACGATTTTTTTTTTGCTTTCTCCACGCTGTGGCCACTTTTCCCGTTCAGTTCCGATTGTGATCTCGGTCGCTCGGAGTGCTCGGACTGGGGATGCTCTTCCCGTTCGCTTTCCTCAACTTGTCTTTTTTTATTATTTTTGGAGCGACAAAAAAAAACGAATCTTTCCGATCACGGCCGATAGCTTAAAAATGAGAGCGATTTCGTTGTGGAAAAGAAATGGACCAAGAAAAGAAGCAACTTTCGATCGCATCGAAGACGGCCGCCTCCGGTAGGTGGGCCGGTAGAAGAAAAAAAAACAAGAAAAAAGTCTCCAGTCTCGAGTCTCAGGTCCTTTTCTTCCCGGGGGTTCTATGGACGCAAAAGAAGGATACGAAATTTGTCAATGTTTTTTTTCGGGTAAGGTTTCTTTTCTGATGCGAAGAGGAGGCCCGCTTCGTTTGACGTCGATCAAAGTGATGTTCCCGTTCGCGTTTCTGCAGTTTCCTTTTTTTTCCTTATGGTACTCATCTGATATCCCTTTTCTTCGCGTTACGCCTAAGATAGGAATCGTGCGAAAGAACTTTCGAACAAGTCGAAAAGTGGCAATTCCTTGTTAGTGGCTGCGGGACTCGAACAGCGTCCTGGTCCAGCGTTCAATTTCCAAAAAAAAAAAAATAGAAGCCCGCCAACGGCACAAACGCGACCATACGCACATTCTCCGCTCTCTGTAATTCACACTCATTTTTATCCTTCGAATAAAACCCTACGACGCGCTACGGAACGGGCGGCGTGTCTCCCTGTGTTTCCCGAAGCGCTGGGGGCGATCATGTTCATTCGAATTTCGGTCCCCGGATACGGGACCGGAAGTGCCGGGACGCGCAGATTTGGAGCGCCAAAAGTTCCAACATTTCGCCGACGCCGAACTGGCCGCGATCGGCCGATTTTCGCAACTAAGACAACCTACAGTTCGGGATGTTCCCGGGGCCCGCGTCTTTTTATGTTGGGCTGCGTCAGGCTTGTCCCGTCCCGTCCCGTGCCACCGCCAATTTGCCAGAGTGCTCGATAATGTTGCAAAATTCAGGACCCCATCGGCACCGGGGGTCCCGCTGCCCGACCGTTTGTTGCGCTATCGATAGATGATAAAAGTTTCCGAAATTGGCTGCGGGGTTGTTGGCTTTTTAAGTTCTGCTGCGTCGTAAAAACTAACCCACCGGGGCCGGCTGATGGTGGCGGTTGAGAAGGTGTTGAAAGCCGAAGGGGGGAGGGTGGCTGCAATGCGGCCCGGAGGCTGCTGCGTATTGGGCGGCCCGCTTATGAAGTATTAAAATGGAAAGGGTCAAACTGTGGGATCCGAACGGCTGGTGACAAAACCACGGTTCGTCGAAGGAATGTTCGTTAAAATGTTCAAAATTATCAAAATCAATTCAAAGAACTGCATAATAATTTGGTTTTTAATGTCAGCTACTTTCATTTGAAATTTGAAAAACTATTTGTAGCAAGTTGATGAAAGTTTGGAAGTTCGGAAACTGTAATTTTGACCAACGACGTGCAACAGCATACAACGATGTGACTCAAGTTTTCACCCGTACGTTTGACGATGTTCGTTCCGAATTACGAATCGACGCGCGCTGCAAGGTCCCGACATTCCTTCCTGGCGTGACGGGGCCACCGAAAAGGATGATGAAAATTGAAACGGCTATTACTCAACGATAGTCAGTTGAAGCAGACGGTAATGAAATTTACTAGTTTTAAATTAGTTCGTCTCCAGGCACGACAACGATGATGATGATGATGCTGGAAGTGAGACGCTGTTCGAACATTGGTGCCAGTTTGATGTGCCAATGTAGAGCGCAATGTCTTCTTATGAACTGTGCTTACTTTAACGAACTCACAACGCTTTGGGGTTGTGTAGCGAAAATTTAATCAATTTTCTGAGTCAATTTTTCGAAACACATTTCATTAAAACAAGTGATAAACGAAGGCTTTTTGGAAAGTAATTTAAATTGCGTTTCCTTTGCCGGTTGCACATCAAAACACTCACGACCGGCCGGCTGGTGACTTTTCATCAAATAGAATTTTGAATTACAATTAATTGCATTACCCGCATGTGGCAGGCATCGCTCCATTCGACGATGTGACTTACGACTTGTCGGTTCCATGCGAACCGCAGAATGTGCATATTCCGTCGGACTGGCGCTGGCCCGCGAGCCCCTTTCGCCCGTGGTGCCGCCCGCCCGCCCAGAATGCTAAAGTTTTCCCATTCGCGGAAAACAATCGACTAAAAAGCACATCCCCGGCCGAACCCAGTTTCGCGAAAGGGAAGCACTTAAAGCCTCGGGACGAAAGTTTTTGGTTTATGGCAGTCAACTGGAAGATTAGCAGTAAAAAAGCTTCCATGCAAAAAAAAAACCAAACCGGGGATATGCTCTGGAAACCCCACCCAACGGGAAGGGGAACGAGTTTTCCCTAACGACACGACCACCGACCGCGACCATCGATCGACGTCGTGCGCGGAGCGCAAACAATGCAACGCCATCGCTAATTTAATTCGCATCACCGAGAACCAGCCACGGGAAGCCGGCCAAACTACCGCTCATGCTCTCGCCGGCTCTCGCTAACGAATAGCTTCAATTCCGGGTTTGCGCCAAACAATTTGCGCCAAAGCACGCCAAAAGCTTTTAAAACATAATCATATTTTACGCGCACCGCCACCACGCGAAGCAGGAACATAGGGGAACGAACACACACACACACACACACCGAACCGAAGCCAAAGTACATCCGGTGCATAGCAGCCCGCGTCAGATGCTGCAGGATCCCGAAGGATTCTTGGGACGCGCGATGGCGGAAATTATCGAGGGCACTCATCATGATTCGCGACGCGCCCACAAATAATAATCATCGCTTCGCGCTCTCCTCCATCAGCAGAGCCGGCGTTAAAATTCCTTGTAAAACGACCCAATGCCGGTGCGCGGGCTGTTTGCCATTGTCCTGTCCACCCGGGCTGGTGCTCTGTTCCGCCGCGGTGTGGCGCCGTGAAACGTGGCGGTTTTACTAGCTGTAAGTGCGGCAGGCAAGCGATTCGACGCCACCGCTGCCGGTCTAGCAAACTTTCGATTGGGCCGATTGATATAACATTAGAAGGAAAAAAACAGGCCCCAAGACTCTTGCCGAGGTCGTGGGCCATGTGAGCACGTGGCTTAGTCGAAGACGATCCGTTCGGTGACTGAGCGCTTCTTGTTGACTCAGTCGATGTCAGCTAGCCAAACGACGACCACCAACGATGACGACGATGGGTAACAATGTCTTTCCGCCACCGCCAGAGCGCTCCACAGACAGGCGAGCCCCCGCACCGTGTTCCACGAATTCTTTTCATTTCCGTCTTTGGCGGAGCGCGTGACAGCTTCTCGATCCCGGACGCTCCCGGATTCATTTTCAAGCATTCGTCTTGGCATCCTGTTGGGAGCGCCTCTTTGCGGTGCCGCTAGTCGAAGACCTCGGGAGCTTCACCAGAGAACCGGTGCTAGGTCCTCGAGCAGTACCTCTCCGCGACCCACACACGTGCACTGCCCGGGCGGGGTTTCCATAAAAGCAATTAATTTATAGCTTTCTGAAAACAATAAATATTATTTTATGGAAACTGTTTGCGCTGATGGTTTTCCCGGCCCTAGCGCGACCGCAAGCCAAGATGCTCGGAGCCGAGGAACCATATTCGACGCCGATCGGTTGGTGGGAAGTAACGCAAATGCTACACCGGAAGAGGAAGTGTACCAATTGGAGCGCCCGCTGCCAGAGGAGAGGCACCACAAGCCGAACGCACCGCAGTTAGTGCGCCACGCCACGTTTATAGCTGAAGCGTGGAGAGCTCAAGAGGGCAGCAAAATATCAATATCGCCAAGTCGTTACCGGTGGCCGCGATGGCCGTCCGTGGCTACTTTAGAGTGATTTATTATAATTATGATATTTTGCTCCTAAGAACAAAATTGCTTATAAATTCTGGCCGCAAGATGAGAAGCCGATGCCACTGGGAAGGGGCTTCAATTTGCACCGAGTATCAAATGTTTCAATTAAGGGGTTTTGTGCTTTGATTTGACTTCACACGCTAGGATTTTGCAAAGCGTAATTGGTGAATTGACGTTAAAGAACTCTATAAGAGTATTAACATTCTGATCCCTTCTCCGGTTGTGGCTTGTTTTACAAACTACAAATTCGCGCTGCGTTAATTGGGGTTTGAATAATCAAGGGAATGTGCTACAGCGATAAATTATATTAAGCTGTGGCCAACTTGTAGTTAATCTTATTGACTTTTGGCTCCATTGGAGTCGAAAGTATTGGAGTGGTAGAGAAGCAACCGTTCCAAACGCTAAAACGGTCTCGAACTCTAATCGTACACGCAGCTTAAACAACAATCTAAATATATTCGCTCGCACTAAGCCTCGTATGAAAGTTGATCCAATCCAACAGCAGCCGATATTCTACAATAAGCCCATTTTATTGCAAAACCACCGATCGATTTGCCATCATGAATGGTGCAGTTGAATTCAATAAAACATTTAAAACGTGGCTAGCTTTATAACGCCTCGCGCGTTCGTCACGTGCCGCACGCGCGTTTACGCAATCGGCGGCTTTTCGCGAAAACCGCGACACGCTGCCGAGAAGGCACGTGGCACGGAAAATGCGAAGAGCGATTTTACACTACAATCCAGCCTCAGAACGGCACCACCGTGAAAAGCGAACGGAACCGAGCATGAGTTGCAACAAACGCACGAAATGTTCCGACTTCGAGTGGTAGGCTTGAGTCCTGTTTTGTTGAACCCGTCGTGGACCGAGATCGGGACTCTGAAATATGCGCTTGTTTATGCTGCGCGTCGGGGTGGGTTGGTAAACGATGCGTTGGTGAAATATATCTTCACCCCATCTTCGAGCGCGCAGCCACTTTGTGGAGGAATTTTTGGCAAATTGCTGGATAAGATTGTTTTTTTTTTTTTTTTTTGAGATCCCGTAAGGCCACGAGTGTGAAACATTCCTCGCGGAAAATGGGAAAGCCGTGACCGGCGCGTGACTGGAGATGGAGATGACTGGTCGTTCCTTATATTATTTTTTTTTTCAAGCCCTTAACCACATCTCAATTTATTTTGTTTATTATTTTTCCTGAGATGATGTTGACGACCCATCCTGCACGATGGCATACCGACGCCGGGAGACCGGTTTCTCCGGAGGGCAGTGAATGGGCTCTCCCACTCTGTTTCTTCACAGAACTCTTGCCAACCCTTCCCGAGCCTTACCGAGTGACGTGGCACACCGGCTCGTTGCCGCAGGGCAGAAAATATCTCCAGCCGCGCGAACCCCAATGGAACCATTAGGCGATCCTATCGTCCCCGAAGACCCCGACGCTATTGCGAGCATATACACAAAAAAAAATTCGAAACACCCATTTTCCCGGGGCGCTCGACGTGCCGACGTTTTTTGCACGTTTTCGCCAACATTCCGAGGCCTCCCCCCCGCGGCCTGGGATGCCCCATTATGCGAGTTTATTTAATTTTTCATGCTAGATTAGGTTTCGGCCCAGATATCGTTTCGCCCGTTGTAATCAAACGTAATTTCTTTTTCCGTGGCCGTGGCTCACCTGGACCGCGCTGCTGCGGGCTGCCGCTGAGCACAGTACGGCTCGTTTAACTTTGATTTTATGCTTGATTGCACAATTTTTTATGTATCGCCCTGCTTGTTCGGGCCATTGACGGTGCCTAAAGCGAGAGCGGTATCGTGATCGCACCAATCGGCGATGAAGTTTTCGAGCGGTTTTTCCTCTTCTCCGGGCTGCATTTGGCGAATTTACCTCTTCTCCGGGCTGCATTTGGCGAATTTATTTTCGATTAATGATCGAATCGGATCGTCGTGGCCAAATGTAACACAAGCGCCTTGCTGTTCAGCGCCACGAGTGCGAAAGTCAGAGGGGAGCATACATTCACCTGCATTCACGAGGTGGGCCAGGAATTTTTAATTTCCCTCGTCTGCCCGCGGTAGCCGCAGTTCGCGAAGACAACACGCAGTCACTTGAGCCCACCGTCTCAAGGAGGCGCACCCCGTTCCGGTCGGCATGGCTGGGAAAGGACAATATTTGTTTCCGCCCCATATAATGCATTGCGCTGGCGGGTATTTTACATTTACATTTCCCCGTTTGCTTCGTGTTACTCGCCACGGCATTAGTAGCAGCAGCAGCAGCAGCATCGGTAATTGCGTTCTTCGCCTTTGCGTCTCTGCGAATGTTACGAAAGTTTGCTCGAGGCAGCTGATCTTGGCGCTCGTTAGGGCCACACCGGGCCCTGCCGGCAGTAACGGAGAAACGCGGCGAGCGAAGTAAGTACTCCGGTGCTATGCTAGATATTTGCATAAAGTGTATACCCGAAACTCGGTTACCGTAACCCAAACTCCAGCAGCAATTGCGTTGCATATCCTTCGTATGAGTAATGCCGCAGCCATCGCGCATTGAGAGATTTGACATTTTAACGATGGAAAGATACGAATTCTTGCGAATATTCATAACATTTGCAACTGTTCGAATTCATGTTTTGTGTTATTCCTGTTTCTTCAAATCCAACATACACCGTAACTGTTATTCCGTTTCCCCAATATCGACCGCAAGATACTGCGGCTTAAGTGGAGCATCGATTTCCAGATGCCAAATGAAGAAAAAAAACAATCCCAGGAACGGAATTATCGAAAGCTGCCACCAACATCGATTGGCTTCCAATCAATTATTGTCAACCGTGGAAATGGCCCTCCACAGCACAGCCGAATCTTAACGTTCGATGGCTTAGCTGATAATTGAACAGATTCCCACGCACCCGGGTCGGTGTTCGGGATTCGTTTTTCCTATCTTCGATCCCACCGCAAACGATCCCACCACAACGCCATTTAGCTTGCGGTCTGCGTAACGCACTCGGAACCCGGCGGAGATCGGTTGTTATGACTCCTTGATTGATTTGCCGTTTCGATTTCGCCATTTTCCTGCCGGAGACGCTTCCGGATTGGATTCCGCTGGGCACTTCCGAGGGCTTCGTGTCCGCCGTGCAACCAGGGCAACCCAACACAATTTTCGGCTCCTATCTCCAATCGTTTACGGCCTGCAGGCCGGCCAGCCCACAGCAATCCACCCGGTCCCGGTGGGTCCAGTTATCCGGTGGCCCACATCAGTCATCAATCAAGCCGCGAAGTGCGCAGCCATTACCAAATGGCGCCCATTGACGACAGCCGCCCGAAACCGACGTTACAGCCTCCGGCAAACTGGTCGAATGCGGAATGCGTTGCTCTTCAGTCAGCTTGCTAGTAACCGCATACGGTACTCGACCATGGTCCATGGGGTTTGGACAAAATTTAAAAGCCATGCAAAGCACCAGTCCGATTTAATCTGACCGAATTCGGATCCTCGAATGTCCGCCCGAAGCACGAATTGTCAAATTTTCTATTCCCAACTTTTGGGTAAAAAAGACAGCTCGAGAGAAAAGAAAAGGTTCCCGATCGGTGCGGACCTTCCGAGGGGCACTGTCGATTATTCGCCATTGAAAGCCAGTCAATTTAACAGCATTTTATCACTGTCAGATTATCCTGCGCAATCTCCGGGGTCTCCAGGCCGGGGGCCTGTGACCAGAGAAAGGTAATCGAAATACGTCAATAGAACATTCCAAACCAACGGTAGACATGCCGTTTTCCTTTTTTTTCGCCTGCTTTTACTGCGGCTCCCACCAGACAGCGGATTGGAGCAGGTGTTCGTGTAGAATGCTAAGCTCCGAAAGCTACCAGTGTTTGCTGGGAGGTTGTTGGAACCGTTGGAAGTAAATCTGTGATGGAGAAATTTGGATGTTTTTGGCCCGGCCCGGTTTGGCCCGGCATCTCTGGAGACCCTTGGGCCGGACGGAGAGCTGCACCCCGCGAGCTACTCCTAACCAATGCCGCTCACCTGTCGGCTGTGTTGTAGTGTTGCAATTACGGTTCTCGGTCCAATCTACGTGTCCGACAGTTGGATGCTGTTACTATCTTGAAGCACACTCAGCCCTTAGTCTAGCTAAGCGCAAATGCAAACGCAAGTCGTGACCCAATGCTTCGCCTACCCGGTGATGATCAATACGTATGCATGCAGAATAGCGTTCCGGCTTTGTGGTTCCGTGAAGCGAACGTCTATTTGCAGTGGTTAGTGTAGCATGAATCGAGCTGCAAACGGTGCTCGGGCGGTGTGCCCCTGCATATTCACAGGGCACATGTATCGTTCCAAATCGGAACACATAGCGGTCGCAAAACACACACGAAAAAAGAAGCTCAACATACAAAGCCCTGTATGAAAGCTACTACGCCCTGCTAATACGAATCTATTGAAACGCAAATGTGGCTCAATGGATGCACTCAAGTTTGGGTGAGATAGGTGCACCAGGCATCTAATGAACTACTGACAGGCGGTAATTTAACATTGCGAAGATTTGACAACATATCAGATACTATTCTACTCCAACTGACATTGATGCTATCCAAGTGTCTCACAAGCCCCGATCGGATCGATTGAAATTACCGGTTCATTTGTTGGATAGTTGTCAGTTTCATACGACTCGCCAAAAAAACAATAAAATGGCACACTGTTATTTATTCCAGGAATCCATATCCTTGGCTCCTCCAATCTTCCAAAACATGCTGTGAAAATGGTAAGAATTAAGCTGAGTAAATGTTGGACACTTTATCTGTTTCAAAGACTACAAAAAACCAAAGCTGACCAAACTAAACGATTGGTGACGATTCTGACCAGTATGTACTGCTTCTACGAATGCCTAACAAAGACACGACAGATCATCGTCATCCCATATAAAAAAAGGATAATTTACATCCACCAAACCCGTATCAGTGTCTAGGGAGCAGTTTATCTGAAATAGAGAGAGCGAGAACAGAGAGAGAACGAGAAGGGAACAGCGAAAGGGAACTTCAAACCTTAAAGCACACAGGCATAGACCAGTTACGCCTAGAAGTAGGCTTCGCGCAGTCCGCGTGCCACGCACCCAGTGGCAGGGAAGGTCAAGGCAATGGCGTACTCCTCGAAACGGAATCCATCGCCCGCAGCAACCACAACAGCGGCAACTCATGCCCGATCGGAGCTCGGGGCTCAGGGCTTCCGAATCCCGCGGGAAGATTAGAGGCTGGGCCGGTGAAAGGCTCGTTGAAATTCAGGTGAACGCGGGCACGCACTGTTTGTTGTTTATCGGCGCAAAACACGTCGGCACTAAACGGCACAGAACGCCGCCAGCCCCAAGTACCTCTTACTTTTCCTCCCACTTCTCTGGCTGCATATCGCTTTGCGAAACCGGCGTGCTATCGGAAAGGTGGTGATGAAAGTTCCAAATCGGCGTGATTGGTTTCCTGAACCGTGAAACCCCTTGGGTGTGTGTGCGTGTGCTCCGGGAGCCTAAGTCTTCAGCCACTTCGACCCACGATACTAAATCCACCCGCCCGCTCTCATTCTCGCTCACTCTATCTCTCTCTCTGTTTTCCCACTGATTCGGCCAACCGTACGTGTAGCGAATGAATATCGTATGCGGGGCAATCCTCCGCCAAGGGCAACGCTCTGGGCCGGGTGGGCGCGCCAGACTTCCTCCTCGAGCTAATCCTACACGCTGCGTAAGGTCTGCATTTAGGCGTTAACGTAACTTTTAGGCGCCGTCACCGCCGCCTAAATGGCCATGCCGTTAAAGTTCCACGAAACTGACATTTTCGGTAAACAAAAAGCGTAGGGCTCGGACGAAACCCGGCGCATTACTCGGAGCCCGCCTGTCGCCCGCCTGTCGCCCGCTCCGGGATATTAGGGATACGCACCGTAACACTTAAAGCCCCGCTGAACGACTTTATAAAATTCAATGTTCGTAACCTAAGCAAACAGCTGCCAGCCGGAAGATCCCCGGAATCCTCGCACGCACCGGTCTAGGCCGCTAGGAAAAAGAAGGAAGCCTTTGCCCGAAACATCCCGCCGGCCCAACTTTTGTCCCCCGTTTTCTTTTCCAATTCTTTTTCTTCCCTTCCTTCTGCGAAGCCGAACCGTGCCAGATTTACATATCGTTAAAATTGAATCAATATTCCCTCAGTGTAAACAAGCGGTTGTCAATATGCCGTCCACTGGGACTGTCAAAAGGCGATATGCGTGTGTGTGTGTGCGGATGTGTGCTTGTGATGCAGGACGTTCTGAAGCTGGCGGCTGCAACGTGGCTCGGTGGCTTCTGACCTACCCGGGATGTAATGGGCAAACCGTTTGGACCCTAAACGGAAGGCGCTCGTTTCATGGGCTAGCAAATTTTGTTATACTTTATCATTAGTCCAAACTGTCGATCGAACCGACTGCTACTCGGACCGTTGGGCAAAGCAGAGCAGAGAAAATGGGTTACCCAGAAAGCGCCCTGATCACTAACAGCGACAGCAGCTGAAGGACCCGAAGGTCCTGAACGCTCCGTGATTCGACGTGTTCCAACGGGCAAACGAATCACGCATAAATTCTTTTGCTAAGCACCGGCAGCAGCCACGGAGAAGAATGTTTTCGCCTAATTGAATTTTCGGCCCAAAATTCCAACCCGTCTTTGGCCACGGTTAGGGTGCACCAGTCAAGAAAACGAGTCCTAGCGTTAATGAACTGTGCTTTAAAACGGTAAGAATGGGAAAGGTGAGCTGAGCTCCACGCCTTCAGCCGACGGAGTTTCTAGTAAGTTTCGCCTCAACGGTGGCATAACACTGATCAATGTATCCGCTTCAAAGCGACTACGCGTGATCGTCGTGTGTGCGTACAAAACAGAAAAAACGCACACGCGCACGCTTAATTAGCACCAAACAATGCCACTTTCTATGCAAACAAATAGGTTTCCGCATTCCAGCATAAATCTCCAGACAATAGTGCACGGCGACAATAGCGTCCTGTCGTCATGGACGTCCTGCTGGCCGGATTTGATTAAACTATTTGCAGGGTTCGGCATTCGGTACAAAAATTTCCTCACGCCAATGGAACGTGCGGACGGGTTTCGGCACAGCAACAAGGGCCATATTTTCTGGGACCCCTTTTGTTAGCCCCGATGGGATGCTTCAATGAGCGTCCTTTCAGCCTTTGTGTGCCCTTCAGTGTATTATGTCGGTGTTTTCCGAAAACCCTCAAATCTGTACGTGCCATTCCGGGCACGGCTTTCGTTCTGAAGAGTGCCCTTAGCTCTCTGCTTATTGGCCGTTTCGCATGTTCCAAAGAAATCGATTTCCTTTCCGAATTCAACGCTAACAAGTTGCTTGTACTCCAAACTGTTACAATTTGGCTTTTGAGTTGTTTTTAGTTGAAACGAATGTTTGTTTCAGCGTTATATGATGCAAGAACACTAAAGACTTTCGTTTTGAAAAGGAGCCTGCCGTAAATGGAATTCGTTAACAATGCCTCAAGGATTCACGGGGCGATTCATTACTCGGAGCTTTATGAGTAGTGGAATCGATCAATCATTTTTGCCCCACGGGAATCCAGTGGCTCACATTGTCGATAGCTAAATAACCCAATTATCCCGGTTCTATAGTTTTATAACTCGCAAAAAAAATTAATTAATGTTCAACACACAATCCACGCCGGCGAAATTGCCCATCAAAATTAGTGACGCACCCCGCAGTCGGGCACATTTATTACTTACGGTCGTCTAACGTGCCAAAAGGCGAAAGAAACCGATCAGCAGAAGTTTCAACACCCAATACCCAACGCTCCAGTGCGATCGCTGTTGACAGTCATTCGAAGCGTATAATGAGTCACTTCACTTCCGGTTCGGGCGAACGGACCATGTTTGGCCGGCTAAGCACCCTGACACGAAGGGTGCTAAAAATTGAGACAAAAGTCTCGCACTTGACAACGTTCGCAGACGCAGAACAGCAAGTTAATCCGCACCGCGTTTCGCCGAGTTTCTGGCCGAGATTTGTACTCTAAGAAAATGGTCCCCCCCGTCCTGGAAGGCGCCGAGATGACACGCAAGACGCGAAACGGGGGTTGAGAATTTAATGAACCTCACGTCGGCTATAATGAAGCGAACCGAAAGTTTCAGAATGCCACCCAAAACCAAACAACTCGCTGCAACACACCGCCTTGAAGCTGGTCGGATAAACTTCGAAGGACCATAGTTTACGAGTAACGTGGGCCGCGAAGGAAACGGACGGAACGACGGGAAGTGAGTGAGACAGAGAGACAGAGAGACAGAGAGACAGAGAGAAAGAGAGAGAGAGAAAGAGAGAGAGAGAACGCTCGCGGAGAAAGGGTCAGCAGCGTTTGCGGAAGTTGGGCTCTCCGTCCCCCGGGGTGCGAAGGGAAGTGAAAACAGAAAAATCATGACAACCTCGAGATGATAAACTCACTCTTGCCAAGAGCAGCGAAAAAACGACACTGGCAGTGGCAGCAACAGCAACAACAGCTCAACATCCGGCAGTCAACGGAAGTGACACGTGGCGCAGCGAAAACTTAAAAATAAAGAAACCAAAATGATCCAACAACCAGGGCGGGTAAAGTAGAAATAAACGAAAAAATCTTTGCGAAACTTAGTTAAAACGTCACCGCCAAAAACCGTGCGGCTGCGTACCCGTGGATAAGCCCCGTGGGCTTGTGGGGGAACTTTCTTTCGCCGGAAGTTGTCCGTAATTTAGGCACCTTCGCCCATGGGTCGCCAGTTGTCAGCTCAGCTGTACGCGCGTGCTGACAATTTTTCGTGATCTTGATCGATATTTTAAAGTTAGTTATTTCGTGACGTTCCAATACAACTCCGACTGCCCGGGGATATGTTTGGTCGTCCGCTTTCCTAACTCCTGCTGGGGCAAGTCGATGTTTCGAAGGAAATCATATTTTTATTACGAAACTAAATCGAATAAATCGGCGAAAAGAAGGACGAGTCCGTTGCCCAAAGCTCGGCTAAGGAGGAGCTCAGCAAATCTTCAAAACAAGCCATCGGCACCAATATGGAGAGAGGGTTGAATACTTCCCTTTTCTGGCTCGTCCCTAGACGGAGGAGAACAAGTTTTCCTTGAAACGAGCATGCTGTACACCAGCCATTCGAGCTGCATCGGACAGGACACGTTCGAATGCGGACGAGATCCGTTCGGAGCAACACATCATAAACGAGCAGAAGTAACGAACCAATAGGGAGGGACGCTCTCCATGGACGGGCAGTGTATTGAAAGAAGTCTGAACCTCCGAAAAGCGCCAAATCACAATGGAAGAAGGGCTTGCTTTTTCTTTTCAACTAGATTACGTTTTCCTTCGTTCACGTATTTATCCCGGCGCAGCTTTCGTAGTACGTCGCTTGGTGCACTGCAACAAAATGCAGCGCTGCTGCCGGGAGCATGCAACGTCGGTGGTGAAAATCCGTGTCCAACAAATCATCCCGACTTTCGGTGTCTTGTAGAAAAAAGTGGCACATTTAGGAGACTGTATTTGTATATCGCGTCCATCCGGTTGCTTGGCAGATAAGTCGTTTTTTACAACTATAAGCGCTTCCAAATTTGCCAAAACAACTGCTCAACATCTGACGGCTAGCGTTCAGACACTGCTAGAGGCAACTTTCCAACAGCTGAACAATAGTGTGTGCAGTCTAACAGTATCGGAACTCATTTCTCCATGCACAATAGCTTACAGAGTTGATCAGTGTTGAGCCATACGCAGCATAAACGGGCTACCAAGCGTAGCGCTCGAAGAAGCACAAGAAATAATCCCACCGCTTCACTCATGTTGCCGGCGAGCCCGAGTTTTTTATTTACTTCGCCCGGTTCATCTTTCAACTATTGTCGATTCGAAATTAGTTTTTTACTTGCCCCTTCCTGTCCGTCTCTTGAAAACAAACTTGCAGTGCCTTCCGAGCCGGCAAGAAAAAGGAACCCTTCCTGCAACCCAACGCGAAAGGTGAACGAGTAGCAGAACGAAACAAACACCGAGCCAAACTATCATCTTCGCCGGAGCCCTTCGGGTGGCCTCCGGTAGCGAACAACAAATTTGCCAACGAAGAAGCACCCACTGAACCCCCACCAGACGCCATTTGAAGAACTTTTCTTCCGAACTTCAGCATGGCCATGCGTTTCATTTTTGCCCCTAGAAGTTTGCGCTCGTGATGCACTCCGGGTACCGGACTAACGCAAACTCTGCCCTGCTATCGTATTGTTGCGCAAATAGGTTTTTGTGTGTTGCATTATTTTTTACACCGAATTCGCGTAGCACGGAAACATCGCTAATCGATTCGATTAGATTTTCTGCATAGCGTGCCATCCGGTGGCTCTTTCTTCCTTCCTTCCGGTGATCCCGGCGTAACAATACTGGCGCCCGGTGGCCGTCACAAAGTTCGTTCTTTAGAAGGAATGTTTTAAAGGTTTGTTTTTGTACACTCTTGGGACTTATGGCACGATAAGCAGCGATAAAGCAACAGATCGAGAACAGATTGAAATCCTTTTGGAGTGAAGAATTATCTTATGGACGAATACGATTACGACTGGTACAGCTCACCGTAAAGTTGTGGTCATCGAAACTAACTAACTAATGGACAAATTGCACTGCATATTAACCGATGAACTTGTGGACTAAATGTCGACGTATGCTACCAAATGATAATGAACCTAAGAGCAACATGAACACCAAATAACGATGCTAATGCTTCGATTTAATAATAACTTTTAATGATTAATGATACCTCTTGGCATCTCTTAAAAATCAAATTGACTATTAACTCACAAAAGTATCTCCACCCCTTAACATGCAGTTCAACAGCTATTCTATAAATATATTTTTTTCACAACCACAAACATTGACAAAAACATGGATCATTTGTAATATCGATGGCACTCGTCAAGAAAAAGCCATTTCCAAGTTGGGACATATTTTGTTAAGCTCACTTCGCGATTTACAGGAGAATCGCAAATTATCTCCAGTTTAGGCCCACTCCACTCCTTTAATGCTCCGAAGAGGCTGAACTGACGGAGGACAAATTTTGCGCTTGCCAAAGCACTTTGACCAGCAAGTTCGGTCTGCCCATCCAAGTGACACAGATAAAGCGGATTGTAATTTGCTTGAGTTGCCGTTCGAGCACCGAACGGAACTTACTTTTCGGTGCGTGATTTATCGTTTGGGGCGTCTAAGAAAAACTTCATCCAATCCATCCATCACCGAACCGAGCCGCTGGACCGTGCAATGTTTGATTTTAGATTTCCATACTTTTGCACCGTTTGAAAAATGACAGTTTCCCTTTCGCCCAACTATTGCCATCGGGGGAACGGGGGCCTTTTGGGGGAACGGCGTTTAGACGACGCACCAAACATCGCGATCTAAGATGAAATTTAATGTACCCTAATTTGGCGCCCAACAATGAGAAGAATCGATAAATAGGTGATTAACTGGCGACTAGGCGTGAGTTCGTGACATGATTAATGGGGCGAAGATCGATGTTTTCTGATTGCAGCTTACTTCTGATAACCCCGTAGAAAGCACAAACAACGTTTGTCAGCCATCAAACACCAGAGACATCATATGGAGCCATCACCATTTCAGACACTGTTCAATGGCAAATGGCATCGTCCGGATGTCACCTGGAAAGCTTCTATCTAATTACGCAGCACACGCGTCGTAATCTTTTCGCGCCCGATTACTTCCACCGAGCTCCGAGTCAATCACCGGGAAAACTCAACTCACAGCCGGCTAAATCGGAGAGCGATTTTCCGTCACCGAAAACTCACGCGAGGACGTTCCGCAATGGAGCCACGATGCGACAAATTGCCTCCCATCAGCCGGCAGCGTACTGTGTAATTTAATTAAAATTTTTAAACAATCATTTACGCCGCCTTCCGGCAATGGTACGGGGGTTTTCCCACTTTTCCACCCTCGGGAAGCGAATAAATCGACCTTCGTTCGGTGGGCGGTCGATTGAAAGGCAGAAAATATTGCTCGCGCCCGCACGGCCGCGAATGGTGGCAGGCACCGGCATTTATCTCCGGCGTCCGGGACAAAGGTTTCCTTGCGCTCGAAATGACGGTAATTTTCCCCGCATCCCGGCGCCATAATCTTGCTTCCAGTTTTTCACCGCCTTTCTTGCCGGCTCTGTAAACATTTTTCGAAATTACTTGGACCGCGTGGCCCTGCCGTGGCAACATCGGGTGGTGCTCCGAACACGCTCCGCGAAGGCTCCACAGATTGCCTGCCACCACCTACGGAAAGTTCACATTTCAACTGCAAACGAATCGAGACATGAAATCGGCGAAAGCTTGCCAACTTTACGTGCGCCTTCGGCAACGGCAGCCGAGCGGTCTCGCTGGGCGGGTTGAATTTATCAAATCACCGGAATAAATTTAATCCCAGATAAAAATCGACGAAACAAAACAAACGTCCCGCCCTCAGTCACCTCCCACCCTTCCGGGTCCGGACGAGGAAATCGATCCTTAAGCGGGCCCCTTTTTAAAAGGCAAAATTAGTTACACTTTTTGCGTGTTCGCATTTTGGCACCGTTCGTTCGGCCTTCGGCGAAATTTCGACCAAAACCCCCGCCACGGGGAGAGGGTTTAACCGGAACACCGGAAAGATAACCTTCCAACCCCGGGGCGGGCCTAGCTGTAACGCTTTTGATGATCCGCACCACACCCGACGGACCATTCTGACGTTTAGGGGTTTTAACTGCGCGCTCCGATACGCGCGGCCCTCTACTTTAAACTGTCCCCTCCGTCCGGTCGGATACCTAGTTTTGTATCGTACGGCGAGTAACAAAAAATTACCTGCCATTCCGTAGTCGACAGCACTGGAAGAAAGTGTTCGAGGGTCGATTTTCCGTGGGTCGAAAAAAAGAACCACTTTCAGGACCCTTTTCAGGCACGGGATGGTGGGAACCAATATCGAAATGCCTTTTCATCTCCCGAGCCTGAAACTATAGTTTCCGGGTCCGCCATCTCGGCGTGGATTCTCGGTGCCGCGAGCTACCTGGACCTGCGCCGCAAAGCTGTTGCTGATAAATGGCAAGTTGCCTCAAGTTTCACGTACCACTTCACGGGGCCGGGCCAATCAGGGAAATTGACTGGCGAAGGCGAAATTCGGCGTATCGAGAGCGCAGCAGACAAGCAGCAAACTAGCATCGGCGGTGGAGCTAAGCCGAGCAAAGGACCGAGAAAAAAGGCGTCCAAACGGCCAAAAGAAAAACCGATCCCTTTGGAATGGAAAACGATTTCGCAAAACTTTTCCCAACCCCGAAACCGGGGCCCTCGAAAGGCAATACCGAGAGTGGAGATGTATTTATCACCTCCACCCGATGGCGGGTCCAGGACCGGGTTCAGCTTCGATTTCGTTCCGCGCCCAGCAAAGCCCTGCAAGCCTCCGCGGAGCCTTCGGTACGATGCCTTTCGGCCCGGCCTGGGCAAATTGTTTTTCTTCAAGAGCCGCTTTTTCATTCTTCCCACGGACCAAAGGCAAAATGGGAGCCAAAACACCGCCCGCAGCTTGTTTGTTTTAATTCTTCGTAGGCTTCTTTGGGTGGTGGGACCCTTTTCTTGGTGTGTGGTGCAAGAAAAGCACGCTGGCGGGCCGCTTTTTACTCAAGCAACCCTTTGGGGGTCTTATTCAGGTCCCAGGCCCGCCAATCCCTGCCAACATTCGCATTAGGACCAGCGGTATGACCTATGCACCGACACCGGTATACCTTTCGGCAGCACAAAGCGCACCTAATTACGCTTCATTAATTATTATTCAAAGCATTTCAATTTCTCTCCTTCACTCGAAAACGGGTTTCTTATTCGACGACGGTCCTGGACGATGGTTCACAGGCTGCGCAAGGTATGAGCCGGTGTGATGCTCGTAGGTGGCTCGTGTTTCAGTGTGCCTGCAGTGATGACTTTCAAATTGGTAGGTCGCAGCCAGGCCAGGTTTGCAATGCACAAGAAGCCATCAGCAGCCACCTCAAATGCCTATGAGGCAGCTCGATGAGGAACGCCAAACTTCTAACAACTAAACTGTAAATCGTAAACTAAACTACTTGGGAAATGTTCTCTAGGGATAGGCAACAAATAGAAACCAGTACTAAACTAATCTCCAAACACCTATTCTGCTCAAAGTCTACGGTTTGTTTCAATTCGGAGTTTCATTTCCTACATGTGCAGTTTACACTGATAAGGTAGAAGGCATTTTTAAGCCCTCTGCAGACACCATTGCCGGCACATATCTTGGCTGGGATTAAATTTCTTCTCAAATGGTAAATATTTTCCAACGGGATGGATCCTTACGAATCCACACGGTGTCGAATCGGCCACTGTAAGCCGGCCACACTGTTTCACTTATTAGGTTTTCGTCCTCTCTGCTGTCCGGTTCACGTAAAAGGGACCCACCGCAAAGTGTGGTGGTCATGTGTGTGTGTATATATGACTACTGGCAATTACGAAACGGACCTGGCCGTTGGCTTTCTAAAATCGAAAATTGAACTGAAAGCCACGGCGCAGTACAATTGCAACACGGCATGAGCAAATCTCGGCACCGAAATCAGCAGCAGCAGGAAGCAAAACAACGTGTTCTTCTGCCCTTCTTCCGGGGTAGGAAGACCAGAAATCGAAACCGAGAAAACCGCAGAAAAAAGAAAAGCGCCCGGAAGGACCTCGCCAACGTAGGAGACGGGACCGAAGGGGACAGCAAAACCGGGGACCGCTCTCTGTTGGCACAGTTTCAAGCAGATTATTGCGGCAACAAATTTAGTTCGATTACGGAACCGCTGCCGTCCGTTCGAATCAGAAACTTCGCTGGACACCGCACGGTATGGCCCGATCCAGGCTGCCGCCCCGGGGGCTTTTGGCACAGGGTGGAAATGGAAAAAAAACACCAGGCCGGGTTTCCGACATGCCGTGGAATAATTCACGGAAACAGTTGAGGACAGATTGTGAACTTTGGTTTTGGTACAGTATTCCGGTCTTTTTTTATTCGACTTCCATTCGCGACCCATTTTTTATTATGTTTGCATAAAATCAACTGCTTGTTCCCGGTGCCGGAAACAAGATGCTAGCTGGACGGCTCGACTCCCAAGGCCAAATTAATACGGATCCACGGTTTTGGCAACTGACTCCGAGTGCAGTTTCGGGTCGGGGAAGGTTTTTGGACTGCAATTTCAAGGATCCTCTAAAAACCTGATAACAATTTTGGGGATCGATTTTAGTATGATTTTCGGTCTCCCACCAAATTCTTCTTTGTGAGAAAAATGTAAAGTGCAAGCTAGTGGTGAATATACAAGATAACAGCCTTAATTTGAACCGCTTATTGGTCAAAAGAAAGTGCACAAATGCTGCGCTAGTACCGAAAAGAGATAAAAGAAGGTTGCAAAAGCATTGCCAAAGGAGGTATTTTTAGTATTTGTCTGGAAGTTGAAGGAAGTTGATTCGATTCGCTTGCTTATGCTCGTTTTCCTTCTAAGAAACAATCATCTCCTAATAAAATCTGCATCGTAAAAGCATTCCGCACTCACCGCATTGATGCCGTGTGGCGGGCAAACCATTTCCCAACTCCGGAACCGGATAGCTGTTTATTTTCCACACGGTAAGCCTGCCCACTCCCGATGACTGGATTCTGGTCCGAATGGTTTGACGTGGCAACCACAACGAAAAGATCAAATGCTGGAACTGTCGGTGCACAAAACACACCCAAACGAAGCTCAACGTAGTGAAGGGGACGTCTTTCTTATGCATCATCTGACTTCTTGCACCCCACACACGACCTTACGGACTGACCGGTGCAGTCTGGTGAGCGCCCCGAAAATGGGGTTAGACTCGTGGTCATGCATGTCACTTCCCCGGGCAGAATTCAAACCACATCCGCAACCACCGAAGGCAAGCCAATTGAGTGCGCTGATAATGCGCTGACGAATTCGGCTCAAAAATGCGCACCGGAGCGGGCGGAAGCCACAGCCAGCCAAAGCCCACAAATTCGAGCAATTTCCGAGAGCACGGTGCAGGACAATCGTTCGCACTGCGGAACGGTTTATTCAATTTGAATTTCCGCTTTTGCTTTTGCTTTCCGTTTGCATTCTTACATTCAGTCGGGGAAAAGTATTTCATTCGCTACCACCGGAAAAGCTCACAGAAGAAGCTCCCGAGGGCACCCACATTCGTAAATCCGCACCGAAAATTCCACTCCTCCATGTGCGCTGGAAGCGGTGCGAATCCTGGACAACGGACGGAAAAATGCACCCAACCCAAATCAAGTGACCGTCCTCACTGTGGACGCTTACCAGGCGCCTCCACGTGAGGCTTACCAGGCGCCTCCATCAGAGACACCTGTCAGATGCGCACACGCACACACACACACAAACACACAACCACTCGAGTTGCTGCGAAATGGCGTCCTTACGGCCACTTGGGATAGGCCACCGGCTTAAATACGTTCCATTCTACCTTTGATTCATAGCTTGGCGAGATAACCACGGCACTCAGTGAAGCCCGGATGCTTTCCGCAGAAATAAGGTTAACTTTCCACGCCGAAGGCGGCTCTGAAAGGTGTGTCTGTGTGTGTGTGTGTGTGTATGCAGACGACACACAGTCGTCCCATGCCGGCTACGAACAATGGTGACGGACACCGTTCGTTCGGTTTCGGTTGCGATCAAGACACACCGGGCCAGGCTGGGTTTCTTTCGTTCACGCAGCAGGATCTTCTGCAGGATCGCACCGGCTTCAAGCAGGCTGTGCAACAGGGAATTCACCGCGCCGGTGCATTGTGCAAAAGGATGAGTCGGAAACGGAGCAGCCCGGAGAAAACGGAACCAAAACCGAGCCCCCATTCTGCGATGGGAATGCTCCAGAAAGGATGCTCCCACATGATGGATGGACACATGAATAAAAGCAACGATGCTGCAGATCCTGCGAAATCTCAGCCAACCGGGTGTGTGTGTGTGTGTGTCTATCCCACATGCACTTTCTTGCATGTGCAGCGGGCGCTGGCGAACGGGAAAGACACTTCCCTCGTCCAATTCACAATGCAATAATAATGAGATTTTATTTTCTTCCTGACGCTCGGCTTTTGTTGTGCCGTTTCCTCAAAGTCATTCTCAGAACTTCTTTTGAAACCACCATGTAGACGACGATGACGGCCACGACCACGTTGACGACGACGGCGACGACGACGCTGTGTGCTCAGACAGATACAGAGAACGGAACGAAGAGCACCTTCGGGTTGCTGACTCCCTTTGGTTGCCCTGACGAGCGAGTGCGTTTTCATGTTGTTTTATGTATCTTGGAGACAGCCACTGCTGGATGTGCTTCGTTTAGGCAGTGCTGAGCTGAGTTCTTTCATCTTTTCACAGCCGACGAGCGCTGGGGATGCTTTATGAAGCAGTATTAAGATTCAAAAGTGTGACAACCACCACAGACAGAAAATTTATGACTTATCAGAAGCAAAAAAAAAACAATGAAATTCAATCAAACGGTAGAGATTATTTTGTGTCGGTCGCAATATACGGCAACATTTTGCCGCTGCCTTCGCCATCCGCCATCCAGAGCGACGGAAAAGACTTAAAGTTCAATAACACACCCGACGGTTATCGAGTTTGCATCCACAGCATCGAAGCGAGATAAATACAGGAAGATTTTTTTACACTAAAACATAGCTTATGTTATATTTTTTATTGTTTATTTATAGAGAGTAAAAAGCGATTTTTCCAAGTATAATAGATAGCTCCAAGTTCTCTGAATAATAGATAGCTTATTGTTTTATCAATATGAACAAAATAGTTGGTTTTTTTTGTGCTTTGAAGATGTTTTACAAAATATTCACGTAAAAAACCTATTGAGAAATGATTATAAATAAAAGCTTTCTTGAGGCTTATTGGATGTAACATTTTTGGTCTGTAAAATTTAACAAACATGACGAATATTGGAAAGAAATATTGGAGGAATTGGAACAACACAAAATGCATTTTCAAATGGCAGCAACATTTAGCCAAACGTTGCTAAATGTTGCTGCCATCATTACTCCAGCAGCAATCGGTCAACCACAACGAACCGTTTGATCATCACTAAAACTAAATACATTAATACGATCGAGTGATGGATCAAAAAAGTACACTTCCAAACAGTGCACTACAACTGAACCTCAAGACACTTTACTAATTAGTTGACGAATTGACGCGGGCTCGAACGCATCAAACCATAAAACCCACAAAAACCGCAGATAGCTTTTCGTTCTATCGCCCGCCGGTGTGTTGTCGGTGATCAAAGGGATACCGAACAAACTCGGGTAGGTGTACCGCAAGAAGGTGAAGAAAAATCTCTAACCACACACCCCGCTGTGAAGGGTTATAGACCCAGAGCGCAAGGAATGCATCAATCTGAAGTGTGTCATCTTCTTTTCGTCGTTGGGCTTAGAACCGGAGTGCCGACAATGCGTTCGGTTCCCAAAAGTGATTGGGCTTTTCGAACACATTACGGTGCAAACCATCAGCCTCGACCGCAACCCATCATCACCGGCGCCAACGCAGGACAGCAGCAGCAGCAGGAGCTGATGGCTCCGGCTTTGTCAAAACCTCCACGTCAAAAGCACGAACCGTAGAGGTGCAAAGGCCAATCCTTTGCAAAGGATCCCTACGGGCCACGGTGAATGCGGTGCGAATGAACTTTGCCCAGCAGGGCCGTCCGTGATCCGTCAGGACGAGCGCAGGTGGCCATTAATATTCCATAGGGGCCGGACAAGCAACGGGGCCCAACTTCTTGCCGCGCGCAAATTGGTGCTGGTGTGTGGTTCTGTGGTGCCTGCGGACCCAGATCGGTGACCGTAGGCTCCCCCCGGCGTCCAGGCGGCCTAATTCGCCACAAGATTGCACCAAAACATACCGGGAACGGCCCTGGAGGGCTTACCAAACATGCGCCCGACCCGTTTTCTGGCATCTTTGCGCCGAAGAAGCCGGCACCGAGGGAGAGTCCCAGCCCACATCGGCCGTTCCCGGTGGCTGACAGTGAGGAAGGTGGCAAAGAGGACAGAGGACATTGTCGCACAATGAATAGGGCACCGCACCGTATGCCGGCCGTCGGCGGGCGCAGAAACCGTGAAGTGCCTGTTACGGGCAGGATCATACAAAATATTGTGCCCAGCAGCAGCCATCCCCGAAAAGCTCATTCATGTACGGGCCGGGCCGGGCCGGTAGCAACGCAAAAAAAACGGCCTAAGCCAAACGGGATTATGCAAAGACCGGAGCGACCCGCACCGATATGCATCCCACCGGTCCCGGCGGGTTGAGCAACCGCCCCTCGCCCCGCGGGCTTGGTGATCCAATTCAAGTACAAAATTGAAACCACACCGAGCCCGAACGACCCGTGCGCACGGTCCGGACACAGCAAAAGTTGTGTAAACTTCATCAAAGAACCTAAATTACTTACAGTTTCTTCCGGCATTCAGCCAACACGATGCATCCGCCATGACCGGGGGCCCTAGGGCTGCGGGTTTCAGGGAGATGCTGGACCACGCGAAAGGTTTCGCAAAAAAGGGCCATCCCCATAATCAGTCCGTCAGCCGGCAGCTGGTCGGTGCATGGATTACTTTTGACGGAAAATCCCACACCGACGCGCCCGACGCTGCGACGCGTCCGTGTCCTTTCGGTGCCTCGGTATACCATTTACGGGTTGGGCACGGACCGCCCCCCCGCCGGGCAAGCAAGCAGCACTCAAGTGTGCCTTGTCGGTAAGGGACGTGGCCATCGCATGTTAATCAAGCATCCAAAAGACGACCGAAAATGGTTCGCCGCTCATACATGACACGAGCACCAGGGGCCCTTCCCGGGCCCGGGTTGATACTGCAAACGGCCACCCTTCTTCGCGCCGTACGCTGGCTCCCGGATAGCATTGCATTATGCTGGCAGCATAATCACCAGGAGCCAAAAGTTCACGTGCCTGTTCACACAATTTGCAACATTCATGCACGTCGCGGCTGGCGTGGGTAACGCCGAATGGCCGTTGGCCACAAAAGTGTAAGCGCCATTTTCTTCGCCAACTTGAAAAATTGGAATTTTTAATGGTCTATTCAGTGCAATCTTCAGCTTGTTTCATTCTCAGCATCCATACACCCGGCGGTTGGCTGTTATTGTATTTTATTTTTATAAAGTTGGCTTAAGTTTAGGAAAATATTGAAAATTTATGAGGTTAGTTTCTGAAAAGTCAAGATTGATGGTGAATCGATTACGCTCGGCACTGAGTCTAGCGCTCCATGCAGAGCTACGATGGGCTTGCTGTGCGTTAAACGAACACGTTTCCGTCGTATGGTGTACCACGAGCAGAGCATATTCAAACACTGGAACCGCTCCGATGTGTAATTGCTAATGCAAACACTATAACAGGCGTCGAACGACGTCGGCGACGACGATTCGGGCACAATAACGAGCAACGTGCCGGCGCTGGCGTTGATTAAATAAATAGCATGGCGTCACGTAAAACAGGTTAAATAGCACGGCAGCGCTTGCAAACCCTTGATTCTGATCCTTGAGAAAGTTTACATAATCCGTAAGCCGGACTGGATTGGAACCGTAATCCATCAGAAGTTTAACTGAAGCGTCGACAGCGAGTAGTGTTTTGGTTGAGTAGAGAATTAATAACACCGACTTTAGTGTGTTTCTTTGGAAATTAAAGTACAATAAAGTACAATCTTCGTCTTCCAGGCGAGCAATAGTAATAGAGGTTTTGATATGAAATCGCCTGCCCCGTGTAGATGGCGCTTTCTGGTGCCCGGTACGAGCCTCTTGGAAACACGCTTACGCACCGAACTATCCCAGATCGGCATAAGATTGTGCTCAAAGTGCAATCCAACCACCAGGAGTTAGGCTAATCAAATGTGCGTTATCTACACATTAGCCGGCGGCACATGGGCGATGAACCGAGCAAACGTAGTTATCTTTTAATCATTACTGCCAACAGGTCTGTCAGCAACGGGAACCGTTTCCACCTTCTGCGTATCCGGTCGATTAGACATGTCTCTTCTGCGTCCGCCGAAATGGAATAATAATTTATCCTTCGACCAGCCCAATGCTACTCACACGCACACTGCAAATGCTACTTTACTAGCGAAAAAAAATTAATCTTACGGAAAATTGACCAAAGTTTGCTAACTGACCAATAAAACACGCATTAAAATCGGCCAATCTGCGTTCAAATCTTTGGCAAACAATGTTTGCTTTATTTTTCCCAACTAAGGCAAGATCATTTAGAAAGTAAATGGCGGCCCTACTTGTAGCATCAATAGCATAAATTGAAAACGAACCTCTCGATTCGATGCTCGCATTAAACATGATCCACCTCTCCGAGGAACACTTTTTTACGTGCTCATCGGGCGCTTTCACTTCGCGAGTGTGTGTGTGTGGTACAGAAGACTCAAGAACGCCTTAAACGCCCCACATGTTGCTGGCGGGCTCGCGTTTCTGTGCCACAACGCGGACGAAGCACTTCGTTGAACGTGAAGAGTTTCGATATTACGTTGCTTATGCTTGGCGCACCAGACCAGCACCCGAACTGTCCGTATCTCTGCGGAGCATGCACTCGCACCGGAAACTGATCCTCGGCTTGAGAAGAAACGGAAGACACAACGACGAAATGGAAATGCTGCCGCTTTCCAACGGTGAACCACTTTCCGTTCCGTACAACGGCGCGACGGCGAGGTATAAAACACGAAAATACTTCCAACCACGCGAAAGTTATTTCACATTTCGCTCGACCTATCGGACCGCGTCGTCGGGTGGACGAGATTTCGCGAAACCCGCTGCCCAAGCTGCCGTTTGCGATCGATCGGCCGGCGAAGAGTGTGTCTTCCGTTCCGAAGATCCGAGAACCTACCCGCTACCGGTGGGTGTTATGATTTTTTATTGAGGAAATAAAAAGGGGTAAAGCAGCAACCGACCCACTCAACGAATCTCCGGCCAATCGAGAGTCGACGGGAAAGAGAGCGCGCGTCACAATGGCCGCTTCTGGGCCGCGCCCGCGCCCAGGAATCATATTTCTTCATCCGCTCGTAAGGCGGTTCAACTGGCGATAACCGGGCAAACGTGCTGTGCGCCCGGCCACCGAAAAGCACCGCCACTCGATTTACTTCCCGGCCGAGACAAGCGTCGTGACACGTACATACCGGTGCCGGTGCCACCGATAGGGACACTCACTCACCTTCAGTGTGAAACACCAGGCGCCTCCATCCGCTGGTGGTGGTGTCGGTGTCATTTTTTCCTGTACTAAAAGTGGATACACCCAAGCCCGAAAAGAGACCAACCGACGAGAGCAGACTTCTCCGGAAGCTCCACCCGAAGCCCGACCGATGATGGAGCGATTTGTTCTGACTTTCAAATTATGAACCAAGTTTTGGGCCGAGCGCAAATTGGATATTTTTCGGGCAACCCCAAATCACCGGCTTCGATCTACTGTTGGTCCGAAACGGAGCTGCAGGGCGCTGCAGGCATGGTGCATGTTGTTAAAATTTAAATTTCCAATCGTCCCCTAGCATCTCGATTATCGCGCCGATCATAAATATGCCGGTCCAGCCTTCGCTTCGTCGGGATAGGCACCCGAGGCATAAACGGGATTCATAACTCTCCACCTCTAACTGAGAGCCACCTCTTACGGTATCGATCCTAATGTTATTCCAGTTCGACAAATTGCATTTCTCTCACATCGCACTGTTTTACTGTCGACTGTCTTGCTTCAGACTATCCGGTTTTTCTGGGCTCGAAGTCGCGGACCACGGAGTAGCAAGTAGAATACGCCAAAAATTCAATAAAGGTAGCGAAAATAAACCTTTATCCTTCAGTTGCTGCCGCCTCTCGCCGGCTATCAGATTCCATATGTTCGTTCGAACCTCCCCGGCCCCCTTCCACATCGGAAGTGGTATCAACGGACGTCGCGCAAATCGATGACCGACCACAGGCCGCACCCTACCACACATTGATGGGGAGATGGGGATGGGGCTCCCCTCCGCGGCGATTGCTTACGTGGTGTGTTGCGGTTACAGGTTTAAGACTCTCCCGCGGCTCAGACCCCGACCCTGGTTTCGGTTGCCCTACTTTCGGTTGCAAACTTTACGACGCCACTGCTCCCATTTCGGTCCCAGATTCCCCATTCGATCGCTGCGCCCCAGAAGAAGAGCCTCGAACCGAGGAACGCGCCTGCCGCCCGAGGTGCCTGTCTCGCTATGAGTGCAAACAAATTTAGATAAAAAATATTGCTGAAGTTTATTGGAATTGCCGCGCGTCTTCGATTGCCTCGCGTCGTATTTGCCGCGAACGAGCACCCCCATCCAGGATCTTAAAGTACTTCTGGTGCGAGCCGGAATCACGCTTGGAACCCGGGCGCCGGAAGCACATAACGTTCGTTAAAGACTCTAGGACGCTGGGCGACAGAAACCTAGCGAAGCACCCACCGTGACTAGGCACTTCCGGTTGGCAACGGACGGTGCCGGAAGTAGCAGGTTCAAAGTACCACTGGTGGTGTCGTCTTGTGGCCGACCAAAGAAAAGCGCCCTTCGCACCGCACTGGGTTCGCCTTCGAATGGAAATTTCCATCGCGGTGTTTCGAGTTTTTTCTTTTGGGTTCTTTCTTACGCGCTACCGCGTGCTCCAATGAAGACGATGCGCGACACGTGGCACCACCATCGTTTGCCGATACACGCAACTGCGTCCGGGGCCGTATTTCTCTGTCAACGCGCGATCGCAACCGGTGAGATAACAAACGAAATTGAATAATTCTCGTTGCCGAGCCGCACACCTGCCTTGTAGCGGTGCGTGGCGGTGGGCTGGCAAGGAACAGCCAGCCAGCGGCAGCAGCAGACACACGGCTGATGCTGTGCTGTGATCGGTTTCCCGCACTGGGAGCGTTCGTTTGACTCCACATTATGCACGGCGGCCTATCGATGGCAGATGGATGCCGCCCTTCCATAAAGAAATCGTGGGGCACGCTTTGCATGCTAACCTTCGCCAGAAGGTATTCGGAAGCGGAGCACCGAAATGCCCTACGAGACACGTAATGGAAGGTAATGTTGAGAATAAACCAAAAAATTCAATTGCCCGTATCGAGCATTTAAGGGCGTCGTGAAGGGTAGAGTTTAAAACAGTAGCACGGCGGAACAGAGGTCCGTAGCATAGTTATAGTTCTGCCATATTTAATATGGATCTATATGAAGCCATATTTACTCCTAACCTAGTCGTTTTCCATACGAAGTCTGAATTTGATATAAAAACATGATTTTATTACCTTTTTTTATTACCTTTGTTTTGAACATTGTTCAACATGTGTCAGTTTCTACTAGGAATGTTCTGCTTTTCGAAGGACGACTACAAAACCGCAAAACCTCTCCAACACTGTTTTTTTTTTTTAACTTTGACTAAGCTCGTGTGGATTGACAATTCAGTTGATAATGGCATGGATCATTTAGCTAAAACAATTAAAATATGGTAACGATCAGATTCTTCAGCAATGTGTTTGTTTGTTAAAGGTATACAACTGAAAATTACAATGATGATATGAAGCTTTCAGATAGAGATTAAGCTTTATTAGTTTCGTTTCCTTAGCGTCCTTTGTTCCATCCAGGTCCACATTGACAAGTAAATATGTGATTCTAATCAATGAGTAGACTATGATGAAATAGACAGAGAAAGAATATCTAATACTTTTATTAATGAATGCAACGACTTACGAATTAATTTTGCATAAGTCGTGTATTCAACATTATTCAATGCGATAATTGAACAATACAGTTCTTAAAATGTATAAAGTTTGTAATGTAATGCATTGTCTAATCTTAAAACATCTTCACCTTCACCAGCGAATGAAATAGTTTAAGTAAAATTAAGTAGTTATGAATCATTTGCGATATGTGATAACGGCAAAAATACTAATTAAACTATCAGTCTTGATGATCATTTTTAGCTATTTTCAAAAAACCCGTCCAATCAGGATAAGAAAACCAGTAATTACTGTAATTACAGAAAACGTTCACCAAATGTGATAAAAAGCTGTCCAGTTATCGAGCAATGCGCTCTGCGCTACATGCACTCCTACGCCGTTTCTTACATCGGAACTGGTCCAATCGTCCCTGTTGTTGCGACATCGTTATCATCGAACGATGCATCGGTATGCATCAGTAAAAAGCAAGCCTAACAATTACAAAAGCCCTAACAATTATCACGTCGTCCTAGTGCTTGGCGATTGCTACAAACCCACCACACGCTACTGGGAGCCGTTGTGTTTTTCTTGCCAACCACCAATCAATAGAAGGTAGTAGACGCGACGCACGAAAAACGACACTTTATGGAAAAGCAGAACGGGAATGTTGCTGAGGTCACAAGGTAGAAAAAAAGCCAAACACAAACCACGCCGTACGGACACCAATCAACGACATTGATTTAGATTTGATGGCCACCGGCTGCGATGGGGTTGACCGATTTTTACATCCTCCGCCTCGGACAGAGGGAACGCAATTGCACTCGGTCCCATCAGCTGTAACACAGTTCGCTCACACGCAGCGCCATTAGTATTGGCCCAACAGCAAAGTTCTCGAACTGTATGCGTTTTTGCCGGGTGCCATTTGTGAGAACGGCACATAAACGATAATTGAACGCATCAAAATCGGGACCGACCTAGGCCGGGTCCGGTTGGGCAGCAACGGCCGATCAATTACGCCACACGCCACGCCAACACGCAGGAAGTGCGCTCACCGGCACCGGGGCAGGCGCACGGGCAGATAAATTCGCCAGCAAACGGGAAACGATTAAACGTCAATTTGGGTCAAAGATGAAACCGTCCGCCGTCTGCCAACCGAATGCCGGCGTCCGGCCAAACACTGGCGCACCGCCGGCACGCACGGACTGCCAATGTCATCCGATGGCCCGATTTTACGTAAGAGCGATAGTTGTGCTGCAGCCGATATTGTTTCCAATTTTATCAAATTGATTGGAAAACATTTCGGAGTAAATTGTTTTGTCAAACGTTGCGCCGCCAGCCGCGGCTGATCCGCGATTCGTACCAATAATTTGAAACCGGACCGGATCGGCCGGCGATTCCCGCGTGAAAGTGGCACATTTCTGTGACTTACTGACGCCATTTCCCCGGGCAAACATACTGCATTCCATTTACGCCGGCGGATTAGAATGCGTTCCACCTAATGCACTGCACTAGTTCTCACGAGGGGTGGCCACCCCGCCGAACCACTCTGCTAGAGAGTTTGACGGGCGACGGGCTCATCACCACAAATAAAGGTATTTTGGCGTGACTTACTACCCCTAATGTGTACGCCGATGGCGTAATCGATATGTTCCTTTCTCGCCGGGATCATGTTAGAACCATAACAAGCTAATAGGGCCATCTTGTTATGGTGGTTACATATTTCCGTACAAGTTGGGGCTAGCTTGAGGTACACATTTTAGCAATAAACCATGCAACTTGCAACTTTTCGACCGAAGACCGAAGCAACACAAGTTCAAGTTCAAGTTTCGCATCTCAAACACATTTCGATGCTCGCGATGTTGGGATTCTTCTTTCGCTCGGATTGCTACGGATTGCTGCAAAGTGAAGCTTCCACGAAACTTGATTAGTCGCACTGCGTAACGTCGAAATACCTACATTAATGCCATTGTAGTCCTGTCGTCAATAAGCTACTAGCATGATTCGTAAACGTGATTGGTGGTAGCGTAATTTCCCACACGATCATCAGTTACACGGAAATCCCAAAACACGCGGCGAGTACTATACGTAGCATCCCAGTGAACATAAGCGAGAATTTCAAAGAAATGTCAAGAACACCGAAGGGAGTGCTATGCAAATTTTTGTGCCACATTCCGGCCGGTGCAGGAGGATGCCATGCCAGACCCTAACGGGTAGTTTGAGTTGTAATTTAAACCATTTAACAAGTACGTTAACATACGGCTACACGTGCAGTAGCTTCGGACGAACAGGACCACTCGAACCGTTGTATCGTACAGTCCCTCAAATCGGAAACGTCCCGACTTCGGAAAACTTTTTCTGCCACAGCTCACTTTACTCTGGCGATCCTCAGCGAATTTTCTGACGGCTCTAATAGGCTTAGACGGTAATGAGTGAATCATCGACTGACAAATCTCACTGCGCCAAACTCATCGGCGTTATTTGGCTGGGGCTCAACTTTCGGTAACCGGAAATTGACACACACAGCCCCGGCTGGCCGCAGCCGCTTGGCCGGCGCAAGAGAGTGCAAGTAGGTCAATTTGGAGAGGCTGACAAAACTAATATAATCCTTATCGTGAATTATCGGATCTTTTCCCGAGAACGACATTGACACGTGCCCCTAGGACAACGTGGAGCCCTGAGCTCTGGCGCACTGAGAAAGTACCGCTTTCCCCTGGACTGTACTGGACGGTGCCGGAAAAAGATGAAAGAGTCGAGGAAATGCCGTACACTAAACGGGCACCCATGAAGTGTCTGAAAAATATTCATAAAAGCCTGCAAATCTCGAATCGAAAGACGATAAGCCTTAACAAATGGAGCTTTATTTTGAGTGCCAGACACGACGAAAGAGGAACGACGGACGCTTGCAACTACAGCTCTCCCCAGGAGGTTCGCAGAAAACGATGCTGGCTTCCAGGAACCGATATTTGGCTTATCGAATTCGATTCAATTTCAACTTCTTCCTACCCTCCCGAGGTCGGGTGGATTCGATTCCAAAACATCGCCCAAAAACCACTTTCCCAGAAGGGTTTTGGGACGGAGATCATCAGCAGTCGACGGCAGGCAGTCGTTGATCATTTTCGGATGGGGAAACGAGGCTCTTGCTGTGGGGCCGTTCGTGGTGTTCGATGAGCTTTCGCTGGTCACATCCATCTCGCCTCGGAAGGCCGGTCGATTTATGAACTAATCCCAGTGATGGCGCTAAGCATCGAAATTAGATCACCGGGTGGGTCACAGAAACCGAGTGGCAAGAGTGACTGCCCGGTAATTGGTTATCGAGTGTGCCGGAGATCACTTTTCATCAAAGGACTGCAATACGTAGAGTTTTTTCCCGTTGGCGCAGGGTTTGTTTGGCCAAAATGTCATGGTACCAATAAGGAAGTCTTCTTTCGAGACACATTTTGCCGGCAGCAATAGAACACTAGCTACCAATCAGTAACGTAACCTTCCTCTTGGCGACAAAGGTCTTAAATCTTTACTCTGTTTATCATTTATTCTAAACCCGAATAAAATCCTCGTTCATCTTTCGCATCCAGCACAGGTGGCCCTCATTAGTTAGGGATGTTGTATAAAATTACACTCATCAATTACGGACAAAATGGAGTGTCATTCATTCGGCCCCTTAAATCGAGACTTCCTTCGGGGCTTCCGCACGTAACGACACCTTCAGCCCCACCCAGGGCACGTCCGAAAACAACACGTCCTGGAGCACGTCCCGTAAGTACGTGTGTTCCCAGCCATCATCGGTGTCAGGGGGCGGTTCAGAAAATGGCACAAAATTAGCGATATCAAATTCAACTTGCCCACCGCCTAATGGGAGGGATAATTTAAGTTTACTTCCGCTCGGGACGCCATCCGGGGAAACCTTTGCATACGTTCTTGACCGACTGCCTCCCGTCGTGTAGACCACTTCGAAGCATGTAGTGGGACTGTTATTGCGACAGAGGAAAAGACCAGCGCTAGGCGCTACGGGCGCCAAGACTTCAACCCGAGCAAGTTGCAGCACGTGCCGTGTTGGAACGGGGAGCAGCACTAAACCTTCGCAGTGCTCTCTCTCTCTCGACACTGTGCGTCACACTCTGCGCGTCGACTAGGAACACATTTTTAATTACAGGACCCCGGAATCGGGAGCAAACTAGGTGAACGGAAAAAAAGGTCGGGGCGAAAAAACTTTTCCCCTAAAATTTGCCCCAAAACAAACGTCACAGCTAATGTAAGGCGCAGTGAGAGAAAGAGAGTGTGTGTGAGCGAGATAGGACAAGTTCGTTAGGCTGTATGAAGAGTTCCGTGGTCTTTTTTTTTGCTTGTTTTCCACACTTCCCAACCCATTTCTCTGTTAATTAAACTTTTACAACAAAATTCACCAACTTTCGCCGCGCGCAACCGTGCTCATGGTCTCACAGAAAAGGGTTCCCGTAGGACCCTAGCATCACGAGTGTGCCACCACTTCGGTCGAGTCCCGTTGGCGCGAAGTGATCCTCGGGAACCGCGACCATATTATGGAGAAGAAAATCTGGAAAACTCCCTCAAGACGAGCTCTCTCCGGTAGGTCGCACCGGGCTGGGTTTGCCGGTCCTTATCGCCCACCGTTGCCTCCATGGCTTGCAGCCATCGCCTTTCGGCAGCCCATTAGCAGCCGACGAGCCGCGTACCAACGGTGCGCAAGAAGCGACAAACTGGATAATGAAGTAAAAATTCACTCGTAAATAAACATAATTGCACTGTACACATACAGCACAAGGGCCCAGTGGGAGTGGCGCATCCATCCCCGGCATTTCCGCCGCCCGCCCTGTTGGGCGAGCGTTGGGATGTGCAATTACAAACTACGCAACCGAGCCTCCGATCCGGCCGACGGTTTTACTTTTTTTCGCGTTTAACATATTTTCCCTGCGCTCGACAACACAGACTATCCATCAAACTTGCTTTTCATCTCAATTTCTCATCAGCCATTCTCACTCTCGAAGGGCGGCACACTAGAGAAGACCCAAAGCAAAAAACAGGACCTCTTGACGTTGGTACCACTAATGAAATGGCAACGCAATGGCGGACAGCCTTCGTAACTTTGCTCTTTTTATTCCAATTATAAACGCGGCCCGGCCCGGCCGCGGATGAAAACCCGCCCCAGGTTCGCAGTCGACTGATTAAAGTGAAAAATCCTAAAACCCACGATCGGCTCTACGCATGTGTGTGTGTGTGTTTGGCTGCAGCCTGCAGCTGTTCGCACACGGGAAACTAATCAACGAGTCGCGCGTGCCAGACTTCGGTCGCACGAAATTGAAAAGTCGCGGTTCGGGATGTTTGCGGAACGGGACACTTTTCTCGCCGCACATTTTCCTCTGCCATGCCTGGGCAGAGGTGACTTTGGGCTCCCGTTTTAATTTTCACTTTACGACGCGAAAAGTTACGGCCCCTTCGAGTCCGTTCGCCCCCAAAACCCCCCGGGTGCAGGGGAACGGCATCATGCTCCCAGCTGGCGGCGGACTAATGATGAGTGAAATAAATGTTTAAATTAAAAAAGAAGATTGAAATTTACAGCAAATGAAAGAAGGAACCAAACCAACTACAAAAAAATGGCCGGCGACCGGCGAAATGAACTGTAAAATGAATGCAGCACAAATTACGATTCATCATCTCATCGCGTTTGTCTTCTGCGATTCACGATTCCGCTAGCAATTCTGTACCCAAGCTGGTCTCGCGCGTGTGTGTATGTGTTTTACAAACTCCTGAATGGTGAAAATTTTCCAGACGCGTGTCCCACTGGAGGAAAGTTTAGTGCTATCGGTTGTGCTAGTAAAAACACGAAACACTCGCACAACCCGAACGAGTAGCGCGTGCCGCGAGGACCGCAGCCTTCGCTGCCGGTAAAAGGACAGCAGACCAACATTGGCCAACCTGAGCCAAGCTGTTGCCTAAAGCCGGACCAGTGTTTAATGGCGTTGTAAAAAACGATCCATTGAGTGTGAATGTGACGTTCTCGGCTCTGCCGTTGCATCCTTCAGGTGGTACAGGTACAGACGGGAATGGGAGTCAGATACTTGGAGCGCTCTGGGTGTGAAATTAAAATTGAACACCCACGGCACGAGTTCAATAAGTTGCATCAGTGGTACGTAAAAGTGTCCAAAAATACTCACTGACAGTAGCTTAGAAAATCGAATATTGAGTACATAATGATCATTAAATATGCGCCAGTCTTATGGCGATTGACAGAAATCAATTACTGTCGATTTGAAAGGCCTAAACTATTAAATTACATTAAATCATGTCTTTTATTTAATGGATGTTTTGCCCCGTTGTACCATTTTAAACCTGTCTTTCGTATTTACAGTACAAAACTTGAAACAAAACTGTAAGAATATTATAAAAATTCTTTTTTGGAGTTATAGTTACAGTGGAAAGAAATAGAAAAAGGGCGTCCATATGCGGTTCGGTACACTATCTAATGAAAAACTTTTCACATTCGATTTCATAGCAGTACTTTACGAGTACCTTCATTTATTGGCCATTGCCATCAAATGCAACCGAATTTTTAATGATCAACATAAAAGCTCCATTGCGCTCCGGTTACGAGAAGCCGGATTCAATCAGCATCTTCACGAACCGTTCATGCGATCCTTGGCACATCCCGTGAATCCTCAGCACAAAGTACCGTGTGCTGCTGAAGGTAAAAATCAAGTAACACCATCCGACTCGGTGCCACATTCCGTCTGTCGCAAATAATATGCGTTCCGTGTCGTGTCGTAATGCAATCGCCATCCGACGCTCTTCGCCCTCAGCCAACGCGCCCTTCAGCTTCAATCACCAACTTATCCACTGCACCATCCGGACAAGGAGACTTCGGTGAGTGGCAGTCACACAAAAAATGGCTTCCATCGATTGAGAACCATGCCACGTCCTTCTATTGCTTCTGCCACTAACCGGCACAGGTGTGCCGCTCTTCCATTGTTACCGATATTTGTATGTTTATATTTCTCCTTTCACTCTCTCGCTCTTACACCAACTGTCTGTCTGTCTTTTTCACTCTCCCTGTAATTTCTATTACCTCCCATATCGTTTTTCGATTTTTCAAACACATCACCAATCGTAACGGCACATCAACGCCAGCTCCACGACTGGCGGTGGCTGTTGCGCTGAACCGGAAGCTCCACGACAAATCACTCACGCCAGTGCAGCCACCTATCATCCGGCCTGGGGCCTGCTTCCGAGGCTCTCGGCACACCGAGCCCAGCACCGAGCGGCAAATGGGGTCCCAAAATTGAATTCTGCAGCCGACAAGAAAAATCGATTACTCACCAGCGCGCGTACGGCGCACCGTCGACAAACTGGCGGCAGCAGCACAATGGTACACAACAACAGTCGGGTTTCCCCACATTTTCCCGCAGTACAACAACTGACGTCACAAACACAATTTTCTAATTTCATTCCCAGCCCAACGGCAGCGCGTGGTAGGAATTCGCAAAAATACCGTACCAGCTGTGACCTCCGGCTCGGGGCCGGGTACGCACGACTAACCGCACGAATAACTGCAAGGGGACCGGTCCGGAATGGGCCACCCCGCGTGGCGGATCGAACCGGGCCGGTTGCAACCGCCAACCGTCAGATGCAGTATACAGCCGATGAGAAATGAAACCTGGAGGAAGTGCATTAGGTGCGAGGTTGCGTCCCTTTTACATCCTTCATGGGCAACGGGGCGCACTAGGCGTGCCCGGCCGTCAATCGAGCGTCACGTCACGACATGAAAGTCAGGCTTCGATGGGTGTTCACGTTCCGCAAACAAAACCCGCCCGGACCCGGACCTGGCCAGATTTCCCAAAACATGAGGAGCTAGAACTGGAGGCATCACCGTTGCCTAATTTCGGTGTTCTTACGACCGAAACAACCCAATGGAAGTGCATTGGTATGCATACTTCAACGCGCTGTCTATTTATGATGCCAAGCCGAGCGACTATCGATTAAGGAGAGCTTTAATTGCATTTCTTGTATCACGCGATTGATATGTAATATTTCTTTATTGTTATTATGTAACGGACAGAGCCGTATTTAGCACCAACATACAGTTTTGCACTCAAGTTTTAACTGACGTCTTGCGTTTGGAAGTCGAGGAATGTGGTGCAGAGCGGACGGATGATCTACCAACGAGCCACACGATATGTCATATAGTTTAATACAAAAAACGAAAGGTCCATATTCACAGTCACCAGCAGCCGCAGGAACCAACGGTCTGAACAGTATTTCGGCTGAATTTGATCAAACCGAACTGATTTAATCCATCTTCTTATGGATCGGTTTCAGTTCGGATCTGTGACAGTTGAGTCTTGCGTACTAACAACGCAAACTTTATGATACAATTAAATATAAAAATATTAAACAATTACCGTATTTCAATTCTCAATTCCAAACGATCAGGGACTATGCTTCTTTCGAGTGATCGCTTGGTAACCGATAACTTTTTTGGTTAGAAAACAAATAACAGGCACGGCAGCGTTCGGAAGAAAATTGCGTAGAGCGTCGCTGCCGTGACAGGAAGTGTACGACCTGCGATAAATTCAATTTAAATAAATTCCCTAAACTCACAACCGCCAGGCAGTCACCGCACGTACGACCGGGGATGTGTTTCGTGGAACAGACGACAAGAAATAAAACGCTTCACAAGGCACAAGAAGCAGCAGGCCACTTCCAGCAAAGAAAACCCCATCTTATCCAAGCCCCGCTCGGAGTGTGCAACAGTTTTGGGTAACGCGAGGTCCTCGCAGGCTCTTAAGAAAGTACCAGACGTTTGCATTCTTCGAAGCATCGCTTCCAAGTTCGCTTTCGCCTTCGAAGCCTCCACGTACACCCACACGACCCGTCCAAAACGCAAATATGCTACCGGTGTGTGCCGTAACAAACAAAAAACCCACCACCGACGTTCGGCGTTCGAAAAGGTTCCCCTCTAACGTGCCCTAGAATCACATCAGTGACGGTCACTGATCGATCACTAACCGGAGCTCGATGCTAGTGGGCGAACGGAACCCTTTCTGCCACTTTCTGCCCTCTGGGTGGCCCGCAAGGAGACGGTGCTCCGGACCTGTAGGCGCTTGTTGCGGCACAGGAAAGAAACGCTTCTTTTAATATGCTCCCGATGCGATCTCGCCCCGTTCCGAAGGTGGGCAGCAACGAGGCTTTCGTCGGATTCGAAAACAAACACTGCCTTGGAGCCGTGCCAGCATCCAATAATAACATTACGCCGCTTGTCTCCTGCCCAGCAGGCTGTTTGCCAAAATCGAGTTCGCACATCGATGGACGGGGTGAGCACATCGATCAAAGTTACGGCGGGCTCCGGGAGCCGGGCACCGATTTTGTGTGGATGTCGGAAAATGATGCCACAAAGCTCGAGAACCAGCGAAATAAAACCCACAAACGCTCAGGCTTGTGGTTGGCTGCTGGAGGGTCGTTTCGGTTTATTGCTCGCAATTACGAAATGGGAACTTCACCTCCACGAGGCTCTCGTAAGGCGTCACCGTTCTTTCCCCGGTCGTGGCGAAGGTAAATACTATCCTTGGCGTGATTCATATTTTAATTTACTACGGTCATCCCTTTTTGTACTGGAGCCCCCTGGAAAATACACCGAACTGAAACAGTAACGCCCGGTTTGTGTCTCGGTCCACCAGCCGACATAAAATAAATAGAAGTTTAATTAAAATTACGTACTAATGAATGGAGCAAAACTGAACCGTTCGGAACCGGGATTTGTCGCTGCAAATGCAAATTTTCCGTTCCGCAAACTCCGTGTGAGCGGGAAAACACTTTCAACAATACATCTCTATGCGAAATGCTCGCCCATCGCTTCGGACCGCACGACCCCCGGATAGTACACCGTAGTTTGTTCGTATTATGCAAAACTATTTTACTGCTAGCTCATCAATCGACATAGAGACAGAGAGAGAGAGGGTGGGCGAGAGAGAGAGCGCGAGAGAGGTCACCATGAAGAGGATGTGAGGCGGGACATTATCATAAACTAGCTTACAGCAGCATATTGCTGTGCACCATCACCGCGCCCAGGAAGAAGCTGGACGTACGACCCACGACGGCCGTGTTCCGGAGACACAAATTTAAATATCCCACATAATCATAATTCCAACCGAACCGGGCCCCCGTTTGCCGACCGGCGACCAGCGATTGAATAAATATCAAATAAAATACTTTATCCTTCTGTGCCGCCTCCGGAACCACCTCGAGAACAAAGTCATCATCGCCCAGAACGAGGATAACGCCCAGGACGATAAACGCACACACACGCACAGCGGATTCGAGACAAGCGATCGAGAGCGAAGGCCCCGGAACGAAACCGGAAGCATCCGTCAGCCATGCGGGCCTGCTGGGCTCGGCCTGCGGACACGGCGACCCGAACCAGATCGTCCGGCACAAACCCGATAATGCATACATCATGATTCATTGGATTTTATTGGCAAATAAAACGATTTTCATGAATTTTAATTATCCCCCATTAATTAATGCTGCATTAGCAGGGAACGAGCCGGAATACCCGCCGATCGGTTACTGCTTGGCGCGTTTTACTTAATTACTGATGCCCCGCGCACCCGCGCTTGCCGATTGTTTCTAAACCGTCCACAGATAAAAGCACCCGTTTGACGTTTACGGTCCCCAAAGCTAGTCTTCGAAATGACAATTCGGCTCCCGCTAGGCCGTGCGGGCCATGCAACTGCACGGTGAGGCGAGCCCCGATAATTAAACAAATATCGACCCGTCACGGGGTCGCTCGGAATCGCCTCGGTGAAAATTTTGCGCACGGAGCGCCGTGTTCCGGGCGGAAGTCGTCACGAGAGCGGGACGTTTGATTAATTGAAGGCACCGTTTGATCTTCGCCTTTCACCGGACGCAGTCTGTGGGCCGGCATCCGGATAAACTTTATCAACGCGATGAGCCACTCGGATGGCGGTAGTAAACGGTTAAAAACCACTAAATATCTTACGCAAGGCCCAATTTGTTTCTTAATGAGCATTCCTCTCGAACGATACACATTGGGTTCAATAAGTAACTGTTGTTATGAGCCACCGGTTAACCACATTTCGCTACATATCTCAAAAGCCTTAATTTCAACATACTACAAATCCTTCATAGGCATCAAACTTAATCATTGTTTTGGAGAACTTTTGACATTTATTAGAGATGAAGTTATTATTATTACAGTTATTACAGTTTAATGTGAAATAATTCATCAGGACTAATTTTTTAATCTACATCAGTATTTTATCCGAATTCAAGCTTAATCCTACTCTGGGTCTGTGTTGATAGCGGTCAAAGATTGTTGTAAAACCTGGGACATTAAAAAGGTTCGATTAGAGATCACGTAAAATAGATAACGGAAAAGAACCGGTTTCCACTTTTCCTCTATCATAGGTCATAATTATATCTATTTTCTCGCCCGAACTTGAATATAAAAGGTAGCAAAAGTGTGTTATCACGTCCGCGGGACCGCTGTTTCGAGCGAAGAATAGAGAGCCCCGAGTCGCCATAGTCATCAGTCAACCAACTTCACCACAAAACATCCAAGGGAATCCCCTTGCGCCATTTGTTCGCCCAAAAGGCCACCCGGGGAATGTGCGTGCCGTGCGTGCTGCGGCTTCCGTAGCGACATCGATGATACCATTATTAGGATTTATACTGCTCATATTAGGCACGCTCTCTTTCTGCGGAACATCTTCAGCTTCTTTGTTGGCGCCTCCGGTCGAGAGGTTTTAGACCTTCCACAAAATAGGATTCGGAATTCGGAAAAGCACTTCCACTTTTTGCGCCTAAAAATCATAATCCGGCCCGTATTAGAAAGAAAAATTCCGCAAATAAGAACATTTTAAACAGATGCTTCCACGCTACTCATGCTCACGCTTTTTTATTCTACATGAGCTCAGCTCACAAGCCGCGGCCAGGCAAGGTTGGAAACATTTCAATTGAATCAATTTAGCTATCTCAATTAATGTGCCAACAGAAGCTACCCCAGCCGGCACATCAAGCAGCCAGCATGTCGAGGCCAGCTTTCATGCAATGCAATTGTCTCCATTTGCAGCGTGCAGCAACGAAATGATGCTATAAAAATATTGTACATTAGAAGATTAAAATTTTCCCTCTTCCCCGCGCGTTGCTGGAGTGCGCTAGACAGTCACCTGGAACCGCACGCCGTCAGCCACACCGTACCGTGACCGGAACATTATCGTTTACAAACATTGTCTTGGTGGCAAAGAAACAAACAAACTCCGCCAGACTGAGTCTCCTTCTTTCGCGCTGCAAGCGACGGACAGCGAAGCGCATCGCCAAGTGGCTAATGGTGGGAAGAAAAGTGCATTCGTGGGAAACGTTCGGTACCGTGGCGCGGGAAAGCCACGAAGAGGAAAGAGCCGGCTGGCTGCGGCATGCGTGGTAGAATCTATTAGCAGCAGCAACGTGGGCCACATGTTTCGGGGGCAGGCACATAACCGAGTGGATCCGCTACTTCCGACGGTCGTTCTTTTTCATTATAGTACGCTCCGTCCCAAACTCTCCGTCCCCACGCCACCGGGGTTGCCGCCTTCACGAGGCGGCCGTTAAGCCGCATCGCAGCGACCGGGCCCAGCAGACCGCAGACGCTCGCACCAGCATCATCCTGTCATGCACGTGGTCTCGGTTCGTGTCACGGAACCGTAACATACGAGCGCTCGCGAGCGCCCCGGCTATAGCGGCGGTTAGCTCATTCGGTTTTGTGGCACTTTGGGCTTGGGACCGGCAACCGCCATCAAACAACCCGTTTTCGGGTGGAAGGAACGCGCCGGGAGATAGGTGGCCATTTTCGTCAGATGGCCTAATACCTCAAGGAATACACAGCGGCCTAATAAAAACCGACCTTGCCAGAAGCCACCGCACGGAGTAGCATGTTGCTCTATCTTATGCTGGCCCGGCCACTCACCTGACCATACGTGGTCGATGAGACAACGAGACAGCGAGAAAGAGAGGGACAAACAAAGTGCGAGAGAGAGAGAAACTTACTTCGCAATCCTTTAGTTTCTATCGTGTTTTTTTTCTCTCGCACACTTCCGCCAGCGCACGCTCATGTGCCACCGGCCGGTCCCGGTGGTTATGGGGTGTGGCAAAATCCCTAACCAAACGACCCATTAGGTGGCCAAAATTGAAGCGAGAAAAACCAACCAAAGCCCGCTTAGCGCACAATTTAGCACAACGAGAGGACAGAGTACGCTTTAGGTACGCGGGCTGGTAAGTGCACGCGTCAACATACCACCTTCCATCATCGCCCGTGTTTGTGTTGAAAATGAGTTCAATAATGTTGTGCTGTTTGGGCAGCTGCGAAGTGAATGTTGAGTAGCATAACAGTAAATAAAATCCAACTTATTCATCGAACATTTGCACAGCAGACACATTTTTAATGCGAGAACTAATTATTGGCTGTTTAGAACTAATTATCCAGAACTAATTAGATTTCAGAAGCTGATCAAACATGTAATATTTTTGTATCTTGTTCAATTCTAAAATCAACGAGTACTGTAATGTAAAGAAGTTCAACTCACTTCAGTTCAACTAGGTTGGAGTTTTGTGTCCTTCAATGATAAAAACTGATCAAATTGTTAGATTCCATTCAATGTTGATGAGTAAAACATAAATATAAGCTCTTGTTTTGTAAATCTCACTCTAACTTTTGTGAGCTTCAAAGTGAAGAAAATGGAGACAAAAACAAAACCCTACCATCGTTGGTTTGGTTAAAAAAGTGGACTGACTGTGGATGACATGACATGAGCCGGACATGATGTTCCACTAGTTTTCACACGGCTGCAATGAATAATATCAACCTGAATTACTTTTTCCAATTTTTCCTCGGTACTCAGTTTTTATAGGCTAACGCTAAATTCAGTATGTAAAGCGTACATCACAACGCCAGTAATGGATGCCAGCTAAGAACGGACTAAGCGCAACGAACTAAAAAATAGACACACACTACTTGCTTCCGGGTACTTGCTATTCATGTAACAAATTACACTCATTTCAGGACAACTTTTTACCATGGAAATTCGGGACAATCGAACCAAAACCCAGGGCGCCATGCGTAAAGTGCCGATAGTTTGTTTGCTCGCCCCGCACCGGTTCGCTTTGATGGAATAAATTGCCACCCGGTGAATAAATCAGCCGAATTTTGCTGGCCACCCCCTCCGGAGTACGAGGAAGACAAATTCCGGCACCGCCCCGGTGCGGTTCCCCGGGGAGCGATGAGTGAGGATGATTCCGCTCGGCTCGGCCCGGTTCGAAACTTTGCAGCGCAACTTTTATCACTCTTTTCAACTTTACTCTCCGTCCCAAGGTGTGCTCGTCGTGCGTTATGTTGTACGCGCGGCCTTATCACTTTATCCAAACCGACGCAGAAGGTCCGACGGCCGCCAGCAAAGCCTCCCCGAGCTGTCATAAGGCGGGCGGCCTTGCTCAGGATCGCCCGGGCCACTCATGAACCTGATTACCATTCCTTCAGCTGCGAACACAAACGAAGCGAACTAACATTTCTATGCAAACAAGTTTCGTCCGTCCATTTTTTTAGACCTTTCAGCACGCGGCCGGGATCTTTGCCGGGCTAGGAACGGTCTCCGAGAGCTGGCCATTTTACTGGCTCCGTGACCTCAGTTCAGATCGACACTCCGTTTTGTGTGTATGTGTGTGTGTGGAGCGGCTTTTGGGCCCCATTAGAAGGCAATCATGGGCCAGGTAAGATCCACGCCAAACGAGCGCCTCTTTTCAGCATGTTATACGGGTTTTCGCTCACACCGGGCGTATGTAAATTTTCCGTTGACATTCGAAGGGATTTACTGCCGGAATGGCGGCACCGTCGCCATATAGTGCCCCGAGCGAGGTTCCTTCATCGCCCAGTGTCATCGCTCAATTCTTGTGGCTTTCTGCCCGGCGCACGATGGCTGAATGTGAGGACCCACCCAATAAGCACCGTTCACAATGCCTTAACCTCGCAGCCTCAGAGCGATGGCCAATCACGTAGGAACGCCAAGGTAAAATGGCAAGAAGGTGATTTTTTGTTATCCTTATTGGCCTGATGTTTCCGCGCATCGCTGGCAGAGAGTGCTGGTTCAGATATTTAGGGGTCATTATTTTGGAAGTTGAATAGAACGTTGGGCAAGTGTTGTAGAAGTCACATTTATTGATATTACAAAGATTAAACTGAACCAGACTTATAATTTCTATTGATACTAAAATGCTTTCTAAGATTAACTCTCACTCTCTCACAACGCAGAGAGTTCGAGAACTTAAGCAGTTTCTTATAATGTTATGTTGTTCCAGTTAGGCGCAATTTTTGGCATATTCAAAAGATGAAGCCTGGAACACGCAAAGTCAAGTAGACAGAATTGACTTGTTCTAAGATTCAAAGACGGCAGAAACTTCTCCAACCTGCCATCATTCTTGACTTGGCCACTAGCGCTGCAGATACCTACCTCGCACCAGTAAAGCAGATCAGCACCAAAGGCGGGAAGCTACGCCACAAAAGGGCACTCTTTTGATGTATGCAGAAAGTCCTTCCTTGCCTTTGGCCGGCAAACCAAGACAACGCCATTCGACGACATCGGCATCCGTAAATAGCTCGGCGCCGCAGGTAACGCAGCAACCGGAAGGGCTCCAATTGCGTACACCATTTGATGTGCAAATGTCACAGCCCCTTCCGCTCGGTCGCTTGTGCTGCGTTTGTTAAATTTACCGTGAAATTTACACCTTCCACGACCGCCAGCAACTTTCACCGTAGAGCGGCCTCCACTTGACCCATCGACCAGCGGGTTGCGAAATTGCGCAATCATGTTGTAAAAGTTCGGCTAACCTCAGCCTGTACTTCTGTCATCCATCGCCATGGTTACGGCCACTTTCATCTCAAGTAATCGGCTGTGCAAGCAGAACGCTGAACCCTGGCGGTTGCTTAAGAAACTCGGGTTTTGCAGTGTTACAGGGCGAGGTGTGGATTAAAAAACGGAATCCCTTGAATGTCTTGAAACTTTCCGTCGCATGGCTTCTAATCGTACAAGTGTTTCCGGTTTCGGTAACCTATCGTTCGGTTCGGTTCGGTTTGCTTTTGCTTCCCCCTGACAATCCCCCAAGTTCTGTCTCAATTTCTGAACACACACGCACGCACAGCGGCCTACTGAAACGGCAATCGAAATTTGACTCCGGATGTTTTTTGCCTTATGGCGTTGATGTAGCATCGCCCGTAGCTCGCCTACTTCCGGAAGCCGATGTCACTGTGCCAGCCGCAGCAAAACGCTTAGATGTTGATTGATGGCTGAATAATGATACGGGAAATCCACTTTCCGAGCAGCCCGTGGGATCGGTTTCAGCGCTGCCGCCGGTTCGGTGGTTTGTTTTATTTGGGCCTCGTAACTCGTAAACTCGTAACAGGTGGAACACGGTATCGTTCGTCACGACTTTACTGGGTTCGTCAGTGATCAGAAGTCAGCCATAACGCCAAAACGTATTGCAATTTTCTACACTAAGTTTCAACTAATTGTATAAAATGCAAATCGATGCATGAAAGACCAGGCGTCTCCTTCTTTCAAAGCTTGTGCTATCATTGATTCTATAAGCAAACGATCTCTTATGAAGTTTCCTCTCCCAAACATGAACGTAGATCCGAACGGTTCTGAAGCTCGAAGCTCCTACGGGCCTTCAGTTTCACTTTGGCACCCACTTTTTTCATGGTAAAACGGCAACATTGAAAATTAATTTTCAACATTACACACAGTGCCTGTTACTGCGTGCCTTTTACCGTCATCCGATGGAAAAAGGGCCCGTAATCATATCGTTATGTTTATAATTGAAACGCTATAATGATTTTCCCACGATCATGTTAATATTATCGACTTATGCAAAAAAGTCGCTCACCCGTACCAACTCACTGAAAGCTCCGAATCGATTGATTACAACATCATTAAATTCCCAACTCTACCTCTATCCTTCGTCTGTATCTCTTAGTACCTCGAATGGCGGTCGATATATTGCGAAATTGATTTTTCGAACGCGAGTTAACACAATGCAATGCACAATAAAACTTAAATGCACGGCCAAAGCATAAATGTTCATTGATTTTCGAACGAATTGGTTGCTCAACTAAAAACGGAAACATAAATCGGTTTGGCGATTCACAACTTAGCATGACTGGCCACAAAAGGCTGCCAATGATCACTCTAGGAACCGAGGAAGAAATTAATTCAATTAGTAATCCTGTCCAGGTATTGTGCGGTGCAAACTTAATAAAGACAATTCCATGATTTGTGTGTTGATTACCATGTTTCAATCACAAAAGCATCGCTTCCATTGCTGCGGGCAACAACATGTAATGACGGATGGTACACTGGCCAGAGGCGTCCGGCATTTGTTTTGCGACGATTAATTCTCTGTGCACTGCCTAGAAATAAATGCCTGACAAGACCTCATTCCAGGCCAGACCCGGTGACTATTTAGTGCACGTAGCTCTGTGTCCCGAAACGAAGCATATTTCAAGCGACCAAGCCACGTAAACGAGGCAATTGTTTAAAAATAACATACGCAGCATCAGCCCGACAGTGGTGCTGTTGTTGGTGGTGCTTCCGGGAGCAGCTGTGTTTGTTCTAAACCAACATCGATGAAATTCTCACCCACCGCCGGGCGCCGGTACAAGCACCCGCCTTCGACCGCAAAACACCAAACAATGGGCCATGGGTTTTGAAAGCACACAACACAAGCCCGGAAACGCTGCGGCCCTGTGCGCTAAGCCGGCCAACGGTGCGTCCTTGGGCCGGCGGCCAGCCCGCCCAAGGGATGGCGTCGCCGGGAGTCACATACGACGGAGCCGTCCGTCGGTGTCAGCAGTTTACAGCCTCGACAGCGGCCGGTATCGATTGTGTGTTGGATTTAATTAATTGCGATTTGATGTTTGGTTTTTGTCCACCAATTAATTCGCGTCCATGCTTTGGGGCGGGCAGACCAAGGAACGGTACCGAGCGCGGCCGATATCAGGATGAAGATGATCACGCCATGTTCTTATCAGTTGGACGCCAGGATGCTCATCCACCCTACCGGATGGAGTATCGATCCAAGGTCTAGTCGCTCGGGACTCAAGACGGAGCTCTGGTTGCATTAAAGCAGCAGGGCTGCCAGGACTGAACGGAGGGCCACTTTAAGAGGCAACGCGAACAATTCCGATGTATCTCGAGAAGCCTCCGCCGCTTCGAGCGCCCGTACAAGCGATGGCATTCGGCCGTGACGTCGAGGTAGCATAGATAGGAGCTTGTTTATGTTTCCAATTAAATTGTTAACATCGCTACAGACGCAAAAACGCATCCGTCTCGGTCGCACTCTCGGGCCGAACCGACCGGCTCCTTTGCATATTTCAATCCTACGCCCATCACCGGGTAATCACGGACCTGTCCCACCACCGGATCAACCATGCCGGGTGGAAGGATCCATCCATCCCGTTCCGGTCCCGGACAATCTTATGTTTGAATTAATGCTGCCAATTGAAATGATGGGAACCGGCCACACCTGGGCCGGTCGGATGTGCCGTCAGCCGTCGACAAATGGCGAATCGACCAGCCAAGGAGAAGATTAACGTTTGAGTCTGCATCTCTGCTGCATGCTGCATCCAACAACGCGCATCAAAATGGGATTGCTTCGGCCTAGTTATTGCGACTACGCTGACGAACGGTCTGCAAATCTGTACTTTAAACGCTAATGTATGCGGCGCTTGCCGTCGAGCTGTGGGCCCCAAAAACCCAACGTTGACCGTAGTATGGCAAAGGAACGCCAAGCAACGTAAACATGCAAAGCTAATTACCCACAGAAGTGGCAGTGGCCTATTGCAACCCATTACGAACTGCAGCCCGGCTTATCATCGCGCACACTTCTTTCCGTCTCGTTATCCAAATTTTGTAAAGCCATAAAGACCCGTCGCCATTTCGTCAACCATTCTACATTTTCAACACACTCACACACAGACGCACAGAGCAGTGTCGGCAACATTGGGCTCGTAAAGCTCCGGCCGCGCGTCATGTGACGTCAGGAAATGTATTCAACAGCCGTCCTCAAGTGGGACGAAAAGTTCGCCGAATCGTTTCCCCACCGTAATGGAGGGAAATTATGAATTCATTCCACAGCCTGGAAGGTAGTTCCGCCGCCTCTTCGCCGCGTCTACACCAGCCCCCACGGGAGCGGACTATGATGCTTCCAAATTATCTTTTCCCAAATGGAATTGAATTACACCTCGAGCCGTTACCGGCCATCCAATTACGAAGTCGAAATCTTGGCCCCCGAGGCCACTTCCGGACCATTTCAATCCCAAAACCCACCCCTCCTGCGATGGCTCGGCGGTGCTTTCGAAAGTTGTTTGGCGCTTTCGACGACACACGATATGATGCGCACATCCGGGCCGATTACCATTCCGGTGCGTCTCATCAACGGCATTTACGTGCCGTTAGCATCCAGCGGTCGCATCCTTGGTGGGTCGTTCTGAGCCCGACCGCGCGTACTCGTGACCGGAAACTCCAGCTTCCAGCTCGCTCATTTCCGCTTCGCACCGGCCCGCAACTTGGGATTGATCTTTTGAACGCGGACCAGCCGTAAATTCGTGCATCAGCTCTTGCGGGAACGCAAAGAAAGAGAATTGGCAGTGAAGTTGCATCGGCGACTGAACAACATACGGATACATGCCACGTGGGCAGGCTGTATTCTAATCATCGCTTGAACCAATGGAGCGCACATTTGCCTTTCAGATGAAGGCGCTACTCTCGCTTGACGAAACATTAAAGGAGTCACATCATCCAGCTCGTCGCTAATGGAACGCATGATGGCCACGAGGTTAATTATCTTACAACACGGAGTCTAATTAAAGCGACGCGCACTGATGAGCATCGTGTCCTTCACGATGCTACAATGTAATTACTTAAACCCTTCAGAACTGTCATATTTCTTTCCTTTTCAGAATTTAACTACAGAAAACTAACAACCAACCTTACCGAGCCAACCAGATAGTTAATCCTACGTTCCTCACAATAATTTGGGTGAGTTTTAGAAGAAGTTTTTTTTTGTTACTACACATTAGAGCGTTTAATGAGATTTTGTACCTTACTCTTGAAGTTAAACCGTTATATCAAGCAGTTTTGTGGATGGTTTGTGGGTCCGTGCCTAATTAATATTGGCTTCGATACTGTTCAACCTAATCACATGTTAGTTTATCGATTCCGTTACGGTAATTTTGCAGGGACAATTGAGTCGCTATATGGACAGACATTATATCTTTCAAATTATCTGTCATTACACCACTAACTATCATTATTTTGCCATATTATAAGTATCGATGTCCAATCGGAACTATCTATCACATCACTTCATCCGGAAGCGAAACAAGGCTATCAAATGGACGTCTAAAAAAATATTCCACAACAATTCGAAACGAGCTAATACCAGTAAGTCGGCAGAACCCACAAACTTAAAACCCCTTCAAATGGTGGTAAAATAAACCCTCTATGCGCTTTGGGACAGGACATCCGAAAATAAACCCGCGACCGTGCTGGACGAAGATTGACAGATGGAGGTCAGTCCAGCGACACCTGGCGGGCCGGATTCGCAGCCACCAAGTTGAACACGTTTTTCCTTCACAAATCACAAAGAACAAACGTCCAAAAAACGTAAATGGAGGCGCCCAAACCGAAATGTTTCATTCCATCTAATTCCGGCGTCGATCATTCGCTTCACTTAGTGCGCAGCAAGCCTGGATTCGTTGCATACATTTGGGGATTATTTAAATTACAGCACTTGTGAGTGAAAAAGATAGAAAGAAGGAAAAGAGAAAGAGAGAGAGAAAAATAAAAACCCATCGCCCAACACCACTGCTGCAACTGCCGTCTGTTTGGGGAGCGATTGCGGTTTTCGTGAGTTCGGCCAAGGATCACTAGACCGCGGAAAAAGGGAACACCCGAAGTTGCTGCTGAGAAAAATAAAGCAAACCCCGAAAAAAGGCGATCCAAGATGGCGAGAGCAAATCAAAAAAAGGAAGGAACGGCTGGATGAGTTCCTCCGCTTTTCACTTTTCGCCCCAATAAGTCGCCAGCGAGCCTTCGCCAACGGCGCAAATCGAGACAATTTTCCACTTTATTGTCATTGCTCGTTTAACTACCGAAAATTTGCATGTAATTTTTGAAATTGTTTCTCCTTTTTTTACTGCCACCGTGGCCACTCTAAAAAGTGTCATCTTCATTTCTTCCATCTGTCGGGGCGAACTTTTCCTGCCACCATATTCCGGGTGGGGAGCGGGGCTTCGGCGGTTTTTCGTGGAAAAGCGCGCCACGATTACGATTAGCTTTGGGCTCGAGCCCCCGAGCCGAGTCGAAGCGAAAAACGAAACGAAACTGTCACGGGCCCGGGAACCCGGCGTGAAGATGAGCTTCGAATGGCCCAAAGGGAATTTTCTTCGTCAAAAAAGCCAAACCACACACGCACACACATACACGGGGGGTTAGGGTGTTGGCGCGAGTTCTAGGGAGCACATTTGAATTCATATGCTCTCGGTGGAGAAAAACATACCCAGCCCGGGGAAAAAACAAAGGAAAAACAGAACGGAACACACATTCCAGCGGCGGAACGCGTGCGCCGGAAGTGGAGCACATCTGTCCCACGAGGAAGCGAGAGGGAGCGTGAAAAAACACAACTTTTCGCAGCCAATTACCATACCGACACCGTCCCGGGGCTGCTCAAGTGGAAATGATCCCAGTATCGTTTCGGGTAAAGTTTTCCCGCCTTTCCCCGGATTTCCACGCCAGGGCGGGCCAGGGTTCTACAAGTCCGCGCTCACCTTTTTACGCCAGATCGGTGCCATTATGCTTTACACTTTTAAATCCTTTGAAACCTTCCCGCCGGGGGACGATAGAGCGCAAAACTAGTCGGCCGCCGGCTGTTGGAACCCACGGCCAGCCAGCGTCTTGCGGGACGTTTAGCCTTTTGCCCAACTTTGGCTGACCTTTCTCCATTTTCTCGGGCACCCGGCGGTGAGGATTGTGCTGGTTTTCTTTTTAGATTACACTCCTAATCGGTCCGGTTTCCAGCGCCAAGCTTTTCCGTACAGTTGGCCCTTTTTTGGTGTTTCTAGTGAGCCAGCAACATTTGGCGTTTACCGCCGCCGCGATGTAATGTACGATCCTTGGGGTAGGAAAAACGGGTGCCTGATTTTCCAGCTTGCCAAAATCGAGCACTCTTCAGGACTGGGACCGGGATTTTCTCCCGGAACCCGAGAAAGTTTTGCATGTAGCTGCGAGCCCGAGTAAGGGGTGGCTTTCACTATTCACGGTACCCGTCGCCTCCGTGAAATCGCGGTGAGAATCCATTTGTTGAATCCCAACTGATTTCGCAGAACCCATGACGTTTGCTGAGGAAATGCTTAGAGCACTTAGCGCAAGCATTGTATTACTTTTTATGGTTTATTACATAGAAAAGTTCTGTGCCTTAAGTACAAGACAATGTAGTTTAGTACAATGCTTGTTTAAAAAAAATACTATAATATTTAAGGATTCAATAATTTAAAACTAAAACTGGACTTTGACTAAAACATTAATTTTGACAATAAGGTAATGAAACTATCGCACCCGACTGCACCCGTGAAGGAATGCACTGAGAGCCCCTCCCGAGGGACGTCTGTACCTCGCAAACGATAAACCCCCCTCCATAACCCAAACAAACATCCTGTCAACAATGAACCCTCGAAACCAACCCCGGTTGGTTTATAGTTTATACTCCTTCACATCGGGCCGGCGACCGCCAACGCGTGAAGGCGCGAAAATGGAGGCGAAAAGCGTCGAGAAACATTGTCACCTTCTCGCCATCGGGGACCGCCGATGGTGGTGGTGGAAATAATAAAATAAACCCACCAAAAACCGGCCCGCCGACCAAGGATTCGCGTCATGGAAGGCGGCGCTCGTTGGCCCCCGGAAGGCAGGCGGAGGCCGCCGTCGAACGGAACAAAGAAATTTTAAAGTCACATAAAGCTGATAGCGACTGCCCGGAGGAGCCTAACCCCAAGTCGGCAGGAAGTGGCGTAAGTGTTTCGCGAATGCGAATTGCCAACACTTTAGCGAGACACTTTTAGCGGGGTTGGTGCGCCCCACTACAAAACCGAGCGAAACAGATCCGCCGCCACCGTCACTGGAAAATGGGGGGCGCCAAATGGTGGAAACTTTTCTTTGATGGCAGCGAACTCTGGCAGACGCATGGCGCACAGGGAAAAGCCCAACTTCGCAGGAAAAAAACACGCCGACCGACCGCCCGACGAACGTTTATGAAGAAAAATGGATCCAGAAATGCTTGCAGCTGCTACCCGGCGCCATATCTCACGCGAGCCCGACACTTACGGGCGTGAGAAATGGCACTCCGGGTCTGGAATGTGTCTCCTGGTCGGGAACGGCCGGAATCAACTGAACGGTTGGCCACACCTTCCCCGCCCTGCTGCCGTTGGTGTTAATGGCTCACCGATACCTGGCCGGACCTGATTTAACGTGAACCGCCCGCCTACGGAACGTCCTCCGGAGAATCGAGATAAGAAATCGTTCGAGGGAATTGGCAACGCAACGACAATCCGTCCAAAAACTTTGCACACATCCGATCGGCTGGAAAAGGCTTTGATGGCTCCAGGATCAAATCCTTGGTCGAAAATGGAATACCTTCGGGTGATTACACAACAAACTTCTCATTCCAACCGGGCCTACGTTCGGCCAAGTGAACCAAAATTGGTTTCCCTTACAGTTTTGGTCCTTTTTCGTTTCTTTCCTGCTCTCCCAGTAACCCTTACGGTCCGTTACGGAACCGTTAGGTCCTCATCCGGCCATGCTCTTCGGACCCTAGCTTTCCGATCGAGTGGAATATTACGAAAGTTATTTTTAATTATTTCTTCCCAGACGGATCGAACTATGTCCAATGACCTGGAAGAACATACTGAGAAGGCTTCTTGCAGGCAGGCTGGGTTTAACGACGTAATGCAATGCCGTACGATCGTCAGGTAAGAACGTTGTGTTGCCGCAGGCAACGCCGAATGTAGAACTTCCCTTTTTAAAACTAATTTTTAAACTATTTCTTCCACCAGCAGTTTGCCAACAATCTTCGTGTTGCTATCGCTTGCGCCAGTACCGTGTGGCTTTCATCTGCTGGCAGGCTTCCAACAGGTTCCTAACATCTATCGGTTATTCATGAAAGAGGCTTGGCACGATTTCAACTGAGGGAGGTCTTGCGATAACCACAAAAGAAAACAATTAATTTCATATCCTTTCACTCAAATTGTTTTGACATTTGTCACCTAATTGGTTTTCTTTTCGACCTGAACCGGACTGAGTTTTTATATTCTTCAGTTCACCGCATATATTTTTAGAAAGAACAAAACCGGCCTCAAATTTCTTCTCCAGCCTACGTTCGGTGTAAATCCCACAACTCGACTCCGCGCGCCAATGAACAAATGAGAGCTTTTATTAAATTTTAATGAAACCAGCATGCTGAAGACCCTAGCGACCGGAAACGGATCAGCAAAACAAGGAAGAAATCGCGTTTCGTTCAGGTGAAAGAACCTTGCGACATCGTAACTTCTAGATGGGGAACATGATTCTCACACACCACCAGAAAGCAACGTAGCTTTAAGAGCCTTCAGATTGATGTTTCCGTTGTGTAGCTAAAATCGGAACTTTTGGGCCATTGGGTGCGGACGATGATTCCAAAATTTATGCGTTACTCGTTCAGAATGGCCGCGCGCACCACAGGAAGAACCTACGTTCCGTTCGCCTGCCACAAATCTTCCGTATTGTCCTCAAAGTTCTTGTCGCACCGTTCCACCGTCACCAGTTGCTTTGCAGTGACCGTGCGCGGCAAACGTCCGCCATTCTCGCGATGATGTCGATGAAAAATTCATGCCAAAAGCATAGATAGACAAGCGGATGGATAGGACAGAACCGGGAATGTCCTTTCGTCCTCACCAAGCACCCAGGGCGGCCAGTGTCCCTACTACAGCTCACCGTACAGACACAGGCCATTGAAGCAAGCTCTACATATTTCAACGGAAGCCTGTTCAAAAAAAGTTCTATTCGCCGGGCAGAAAGAAAAGAAGCTTCCGATACCGGCGCGCTTCGGAGAAGCGGTTTCCCCGGGCTAATAATTCCTGGACAAACCGAGAGAGACCGAAAGGGAGAGAGAGAGTGCTCTGTGTAAAGAGAAGGAAACCGGGGAGCGGATTTAATAAATTAAAAATTATGGCCATCCCAACGATGATAACGAAGATCAAGACGTTGCTGTGTTCACCTCAGTCAACCAATCTTCTTATCCACCGGAAGCCGTCTTCCCCAGCGGGACCATTGCGGCCGTCGCATCCGTCGTTTGGCCGTTGCCGCGAGTTGAAAGCATTAAAATGTTTGAAAAATGACACCGCTCCCGCCGGTGCAGATGAGCGATTTTTCAGCAAAGTATGAACTGGTCTTCCGGTTCCCTCCTTACCTAACCGCAGGATCGAGACAGGATACAATGTTCCGCGGTGACAGGCGCTGACACGATGACAACTGTTCTTACACCAGGGTAATGCAGGCAGTTTCTCTCGGTTAGCAAGAAGCAAGGCAAGCAATTAAAATGTTTGCACTCTGCCTGGCGGAAAGGAACGGCACTGGATGTATAACCGGATAAGACATTTTGTCCAGGACCTAAGGGTGCCGAATTCTGTACGCTTCGCTTACCGGGCTACCCGCAAGTAGTCGTGTCATGTGAAATGAATAACGGAAAAGATTGCAATTACCTCCTCTGCAATTACCCATCGCAGATGGATAACATCGTTGCCCCTGGGAAATAAAGGGATGTGCGGATGAATTGCATTTAATGATGATGTTCCATCTGCAAACTTTATGGTGTGCTGTAAAAAAAATAAAGGAAGGGAGCGAAACTATTCGTCGCCCGCCGCTGTGTTTCTCAAATTTTCTCTCCCATAAACCACGCATTAAAGTAGAAAGACTTGTATTATTTTTCACGACGCGTTCATCACACACGCTTATTTTCTCTAATTATTTTATGCAGTTCTCTTATATCAGTACTTTTTACACGATCGTTCGCTAACGGGGGACGACTTGGCCACCGTCTACGCGTTTCTCCCGAAGGACATGTATCTCTGGACTTTTTTGTTTCCCTTCTTTGCTTGCTGCATGATTGAACGGGTTTGTGTTTGTAATGTGCAAGATCTATAGAAGCAAACAACATCGTCTCGTTGCAGATTTCTCTTATCCTTCACTAAAAACCAACTCCACTCTTGTTCTACTTTCTTTCACTTGCTTCACGTAATTCATCCGATCCTCCCTGACGGCTTCTTTCATTTGCGCGTCTCATTCTTCGGGTTTTAGCCTTACACAATCATCTGTTTCGTACAAACAGCCACTCGGCGATAGTACGATAATGGCCCATGGAAATGTGTGTGTTCCCTGTATGGAGAACAAAATACCAACACGGATCTCCACCGTGCATTTCTGCAGACCCACTTCACGCACAATGAACAAACGCAGCGCCAAAAAGGCGTGCACGAACGAAGCGAATAATGAACAGTAAAACTAATGAACTTAAACGGTAAACCTAAACACGAGTGGATTACTGCAAGCAAACTAATGATAGCACTTATCCCTAGCGAGCCCAACCCGAGCCCAGTGTCCAAGAAATGATGAATTCGTTATTTCCACGGGATCAACGATCAACGTTTTACTACGGTTTCCTTTAGCTCCCGCTGAGCTGACGGAACATACTGATCAGCAACTTACATTTTCGATTTCGTATTGTAATAATTATTAAACGCAACTACGACCTTCACACGGCGCAACCGCGCAACAGACTGCAGCGTGGCAGAGACACAGAGAGAGTTGAATTTAATCTAAGAACAAACGAGCTGATATATTGAACATACTTAATCCTTGTGGTTTGCTACGCGATTCGAATGTTTGCTAACGCTCCGCTTCCTGTTTAGCATCGTCCGTTTTTACGTCGTCGTGACGTCGTGTGACAGAGTAGTTTGATGCCTTCCGATGCATGCATGTTAAGTGTGGGACAAAACCGAAAACTACCACATCCATTGGCTCTTTCTGGTTTGTAAATGCATCATGCCGGCGGTAGCTTTTGCGTGCACGAAACTCTCATTTGGTTGCCACTGAACTGCGTCATGTGCAGTGTTATTGTTTAAGTGCGTTTGTGTAAGTGTGTGTGTGTGTCTGTAAGTCTTTGTGTATGTGCGGAAGGCAGAATATGCCAATCGCACGGTTCACACTCGCTAGTTTTATGTTTGGTTTGTTTCCATTTTGTAGTTGCCTCTCAGCCGTTGGCTCTGCCAGTCTTCTCAGTTAAGCCCGCTTCTTTATCGCTTTCGTTTAGCTTGAACCAATGTAATGCAATAAAATTAAAATAATCAGATCCTCCTGAACGTTGAAAACCCGCAGGACCCAAACAAATCATAAAAACAAGTCCTAGTCAATCAAAAGCCTCCAACCATCACAACGCAGCATCGCAATTACGGTTTTGAAATAAACTATTTAGCTTCGCCCCGCATTTGCTAGAGGGCGCTGAATACAGTGTATTCCCCAGTGTCCCTGTCGCCAGGTGGCGCTGCTAACCGCACCGCGCTCAGAAGCGCTCTCTGGCGGCGGGTGTATTACAACTAGGCATTCGCAGCTTGGCCATACGAGCGGCACGCATTTTACAAGAGAGAAACCGGACCCATCGCGCGCGCGTTGTTAATGACGAAATTAGTCTAAGTTATCTTGGAAAATCAGTTTTATGTAACCGGGAGATCCAACTAGTGGCGTGGCGCAGAACGGACATACCGACTGGAAACCGTTTGTTCCGTGAGGAATATCGACATTCGCCCAATACCTGAAACGGCGGAGAAGAAAGGTAGACAGTATGAGCAACAGCAACCGACACTCTGAGGGTGGGCGCCGATACTTACTTTACCGTTTTCTCCGTGGCCATATGACCGCACGGGTTAAATGCGTACGTTGGTGGACCAGAGTCAACGTAAAATGCGGGCTCCACTCCCATGCAGAGCGTCACAACGGGACCGACCTCCAGACACATCGGGCACCGGCGGGCGTTAGTGTTCTTATCCTGACCCCAACCATGCTGACCTGCATTCGAAGGAAAAACGTTTAATTGGCGTAGGAAAATCGTAACATTCAAATCCCATTGGATGGTTCCACGTACCTTGAACATGGCCGCAGTTAAGATAGACGTAAGGCTGATTGACGTGATCCCCCAGTGACACTTTTCTAGGAATAACTAACGTGTTCAAACCGACCGGGCACTGCGGTCGGCCAGCGTTTATTTCATCTACGAGCTTTTCGAGGTCCTTCTTCGTCTGGAAGATGCGGAGAAGAAAGGGTTTAGTGAAAAGAAGGATCTTTCGACAGTCCGCGGGCGCACGTACCGGTGAATGCCGTAAACCCTCGGCCGAGCGCCACAGCAGCGTCGCACCGCAGAGATCGATGAGCGTGCCGTCCTGCAGGATGTTGTTCTCGTCGTAGATCTGCTGGCCCTTCTGCTGGGCGGAGCGGCACTCCCGCAGGCTGAACACATCGCCCCCGACGGACGTTTCGCGCCACTGGCCGCAGTCCGCGCTGCCACCGCAGAACTCACCCTTCGGGTGCACGATCAGCACACCGTTCGTGGTGAGCCCGTCGATCTCGACATTGTCCTGCCATTTCGTTGCTTTTTCCTGTGAAGCACAGAGCAGACACGGTATGTTAGCAAAGTTATTTTCACCTAATCAGTTGTTGAAAACGCTAGATTTGTTCAGTTTTTATCTACAAAAACTGACCCTGCCATAATATGCATATAATTACGTCGGTTTCCGTAGCTAGACCAGGCAAGGACTAGACTTTAGTTGACTTCTGCATTCAATCCTTCGCCGGAACATTCATTATTTTCTACGACCAAAATATTCAAAAAATTTATCGCCGAACCCGGATAAAGGCAAGGTGGCCTCCCGCCGATCGCTACGAAAGACCCGCACAAAAGCAACCCCAAAAATATTCACCCAACATCTGTACTGCGCAGTTCCGAACACTGCTTCTTTTGCCTTCTCCGGGGCTCGATTCGCGTTTTGCGTTTCAAACTGCGGCACAACACCATCAGAGAGTCCGCCGTTCGCCACGACGACTCATTTCCAGCGCTAATCGAAGATCCGGCTTGTCAGAGAGCAGCGGCGGCGCCGGGCCGGTGTACGTGATCGAAACACATCCGTGGCGCGCCGGCGATTCAGTGTCCGATTTTTGCACGTCGACCAGCAGCAGCAGCCGCCCAAGCAACACCCCCAAAAGGGGGCACAAAAACGCAAAAGTAACTGCGACGGCCGCCGCGTAGTTTACCGTGTTGTGTGTGCGTCTGCGTGTGTGTATCTCTCTCTTATGCTGCACTGATTGGTCATTGCCATGAGACCTAAGGCTTACGTGGCGGCGGCACGGCCGGTTCCCGTCGGTGCGGTGCAGCAGCGATTGTTTCTCGCAAACGCCCCACACACGCCAAAAGCTTTTGGAAAATTGCGACTCCGTCGTCGTCGCCGCCGCGAGCAAAGTAACGGCCGCGATGGGGAAGAAAATCAGCGGGGTCACCACCCGCCACCAACCTCCGCACAACAGCACACCTGCTTATGGGTGGCGAAACAAAGAAGGTGAAAGCGGCTGCATTGAGCGGCTGCACCCTCACAAGCACCGCCAATTCTCAATTCTTTGTGCTTCGCAAACTCCGGGAAATTCCCCAACACGGCGAACGATCTCGCGCGCCGATCATGTTCTACATTTTCCGCGACTGAATCACCCTTCCGCGGCGGCAAGTGGCCCGCTTTGGGATTGACCTAAACTCTCCTAAAACGGGGTTCTCCTAAACGTCGTAACGTTCATTTCACGCCAGCTCTCATTAGCACGTTCCGTTTCTAACACCTTTCGCCGGCTACTTTTGCAGGGGATCTTGTCAATTAAAACCACGTCCACGTGAGTCACCTGCCCAACAACAAACTCTCACAGTAAAGCGTATTTTTACTGAACATCAATGGCCTAATTTTAGATGTTCACCTCAATCACCTCATTTTAGAAGTTCACCTCAAGGTTCAGCAGTCTGAAGTGTTCCGGACATGTAACTTCCTGTTTCACGCGACCGGTTGCCGGTGACGCTACCGCATTTACATATCAATCCACTGACGCGTTGCAGACCTTACGTTGCCCTCTATGTTTCAGGTTCCACCTGCAGCAGCAGCTGGTGGTCTTCACCCCTATCGGTGGTGATGACTAATATATTTTTGCATTTTACCACCGGACGCGGTTTGTTTAGGTTTTGGTGGTGTTCAATGGACTCGAAACGTGCCGCCAGACATGGGATTCGTCGTCTTGGTGTTGTGCTTCGTCTAAAACACGCATCAGAAAATATTCAGACAAACGATTACGTTCCATCCGCTATCTCGGAGTCTTACAAAATTTCGGAACTTCCTAAGACCCTGATAAAGGCTAAATTATTTATGATAAACCCCACATCATATTCAGATTTTTACCGGCATCTTGTTGATTTTTATTTGTTCCATTTATCTGTGGGATTGTTTGTCCCAAAGGATCCTGATATGTAAAACATAAACTAATGTTACAGCAGTTTGAATCTGCGGCATTGGGCTGCTGATTCAATATGTCGCCAAGCCCCTCAATTGCTGCAGGATCAATCGCTGGTCTTACAAACACTACCAAATATTGACCAGAAATGTGTTGTTTGTGTGGATAGTGCCTACCCAGTCCCTGTTTAGGCCAATCGGGATTACAGCATCCTTGCGGCAAATGAGATACCACAGATTGACTGTCTCCCCGCGTTCACCTGGCTGACGTATTGGCGGCGGAGTTCATTTTAATTAAAATTAGTATCACCATGAAATGGTCGTCATCATCATTGCCACAAACCGGCTCTCGCTCCAGACCTTACCACACGGTCAGCCGATTGCAAAAGCAACACTCTCCTCATGTGTATGTGTGTGTGGTTTCGTATCATTATTGGCAACGACGAACGGTACTACACACCTTCGTTTGGCGGCATAAAAACTGGCCATCAACAGAAACAACGCGGGAAAAAGTTGTCTGGCTGCCACCACGGCGTCCGGCCGGCCGTACCACACACATGATGTGAAGGTCCCCGCGCTCTGGCCGCTGTGCCCATGACCGTCGGCGGCGCGGTCTATTATTGAACAGAGGGCGGGCCACGGCGCCCGGCGTGATGTTGCGCACATCTTGCGAACCTGTTCCAAACCAACGCGCTATGCTATGTGTGATCTCTTCTCCCGTGAAGTGCGGGGTCGTGGTCTTGAAACGCCGCGCGGCAAACGACTTCCCAGGTCGCCCCGTTGGTTGGTGGGAAAACTTGCGGCGGGCTCACACATCCCACCCCGCCCGTCCATATTATCGCTTTCGCGAGGGATCCATTTTCCCGTGACTGCTGCCACCTGCAGCTGGCAGCCCAACAAACAAACCACCAAAAAAACACAACGCGGATCTCGCTGGAACCGGTCGTGCCCGCGTACGACACATGCTTCATTTATTATTCGCCACGATCGCCACACCAATGCGCGCGCCCGCAAATGACATAAGAAGCGAGTTTTCTCTTCTCCGTTTTCAGATATGCTGTTTGCTGGGCCGGGGTGTTGTCACGTTTTCATAGTTCCTCTCGCCGTTGTGCTCGCATCGCAATTTTCCGAACGAACGCAATCTGCGCAGTGAACCTCTCTCTGCCTCGACAATTCCAGAAAAAAAACGCCACGGTTCACAGGGCACGTCACATTACGACTCAAACACTACTGTTGTCCTGTTCCGAGTAAAAGTGACCACCCGCCGAGGTTTTATTCTATCGATAAGTCCACTGTGTGTTGTGTGCGGAAGACGGATCCTCAAGACGTTTGCAACTCAACATTGCCTGTGTCTTCTAAGTCTTCTATACAAGTAGTTGGCCTACGATAAGTCCGATTCGGTGTGTATTTAACGACGTAACGATGAACAATCGCTAAGTGGCAGAGAGCAATAAGTGCCACCAGAGCGACGCGACGGTTGCATAAATTGCACCACTGGAACTGGAAGTAATAAAGCTTCCTTGCACGGAAGCGTGAAGTGAACACTAACTGCAGCTTCATTCCGGTGGTAATCCATTTTTGTTTTCCATGGTCACTAACGATGCGGATAAGAACGCCGCACACCTCCCCCGATAACAACAAGACCACCCCAGCTACCTTCAAAAAATGATATTCATAAAACTCCTTTACGACCAACAGATCGCAGCCGGATTATGGCCGGTCCCACATGCACCATTCAAATGTAACCTTGGGCAATAACACCGTTTTTTGCAATTTAAAAACACACTGAAGAGACCTTCTTTAGATATCCGTTTGAAAGAAAAAGTAAACAAACATTAGTATTCACACCGACAGCTTACCCCGAGGAATATGTTTCTGCTAGAGTCGAAGCCGGCCGCGTATATCCGTGCCTTGTTGCCGTCGCTTCGGTCCACCAGAATCCGGCAGGCGAATCTCGAAATCGTGCTCTGCAGGACCTTGGCGTCCTTCTTATCACCGGGCAGCGTGTCCATCACAACGAAATCTATTGGCGACTCTGACGATCGTCCGACCTACACACGCGCGGCGAGAAAGATTAAAAAAATGCTTAATTGTTTTAAAAATGAATTCATGATTAATAAGTTTAATGAATGTATTTGGTGTAAAAACTAATTAAAAAACATGATGGAATCGTGGCCATGATGGTTTACACACCATCCCTTTTCAGTATCAGTCCGATGCGATGGCAGCCTTCCAAATGATGTAATTCCGCAAAACTGTAATCATTTGGGGATCTGCCATACTTTTTAAGCTATTGATTGATTTTCCCTTACCCTTTTGTGGGTCAATACACGGAATGAAACCGAACCGAAAAGCTCGCTTGATACACATTTAATCTCGTGTTACTAACGCGTACCAATTATTCAATGTAAAACTCTGAAAAACACTGAAAAGGAATTCAAATTAACGAAACGAAACACGAGGCACGTTCCGAGTGTCTGCCCAAAAAACAAACTGCTCATTTTACGGTTTTTCAGTTTCGCTGAATTGAGGCTCTTCACTACGAGAGCTCACAAAAAAAAATTAGAACGAATTTCAAAATATAATAAATTAAACATTTGACTGCGTTTAGTGCTGTGGAATTAAAACAGGCCCTCAACCATGAGAGACCACGCGCGCTGATGGCCAGAGTTCAGAGCTTTGCGATGAGGAAGCGATTTGTGGGCCGCCGCCGCCATTTGTCTGTCCCGCCCATAGGCCAAATTGCGGTCACTGGAAGTTTAAAGCATAGACTAAATCACAGGCACAGGTCTCGGCAGCAGAGCGAGAATTGCATGAAATTGGAGAAGACTTGGGGATGAGCGCCGCAACACGCAAGGCAAATGTTGTACAATCCCTCCGCGCCGCCACAGGTTGACCACAATTCACTCTCAATTGCACAAACCAAGCAGCGTTTAATTCGTCCAATCCACTAACGATGCACCACCGCCGGTTTAGTTACTCCACTTGGGGTCTAGGTTTTCTGCGACTCCCGCCGTCTGGCGTCTGTGTGGACGCAACCCGAAACGAAAGGCATCGCCCGGAGGCCATACTAAGCAACTACCCCATTGCGAACATCTCTATTACTCCACATTGCGCGACTGTCGAGGTAAAACCACCAACCCAGAGCGTGCAACCCGTTGTAGTGTAAAAGCCGGGCGTGGTTCTTTAGCATTAAGGTGCGTCGTTTCGTTGCTGCTTTTTAATTATGATACAAATATAAATCATTTAAATTTGAAAAAAAAACACTAAACTAATCCATTCTGATTTCATGTTTGGGTAGCGAAAGAAAATTCCAACCTTAAGTTTCCAAAAAAGCATCGACCACAGAAAACCCCTGAATAAAAAAAGTTAATAAAAAATCGTTTGATTGACATTGATTGATTTTATTACCTTATTTCGGCAACCATTAAGCACATTAGGTCAATAAATAATCGACTCACGGTCAGGCCGTTGTTGCTGTTTTTACGACTGAAAAGCCGACCAACCGTTGAGCAATTTCCCAAGCCAGCCACTCAGCCAGCCAACCAGTCAGTCAGGGACAAAACGTCGCGAAAAAGCTTTCAACACATCAGAAGACCCCAAGACAGACGGGGGGCACGGAAGGTGAGTGAGTTGTTCCAGCAAGCATCTTGCGGTGGTTTTCCAGCGCAAACGCAAGATGGCGTGACCTTCGCCATTGTACCGTTGTTGGCCTATTGAGCAGTTTTGTGAGTAGCCGCACCAAGAGGAGACGACCACACCACCACGAACACTCAACAACAACAACGGTACCTTCTACACGACGACGGCGATACCATCCACCAAACGGCTCCAGCGCCAACAATGCAACACAAATTGTGGCCACTTTGCATACACCTCACACTTATGGTGCCGCCCCTTCTTGAGCACCTGAGAAGAGCGGCGCACTTCTCGAAGGTTCGCTTGGGACTAAAGTTTGTGAACCCCCCAGGTCCGGACGCATGTTTCGGTTGATTCTCAAATTTTAATTTTCAATCCCCAACTATTGTTCGAACAATAGAATCGGTTGACAGAAAAATCGCGACACTTTACCAACGGGAAAAAGCTTATCCATTTGCTCCAACGGCAAACGGCATCGAACGGAAATGCGATCTGCGGCATATGGCCGCACTGGGTTGCACACTCACTGTCTGCACATTCCATCCACTATCAGTTGCTAGGAACGGCGCACAATAAATCCGCCGACAAACAACGCGTGAAATTGACTAGTCCCCGCACAGGAAGCAGAAGCAGAGTCCAGGAGATGGCGGCCCACAACGGGAATTTCATTGCAGCCTAGCCGCGCGCGCTCGGGTCGGCAAGAGGAGCAGGAGATTACCGACAAAGTGCATCTCTGGTGAGGCCGGTGGTTGCTTGCTTGCCCCCAACGGGACACACAGACAGGCCCCACAAAGAAAGTGCAATGCTCCACACCCGTGGCGCGCGGCGTCTGGCATGAGGGCTGTGAAGTTTACAAACCGACGCCGTGACGCTAGTTCACGGACACTTTGCCGCTTGCTGCCGAGCTTTGTGTTGTCAGCATCGAGCGGGCGCTCGCACACAAGGAGATGCACGTTAACCTCACTGCACCGTAGCGAGCAACAAGACACGTGGCAACTCTCGGGTGGTGTCGGGAGTCGACAATGTGGACATGGTTCAGCATATTCCCCGATGCGACTTTGTCATTGACACCGAGGAGCAAGGGTCGACCTTCCGTGGCGCGACCAGTGGCGATGCTGCGAGGGAAAGAGAGAAATCCAGATGAAAATCTCGCTGTCCCTTTGCCCTCGGGCGATTCGATTCGAAGAGGGAAACTTACACACGACCTCAACACGTGGCCCCCACTCCCAGTATGGTCACTGACCTACTTGGTGTGGGCCACCCCAAAAATTGAATTAGTTCAACCCATCATCGGCCAACCCGCTGGGGTCGCTGGCCAGTGTTAAAATATGCGCGCACGAGTGAATGAAAGCATGAAGCTAAAAGAGTTTCACCGTATTTCATGCAACAGCGGCTTTTTTAGTTAAAAATAACATCAACATAATAACTTTTAAAACAAACGGGACGATGATATTTGGGAATAAAATTACCATTCGATACGCTGTGCGGCACACGGAAATTGGGTTCGACCAATGGAATTGATGCGCTTAGCAGTGGGCTGCAGTTCATTCCGCCACGGTCGAGAACGATCCAAATCTATCAACTAAAATGCATGATAAATGTGGCGAAACCAGAAAAACAAGCATTAAACCGTTTACTTTCCCACACAGACGCGACTCCGGTTTATTTTCTCTTGCACACAACGTCGGGGGGCGATGTGTGATTTTTTTCCCATCGCTTGCTGGCGCCGCCATCGGCCAGCCAGCCAGCAGGATGCACTTTTGGTGCAACAAACACGCTCGCTCCCGATGGTGGTGGTGGTGCACCGCCACTGCTTTGTTTGGGTGGCCATCCATTCGGTCTCTGCTTTGTTCCACAATCTTTCGCGATCCCCAGCTCTCACGCACACACACTCATGCGGCGTTGCCAAAGTGCATTTTTTTCTCCGATCAACTGTATTTTTTGTCGTTTTTGTCAAACAAAAAGAAAATAAAAAATGGACGCACTTTGCGCCGCCGATGCACCGGGTCTCTTTTTTTTACTTCAACGGTTTATCGTTTTCTGGCATCAACAAAACCAGAGCATTACGAAAGCGACCGCGATATGGGGCGTATTATCGTTGGGAGTTTGGGTTACAACGTGTTCACATAAACAGAGAGACGAACCCACAAAATAAAGCGTTACTTTATAATCTGATCTGCCAAAGATCGATGCACTTTACAGTGCATTACATTACGTTCAGTGTGCTATGCTCGCTTCGCAACAATAATATACGCTGTGCACAACGAACAAACACCAAAAACCACCATTCATAAGACGAAGCGCAGAGCTCACAATTGTCTTAAACGACGCTGGCGCGCTCTGCTTCAGCGTTGCAGCAGAGAAGATAAAATCCATTTTCGAAAAACTCTAAGACCCAACCACCAACACATCGATCTTGGGGCACGGAAACCGAAAACAAACATCACGACGGTGTTGAAGAAAAACATACAACGCACGCAAGTTTTACATTCACCCGCGCCGGACGCGGCTGTTTTATGGCTCCGCGAACTCCCCAGCAGAGCAGCAGGAACGTGCATTGGCAGTGAGGGACCCCTAATGAGTTTATCTTTGTCGGTCAGCAAGAAGGAAAGGAAAAACAATTAATTTAAAAAATGGGGAAATAAACATCCTCCATATCGGGGGAGGAGGATGACGGAAAATCGAAAAGCTTTTCCGAACACATATCAACATACTGCCGACATTAACACGCTCCGGGGGTGGTGGTGGACTGTATTAAAATGGCTTAAAGGCACGTGTTTTAATGCGTACTGGGGATGAAAGTCTCTTCGCCATCCAAACACATCCCAGCCATTCGAAAGGCACGGAGCGGCGACAACAAATACCAAAACCCCCTTTTTTAATACAAACTTCTCATAAAGCTGTAAACGTAGCACCGATTCGCGTCAAACATTTGGGAATTAATAAACTTTTACGACTTCAGTCACACTTTCACATACAGGCAGAAACTACCATCAATCGCCAACGGGCGAATTAAATGTCAATCACAAGCTTCGCGGCTTTCTAGTGCTTTTTGGGGGGGGACAACACATTTTACGCATCGCAGGCCGCCGGGCACACTGTGCCGCAGTCCGCAGAAAATTAACATAAATGTCAACTTAGCATGCGTTAAAAGCCCCAAAGGGCACTCGCGCGACCCAGCTGCTGATAGCTTCCGACCAACCAAATCACCACCCGATGACCAAACACGCGCAAATGTAAAAGGTATATTAAAAATTAACAAAACGAGATTCATGTAGTCGGAGGAGTGTTACGAAACAACTGTGACGATTGTGGCTCACCGTATTCCTTAGCAAAAATTGTTGACACTTTTCAGTAAAGCTCGCCATGAAACGGAAAGCATTTGGCAGTGTGCTGGCCATCTCCAGTCCTATTACCAGCGGCATCGGTAGCACCAAGCGCACCAAGAGAAACCATGTAACGGCGACACAAGCGACGAATGGTCCCAGGCATCCTTGACCCAATGCACCGAAAGGCACCGAGAGGCTCGGTCGAGATTTGACTTCCATTGCACAACGCGCACCCAACGGTGACACACTGTTAGTTTTCTTTTCCGCCAGTTGGCACTCGAGAACGGGAGACCCACCACTAGCGGGGCGGGCCACACCACTTTCCGGCGGCAGCCCAAGAAGTGTTTCCGAGGCTTGCAAAGCAGCGCTGGCTGAAGTGAAAAGTGCACCCATCTCATTCTCGGGTCGTCTTTTTTAGAAGCCCCACAAAAGCCTTTCGAAGCCTTTCGCACTTACCCAATAATTGGCCAACCATTGGGTGTGACATCTGGTGGTGATCCTGAAGCCGCAGTTGCTGCTGTTGGCACCGAGGACTGCCTCTTTAGACGAGCTTGTATTCAAAGAAACTCCGTTCCACGCATGTATTTGTACGATCTGCATATGTTTTGCATTTCCTTTTCTTGAACGTTTGCGTAACGCAATTTTATAAATGTATCCCAGTCTTGTTGATTTTTAAGATACCGTAGAATAATACGAAATTGTATATAAACTGATCGCTCCATGCTGTTGGTGTGCTTCCAAACCATTTTCCCAACCCAACAACATCGAAAACGAAACACCTAACCCACCGTCTGCGTAGGTCATAAATCAAGACTTCCCGAGGTGCGCTATAAATATGCATCCACAGGGTGCAATACTATGCTGCCGTGCGCCGTGAGCTGAGTGCAACTCCAATTCTAGCAAACCAGTTTTTCGCGTCGATAGTGTGGCGATGATGTCTGCACTGATGATGCTGCCGTACGGACCAACAACATATTACCACCACACATAAGTCAACCTCGCCGAACTAGGTTGTTGACCGATTTGACTCGGCGCGGCCGCGTAAAGTTCTTCCCGTTGTGAAGGAGAACGAACAGGTAATTAGACGTTTGCAGGGCTTAGTAGCACACGGCACAACACAGCAGCAGAATAAAAAACACAATAATGAGAGAAAACGGAGAGAACGAGAGAACACGAGGAATTGCTTAGCGGGAACTCATTAGAAGCCCTCGTGGGCTTAACTAGCCGCGGAAAAAAGAAGCGTTCTAGAGCGTTCTGGCGAGACGGAGGAACGCGCCCTGAAAGAACATTAATCATTTTCTCTATAATATAGAACCTCGAATCTTCATAGAGGGCCAACACGCTGATTTGACGATCGCTACCAAGGTGTTGTGCAAGTAAAGCATACTCCGCTCCGCAGGTGTAAACAATTGAATTACATTTATAAATTAAGCGTTCCATTAAACATGGTTATAAAAATTGGTGGCAGGAAAAACCAAACGCAGGGCCCCGTGAAATATCACACTTTGCCAAACACTTAGAAAAGAGGCGGGTTTTAAACCGGAGATAAAAATCACACTTACAAAAATACAGCCTCTCCAACAGTAAAACCATCAATCGTCAGGAAAATGTAATTCCAGGAAGCTTTGGATAGCAAGAATGGACGCCGAACATGTACCACAACACTACCGGAAATGGTTCGAAGAAATTAATTTAAAAAAACGTCCATCGTAAAACTTCAACCCAGTTCTTTTATAGTCACGCATAAAATAAAAGTCTGTCGCTTCTCGCCTCGGGCCCGATCTGCTGTCGCGGTTCAGGAAATGGTTATTCTTGGTGATGCGGAACTAGTCCCGCCAACGATTGCGCAACCTACAGACATACACACAGCGAAACACCCAACTATACCGTGTCGTTCAACAACGAACAGTTAGGTGAAAAGACAGCAACACGGGGCAAACGGCCCCTTGGAAGCATAACACAGCATCAGCAGCTCCGGCATGAGACACTGCGCGTGGATCTACGGCTTTTGGTGCTTCAGTTGCACGTTGTGGCATCATCATCATCATCGTCCATCATCAGGCGGCGGCCAAGTTCGCTGACTTTTCGAGGGAACTATTTTTACATTTCACACTCACGCGGGGGTCCATGATGCTGCATCCCGTGAAAGGTGCCACACTATGCTAGCCCCAACACGGTGCGTGGTGGTGGTGATGCTAACGCAGAACACAGCGACGTGAAGGTGTAATTGGGAGCATACATTTACAGCAGCCCAGAGAAGACATTTTCTCCTTAGACCAAATTTTCGACATATTTTTTAACTAACAAAAAACCAGCAAAATGAAAAGCTAGCAAATAACTAAAATTTGATTATGCCAGTCGACAATTATGTCACGCACTGTACCGTGGGTGACGTGGGCGCTTGGCGAGGGCTTGGCCGGTGCAGCAGAACAGCACAACAGCAAGTGCATCGCACGAGTATCGGGGTGGTAAAGGAGAATCGTGGCACTTTACTGCAAACATCACACACACCCCATCGTCACACAGAGCACTGCAACAACAAACGAAAAACGGCCGCATCAGGTAAATGATAGGAGTGCGCGCTTCTCTCTGGATGTTTGTGGAAGACAAATGGCGACACCTACGATCGATTAGATGTGACAGAGACCGTTATTGGGGCCGCTAGAGCCCGCCGATGATACTGATGACGAATCGCGCCTTCTTGGGTGGCACAGACTACACAGGGTGGGGGGTGGTCGGCAGCAATAACCAATAGAGTAAACCATCGCAGGGTGCAGCGATCGAAAAATAAACACCAAATGCTGCCGCGACCGGGACTGGCTCCGCCGACGAATGGAGATTGATTCTGGGTGTTTCCACCTTGCTGCAGCTGCTGCCGTCGAAAGTGACCAGGAAGCAGAACCAGCGATGGTCCCAAACGGTGGGCACGGCGACCATCGGTCAGCGAACCGAAACGAGGCCACCACCGACCCCACGGCGAACACGGCGACTATTCTCTAGCAACTCGCAGTAGCATTAGTAACATTGTGTATTGGAAACGTGTCCCAATCAAAAATGTGAATCCGAAGCGTAATGAAATGGATGCTAACGATTGCAAACTACTGTCCACCAAGTAACCAAGGTTCATTCGAGAACAAGGCCAAAAACAATCCTCCCGGTCCAGCTGCATACGGGTAGCGATGAAAGAAGGATGCAGTTCTGCAACATATTGCGCGCGTGTGTTTTGAGGAGGTGCCTCTGTGGGGTCCGGTGCGCCACCAACATAGGGATTGGAAGGAGTGCCAACAGCTGGTCGTTTGCCACGCGAAACACGATCATTTAAGGAGGATATTGTATTACATTGGTAATGGCAACAGCATTTTAATGCAGCACACAATGCCTGGCACTGCCTGTGGTGAGAACAACACACCTGCCACGCCCGTATCGTGATGAAGAGACAATTTTATCAATGTTACGGAATGGTAAACTGGTTAAGAAATATTGTCTGCCGCGTATAGAAGTGCTTCAAAATTAAATATTTTATTAATTTTAACGAATATTTTAAAACAAAAATATAAACGACCTTTCCTTACAATAAAAATAAATTTATCTACTGCTTTATGGAAAAAAATAATCGAAAATAATACCAACACCCAAAACACTATTATTGCCGGCCATCTTCAACGAGACACCGCAGCCTCTCGGCACCAGGAAGTAGGACCCCGTTAAAGGCCCCCCGACAGGCGTCTACACGGCGCGGCTCTTGCTGGAAGTGCTTACTTTACTTGCCCCTACGTGTAACTAACCCAACGAAGGTCAGAGTACAGATCCCGCGCAATGCGGCGGACGCTTGTGTGTACATTACACTATCGACTTCTCGCAGAGCCGGGCCCAGGCGAGTGTCGCCGTCCATGTGTAACCACCGCGAGACACGTTAATCTTCCGCAGTACAATCGCGAAAGTAAAGAAACATCCTTATCGCCCATCGCCTAGCGTTCAGAGCTTTGCGCGATGCCGCCGCCAGGCACCATTCGGCTGAGACTGGGACGGACTTTGTCGTTTATCAGCCGGCAAAGTGCGCCATCACCAGCATCGACTGCACTTTTTGGGTGTAAAATGGTGAAAGTTTCGTAATATTTAAATATTTGAAACGCACCCCCACGGTAAAGCGGTGACCTTCGACACACTGACCTAGTTTTGCTTAGTATCTGGACCTCGAAGGGATGATGACATATAGTAGATCAACGCAAACCACCGCGTCGGAAACATATGCGCAATCTCGTGCGATAACTCGCACCGATCGATGCAAAAGGGGTTAAATTTATCAGATACTAATCGAACCCTCGCGCTAAACAAAACCATACAAACAAAGCCTACGATTATGCCAACTGATAACGGGGTAATTTATGGGCACCACACGATCGATTCCTTGGAGCACGCACGATGACCGAAAAACTATCAAACCCGCGCCACCGGAAGTTATTATTTATGGGATCGACCCACTTTCGGGTTTCGTTTCGGGGAAAAGAAAAACCATTTCCGGTGTAGTAAGTCTCGTGGATAAAGTGCCGTTAATGTAGTTTTCGATGCCGTGAAGTTCGAAGAAAGCACCACCACTGAGACGAGAATATCTTGTGCGTTTCACTCACATACGATTAATAATGCTTCAAAATCCACCGCGGATTAGATGTCACCGAAGACGGACCATTGTGCTGCAAACCTTCCAAGAATACCTTCACCGGAAACGAAGGTAATTTAGAAAAAAAAGCCCGTAAGCATATGAACGCGATCATAAGAACTGGTTTCTTGTTCTAATGGCCTAACAACACGTTCCGCCGATTGGACTTAAAGGGGAAAAAAACTCAATCAACCTCCAGCCCGTCACAACTGGGCGGCACACTAGGCGTCACATAATGACCCTTTGCGACAGAGGGGCGAACCAACGGTGGCCCGCGGTTGTTTGTTGATTATTAATCTCACGCGGCTTAGCTGCACTAACAACAAGTACTTGCCCGCGCCGTATTATGGGCAAACTCTTCCGCGGTTTGTTGCAGTCATGGCCACCAAAGGGCCTGTGAAGTCGTGGTCATAGCAAAAGTGCACTGTCGGTGCATTTAACAAATTAATTTCAACCCCTCAGAGGTCACACGCCAGGTCGCAGCCAAAACAGAAAACTGTGGCAACACATTAATACTGTTACGGAGGTAAGCGCCACTGTTTTCTCTGTAGGTCTCGGTCTGTTCCACGAATGGGCTCCGGAACGGCCAAACATTGCGCCATCACACACAACACGGCTTGGGCCATGGGTGGACTTGGGAAAGACTCCGCAATGCCCATTTCGGAACTCAACGCAGCCGCAGCAGAGTTTTGGGGTTCCAGTTCCGTTTTGTTTGCAGAACTTTATGACCTTTAACACGGTGGCGGCGGAGTGTGCGAATTCGTGATCGGTTCCGTCCCCAGAAGCGAAACTTTGCCTCTTGGGAACCGCGCGTCCGCAAATGCCTGCCACGAAACCCTCCCAAAAAAGGTAACAGAGCTGAGATTTCTCAACCATTTGTTTACCTTTTTTTGGTGGGTCCAAAAGCATATCTCGATGACATCCTGCCGCACGAGTGAAGCCCAAACATGAAACGCGTGTTGGGAGGCGCCCAACGCCGCAGTTATCTCCCGGAACCGCCCAACTTTTGCGCCAACGACCCCAAAAGTTAGGTCCATAAATCGAAACGACGACGTCGTCACCCGGTCGGTGAAGAGACCTCTGGGACGCCCGCCCGCAGTATATGTCCGTAATTATGGACCAAACAGGAAACGGTGACACACTTTCCCATCGGTGGCCCCTGCGACCCGGAGGAGGAACTGTTGGCGATTCCTCGAGATAATTTTCGGAACCACTTCCGCTTTGGGTGTGTAGCGAAAACCCGAAGAAAACGAACGATTTTCAATAAGTCGCGGACGACAACATTAAAAAAGCATTGGCTGTGAAGTGTCACTTTCATTTCCTGTCCTTGGATATCGTCACCGCCATGATTAAAGTAAGTATCGACATCGGAAGACAGACTACTTTTGTAGGTTAATAGTTCTCCCTGGAAATCTTATCTGAAGAAGCCCAACAGGATGCGTAACTGTGACTTCCGGTTGGAGTAAATTTCTCCCGATAAAATGTAAACGCCGCCTCTCACCCGTGTTACTCACCTGGAACATGTCTGTGTCCGGGTCCTCTTTGTACTCTACGATGACGGCCTGGCTGCGGGACAGCGTGTACGATATGGAGTGCTGTCTGGCGTTCAGGATGGCTTGCGATGTCTGGGGCGACTGTACGATGTAGTGTTTGGAGCGCTTGACACCGTTCGACTCCGAGCGCTTGTACAGGACGAATTTCGAGCGACGCCGGCCACGGTCCCCCTGTGGTAGAAAGCCATTATATCTGCAAAAGAAGCGAGAAAATGATTAGCGATCAGAGCACGTTGCTTGAGCGAGCTTATCAAGGAAGGCGTCAGTGACATTCCTCACCTTCAGGGGACACACACAGAAAACGATAATTAAAAATGACATCGATATCTCAAAGTCAAACTTAGGGTGGAACAAATCTGGGCAAATCTCAGAATGGAGAATGCGGTTTCTACACTCCCAGCTATTTGGGATCCGAACGCGAAAAAAGGCACAGACGAGGGTACGATGAGTTCATTAGGCAGGATATGCTAGCTAAGTGGACACGCCACCACCACCGGCCGAATCTTTCTTGTGCTTTTTGCCGGTCACCACGGCGGAGACTTTGATAACGCTCTCCTTCATCAATCTCTGACTTGTAGGGACTTGGCGGCTTTTTCGGGACCCGCGAAATGGCGTCAAATTGTATCGAATTACCGACCATCGCACCACGGGATGACATCCGGACGCCATTAATGGCCCTCTCTCCGGCGTTTCGCACACCGCCGTATCATTTCCCATCATTAAACACGCTGCTGACCCAGGCTCGGACGGGCGACAGATTTGAGCAATTAAAATCACACCGAATTCAGCGAGTGGTGCTCTGTAACCCGATACTTCGACGAAGGTTCCCCAACATTCGTAGGGTACCGCGCGAAATGTAGAACACGAAAAAGCTTCGCTGGCTTACGATGCGTGCCAGGTTTATAGAAAAACTGAGAATAACTAATCGGTGGTGCGCACTTAACGTGCTCTGCACTCAACAAACAAGCGATCAGAAAAAACCGACTTCTTTGCACGAATTAATGTGTGCCAATCCGTGAATTAACATGCGGTTTCCAATTACACGCTACAGCACCACGCTCAGTCGCATTAGGAATCGCCCAACACATCCTTAGACCTTGACTTACAATTCGATCAAATCGTTACACTTGACCTGGAGCGGGCGCCCCGCACCGCACTGAGAGAGAAGTTGGTTAAAATATTCCATTTTCTTGCCGACCGTGGGTCGGAAGCAAACCCAAAACCCCACCGCGCGTACTTCCGTTCCGTTTTGTGAGTTTCCCTCTGCTAGGCGAAGCGGAAAAAATCGCACAAAACGAACCGATGTACATGCCAACCAAGCCAACCAGTCAGCCAGAAACCGTCGAGCCGGTGTTTGGTCAAGGTTTCACCGGGGCCAGCAAAAATACACAGACACCGTCTTCTCTGCCATCGATCGATCGACGGCAATCACCTGGCCGCGAAGGACACGAACTCAAACGTTGGAGCGTCTGGCGGACGCGAAAATGTTGGCCAACAGGCCACGACGCGTTCGCGGACGTTTCTCGAGTGGAGAGCAGGCAGAGTGCGAGCTGCAACCTTCGATGGCCCGGCGGCGAACCACAAAAAATCGGGACAACTTTTCTGGCGGTGGTATTGATTTTTCGTCCACAACGCAGAACTTTAAGAACCCTTCCGGACCTATACAGGTGGCAGAACACGGGAGTGTCTGCCACGCTGACCTCAGTTTCTCGTAGCACCATCGATCGATATGTAACGTCAAACACTAGTGTGCTAACCAACTAACCCAAATCTATCACAAAACGCAACTACTAGAAATCCTGCCGTTTCGATTGCCACACGATGGCTGGCGACGAAAACGAACGCCTTTTCCGTGTGCAGTCATGCTGCATCGCATGTGACCTCGATCCGATCGGCCACGCTAACCTCCTCCAGCACATTGTCGGTGTATGACGCAATGGATGAGATAACATTAGACTGACGCACCGCAGATTAGAGGCCAGCGCGGCGAGGTCTGTAGGCCACCGGATTTTACTGAGGACCACCACCGTATCATAAATGCGAAGCCCAACGTGCAACACGAACAACAATGCATATGGATTTATCCATTAATAACAAGCCGGCCCCACGCCAACGACGATGGCAATGAAGCAACTCGCTGCACGCAGATGCATCAAAAGTGCACCGTGCATTATTATTAAAAATGCAACCACACACCACACGGCCCTTTCCGGTAACTACTCGCTCGGACTGCTCGCTGTCACACGGGTACGTTGACAAACGAATGGCCGAGAAAATCGATCGAACGGAGTGCAGAGATTGTGGGGCTTTTTTTTGCCTACAATTTGGTCCTCGCCCTTTACGAATCGGCGGGCTGTGTGCGTCCCTGGGCATTCCCGGGACAGCAAACGGTCCGGTGGTGCTGTGTCGCTGTTGCCGACTGATGTGCAGGCGGCAACATCATCATTACCGGCGACAACGACGGCGGCCATCATTCGAGGGCCGCACCAAGTACGGGGCGGCATCTTCTGCCGGTGCCGCCTTCCAGACACGTTTTAGAACCGTAGGCACCTCACCGCAAAGCGGAAACCACTGTAGCTAAGAGGCTTCTCCTCGGTAGGAAAGACCCTTAAAGAAGCGCCCCACGCCGTCATTCTGCTGCTGCTGCGGCGTGTTGTGAAGGATGTTCGTCTGTCGTTCGTGGGGATTAACGAAACATAAATTAGACCCAAACGATGGCCACCGCAGCGGTTAACGCGCCCCCCATCAGTATGAACCCCTCCGTCCCCGCAACCTGCTTCGCCGGCGTTCCTTCACACAATCTTGCGGTTGGCCCGGCCAACACAAGACTTAAATCTCTCCCCGTCCCCGAGGCACTCCGAGGAGGAACCTTTTTTGCGTCTTCTCCTTCATGGAACTCCTTCGACTCTTGAGGTGGCCGGCAGCGGTTCTCGAAGGTTCGTTCTCTACAATAAACTCCTCGAAACCACACACACACAAAAAACAGGAAAATCAAATCAAAACACAGTCCCGAACTTAGGCGGGACCCGCCGAGGATTTGTTTAATGATGTTTTACGAGTTGAGCGTTTAAGAGAACCTTAAGAAGCAGCCTCCGGTCCGCCGGACACACGCACGCATGAATGGCAGCTTCTTCGTCGTCTTCACAACAAGCTGGGAAGAGGGCTCCCTTCTCGCGGGTTGTACCGTTACACGCCACCGGCGCAGGAATCGAAAGTCACTCTCCATCAATCTCGGGCGTTTTATTTGAAAAGAGAAGGCCCGGCCCCTGATCAACTAAAAACTTGCCTAGCGCGCGTGGCCGGCCATTGATGGATTTCGGCTCGCGAAGGAGCGCTAATATTTTATTCAGCGACACCACCAACGTGTTCGACGTTTCCTAAACGAAGGCCAAAGAAGGACCAACACGATCGGTGATAGGAATACAGAATTCTTCTTCGTTGCAGCTTCGCATGGAAGTTGTTCTCGGAAACCCGGAGAGGCCCGGGACCCACGTTTGGGGGGATGGATGGTACACTAAATTAAATTTAGTATTTAAACTTATCTTTCCACCGAAATCAAAAACAAGTTTCTCCTCGCCCGCGTCCCGCTGGACGCTGGTGGCCACAAGGCGTTATTTCCTCGTTTACTTTAACGTGTTCTTCGGTTCGGTTCTTCGCCGCAACGCACAACTCAACCCACCCTTCGTATCGCTTCCTAGGGCACACACCTGAACGAGTTCTCTCTCCACGCGGCTTGTAACTCGAAAAAAGTGACGACGAAACAAATCCTCTTCATCATGCTGGCTGGCTGGTTGTTGGGTTCGCTCCGAAATGATCGACCATCGGATCGGGCGCGGGACGAATGGCCGCCCGCCGAGAGCATAACGAAGCCAACCCGAAACCATTGCGAGATGCGCATTTCAACCAAATCGGCAGAGACTCGAAAACCGTAAGACGTCTTGATGATCTCCGTCTCCGATCTGCAGACGACGCGTTTTTCGGTTCCAACTCCAACTGCTCAAGAATGAAACGAACCGACGAAAGGTGGAGCCTTCTTCGGCAAAACCCAAAACCGAAGCACTGACGACGTCCGTCGCGTAGTGGCAACAACCACCGCAGCAGATCCGCCGTCACTCTTCAACAGAGAGGGGACACGGCGATCAACGAGATTGATGATTTTTAATTCCACCCGGCGGCCCGGTGACGGTGCCTCGGACCAAAAACTAAATCAAACCCATCCCCCGAAAAGAGGTCCCGCCAAGAGCCGTCTCTAAGAGAAAGAAGGAACTGTAGTGGCCCGCGGGCGCGCTGCCATCAAAGAGGAATTAGACAGCGGCGAGAGAGCTGAGTTCACGGTAATTGTGCGGTCGGCTTTCGGATTACTTCTAACTCCCCGCGCGCGCCAGCCACGCAGCACTTCACAGAAGCAACAGGACCACGCGAGTGGTATGGCTCCAATTAGGGTCTCTCGCTCGGGCGATCTACACGCGGCAGTCCAATCCAGCAAAAATTTCACACCGCAAAACCGAAATGCGGGAAGCAACGTGACGGCTCTCGCTCCATAATACTTCTGCCTCCTTCAAGACTGACCGACCCCTGGCAGACAAGAAACAAAACAGAGGCCAACATTGTAATGCTGGCTCCATAGCTTGGCCACAACAGCTGGCGGCCATAACAAATCGAAAAGGGATTTTGCCCGAGCGGCAACGAGCAGAAAACGAAGTCCAGCGCGCGTCCCGACATCACGGAAGACGAATTAAAATCTTCAAGATGGAATTATTTTGAGCGCTGCACTTCGCCGTATGCAGGCGCAACATCTTCAACGTCGCCACAAGAAACACCCCGAATGACCGTCACACGGATACTCAACCCTCCCGCCGCGAATGAAAGACACTGTTTGATGTCTGGGCCGCGGCACGCAGCAGAGCAGCCCCCGGAGCAACACCACCGACCACCGACACTTTTCGCGAGGAGAGAACAATCCCCTTTTAATGGCACAACAACCGACGAACACGGTGTGCTGTAAGGAGGAGTGCCAACCATATGCTAAACGGCGTGTCCGAATCCCGATAGTGATTGGTCAGCGCGCGGTCAGCAGCAGCAACACTATATGCTAGGCACGAAAGTAATAAATTGTTTGCGGAGTTGTTTCCGGATACAATGTAACACATCGCTCAATAAGTCCGTAGGATAGCTTATAAAACAACAATATTTTGATATAATTTGTATTTATTCATCAACATAGTCTCCTTTTAAGGCGATACAGTCAGTCCAACGCTTCTCTAACTTTTCGATACCATGTTTGTAGAACGATTTATCTTTCCCTTTAAAATATGCCTCAGTTTCGGCAATGACCTCCTCATTCGATCCAAATCTCTTTCCCTGGAGCATCCTTTTGAGATCCGAGAACAGCCAATAATCGCTGGGGGCCAAATCTGGCGAGTATGGTGGATGGGGCAACAATTCGAAGTGCAATTCATTCATTTTCACCATCGTTTTCATTGACTTGTGACACGGTGCATTGTCTTGATGAAAGAGAAATTTTTTCTTCTTCATGTGCGGTCGTTTTGCGTCGATTTCAGCCTTCAATCGTTCCAACAATGCCATGTAATATTCGCTGTTGATTGTTTTACCTTTCTCAAGATAGTCTATGAACAAAATACCATGACTATCCCAGAATACGGAGGCCATAACCTTGCCAGCAGAAGTTTGAGTCTTTGGGCGCTTTTGGGCGGCTTTCACCGGCTGGTGTCCACTCAGCCAACTGCCGATTTGACCCAGGAGTGAAGTGGTAGATCCATGTTTCATCCATTGTGACGTAGCGACGAAAGAAATCCCTTTTATCACGGTTAAATAGGGCCAAACATGCCTCAGAATCATCGATTCGTTGTTGTTTTTGGTCCGGTGTTAGCAAACGCGGCACCCATTTCGAACAAAGCTTCCGCATACCCAAATGTTCATGCAAAATGGTAAACACACTGCCTTCTGATATCTTTACGGCCTCAGCAATCTCCTTCAATTTCAATTTGCGGTCGGATAAGACGATTTTGTGGACTTTTTGTATGTTTTCTTCAGTAACTGCCGAATTTGGGCGACCGGAACGTTCAGCATCATCGGTGTTCGTACGACCACGTTTAAAGTCACCAAACCACTTCTCAACCATTTGCCTCGATGGAGCAGAGTCCGAATAACATTTGTCAAGCCACTGTTTAGTTTGCAGGGTATTTTTTCCCATCACAAAGCAATGCTTAATGAGCACACGAAATTCTGATTTTTCATTTTTTTTCAATTTACAAAAGTTGATTGAATTGTTCACACTGTAACTTGGTAAATAATAGTCCGAATGTCATGAAACTTTGACAGATATCGTTTGAAGGTTGGTACTGTCTAAAAATCATAAGGATTCTGTATTTGTTTCGCCATCTATATGTCATCCTGCGAACTTATTGAGCGATGTGTTATTCTTTTTATGCTTCGTTACACCGATAGAGTGCGTATAGGCATCGCATCGCTAGAAACATAGTCCCTTTGAGAACAACCTCATCGGCACCGTTTAGCAGGAGTTGCCTTTAGCACTGCGTCGTGTTTAAATGTAATGGTCTAATAACAGTACTCTGGACCAGCTGACAAGAACGAATAGACACTGTAGTACATGATTATAGTCTTCTCGTATGAATTGTGGACGATTGAGGAACTATTGTTGGTGCAGTGATTCACTTTTGTACTTTTGTTTTTTGAGAGATAACTGATGCCATACGTGGAGTGATTCATTCACTTCGTGTTCCAGGGATTTGCACAGAATAGAAGCGCTTTAGGACGAATTTCATTCAATAAAGCAGTCAAGATTGGTCCAAATTGCAGTAGCACAATGCAGTTTTGACTTGCACAATTTTAATTCTGTTTACGACATTTTCCATAAAAACTAATAAACTAAGCTAATTGTACAGTTCATCTTCGAAAATTTAAATGCAAAAATATCTCCACGAATATTACACGACTTGCTCACTTTTAATTCTACAATAATTTTTACAATGATTTCCCTCTTATTCCCCTCAAAATACCGCGACAGGCGACGAGTTTGTTGAACTTTTCCGACCGATAACCGTATCGGTTCCGATGCTATACATCAGCACATCGGAGCATAACATCTCTTTCGGGCCTGAAGCCACGCTGAACAACATTGATCGATCGTGCCCGAGAACCGGTTATGGAGCGCGTCTCGTCGTCGCCACCACCACCGTCACCGTCGCCGGCCGGTGTCCGCTTCACCAGCATAAAATGGCGCAGCCAGGGCACTGCTGTTTGACGTATCGGGGTCTCTCCCACGAAAGTTCTTCGCCGGTAGAAAGGGAGCGTGTTCCAGCGCGGCCACCACACCATCACCGGCCAGAGAAATGGAAATCTGGTAATAAATCGAAAACAATTCCCGTCACAGCAAAAGCGAACCGGAGCAAAACAACGTCAGTCGATCACGCTCGAGAGAGTCAGAGTCGCCTACACACGCGAGGTGGCGGGGCGCCATGACTTTAAAGCCTGGGCAGGACGCGGCAGCCAGCTAATGGGTGGCCCATTTCTCTGCTCCGGACATGTTTGCTTTTTGTTAAATCGTCTTCGATTTCGCGTGATGGAGTTGGGGAGCTTCAGAAATCGAAAGGTTAAAAAACAGACAGAAGCGAAAGAGTGTCTGCAGCAGCAGCAAAGAGCATTCGGTTCTTTCGCCAACGGGCTTCAAATCATGATAGGTCTCTATGCCTTTGAAAAAAGGAACACTTTAAGACAGCTGCCTTCGCGAGCGGTTCACGATGCCGTTCTGGGGGCTGAACTTTGCGCAGACCGCTGCAGCCATCATTCACAAAACCCTTCGTTCCATTCCCTTACAGAGAGTCATGCGATTCTCGTCTACCAAAAGACACCGAGAGCGCATTAATGCTCCCAAAAGCCGGGGCGCTAGGAGAAATCGAAAGCAGTAAACCCAAACCAAGACCATCGAACCATCCACGGTCTGTGTTTGCGTCACGAGGCGGGTGATCACGACCCACAGCAGCTGATCGACGGCGCCGCCGGAATAATGCGCGACTGTTGGAAAGGGATTTTCCATTCCCTTTCGTTAATTTGGTGTAAGGACGAGCAAAATGGTGGTTTTCGGTGCCAAAGTGGCACTCGAGGCGGCAATCAGTATGATCAGTGTGGAATCGGCTTATGTGAATCGGTATTTCACCCAAAATAGGTGAACTTTGGCCAATGCGATAGCCCCCTTTCCCCGAAGCACATCTTCGACTTACCCTAGTATCACCAGTTCGCCGTATCTCACTCGGGGTTTATCTGTATCTGCATCACTTTCCGTGATCATCGGAGACTCTGTGCCGTCACCCCTGGAAAATGAAGAGAGAAGATTAGATAAATCGGAAAAATTGAAACAAAATGGGAAATACATATGCTACGAAGTCTAGTGAAAATTCGGAAGGAGAGATACCACCGATTCACGCCTTTCTTCCATCCCAATGCATCCAATTCCTCGGGCCACAACAACAGCAAATACGCACGCGAAGGAAAGCCCTTGCCGCACGCAATCAAGGGGCCCATTGGTCCATGGCTTCCACGGCTCTTGATGGACCTCTTCGTTTTCTGCCCCCGACAAAGTGGGCCACCATTATAACTTGTGCGAATCATTGCGTGTCTCCGAGGTTTCCCACCGAGAAGAGAGTTGAGTTGGTGAAGGCCTTTGATTTTGGTGGCCTTCAACAAATAGCGAGCAAAAAATGGAACAAAATAAAGAAAAGAAAGCACCTTGAAGCCGCCCCAGGCATTGCGAGAGGCAGCGAAGAGTGTAAATGGGAAGAAAAATAGCTAAAGCAAAACCTTCATGACCTAATGGTGCACTACTGAAGAAAATGACCAGCGGAACGGAGTGCTGGTCTTCGAGAGTGTCAGCAACACCCACCACCATATCGCTCACTGCAGTTGCGGCAGTGCACATTTCGGAGCCTTGTACTCAGTGCTAATACCTCGAGATTCGATCGGGAAAAAAGGATGTCCCCCGCTGGGTGTGCCGCGTCTGTACCAAAGTGCACCTCATCTCCGGGGCACCATCCATCGTTCACCGTCAGCTCACTCCCGCAAAGAGCTTATGATTCAAACACGCTGCTGCCGTCCACCAATAAATCTTACCGCATCCACCACCAACCGGTGGAAAGGCAGACTTCTGTGGGAGTTCTTCCAAGAGAGCCCACCAAGAGATCCATCGAACGAACTAGAACATCTGGAAGACATTGACAAGGCGGCGGGCTTCGTGTCTTCACGTGCTTCATTACGGCCCCAATGATGGGCTGCTCATCCGACGAGTTCTCGATCGTTCACCGGACGATATTTATAGCCGCCGGCGAAGCAAGAAGAAAGTGATTCCCCACGAAGCGTAGCGTCCCTCCCACAAAGAACACTACTCTAACCGCCATTAAAAATATTACGAATAAGCTCTTCGCCGCGAGAACATCGAGGGCAACCGATCATCATGGGCGCTCATCTCATCATGGGCGGTTGTGATCGGGGACGTCCAATCGGACGTTAAGGGCACCTCCACATACTACAATGTGGTGCGCGCGCCCATACACTACTATTACTGGCTTTGGACTCTTCGACTCATTTTATACAGTGGCACTGATAAGCCACTCTGGATTTATGCTTACTGAAGTGCTGTGCCTAAGTGGCGACCTTCAAAGCCAAACGTCTAGCGAAGCGAAACTATTGTAGGAACGGCTTGGGCAGTATCATACTAGTCAAGTTGGGTCCACCGTGCCAATGACTGTAAGACCGTCGATTGGAAAAGCGTAGGGAAAATGGTAGATTTCAATCCAAGCCCACTCCACTCCAAGAAAGCAAACGTGTTCCGAGAAAGCCATTCCTAGAATAGCTCAATTACCCACAAACAAATATTGTGCTCCGAGTTCGGGACACGTGTCGCCGACAAATTAGAACTTCGATCTTTCCTCGGACTGTTCGGAAGGTTCAGTGACATTTCTCGAGGAATGCGATGCTCACCCACCATTTAGGCACGAAAAGATGCACGCTGCAGCAACAATCGTCTCAATGAGTACTTCTCCATAAATACTTTCGGTTGCCAATGGAAGGCCCGGACCCAGCCATAAAAATCGCCTTAAACCTAAGGAGTTCCCAAAAAGGAAACACGCCCCGAGAGCGACTTTAGGAGAACGTTCCACAACAAACCGGAGAGCGTTTTATTCATTTCCACCATTCCCGGGTTTATGGTTGTATGGAGACTCCGACGAGACATTCCGTCACCCACCGATCACTCGCGGCGCGAAGGATTGATAGGTGAGTGCAATTAGAGGGCGACCCACAACGCACCTTCCAGGTCCCTCCTCTCTACGCCCGTCCCCGTTTGCCCGGCGGCTAATTATGAAAATTGTTCACAACTGACGTTACGTTTTACAACTTCCTCGTTCGCGCGTACGATAGATAGCGTCGTCTTCCGCGCGGCGCCGAACCAACATTTGCCCCCTTGGTGGCCGCCCTCCGACAACAGAATATGGAATCGATCAAAAAGGGCACACACTACGGGGCGGACTACTATCCCGCTACTACCCTCCCGATCAGCCACCAGCCAGCCAACAGCTGGAATCAAAACGCGATCAAATATTCACACGGCACGGCCCGGTGAAGGTTTAATCGATTACGATAGTAATGCTAAGCCGTTTGTGAGGCGGTTCCCGATCCTAGGGAGCAGCCCTTGTTGCCCTCACCCTTGACTGCTTTTAATCTCGCGTGTTACAAGAGACCCTCCTCGTGTAATTACGCGTCACGAACACAGAGTACACAAGTGGTCGCGGGTCGTACGAGTTCCCTCGGCTCGAGAGCGCGCGCGGTTGACGTCAACGTCAACCGCTGTACGTAGAGTCTGCCCCCAGCGCGCACTTGACTCGAATCGCTCGATGATGATGATGGCTTGACCGGCTCGATTATTCTACCCACCAGCACACACTATATGCAGGACTCCGTGGCGCGGTCGACGCGCCGATTGAGCTGACGTTTACGTCGAGCCAAATCAGCTGAGCCGCGACCCCTCAATATACAGCGTCTGTGTGTGGGTTTGTTATCGATTTAATGGCGAGCCGTCGTTGTAGTTCCGAGTTCTGGGCGCGCTATCAGCGCCGAGAGCAAAGTCAATCGCAACTCAATCAACTAACTGGGTAAATAAAACAGCACCTAATGCAGTCTGTCTACCCGTCGTGGCGTATCTTCCAGCGACTGTCATGTCAACATGGCCCAGGGTAGAACTTCAAACACACTAGTACAACTTACAATTCCTCTGAGAAGCAGTTGAAAGACACAATCGTAAGTCAGACAGTTTTCAACACAGGATTAGGAGGGCACTCGTCTAGAAGTGATAGCGCACCACTTCGTGCATTGTCCAGAACTTACGCCCCTCTGTCCTTGAAAATTCCTACGTGGGATTCCACACGTTTGATAAGACCAACTACAACGAGCAGTCGAAACGTCAACGTTGACAGACGGTTACAACGAGTGAAAAGTAGCCCCAGGAAAGGGGCGGAAAGTGAATATTGTCCTCAGATGGATATTTCCGTCGTGCGTAATAGGAGGAAGTACTTTGGAGCCGCCAGGAGCCAGACAGTGACACTTAGCAAAGTAGTGTTAACGAGGACGGATGCCGCACACTAATTGATACACTCGACCCAGACACAGAGATGGGTCCCAAAATAGACCACCAACATCCATAGAGGAATCCCCAAAAATGCCAGGCCCCACGTTTCGTTCCACAATCCGCTGCTTATAAGATACCCGCCCGTCAACAACCATCAACTTCATCATGTGCGTCGATTGTCGCTTCATCGTCCAAAGGAACAAAGATGGTGGAAGCAATCCTTACAAAACGCGGCGGATCGTCCCGTGCATGAGTTGCATACCGACCAGACGGGGAGCTGCTGCTGCAGTGTGGTAGTAATTAGTATTCCCTCCTGCACCGCGACGAGACAGATAATTGCGCTCCGTGTTCGCGCACTGACTTCCGACGACGCCACCGCCGTTCACCGCTTCTCGGAGGACGTCGTAATATGTGTTTATCTTTTCCTCATTGGAGTAGTTTCGAAAACAAAGGCCCTCCCGCCCGATGATATCATGCAAACGGACTAATCAACTGCTTCATCCTAGGCCGTGGATAAGACAGACGGCAGACGCCCTGATGGCCGCGTCATGTACCGCTGCTCCTTCTTCCCATTCGCAACAAGTGAGCGGCAAGAAGATAGAGATCGCACAAACATGGAACGAAATTTAAAACAATTTAGCGAACCACATCTTGCCCCGCAAAACCCGATTAGAGAGACCCGGTCAGTGGGCTGATCATGGGGAACTCGCTGGCTTTATCGGTCAGTGGTTCAACGAGATAGCCTCCCGCGGGTTGGCCAATTTTAGCAAAACCGCTCATTGTCTTCCACTCAACCCCGCACCAGCTCTGCTGTTTTCCTGCGCGGTTTGGTGGTTTCTATCGGCCCCATTTTGTTGCTGATGAGTTGTGGGGAAAAGACCCGTCTTACCACGTCCAGCGATAGGTTTTTGCGGTTTTCGGTACAATCCCCCGATGGGGGGCTCATTCTAACCCGGGAACACAACTGGACCAGAGAAAGCGGCGGGGACAGAAACAGTTAGCTAGTGCAATGGATGAGGGGTTCAGACCTCAACTTCCAGCTGGCGGACTGATCAGCGGGCGCGGTCCGAAAGCCGGTGGAAGTAGTAACCGGCCATACTTTGCATGGGAAGTGGAAGCGACAGACAGACACACAGTGGAATGACCCCCGCCCGCAGGCATTGTTTTGTTTTCGCTTGGAAAGGCCCGCGAACCATCTGTCATCTGTCATCGGCGGCCGGCTGTCAGTGGGGAGAGAACAGCCCCCACAACTCAACTCCGCCGTTTGGGGCGGCGCAGGGCTTAAATAACCAACGCACACACAACGCGATTGCGGGCGCAAGTCCCGGCCCCAGACCCATACACGCAAATCGGGCCGCTGTCTGTGTGATCTGTCGTTCTACGTTGCTCTCCAAAATTTCTCTCTCCCGAGAGAGAAAGAGAGACCGTGGGTTTAATGACCGACGCCCCAACCGGAACTCTTCCGCGACCGTTTAGCGCCGGCCCGCTCCTCCGCAGGGGTCAGTGCGCCACACCATCATAATCGAATCTGCCCCGGACCACCACAAAGGGAGTAAAAGCTGCGCTAAAGTGGTAGCAAAACAATCACCCGGGTACCCGGGAGGAGCAGTAACAAACAATCGAACGGAGCGACGCAGAACCGGTAGTCCGGAGGAGGAGGCCACCTGTGGGACTCGAACCGTAGCGATGGCCTCGGCGCAAATGGCGTAGAAAGCGCGATTTTGCGTAGCGCGGCGCGCTGTTCTCGATGTCTGAGATCAACCCGTTAGGAACATGGGGCTGCTGCTGGTGATTCGTCGGCCATTCGTGACCGACGGGGCCCTAGTCCACACGTTCGCCGAATGCCTACGATGTGCACGGCAAATTGTAAGGATGAGTTCACCCGGCCACGCTTCAGCGCTCTCGATTGCGCACGGCTGTGCGCACGGACTTACCGCGGACGACCAACGAGTACTGCAGGAGGCGTTATAATTGCGAGAAAAGATTGCCAGTTCACCACTCAGGAATTGCGGCTCCGTCCCTTCAGAACGACTTCGATATTTTACGGTTCGATTGCATTCCCGTCAGGCACGGTAAAAGCCGAATGTCGAAGGAATACTGTCGAATGTCGTAGATAACTTGGGCATTTGGGCAATGTTGTTTGTAGCAAATGTTACAAAACAAGTCGAGTATCTTCTAAACTTTATCAAGCTACCGGTTGTCCCTTATCAGAAGTAGCGCATACGGCACACGAAGTTGTGCTGCGTACAAATATTTATTTTTCCGCACTTACTCTTACGCTATCTTATCTCAGGGTGCTGCTCAGGGGCCCATGGAAAGGAAGTTCCGGCGAAAGGAGAGATAAATTTCCACGACCCTGCATTGCATATAGTACAATATTTTCATAAACAAAAGAAGAAAATACCACACGCAGTGGGCGATATGAAGGCAACGCATCGGGGGCAACAGTAATGTAATCGTTGAATACTCGAAGCTGATAGTTTTAGCTTCTGGAAAACCTTTTTGCTGTGCCCTTGGATACGGTGAACGGTAATAAAATTTTATTCAATAGCAAAACCCGTTTTCTGGTTAAATTTGAGCACCATCAGCATAAGCCGTCTGGTATCATGAACAAACATGCGACTGATCCACCGATGGGGTTCTCATTTTACGACGACAAAATATATGTTCGCTTCGTGAGTTGACCGTCGCGCCCGGCACTATTATAATCCTTCCAACGGTCGGTCGATGTTTCGAGTCGTGTCTCGCGTTGCTTGAAAAGTGCTTACACACTAAACAATCTTATCGATCGGATTCGAGAGGCGGTTTGAGCCTCCTTGCGCGTTTGGTGGCAAGGCCCGGCAATTGGTTGAACTTGACAGAGGAGAGAGCGCGCACCACTGGCCTCATTTTTTCCTAAACGCTGACCGACGGCAAAAAGGACAACGGACACCCCGCTCAAAAGGACGATTTTGTTGGCAGCACATCGACCGCAAAAGAACTGCAGCAAACGGTGACGGTGTGACGTCATGAGTGTGCCACTTTCGCAGAACGGAACAAGACAGCATTATGCGGCCAGCATAATGTACAACGCAAACGCCACCAACGGGCTGGGTAGTTTTATGTAAAACATTATCCGCTAATTCTCCTGCTGGTGGCAGCAGCAGCACCGGCAGCTGCCCAGTTCGTTCCAACGGTTTCGCCATCGTCAGCAAAATTATGCGCGGCGTCAGCAGCAGGATCGAAACCTTCGTTGAAAACGGCACTCAACTGACCGCAGACATCGATGGAACCGCCAAAGACAGCTGACGGCGTGCTATGAGCGGGTTTATTCGTTACTCGGCATGTGCGCCACATAAAGAGGGCCGGCTGTGAGAGTGAAATTTTAGTCACGCTTCGTAACAACAGCTGGCCTCTTGCTGCGTGTGTTTTAAAAACGCTAATGAAGCGGCTCAAATAAGAGATCGATTATCGCGACAAAATAAATAAAAATATGTACCATTCACTCTTGCGGGCTTTACCACGATCGCTGCCTCACAGCAGGCGCCAATTTGTCCGAAGAGACTTGTTCCACTGTGTTTCAATAAAGATTACATCACTTGATAAAAATCGAAATCATAAAAAGGAGCCAACTCAATATGACCACACACCATCACAACAATTGCATCACAACGGCGCAACGGCAGCCACGCTTCGTTAAGCTCCGACCAACAAACAACCGATCCCCCAGATCGATCATCGATCAGCCGTAAAATTAATTAGCAGTTTGTGATCGCGGTGTAGCTAAGAGGTAACGAAAAGACAGGTGGATCCAGCCGGCCGTACCCACGAACCGACGACCTCTACGCGATCTGATCATGCCACAGAGATATCGGCTGACGATAAACATAGTTCACAAAAATAGGAAAAAAGCCATTTAGACTAGAACACAAAAACAAAACTCTTTAATGCAAAAATTGGAAAAGAGAACCGAATGTTGCATAAGTGGACCCCACGACAGAGGTCATAAAATCCATACGTCATCACCGTACCTGTGCCAAATGTTCCTGAGTCATTCCGTCGAAAGAGTGTCCATGTGTCATCCGCGACACATGGCCACGCCAACTTTCAACCTTTTTCAAATCACACTTGTCAATCTGCGTGACCGTTCCTCGAAGCATGACATGCACAGCACGGAGCCCATCGATGTACTAAGAACGCTGAAATAGTGATTCGAATTTGAGGCCAAATGTGCGACAATAGAAAAAAGGCGGATGAAATGATGTCACCACAAACCTTACAGCAAGACCCCGATTAGCCTTGCGGCGGACGCGAAATGCAACTATTGCTCAATTGCCCCATCAAAATCCTAGTGAAGGTTCCGATTTTTGCTCCAAACTGCGGGTTACGTACTTGGCCACGAAGCATGGGAATGATTGGCTCCCTCTATCATCTCTCACGTTCCACTCACAGTGCAACCTTCTTCGGCGATTGCGAAATAATGCACGTCATAAAATTGCAGCACAGGGCGCGCGCGTGCACTTGAGTGACCAACCGCAACCGGGAAACGGTGTCCTCGGGGGCTTCGTACAGAGGAGCGCGCGGTGGGCGCGGCTCGCACGGCCACTGTGTTGCTACATGGAGCAGAACCAACGAAGAAAATTGAAACAAACGATGATAGATAGTAATTTTAATGCACTCGAGATGATTAGCCAGATAATTTCCCGAAGAAACACGGTACCGCATACGGCAGAAAGGTAGAAAATCATTTGGCACAAAGAATGTTTGTGGCAAACATGGTGTTTGCAAAAGGCAATTGGCGTTAACTGAGCTTGCGAAGCGATTCCAAATTAATGTACTAGCGTTAAGGAGACTCTGATAGGTTCAATGCAATCGATTGCGCAATGTGTCCATGTCTGTGACAATAATCAATGCATGTGCCATTCTTGTCACCGATATTTTGCGCTACATCCAAAGAGGTTGCATAAAATATTAATTTATGTTTTAGCACCATAATGAATTGCAATGAGCTGTGATTGATTAATGATCAATTAAACGTCATCAAGAAAATCAACTCCGATCATTATTTAGTGATAATAGAACGATGGTGACAAATGACTCGTCTTTGTCAAAAATTGATTGATAAATAAAAAAAATGAATTCCCAAGAAATTAATGTCAGGTCACACGTCCAATGATCCATTAATGATGTGTAACGGTGCTCCCAGCTACTGATCGAGATACGATGCCACTAAAAGAAGTTAAAACAAAATCGGAGGACGACCCATTAGGTCCACGTAATTTATAATGACTTCGTTCCACATTTTTCACTATATCGGCGCGAAATGGAAAAAAGTGGCACTAACGCAACGTTAGCAACAGACTTTCTTTCGATGAACGCATCATCATCATCCGCAAGCCAGCCGCGACGCGACATCATCTGTCGCATTAAATATTTATGGTGTTTTTGCATAAGATGATGGCAGGGAGCAGGAAATGCCGCAGTCACCTTGGGAGGGCGAGCTGCTACAACGCAGCTGTTGAGAAATAAATAGTCCAGGAACACAACAGCGAAAAAGCGAAAGGAAACGTTTGCGTCTTGTAATTGGAGGAACTTTATGCGTCATTTTAATCTTCTCTGCAACAAGCAAAAATTGCCAACAAACCGAAATTGAGCTGCATTTGCAAGGAAACGCTTGTAGAATGAATTACAAGTTCAACAAATGGCCTCCAGGCATACTCTGGACTGCCAGCCAGAGGTGCCACCTGAGGAACCTCGGCGATCAGCAATTATTTGCAACAATAAACAGGCCCATTAAATGCTTAGCTCATCTCGTAGAAGGAAAAATCATTAGAACACGATCATAAAATCGTCATTAGCCGCAGAGCAAACAGGCTGTGCCGGGAGAGACACCTGACGACCCCAGGCTTCCTCACCGTGACCTCCTCGAAGGACCGAAGCCATACTACGAACCTGTTATTATGTCATCCGTGGCGTATGCAAAATGAATCAATAATTGCTAGGCCCTCTCGGAACACTGCGGCCCGCTCCAGCCTCATACGTGAATGCATGTGAAAAAATATAGCTCTGCTTCGTGGAATTGGAAATTGTTGAACATAAACGGAAATGGTGTTTTTTTGTTTAATCTGCTTTCTATGTGCCCAACCCGATAGCATGTTCGAAACCTTCTGTCGATACCCTTCACAGCAGGATATTGCACAGGATGTGGCAAACCCAACAACACACGAGAGGATCGAGCGAGCAACGAAGATCTTGGTAGGCAAAAGGTACGAAAACCTTCACCGCAATTTTCCCTAAAATCCCTCGGAACAGCCTTTCGCTCGCACCGGTGTCCGATTTCTTTTCTGACACCGAGAGCCCGAAAAAGATCTCCAACGTTGTTGTTTATTTCTTCTGCAAATTATGTGAAGGACAGGTAGATGGATCTTCGGCTTATACGCCCGTAATGGGCTGCCGAGGTTCCTCTTTATGAAACGACACAAGGACTTGTGAGGGAGGATCGAATGTCGGAAAGGACAAAAGCAACCAGCGTGAGAGGAGCTTTCAACGTAAACTTAGAGGGACGCATATTCCCTTGAAACAGCTTTAGGACCGTATGAGACACCTCAAGAAAATGTCCGTGCCTAGTTTATTATGTTGATTAGAGTGCTACCAATGCTACCGAAACTCACCGTTTCACCATGCTTTCGACGACGTTTGTTCCGTTGGTCTCCGTAATGTCGGCGCTTTCCTCGACCGAGCCTATGTTGTGTTCCGTGATTTCCGTCTGTTCCTCGCACTCACCTCGGCCGGGTGTGCGCGCGGAAACGGACTAGCTAGTGACCAGCAACAACAACAACACCACGCAGTAGCGACGTAGCAACAGCCCTCGGCCGTTGACGAACGAATTGGCGACGGTTTTATTATTTTTTCTACGTTAATTTCCACGCGCCCGCGATCACCGATGGGCGGCCGTTTACTTCCTTACTTTGCGCGAGACCAACGGAAATCAGCCCGACCGTCAACCGACTTTCTCGGTCGTACACACGCCCGCACATACGCACACACAACACCACACGTGCCTTGCCCTTTGGTTGGTATTTCGACCGTTTTTATCTCCTCCTTTCACTGGCTCGCCTCACTGCATCAAACGCACACCAGTGGAGCGAAAGGACCACGACGAGACGACGCAGGTGCAATCTCACCAACACTAACGACCGACGACCATAAGGACATCAGGATAAGGACATCGGTGGTGATGGGCAGGCAGAACCTATCAAAAATTTACAGCATCGAAAGGGAGAGCGTGGCTCGTGGAAATGCGAAACACAAACAAAAACAAAGCCACCACTGGATTGGGATTTTCGTAGCAGGACTGCTGCTTATACAAATACGACGTGACGTTTTCACTGGGATTTACACACCAACGGAAATACAGCTCACGCACACACAAAAACGAACACACGCACACTTTGACACTCGAAAACAACACAAACGTTGCACTCGCGAAAGGACACGGTTTTCAACTTTTTGCTGCTACGGTGACGTTTCCTGGAAATAGAAAGCATAAAGTAGACACATTAATTTGAAGAAAGGAGGAATCGAATTATGAGTTCCGTTTGCTGCCGAAGAGAAATGCGCTGTTTGTGTTTCTTTTACGTTCTAATTGTCTCGTTTCCTTCCGATTCATTCAAAAGCAATGGTGAAGGAAATGCTTTGTTCATGAGGACTTCCTTCTGAATCGACGACGGAAACGCAAAAAAGCTCACCAATATGATCCATAATTCGGCGTTCGTTCTTGTGCAATATATTTTACGAATTACACCTGTTCGGTTGTGGTTTGGAAATGCCATCAATAGTCCAACAGCAGCAAAAGATTGAATAAAACAGGAGCATAAATCTGCGACGCTTGGACCAAAACAATCACGGTGGTTGTGGTTGTAGTCGTGTGACGTCCTGACACAAAGCGCACTTGTCGTGTAACGCAACACCACACCACTACATCGTCACCAGAACCAGAGAGGACGGAAAAAGAAAGGAAGATGCAAAACAATAATTCTAAGACGCAGCAACGCGACGCAAAGAAAGATGATAAATCAGATTGGTGAAAAAAAAAGGGTGTTTGACGGAGACGCTTAGTACACCCGGAACGGTATAGGGGCACATGACGTCGTTTTGCTTTCTTCGCCGCAAGTTCTACAAAGCGCCCTCACATTTTCTTCCCGTTTAAATTATAAATACGACGCTCAGTCCAGCAACCGAGTAGCATCATATCAGCAGCAGCGGCGGGTCTCAATCGATAACTCCGAACACATACATTGAAAACGGAGAACGAGGGAACAACGATCCAAACAGTGGAGCTCCAACGCAGGGCTTTCGGTGAGCAAAAAAGGGTCCAGTTCTCGGGGCCCATGACACAACTCACCTCGGTTTCGTTGTTGCAGGAAATTTCGGTTCGCGAAACACGGGTTCTTCACTGTCGCTATCGCTTCTCCAGCAGCCCAGACAAGAAAGATTTCTGACGCGCGTACTGGACACGGAAGAAAAACTCAAGACAGAAAAGACTTATTTCTCAAATTGCACAGAACAAATAAACTGCGCTGGCTGCGCTACGGACCGGAGCGTTTTTCAATTTGTCCTATAAACACGAAACGTCAAAATATTTTATGAATGTTATGAATCGACCGATTTTTTAACCTAACTAAGCCACTGCGAACCTGACATCCGAATGAAATTACTCTCTATTCTCTCTGTTTTTCTCTTTTCTCTCTCGTTTCTCTCTTGCTCGCTCCGACGGCGTTGTCGGAGTGTCGGAGTCGCTTGAGTCGTGTGACGTTTTGCTTGACGTTTTACGTTTTTTTTCTAGCGAAGGGGTAGGAAAGCGATGGGCACGCCGTTTGAAAAATATAGCCCAACGTATCTTGTGCATTATTCACAATTTGCCATCATAGGTACACATTTCATAAATGATCAACTAAAAGTATGAGCATAAAATAATAGCGATTAAACATACGTATGCTACATTCGCCGTAACATTTTATTACTGCACGTTACTATTTTAGAACTATTCTCTATTGCTAACGCCTACATCAAGTGCCGATTGCGAGTAGTTTATGTTGCGTGTGATTTAAAAGCTAAAAATACGTACTTTAGAAACTTAAGAACATCTGTTTATGAATGCTAACCATGTAGTGCGAGCTCATGTTTTTGTTTCATAACAACTTATTGTTGTATATCATTTGCCTACTGTTATAGTACAAACTGAAGCGATTGTCCTGTAAGAATATAAATTAATTTCTTAAATAATGTGGTTCTGATTCGTTTACCAATGTAGTGCTTCATGTGATGCAAGAACAATTATTCAAAGTTATGAGAATCATTATAGATTGCCGTCACTATGCTATGCTTTGCAACTAGTTGTTGGATGAAACTTGCAAGATGATTGCTTCACGCATAAATTGTGCATAAGCCAAAAGCACATAAGTTATACCAAATAATGTCTTACCCAAATTGCACTTATTGCACGGTTGTAGATGAATTTAATTATTTCGAGGTAAGTTTCACATATCATGTTACAACGATACTTGTTACGTATTACAAGATTATTCTAGCAATAATCGATACGAGTAACGAATCGTTTCCCCATAACCTACAAGAGCATGTCGCTGGTCACAGGAGTAACGTCCTACCCACACACCAGTCACCTGTTTGTGTCAGACTTGCCTTTAAATTCTAAAGTACGAAAATAAGACTAATTTGATCAAGTGAGCGTCAGAATCTTAAGCTAAAAGATCAATTCTACCCGGTCGCACTAGCTTCTAGTAGTCTTCATCGTAGCCATAATAATCGTCATCGTCGCCGGTGTTGAGCATATCGGCAAGTGACTTGTGTTCCGACTCAGGCTCCGGCTCCGGTTCCGGTTCCCCGTCCGCCTCCTCATCAAAATCGTCGATCGTCGTGTCTGCAAACGAGAGAAAAATTGGTCAAATTCGTCCACCATTAACATGCGGCCATGGTCAATGCCGCCGCCCGCTAGTGGTTTACCTTGAGCAGTTTTAGGTGCAGCTTCTTCGACCTTGACTTTTGACGCTTCATCGTCCGCCCCACCGCTGACGACCACCGGCAGCGTGGCTTGCGCTTGCTGTTTCTTTCGGTTAGAGCCGTAGCCAAAGTTCGGTTTCGTAGATTTCACACTACCGCCGGCAGCTTCGCCCGAACTGCTGCCCGCCAACACCTTCTCCGGTTTCGGGCGCACCCGAGATAAAATGTCGATATCGTTCGCCTCCGATTTGACGGTGGCGATGACGGCATCTGACGTGGAAGCGACCGCCGGTTCCGTCGCACTGTCCGTCAGGGTCTTCAGGATGTCGTAGTTAATCTTGTTCGATATCTTCTTCTCCTGCAGGATCTTTTCGATCGCTTCGCGGGCCGTCGACGATGGGCCGATCAATTTTTTCTTCGCCGTCCGTCGCTTCTTCTTCTCCGGCTTGCCCTCCTCGCGCTCCTTGGCGAGGCGCTCTTCCTTGATCTTCAGCTCTTTAAGGTACTCCTCGTGCAGCTGCTCCCACAGCACGTTCTTGTTCTTGGCCTCCTCCTCGGTCATAATGTAGCCGTCGATTTCATCGTCGTTAAAGTCGTCCGTTAGCAGCTCCCCGCTGCCGTGCTCGCCCTGCTCCGAGCTGGGTCCCACCTCTTCCATCGTGTTCTTACACATCGCTTTCAAATCGGGCTTGATTCCTTCCGGTATTTGGGGCTTCAGCTCTATTTGAACGTCCATTTTTGCCGCCGCAGTCGTTTCACCACCGGCGGCCGCATCATTCAAGCACTCGCTAATAACGGACATCGTCGACTCCTCGATGAACTGATCACCCTCCTGTAGCTCGTTAAACTCCATCCTGTGTTTCCGGCGCTTGCTGCCCCGACCATTCATCTCCCGATCGAGGGCCGCATCGATTTCGGCCTGCAGCTGATTGAACTCCGTTGTTTGTTCCTCCAGCTTCTGCAGGCGCTCCTTGTCCTTCTTGCGGGCCGCCTTGAACGCGGGCGGATCCTGTTCCGCTTCCAGGTCGACCGCCATAAACTCGTCCAGTGTTAGGGCGCTGCTGGGTGTTTCGCCAAACTCGAACAGCCGCTTCCGGAGCGTCGATTCGTGGATCTTCACTATCCGCACGATGTCGTTCGGTGTGCGACTAAAGTCGTGCATGCGGGCCGCGAGCAGTAGCGCCGCCCCGCACAACCCGGACGGACGGCGCCCCGAGTGGATCGAGTCCTTCTTCATGCGCTGCACCAGCCGCTGGGCCGTCATCGAGACCTCGTGTGTTTTCTCCTTAAACTCCAGCTTGTTGGCGTACCGCATAATGTAGATGCACGGATCTAGGAGGGAAATACGAAAACGAAATGGTAAAACTTTTGCAAACAAACATCATACCCTTCGAATGTAGGTGATACGATCATAAACGAAGGCCCCGTGAAGGTGCTACCGGCCGTAGAAAACACTGACCGGCACTGTCGCAGTAAATTATTTTATGAGAACGAAGGCGTTGCTTACCGCCAGTGGACTTTATCGTCTAATACCGAGATCGGTAAATGGTTTCCGATGCGATGGAAAGCTACCATTGCATATATTCGCGGTCAAAGCAAAGCGCATCGTGCCGTTACGTAAGGCATCTGGTTCCAATCCACCAAACAAACTTCCTCCCAGCAACGCAGCGTGTGGAAAGTAAAAGTAACAGAGGGCCTGGCTGCTCTCACGCAAGCAGTGGGCCGCCTGGGAAAATGCAACCAGTTCTGGTGGCGCGTTGCATCGAAACTAGTTCCTACTTTCATCGACACGACCTATCTCACTAGATTCCGGAGTGGTGGGTCGATGGCTCTGCCAGCCGAAGCCCACTCGCTACCGCCTCGAGATTGCTTCATTCGGTTCTCCAGACTTCCGGTACTGTGTGAAAATTCGTTTACCAGGACAAATTTTACGATTTCTTACAAAGATTTCCCGAATCCGATAAACCATAGATCCCATCGATAGAAAGTACGAGTTTGAACAATAAACGATTCATTCCAATTGCATCACTTTAGCCACCGTCTACTTCTGAACCGCCATGAAAGGCAGCGACAACTCGGGAAAGTGCTTCAGTCACGCTGTCCAAGCGAAGAAGGTCGGCACCACAAAGCTGGCGATGCAACGGCGACAAAATTCGCGCCCGAAAGCCGAATCCTTGACCGCATCTCCACTACGGCAGGATGCGTGGATGACACCGCGCCGCACATAAGCAGCCTGCACACGCGCTGCCCAAAAAATTCAAATCGCACCGGACCGGAAAGAGCGATCTCCGGAGTGTCGTCAACCCTCGGCGGCCCGAAAAATATGTCCGATCGATCCGGTGCCGAAATGGTGACAAAAGTACAACACTTTTCGCTCATCCGTCGCAACACAACCTTCGGCCCGCTCGCCACGGACGACGGGGCCAGGCGTGCCAATGCAATCGCGGCGTCGGCCAGTGCATTGCGACACTCCACACTACAGCAACAACAACAGCAGCGCACCACTCCACCCTACAATATGCATCACATGCACACGGACCGCACGACACACGATCGGGGCAGCTTATTAACGATCGCGCAAACAAAAACAAAGCCACCGATGCCTTATGGGGTAGAAGCATCCACGGCAATGGCTGGCTGGCTGGCTGGCGGTGCCCAGCATACCATGACAACGGTGAGTGTGTGTGAAGGAGAGTGAGCGAGAGAGGGTGAGCGCGAGCGGGGTGGGGATGCAAAAGTCGCCACGGACGAACGGCGGGCGGTTCTGTGGCAGGCGCGCTAATCGCGCAGATGGCAACGGTGACTGCCGGAGGCCGCTCTCAGTCCGATTCCGTCGTCGCAACCGAACACATCTCCGATCCGCCGCCGCCTGCTGCCGTTGTTGCTTCGACGACCGCAGCCAGCCAGAACGCGCGCCTCCCCCCGGTGTCAGTGTGAGTAGTGTGCGCTGTCAAGGTGTTAAGTGACGCCAAGAACGACCTCGCGCCCCCGTGGCCTTGCTTGTGTGCTTCGAGAGTTATTTCCGAATTCTCCCCCCCGGTTTGTGGAATTTAGTGGGTTGTGCCTCCCAACGGAAGGCACCGCAAAAAAAAGATACAAAACGCCGGCCACGTAACGGGCAAACGCGGGCTTGCCGGGATCGGCGTGTTACCGAAAAACCTTCAAAACCCGACTGCGACTGCAAAGCGAGGTGGTGAGAAGCGAACAAAAAAACACGATGACCGTGAAACAGTGACGCCCAACGAGCCAGACGGGTGCCAGATTCGGGGGTAAAAATTCCGAAACTAGCGGTCTCCACTGGGACCGGTTTTTGGTGGCGCGCAAAAATTGAAATTCCGAAGAGAAAACAGCGTCGAGCGACGTTTTGGGAACAGAGAGGCAAAGCAGGGGCGAAAGAAATTAATTACCGGCCAATTTGGTGACCGCCCCAAATGACACCCGGCCGACAGAAGCTTGCCATGACCGGGGAGCACTGCTCGCAGCACTTTGGGCCCCGAGCCCAATGCACCATAGCTGCAGACGCTGCGTGATCTGTGTCAACGGTTGCGCGTGCAGTTGAAACACGGGTGCGTGCCCCAAACCGGCGAGATGAGTGGTATCGAAGCAGAGCACTTGGATACTTGTCAACCTTGGCCAGAGATACACAGAAAGAAAGAGAGAGGGAGATCGTTAACCGGTATGGCGGGCAAGGTTCGAAAAGATTCTACCGTCCCACGTACGACAAAGACCGTTGTTCTAGAGCGGGTGTGTGCGAGCTGGCTGTGCGTGGGTCGTGGGGCCACACTGTGATGGGTTTGTCACCCTGCAGGTCAAACCGCTGCCGGTGGTGTGCGCAGGACACCACCAAACGTTGGTCAACAAAACGAAGAACTTCAACAAGCGACGAACCCCCGCGGCGAGTGTCGTTGCCGCCCGAAACCGTGGTTTGTGGCGAAACCGAGAACCGAGGTGGCTCGTTCGGTGGCAACACGACGTTGCCGCGTCCTTGGCTCGGTTTGGTGGACCTTTTCTCGATTAAAAACCGTGCGCCAAACTTGCGCCCGCCGATGGGTCATGTCCTTCGCATTCTTTTCCTTTGACTTGTCTTTCTGCTTCGTTCTGTTTCGGTTTGTTTTCCACCACCGTCTGCGTATGGCCGAAGGAGTAGGGATTTTTTTTGTTATTTGCTTGATTCAAATTATTTCCAACTCGACCTAGCCGGCGGCGCTTTTCTGAGCGACGGCACATCAGAATGCCGCCCCGGGGGGTGCTCTTAGGCCGGTGGTGGTTAGGCGCAACCTTGCGGCGCGCGCGCGCGCGCGAGCCAAGCGTAGTGCCACGGTCCGGCGGATAAAGGTCATACGGTAGTGTGGTATCAAAGGCCGACGCGGCCCACCAACGTTGACCGATTCGCAGTCGCGGGTTCTGTCACTTCAAAAGTGCTCACGGTCGCGGCGGGGACGAAAAAGCTGGTAGCGCAGTAACGGCGCTTTTTAACCCCTTGCGATCCCCGTTTTTATGCTGTGGCCTTTAAGGTGTCGGAGGGATTTTGAGAAGCGCTTACAGTGAATTCTGTCCCCAGGCGATGAGGCGCACTCGGATCCCTGAGTTCATTTCCAGCATTTTCATGCAGTCCGTATCGAATTGACATGCGTGCGGACCGATGGGTAAAACACTTACGCCAGCGCTTGCGCAATCCATTTGCGTGCCCCCCGCTGGTTGATGCACTTCACTAACCGCGGCAGCACGCACCGAAAACGGTCATCATTCGTCGCCACAATGCGGCCCCGGGGAAGGGCACGTGCAACGTACTACGGGCAAACGCAGGTGCGTGTCGCTCCGTCGCATGGTTAGCGCCTACGGTGGGCGGCGGCGGCCCATTGTGTCGCCAGTGTCCACGGTCGTTAAACCGGGTAAACGGTAGTTCGGTCGGTCCTTCCTTTCCCACTTCAGAAGATCACTTGCCGGCAATCAAGCGGCAGCCGCGCGCGAGCGAAGGACCCTCGGTGCAAAACACTTGAGTTACTTAAAATTCATCTCGATTGACGGCGGCGGCAGCGGCGGCTATGACAATGGCGGCCCACCGTATTTTTAGCGTCCACGAGAGTCGCCGCTTCGGTGGCCCAAAGTAACCTACTTAACGCGAAGAGTGATCGTTATGAGTTGCTTTGACGCACGCGAGCGTATCGCTGGCAAAGGTTTGCTGTTAAAGAAACTCATCACAAACTAAATGACTCTGGGATCAGTTGCGGTGACTACGGAGTACGGAGATTCTCGCAGACAAAAGTGAAACGCACCTAACGACCGACCTGCTGCTGATGAGGCTATCAACTCACCGGTTGGCGTCGTTTTCTTTGCCCTCTCCCAATGGTGGAAAGTGAAGCGATCGCGTCGCGTCGGGTGACACATAAAAACTAATGCTGTCACTGGGGCCTAAGTCACGGGGAAATCGGGCGACGGCACAGCAACGGGTGCATCATCAACCGGGGCACCCGTGTACCGGAAGGGGATTAGAAATTGCGCAACCACCACTCGGGTGTGCAATTGTCGCCAGCGTCTCAGTTGCATAACCCCAACGCCCAACGGTCCCGGGACCGGGTTGGTTGCGAGCATTAATGGAAGTTTACACATTTAGTTGGAGATCCGGTACTTACGGAGCCCCACTCGATCGTCGTCGATCGATCGAGCCAAGTGGAGAGACTATAAGTCCGGGCGTCCAGACTTACCCGTGGCAACCGGTTCCAGGGCGATCGTGTAGAGCTTCTGGAACGTTCGACGACGTACGTGCACGGTGGTCCGTCACCATCTAGGACGGAAGCCGGCCTCTGCACTACGGGTCAGTGCTGCTAACAAAGGGATTCTAGCACCAATGTCGTATGCCGCGGGATTCGGTGGGAGAAACATTGTAATGTTCAGGTCCAAACTGTCCCAACAACAGTCCAAGATACACCACACACTCGAAGACCATATCGCGATCAAACCACAAAAGCCGAGTATATTTAACACGCATGTTTATCAGTAAATATTAAATCGAACGCTCGAGAACGCTGGGGCCCATTTGCTGGGGAATTGATAAGAGTGATTAATGGAGAACATGCAAGACCCACCAAAGCATGAACACGCGTAGCGGAAAGGTGTTCATTATTTAGATATCAGCGCGGACGCCGATGAATTCGTTCCGAAAACCTAAAGTAAAATTTTGGGACCCAAACCGATGTTCATTAGAGGCAACATGTTTCCGTGACAAAATTGCCAGACTCGTTGTTCTGGCGTACGATAAACATCGAACGATTGATTGAACGTCGTCTTTTGACTGAAAATCGATAGAGATCTGCGCGGACTATTACTTTTTCAAATATTAGAACACCATCTGCCTGTTATACAGTTCAAATTTCAACTGCGCACAAACCCTGTGCCTTTATCTCATGGTTTGGCCGTAAATTGCTTAAAATAGCATTCGCCGGCTGGACTTGGATATCAACAAATCCGGCCCGGCAGCTGCAGTAGCAGATAATGAGCGCTACTCTATGCGTTGAAACCTTGCGATAACGTCTCAACACGCTCGGGAATGTAGCCGTCCTTATCGTTGTGTGGCCAACTACAAATCGCTTCCTTTTGTGCCATTTGAGGGCCAACATATCGCTCCAGCTCCCGGGCGGCAACGGACCAAAACGGTTCAAACCGTGCTCCCCCGGACCACGGACAACATGGCTCCGTGCGCTTATCAATTGATTATTAGCAATCGTTTAGTGGTGCACCCCGCTGCCGCCGGTGCACAGGTTACTTGCCACCGTGGACGTCCGCGCACACCGCAGCCCCTTGGCCAGTCGTTGACACAAATTGAGCCCCATTAGTAGCGCCATGGACACGATCCCGGCCCGTGAATTACCGTGGCCGACAGCGGGCCCATTACTTATTCATTGCCAGCTTGCCAATTCAGTTCGCCCTCCCGGCTGGGTGGTTGGGTGAAAAAGAAAGAGAGAGAGAGAAAGTGCTCCAGGGAACGAGGGAAACAGTGAAAGAGAGAGAGATGCGGGGACACTTGTGTCAGAGACTGCCACCCGCCACGGATACTACGCAGACCGCTAGTGGTTCGGCGTTGGCCGGTCACAGGCAACGCGCAGTAGTAAACATCCCGACGGCCACGCACCGTTTCTTGTTTTTGTTTTTCACCTGCGTGTGGGTGTGTGCTATCTTCCTTTGTTGACAGGTGGTTTTCTTCCGTCGATCGAAAAGAGTGCCAAGAACGATCCGATCGATCGACAGTCCGTTCCGAGTCCGCTTGTGTTTTCGTGCGACAATCAGCTGCATCAACTGCAGGCCCCCGACTGCTGCCTCTCGGTGCATTAATAAAGCTTATCCACACGTTATCTAATCCGTGTTCCACTTCTCCACAGGGTGCTTCAGCGAGAGAGAGAGAGAGAGTGGGGACAGGCGATTACATTGTCGTGCTACCACCACCGCCAAGTGCAGTTGAGGCAGTGCATCGACAGCCGCGCGTGGCGGTCGCCGTGTTTGTTTCGATTTGCATAAACAATCGGTCGTTGGTGCGGAATACAAATAAAGGACACCGCTGCACCGCTCTGGGCTGGTCCTATTTTAGCGCCCACTGCAGCCCACCTTCCCCGATTCACATCCGTCGGTTCGTGTGTGTGTGTTTGAGGGCCGTGTAATGGTCACCCCGTTCTAGTGTTCGACGATCGAGCATCGGGCAACACTAACAACGATGGTGGACGGAGCGATCGTACCGGCCGACGCGTCGTCACTGGCCGACCACTTCGGCCGGCAGGTGCTGCACTGGATCATCGGCTACTCGACTGCGTGGTACGCGACCCTCAGCCACTGCGATCTGGTCGACAACTTCAAAAAGGTGGACTCGGGCGCCAAGATACTGCTGCAGGGGCTGGGCGTTAAAACCGGCCAAAACGACGACGAGGAAGAGGAGGAGGACGAAGAGGACGACATCGAGGATCCCGAGGAGGAGTTTGGCCCGCTCGGTCCGTTCGTGGCGAGAAACCACCAGGCGCGCAGGCGCACCGGACGCCGACGGCGACCGACGGCTGGTCGAAGGGTACGCGTAGAGGCTGCCCGCGGCCACATCAACCGGTACCACCCGTTGGCGGAGTACGGCGAGCGGAACTACGAGAACCTCATGCTGGCCGATCTGATGGAGAACTGTGAACGCGGCATTCCCGGTGAGTAGCGATTCTCGCGTAATTGTATGTTTGCCAACGGACGGCAATTTCCGGCTCGGTCGGAACTGGCAGCCATTGGAAGTGGATCGATAAGTTCGATCGCCCGTATCGGTTGCTTCGGTAGCGGTTGCGGTATTGGTCGGTAGCGGTTCACAAAAACTCTACGGTTGAAGATGGAGCGAAGACACTAACAAGCCAGTAAAGGTCATTTCGCGGGGCTTTATGTGAACAGTCATGCACTAGGTGCTAAAAATAGATAAATATTGCTTGTATCTATCGATGGAACGACCAATTATACGGTTATCGTAGGAATCTGAACAGGGCGACATTATGCTTGGCCGTAAAAAAAAGCTATCGCCCCGCGGGCAAAGCGTTTCAAAAATTCATCCGTCGCGCGATATTTTTCCCCGTTCCTACCCCCTCGAGCCCACAACCTCACTCCGTCACAGGCCCAGCGCAACACCGGGGGTTGCCATTTCATTCGCTCCTTCGAACATGTTTTTTCCTTTCTCGCTCTGTCGGATTTTCCATAGTCAAAACCATGGGGTTGGACTATGGAGAATTATCGCTTCGAATCGAGGCGTCGTTTGTGCGCATGCGCGGCCTCCGTGAACATAACACTTCGTTCAATAAGCCCCGGAACTAACTATGAAAAGTTTGAAATGAAAACTATGAAAAACTATGAAGTAAATGAAATAACTATGTTATGTTTCGAATTACATCCAATTATATTACATCTTACAATTGATTATATCTTATCTGAAGGTTGGTACTTGTGAACCTTGGTACATAAATGGCATTGTTAGTGCCATCTCTACGCTAGTTTCGGGACTTATTGAACGATGATACCCAACGCGGTGTATGTGTGTGCGTTGGCCATTCAACTGTCAGTTCGGTTTGTTGTGATCCCGGCGCTGATGGCATCTTAGCAAGTCGCAGTAAAGTAAGTACGTTAAAAAGTGTTGTTTTTTTATTTAATTCAGTCCTATTTCTATGTTTACAGTTCGCCAAATGTCTGCAGAAGATATCGCCGAAAGAATCTGGTAAGTATTGCAAGTGTTTTTGGTGGTCGGAGTGATCAAAGATCGCTCGTCATGTACGCGCAGAGTTGCGTAGTTTTACAATATTAATCTGTTTCTTTTGCTTATTGCAGCTGCAGGAGGATGCCGTAAATGTTTGTAAGTAAGTATTGTGGCAGTGTTTTAACAATTGTGCAGTGTTTAAAGTGTTCAGGGGTCATTTTTTTCATTTACAGGTATCACGAAGTGTGCCGAGCGACGTCCCGTCTCGAGAAGGAAGCGCATGAAATGGTGCCGTAGGATGCTGGAGAAGGGTGTATGTACGTATAGTGGTGTTCTGATAGTGTTTATGATTTGTGAGAAATAAAGGTTTTAAAATTTTAACCAAGTTTGTCGGGTATATTCAGATCCGAAACATGGGCTAGGGGGGGAGGGGGGGAGGTACTGGATGAACCGAGTTCATGACACACACACCACTAAAGCGTTATACATGAAGCGTTTCAGCGCCGGGCAGAAAAACGCGTCGGAACAAAAGAATTAAAATTCTTTGTTCCGAGCTTGTTCCGACGGTTGTTCCGAGGTCGCACGACAGATTTTGCCCGCTGGGCGTGAGAATTATCGTACGACCCCTTACGATAATTCTCACCAACATGCGACAAAAACATGCCAGCAGCGCCGTATGGTGCTGAGCACTAAAACGGTGTCACCGTTATTGAACCGCCACACCGTGGCCATCCATAATTCATTACACAGGGCCCGTACCGCCACGGCGGCGAAAGGTCAAGGTAGTGGTCCGGTTTAAATTTCTTTTTTTTTTCATTTGGTCCGTTAAGTTATTTGCCAATCGTTGTTGATAAAATGCGCCCAAAAATGGTCGTCTTTAAAGGTCCTTGCCGTGCCGAACAAAAACCACATGTTGACGGTTTTTGGCCGGGACTCTGACCTCACACACATGTGTGCCACGCACAGCAACAAACGTGGCTGTCGCGGGCGAAAAAAAAGGGAAGCAAAAATCATGTGAAATAAACCGCGAACTGGGAGCCGCGCCGCAATGCCCAACCGCGGACTGGCTACGAAGGATAATCAAAACAAAAACACACAAAAATGACACTACCGAGGTCGAACACAACAGAGAGATAAACAAAATACGAACGGGCGCACTCTCTTCTCTCGCGTTTTCAAACGATGAGTGTGTGTTGGTGAGCGACGTGTGCACAACGTGAGAATGAGAAACAGTGAGTGAGAGAGCGCGGAACTTGGCTGAGAGAAGATTCAAGCGTCACGCACACACACACACACACATGTCCGCCTGTGTTTACAGTTGCTGCCCTGAGCAGGGCATGCGCTTTGCGCAATGTTTTCACTGTTACGAACATGTTACTCCTACAATGGTTTTGTAACTTTGGGTTACAAACAAACCACAGTCCTCGAGCTATATGAAACATTATGTGTACGCCGTGCGTGGGAGGAAACATCAGCGAAAACATTGCCCACAGTCGATAGCGGACAGCTTACACCACGCACACCAACGCACGTCCGTGTCGCATGAATAATAATGTCATCTCTCCGAAATGCGTTCTCTCGCGCTCTTGCAAGCTCCATCATCTCGGCAGGCAGAGGTTGCTGCGATAGGGAGCCGCTGATTTGGCAAGAAAACGGGAAAACTAAGATGGCTGTCTGGTGAAGTGCACTGGGGCTGTGCGCTCGGTCGTTGTGCTGCAATTTTTTCCGTCTGCCAGGCAACGCCTCGTAACGTGCAGAGCCTTCTGCGAAAGGTGCTGGTGTGTAGTGAACAAAAGTGCACATATTTGCCGCGGCGGGACACACCGAATCACACGGTGGATAGTGCAAACTTAGCTCGGAGTGTCCATCCTGGAACGATAAAGAAGAGCCCAAAAGAAGCTTCGTTCGCCAACCAACGGTGGCTATGTCCAATCTGTACGCCAAAATTTCACAGCGTCCAATGAAGCGAAATGAGGAGCAAATTTTTTCCGTCTTTCCGTACCACAACAGTAAGCATCCTGACACGGGCGGCATGAGGGCGCCCCCAGGGCACATGACCTGGTGGCGGGGCGTGCAGAAAAATCAATCATTTTCAATGGGAGGTGGAGGGGGGGACCTGGGGCAGAGTTTGCGGTCTGAGGGCAGAACGATGCTACGACACACACGATGTATATGCTAATCACCTCTCCGGTGCATTATGACGTCATCGTGTGACGTGTAAATGTGTGTGTGGCCGAATGCGCAAAAAACCTAACCCCAGCCCCAGCACACGGACTCTGCACCGCTCCGCGCGGGCCGTAACGGTCCAGCCAGCCAGCCCGAAAGGGGGTCGTCTCCAAATTGATGTGTGTATCTTCGCCCTTTTTTGCAGTTGAGATGTTCAATGTGTTGGCCCCGTTCCATCAGAACAGTGCTGCTGCCGGTGCGGGTAGTGCGACAGCGGCGGCCACTAGCGCAGGTGGTGGGAGCGTGCGGGGAGGCGTAGAGAACATGCAGGTGACGCAACCCTGCAGTGCCCCGTCCTCACCGACGATCGTGTCGCCCGGTGCCCTTAGTGCGGCCTCATTCTGCCTGACCAACGGCGGTGGCGCTGGCACCGGAGGCAGCAGCAGTGTCATCAACAGCACCACAGCGGCCGACACGGCCGATCCGAACTGGCAGGCCAACAAGTCGACGGTTCGCGAACGCAATGCGGCCATGTTTAATAACGACCTGATGGCCGACATCCGGTTCATCGTGGGTTCCGATGGTGAGTTAGCGGAGTGGACTCGAAAAACAAAAGCACAAATAAACGTTCGATTACATAATCCAGTGCGCTAAACAAGAAACATATTTTCTAATCGTCCCTCCGTCTATTGTTTTCCCGCTCTCTCTCTCTTTCTTTCTTCCGCCGCAGAACAAGTGCAAACCATTCCGGCCCACAAGTACGTGCTAGCGACGGGAAGCTCCGTTTTCTACGCCATGTTCTACGGTGGGCTGGCGGAGGCGAAACAGGACATCAAAGTACCGGACGTGGAACCGGGTGCATTCCTAACGTTGCTGAAGTGAGCCTGTGGACCGGTGGCAGTTGGGGTGCTACTCCGGAACTCTGTTGTTCACTGTACTCTCTCCTACTCTCTCTCTCCCATCTCGTCCGGCAGATACCTGTACTGCGATGAGATTCAGCTGGAAGCCGATAACGTGCTCGCGACACTGTACGTCGCGAAGAAGTATATCGTGCCGCATCTGGCCCGGGCCTGCGTCAACTATCTCGAGACTAGTCTGACGGCGAAGAACGCTTGCCTGCTGCTGAGCCAGTCGCGCCTGTTCGAGGAACCAGAGCTAATGCAGCGCTGCTGGGAGGTGATTGATGCGCAGGTATGTGATAGTACTATCACCACCACCAACACCACCACCACCATTGGTAGTAGTAATAGTAGTAGTACCAGTAGTAGCAGTAGTGCTAGTCACAGCAACCGTAGTGATAGAAACAATAGCAACAGTAACCTTCAACCTAGTCCAGCCCGGGACGATGGTTTGAGCAACGTGCAAACGCCTGGCAGCTGCTCGTCATCATCGTCCACTCCGGGCTCCTCGGTCGCTTCCGAAGGAACTGATCCTTTTAGTTCTTCGTCTTCGGGCGATTTTGTGAAGACACGAGAATCTCTAGTTTGAATACGGTTTCCAAACGAAGAAACGCAAACATATGAGTGAAATGTAAAGCAAATTGTTAGACATTCATTAACTAATAATGAAGAAGGGCGCCGTGTTCCAATCCCAACTACCCGACGTGTCACTTCCTTGCTCAATATACCTGTACCTCTGTAACCACCGTACTGTATCTCGATGTACCTCGATCATGAAATGGCCATTGCGTCGATCACCGACTAACGGAGGCCCACGGCGCCATTGGTTTCATACGTTTTTTCTAGGCTCTTTTTGAAAACCAGCTCCTCACGTGAGCCTCTCGTTGACTGCTTTGTGTAATTAGCTTCGGACGCAATCACTAAACAATTCCTATTCAATGTTATCACTAATTTGGTGCGATAAGAGACCTTAATCAATTTGCACATATCAACAAAACTAAACAATTAAAGCCAAAGTTGTACAGAAGGTCAAGTAGTGTTTACTCAATGACATTGGCCATTCAAGGCCCCGTCAGCGCGCAGTACACTGAACGAATTGGATAGTGAAACAACAAAAACGAACCCACCCTGTGTAACTGTAACCAAGCTTGTCCGTTCATCCTTCCCCTCTTGCTAGGTGTTTTGCACGAAACTGTTTCTTGTTGTCCATACACGAAAAATACTCTATCTACTGTAGTTTCTATCTCTTCAAACGAAGACAAAGTGGACGAAGTGGTTGTTATTTCGCTTTAGCTTTTTTACGGTGCTTTTGTCGTTGAAGGTTCGCGAGACTGTTCCTGCTAGCCAGGAAGTAAAAACTGCAATATCTTGAAGTTGTTACGAAACCTTTTCATTTCTCAATCGAACACGATGTAGTAAGAATAGACTTTAGTTGCGCGCAGGACCTCCGCTCCGTGGGGATCCGCATAGAAAGGCTGTTTGTTGGCTGGCTCTTGTGTTACACTGTGTTTTCTTTTCTTGATGTGTCGTCTATGGCTGTTTTCCTATTATGTTTCCATATTTTCGTTCACTCGTGGTCTGTGTGTGTGTACGTGGTGTGTGACAGTATGTCTGTGGCTGCAGTTTACGATACAATTTAGTCAATAAATAAACATGTAAAACATATCAGTCTGTAGCTGGTGAACAGGATCGTGCAGGAATATTGTGCTTTGCGTAGAAAAATGCTCAATCCAGCAACACTCACAGTCTAGCTATGGTTAGGGGAGTGCCAGGAACACGAAATGTTCACCAAAAGCACCACAATAAGGATAAGGATCTGAAGGTGATGTAACGATTTCAAAACATTTTAATTCCTCAATGTGGTGTGTCATCGTTGTTATCCCTCGAAGATTTTGCTCAAGTCTTACAAAGGCAGAAACAGAACTAAGTGTATTCGATATGAGTGTAGAGAGCTTTGCAAGATAATCGGAGATAAATTCGAAATGAAAAATGAAATGGTTTAAAAAAAACTATCGAACACAAATGTTGCAGTTTCAATTATCCTAAGTTCCGTACCTACGGTGGCCACGTTCTTCGTTTAAGAGAGAAAACGTTTCCCGTTGCACCTTCTTTTCGCACTTCTCTGGGGAAGCAGTTCGTTGGGATGGTTGCTCCATTTCGAACAAAACTAACCGCTCGCAGTAGTTCCCCATTCAATTCTCAAATCTGCCTCATCTCATAAACATAGTATTGTAACCAAATCCACTTCCGGCTGCAATACATCCCAGCGGAAGCGACGAACCCGCAAGCGTGTGCGCGATTTGCAAGCATTTTCTTTCCTGTCGCTCTCGATCCACAGGCAGAAATGGCGATCAAATCGGAAGGATTCGTCGACATCGATCTGAAAACGTTTGAAACGATACTCGCCCGCGAAACGCTCAACTGCAAGGAGATCCACCTGTTCGAGGCGGCGCTGAGCTGGGCGCACGCGGCTTGCACCAAAATGGACATCGAACCGACGTCGTCCAACAAGCGGCAACTGCTCGGGCAAGCCCTGTACCTGATACGCATACCGACGATGACGCTCGAAGAGTTCGCCAATCGCGTCGCTCAGCTGGGAATACTGACCAACCAGGAGACGATCGACATTTTTCTCAACTTTACCGCACGCCACAAGCCGAAGCTAACCTTCCCGGTGAAGGCCCGGACCGGCCTTAAAACGCAGGTTTGCCATCGATTCGCGTCTTGCGCCTACCGGAGCAATCAGTGGCGCTACCGGGGACGCTGCGATTCGATCCAGTTTTCGGTCGATAAGCGTATCTTTATCGTCGGGTTCGGCCTGTACGGCTCATCGACCGGTGCCGCCGATTACGATGTCAAGATCGAGCTGAAACGACTCGGCCGAGTGCTGGCGGAGAACAGCACCAAGTTCTTCTCGGATGGTTCAAGCAACACGTTTCAGGTGTTCTTCGAAACTCCGATACAGATCGAACCGGAGTGCTTCTACACGGCGTCAGTTGTGCTCGACGGCTCTGAACTGAGCTTCTTTGGTCAGGAAGGCATGAGCGAAGTCAGTGTTGGGACGGTTACGTTCCAATTTCAGTGCTCCTCTGAGAGCACCAATGGAACTGGCGTACAAGGTGGCCAAATACCGGAGCTCATCTTCTACGGTCCGATGGGCACCGTTGGTCAACAGGGCGCTGGTCTCAGTGCTAGCGCGAGCAACAATACCATCAACAACAATCATGCTCCCAGCAGTGGCCACTCGGGGTCTGGAAGCGGCGTAGGAAACGGCAGCAACACTACACACGGCAAGGTGGTGGGTAGCAACGGATCCGGCAGTACCAACACGTCCACCACATCCGCCTCACCATCATCGGTCGGCCATGGTGGGCTGTTGCTTATCGGAGGAACTACCGCAGCCAGCGGTGGCCCAGGTGGTGGTTCCTCACATGCGTCTGCTTTCGGAAATGCTAGTGGCGACAGTGGCACCGAGAATGGTGCGAATGGTGGTGGGTCAAACGGTGGAACGTCGCCATCTTCCGGTTGGCTTCAACCACCATCGGTGGTCGTTGGCTCACCGGCCACTACCGGCCAGTCGGTGGCAAACAATGGCGAAGCATCCGACTAAGAAGTCGAACGCAAGAAACAAACCAACCAAATCGCAATATTTAGTGCACTTTCACACGTAGAGAAACACAAAGTTCAGTACAATCGGATTAAGGGTCGTTCTTAGGCCAACCTACCAGGGAGAGCGGCGAATGTTGGCATCAGCAAACTTGGTGTAGATTTGTAGCGTGCACCTCCAAAGGGACGAGCAATAGAAAGAAACGCTTTTTCAGTAGATTTCCGCAGCGCAACACACTTTCGATTCGATTCGATTCAAAGCAAACCGTTGAGTGAGCCGCACACGATCGAATTTAAAGCATGATCGTGCTGACGATCGTCGATCGTCGGATAGCGCTAGTCAACGATGCCTTCTCTGTTTTATATATTAGTTAACAATGTGGGCGCAATATGTATTTTTAGCGTATCTCCTTAGGTCTTCCTCCTATCGTTCGGATTTACTATTCGCAGTTTTTACATTTACTTCTAGCAATCTTTCACGAAAATGTACGCATTCGTAGGGCAGCAGTGCAGACAAAAAATTTGTAGAACAAATTTAGTAGCCTTAACCATTGTTTTCGTTTGAAAAGCGCTTTTTTCTTTGGGACGGTGTTTTCGATAGTCTGTAGAGCCCTTTTAGCAATCATTTCCGTTGGTAGTCAACGGTGCAAGATGCAGTACAAAGGCAACCACTTATAAAAGCAAAACCGGGTGCGGTAGCAAAAATTGCAGGACAGTTTTGCCAGCGACAGAGATAATCGTGTGCGATGGGGCGACAAGTGGAGCAAGAAAATGGTTTCCTTTTTAGTATGTAAGAGTGATACACGTGACAATGAAACATGGCATAAGGTGTGCTTCAAAGAGGGCGCAATATATAGGGTGTAACGTGGAACAGCCGCTTCAGTCACCGGACACAAAATCGAAATACTATTTTCACGAGAAATCGGGTGTGTGATACTTTGGTTCGTCGTGATTTTGGTGCGGTACGATGTTCAATATGATTACAAAATGAAATACAAAAGAATCTTAAACCAGCGTTAAACTTTCGCACTTCAGAACACACCCGGTCCGGACACAGTCCGACAGGGGGTAACTTGTTTTACAACCACAAAGTCCTGTCCTGGGGTTCTTGTACGGATATTCACCTAATTCTTTTCATTCACGTTGCCCTTTTAAATTCTGTTCGTTCATGTTCCTGTTCATTGTTGGTACCCTGAAACGGTACCCATTTGGCACACGCGGAACGAATATGACATTGCTTGGACCCTGTTGTGTTTCGGTTTTGATGTGCGTTAATGTAGGGGTAGGCCAGTGTTGCGGGATAAAAGTAAAATTATGCCATGCGATGGTTCGATCGCTGATGATATTATTGAAAGAGCAGATAAAACTATACATATATATATTTGAAATCTTATAAATGCAGAATAAATTATTGTAGATGAATAGAGTGGAGACTCTTTTGTTTTGTAAAGAAATGAGGCAACGGCATGTTATGAAGGGTAAGTTATCGTATCGTAATTTTTACCGTATCATAAACCAATCTGACATATCATACGAAGCATGCTTTAAGGTTTGAGAAACCGATGAGAGATTCCAAATTGCAAGCAGAATTCAACATATTAAACTCTGGGTTAATTGTTAAAAGATTCCTGACCTAACCTAGCAGCTTTCGCCGTAGCCCACAAAGGCACACAACAAAACCACACGAGACTACAAACGATGCCAACTTTCGGAAGCATCCAAAATCGTTCAAAATCTTAAGAAACGAAGGCGCTTTACTCACCGATCGACGGAATGTTAATACACAGCGACTGCGAAAGCTTCAAGTAGGTCCGTCCAAGCTCATAGCAGCAAATTTGTAGCACATCGCTAATATCGATCAGTAGGTCTACAAACGAAAGTTATCGTTAAACAATGATGCATAATCGTGCTGCTTGAATTATACTCACGGGAGGTTCCTTCCGTTCGGCACGTGATATAAACGCAAGCAGCATAGATATGCGTGTTGCGCCGACCACGGGTCAGGTTGCGTATGAGGGCCATCTTGAAGAAATTGCACGCCGTCTCGATGCAGTGATTGTTGAGCCGGAGCTGGCTGCACAGAAGCGCAATTCCTTGGCGTGCCTTCCGTAGAGTAACCTCGCGCGACTCGGTCCCGGTACCGACGTGAAACTTTCCGTACGCCGTCGCGCCGCCTCGCGAATCGGACGCAACAAACTGACCGACGGCACTGGATGCACCGTGAGCATTTTCCTCGAACTGTACCTCAGACACGATAATATTATCTTCCAGCACTGATCCGCAGTTCGTGCACACGGCGTCGCCTCGTGCATTGTCCACTTCGATGTCGGCACTGCCGCAGTTGTTGCACTTACGACCGGACGACATCTCGAGTCAATTGTTTGTCCCTGTGAGCTGCTCTTCGATCCTACATGCAATCCTTTTTCTCTACTATATCACCAAAGTACGACTACAGCAAGGCGCAACGGAACTAACTGAGATATGGCCGATTCACATTTGTCGTTGAAAAGACAATCCTTGCGGTTCGTAAACAAACCCTTGAGGTTCGTAAACAAACCTCTGTCATCGGTGCCTGTTAACCCTTAACATTGGATCCCTTTCCGTCCAGCCCGTTTGTGTCATAACGCCGATGGTTCGCCACGAGGAAAGAAATATGCGACCGGGTAAACAGACTCAACAATGGCATGGTTTAAATGAAACACCTCCAACACATTTTCGTATAGAGTTTATATTTTTCATTCATCAACTTGCGCCTGCGGTTCGGGTACATGTTCCCGTAGCCGCCAATAGTTAGTTGTTGTTAAGCGTTGTGTACAGCGCGCTACTTGCTTTCTTAGTTACTTTTTTTCCGAACGCACTAACGACGACGATTAGAAAGTGAGAAAAATGATGGTTTTACCTCGGGGCTCACCCTCCCGGTATCGTGTTTGGCTAGAATATTCAATTGTTAATTAAACTTACTTTCAATTTGAAAGATGCATCACTGGAGAGTAGAATTGTGACGACCAAGCGTTGTTTGTTTGTTTACGTTCTCATTATCATTGTGAAGTTCGCCATTGGCGAGTGTTTCTGTACGTTAAAATCGATTAAAACATGTACCCTGGGAGCCGAACAGTCCGCATTAGATCTTGTTAAACGCGGCAATGTCCACACTCTGCACAAAGTCCTCAATCTTTTCGATCTCCTCCTGTAGCCAGTCGACCGAAATCTTATCGTCCTCGATGACGCACGACATCTGCAGCTTGTGAATACCGTAGGCAAGTGGGACCAGTTTGGCGGCACCGAGCAGCAATCCGTCGGCACTGATCTTGCGTACCTGCTGTTCCATCTCCTTCATATCGGTCTCGTCGTCCCATGGTTTGATGTCAAGAATGATGTTCGACTTGGCGACGAGGGCCGGCTTCTTTGACTTTTTGGCCGCATAATCGGCCAGGCGCTTTTCGCGCAGCGCGGCAGCCGCAGCATCTTCGTCCTCCTCATCCGAGCCAAACAGATCGACATCGTCGTCCTCGTCTTCATCGACGGCCGGAGCCTTCTTCGCAGGAGCTGCGGCTGCAGGTTTGGCGGTCGTCGACGACGTTTTGCCGGATTCAAGCGATTTGACGCGTTCGTGCAAATCGAGAACCAGATTGTTCAGTCCGTCAATAATCGAGCGCAACTGTTCATTTTCCTTCTCCACTGAGGACAAACGGTCCAGTAGTTCCGCGCCAGGGCTAGCAGCCAAAGCGGCAATACCATCCATCTGCAGAAGGATCCATTGATTAATGCGATGCGGGCTTTTTTGCTTTACCAAACCACTCACCCGTTCGAGGGAATTTTTGATATGCTGACGGGCCTTTGAGATTTCCGACGCCAGTGTGCATTGAGACGGAGCGGAGTTAATCTGGAATTTGAAACAAACCGTTACACCATTAATAAGCTATGCCAGCAAAATCCAAACAAACAGCAAACAAATCAGCCATCGCTCATCCTTCTGACGACCATGGAATACAAGAAATTACTGATCGATACTACTTTAAGTCCAAGGATTTCTTCAGAAGGATGACCAAACCTGCTCGAGTGGTGGGAACACACATGGAGGTGCTGAGATAAATAAAACGAAAAAGAAACGCAGTGCTTTCTAATGGCCATACACAATTTCTGTTCCAACGATCCACTTCAAGTCGGTGGTTTGTTTCGGATAAAAAAACATAAAACATCTTAAAGCGTCCCTAGTTCTTACACCTTTCCCAGCTGTGTTCCGATGGCCAATTGGTTACTACGATAACACAAACGTATGTACAAAGAGCACGTTCGTAAACAACCCAAAAAATAAACTAAAGAAAAGCTAGCGAAAGAACAGGAAGAAAAGGCAATAATAAACCAAAAAGAGTTATTGTGAAACAAAAAAGAAATCAGAGAAGCCAAACTGTCCAGCCGGTGGATACCAAATAAAAAGTGACACACAAACAACGGGCAAACTTGCAACCATTGGTCAAGGACAGCGATGTGTGTCGCAAGTCCTGTTCGGCCATGAAAGCGAACCTTGTTCAGTTCCTCCGTTATGTTATCGCACAGCTTGTGGGACAGATTCTCTTTTTCCTTCTGGTTCTTAGCGTTCTGCTGTTGCACCAACATCGCGCTTTCGTCGTACTGTTTTTCCGCGACCAACTCCGCGCCCGCTTCCGTTTCCTGCCACTTGGACTTCTTCGATTTCTTCGACTTTTTCTTGCCCCATTCCTTCTGAAACTCGGCCTCCGGTTCCGGTTGAGCTACTGGGGCAACCGGTGCTTCCGGTTGAGGCGCTGGGGCAACCGGTGTGGCATCGCTCCACCAGTCGGAAGGTTCATTATCGGCCACAGGAGTGCTCTCCTTCTTGCCCCTGTTGCGCTTTTTTTTGTCCCTCTTTGGCTTCGGAGCATCAGCAGCCGGTACCGATGGGTCCCCAGGGGCAGCAGCACTGACCGGATTCTGTAGCTGCTGCTGTAATGTTGCCTCCGGCGGCGACCGCTGCGAGGCGTTCGCTTTTTTTGGCTGTTCTATTTTCGGTTCTGTCGCGTCCGCCGCAACGCCATCGTTCGGCTCCATTTTCTTCTCCGCAACGGAAAGCTTGCGTACAGTAAGGTAGGGTATGCGAGGGGAGGGTTAGTATTTGTTTTGACACAAGTAACATCGTCGGCATCCGTACAAAGGACGTTACGTGAACCCATACACGGACTTCATTCAGCACTTCAATTTATCATTAGAATTGTATCGGAGTGGGGAGCAGGGGACCTGGCGTATAGCAACTAAGCCTAACCTACCTTCGACAGGTACTCGTAGTACTTTTTCTCCGCCGTGGCGATGGCGTTCCGATCGATCCATACTTTCTCGTGGGCCAGAGCGGTAGCAGCCATTTTGCGTTCTTATTAATAGTCTACGTTGGTCGGAAAATAATAGAAACAATTGCAGTTCGTTACATATTAAAGTTGATAAAGACTCTAAGCAACCGCCCATCGTTCTCTTCGTCCCAGTATCATTAAGTATTGGATAACCTTCGGAGTGGCCCGGTCCGAATCCGTGGTTCCACTTTCTAACCACATATCCGAACCATTTTATCACCCTCGCGACGGGCACGTTGACGTCGAACCGTGACCGTACCGGGACCTACCTTTCGTGTCGCTGGCAGGGAAGAACGTATTCACAACAGGCACCCGGATCGTTGGTGACCAACTTGCTGTACGACGCAAAATGGGAAAAATCAATAAATTCCGCTCCGAGGAGAGAGAGAATGCTCAGGCTCGATTATCGACGTTTGCAGCAGCTGCAAAAAAGACCGTCCGCCGCGCACAACAGGGTTGATAAAAGCCGATTGTACATGCTGTCTCGCTGTCATTGCACACGCTGCGCGCGGTGTGCTGGCTGTCAACCCTTGCATCAGTCAGATCCGAGGATCAGTCTACAAACATAAGGTATTCGATATTCGATAACGGTATCTCATATTCACAATGCATCTTTATTAGTGCCTTTGGCAATATTGTCTGTATTTTTTAAGATAAAAAAGAGCAAGTGGAATGAGAAATGATTCGGAAAGGTAACATGCTGGCAACACGGCCCACTGACAGTTCCGCTGAAAGCAACAGATGTTTGTTTAAAAACCGGCGTCCCTGTTTTAGTTGTGAAGCCAGCAAGAAAAACGATGTCCAAGGAACTGAAGGAACAGGCTATCGAATTCGACTCGAAACTCAGAACACTTCGCCGCCAGGTCACTACATTCGCCATCGGTTATCGTGAGGAGAACGAAGCAAAGCAGCACACCGTGCGCGACGCATTAACGGCCTCTCGTAACGAACTTAGCGAGTGCTCCGCCAATTGTGACAGTTTCATTGAGCAAACACAAACACTACAAAAACTGCTCGCCGAATGCGATAAGGAGGCAGACGAGATATACGACTGCATAATAGAATTGTACCACAGCCAAGGAGTCGCGATTCCGGAGATTGACTGCTCTACGATCCCGGTTGGCTTCCCGGTCGAAAACTTTGTGCCACCTTCCAATTCGTCCGACGAGAGCGAACGGAGCGAACGGAGCGAACGGAGCGAATCATTTGCCGAGGAAGAATCGATAACACAAGAGGATAGTGAAAGTCCGTTGAAAGAATTGGTGTCCGAAATTTACATTTCGCGCCCGCCCGGCCAATCAGGGGTTGCACCGGAAACGCCAATGATAAAAACAAGAAAGAGATTGTTCGCCAACGATAAGACTGTTTCTACCGAAACGTAAGATGGCCACCATACCGGCCGTAACGAGAATTTCGTCCCGATTAATTCGCGTTTTGGGCTGTAACCCCAGCCCGATGACGCTGCAAGGAACGAACACATATTTGATAGGCAGCGGAAAAAGGTGAGTGATTGCAGAGGATGAGGTCAGCACATTGTTCCCGTTTTGTCGCTCATTGCAGACGCATTCTGTTGGACGCCGGCGACGCGAATGTGAGCGAGTACATCGACCACCTGAAGCAAGTGTTGATGGACGAACGGATTCTCATTAATGACATAATAGTGTCCCATTGGCACCACGATCATGTCGGCGGGGTTGACAACATACTCGATATTATCGAAAATAAGGCTACTTGTAATGTTTGGAAATTTCCGCGTACAGACGCGCCGGAACCGGAGATGAAAAACGCTGCGCTAAAGGAACTGAAAGATGGGCAAATTTTTAGCACCGAAGGTGCAACGCTCAAGGTCGTACACACGCCGGGCCATACGACGGATCATGTGGTGCTGATACTGCAGGAAGATAATTCCCTCTTCAGCGCTGACTGTATTCTCGGCGAGGGCACTACCGTGTTTGAGGATCTGTACTTGTACATGAAGAGTTTGGAAAAGATTTTGAGCGCCAAGCCGTCCACTATTTACCCGGGTCATGGTAATATCATTACAGTAAGTCTCCAGTCAATCACCAATGATTGTAGAACACCGTCGAAGGAACAATTACATCGCTAATCTACTGTTTTGTTTTAGAACCCGATCGAGAAGATAACGGAATACATCAACCACCGGAACCATCGGGAAAAGCAGATTTTCGCCGTCTTCGAAGCGAATCCTCGAAAGCAGTACAACGAAATGGATATCGTGCGAGAGGTGTACAAAGAAACGCCGGAGCAACTTTGGGCTGCTGCTGCATATAATGTGAACCACCACCTGAAGAAGCTGACAACCGAAGGCAAGCTACTCGAGTGCGTGGACAACGAGGGTGGCAACTCGTGGAAGTTCGTCCCGCCTTCTTCATTATAGAGTAGACGCTCAGGAAAGGTGTTGGGAATAAAATAGTTATTTTAATTGTTGCATATCCTGGCCTTTTAAGTGCTTCTGATTTGAATCAACATACGCCTAAGGATTCTTTCAACGTGCTTGTTTCAAGCTCACGCAATTCTGGGTGTACCTTTGTAACAGAAAATTTGACTATCCTTGGCAAAGAGCGGTACACGGAGAAGCACAATCATTCCTTGCTACTTTTGGGTAACAAATTACGCGGATTTATTAAACACACGGTAAAGGTGTACAAGTCCATTTTTTTATTTTCATCCATAGTATATTAAGTAAACTTATTTTCCACCTAACAGGGTACGTTGCAAAGTTAGTCTTCGCAGTTAAATACATTTTAGAAAGAGACTGTTTCGCCCAACGTTTAGTGTAATAGACCACTTGTTAGCGACACATAGTCGCGAAGGAAAAAAAGACGGGAAGTGTAGTTTGGTTGGATTCGGATTTTCGAAAAATCGTCACTGGAAGAATGCAATTTGCGGTTTTGCTTAGTTTTGTCATCCCGTTTCACTGCAGTGCACAGCAACACGATCGACCTTCCAGTTCGCTGCGGAGATGATCATCGACGGTGACGGTGGGCAGTTCGGGCTGATCCGGCCGGTACGACGAATCACTTTTGGCCCCCATTCCGGACGCACTCGATTTCCTCCTTGATGAGCTCGATCTTTTCGGCGTAAGTTTTCTTGATTTCCTGGAATTTGACGAAGAAGAATCCTTTCAATGGAAGCTTGTTTAGAAGATGGCCATTACAAATGATATCGATGTAAGAGAGTGGGGAACATGAGAAGGTGGAAAGCGTTTAGCAAGTGCAGGACACATGTTACAGTGCACACATACAGAACCACACATACACATACGACCATACACCCGATCCAAGGACGGCACACAATCGGCTGAGGATGCCATATTTGTTTTCAGTTTAAACGTTGGTTCCCAATACAGAAAGCTGAGGACGCAATACAAGGGATCAATGGCCGAGAGCGGAATTCGTAGAAATACTTCCGCCTAGAGGCACGCTGAAGGATTTGTTTGAGTTATTCACTAAATGAGGCGAACCTAGTGGTGTGGACGGAAACACGTGGAGGTGCGCACCTTACCTCACGCTTCTGTGTTGCGTATTTACATTGTAGTAGTTGTTATCATAAAGTGGTGAATTGGTATTAAGAACACAAGCGAGTATGTGCAAGAAAGATTTAGTGGCGCACAGGTGAGACACGACTGTCTGTTGGGTTTGATCATTGCTTTGTATGTGCAACTTTTTTCAAGCATGGAAAATCTATGCCAGCCCGTTGCGCCGTTTTCTGAAAGTGTGAAGAAAGAAAAGATAGAGAGAAAGATAGATATTAAGAGTAATATGGTACAAACATTACACAACCAAACAACTATTAGCGAACTTCGTTTTAGTGATGGTTTTTGACATTGGACAGTTTTGCAGTTGATACTGAAATGTACTCTACGGGATGAACGTTAAATGTGCCACCTTATCTCAAATTGGTGACTATATGATTGAGCTTATGAATGGAACGAGAATATAGTCAAATCTACAAATGAATATGACGACAGTTAAATTACTGTACATGTGAGATGGCAATGTTTCCCAGGGGACTCGTGCAACCAAAGAGATCAAGAGATCGCATGAATGGAACGAAGATATAGTCAAATTTACAGATGAAGTTGACGATAATTAAATTATTATACATTCATTATACCACACTGTATAATATTTATATCCATAATATACCTTTTTGGAGCATCGATTCGAATCAGTCATAGGAAATGTTCGCAAACCCGTCGGGCGACAGTAGCATTGCAGATCAGACATCAAAAATAGTGCCAACATGTGGCACGAATAACCGAGAGTGACAATCTCAACAAACCACTATAGTCCCAAGGGTGTCCATTTCGGGCGAACGCTTTCCGATATTCAAACAATATTTTCAAAAGTCCCACTCATCGTGAGAAACACGAACCCAAGAGTTTGTTGTTTTTTTCTTTCGTTTTCCGGTTAGCACCGGATGGCGTAAATCAACCGTCGGCCACTCCGGCAGTGTGCCAAACGTAGCAAAAGCACACAGAAAAGAAAATAATTCCGTAACAGTGTGGGCCTAGCGCGTTGGTGTTTTTCAGTGGCTATGTCCGCCCGGCCTCAGGAACTCTTGCGCATAACCTCAACCAAGATGGCGCAAGCGTGCGGCGACGGAAAGAAAAATATCATCTGTGAGAGGTGCATAGGTAGTGCATCGGCCTGTATGTGCGCATTGCGTGCGTGTGCAAGTAGTGCGAAAATTAATAAGAAACCCAAGTAGCGCAGTAGCACTTGCGTGATTCACACAACGAGAGAATCGGGCCGCGCCCGGGGCGGACGCAAGCAAGAGTGCCGCGGCGTACTAACCTTGAAGAGATCGAGCTGCGTCGTGTACTCGTCGCGCAGATCGTTGTACATCTTCTGCGAGACGGACAGCTTCTTTTCAAGCAGTGTCTGCCGCTCGCGCTCGGCCTTCATCCTGGTGTCGATGTTTTCGAACCGCGTCTGAAGTTGCTCGTGCTCCATGTTACGAATGTTAAGCATGTCCTTTGTGACCGTAACAACCTCCTTGATGTTCTCGATCTGGTTTTGTAGCGCCTTGATTTGCTGGTCCTGGGCCTTGACCGTTTTGGTGCGCTCAAACAGCAGCTCCTTCGCCTTGGTCATTACTTCCTCGTGCTTTTCCTTCAGCTTCTTTACCTCCTGCGGATCGGGTCGGGCACTGCTGCCATGCGCCAGCAGTTCGCTCTCTAGCTGGCTTACCTTCGATTTTAGAATATCGTTCTCTAGCAGCTTCTTTTTCAGCTCACTCTCCAGATCCTCTATCCGCTCGTTGGAGTTCTTCGTCGGCGACAGTTCACATTCGAGCTGGATGACCTTCGCCCGCAAAATGTCGCTTTCGATCGTGCGCTTTTTCAGCTCGTTTTCCAACTCGCTGATGCGATCGGTTGACTCCTGCGTGGTCGTCGGCTCATCCTCAGCCTGATTCAGCTTCGACTTCAATATGTCGTTCTGGATCTTAAGGTTGCGAATTTCCTTTTGCAGTTCCTCGATTTTCTCGTTCGCCGGACTGTCGGCCAGTGGGACCCGTTCAAGCTGCTCCACCTTCGAGCGAAGGATGTCGTTTTCGATGTTCTTCTTTTTCATCTCTTGCTCTAGCGTTTCGATCCGATGGCTGCTGGCCCCACTGTTGACGTTCTTGCACTCCAGCTCGGTTAGCTTGGAGCGCAGGATCTGACTTTCGGTGGTGCTCTTCTTCAGCCCCTTGCGCAACTCCTCGATCTGTTCGCTGTTCGAGTCCTGTGTGGCCGTCGACTCCTTCTCGAACATCTGCATCTTTGCCCGCAGCATGTTGCCCTCGGTGGTGCTCTTCTTCAGGCCCTTCTCCAACTCCTCGATGCGTTCGGTCGATTCCTCGTCTTCGCGTGTGGCCGCATCACTCTCCAGTTGGCTCACCTTCGCCCGCAAGATGTCCGCCTCGATCTGGTACTTCCGTACCTGCTTTTCCAGGTCCCGGACCCGCTCGTTCGTTTCCTGCGCCGACGACGGTGAGTTTTCGAACTGTCGCAGCTTGGAACGCAAAATGTCGCTTTCGATGTTCTTTTTCTTCAGCTCACGCTCCAGCTCACCGCTTCGTTCCGAAGCCTCGTGGTCACCTTCCAGTTCCTTCACCTTCTCACGTAGCACCGTGCTCTCGGTGCGCTGCAAACCGCGCAACAGCTCGTCGATCTTTTCCTGTGCCTCCGGCGTCTGCGGTTCACTCTCCACTTCCGTCAGCTTGCCTCGCAGGATGCCATTCTCGATGATGCGCTTTTTCAGCTCCTTTTCCAGCTGCTTGACGCGCTCGGTCAGGTCCTGGGTCGCCTGCGGGTTTGTCTCCGACTGTGACAGCTTCGAACGCAATATGTCCAGCTCCATCGTCTTGCGCTTGAGTTCCTTCTCAAGCGTTTCGATCTTTTCGCTCGAGGCCGCATTATTCGACGGGACCTGCTCCAACTTGCCCACCTTCGCCCGCACAATGTCACACTCAATCGTTTTCTTTCTCAGATCCTTTTCCAGGTTTTTGTTCTTATCCTTCACGTCCTCCAGCTCCGTCTCGAGCCGGTTGATTTTGCTGAGAAAGTCCTTCTCCAGCCACGCATCGAAGTTGCTCATATCGTCCAGGTCCGACATGATGGCTGATGGGTTCCGGAAGCTCCGGTTTCTGAGCTGCACTACGCAAGTATTCTACGTCCGATGGGCAAAGCTTTACCCCACCCACACTCACTTGCGGCACAGTTCACAGTCAAGGACCGCTCAGTTGGCCGCTCTACCGATCTGCCGTCGCGACAGCACAGTACTTTGGCACTCAGGACGGAAGGCGATTCAAACACAGATTTTAAATGCCACGAATAAAACCGTAGCACCACCGAATTTTCGACGAGCGAGGCGGTTGCGGTGGCGTGGCGGAGCGAAATTCCTTTGCACTAACTCACGACCGACCACGCACACGCACCAACTAACTGATCGTCCGACAACCGACAGCCAGAATCGTTACGAACGACAGGAAAAATTCCTTCCTGTAGCAGTCCTGTAGCAGGCCAGATGATGATGATGAACGATGGCTACACGATTCAGTGAGCCTATCCGGAGCCCGGTGTCTATTGATGGCTTTTCCACCTCCAAAAGGCAGAAAATTCCCGTTTGAGTGGTTGTGAAATATTCTTCACAGTCCGCAGTCCAAACGTCGTCCGACAGATCTGACCAACTTCATGTAACTAAGGAGCAAGTCTAGGATCGGGAGCGAATTCGTGAAGTATCCGTCGTGCGCCTGCGTGAACCGGGGCCGCATTTCGCATCGAAATCTTCGAAATCTCCCCAAAAAACCTCCCAAACACGGCACGGGTATCGTCTCTCGGACTAGCATAGCGTGGCGGAGCGCGAGTACACAGAAGGCAACAGGTTCTGGTCGGCGGTGCGAACACACACGATTGAGAAACACACTCAGCAAAGTTTCCCGGCGTATGTGGCGGGCGCGAAAAATCGGAAAATCTATTTTTGTGAGCCAAACGTGGTTCGGAGAGCTGCTCCCGTGCAATCGCCACTATCTCTGCGTCGGCCATGTCTCACGCACCGTGATCGGTGGCGACCACTTCTCGTGTGTGATGAAGACATCGCCGCCGTTAGGTGGCGAATCGATCTATCTCTGGGCGCGGCATACATTTCTTCCGGTTCGCAATGCTTCCTTAGTGAGAGCAGGTTAATCAATACTCCTCCACTAAACGGAATCGACTGATTATTACCGCATCGTTAGAACCATCATCGAGATGCATTTTGCTGTTACTGCGGATAATGTACTGATCCTCTGGAGCTTAGCACCGTTTGCTCGATGAGCATTCGCTGTATAAGGGTTGTAACGGAACACCTAGAAACCATACTCCTGTTGACGAAGCTTTCAGAAATCCTACATTGCCCGTGTTATGAATGTGCCACGTAGAGATACCGGCATACAAACTGGTACCAGGTTGCCGGGTTATTTATAGGACCGCCAACCAGCCGTTCTGCCTCCTGTACTCCTTTCTGATGCACAGCCGAAGGTTGGGGATCGTTCGCTTGTTTCGTTCCCTGTTGAACGTGGTCGTGTCGTAAGAGAACCGCATGCAATCCGGAGCAACGGAATTCCTTTCGTGTTTTCTAGTCTCGTTTCTGCTGCATCATCCACCACGATCACCCGCGATATTCCCTTGGGGCTACAGGGTGGCTTGTACTTGTAGCTAAATTGGAATGGCCTCATTTCCTTCCAATCAGACGATCGTGGTGATATTAGTCGATAGTTGGCAAGCGAAAACTTACGAGCCGTCGTTTTCACTGCCCCTCGCTAATTTGTCCCTAGAGACGTGCCGCATACGTAGGCTAACTAATGGCCGGCATTAAGTTGCTAATCCCGACAAGAGTTGCAAACAGCTTTACCAGACGCCGGGAGCCACTTAATTTGCCATGGTACTTGGTACCATTTCATTAACAGGATGCTTCAAGCTAGTTGTGACCTTCATGTTGGTCGACCGCTGGGTAGGGCAAAAAAGCCGGCATGGTCAAGTGTTATTTCAAGGTTCGTTTTCACTCAAAATGATCCCCAAAAATCTCCTTCTCCTTCGAGCGATCCACTTATTTGGGAACGAAATCAGTGCATAGCCGAACTGGTATTCAACTTCCAGCGGGACTGTTTATTTTGTTTAAATGTTTCTTCACAAACGGATCCTAATAAGTACTCTCATTTCAAAGATCAACCACCAAATAGACGGCTTGTAAAACCCATAACTGCTTCCGCGCAACCCAACATGGACGTATTACGGGGCAAGGCAGCATGTAAACAGTCGATCATCCCATTTCCAAAAAAACGATTATTCCAAAATGATGGCCAAAGCAAACACTACGCGACACAATTAAATGTCGTCCATTGAGCCGCCAAGAGGCACAGTTTCCGGGTCAAGAATCCCGAGCCCTGGGGTTTTGTAAAACAAAATTTGAACGCGATCGTTTAGTTGGATTTTAGTGATCGCTCAAAGGGCAACAACGCCGCGGAGATGTGCAGCAATATAGGGCAGTGGTGCATTCGAGTAAAAATAACAACCATTGTAGGCGGCACCGATGCGGCTGATGGCGGACGGGAAGCTATAAACAACTGCTGACGATCGTCGTGTGCAGTTTTTTTCCTTTCAACGTTTTGGAGGTGGAAAGAATATTCTCCAACGGCGTCGTACCGTACTTAAATCATCAGAAAAATGGTTTATTTATAATGCCCCGATGCACCCTCATATAGATTTTACCACCACGCAGGGATTAGTTTCATCCGGCGTAGATCCGCTGCTTCGCTGTTCCTACCTGCGAATGGAAAGCGGAAGATGAAGGCGTGAAAAATTCAAAAGATCAGTTACTAATTCACTACCACCGATACCGGTTATTGTTTTTGTTTCAGTCACAAAGCAAAACACTAGCAGAGCATTAGTATTGTAAACTGTTACATGATAAGTAACGGTACTCACAATCACGTGATTTAAACGTACCAAACAATGCCGGATCGGACTATCGTAGGGGTTTTTTTGTTCAATATCAGTAAATGTACTCCCAGAGTGAGAAAATTAGTTACTAAAACCTTTGAACTTACGATTTGGCGTTGAAAGGTGATGGATGGAAAGGTTGAAAAGAAGTGTGATTGATTGGCCCATCATGGAAGGATAACGTAACACGCACGGAATGTCGCAATAATCTACTCACTATCAATTTGTTTCAACATAGAATCAAACCTATTGAAGCGTTTTATCGCGTAGAAAGTAGAAAGCTTCAAAAACATATTCTCAATTTTTCGTACAAAACAAAACAGATTTAGATCGATTTTATTTTATTTCGGCATGAAATGTTCCACAAAGAAAAAAATGCGTACATGTGAAACTTATTAGAAGAATAACATGAGTTTGGTAATAATGCTCTCGTGTATGTGTGCAACTGTGACTAAAGGCTAGTGTCACGATCTTCAAATATTAATATTAAAGGAAGGGTGCATTTCGAAATGCTTCAGCACGCCGCCGTTAAGTTACGCTGCGTATAAACGAAAGATGATGCTGGTGTGTTAGTGAGCTTATAGTACTTAGCATTTGTTACGCCAAAAAGTGAAAAGGATATCGAACGACTGCTGTCCATAATTTCGCCTTAACCATCCAATTCACCAGCCGCACAAGCATCGCCGTAGTTTTTGCCTCCCTTCTCCTCCGGATTCAATACGATCATGTCGTCGATCCGCAGAATGGTGATCGCCGCCTCGGTGGCGAACTTGAGCGATTTAATCTTCGACATTGCCGGTTCGAGCACGCCGGCCTTCTTGTTGTCCTTCACGACGCCCTCGATCAGATCCAGTCCGTACCATTTGAGTTGCGCGTGATCTACAACGGTCTGGCTAGAGTTGTGATAGGCACGCAGCTTCGCCACCAAGTCGGTCGCATCCTTTGCCGCATTGACGGCGAGGGTTTTCGGAATGACCAGCAGCGATTTGGCGAACTCTGCAATAGCAAGTTGCTCGCGCGAACTCAGCGATGTGGCAAAGTTTTCCAGGTAGATTGAGAGAGCCGCCTCGACGCATCCCCCGCCGGCCACAACCTTCTTTCCCTCGAGCACACGCTTTGTCACGCACAGTGCGTCGTGCACGGAGCGCTCCATTTCGTCACAGTAGAAATCGTTCGGACCGCGCAGAATGATCGACGCGGCCGTCCGTGCCTTCGGGCCGCGGATCAAAATCAGTTCGTCATCGCAAACGAACTCCTGGACCACCTCGGCCGCCTCTCCGACGTAGGAAGCCTCGAAACTTTCTTCTCCGTCCATGTTCGTGAGCGACGTCAAGTAGGCGGCACCGGTTGCCTTGGAGATGCGCTTCAAATCGGCTTTCTTAACTCGTCGCACTGCCATCGCGCCCGCTTCGACAAAGTACTTCAAACAGAGATCATCGATGCCACCGCTACATAGCACCACATTGACGCCCGTCGCCAGGATCTTCTCGATTTTCTCCTTCGTGATGTCCAGCTCACGGGCACGGATACTTTCGAGCTTCTCCGGATCCGTAATAAGCACCTGTACTCCCATTTTCATCTTGGTTTTTTGCAGCGAAAAGTCCAGACAGGCAATCTTTGCGTTCGTCACCTTTTTCGGCATCTGTTGTGAAGCAATCGTACAATTCAGAGCATAACCCTGGATCAGCACGCTCTCGCGAGCCGATTTGCCGTGGGCCTTCAGCACGTTGACGGCTTTGATCGGATAGGCCGGGTTGCCTTTGGGATCCAGTATTTTCACGGCCTGCGCCGCGTCGACCACCATGGCGGAGAAAAAGTCAGCATCCGCCCCGATGATCTTCGAGCTCATAGACGTTTTTGCAACATTCACCAGCGTTTCGCGGCCGAGATCATCGACCGGTGCGGTCAGATGCTCTGAGATGTACTTGCAAGCTTCCTTGCACGCCAGCCGGTAGCCAGCGATGATGGACGTCGGGTGAATCTTTTGTTTTACCAGCTCGTCGGCATTTTTCAGTAATTCGGCTGCGATAATCACAACCGATGTGGTTCCATCGCCAACCTCTTCATCCTGCAACTGAGCCAGTTCGCACAGGACCTTAGCGGCCGGATGCTCCACCTCCAGTAGCTTGAGAATCGTAGCACCATCATTCGTCACCGTCACGTCCCCAATATCGTCGACAAGCATCTTATCAAGACCGACGGGACCGAGTGACGATTTTACTATATTCGCGATGGAAGAGGCCGCCATCACTGCAAGAATACAACGGAAACATGAAATGAGAAAACATCACATACCCGCGCAGTTGTTTGGGGTTGCACACCATAACCTCACAAATGGTGTCGAATGAGTCATTGCGCGAGAACACCTCATTATGATTTGACGCATTTAACATGAGAAAGCATAAAAATATATACCATTTATCTAAAATATTAACCAAATCTGCACGCAAAAGCAATAAGGTGCTAAATACTTTAACACGAGGTTGCCGCTGAGTTTTATTGTCCGCCACAGCAGCTCACGGTTGCCGGCATGGATCAATGTTTATTCGACCAAAGTTGACAGAGTGTATCTGGTTTTACTTAGTTCGTATACTTTTTCGTTCATCCAGATTGGTTTGAAATAATTTCAATTGAGTTTTATTTGCAGCAGTCTGCTAAATTGGCCAAATAAGTAGCATGTGATCATGAAACACCTACGAGCTCCCCCCGACACAAAGATCCCTTCGCAGCATCAACTGATGGTGATTACTTACCGTTCTGTGTGCGAACCGGAGCCCCCGACGACCGGTTGCCGGCCAGAGCCAGAGCGCTTGCTACCGTGGACATAGTGTCTCGATGTTTAACGCAAATGCAAATACGAAAAACGGTTCCTGCCTATTTCTGGTTCACTCGGCGAGTCACACACACGATTATTTCCTACCGCACCGTTCTTTTCTGTCGATTGACACTTCGACGGGAGGCCTTTGACAGCTACAAATTTGAAAACCATGCAACGAGGGCTCATTTCACCCACCACTTGGGATAAACTGCGCGTACATCACAATTGAATTGCAAATTACAATAACGTTTTTGTGTTTATTCATTTATCAAGAAACTCTAACCATACCGTATGTAAAAAACCACGTTTTGAACTATTATTTCGATGCATAATAATGTAACGGTATTTGGAACAGTTTGAAATTTCCAGTTCGCCCGAACCGGTTCTAAGCACTGTCGGACGGACGGTAACCAACACCATTGCAACTACTTCTGCTAATTCTGAAACAGAGCCAAGTGTTCGAAGCGCGGATGCGAATCAATTGCGGATTATTTATCTATTGGTGTGGTGTGTTGAATGTACAGTCTTAGCTTGTTGTTGGTCAGCGTAGCCATCGCAATACTGGCAAACCACCGAAACTATTGTCGGTATCACTAGTGAGCAGAAATACAACCAGCGTTACCTCCGAGCATCGGAACCGAAACCCGGCGCGGAAGCTGCCATTCGAAAAGTAACGGCCATTCATGGGCAACATTCAGTACCATTCGACTGTGTTCCGTGTTGTTTGCAAGTGTCTTTCAGTCTTTGAGTGCGTGTCTGTCCGATTTGAGCATACTTCGGTACCGTAACGAAACTTTTGATACATTTTTAACCCATCCGAATTTGGTGCGTCAACGAAGCTGGACGGATTCTTTCGAGTCTTCTTTCGCACATTTTCTGCATCTTCTTCCGTCCAATCGCACACGGCGACGCATTGGTGTTGGTGTTCTGAAGGCAGGCGAAAACGACGATCGAACGACGAAAAAGAAGCTCCGGCGTAACCGTCGGCAACCGTTGACATTCGGCGAACGCACCCTTTCTCTGTTGCTCTGTTGAAAGCTCCGCACGTCAAGGATAAAGCGGCAAACGGCACGGTTTAGTTCAGGCGATCTCAGAGAATAGGGACATTCGCCGATTGAAGCGTACTCTGTGGAAAGTGTTGCGTTTGAGGACAAACATCTTCGTTGATGGTCAGAGCAGCGTTGGTGTGCGCCCACTGGTATTACGATTGTACCTCGGACTTTACCACGGTGCATTTGTTTAGATAATATTACTTAGACCGCGTCCCGTGTTCCGAGCTACCTGTCTTGAGAGCAGCGTAAAAAGGCGCGTGTAAACATGAGCAGCGCAACGAGACCCGACGATAAGGCCGTCGATATTCCGCAGAGGCTGTACGATGCCGCCTCCAAACGGACTTACGAAAGGATGCGATTTTTCGGAAAGGTAGGTCCGCCGCACCCCACTCAATGCCTGTTGATCTAACCTTTAATTGATTCGGGATTCCTCACCCCGGCATACGTCGCCGGCTCTTTCCTGCTGTTCGCTTGCAGGGTGGCTTTGCCAAGTGCTATGAGATCGTGGATGTGGCCACGAAGGAAGTGTTCGCCGGCAAGATAGTTTCAAAGAAGCTGATGATGAAGCACAACCAGAAGGAGAAAATGACGCAAGAAATCACGATCCACCGATCGTTGAACCATAATAACATCGTCGGCTTTCACAGCTTTTTTGACGATCCTTTGAACATTTACATCGTGCTGGAACTGTGCAAGAAACGGGTAAGTGCGTTTGGGGTGGTGAAAAGCGTTCCCAGGCTAGAACATCATGAGAATTTGTCGCGTATTTTTCGATCCACAGTCGATGATGGAGCTGCACAAACGGCGTAAAAACATCACAGACTACGAGTGCCGCTACTATATGCACCAGGTGATGACGGGCGTCGAGTATCTGCACGACAGGCACATCATCCACCGGGATCTGAAGCTTGGTAACTTGTTTCTGAACGACGACCTGCACGTCAAGATCGGTGATTTTGGGCTGGCCACAAAGATCGAGTTTGAGGGTGAGCGCAAGAAGACGCTCTGCGGCACGCCGAACTACATTGCACCCGAGATACTGAACAAAAAGGGGCACAGCTACGAGGTGGACATCTGGTCGATAGGCTGCGTGATGTACACGCTGCTCGTTGGACAGCCACCGTTCGAGACGAAGAGCCTAAAAGATACCTACAACCGCATCCGGAAGTGTGACTATCGGTTGCCGCCTACACTGCGCACCAGTGCGGCGGAAATGATCTGTGCCATGCTGCAGTCGGATCCGATCAAGCGGCCACGCATTCACAAGCTGTTCGAATTCGAGTATCTTGTCACCGGCGTGATCCCCCCGTCGTTGCCGATTTCGTGTCTTACTATGGCCCCGCGAGCCGATCAACTGGAGCCGCTGGAGCGTCCCTACCGTAAGCCACTTTCCGAGATGAATGCCGGTGGTTAGTGTTTCTCTTTCTTCCACTTCACTTCCAATCCTTCGTCATTTTGAATGGTTGTCAGCACGGTACTTTACTGATGCAACTTGTTTTTTCGCATCTTTACCGGTTCTACTCGGCAGATGATACACGGTTCGATAACTCGTTCCTGAAGAACAATCTCCACGATCCCATCACGGCAAGCGGTATGATTTCGCGCCACAACGACACGTACCGAGCGGACATCGAATTGCTGCACCGCGAGCTGACCAAGCTGTTCCACGCCAAACCGCCACGGTTGGCAAACAATTTGGACGACGAGAACACGGATCCGGCGGTTCAGCCACTCTTTTGGGTTTCGAAATGGGTCGACTACAGCGACAAGTACGGGTTCGGGTACCAGTTGTGCGACGAAGGCATGGGCGTGATGTTTAACGACACTACCAAGCTGATTATGCTCGCCAATGGACAGTGAGTATTCGTGATTTTCTGCGGCCAAATGGAAAAAGGTTTAATTTTGTGCATGTCCATTCCAATGCAGCAATGTCCACTTCATCGATAAAGAGGGCCAGGAAACCTACTGGGCCGTGAACGACTTCCCGCAGCACCTGGAGAAGAAGATGAAACTACTAACGTATTTCAAGCGCTACATGATGGAGCATCTGGTGAAGGCGGGTGCCGGAGCGGTCATTGCCGAGGGCGATCAATTATCGCGTATCCCGCACATGCACACCTGGTTCCGTACGATGTGTGCTGTCGTTATGCATCTCACCAACGGCACTGTGCAAGTAAGTGTACGCTCATCGGCTTCCGCGGATGTCATTAATCATTTGCCGTTCGCATTGTTTTTCGCAGCTTAACTTCTCTGACCACCAGAAGATTATACTTTGCCCGCGGATGCGTGCGGTCACGCTAATGGACAACAACAAAAACTTCCGCACGTACCGCTTCCAAACGATAATCGAACAGGGTTGTTCGAATGATCTGTACACGAAGATCCGGTACGCTCATGAGAAAATCAAGAAGCTGTTGGAGAAACTGGCATAGAAAACAGGGCTCCTACAGGTCGGTCTGAGAAACGAGTCCAGCACGGCGATGCGGCGAAGAATTGAGGAATCACCTTTGAGAAATCTATGCTCCCGGGCACTCCGACGTGCCGAATCGGTAAACACTCAAACCGCAACATTTAACAATCATTCTCCACTGTGTGGGAAACAACATGAGGTGGTACAATCATATTCTATTCTTCTGTTTAGTTTTATGTTATAATTTCTTGCATGTACGATAGTCTTTTTTAACTCCCTGTTTTTGGTTCATCGGTGAAGCCCTGAACGGTTTCGGCAATTCGGCAGTACGAGATGCTCCCATGTCGTTATACCATTCAAATGTTTCATGTTATTACTATCCACGAAGGTCAGTCCAAAAACGCGCGAAATCTGTATCCATTGATTAGCAAAAGTTTTTCTATTTCTTTACAATCGTTCGAACTGGAACCGAAAAGAAGTGTTTGTTTCTTACACGCGTGTGGCGGGATGTCATTAAACTATTAGATCCAGAGGAATTGCCATGTACCCTTTACAGCGAACCTTTTGCTTATACATCGAGAAGCCTTTCTCCGGTAATGCCAACAAGTATTTGCAGGTCTTTTAGTAGTTGTCCTGTTCAGATTATTACAATAATTTTGCTGTCTAAACGTTGAGCATAAGTTAGTGGTTACAGTAAAGCAACCTCACGAGGCACCAACATGCTAGGTGGTGGATATACTCAAAAAACTTGTGCCTTAAGGACACTAGATATGCTGATCGAGAGGGATAATGGAGTTTCGTAAGTCTTACAGATGCCAACACAATAATAAAAAAAAACCTTCTCTCGCCCAGAAATCCTGCCACAATGATCGCTTGTGGTGGTTGAACCGAAACCTGTTCATTCGATTGTAAGATACTAGAATGCCATGTGCAGCTGGACGGATTAGCTTTCCGGCCAGAAATAAGGCACCCCGTTTTCCGGAGCCCACTAGAACCAATACCATTCCGACAACTGCCAATCTTTTGGAAGGTGCGTGAAAATAAACACAATATAGTTCGTACAGAATAAATTACGTGTATTTCGAAATGATTACTAGTGTTTCAATTACCCCCATCGGGGCTGCTTACCGCATCGTCACAGAATCACATTTGAATCTACAAACTAGCGAGTTACATGACGAGTCAGTTCTGCTACAGATGGAAGGAACGGTGGAATGTGCCACAATCCACTAGATCACCGTTTGCCGCTTCACGAGACATTCGAAAATGCGAATAAATTCGTCGTCGAAGGACAACTCCACCGGAATGAATCACCGCTGGGGGGCGGGTTTGGGCTTGGGCATCTTTTCTAGCAATGCCTGAATTTCCTTCTTCTCGTCATAGCCTTTCCACAGCTCGAAAAGGTTAACGATCGCCCTGGCGATCTCCTGCACTTTATCCATGTCCACGTTCAGCTCGGCAAACCACGATTTCAGCTCCTTCTGCAGTACGACGCACGCGATCTGCAAGCACCCGATGGCGATCTGCGAAATTACGTCCAAGGTAGAGCGATTCATGGCAAGGAAGTCAAGCCGCGTTGCTTACCTGATACGGAGGATACAGAAGGCTGACGTCCGTGCGCAGCGAATCGTTAATAAGTCGCCATGTAAGCGTAAGCAGTTGCTCCTCCTGTCCTATATCCTGCATCAGCTGCAATAGGGGCCGATACGGTTGGTACACAATCAGGCAGCAGTCCAGATTCTCCAGTAGGTAGAACTCGCACTCCAGGATGTGATTGGTGCGGTACGGAAACTCCTGTTGGTACGCGTACCCGAACTTGTTCTTGATTACCGTCTGGCATGTGGTTATGAGGCGCGAGTTGGAAATCACTCCAAACTCTTCGACCTTTGACGCGAGCAGTATGCAGGTTGGGGCCAGCAGCAGCGGATCGATACACTTGAGCGAATTGCGGGCGTAGAAGCGCTTGAAGTACACGGTCGCTGTCGCAATCACCTGCTGGCGCAATTTAAGCTGCTCGCCCAACACCTGGATGATGTTGGCGAAAAACATAAATACTTTCTGGTACTCCTCCTCGCTGAGCGTCTTCAGATCGTGTTGCCGCTCCCGGATGAGGTCCTGTTTGTCCAGTATCCATTGTTGATGATGTGAACTTTGCCAGAAATTGCCCGCCATCGTTTTGTTCCGTTTCCTTCTAGTAACTATTGCCTTTCCGGAACGGTGGACTTCTATGAATTTTTGCCTCCAATTCGGATAAAGAAAGCGATGTCACCGGGAACTCCGTTTCGTGTTGTTTATAAACAGCTTTTCGGATAAAATTGATCTCAACTGTGGCTGCTGTCAAACTGTGAACCGGTATTGTCGGTTTACGAGAACCGGTTCGGAAACAGAATTTATTGTTTCGAATAACCTAAAATTGCGATTAACAAGTAAAACTCAAATTGTCTTGAACAATAACAAAAGAAAATCAAGACATTTTCACGAAATGTTTTATGTCGTTTTATTGTAATAAAATTGAGACAATTACTCATAATGAAAGTACAAAAAATCTATACAATTATTAGCTACACATTTCAATCGAATCCGGGGTTCCTACAAAAATTTCGAACTTCCACTGGAGAATCGAGAGTCAAGCAGTTGAGCTTTTTTCAGAACCGCTTTTTTCTGTGCCTCGTCGAAACGGTTAGCTTGAAGATCCACGTTACGATCGAAAGGCCTTCTGGCCGTTTCTGAACCGTCCTTCGATTCCTACCGGCAACAAAAAGAAAGAGAGAAAGAAAAGACTTAGCATTGATTGTCGAGCGGATTGCTTTTACCATTACTTCCACCATTCATTTACCTTGTCCATTTGGAGCTTCTTTTGGTGTATCTCTAGCAGCGTCTTGTCGCGTTTGTGTTTCTTTTTGTGGCGCTTTACCAAATCCGCCTGCTCCTTGTCCCGTGTGGCGATGAGCTTTCGTTCACGTTCCCGCTCCCGTTCTACGGCCGGATCGACGGGTTTCGCAGATCGTTCCGATCCGCCTCCGGAAGCCTTCTTCCGCTCCCGATCGACCGGTGTATCCGTCCACACTAAACGATCTCCGATTTCGAGCTTCTCTCGCGTCCGGAACTGTCTTGCACCCAGACCCATGTCGGCGATTTTACGTATGTCTGGCAGTTCCAGCATCCAGTCTTCGCGTGCCGACGGGATTACTCCAGCACCATTAGCACTGGCTGCGGCACTATCCATCTGTCGTATTTTTATCTCCAGTGCTCGTTGCTCCAGTTCAACATTGGCACGCGTGCTGGACGTTCCTGGCAGTGGCCCTATCATTTCTCCGTCATCCGAATGCTCCTCGGGTTCGGAAAAAGGGGAAAGCTCCGAGTCGGATGTAGCCGATGCTTCCGGGAGTTTCAAACCCGGGGGCAAAGCGGGCCCAATATTTCGCTGCGGTTTGTCTTGTTCGCTGTTCATCGAAGCATCGGTACCGCGGGCAAGAAGGTGTGGAGGTAAAGCTGGTCCAACAACTTCGCTGGCGTTTTCGCCTTCGTCCTGTTCGCCGATCCGTGATGTTACCGTCGGTGGAAGCGCGGGACCATAATTGGCTGTCGGTGATCTTTCCTCTCGCTGGGCTCCATGATCGTCTGGCGATGAAACGGATGATATTGAAATATCCAAAACTTTTTCCTCCTTTTCGACACGCTCCGGCGAAACATTGCGCGAACAGCCAGCCGAACGACGATGAGTTCGCGATCGTGACGACGATTCGATCGACCTAGACCTTCGACGGTACCGACGGCGTTCGGGAGTTCTGCTGCGGCTTTTACGATACCGACGATCCGATTTACGGTTGCTATTGTGTCGGTAGTCGGACCGTTGATCCGGTTTTTCTCTCGAAGAAGAATGATGTTTGTGGCGTGTGGTTGTCGTTTTGTAGCGTACACCACAATCGGAATCGCTGGTCTCTGAGTCGGAGGACATGATCTGTGAAAGGAATTGAATGTTTCAAGTTTGATTTTGTGATTGTGGGGTTAATATTAAAGACTGATCAACACCGCTTTTGGAACACTTGGGGTAACTTTATTGAGTTCATGTTTTATTCGACTAACGTTTTTCTTCTGCTCGTTTTAGCTGAATGTTTTGAGTGCTTTGGCCCAACTGTAACGAACAGCTTTACTTATTCCGGCCGTAGGAATATTTTTTATCGACTGCCACACGCTGCTGGACCATACGATCGATCGTAAACTGCGTGCCACGATGTCGCGATAGTTGGAGGACCGCGAAATACCAATCAGTATGTCCTCCGTATCCTGCCGATACCGGCCACTGGTTTGTCGCTCCACAATCCGGCGAATGGGCCACTTGGGAAGTTTGTTCAAGTGCGCCAGAACGGCAGCCTCTGATAGGTCTTGCGAACAGATCTGATTGTCGCTTCCGTTCAGCGGCAGCTCCAGACAGTATCGCAGCTCGGCGAACGTTGCCGCGTAAAGGCTGCGAAAGTTCTCGATCTGTGGCCGCACAATGTTGTTAACTTTGTCTTTGTTTTCGCCAAAGATCATCCGAAAGTCTCCGCCGTAGCTGAGGCTGGAGATCGCGCGGTAAAGCTCGAACTCGGTGAACTTTTCTGGCAGCATGAGCAGGGCCGCGTGGACGGCCGCACGAAGGTTCTGCTCGACAGCGTTCTGTATTTTAGAACTGGATGCGTTGCGTATGATTTCGACTGGTTTGTGAAGTCTTCCGGCCAGGTACAGACTACGCCACTCGGTGAGATCCTGCAGAAGGTCCTTCGTGGAGACGACACCATACTTGATGAGCACGTCCTCCTCCGGCACGTGTACCAGTGTATTGAAGTAAACTCGCGCCCCTAGGGTTTCTTGGTACCGGGCAATCAACGCTCCTCCCAGCAACCGCATGTTGGAGTAATGGTCAAAGTTTAGTTCCAGGTTTGCCGTATGCCACCGATGCGCATTGTCGACGGTGTAGATCAGATCGATCATGTTGCGCTTGGATCGCACCGTATTATAGCCGAGTTGCTGCTTCACGCCAGAACCGTACGCAAAGCAGAACGAAAAATTGGGCGGAAACCGCGACAGGATTCGGTAGAACATTGGTGCCGTGTTGCCTCGCGAGAGCATGGTTGGGGTTCGTCCTCTGCGGGTTCTGATTGCCGGAATGCCGATTGATAGATAGAGTTTGACTTAGGTTCCTTCTCACACTTAAACACTTGTGTCTTGGGCGACCGTCATCGTTACTTAACACTTCAGAGAACGCAGTTTTCAAAACTCTCAAAGCTGCAAGCGCTTCTTATCGACCGCAGCCGCCGTTCGATGCCGCAAAGCCTCACAAATGTCAAAAGCGGCCGCACTGTTGCGTGCATTTTTATATTTTTTTGTTTTTCTTCGACGACCGATTCTGGCCGTAGAATGTTAGGATAGTTTAAAGGGTGATAAATACTCACGATTCAACGGGGACCGTACGAAGCCTTCGAAGTAGATTTAACGGAACTTTAATCACAGATCGAAATGAACAAAAAACTGCAAAGTCGAACTAAATAAAAAGTGCTCCTCCATCGGCATTCAAAACACAAGTTTGTTGTGACGGCGATGCATCGCCCAGTGAAAAAGATGAGGCTGTACATGACAACCGACATTCAACATCCTTGAACCGGTTGAACGTGTTGCAAGATTCCCGGTTCACCGTGCAGGACGATGGTTTACATTCAAAAATGAGTTATCGCCCTTTTTTATTTCAAGTCAACGTAACTTGTATGAAAACCAGATTAACATGATGCGTATTTATAATAATCAAATGGAACAATTGTATGTAAAAATAAGAAGAATCACAATCAACACTGAAGTAGAAAATCATTTGCTTGTTTTATGAACCAATTTTCGCTATCTGCTTGTGCCAGATTCTATTACAAAATTGCGTCGGCTGCGCATTTGCACAAATGTGGGCCCCCCCTTACGTCACGATCATGAATCAAGTCATTCGTTAACAATGAGCTATATTTCTTGGTCATAAGTCCCTTCGGCTCGTTGTCCTTAATGTAACCGGAACACCATAATGTTTCTTTTACTGGAACATCCTTCATTCTCCATTACGCGTCTACACAGTTCATGTAAACAGATAAACATCCGAACGTTCTGACAAGACTGAATTTAAGCTTCATTCGGCAAACTGTTGAACTTACTAAACATCTCGGCGTTCGAACAAACAATCTGTACTCCATTTTTCTCTGTTGCGGTGTCGAATTCCGTACAACGAAAAATGGCTAAGCAAGAAGGAAAATCGAAACCAAACCTAACCGTGTAGATCTTCTGCTTTCGCTTCGAGTGAGGGGTTCCACACAGCTTCTAAGCGCATGCCAGAGTGGCAAGCATGTATATCTCGCGTTTTCTTTTCAGTTTGATCATTTTTCTCGCTGTTTGTGGAAAACGCCGTGTCGTTGATCCTTGCGCTGAGTTGGTTCGTCGGCTTAATTCGGCATCCCTGTCGCTCCAACGACGTGTTGCGACGGTGCGTCGCAATGTTTTGACATCCTTTTCACGTACCCGATCTATCGTCTTCTTCGTCGGTTGGTGCTTTTTTTGGTCCTCGACACTGTCTGCAGTGTCTGGCCGATGTTACTACACACACAGAACTTTGAATGGAAACTGTGTTTTCGAAAAGGATTTTTTTGTTCCTATTTTTTAGATGCTCTACATAATGTGATTAGTGCAAGATTAAATCAATTGTATTGAAATCATATGTAACAAAATTACCCAACCATTGCACGATCACGCAAGACGTCCCGTGTATTAAGTCACGCACTGTACCAGATCACGGGGACCGTCGTCAGATCCGATGGGTGCGTGCAGATGGAAAACCTCCGAGAAAAGCGTACTCACGCGGACACATTGTTGGTTGGCCCTAGGTTGGCCGCTTTTCACGAGGATTAGTTACAGTTTTCCCTCCGCGGGCATCGGACGTTCCCGGCTGGTTCCGGAAAACCTCATGATGGCTGAGCTGCAGTGCGTGAACCGGAATCAGAAAAAGCGATCGTGCAAACCGTGAACAGCGGCGCCGACAGTCATGGATCGTGCGCATTCAACTTATTCCGACCGTTGTCCTAGACACAGACGTGCAATTCGTGGCGTGAACCACGGTGAACGGTGCTGGTAGATTATGTGTTTAAGAATAGGCTATTTATTCATCTATTTATTTAAATTATTCCTATCGACCGTAATCTATTTATTCAACATCCTACCACCATACCATAAGTGATCGCCGTCTATTGTAAGTTTAGTGCGTGCCGCAAATGTTGCCGGCAACCAATTGTGCAATAATCTCGATCAGTTCAGTTCGTAAGTGCAGAAACTTTCAACTTTGTACACCTTCGATACGGTCTTTCTCCGATCGCCGGTCGTTACGTACTTTACGAGCTGCTCGGTGTGTTTGTGTTCGAGTGACTCCGAAAAGTGCCTGTAAATCCGTTACCATTTTTCATCAACTGTGCGCCGTCCGTAGCTTCTGTCGGCAGGAAGAAGAAGTCCCATCGAAAACGCAGGGAAATGCCGAATTCCGATCAGTTACACTCTTCGCTGGTGGTGTGCGGTGCGTCGAGCAGTAGGATCCGCTCGCAAGGATAAATCACTTCGCCAGTCAATTAATTCACGACCACTGGAGAAAAAAAAATCCGACTCTGGATTACGACCTTTTAGGTATCGTGCCTGTTTCTACGTGCTACTGGCCCCACGGTGGGCCTGCTCGGATTCGGTGCCGAAGAATTCTGACCGATCGCCAGACGACGCACACGACAAGGTAAATCGTTTTAACAGTTGCCGAAAATTAATTTTAATTAATTTAACTACCCGGCCCGGTCGGTTGGCACCCCTCCCCACCATAGGTCATCATTGGGCCGTGTGTGATTGTGGGCCGTGTGGTGTGTATGGTCCCTGTGACCGTGTGCAAATTGCCAACAAGATTGAAATCAAGATCATTGACAATCGCGAGCAATGGCGCAGCGGCGGCGGCAGCAGCAGTGTGTCAACAGCAAACGGCAATCCGGAGAAGCACAGCATGGCCGACAGGGCGACAGGTTTTTTTTCTTCTTTTGCACCACGTTTCGCACATTAACCCTTCCGTTTTCGGTGGGATTGGCTTGGCGGAACGCGGCAAGGCAAAAAAGGATCAAGGACGCGGTGCAGTTACGGGGCATAACTTTTATCGCCGGATCGAGGACGACCCTTTCCGGCGGCCATTATGCGTTGCCGGGACACCGGTGAGTGAGCGCAGAAAGGGCCACGTGGCACGCGCGACGGTGTGCGGAGAGGAAAGGTTATGCTGAAAAATGGTACATTTACCGAAGCCACCGGCCCATGTTTATCCTTCGATCCCTTTCGGTGCCCTTTCGGTGCGCCCCGATACCTTGGAGCATTTTTCACGACTCCATTGTAAATGGCTTAATTTATGTAGAGATTGTTGATAATTCGTGTAAGAAGCGCGGTTCACGGGGCCGCACGGCCCATACGGTGTGTCGGATTGCAAATTACCCGGGGCGCTCGGTTGGCTCGAGAGATGGTTCGCAGAACCTCCATACGGTGGGACCCCCGACAGGGGTGTGTTGTGTTATTTAAAGCAACACTCTTATCACTGGGCTAATTTGCTGACGAATGTTTTCTTAACGTGATGAAAATTAATGATAAAATTTTCAATAAACGTGCTGGCCACTGATAGTTGTTCAACTTGGAAGTAATTATCGAGTTGCTGCAGAGCTAAAGAAAACTTATCTTAAAAGAACTGAGCTATTTGGAGCTCAGCCAGGAATGCAATGATCGCAATTAACATTACTTAATTCCTCGTTTTGCCAGTGGGCTTGACGGTCGGGCCATAAGTGGAAGACTTTATCTCCGACTTGGTTGCACGATTCGAGTTTTCCACGGAAACACTCTCATTAATGGGGAACCCCTGGGACAAATGGCCATCGGCGTGTGCCCGTGCGCGCACATTTAACCACTTCCGGCTGTCGAACACGTGTTTTATCCTTCGTCGGTCACCACACGCCGGAACACGCCGTCGCCGGAAGCGATGTAGCGAATCCGTCAATCCATCGTCGGTGCGGTAACGCCGGAAGGTCGCTAGTGTCGTGCGCTCCCGTGCGAAGCCGCCACCATATCGTCGCGTGGAAAATGGTACTCCCCATTTTCCATAAATTTTCTTCCGAGACGAGACGACCACGAGGTCGTCCGTAACTCCAGGAGGCTGCATGCCATCCCTCGGAACCCTCGCGGTTCACGGGATGCGCTGCGATCGCCTGCGCTTGATGGAAGAGTGTTGAATGGAAGGTGACGACACGATCGACTCCCGGATCTATACCGGACGTTGCCGGAGGCGTGGTGTGGCCCTGTCACATGTCCCGCCCGCAACGGGCTGATGAGCTTCCATCCGACCCTCGGTCGAGTGATGCTGCTCCCCAGCCGAAGGGGACTCCAGATGTGCTGCGTCGTTGATCGCGGCCCTACGAAGCCGCTGCCGCGAGGGTTTTCCACGATCCGCGCTGCCTGGGGGAAATGCTTTCCCGGGGCCCCCGGTACCGTACGTTCTGATAAATGTGTTTCTTGCTGTCGGAAGTAAGCGTTTGGAAGTGAGAAGTTAAACGATTTTGGAACCGAAACTCCTTCACCTTCCTGCCCCTATCTCTCTCACTCTCTCCCTCTGGCCATTCCACGCCGCGGAGAACGCGCTGCATGATGTTAATGATAATTTATAGGAAAATAATCATCCAGCCCCGAGCGGCTAATGGTAATGGCCAGAGACGTTTGATAATCGTTCACCGCCCGCCCAGGTCCGGGAATGCCCCGGGCGAGCCTTCCGGGTCCGGGTGAGTCGTGCCTGCCTTGCCAGCGGTTCCGTGACGCGCTCGATATTTCATCGTTCGGGACAAGCGTGACAATCGTAACGACGACAGAGAGACATCAAGAGGGACGCGCCCAGCGCGCCTCAATGGGACGGAAAATATTGATGCTTTCGTGCGATTTATGGTAATGTTGGCGCTGCTGAGAGCATTGTTTTTCTTTTAATCAATCCGGCCCCGGGGTCCTCTTGGGGACACGGGATCATCGGGCGGTTCAAATGTTACGGTACACAAGGGCCGGATCGATTGTTGTTGTGGGCGGTTGTTTACGAGGAAAGGTGTTTGAATGATTGTTAGATTAGTTGCCGATTCTTTCTGCTAACCTTCTGCCAAGAGTCGGTACCGCTATTCCGGGATGCTTTTCCTGTAGACTTTGTCTGGAAGGAGTACAACAGTGATTTCCATTCCCAAATGTTTGGAAATAGAGTTCTGTTTCCTTCTCTCAAAACAATAGAAGTTGTTAGAGTCTTAAAGATAGAAACTTTTAAAAGTTGTCTTCAATTATCATCAGCTTGTGTTGAGTTGAAATTAGGCTGGTCGAACGATGATGTTTGTCCATTCGTTTGATGCTCATCGGTCGTCATAAATAATTCCACTTTTATCAATGTAATTGAAAAGTGCATCACTCTTGAAGTTGACTTAAACAAATTGAGCACTTCATTCTTGGAGTAGTTCCTCAGTCTTTTCATACATAATTCTTGGAACGTTTCGTTACCACTAGGTCGGCTGCTGCAGAAAATGGGCCAAACGAGAGGAAATTTCATTACCTTTCCCCGACACCAATAACGATGGCGTAGACGATGAGTGAAACCATTTCTCATTAGACTGGCTGGATCTCTTCAACTCCGCATGCATCACTTCAACTTCCAAATGATGATAAATGACGTCGCCCCGTACTGGTGACTGATGTGCAGTTGTGTGCGCTGTGCCGCATCATGGCGATTGTTACACCGAAACAATACCTCGCCGTTGGGATGATCCCTTTCGAGTGGGTCCTTCTTGGGACTTCCGGCCACATTCGCGCTCTTGAGCCTCGCCGAGAGGGGCAACCCACGTACCGCCTCACATGCCAGCTTTGCAATGTTCTGGAAAATTTTATTACCCACCATTAAAAATATATAACACGCCAGCCCGCGTTAACGATGCGCCAGAGGACATTTGCCAAGCGCCCCGCGCTTTCCAAGGATCCTGGTGCATTAGCTGCTAGCTGGTGCTTCATAACATTTCATAACAACAGCCGACACCCCTCCTGGCGGGGTGCGTTCGGCGGTCCTAAAAATCCCGACCCACCGCCCGGAAGCACGTGCGCTCCACCCGAAGGCTCTTGAAGTCAGCCTGCGTTGCCTCACGAACAACACGTCCAGGATCGCGCTCGGGGCGTTGAACTTTCGTCACGCGAGTCTTCCGGCTGTGTGTGTGTGTGTGTTGCTACTGCACAGGACGGGGAGCGCAACAGACAGACGTACACAACTGCTGCAGAGCGTTGGAATTACGCAAACAAATGACAGCGAGATAAAAGAGTGATGAGGATGAGCCCGCGAGGGCCGTAAGTCACGGCGTATACTGTAGACACTCACTTCCGAGGAAAAAAGACATTAAAAGTACACGACGCTCACCCCTCGGGGCACGGGTTTTTTTTTTGTTTATGGATCGACCCTTCCCTCGGCCGATGCACGATCGAGTTCAAAGATCTGTCTCTTCCTGCGACGTCAGGCACGCAGATTGTGCGCCCAGGGGATGCCGCTTGCACTGAACACGTGTTATCACACCTCATCGTGCCTCGGAGTCGCAGCATCTTCCCCATCGCCACGCTTATCTCTATATCTGTAGTGCCATCTCTTTCTTTCTCTCTCCCTTGTGCTCTCGATAGGAGGTCTTTGGCCTAGCCTAGCGTGGTTTTCCGTAGGACAGGGTAGGAACGTCTAGCCGACTGTGGTAATGGTTTGCTCACGCGCACTCCTCCTGCGCGTTCCTGCGTGCGGTGGTTGCGCCGTCGTCCGCCATGTGTCGCGCGCGTTCTTCTCAACTTCGCCACTGGACCGGGCTGCCGTTGTGGCGTGTGTTGAATGAAATGTTAGAACAACAATGCAGTTGTTGTTATTACTGCACCGCAACGTTGAGGTCTCCATTTCGCTCCGCATCCGGGTTGCTGGTATTTTCCCAGCCATAACTCTCCATCGCTCGAGCCCGATTCCACGACTCCCCACGGCTGCCATCTACCGGCGCATGATGCAATCTGAGCGTTGTAGAACTCCCGTTCCGTGCAGCCTTTGGAGGGCCTTATCGGGCGCCAATGTAGGGCGATAGTGGGGCGGTCAGAGCCATAAAAGTGTCGCAGGGGAGCGACAGAAAAAAATGAACTCTCCCCAAATCCTAGTTAGCAGCGAGACCCTAGTCGAGTTAAACGGCGAACGAGAGTAGAGCATGGTCGCGGTGGGCCGTAAAAAAGAAAGACGGCCGGGCCGGGCCGGGCCGAGCAGTAACATAAAACATTAACAGCCACTGGAAATTTGTCACGCTTTTGACACCTTTACTTCTTCGCGCGAGCAACCGAGAACCGGGCCGCAGCCAGCAGTCTGTCATTGATTGACGAGACGCCCATGTCGGGTGGGGTGATCGGGGCCGATCATAAAATGCTTCCCGCCCTGAACTCCCGGAGTAGGATTTCCGGAGTTCGGGTGTGTTACCTTACACCCGGGGCACGATGCCGTGCCGGGGTGTGTGCTTTGCTCTCTTTTCCCGGGCCATGCCGGAAAAAGGCAGCACTACGGTTGGACCCCCAGCAAACAGATCGTTCCTGGAAGCTGGAAACATACCATTATGGCCGGGTGGTGCGGTTGCTGGTTTGTTTATTTTAATTATTGTGCTCGGGACCAAAGGGACCAACACCAAGGGCAACGCACACTGTGGCAGTTGGCGTAGGTTTCACGATCTCCCATTTATGGGCCGACGAAGATATTCTACGGAGATGAATGCTGCCTTCACTAGGATTCGGCGACCCGTCCGTAGATCATCCGTCAACGCTGCAGCGATTTATCGGTTTCCACGCGAAAGACGTCAGTTCGAATCCTGTTACAGTGCCTCAACTTGGGCGTAAAATTTTAAGTTGGTACGCTTGCCGGACAGATAAATAGAACAACAAGTTAACGATAATTCATGTAGAGGATGAACGACTTAAGCGACGGAGAAAACATTTCACCAGCAATCGGGTAGACTGATCCTAGTAGCCGCTCGAAAGGTATTTGCGAGCATCAAATAGCAACTTCTTTGCTGCGATGTCGCTAGCAGCGTTCGGGGCATTTCGTAACGTTGTTTGCGCACAAACCGCTCGGAAGAAAGCGGACAAAGAAGCTTAGCAAGAAACGCCCAAGAAAAACCCAAGAAAAAGGGAAACTTTCGGTGAGGCAGTTCTATTTTGCACGGCGCGCGTTACGCACCGCGAACGCAAAACTCGACGAAAGGTAAGGAACGGGATCCGCGTCCCCTGGCGCTGCGTTGCGGAAAAGCCCGCCGATCGGAACGGTCGATCGTGGATGAGTGGCGGTGGGGGGACTATTTTTAAGTCAGACTTTTTCCCTCAGATCGCGTTACTCGGTTGCGTTGTGTTACTTTCTCCGCGGCCGAACCGGGGCCTGCGCCGAACCGTAGAACCAAAAAGCGTGCGGAATCTCTCGACGCACTCTCGGTTCCCCCTACTGGCTGCGAAGATTTGGTGGACTGCGTGTGCACCCGAGACACAAAGTATTGCTGCTGCCGCTGCTGTGGTGAACCATTTTTCCATCAACCGCCGGCGGACTGCAGCTAACTCGCGCGGGGAAGTTGATCCAGGCGGCATTGCCGATGTCTAGACGGTGGGGTGGCCCCAGATCAGATCCGATCGCTCAGTGTGACAACGGAACCGGGGTCGACAGTCGATCGTGGATTGGTTGCAATTCGTGGAGGGGTTCGCCAGGTCCGGGGCAGGAAGAAGATTGAGCCGTGCGACAACGCGCCGTGTCGGAAATTGGGAAGTCTCTCGGGCGGCAACGGTCCGATGTCGGCGTCCGATCGGCTGGCGTGCGCCGGGTGCATCGGCCGCCGTTGCAGCGCCGCCAACGAAGTGTCCACGTCGAGGTAGTCGGAAGTGCTCCCGCATCCGCTCCGTCGGCGGGACGGGAGTCAGCTGTTTCGCCTGAGCCTGAGCGCCACTCGGTCAACTGCTCGGGCGACACGAACGGAGCTATTTTTAAGGCGACCATTCGGCGGCCTCTTCGGCGGCGACTGAAAATACTTTTGGCCTCGGTGGCCGCTCGGCTTTATTGTTGTCGGCGGCTGCATTCCTGGCCGTCTGCACGGGCGTCGGGCCGGAGGGGTCGTCTAGGGTGCTGTCGAGTCGGAAGCCAGGAAACGGCTGCCCCCTCTGTGGCCATTGCGGCTCCCTGGCGTATTCGGGCGGACCGCGGACAATTGCGTATTGGAACAGATTTACGGCATCTAATGGTGCGTCTACGGTACTTATGGGCCGAGCGCGACTTGGGGACGGAGTCCCCATGATGCGCCGTCGGAAGCGTCTCGAAGGTGATGTAAAAATGGTTCTGAAAGTCTAACCTCGATTTGCGAACCCCACTAGGTTTTGGGCTAGGTTTGAGGTTATTTTAAGCACTTCCCTCAGCTCCGGTTAGCTATGTGTTGAAACATACATAAAATCATGTTTAAAATAAAACACACACCTTTGGCCCGTTTGCGAAGCGGTCGGAATGCAAAGGGTGTTTAGATTTTATGGGAACGCGATGGGGCCTAACTGCAACTGCGCCGCTGTCGTCGATCCTGGACCATGGTCGCCAGGGTCGCCGGCCGTGTCTAACGCGAGGGGTTCCGGCTCTGGACCGCACGACAATGATCTTCTGGGAGGGCCGATCCTAAAATAGATTCAACCGCGACGACGGCGTCGGGACCCGGGCGCAACTTTCAAGAGCACCTCGCGAGCGCGCTATTGATGGCGAACGGGCCGCGAAACTCGCAGCGGCCCTCGCTCGGCTTCCGGTTTCGGGCCTGCATGTCCGGTCGGTCGATCGCAAACCGGATGCCATCTTTGTGCGTCTGGTGTGTAGCAACAATCGATCGCATGTTTCATCATCTCCACCGGAAGAAACCACATTAATCATACCTCCACAAAGCCGGCTAAGGCTAGCGAATTCCGAGGAGTACATCCACCGAAAGAGACGGTATGTGCGTGCGTTGTCTCATTTGTCCGCTTTTTGCGTCAGATTATACTGCTTGTGACAAGCGCGCAACAGCTAATGATGTCACCACAGGATCTGCCTGGCGGCGAAACCAGCGGACACGGGCTGCACTAGACACAAATACCTTGAAGATCGCTTTACCCCCTGCGGAGGTCACTGGCGTAGATGCTCTCTCTCGCTCGGCATCCTTTTGCGAGAAGAAGCAACATGACTAAAAAACAGAGACTAAAATTAGCGACATCAAACGAACATCATATGCCGCCCACCAGACTGTACCGCTGCAGCACATCGCTGGCCGGCGTGCTGGTCTGTCTGGCCGACCGGGCCATTTCCTGTTCTATCGTGTCCGCCTCCGATGCATTCGGGTTTGGGACGATGATGATGATGTCGACGTTTATAAATAAGAGACTCCGAAAAGGGTTTCTGATGGATTTTTGCACCGCGAAAGCGATGGAGCTGCGGCTGCGGTCAGCTGTTCGAGGTGAGCTCATGGGGCTCTCGGCGAACTGACAGCTTGATTCGCCGCCCGTCCGTCCGTCCGTCCCTCGTGGCTTGGTGTTTGTTTGTCAATGGCTTCGACTTATTTTCGATACAAACATCAATGCCGCAATCGTTTACGCTCGATTGCGGTTAATCAAAACAATCCAATCAACCGTCAAACGTTTAATTTGCCGATTTTACAGCACTTTGTCAAAATCTTGCTCGTTCAGCAATTTGAACAATATTTCGAAGAGAGATTGTTTGATTTTAAATTTATGTTTCAAAAAGTATTTTCTTTTGCTGCGAATGATTTCCCACAAAGACTTGGTAGTGTGGGCGTAATGGGAATTATGGTAACCGTAAGTGAGGCTTGGCTTGCGAGAAACCAAACACAAGATAAAAATGTCTGCGGTGGTTGCTCAAGGTTATATGTTCTTTTTGTGAATTGTTTTGATTGTTTTCGAGAGGGCTTGCCGCTGCTCGATAGTCCACAAACTCTGCTCGACCTTACCAGAGTCGCTCACGAATGCCACCGGAAATCCTTTGTTCCAAAGGCGAGAAAGGGTCATATTTTCGATCCCCTTTTAAACGGATTCGCCAATCGTGCAGAGTTTGAACTTATTCCTTCGGTATTCCAAACCATTACTCGGCCGTAAGCTGTTGAAGTTACCTTCATTCAATACAGCAATTTGAATATAAAACGGTACGCGAGCCGTACGTTGGAACGCGGTTTATTGTCGCGGCCAGCAGTCGGACTTGGCCACTTCCTTCGGCATGCCGCTAAATCGGTGGCAGCTGGCGCAGTAAATGCACCGCCACGACACCATTACTGGCACCATGCGTTGTTGATTTTCAGCCGCCGAGCCATGACGAATGGTGTTTTATCGTAATGAAGCGCAGCGGGTTGCGTTGCGCCGGCGGGTTCGGGCGTAGTTTTAATTCCGCCAATTTGCCAAACCGGTGTCGATGTGTTTCGACCGGTTGTAAAACAAACAGAACCAACGCGCAACGCGTTCCCTGCAAATGAAATAATCGACCCAAGAAAGGTCCACACACTTTTGCGGCCGAACGCCGTTTATGTAATTTCGCCCCTCACGCGAAAGGTCATTCACCGCGCGTCGGTGTTGCGTAATGTTAGAACTGCAACGGCAACTAATCTTCTGCCGCCCTCCGAGACCCAGACGCTGAGAAATATGAAGGGGGGGGACAAAAATGGTGGCAATTGTCACCCTCATTTCGGTGATCTTTCCGTGGTGTCCGCTGACTCCCGCGGTTGACGTAATGTCAGTGTGTGACATTTTTTTTTGTTGGTTCTACTGGTCGGTAAATTGGGTCTGCTCCCCTCCACCGGAGCGAGAGCATAATTTAAGATGTGATTTAATTTTCGATGCTATAAATGTCAACATTTTTATTTCTGCACACCCAACCCAACCATCCAGGCCCAGTGTTAGCTGTCAGACGTTTTGAAAGATGGCAAACTGACTTTCGTTTGGCTTTTTGTGATCTCCGCCGTTTCGTAAGCCACGAGCAGTTTCAGTGCGCCCCTTGGGGTAGTGCAAATAAAGGGACTCCGTCACGACACTGCACTCCGCTTTATCTTGTCCCCCGGGTGCGCTTTGAAATGCGCGGCTCAGGCGCGGCGGGCCCGCACAACACGTACGCATCATCGTGTAACGTATTGCGCCGGCAGCCCCTGTCAATAGGCGGACTCCCCCTAGAACCTGGCGGCGGTGGCGACAGCGAGCGACGAGAGAATGCGGGAATGCATCCGCCGGGTCTGGGCCGGAGGATCTTCGTTCTACGCCTAGCAACAAGACGTTATCCGCGCGACTCCGCGCGAGAACGGCTGCTATTCCTGGACGCTAATGAATCGGAAGCAGCACACTGCGGGCCGCCACACGGCCGCGGCCACCACCACGGCCCCCGGGATATGGATATTTAAATGCCTGCCCTTACGGCAGGCCCCCGGAGCCTGCCGGAGAGTGTAAGAAATGGTTCAACCCCCAGCAAAGATGTTTCATCTTGCCCACGGTCGCGCACGGCCGGCGGGTTGGAGACCCAGGTGGACCCCGGTGGGAGGGCGTGTGGGTGGCGGGTGAAACATGAGTTGTCGTAGACGCACTCGTGGGCACGCGTTGTTTGGCGTACGCGGATGCCGAGCCGAGCGCCATGTCGCGGAACGTGGTGATCGTTAGTGGCGGTCTAGGACCACACCGCCCGCCGTCCTCGGGGCGGCCCCGAGGTGCTAGACGATGTGGGTAAAATGGAGTCTTCTCTCTCGCTCTCGTGTGTATGTGTACGTGTTTGTATTTATCATTCCTTCGGAGAGCAACGGAACGGTGCGAGATGTGGTCGCAGGGCGGCGTTCCTGTCTTCCCGGTGGCTCTGTGAGCTAAATGAAGATTTGAGCGATGCACGTTAGCCACAGGAGTAAAAAGGAGCGCTAGGCGAAGAGAGGAATGCAACTGGCGTACGCTTCGCGCGTTCGCTAGACCGACGGCACCTTAGGAAGGGTCCTCGATCCGGGCCTGACGTTCCTGAATTGGTTGGAAAATTCTTCAACGATCGGTAGTTCCTCACATCACAAGGAGAGCTTCACAGCCGGCGACGGGGAGGGACAGGAATTTTCCAGCTTTTCTCCGTCCACCCCGGGTGGCTGAGGGTGACGATGGCTGGAAATACGGTCCTAATTGTTGACGGATCGGTTTCGGGGACGGAAATGGGACCCGGAACGTCCGGTGTTGGTTGGCGTTTCCAGCTAAACTGGCGGACCGCGGCGATAGAAATACTTCGGCGCGTCGGGAATGTCAACCAAAAGTGTAGACCTTCTTCACGCGTGGCGCTCGCGTTGGCTAATTGTTTTCCGTTTGACAAGCACCGTTTTCCGTGCGCCTTAATGGGGCGGATTGCTTTCCCTTTTATGGAGCGATTTAATGTGTCCAATGGAATTAACATGGATTTTGATTGCACTTTGTACAAGGAGCGCCCTGTGTATTGATTGAACATTCAAGTTGGTGGTATCAATAAATAAATATGCAACATTTAATGATCATATTAAATTTTCATAATCCGTTGCAGTGGTTCACAATCGAATCGAATTCCGTCAAACGAATACTGCAGTGAGAAGCCCCATAGTACGCCCCCTGGCGACATTATTTGAGCGAAGGGAGCGAATCGTATGTTAAAAAATAACTCCATTTCCCGAACCAATCGATGCATTGCGTAAGAATGCGCCTCGGGCTACGGCTCGCTTGCGCACAAAAACATTAGGGGAAAATTCTAAAACATGTTCCAATGCAAGCCCCGGTCATGGCTGGTGGGGTCGTGTCCCGGAATGGTTCATTTTTTCCCTCGAAATGCAGCAAATGTCGACGGCCTCTTAGCGATTGCACGATTCGATAGGAAATGTCTGCCCCTCGGCGTACAAGCGGCTCGAATGTCTTCCCTTTCGGGTTCTTGGTTCCCGATCGCTGCACGTTGTTCGTTGAGTCAGTCACGAAGGAATTTGGTGGCCAATTTAAATTTAGCTTCCTGTCCCCACCGTAAGAGGGGTCGGGTCCTGGGAAATGCTTTGCATTCTTTTTGCCCGCATTCCAGCTAGCCGTTCGTGTGTTTTTGCAACCCGTCTAAAGAGGCTTTCCTTGGTTCTTTGCAGCACTCCGATGCACTCTGACGAGGACGAATCTTCCGATCAAGCCACGATGGACCAATCGATGGAGAAGCTGTTGAATGAGTCGCTCCTGTCTGGCAGTTCCACTGCTGGCTGCATGATGGATGGGATTACTGTCATCCCCGACGATGCGGACGATCGGTCGTCAGGAGGCGACCCCAGCGGCGGCTGCAACGGGCTGCTCAACATGAGCTACGTGCTATCTTCGAATCCGGAAAATCCCGAGTATGCACCGCCGATGCACAAGCCCCCGGATCAGCTGGTGCCAGACTTCATCCTCGGTCTGCCTCGGCACTGCTCCACGCCCAAAAAGAACGGACGCCCGGTGTCGATGTACGAACCGTGGGCCACACCGGCGACCGGCTTTACCTCGCTTCCGGCGGAAATGCTTCGCAAAGCGTCGAAGGTGATCGACATCGACTTCGAGACGGAAGCGGCCGACATTGGTGCAGCTGGCGCGACGAAATCTTGCTGGGAAGCGGAAGACGCGGACGAGTTCATCACCACGCTCGACGAGTCCGCCATCTTGGATATCGAATCGTTCGAGGATCTGAGCCACATCTACCCGGGCCAGCCCGGGGCCATTAACAATAACAACAATCAGAAGCTAATCGTTGCCGCCGACGTACACCATCATTACCAGCAGCCCCAGCACCACGCACCGCGGCAAACCAGTTACCAGCGGCATCTGTTCGAGTATCCGGAGCGCGACGGGAGCCAGGATTCGCAGTACGAGGGCATCGAGATTTACGCCACGGTCAAGAAGAAGCCCCGCGAACGCACGCCTCAGTCCGCGATCGACCGCACGATCATGGTAGACACGCAGGCGCTACTGCTCGCCGGTGGCTCCGGGGCACCGATGGAAAAGTTCCCGAAAATTATGACCACCTCCTGCTACGGTGAGCTGGACAGCGCCGGGACGTCCGGTCCGCTGGCGTGGGCCCAGCTGGGCGCGATCGTGAAAAGCAACGAGAATCTGCTCGATTCCTCGGCCAAGGGCCAAGGGGGCCTGTCGATGAACAGTTCCATCATCGACGAGCTGCCGTCGGGCAACAGTTCGATCTACGAGCCGAACTCGATGAACTCATCGATCGACTTTGCGGTGCGGTTTGCGACGACCGAACGGACCCGGGTCCGCTGGTGGGACGACTTTACCGAGGAAACGGAAGCCGAGCTGCAGGACATCGCGGAAAAAGGTAGGTGGAGCACGGTCCAAAACACACTGTGACAGTTCATTGAATATCGCCAATTGAATCTACGACACGTTATCAGACACATGAAGCGTTGGGCGAACCCTTGGCCCCCGATACGGTTAGGTTGTTTGATGTTGGAACACGACGGAGCCGACGTGGTGTCAACCATCGTAAAAGTGTAACGCGCACATTTTTCGCTTAATCAGCGACACGTTTAAACACATCAGATCGGCGCCAGCCCGGTTGTTTGCCCTCGCGGACGGACCGGCAACCGTGCACCGGGTACGATAAAGTTGTCAGTTTATCGATCGGTTGGTACTTGGTCGCGCACCGGGTTGGGTAAAAATCAAGGTTGTTTCAATTGTCGACACCCAATCGACGCGTTTTATGGCTGCTCGACAACTAGTGCAGCTCAATTGAAGCAATCGATTTGCGGAAAATCGGGGTGCGCATCATCATTACGACACGTGACATTGATTTGCAATATCTAAAGTGGATCCAATCATCCAATGGTTCACAGAACATTTCGAGCAGATAACACGGCCTGGAATCGCAGCTTATCAAGCGCCCCGATTTCTAATTAGATCATCGTCTTGCCTTTGCGTAACGGGTACCACTAACACCGTAACGCTTCCCAAACGATTTTGCAAAAATGGGCAATAGAATGGAAACCACGATCCACGGCGCGGCTAGACGAGCCGAGATGCCGTACTAGGTTCGCCGTCGCGGTGCGTGGGACGCGGTCGCGAAAGAGCTGTCGGATTTTTTTTCATGCGTGTGACAAGTGTTTGTCATAAAGTTAAAAATGTAAATTTGTCACACTCACCGTTCGGTCGACGTTGTTTCGCTTATGGGGAACGCCACGCGAAAAGCCACCCCCCTCTCGTAAAGGCCACTTTGAAGGCCCGCAAGAAACTAATGCTGTTTGGCGAATTATCGTCGGAAATCGAACACCTTCACGACAGCCAGAAGTGCCTACGAAGGCCATTCCGTGGCACGGCCACGGTGTTGATTGAAATTTAAATAAGAACCAATAAACGGCGATTCGGTTTGCGATTGCAGAAAAGGGGGAAACTAACAAAAAAACACTGCGAACAAACAAACAATAAATAAAGATAGCTTTGTTGGCTTAAAAATGCATCTTTTGCCGCATCCGATCCGGCTCCACGGTGGGGGCCCCTGCCGTGGGCGGATGGCATTTATGCCAATGTGTCCTGGCCCAAAACCGTGCTGAGGATGCTGTTTGCTGAGGTTTTGACAAATTTGTGATATGTTGCGGTTTCAAGGTCCTAGCAAGGTTCCTTACAGGGGCACTAGCAAACTAGCCCAAACACCCACCGCTTGCGAACGTGGATTCCGTTGTAAATCACAACGGAAGTGTAGCCATGTGGTCATCGTTTGAACAGCTTACGCACGCGCCCGTTGTTTGCACAAGCATCCTATTCTGTTTGTTCGCTCCTCAAACGTGGGTTTTCGTTCGTTCGCAGGAAGAAAAAGATTCCTAAAAGTATTAACAGCCAATTAAGTACGGCATTCGATTAGAATCGCATTAGCGACGCCACTTCCGTCTGTTTGCCCAAACGCAACACCGTTTAGCGGCGCACTTGGCCAACAGCTGTTCCGGGTGAGTTGAGCGATCAATCGATTGTGCCAGTCGCATCGTCATCGGTGTTCGCGGTGCTGCGTGGCGTTTTTGCACAAAGTCGCCTTATCAAGTACCCTGCCTCAAGTCGATCGCATACCTAGCGGCCATTCCGCGTGTGTGTGCGTTATCACTGTGTCCGGCGAGCGAATCGCAACTCTCAACCGTGAACCGGTGAGTGATCCGTGTGCCTCTAGAGTGTGTGTAGGTGGCCGCAGGTGGGTGACTCGCTCGTGTGTGGGATGCGCTCCGCGCAATGGCACACAACGGCGTTCCAGCTCGACGCGCGGTTGTTGTTGTCAGTATTCGTATTGATTCGTCGTTGATTAGTCGTTCGCGAAATTTGTCCGCTTTCCGTCCGAGGCTCCGAGTCCATTCAAGTGACGGGGGGCCCCCGGGCCAGGCGATAGCGGCGTGGTCAGTGTTTTGCTACTCTGCTGGCGCCAGCGGTTTGCGCAAATGGTTGCCGCGTTACGTGTTTGTAGGGCCCACGGCAACACAACACATTAGGCGTGCGATGCGGTTTCAGTTTCGCTCCGGTGCCGCGGTTGTAGAACGTGATCTTTCCTGTTTGGAGTGTGTCGTGTGATGTCATTTGTTTGACAGCCGCAAACCCGCGTGTGTTGGTGTGCTTATTAGTAAATTTTGGTTTTGGAAAAATAAATCATTTGACGAGTGACGCGAGGCATCCTCATGGTCAGCGTGTGAGCCTAGTGTAGTTGCGCTTCCGTTGGTTGGTCAGCCCCCGCGGCCATTGCTCGGCGTTGCGTGATAAGGTGCGTTGTTGATGGCACGCGGAAGGTGCCACTGTGCCGGCTGACTGATACAAAACAATCCACCGCATCCACCAACCGAGGGCAGCATGTTTCGGAAGTCCCGGCGAATACGGATGGGCACACGGTCCGTTATGGCACGTGGAGTGGATTACGAGGGCGGCACGAGATCGGTGTTCGGTAAGTATGCTCTTATCGTCCTAAACAGCCCCCGGCTGATCGATGATGTTTTGGTCTTTCAGAGGTTTTAGCCGCAAGCAGGTTTACTAATTGTTGCCACGTTTCTTACTTAGTCGTTCTGTTCTTTCCTCTCAGTTTGGCGAAGTTCAATTTCGGCCCGGGGGATTGATAAGCGTTGTGGTGGTGTGTGTGTTTGACCTGATTGATAAGTGTTTTATTGATTCTCAGCCGACGGTTGCAAAAACAAACCGGAAATAATAATAGATTATTGCACCAAAAATAACTTTTTCTTGTCGACGTTTTGTAACGGAACTTCGCTGAACATTGAATTGCTACAGGGTGTTCCATCACGATCCAAAGATTGAAATGTCAAAAAAACTCCGCCATTTTTTAGTCGATTTTGACAAGTCAGTCAAATTCTGAAACAGTGGACTGAAATTTTAGCGCTCTATGATGATGATTGTTGCGCAATTTCTTCTAACTTTGAGTAAGGTTTATGCCAGCCAACCGGAGACCATTGAAGAACTGAAACATAACATCACAGCGGAAATAGCTGCTATTACGCCCGAAATGTTGTCAAAAACATTGACAAATGCCCAAAAATGGGTCGCTTTTTGTGTGTCTAATTGATCTAATTGATGGTTTTTTGATCGATATTGTATTCCGAGTAAATTATCAAGGTAAACGGCAATCTATACCCTAAAAAAACTTGTTCATTTGTCAAAATCGACAGACAAATAGCGTAGTTACTCAACATTAAAAAAATTTGATCGTGTTGGAACACCCTGTATATGTTTGAACTAATTGAAAATATTTTTTTTAAGCGCGACCTTTACGCGTGTCAGAAACCATTTTGTCAAACCATTGTTGATTCATTGTTGCTACAAAATCACTGCCCTGTCGCCTGACTTCAAAATCTGTCGTGTCCAGTAAGGTTCTGTCGAAAATTGTTTCGGACTGTTCAGGGACACACGGACTCGACTATTCTGACCCCAATCCGGAATCTTTTCCCATGGGACCGAGTGAAACGATTTTTCATAGAAACCCCTCCTAGGACGACGTCGTGTCCTTGGGTGGACGACGGCCGCGGATGCACTTTCACTTGCACCGGGGCCCTCCAAGATCCACTGTGTGCTGTGCTGTATTGAATTCGTTCGCTTTTTTTCGCATGTTCATTATCTTCGTTATCATCATCATCATCATCATCATCATCGTCGTTGTGATTGCCCCGGCGGTAATCATTATTATCATTCCATTACGCTGCAAGTCCGCCGTCGTCAGTTATGTTCGCTGTTTGTTTTGTTTCGGTTTTTGGTGTGGCTTTCGGGTCAGTCGGTCTGTTGGTGCATTGTCACACTCTCTCTCTGTACGGCCCTCCATTTTGCTGCTGCCAATTGCTGCGACCGCCGTGAGACAGCGGCGATGTAAAGGCGTAAAGAAAATCATGCGCCAGCCAGCAACGGAGGGATATCGTTATAACTGACAGCGGGGTGATGAACATACTTCATCATTCAACAGCGCCAAGGCCCTGTTGCGCCCTCCCTGTTGTGGCTGCTGAGAAAATTGAATTTTTCAAACCGTCACGCAAAAATCAGGTCCCAACCCGTTCGCGTTCGGGGCCGCCTAAAGAGGTGATTGGCTAGGTGATCGCTCGGCTAAAATTGAATAAAAGTAAAATAACCAAATAACGTGCCCGTGTAATGAGCGGCAGCAACGGGGCCGGAGAGATAATCATCGGGCCGCCGCGTTGCGCCCCCGGGCAGATGCTGGTGGTGGCCGAGCATAATTAGAGCTGGGCGCGCGCGTAAATGCGATGCGCGAGATATGTACATGCGCGAACAATTGCATCGCTTGCGGGCTGTTTTTTTGTTGTGCTGCTCTTTGGCCGTGTTGTCACCAGGAGCAGCACGATCAATGTCGTGTCCTCGCCTGAGCTGCCTGTTTCGCCGCACTGCCGCATGTTCCGGGCTTGGGCCAGGGAGCCGCCTGGATCGGAGATTGGCAATTTAGGGGGCCCGCGATCAAGGCTTTTGGCTAACCTTTGTCGTCGATGCAACAGTGATAGTGAATGATTGGTCCGCCGGATGGAGCGAGGTTTCGCTCAATCAGTAATTGAACGGAAAAATACTACAGAATTAAATCCCAGCGCTTGCCGGTGCGCAAGACAGGATTGTGGGGTGCGCCGCTCTTACGTCGGCCCGGCCTAGACTGCTCGTCTCCTTGGCTCTGGCCCGTGGCCCGTGGCTCCTTGGATTTGTCATTTAGGCAATTGATCGTTACGACAATCATGATGATGATAATGATGACGATGGCGGTGGTTCGGTGATGAGTATCATGCTCCCGATCGATGAAGGACGGATAATAATGGATCCGCCGGCGTGGTAAGGCGAAATCAGTCGATGGAACGGAATAAATAGTATTAAAAAAAGTGCTACCCTTCATCATAAAACTAATTATTTTTTATCACCTTTGCCTGCCGGCGGCTGGTTGGTGATAATGGTTCGGTCGAAAGCAGATCGCAGCATTGAGATGGAAACACTTTTCCTTGAGAAAAAATACCCTCCCCCCGCCTGGTGGAGGTGTTTGAGAGGGAAATGTAAAATTTAATTAGGTTCCCGAAAACAAAGCCTTGCTGCTGATGATGATTGGCGATGGGTCGTCATCTGCACGTCATCGGCGGTATTCAATTTTCAATTATTTCGCAACCAGTCGCACTGCGATCGTCGATCACTGTCGGGCGTTTATGGGTTGCTCATGCTTTAATGGGTTTGACGGGAATTCGTTCATCGATTCACCGATATGTGGTGTGGTTGCGCCGCAGACGGACCGAAAATTACTTATCCAAACAGTATGATGCAACCACTCTGTCGTGTGGAGCATGACACTTTTTTGTAGACTGCTCTTAATTACGTCAAAACTTTCGTTTTCAGTTCTTTCAGCTACGGTTTTTTGTAATCTGCTGGTCTTTAGTCGGTTCCATACGGTTCGGTTCGGACTCTCGATACCAATAATGTCAGCGCACTTCTGTGTGTGGCAAAAACAGCTTTCGAAGTTTTTATTGTTATTTAAACACCTTCGGTAACATTTTTCCTTCGAGCTGAGAAACCTATTTTTACCGAATCTCATCTTCAGCCTAATGTTTGTTGTTGTTTTCGTACAGAATGTTGTGTGTGGTGGGCAAACGATCGCTATCGAAAGCAATAAAAAGGGTACGATCGACGGGCCAGCGATGGAGCAGGAGTTTGCTGTTTGCGTTTATAAAAATAAAATCAATTTGTGCTTCAGGGTGCGTTCCATTCACCACACAAATCAATTGCCGTTGAAGTTCCGTTCCGAATTCCTCTGGATTCGTTTTGCAATCGAACTCCGCGTCCGCGTAGCTGCGACCAGTCCGTTTCCAGTGCGTTGAATCGTACGAACTGGACATGGGAGAACCTAATTTATGACGTCTAAAATATATGTTTCACTTTAATTAAATTTGGCAACACCCTGGAACTGACCATTTGGTCATCTGAAGGGTGTAAAGCTTCATTATTTAGCGTTGCTTTGAGTTTGTCCTGTAATACTACGTCCCATAAAAGTATAAACGTGTAGATAGAGAAGTATTGATATTTTTGCAAATTTAGGCTCGGAATGTATGCCTCACATTAGTATATTTGTCCAACTCTATTTTGTTAGTAAACGCAACATGCGTGCGCCATGTTTAATTAGCATTTCTCATTCACCATCAAATCGGTTTCGCGTTCACGCGTTTGAGTTTGATAAAAGTAACAGGCATTTTGGGTTATTTTTGTTAGCACCAACATAACATGGCCTTTGCTTCTGCGGAAAGAAATAAACAACCTCACCTCACAAGGCCGTGCAGCCTGGGTGTCCGTGGCCAGATTCGACAGCACTTAACGATGGGCTGCCGAAGACGATTAGGATCTTTATTTCGACAACTGTGTTTAAAAAGTGTAGCACGTACTCTCGGGCTCAGTGCCCCGCAGAGAGCGGTCCGGAGCCTTCCGAAAGCTCGTTTATTATAATTGCGACCAGCAGCACCAGGTCCGGACCGGCCCGGCCCCACCCGGCCCTTGGTCCTTGTCCCGGTAATGGTTGTCAAATGTAGGTTTTCACCTTGAAATTCACTTTTCGACAGCTCAACAAAAGCGACCGTTTTGGGGCCACTATGGTTGCGGTTTTGTCTCGAACCTTTGAGATGGTAATCATCGGCATCGGCATCGGGCAGGGACGAAAAAATTAATGATAAGCAATGGGCACGAAATAAAAGCAATCCTGCTGCACCCACCGAAGGACGAGGGGCGTATTTCCGTTGCGCCATCGAAAGCCTCACGCGAATGGTTCGAGAAAATTACTATCACTTTCGCGCGTCCTAAGAACGTGGTGCCCCCGGGGGCCGTGATGTTCGACGCGCAGCCATTGGGCCAGAGGGGCCAGAGTAGCATAATTTTTCAGCCCACTTCCGCGGGCGAACGGGCGGATTACGTGTAGCTGGCTGGCCGGCCGACGACCCACAGGCCGGGCCAGGTCTCGGTTATCTCATCGATCAAAAGCGGGCCAACGAAGGCAAGGTGAACCCTCAGCGCTCGGCTTGCAGTGCTGCAGGGCTGCTTCGGGGCCGCTCATTTATCAGCGTCCTTCCCGGTGCCCGAGTGGCTTCCCTCTGGGGCCCTCCGTGGGCCCTCCGTGGGCTCCCCGTCAACCTCACCCCGGGCGATCGGCTCGTTTTTCCACCTCCTTTGCTCGTTTTGACCGTGAAATTATCGATTGTGTACGTGCATTACGGTGCACTTATGGTGCACGCGCGTGCATAAGCTCCCTCCTGGGCCGCGCGGTGCGGCAAATGGGCCAATAACGCGACAACAAGCTCGACACACATTCCCTGTGTAGGACCTCCAGAGCCGTCCACCAGGGACGGTGCACGGGAAACTTAATTTTAACCTCGAACTGCAATATTAAATTCGCAAGCAAAAAGAGACGAAAACGGAACAAGGAACAACGAACACGGCCGGCCGTCCGTCCGGCGGACGACGAATGAAATAAAAACATTTATGCTGACCCAACCCTCTCCTCTGGTGCGCGGCTTTCGGTTCGGACCGGATTGGACTGTAAATCGCATTAGGCCGCTGGCCGGGACGTGGCCGGCGACCCCTTCCGGTGGCCAGCGACATGCGTTTGAAAGGTTAAAAAATCACCCAGAAAACGAACGAAACTTCGAAAGTGCAGATAACGAGATTTTAATTGAACTCCACGGTCACGGTGTTTGGCTTGGACCCGTTTTGGAGCGGGGGGGGTGAAAATTCCCAAAAGAAAAACAAATGCGGGTCGTTAAGTCGCGCAAGGAAAAAGGGGGCGATCATATCAAATCTTGCTGATATTGCGTTGGCAATATCGATAAAAAATGGTTTATCGCGCAGCGTTGGTCGCTTCGCTGGCGCGAACAATCGCCCGCGGGCCGGCTAAATGGTCTCGGGAGGGCTGGCCGGCAATTAGGATGCAACTCTGGCTCTGCGCCGCCACCTTGTAACACTTTTGCTCCGTTGCATCGGCACGGCTCGAAAGGAGAATCAATATTTAAGAATCATTCGGGTTTAAATTTGATGCCGGCAAGTTTATTTTTGTACAAGCATATTTTAAACAATGGCACCTTAAATTAAAGAAGAACCATATTTTAGGGCAGCACTTTCGTTCGACCCAAAAGCTGCCCATACGCTGGTCCCAAACATTAATGGGCCGACGGCTTCACGCGGTTTTTGGAGACGTTTGGCACGAGGTGCATACTGCGCTCGGCTGGGTGCGAAACAATGCCCCGTGCACCACGTCCAGCACCATTGATGATTGATGATTTCGTACTTTCGTACCCGAAAAAATTCACGGCCACAACGTCGTTCCCCACCGATGGACGGACTTTCCAATGCTCTCTTCGCGACGGTCCGGTTCTTCGGAGCCCCGGGGGCCGTTCTTGAACCGCATCGTTGCGCAAGACGTGCGCATCTTGGCGGCGCAACCGCAAAATGCAAATTGTGCCGTAACCACTTCCGTGCACGGCTAAGTGACAGCCCTCGAACGCGACCCAACCAGACGGATGTCTTCGAGAAGAGAACCATTTTTTTTTTGGGGCCCACGGACCGTCCGATTTTTGGGGTGTAACTAATTATGGCACATTCGCCTTGCGAGGACCCGCTTTGAATGACGATGATCAATAGCACAAAAACAAGGTGTCATGAGAGACAATTTTTGAAGGGTTCATAATGGGTTACGCCAGTCTCGCGGACAGTCGCGCTGTGCTACCGACTTTGTAGCGTTCGTTCTGAATTCGATCGTATCTGCGATTTTTATCGATCGTTCCGCGGAGGAACAGGTGGCGGCCCTTTATGTTGACGTGTCAAGACCCTTCGAACGGATGGTTTGTTATTGGGCCGCGAACATCGTTATCGTTTGAACAATCCACTGGGGCTGGGCATGTCGGGTCGGCTCAAACGATTTGGCTGCGCGTTTTGGTAATACATTGAATTATGCGCCGTGGTCAATCAATCACGCGTCGGCCAACGAGATGCGTTGAGATTTATCGATACGGTCGATTTATCACAAATGGCTGTTAATAATGTGACGTTTGTAAATTAAATTGGCTCGATAAGCAAAAACTAACAATTGGCGGTCAAACGATGGCCGAGGGACACAGGCGGCGGCGCAACAATCAACATAAACGATAAGACAGGATAATGTTCGCGCAAGCTCCCCCCCGGGGGCATCATAACTTGCACACCCTAATGCAGCTCCTTTCGCTACACTACACTTACATCGTGCGGCCAACAATCGATAAAGACATGACAGGGTGACAACCGTCGCCAATCGCGACGTCTGAGTGGTCCCGCGTCTGGCCAGGATCGTGCAGGCTGTTATCAGCCCCCGCGGCTTGCCTTGCTTCGGGCTTTTTGGTGGCTTTTTCGTGCTTTCGCTTCATGTTTTCCGAACGGGCGCCCGCGTAATCTATAAAAAGCGTTTTCGCGACACCGGTGGGGAATGCGCACCATGGCCAGTGCCGGACACCTGTGGGGGTGGGGGGGAAGACCCCCGGCCACCCGCCGAGGGGGTTAGTAATAAATCATTATGTGCGCCGCCGCTGTCGATGCAGTGACAACCGGTAATCCTGTCACCAAATCGGCGACAATTGTCGTTGGCGACAAAAACCTGACAGAGAGCCCTGCTGGCGGCCCTTCGCCGGCGGGCGGTTTTGGGTGAATTTGTTTTCGATTCGGCGGTCCACTCGGCCGCGACATTAATGCTACACGTTTGTCGCATACCTTTGAGAAGGCCGGGCCGGCCCGGTCGTGTTTCATTCAGCCGCAAGTGATCAGAGCGCGTTACAGCAGAAATCAAGAAATAACAATCAGTGTTTCTTCGGTCCGCCAAGAAGTCTAGCGCGGCGGCCTGCCTAGGCATATGCCTATTTTGGTCGTTTTACTCTCCGTTTCACAGTGGCCCGTAAAACATTGGCGGTTGGCCCCTGCCCGCCGCTCGATCGTTTACTGTCGTCGACAAGTCTGAAGTGGTTCGCGGCATCGAACCGGTTCGACGGCCACCGGACGTCGAGGGCCGCCGGGCAGTGGGTTTCTAGAACAGACTCACTGATTGGGGGGGAATCGATTGGGTCGTTCGGTATGCAACAGAATCGGCGAATAGCGTGCTGCTGGAAGATGTGAAATAAATCCGAGAATTTAGCGTTGGTGGCTGTGTGGTGTGTCGGTTTCAAATGCTCGAGTGACACCAACCACCAGCCAGCAGCCCACGCTTGGGGGCCTCCGGGCAGAAACGCTAGAACCGTCATTGTCAACGCGAGATTATTATCATAATCATCATCAACACGCGCGGGGAATGATTCCGTGCTCCGCGAAGGAGGCTTGCTTAGGAGACACTGTGTAATGGATCGCAACCGATCGCGCTGGGCTCTCGTCTTGCATAACCCGCGGCGAAGGAATGAAACGTTGTTGCGCGGACGCGGCGCACAGATCGACATCGGTGCTGGACACAGCGCGTTACCCAACGAGAACGGCGACACAACATGGAACGATTAATGGTAAACTGAGTACTTACGGAAAACAAGACGTTTGGCTTTCGTGTGCACAAAAAAAAGGCTCCCCAGGAGCCAAGGGGCCGAGATGGTGCTTTGTCTTTTTCCCCATTATTCACTGCCTTGGAATCTCGAGTATCGCCGCTCCCGGGATGATAGCAGGTGCAATAACTGGAATCGGGTTTATCTTATCGCTCGCTCACCCGCGTGTGTGTATGTCTGTTGGGTCATACGTTTATTAAAGATTACGTGGCGCCAAAACAAAATCCCAAGTCTAACGGATAAACAGGCCACGGTTCAGGGGAACGCTTTCGTCACCAGACGCGTTATCAGCTCCTAAGGGTATCTTTCTTATTACCGCTGAAGGTTAGCGACTGTGGAATGTGGATCATCATCATTGCAGCGGAATTAAACGCAAACGATGGTGCACGAGAATATTGACATTCATTTCGATACGGGACACTGCATTACGTTTGCTGAATGGACGCACATGCTGCGAGACATGTTTGCTCTCCAGGACGCGGGATTTATGTTCGCCACATAAACGGTCTAAAGGGTAGCATAATAACGGGCATAAAAAATTCTCTTTGCTCCAACTGTGCTCACCGTTCGCTCTCAGCAGCCCACGAAGAGCAAACACGGTGCGATCGTTCGCTCTCTGGCTGGATCGTTTTCGAGCAGTTCGTTCGAGCAGATCGCGGCTTCGCGTGGTTGGCGTGCGTTTAGTTGCGGTCCAGGAGCATAAGCGAAAACTATAGCATACCGCATTTTCATATATTTTCAAAATGCCCCGCAATGGGACAAGCAGCTTACTTGGGCAACTCTAGACAAATTGAATAATTTTATTAACATCACTAGAAACGTCAATCAAGAAGCCTCACGAACGTTGCCGAAAGATCGGTCACCTACCCAAACAACCACCTTGCACCGGCTCTCTCTCGCTCTCGCTTCGCCGCGTTTCTCTCTGTTTCTGATATTGATTCCACTCCGGCACCGGTTCTCAATTCACGGTTCACGTTTGGCGCCTGTCTCTCTTTCTCGCGCGCGCGGGTTGATAGCGGGGGCCGTGTACCGGTAACCGCGGACCGACGCAATGCCTGGACTAAATCCAGTTCCAACCCGTCCATCGCACAGTGTACACGTTTGGTGCTCGCGCGTCCGTTTTCTATCTTGGCTTGATCTTCGCTGGTCGCGCTGGGAAGTGAACGTTGGGGAAAGGGCAAAACACCCGAGCTAACGGGTTGGTAGGTTCGTGGCCAGCTGATAAGAGTCCTGCGCTCGAACCCATCGTGCGCCGTGCGTTGTGTTCGTTTCCTGTTTCACGCTCAAAACCAATCAAACTGATCGAAGTCGCAGCCGGTTGCTGATAAGAAAATTAATAATAATTAACGAGCACGCAACATGATGCTCCGAGGCGCAGTGGAATCGATCGATCCATCCGGTTGGCGAGTGATTTAACATTGACAGCGTGTCCGATAAACTGGAGTTCCAAAGTGCGTTCCAAGGGTGATTCTCTGCGGTGACCGTTTAGCGTTTGGTGGAAATTTAATTATCTTCGACTGGCAAACTGCAGCATAAATCAAACGCAAAATGAACGCAAACAAAACACTTCAGTGTCACGGTGAGCGGAGCGACATAAAGTAAGGGATCCAGCAAACGCAGCATCGCCGCAGCCCACGCCGAGCCCCGAACGAAACGGGGCAAGTTCATCAAAATAATTAGGTGGCTCCCGTGCACGGGCCCGGTCCGCGGCCCGTCCGGTTCCCGAAAGAAACCAAAAGTCCGTCGAAGATTATCGACGGCCCCGTCGGGAGGAGGCAGTAAAACAAAGAGCCAGAAACACTTAAGAAGCGGCGAGACCGAGCCGTGCCGCCGAGAAACTCGTTCAAATTTCGGTCAGTGTTCAGCATCTTCGTCGTATCCTTCTTCGAACCCAACCCCGAACGATCGTTCACCCAGCCCAGCGCTGAAACCATAAGTTCTGAGATCGACGGAGCATACAATTCAAGACCCGGCGAACGGAGCGTTGGTCTTTTACGATCGAGTCTGAGGCTGGTGCCGGTGTGTGTGTGTGTTGAATGTTGATCGTCTGCGCAGAAGCTCGGGGGTTCGTTAAATAATTAACACACCGGCAAGCGTGAGAGGCCACGTGAAGGAAACGTGTGTCTCGTTGGTGTGCTCTCCGGTCAAAACATAACCTCGAAAACTATCGTCCAACATCAAGACATCAGCCGCTCTCCCCCTTCCGTAACGAGGCGTGGAGACGGAACCGGCGATCTGTGTAGCCATCTTCGCCCGATAACGCTAACTATCGTGTGGCGACGTACAGTGAGTTACATTTCCACTGTGCGTTTTTTTTCGTACAAGAATTCGGAGTGCGTGCGTGTATCTGGGTGTGTGTGTGTGTGTGTGTATGTTGGTGCGTATGTTCCGCGTGTGTGAACCGGCTAAGGCAGGAAGTTGGCGTTGAGGGCAACGGCGAATACAAATAGTATTAAAAATTATTAATAATCCGATGGTCTAGTGGTTCCGCTGTTGTGGCGTTCGTGGTGAATGGTAACTTCCGCGTGTGTAGGGCACATTTTTGGCACACTTGAACGTGGCTGGTTGTGTCTTGTGGTGTGGCGGAAGCGAGAAAGATCAAGATCAAGATCAGCATCGGGCAGCGGATCGTATGTAGCGTGCCAATGAATTGGTCGCACGTATTCGCAGTTACTGAGACACGACACACGACGAGGACGACATGCCCATAAACATGACGACGGCCGCTGCGTCACCGGATGGCGCCAGCGGCAACAGTGCCACCGGCACCAGTGGCGGCCTGCGGAAGTCCCTCACGGCGGCCGGATCCGCCGGATACCCCGGTTCGTCCGCCAGTCCGAACGGTGTACGCTCCGGGCGCCCCGGAAGCGGCCTCAGCCTAAGCGTTCTAGGTAACAATTTCGCTCCGGTTGTGCTCTGTACCTTTGCTTAATAGTTTATTTAAGTTTGAAACATTTAAATCATACAAACAACCGTTCTATAAGTCGCGCTTCACAGCTTTGGTCAAACGGTATAATTTGAATGGCAAACTTTTGGGTTCATTCTGCTGTTTTTTCCCGCTTGCTTCAAATCGCACGACGCCTTTCTTCTTTTGCGCCTCCATTTTCCGATTCGCTGCTCCGAAAAGAAAGGGCAAATTTGGCGCGGCATTCGGGACTGCGCGTTCGAATTGGATTAAAATTATGCCTTTTAACGACGGCGAGCATGGATGCCGCAAACCTCAATCATCATCCGAAAAATTACGGACTCCCTCAAAAGCCACACGAGAAGAGACCGCCGACGGGTGGGACACGGTGGGAACCCCGGCGCAAAGTGATTCGATCTTACGTTATCTGCCTTCTCTGCATCCCTCTGCGCTCTGGGCTTATGGTTAATCGCTTTATTCAGACCCACGGGAAGAAAGTACCAGAAAGACTTTCGAAACGCATGAAGGCGATTTTTTTTATGTTTGCTCCACCACAATCCGGTGGCTCCGCCACAACCCGCGGGGGGTTTTTGAACCAGTTTTACAGAATATTGCTTAAGATCGTAATCTGGTACCGGATGTGCGCTGTCGGGTGCAGTCGAAAGTGCAAATCCAATCTTCGGGTGAGGAAGATTCTGGAAATTGATCCCAATTTCGCTGGACGGCCTTTTTGATGGTGCTGACCACAGCATCCGGTGGCTTACTGTTAAGCGTGCGCGTCAAAAAAAATGCACCACATTTCGAACGTGCATCAATACGTATGCAACGGTTCGCATCGGTGCCATCAAGCGTTGGCGCAAATTATGGTTCACATCAGTCCCCACCGCGGCCGAAAAAGGGAAAGGTGTGTGGCGAATGAAAAAGGTTAATTTTCCTTGGTCCGTGACTTTCTTTTCGCTCTTTTTTTGCAGCGCAGCAGCGGCAGTGGTTCGACCGGAAACACAAGATAAACCGACATTGGCGGCATTGGATTAATCCCGGCGTACACCGAAAAGTGTGGCAAATTACTAAATTTTTATGCTCATGTCCCGCAGCAACCGAACTGACCCCAGCTCGTCTGGACCGGGACCACTCCAGGCCGGGGCGGGGCCGTTCCAACGGTAGCTCTGGTTCCTGGTTGTTTTTATGTCTCAAATTAAGCATTCGTTGCGAAATCTGTCGGCGGCCACGTTCCGTTTTTTTTCGCTGGTCCCTGTTGAATGCGATTTTGACGACATTGACAAGTTAATGCTGTCATGAGTGGGCCACGTAAATCGGAGCCCAAAATTTTACGGTCCATAAAGTTTGTGTTATTGGTCGGTAATAATGGCGCTGTTTTCTTCTTGTTAAATGTACAGCAATAATGTAAAACAAACAAACCTAGCATTATTGTTGGATTACAAAGGCTCGAATGTTTCGAAGCGTTCACTTTGGATAACGATTTAATGATCATGGTCGTTATAGTGGAATAGTACTGTATTACGGTGAATAGTTAACGGCTACCTAAAAGTGGTCGAAAATGACCTTCTCAGACGCTTGCCAGGTCATTGCACACGACCCCGTGGGGCGTCGGACCCGCCAATTCTTCGCACGTTCTCTTGAGGCGTTAAACACGATGATGGACAACTGTATCGTTCCTGTGCCGTATGCCGGTTCGGCCCGTTCTACCGGACATGGTAATGCAGAGTAAAACGATTCTGGAATCGAGGCCCATGTCGAGGGCAGCGCGCGCGGAACCTATGTTCTGACTCTCGTCTACGTCTCTCGCTGCCGATTGCGTCGATAGTTATTGTTTGCACAACATTCACTCGAATGGTTAGTCAATATTGACACTGGCTTCTCGTGGTTCTCTCCACGACCACGGTTCTCCCTGGAACAGTTGCACGTCACGAGCAGCCGCGCTCCGACTGATCGAGATCACCGGCAGGGGCAAGCCGCAGAGCATCATCTCCGAAGACGCTGCTTTGTTTAGTAAAAGTTTGCGCGTTACACACGACGAAGGCCTCTTTGGCGGCAGGAAGGGGTCCCCGCCAGTTGGGAAGGTTTTTATTAGAGTCAACATGGGGCCGCAACCTGTCCCGATTTCCCCCCTTCCGTCTGCGGCGGTGTCTGTCTGGAGCGTTGTTTAGTTTTCCATCAATCATCACCGCCCGTCGGAGCTCGTCCGGAGGTTTGGGAATTCGTTTGGTCGGGTGGTGGTGCAATGTTTTGGGGCGACTAAGGGGGAAGGAACTAGACTTTTCCGACCATTTCGTGCTGCAGGGGGAATACTGCTCGTCAGGGAAGAAGAAGCAGGAAAAAACGGAATGTAATTAACTCTTTACGCATGTCAAATTCCGTTACTGATCGTCGAGTGTCCGGTCCGTCGGTGCCAGTCATGATTCCCGTTGTGCCGCCCGTCCCCCGGTCAGTGTCCGGGGACGTCAGTTGGCGTTCGGCGCTGGAAATTGCGGCCGCGGAGCGAGTAATTTTCTTCGTTGCATTCCCAAAATCCGGTCTAAGGGATTTAACGCAAAGCAAAAAAGAAACTCAGGAGATGTTATAAAAAGCCAATCCCGAACGACGAGCCCTTCGGTTTCAGTGCCTTTCAGGCTCGGCGGCTCTCGGACTTGATGGCGTGTTTAAATTCCCATTTTCGGTTGACTAGCAACCGGCCGGCCTTCGGAACTTCGGTTTTTTTATGATAGCCTAGGAGTCGCCGGTGGACCGGTACCGCGGCCAATCGGTAGCCGACCGATTCCCTTGCCCTTAATCCCTTGCTCTGTGCGGTGGCGAAGATTCTCTTGGAGATCGTAGAGCCCAAAGCGCCGTTAAATGCTGCTGTGAGTGGCGGCTCTGCCGGATGGTCTCGTTTGAGCAGTGTATTACGATGTGTAATTCGTTCGAATGGCCCCACCTAATCTGTGCCACCTGCTTCGCTACCCAGTTTGATCCGTTCTGAAGATGAAGTAAGCTTTAAATAATTTAAAACTTTCAGTTATGTGACCCAACGTGTGATAAATCATGTTTTGTGCAGAGCTGCCCAGTCATGGTTCCGATATGCATCAGAATGTGCATTAAAGGGTCGCTTTCTGGTTGCTCGTGAGTTCAACGGAAGTATTCGTTGCGCTTCGTTAAACGGCCGCAGCCGCCGGGTCTGGGGATTATTTTATTGAATTAAACTATTTTACATACAAAATAAACCCGGATCCGGGGCGGCACAAGCTTACGCGGAGGCCGGCTGAATTATTGTCCGTGCTTTAGCGCCGGCTAGTGTGGCCAGTACCGTATAATGGGCTCACTACTCCCGAACGCGCCCGTGTGCCGTTCATTATCCAAATCGCTCGCCTAATGAGTAATCCGATCTACGTCCGGAGGTTGTCCAATTACTGTACCGATCGCGCTCGCCGACACGGGAGCCACATGTGGCGCCATCGCCTAGTGCCGTGCGGCTTAAACTGAAATTCCACCACCGCAAACAGTGCGCCGTCCTGTGGCCTCGGTTTGCCGCGGCTCGGGAATCGAGGAGTGCGGACCGCCACACTCCTCTCGCACGCCGTTGCCGCGGTCTGTCAAAAGTTGCGCCTCCAAAGCCCCGATTGGTGATGGAAGATTTATCAAAGCCAATCGCGTGTACTCCCGACGGGAAGTTCGTCACTTGACGGCAAGTCTTTCGTTTCACGCATTTCTTTCGAGGGGGCGCCATTCCTGTGGCTGTCGCGGTTAGTTGTCATTTGATACAATAATCGTTTCCTTCTCCTCGTTCCTCTTTCATTCTCCGTCTCAGTTTGTCCCATTACTTGGCATGTTTCTATTATTTGCTCGCTTCGCTGAACGTGTTAAAACTCAAACGAAATGGAAATGTCGCCAGACATGTTGAGGTCGCAGTGGGTTGAGGGTTCGGGTTTTGTTTTGTTCCGCAGCGAGCTCCGCGCATCGGACCGCATCGTGGGCTCCTCATAAGTGCATAAACGGACGCGTTTTCGTGTAAATATACCTGCGCCGCACTCTCTGGCAGGCGCGTCGGTGGTGCGACACGACGTAGCGCACGGAGAATTATGCAAATGTGGACATTGTCTACATATTCCGGGAATCATTTAAAATATACGAAACCAAAATAAGATCCCAGACCAAGGCGAACACCGGCGTCGGGGATAGTTGGCTCCCACCGGGTTGGCCCTTAAATCGGTTCACCGGAGCACCGGCAGACAAACACGAGGGCCCTGTTTTCGTTTAAAATTTCCCAGCTGTCCCCTGTTCGGGGTTCGACGTCGGTGCGCCATCCGCCATCGTCTGACCAATTGTAACATGAGAGCAGCCCTACGTGAGCCGGGTCGGTTGGTAGGCAGCCTAGGCGGTCGTGTGTGGTTACTTCTTAACCTTGACTTTATGATTAGTTTTGCCGTTGGGAAAATTTCACTCTACGGCCGATTCGGCGATAGTCAGCATATTTGGTGCCACGAACTGTACCTGTTGCTTGCGCGAGGGGCGAAGGAACTATAAATTAAAACTAGCGACATACAAACCTACTAACACCTCCTAATTTTATGATGAGCGTCACTTTGGCCAGTCTTTAAATGTTCAGCCTAATTTTATGGTCCACGCTGGCCATTTTTATGTGGTTGATAATTGAATTGGAAATCAACCCGCCTAACCGTGCCGCGCTCGGTCGCTGATGTAGTTATAATTTATGCTGATGATAGTGCAAATGTTGTCCTTCTCGCGCATGGTGAGTGAGACATAAAATGTGGCCTCTGTCGGTCGGTTCGTTTCAAAAGCCTTCGACTCCGGAGCTCTACAGGAAAGATTGCTTGAACTCTAGCCATAGTTCTTTCTCAATCTCTCGCGCTCTCTCTCTTTCGTGGTGATTACAAACGCGTAACGGGACGACGGTCAGCAGGATAACAAACGCCCGAAAACACTCTTTGACGAGTCTATTGTGGTGGCTATCGATAGCCCCCAAACCGAACGCGCGCCCATTAGCCGATGAACAAGACGCTATTGAGAGGCTCAGGGAATTTGCATCAGAAATCATCATGATAAATATCCAAGCGAAAAAGGAACAAGACGGACGCACCTCATGTTGCTCATAAATTATTCCGTTGGCCGCCGGGGCCGAACAAAGAAGCCTCTGCTCTCCACGGCTCCACGGTCTTTTGTGGTGGTGGTGCTGTGGCTGAAGAAACTCTTCGAGAGTTCTGGCCATTACGCGCAGACGCAGCAAAGAAAGAACACCTAGAGGGACCGGACCGGAAACTTCTCGGCGCAAAGTTATTGGTTTCGATAGTTTCGATAATTTTCGCCGCTCTCACCGCTTCACTCGAGAAGGGGGTTCAGGGTCTTGGGATCGCACCACACAGTCCGGCCGTTGGCGCTGAATTCATCTAAATTTATTAAAATATCATTAGCCCATTCACGGCGGCGCGGTGACTGTGACGGACTTTGGTGTTGTGCAGCACTGGCCCATTCATGCTCCGAGGGTGTGTTTTTTTCGGGTGGGGACCACTGTTGGTGAACACATCTCCGGAGTGCCGAGAAGACCCCGTCCGACACGCCGATCCTATTGGTGTTTGCAAAGTGTGGAAGCTTTACAGATTTTTACTGGTCGGAAACGTAGTGGCAGTTGTGGAAAGCCAAGTGCCGCAAAACGCTGAGTCAACTCTGCGCAAACATGGCGCATCATTCGGGCGTCCGCGTTGAACGGTTGATTTGAGTTCTCCACAAAAAACTACAAATCTCAACGGCGTCAAAAAAGCCATCGGTGACGAACCGCGGACCAACCGATCCAAATCCAACGAAACTGAACCCGCTTCCCAATATTGGCATTTCCACTTTCGAATGGCCAGCGCTCACGGTGCTACTACTGCCTGTGCCGCTTGAACGGTTTTCTGGAATTCGCTTCGTACGGTGAGGTTAAGGAGTTTCCAAAATCATAGTTTTTACTCGCCCTCTTCAATCTCTTCATCGAAAGAAGAAACCCTTAACGAAGGGTCTTCGTTGCAGTGGCCGGGCCGGGAATCGAGCGAAACCTTGAAAATGCATTCGATATATTCGACGCCAACCATACCCGCGCCGGCGACACCATCGTGAGAGCGATCGAGGTTGTTGCTGGCCACCGGTCCCGAGCCGGAACGAACGGTTGATTGCTGTGAGGCCGCATGACTTGAAGAAGCCCAACCCTGACGGTGTTCGATGACACCGACTGACGATGACGCCACATGAGTCGCGCGTTTGGAAGCGTCCTTCTTTCTCTTCATTAAGAAAATTTGAAGGCGACAGACCTCGGGTGGTCAAAAGTGTGCAAATGGTTGCTTGATTATATATTAGCCCCTTTTCGTTGGCGTGTACGATGACCGAAGGGTCCATCGAAGAACTCAACTGACGCTGACGCAGGCCAATGTAAACAGCGGGCTCCTCGGTGATACCGTTGGAGCAGTAGTTCGTGATGTACATTAATCACCGCACCGTAATCGCAGCCGCTTTCGGTGCCTCAGCGCGCCGGCCGTTTTGAAGAGTGCGCTTATCAACGATCCATCTGACAACGGCACTTTTGTCCAACGCTCTCTCTGGGGTAAATGCTAAACTTTCTCCACCCGCGTCGACCCCGGCCGGAGGGAGCCCAGGATCCGAGCAGCCAAGCAGGATGCTCTGACTCTGGCTGGCTCCGCCGGAACCGGTTGCTGCCTTCGATTGCCATTTTTAGACAGACCAGCTAGACGGTGGGGTGGGGACGCAACTGCAGCCAAATGGCAGCATGAAGTAACAGCACCAGCAGCAGCAAGTTCATGTCCATTCGCGGACTTGTCTCGGCGACTGACTCAGAGTGCAACGGCGGTTGACGCCAACCGCACCGCACAGCCGCTTGCCGAGCGTTCTCGCGTGAGTGGTCGTTCCCGTCGGCTCAGCGCCGTTGCAGAAACCAGTCGTCGAGTGGAGAAAGAAGAAGACCAGAACGCGCTCGGAACGACCAGTCCGCGACCGGTGGATGTGGTCAGTCCGTGCGAGAAACAACGAAAAGTTCCAAGCAAAAAGAACAGTCCGGGCTCGGCGAGGCTAGGCGTAAAATTGCTATGAAATTAAAACCTAAATCACAACACGCTATCATCGCCGTTCGGTCTGCGGCCCGGACCATTACCTCAAACGGGGGGAACAGCTCCTCGTCTGGGGACAGAACTGTGGCCCTCCGAACTTCGAGGTCTTGGGTCCGTCCGCGGAGTCGTTTGCCGTTCTACTCTGTGTCCGTGTTGACTTTTGCTGTGGAGCACAGCTGGACCAAAGCGGAGGACCCACGTATAAGGCAGACATCGTGAAGTAAATTAAAGTTGCATGTGCACACGCGCACAGATAATGGTTCTCCGGTGCCTCCTGTGGCATTCTGGATGCTCACCGATGTTCTGATCTCGGACACACATTCACCTGGTGGCGACCTTTTGCCAGACGATCACTTCCACGGGATGATCCAAGACTCAGAAAACCTGTGTTGGTCTGAGCTGTCTGGCTTCGCGGGCTTGACCGTGGGACATGGTCCGACGCTTTGCCAAAAATCCAAAACTTCCCGTAGCTGGCACGAACTCGCTGGACGAACTTGGCAGAGCTGGCAGCTCTTGCTGTGCGGATCTTCCCCACACACACCAGGGCAACATTGTGTGGCCGATGGGGGCCCAGGGGAATGATTTATTTGCCTACTGGCCCCGCAGGGGGAATGATTGACGCGTGTGGTGTGCGATGGTCAGGCTCAGATGCTGATAATATGCGCGGACGTAGACAACGCCGCACCGTGGCTTATCACACTATGCGCGCGCGCGCGTCAGATTGTACACGGCTGTCAGAGTGCGCTTGAAAGGAAGCCTCAGAGCCGGCAGAGAAAGGAAGCTTTCTTCCCGCCTGGCGCTGGTTTTAAAATGGCGGCCGACCGGTCCAAGACGGGGTATCGTTTACCGGTCCCGACGAAGATGTGCGCCGGCGGCCGGCGTCCGGATTGAGTGAGTCGTCAGGGTCTGCAGACGTCTAACTGACGGCTCGCTAGATGGCGGCCACGATGATGTTATTCACCCGTTCCGACGCTGTCGGACCAGCATTGTTCCTGGACCTAGACTCGCTTGGTGAAGGCCAACAAATGATTCAATTATCTTCCGATGAAGCGCCCTCTGGCGGACGGGAAGTCTGGACTTCGTCTGCGGCCATGGGAAAAGGTTGCCGGGGTCACTTACGGTGTACGGTGCGTGAAAGCGCTTAGACTAATACGCGGTGTACGGTGTATCAGCGATCATCGGTGACCAACGCTAGGCGGAACTCAATCGCCACAATTCGAGTCGCATGTCGCCCGAAACCCAGGACGACGGCCGCTGTGGACGAGTTCCCCCGGAAGAGTTTAATGTGACTTGATTTATGGCTGGACACTACTAAGCTTGGGGCTGTGCTCATCGCCATCGCCCGCCGCGTCTGATCGTTAAAGGCCTGTGGCGATGAGCAGCGATGGTAGCAGCGCCCCCAGCAGGGTAATGGACTTCCATTGACAACTGAGCGCTGCACCGTGAGGGGGTTGTGGACGCCTAGCCAATTTGCACGCGCACCACCACAGCTCCCCATCGGGGCCTTCGGCGCGATGGCGGCCTCTGGCATATTGGCAGAGCCCACGCGCGGGGTCCAGATTATTAACGGTTGGGAGTGTAGCCAATTCGTAGGCTTTAATAAAACCAGTCCCGCTAGAATCCCGTGCTGGGGATATTCGTGCGGCGTAGTCTATTGACCTTTCGGGGCGCCGCCGTTGTTGCGGATGTTGCGTCCTCAAGATCTTGCTGAGGATCGCGATTTGCGATATTTTTCACTAACTTTCTTCTGTGCCTTCAGTAAAGTAGCGCTCTCAGGTCGCGGAGTGAAGACCTGAAACAGAGGCGCGAAACTATTATGACCTGACGAGTGAGTGTTCCCCCTCTTTGCTGACCACCAAAACCGTATGGAAATGGGGAGCCATTTTCATAAAAGCACTCCCAATCCGGCTCCGTGAAATGGGCCTCCACAGCATTATTTAAACGGCGGACAACTGGACCGATTCAGGTGCGAGTAACAATCGTAGGATTCATGTGTTCCAGCACACCGCGCGTCGTGGCCGCGTCTTCCTAGTTGGAGTTTTATGGCGCTCTCACTCAACGGGAACGTCCCACCTGCTGCTTTGGTTGCTTCTTCTTTCGGAATGCTGCTGCTGCTGCCGTTGTGGATAGTGATTTATGGGGAAAATCGAACGCTCTCGTCGCGGTGTGTGACTCGTCGTGCGCCTGCGCGTAATCCGAGACACCTCCTAGCCCAGCCCGGCCCGGTCATTAATCTCTGCGGCCTGCGTCCGTGTTTGACCATGGCGCGAGTGCCATCTGCTCAGTGGTGTCCGGTGTCAGGCTGGAGGTCTCCTATCCCACCGCCAACGGATTGAAGGTGTCATCGGTTTAATTGGCTTTCGAATGGAAGGTGTTCCGATTGGGCCGGGCGCGACACCTACTTTTGACAGCAGCCCACTGTCTGGGCGTAGCGCGTAATGGGGCCTTCGCTTACCGTGCGCCAGAATCGGTCGCGGTGTTGGGTGTCTAGGCTAGGGATGTGGGATTCATTCAAATTTTCAAACGCTGTTGGCAAATATTTGTAGTCCAAATGCCAACCGGTGGCAGATCTGAGTCGGCGAACCTAGCGAGGCAGGTCCAATTGCCCGCCGCAAAAAAACGTTAACCTGTCCTGTGATACTCGACCGGATCTTGTTGGCAGGGCCGCTACCGATACCCATCGCTGGCAATCGGCGCTGACTTTCGCCCACCGATTTCCGTTCGGATGCCGAATGGGGCAAACAACTCTGGGGCGATGCTGCAAACATCGCTTACTGACTCCCGGGTGACTTCACCTTCGGTTGTGACGGTCCCCGGGGGGACTGGGGGTCTGTTCCATTGAGTAAACCAATAGACACAGGTAGCATGGTGAGTGGTACGCATGAGAGGTCCACGGTCTGGTCGTATGGTGGACTGTTTGCAGAGTGGAGATCCAGCCGTCACTCGGCGTGGGTCCGTCTGCGTGTGGAGTGCAAAGCCCCAGCGCCCAACCCTACCTAACTGTGTTTGCCGTCCGTCCACGCAATGCTTCGTCGGGCAACAACTCGTCACCGGCGGCCGAGAATCGCCTGCCACGCCGGCTCAGGAAACCGGAGGCTGACTGTAGGGGTATTTCCGTTCCGTTTTTATCCGTACACCGCCCGGTCGCTGTTTGTTGTTGTTTCGCGTTTTGACCATGTGTGTTTTCGCGCAGGTCCCCTCCCCCCCAACCGCCCAACCGATCCGTGCGGGGTCCATTCATGACGTGTTTCGGTGTCGCCCGCCGCCGAATCGTTCGACTTTTCATTCATAAAATCGTTTACAACCCCGTTGCGTTGCGGGAAGTGTCGCGTGTTGGCGGATGGCGAATTAGCGGCACAGAAAGTCGAGTCGCTAAATGGCCCGGTCCTGGTGGTGGAGAGGTCCGAGCCTGGCTGGTTTAATACGCCTGCGCACGGCCTCGAATCGGGGGTTCGTTCGTTGCCGACTCACCCATCCCATCCGTATCGTGATCCTGGGCCCGTGCGCGCGTCCCAGATGCACATGCTCCGTGGCAGCGCGTCGCGGTGACGATCACCGATCCGGGGCGGGGCGGGGAGGTGGTACTCCTAGAAGACGACAGAGACACACTGGCAATCGTTTAATTTATGCATCCGATCGGCTCGTGGTGTTCGCCGATCGCAGCCAATGCCATCGCAGAGGCGTCGCAGAGGTGCTTGGTGGCGGGTCAGAACCGGGACCCAGGGCGCCGCTCACTGGAGCGCACGCGAAGGTGGTGGGTGGTCATCCGGTGGTCCCCGTCCGATCCGTGTCGAGCCGGCCGGTTGCAGCGGCAAAAACAGCATAATCGATGTATCGTTCGGACCCGGAGCGTGTGTAGCCGAGTGACCTCGAAGATAGCTGCAGAAAAGGGAGCGACAAACTACCTCCAAACTCCCACTGCCCAAACACACACAAACACATGAGCGCGCAGACACGCATCGGTGACAGATCGGTCGGGGCTCGGGTATCGGATGACGCACCGCGGCAAGAAAGTGAAGATTGTGCAACGATCGGGTCTTTTACCGAGAAGGAAGCGAACGACGAGGCGGTGCCGTCTGGCCGGCCGGATGTTGGTTGCGAAATCGGTGCCAGATGACCAGATTTGGCGATCGCGCTGAAGGGATCACGCCGAAGGGATCACGCTGATTGACAAAACGACGACGACATCGACGACGAAGAGCGATGATTTATGGTGACCGACGACCAGATCGTTTCTTTCCCTGTTTTCTTTTGTGAGTCATCGATGTTGAGGTTATGGTTTGGCGCGCAATATGGCGAAATGAGGTTGTCGAGTGGATAGCGGCCATCAAGAACTCATCCCAAAAAATGGGTACACGTTTCGTTGAAGGCCATTAAATTATACATCGCAAAGCGTATTATTTTTAATTGGGGTTTCTGTTGACCGGGGCCTACCTTTATGTTGAACCATAAAGCAAAGGACCATTCAATTTAATTATTTGATATGCCATATCGCAACACACCACTATATGCTGCGCGGCGTGGCGGGCACCGTCGTGATGTCTGCTTAATAACAGCTTCCCATTTCCGGTATAACCTGTATGGAACGCAGCACAGAACGATGGGCTTCGTGATGCACCTAATTGCAGCATTGCGGCGCGCCGGTAATCGGTGGCGTGCGAGCTACGAACTTCGTTTATGAGCCCAATCATGGGGTCCCCGTGGGTCTTATCGATGTTTGCTTTACCGCGAACCCCTCAGAAAACCCTGTCTGCAGTAGGCTGCAGCAGAATAATGATGCACTGCGCAGCACAATCGACACCCCGGGCCCGGGAATTGGTTAATTAGACTATCAGCGAAACATTACCACTCCTGGGCTGGGCTCCTGGTCTGGCCTGGCCATTTGGTTGCACCGGCGAGGAGGTGGGCCGCACCAGGGACACGAGCGTTTTATGTCTTAATCCACGCATGGAAGCGAAATAAAATATCACTATTAAATAGTACCACCGGTTTTGGGATGTGGTGTGTTTATGGACGGCCACCTTACCCGAGGGTACCCGGGGCGGAGTGAACGGTTAAACACTTTATGGCCCGCACCCACGAGCCCGGGTGGAACCGGCACACGGGAGCGTGTTTATGGTCAGAGTTGTGTCTTCGGCGGCGTACTGACTGACCCGGAAGATGCTGGCCTTCGGTGCTTGCGGCGCGCGCGCAAAATATTTGCAATAAATTCACGAACCCCAGAATAATGCCGCAAGCACCGATACGGATTACGACTACTACACCTTCGGTTGGCCTTCGGCCAATGCGATGACATATGCGTTTGCCGTGCGAGCTCCTGACATCGGTTTTACTACCACCTACGGGCTGCCGATGGCCTTGAGGCCGGTATTATCCTTCTCCTGGCCGATGTTATGCAGATGCGAAATTAATTTCTAGGCCCCACTTGGGGGTGACGTGAGTTACTACCTTTTCACTCGCCCGATCGATGAGCTCCGCAAGGTCCGGCTGTGGGTTTTCCGGGTTCTAAATGATGCTCTTGATGTGTTCTTCCCTAAACCCCTTGGCGGTGTACTACTTGAGCTTCTTGGGAAAGGCCCGAATGATGGCAATGATGATCCTGATGGGAGCCTCGAGCTGCTGGGTGACAAGAGCTCATCAACGCGCTAATGTGCAGCCTCGTTGGCTTCAAACTGCGGGTCAGAGATCAATCACGGACTCACGGCAGGCCCAATCACACATTATCGAAAGAGACTTTAACGACTCTGGCGGCAACGAACCCGAGTGGGGAGGCCTCCAAGTCGCTTCAGATTCGACACCACCGCGCGCCAGCTTCGGCCACAGATCGGGCTTCGTGGCGGCGATCGAGCAATCTATCAAATCGTTCACAGGCCCCGTCACCACCCCACCGCGGTGGCAACCCTCCCTGCAAGCCAGTCTGTTATTAAGGTTAATTAGAAAATAAACACATCGACAGAACGGTACGGCGGCGATCGGGCGCACTGATGTGCCGTGTGTTGGCCCCGCCATATACCCGTGAGCGTGAAACAATTTCCGTTCCAAAACTCATTTGGTTGGGGCAAGGCAGTGCAGTGTGCTGCTTTTTTCTTCTTATTTTGATTTTGGTCCTGCCCCGGGGGGGCTGCGCCGGCGGCGGGGATGCAATTTCCTGATCGCATCGAGTTGCACCGAGCGAGAGCGAATCGGTGCACCGATCGGATCGCGGCGTGAACCGGCGTGGCTTTGGCAACCTAACGCTCTGCGCGCTCTCTTACGCAACGAGTCGTCGGTGGGTTTTGCATTCTTAATGCGACCGCGGACCCCGATGCCAGAGTGTCTGGCAAAACCCGCAGCCAGCGCAGCCCGGTCAACCGTAGCCGGTAGCGATGAATTAATTAAACTTCCTTGCCGAGCCTAATCGGCCGGTGCACGGCGGGCGGGGTGTGGAAACTAATTTATCTGTCTGCTGCTCCCTGCGGTATTGGTTGCGTCGAAGGAAATTAGCAGCGTTTCGCCGATGGTTGGCGGTGACACAACAGCGAAAGTGATAAGAACGGGTGTATCAAGTGATATCAGCCTTACGCAATGTGATGCTGATTTTAAGGACCCGCGCAAGGCTTCCGTGTGCAGACTTTGGGGCGGATCCCGTTCCTTCCATTCACTAACGCGACTTTTAAATGTCGCCCCTAATGCGCATTGTAAAATTTTATTTTTAGTTTTACTGGCTCAGTCCGGTTGGGGTCTCTCTCTCTCTCTCTCTCTGTCGATTTTAAGCACCCCTTAGCTTGGCCCCAGGGTATTTTGGTTTCCGAAAAAGGCCACACGCCGAGTGTCGCACCAAGGTGAAGTGCTGTTGATCGTTGTTGTACCTCGGCGGTGGTAGTTTGGAGCTGGAGTATCCGAAAAAAACTGCCGTATGTGATCTTCAATCAAAAAAATACTAAAACAAGTTCGCCATTTAACCAGCACTCGGAGCGAAGAGTGTTTTTAATCACTCTCCTGCCGAGAGTACGAGCTACCTGTGTTTCGGTTGGCTTCGCCGAAGGAATGGAGCCTTGGGAGGAACGGAGTCTGTCAGTTTTTGTTTTTCCTTCCACCCCTAGCTGACCAAAACAGCGCACCATTCGGGTGGGCCACCCAAAACCAAAGGTGTGGTCGACACACACCGAGGTTCGGAAGAGGTTAAGAAAATAAACCCTTGCCACGAAACACATCTGGTGGCAAGCTTCTTCGGAGCAAAGCCACACGCAAATGTCTTCATAAGCCAAAGCCCTCCGGGAGTAGATGAAGCGATTGCGTGCACAGATACACTCATAAATCGCGGCCCCGGGGTCCCCGGGAAGATCAAGATTTTCGGACTCTGCGCACCGGAGCAACCGGGCGCAGGTTCTACCGGAACGCCATTGTTACACGTTACGCTGTGTGGACCGCGTGGACCCACCGAAATGGGTGGTGGGTTGTGTGGGGCTTAGAGTCCACGGGCTGGTGGCCAGTGTATTGTTTTGTGTTATCTGATGAAATGAAGACATTATTTGTACGATCCGCGGTTCCGTCCCGATCGATGGCCGCTGAATTGCGTGCGTAGAGTGTGTAATGCCGGTATTTACTTATTGTTGCGTGAAAGTAAACCCAGCTCCGCCCGGCCCGTTTGATGGCCCTTGATTGGGGGCAATAAAGTGGTTTTCGGAGGCCGCGGGCCCATTCATGTTCGGTTGAATATTGTTAACGGATTACAACGGGACCTGTCATCAGATAATCCATCGGGTCAGCTGCGAAATGTAAAGCGATGCTTCCACCGCAAACCCTGCAGCATATGGGTGAGCCGAGACTGGGTGCAAAAACGGTGGGACGTTTCGAGAATGATGATAAGGAAATGGTTCACCGGCCGAGACTGGCCGGGGCGCGCACGATCGTACCCGTCGTGACATGTTCCGCACCGGAATGCGCAAAATACCGTACCAGCCGTTTGCATATTTCTCAGGCAAATTCCTCAAGAATTCGCTCACCTCGCGCCGTAATTATTCATCTCCCGTTCGTCGGCCATGTGTCACGATTTCGTTGCCGGTTTCCGTTGCGTTGATACTGGCCTCGGACTGACCCGTCTGGCGAGTTCGTTCCATTTCTCTCTCTCTCTCTCTCTACCACGGCCCCGATAACAGATTGTGTGCTGTTGATCGCGCAGGCTCGCTGAGATGGGAGAGAAACAAACCGAGCCCGGCCCGCGACCGGTCCGGACGATAATCCTCCGATTCGCGCGGCCGCATGACTGGAACATGTGTTTCGCAAATGGTTGCGTTGTGTGCAAAAACGCGCACGGAACCAAGTCCGGCCAACCAAGCCAAGATGGACCAGAGTGAATGCCGCGGAAACGCAGCGGAGAACGCAAAAAAAACGATCGCCAAATTCCTGTCTTCGATGTTTGATGAATCATTCCGTTCTATTTTTTTTATTTTGCTCCGGCCTTTTTGACTGGACATTATTCGACGGGGACGGGTTGCCCAGACGGCTTCTGGTTTTGAAAACGTGTTTCGGTGTTTTTCGCTTTTTTCGCTGCTACTCGTCATGTTTCGTTGGCGTCGCCCCGACGCTTGTTTTTCGGCGGGACACGGCCACGGTTTCACTATAAATAGCATCGGACCTATTGTGATCAACTTCCGAAACGGCGCGGATGTTGGTGTGTTAAAAAGGTGCACCGCGCCAACGAAAACATCTTTTTGAAGTAACCGAACGTTGGTCCGCTGGATGCCGCTGCTTCGGTTGCTACTTCCGGCAGCAGCACCGCCGTCGGGCCGACCGACGGTCCTTGGAAATCAACAAATTCCTCCGACCATTTCCTGAATCCTTGCGGCGCGCTAGGGACCCGGCGTTTTAATGGTCCGGATCCGTGGGGCCACCATTTTCGCTTTCTCGGGAATGCACAGCCTCAGGGCCCGTTGCCAGGGCCGAACGGGTGTGTGCGATTCGAGGTTCATTCGGGCCGAGATCCTGTCGTTTCCCACGATCCCGACATATTGAACTCTTTTTTTTCTCGGCCTCGGCGTTCGTTTCGTGGTGGTGCAACGAAAACGCATGTCAGGGAGCGCAGATTATGTCTTTTGGGCCGGTTTGGGCTGGGAAACTGGTGCTGCTGACGCTTGGTGTGGCCGCCTGCGAAGGAACATTTTTATGTCGTTGTTTTATGCCGGCTGTAATTTCGCTTCTCCGTTCTCACGTCCGCTCCCGGCGGGCCCCTCTCAGGATGGGTTTGCTTTGGTTGATTTAAATGCTTAGCTACATAATGTTGTTCTCCTTCGTTTTTCATTCTTTCGCTATGCTTTAAGGGGCACTGGCTTCGATGTTTTTCGTTTCGGGCATGGTGGTTTTTTTCCGTGCTCTTGTTTTGGCACGTTGACGTTCTCTCGGTTACGCTGCGCGGCGGCGTGGCTACTTGATGCATTTTTGTTCGCTGCCTGCCATTCTTTGTCTTTTGCGGCTGGAGCAGCAGCGTCAGCCCGGTTGTTGTGACAAGCGCGCAACCATGACGACGCAACGATGGGGCCTCTTCATGCCGATGACGACGCACGATGCTGGACGCAGATGGGACGCCGCGACAGGAATCACCGATGGCCGGATTCTTCCTCCGGTTCGTCGCTTACGGTCGTAAAGTCTTTCGTTGGTTTCTTCTCGCGTTCGAAGAAGCGCACTCATCCGAGAGCGGACCGATTTAGCCTCAGGAAAAGTCGTTAAAATGTCGATGGATGGAGCTTCGCTTTTGACGGTCATGACCACACGGTGGTCGAGTCTGCTGCGCGCTGCAAGAAAGTAAAAGTGGCCACCGAAAAAAAGGGTGGTCCAAGGGGTCCAAGAACGCAGGGGCGGCTAGCATGTGTGATGAGAATCCGAAATCGTTCGCGTGTGTTTTACTGACGTCGTTTTTGTTTTGTTTCTCTCTTGTCGTATCTCTTTTCAGGTGAGTTTCTTCCACATCACGGCACTAATTGTGAAGACGTTCGAGCGGTTCGCGGCGGTGCTGGCAAATGTGAGACGCTGGCGGCTTCCTTCGACGCTTGCATACTTTCTCGGACCGGGGCTGGAATTCTATTGTTGTGTCTTTTATCGCTACAAGTTTTCGAAGGGGGTATAATTACACGAATAGAGCATTAAAAATAATTATCATCCATCGCCGTCGCGCGTTCGTTAGGAATGCCTCGTGCGACGGCTGTGGCCGAATTAAGGTATGGAACGATTTGGGAAGCTTTTTGGTCAATCTAATGGTAAAAAAATTAGGTATTGGACCACCGTAAATTGTGGTTGAGTCTGTATGCGCCACATAAAGTCGTGATTGTGCGGAATCGTTTGGCCGGGGCGCTCTTTTATGTTTCAAGTCTTGTTTCTTCTGTCAGGAGCGGTCAGGACTTACGGCTTACGCGGTAGCCGGTAGTCCGTCTAGTAGATATCGCGCTTATCCGCTTGCGCTTTGGCGCAAGGATTTCTCAACATGCGGAATCAATTCCGTTCGCATTACCATTATGCAGGGCATTACGATTCGCCGCGCGCGATCGTGAGTGGTGCAAAGTAAAGAACATAACGACATCCACACATCCATCTCCCGCCTTAAGCCCAAGATCATGCGGCTCGAAGTCCACATGCACACTCGGACCTGCTCGAGGCTGCGTTGTAAAAAAAAATAGAGTCCGTGCACCGAGCCAGCCACAGCCATGATTAGCCGGGCCGAGTGAACCCAAGAACCTCTAAGGTCTGGTCCGGATAAATGTTCTGTGATTGTGTCGGTGGTACCGAGTGCCGCGCCCTACCGATGCTCGAGGGTTCGGGGGCCCCGGTCATCCATCCAGCCAGCCAGCCAGCCAACCGGCCAGCGCGAAGGTTAAAACATAAAACACAAACGACTTAACCCCCGCGCCACCGGCCCATTACGCGGCGCACGAGGGCTCGGTTTGTTTGCCGTTTGCTCAACGCAAGTGTGTCTCGGAGGGGATGATAGTGGAGCAGTCCAGGTTGGCACGCCAAACCACCGGGGAACGGCCACATGAGCGGTCCACCAGAGGGCGGCGTAAAAAGAAGGCATAAATAAATGGAAACATAGGTCCGTGCGCGCGCGCGGCCGCCCGCTATCTGGCACTCGGCGCATGTAAAGGAAGGTAAATAAAGTGGATAGGATTTATATCGCTCAAGATTAGAGATAATACGTCCACTACTTCGGCGGCACCAACTACACGCCGCGCAGCGGTCCCTTTTTTGTGGCCTTCCGCTGTGGCCGTCCGGCATTCGGTCCGGCTAGAACAACCTCGAAGGTGAATCAAAGCTCGGAGGAGCTCAGGCGGTTCGGCTCGACAAAGGCATCGCTTGATTTGTTTCCAGTCGCTGCCATTTCGCTGTGTGCAGAAGCGGCAGAGCGCACGCCATTTGCATTCGTTGTCGCACCCCGTTGGTTATTAAAAGCATTATTTATAGGGCCGTTTCGTCGACGCAGGAAATGAGCCTCCCGCCAGGCGCAGTAGTAACGTGCAGAAGGAAGACCAACCTTGCGTCGCCTTATCGCCCGCTAATGGGACGAAAGGCGCGGAGAGTGCCGTCGGGAGCGGGATAGTGTGAACTTCATAGGGACACAGCAAACAGCTGCACCGTAATCGTTCTAGATCTGGCCCCGATAGAGCGGACCTTCCGATGATGGTCGATGATAATTATGACGTGTCAAAAGGTCGCTGCTCCAATTGCGGTGTAAATCTTCATCTGGAAGGGCTCGACAGCACCAGCACCGTCGGGCCCTCGGGAGTCAATTAAAATGATCGGCGCAAAATGTAGTTGTGTAGGGTTTTGTTTTGTGAAATATTGTAACGCGGAGATCACAGTGCCGTGTGCCCCCTTGGTTTCGCATACAAGGTCCTCCGGCGTCAGTTAGAATGGAGCATCATTTGCCGTGGTCCGTGGTCCGTGTTCCCAGTAATGGATGTGTCGTCGTGCTGCCCCAGTGTGCCCCTGTGGCTTGGCGAAGGAAATACCATTTTAATGACGTTAATAACTGTTCCCCGACACACGGACGATATGTTCTCCTTGTTTCATTAGAATAATAGCCGCCGTGTAGTCGTCGGGTTCGGCAAAACAGTCTCGACTAGCAGTCGCTTGTCGTTAGGATTGCTCCTCCAGCCGGGATTTAGGTTCTTCCGAGGCTCGCGCGGTACAGTTATGAATGGTCGTTGTTTTATTTGAGCCCCCCGGGAGCGGCCGAACGTTTAGTATTACGAACGCGGACCCCAGAGGCAGTGGTAATGGTGCACAATCAACAAATGAGTTGTAATACGTTGCGGTACCGCTTGGCGGTGGCGACGGCAACGTCGCCATGTAATGGCTAATCATTTACTTGTGGCATAGAGGTAAATGTTTGTCCAAACAAATACGCCCAAAGGAAGCGTGCAAAGGAAGTACTACACGACGGAAGAAAAACATGGTGCTTCATAGACGGCTAGTTCTTGCTGGAGGGAGTTTTGGAGTGAAATTAAGTTTATTGGCCCTCGGTACTAGTGGACATGAGGGCCCAAGAAACCAGAAACATGGCCAATTCCTATAAAAACTCGGCAATACATAAGGTTGGGCCTTTTTAGGTTGCTACAACTCGCGCACAATGCCTTCTCACGGATAGAAAGAAGCGGAGAATCTTTCTCCGCTTCTTTTTATCGTCGTTACAGTGTCCGAAGTGAGGAATCCAGCATCCAGTTTCAGGTCAGCTTGTTACGGGTCTCTAACTGCCCTGTGGACGCCACACACTCAACCCACCCGAACCTACCGATGAAAGGCTACGGTCAAATGGAGACGGCCCTTCAGGTTTCGGTTCGCAGTTCAAGAGATCCCGGGAACGAAAGGCGATGAAGTAGCACGATTAGGGGAGAAATTATTACAAAATCCCACTTACTCTGTCTAGGTGTGCCCGGTCTGTTCGGAGGTCTAAAGAGAGCGATTCTCAGCATCGCCGGGAACGCATTTAAAGACGACAGCTTGTCACGGAGCAGCTCGCCTTGGCGGGCAGCGTCGGGGTTCGACCTGCTGTTGGTCGGTGCGTTAAGTTAGGTGATTTGTGTAGCTCCTTTTTTACCCTATACGCGCGCCGACCCTGTACGATGCGGTCGTTTCCGATAGAGATAAGAGAGCGGGAACACAGTGCACACACCGGCCACGGTCAGGGCGCAGGTTAATGTGTTGAAGAGCATTATGAAGCCGAAGCGGGCGGTTATGCTGATAAGATTGGGCCGCCGGGTCCGAAGCGTGATGCATCGCTAGAATCCAGTATCTAGAGCTGAAGGCGATGCTCGAAATGAAGTTTTTGACCAGCGCGGCGACCTGGGACCAGTAATGAATTCAATGGTCCCAAAGGGTTCCGCGCGCGTATCTTAAACGAAACCAACTAAGCCTGGTAATCAAATCTCAGACACACACACACTGAGACGAGTTTCTTTTAATGATTCCAAACAACAATTAACTTCCCTGGGTCGTTATTTAGAATCGGGTTTTTATAGGCCTTTAAGTCCTTCTCGTATCAGCTCCGACTTCTCCCGAAGGAAGCTATTCGTTTCGATAAAGCTCACCATTGTTCTCGCTTGCCGACCAGGGAATTTATCTAAATGCCCTTCCCATAAACGCCATCATGTAGCTGGGAGTCGTTGTACAACCAAAGTGCCTTGTAAACTCCTTCCCTCGACACCTTTTCTTCGGCCGTTTCGCTGTTGGCAGCGTTTCGCAACCGCGAACCCCGATTGGCGGCAATCTCGGTCTCGATTGATCTGCGGAGCGCGGGTTCGCGTTTTTGCATTCGAAAATAGACGAATTATCATTTTTTACCACCGACCGACCGTCATCCGATTGCTGTGGCAACCGATGGTGGCGACAATCGACCGCGAGCACCGCGCATTTAACGCCTATTAAAGGAATGACGGGTCACGGAAAAAAGAAACGCCTTGAACAAAACTCTTTGACAACACCACAAACACTTTCGTGGGTAGGGGAGGCCATGATCCGTTGCTGCGCTCTCGCTTACTAATCAAAAGAAACATTCGCCCCAAAAAGCGATGCCGCCAGGGAAGAGTGTGTCCTTCGGCGACGCTTGCTGCCGAAATGTCAAAATCGTTCGCCGAAACTGGCCGATCTGTCTATGGTCGGTCCCCAGGGTCGGTATCATTGACGATCGGCATTGCCTCCATCAGCACATCCAGCAACCAGCAACCACCGATCATCTTTACGTCGTGAACCTAGGGACTAGGTGACTACGGTGCTCCATGGTAACACGACTCAGACTCTGTTGGTCTGTGCCAGAAGATGATTCAACAACTTGAACGTCCGCCCCACCTGGACAGAGCCGCAATCTTCGCGCTGAACCCCGCAGCTCTGAAACCGTTTTCAGGTTCTCTCTCGTTGCCTAATGGCGGGATTGTAGGGATTGCAAAAACTTGTACCAAGACCGGGTACCAGAGAACTGCCAATAGACCGATAGCGATCGGCGAAAGATGATGTTATCTCTCCCCGCTTGACCGGTGACACGGTTTGGGCAGAGCCGAGCATGTCTCGGAGCTCCCAGAAGTCAATTGCGCAACGCGTCGGCCGTCGCCGTCGCGCGTTCGGAAAGATGAGGTCAAATAGATACTGCGCCGAGGTGGTGGCGCTGTTCGTGGTGCTTTACCCAAGCGGACATTCTACTATCTGCGCTAGTTGCGCCGCCAATTGTCGACATCGCAAACGTTGCCAAATGGTCGCCACAGAAGAGTACCACATCAGGATTTGGTCCCACACCCTCTCGCGGGACCGAGGCGAGGCGACAGTTTGGAACTGTGTTTACCGTTTGATAAACGCCACAAGGGCACGCATTGTGACCTGACCGTCACGGGTTTCCTGTGAGCTCTACTGCTTGCCTGCCTGTCTGTCTGTCTGTCTGTTTGATCATCAACCGCTCCGCTTGTTGTTCTGTTGACTTTGGCCGAAAGCCAGTTTTTGGCAACTACATTTTCGGCAAATAACAACATCCATCGCGTGCATTCGAATGCCATTTAATTATTGACCGAAGTGGGAGAAACAACTGAGACTCCACACGAAAGACGCGCTACCTCAGACATCATCTGGCAGGGCTACCGTGGCGTCGTCGTGGAGGTCAACGGAGGACTGGCCAAGGGTTAACTGTGTACAACCGTAACCGCGGCAACGCGGTGTCAAATGTTACCTTTGACAGATTTCCAAGCGGCGATTCGGGGTGCCCTCTGTGCTGTGCAGAGAGGCACCTCGTGGAGGCCCTGCCCTCGGCTACGCCGGTCCGGCTATGGGAAGGTGTGTAAGATGATGGATTTGCTGATGTCGAGGTCTCTGGCTGCGCGGTAGCGATAGAAGAAAAGGCAAACTGGCGAACAAAGTTAGTCCACAGAGTTTACTTGGACTCCGCCCCAAGGATGTGGCGCAATAGGGGTGCTTGGAAATGCTGTGGTCTTTTCTGAGCAAGATCCTATTTTTGCGATACACGATGGAGTGGACTTGATATATTGAGTGTACGGTCCGGTCCTTTACCAGACCATTAGTTCTCGATTGCCCACAATCCCTGACACGACTTCTACTGGCAATGTTGTGCCGAATTCTTCTGGTCCACGTCGCAATTGTGCTGTGCACGTAACTGAATCTGACGATCTCTCAATAGAACACTAACGAGTTTTAATTTGTACCAGCTTAGCTGATACCGATTTACTAGCCTTAGATTCAATTCAATTTGGAGCCCCCTTGGTTGCTTCTATTCTAACACCATTCAGCGAGCTCCATTGCGACTAATGCGATACAAACAGCGCCTACTGTGGAGAAAGGATTATGCTAATTATCCTGTAGCTCAGGTTAGGCTGGTGGTCTGTTCGTTGGGCTCCTCGCCATAACCTCGAAAGGCGCGACTACATTGGTTGACACGAGTTGTTGATTACACACACACACACACACACAGCGACTCGGCATTTAATGGCTACCGGGCACAGATTGTCGCTACACATTTTGGCTCGGGCATGGATTAGCAGAGGCCGACTGATCGAGAGAGAGGTCTTGTCTTGCGAATCGTGGTTTTTAATACCATTTATGGTAAGCGGGGTGACTGTTTGATGGACCGCTCGCGTTGATGATGATGACGATGGTGGCGGCAACGCGTTGGTGCGTCATGGTGGTGCATTAGTCGGTGGCCGAGAGAACCACACGCGATCGATCCACGCTTCGGATGCAGATCACCAGGTTCGGTCTGCTTTCCGGTGGTGCAAGAGCTCGAAATTTATTACTCAGCCCCGTCTGTTGCTGGTGCGTGTCCTGTCCAAGGTTCCACGCGGCGTGCGTTTGTCACTTCGCTAGCAAGCGCCAGAGCCCCATTAGGCACCGCGATCCGCGTTAGATTGCATTGGGCAATCTAAGGGGCACGATCTAGCTCGACTTTATCGGGCAGCCCGCGTTATCCTGCCAAAACGTCGCGCGTTCGTGCAGCTAATCTGATCGAATGACACCCCGAAAATGGAACCCTATTTTTGTTGGTTTACTGACCCTTTTCGGCGCGGCGCGATGTCCTTTTGCTGTCAGCGCGGTGCAACCTGTGCTGTCGTCGAGTCGACAGGACGGTAACGGGGCGAGCAATTTATGTCACTTCGTGCACGATAGATCAACGGCTTACAATTTCTCGGTGGACCCACCACCACGTGTGGTTTGCAACGTGGACATGTGTACGGTGACAAATCTCGGCGCCGACAAGTTGGAGAAATATTGTGTCCCTCTTGGGGATTAATTCTCCACGCGCGCCTCTATTCTGTGTTCGGTTAATAATCGTTTGAATAATGTTTGGACCGTTACTCGGGCCGCGGCTTTTGTTCGCTAATGGTGATGGATTTCTTCGTTACGTCACTCGACTCCACCAGAGCGCGGTGCTGGCCGTTTACTTTGGGACTTCAAAACTTCATCGCGCTCCGGGCCACCCCGAGCAGTAAACAGATATGGACCTCCCCATTGGCTTCACTGGCCGGAGCGCGGAACGAGGCCCCTGGAGGGCATTAGCTTTAATTGGATTGGTATGACAATCATTATGACGTGTGCGCCGCCGTAGTAGAACCTGTCGTCATCGCCCGCTACCCGGCGCAGGGTCCTCCGCACATGGACACCACACCGTGTGTATGCAAAACAACCCAAAACCAGACCCCGGGGTGGTTGGGTTGTTAAACTTGTTTCCCCGCCGTGTGTGATTACTGAACAATCTCGGTCGGTCGGTCGGTCGGTCGCAACTCTGGTCGGGGCCACCAGATAGAGGTGAAATTGGCAAACGATTGGCCACGCGTGCACGGGGGTGAAGGGGGGCATACACGGAGTCCAAACGGTAGCGTGTGTTGCGGTGGTAGTTCGCGTTTGGACGCCTCCGGGAGGGTGCGCCGTAGAAATAGATGAGACACATAAAAAAACATGTTAATTATATGCGGCTACCGTCGTTGGCTACCGGGCCGGCCGGCAGGTAATGGAGAGCCTCACGTACCACCACCACCATCGCTCCGGGCCGACTGCCGGTCCGTCCGGAGTCAAGTCCTAGGTTAGATTGGCGGTTGCCGTAAACTGTTTGCCGCTCCGTGTCCGATCGGCTCCAGGGCCGCCGTGGCTACACTGACTGACACTGACAGAAAAAGGGCCTAGCATCGGTACAACCGGTACAACCGCGCGAGCGAGTCCCCCGTTCGATCCGCCAAACCGGAGCGGCGATCCGGACGCGCCGTGTTTTGAAGTTTATGAGCTCATGCGCCGGTGTTACGGAGATCGCTGATGAGGGCCGCGCGGAAGATAGCACGGTGATTCGGAGTCCCGTCGGAGCCCAGTGCAACGGTGGCGCGGTGAGATGAGAGAGCTCACCTACGTGGCATGCATATTTGATTGTTAATTTATGCTCCACTCACCACGTGGCTGGCGGAAGATTTGTGGGATAAGCCCTAATGGCACACAATGGCCCACCAGCGGGACGGGTTTCCGCAGTCCTCCGAGCCCTGCGTAGAATTTATGCACAGCGCACGAAACTCAAGGATGTGTTTGTTTGTGTGGCACAAGAAACTACCTGTTTTTGTGGTCCAACTTGATTTGATGGGCTGTACCGCCAAGGGCTACCACGTAGCGTCGGTAGGCGACGGTTCGACCCTGGGTTCGATAAGGCTCCGCATCGGCGGCGGGTGTCGAAACTTTCCGGTTACTTCCCGCCGATGGCGATGTTTATGTTTCTGCGCGTTGCGCCCTAGAAATAACGCAAACATAGCCCGTCCGTCCGACCGATGGGTCGACCCTACAAAGAACGCCCGAGGGGTTATCAGCAGGCAACGCTCAATGAGCGATGCGTGAACCGCCATTCCATTCACAAAACCGCGCGGCGTGCGAACGTGAGACTGAGACGCTTTCCGTCGCTGTCACTGTCGCGCCATTGATAAGTGATTCCTTGAGCCCGTTTCCTGCTTGAGAAATGCATTATACTATTTGAGCAAAATGGCAACACAGTGGCCCGGGCAACGTCATCAGTAGTTCTAGCCCTGACCGCGCAATGGTGGTTCGTGTTGGGGTATCGAGAGTCCAAAAATAAAACAACAGGATGGAGGTGAGTGCTAAGTGCTCTAGCGACTTGTAATGGAATATTAGCCAAACAACACGTCTGGGTCTGGGCCGGGAGTGGTTGCAATAAAATGAGTGCAAAACGACCGGCGCTAGACTCCGACGCAAAGTGCAACGGTTAATGAGGCCGAGTCTGGTCGGCTGGTTCCGCTAAGTGCTGAAACGTGTCAAAAAACGATGACACTCGGCGAGCCGACGTGGCGAGATAGGCGAGTTCTAATGGGCGAGACCGCGACCGGCTGTGATATGGGCCTTGCTCTATTTGATTGGATCTCCCTGGACCCCGAATGTGATCGAGATGTCATTTGCCAATTGATTGGTACTGCTGTTCTGGTTCCGCGTGGTCAGTTTTCGGGGATGGGCGTGTGTATGTCGCAACCCTTCACCCTTGCACACGCGCCGGAGAACTGACCTCGCTCCCAGAGACACCCGACATCGATCGATTCGAATGGGCCCCTCTGTAAATGCCTAAAGTGTACTGCTCAATTACGGCGGTCTGCGCCCCCATTACTGGCGCACCGCTGAAGGTCGCGTTTGTTGGCGGAAATCCCTTGGTTCCCCCCAGAACTTCGGAACACCACCATGCCAGACGAGTATCGGCTCCCGAAATCCGGTAATTTAATGGTACGTAACTACGCTGAGGCCGTTCTCTCCGTGATGGTCGAATGAAATTCTCTACTTTATGGACACTATTAGTCCAGACCAGTGGGGAATGCGCGCACCCCCGGGGGGACCAACACTTTTGCGTCAGCTTCGGGTGATCGGGTACCGGGTCGATTCGATGGCCATTTCAATTTGATGCCCCATTTAGGCCCCGGGGTGTTTATTTATTGAACCCATTACGGGCCACGATCGTCCCCGCGGCCCGAAAATGGCGGGGACCTCCGAATGTTGGAACATTCACGGTTGGCCCCACTGGGTTCTCCGGTGCAACAAATTCGATTCGAGGGTCGCGATCGCCGGGGTTTATGATTGGCACGGTAGCCTCTCACAGCAGCGCGATGGTGTTGGCGGTGAAAGGTCCGGGTCCGGGATGTTATCGTAAATCTGCGCTGGAAGTGCATTCTGCAACTTGCACGGTGCGTAGCGTCGTCATGCGTTACGTCACGGTGATCGAATTTTAAATGAATCCATTTGGTTGGCGCCAGCTCACAGAGGGGCCCCGGTGTGTGTCGGCCCCCGTGTGATTGAGAGATAGATCGAGAAAACTTCGTTAACACTCTTCGAGTGATGAGTACTGGGGTGGCCAGAGCCCGAGCAAGGGAGAGCTGGTTGGTTCGGTCCGTTATCCGGGTACGTTCAATTAGTGCGAATTGTTTCGCCGTTTTTTTGGTCCACGGTCCGATCCAACCTTCAACGCTGCTGATTGCAGGGGGGGCTAAAATTAACGAAAAACCCATGTTGGTAAATTATGCGCCCACTTTGCGGCAAATGGAGTGATAGGGAAACGAATTCCACTCCGGGCCAGAGTCACAACAAAATATCGCTTTCGGTGAACGAGGTTGTATCTTAATCCGCTCGTGAAACCCTCCCAACCAACCATGACCACGGGAGACCTGAGGCAGAAACATTTTGCTCTGACTTCAAGAAAACAACCAATAAGCTTCGGAAGACCTACCGGTGTTTAACCATTACGTTACGGGGCGCGTACGTTACTGTGGTCACTGCAAACAAAACTCACCTTTCGACGATGCACAAGACGACGACGTTTGTTTGCCACAAACTCGGACCAAAGGCTAAAGCAATTAGCGGCACGGCCGATCAAATGTGTGAAATAATATTCGTCGTCCAAAAATGGTGGAAACTTGAACGGTTTCCTGGGCAACCTTTCGTAGCACTCTTGCAAGACTCCGTGCCGTGTGCTCTGCGCGCATTACGACACAAATCTAGTTTGCATTGGTGGCCCGAAACGGAACGTGACGGATCGCGGTCCTGCACTGTACCAAAGTTGCGGCGGATGCAGACCTCGAGATCCGCCGGTTTCGCTTCATTTGAATAGAATCGTTGTTGAACCAGTTCCCCAATCGCAGGCGCAGCGTCGCAGGTCGTGTGGCAGGTGGAGAAACCGTGCCACACAGGGAACATCGAAGCCCGTTGGTCTATGCTACGTCTAGTCTGGAATTCGATTGTCGGCTAAATGGCCGCATTTGACAGTATCAGCGACCATCATCGGCGTGCGCCGTGGACCGGGTCGGTGATGTAACACGCCTGAGCGATTCGCACGAAATCGATCATTCGAGCAGAAGGGAAGAGTACTCTGGCACGCGGAGGGAGGGACCCTTGGGGACCTACGAATGCCATGCTCACGAAAGCATGTCGCCGTCGCCGTGAAAATCGCTGACTCGGAGCGAATTCGAGCTAAGCCCTCGACGGGTAACTTGAGCAAGTAGTGTAGTAGCACCACGGGTCCGCATGGGACTACTTCATCCGTCGAGGTAATTCAAGGTGCGTTCTGGTAGGTGGAACTGGACAAGGACCGGGCACACACTCTGGATAAGCGTTAGAAAGCGGCGCGCGAACCGGCCTCTTCCCGTGGGAAGAGGGTACCGTTCGAAAGGGTCCAACCGGTAGCGTGGCTTGCAAAAAAGCTGCAACTCCCCGCTCGGGGAATGTGCTGAAGTGTCAGCTGCGGCTCCCGCGGGGTGTCAGTTAACGCCGCCACGAAGCCATGTCTTTCGCCGTGGGAGCCGGGAAGCACGCGCGCGGTTACGGCTACTTCATCATTCGTCAACATCATCGTCTCATAAATCTTCAGCCGGCCTGGGTCCGAGTCCGGTCAAGCGCGTGGTCAAGCTTTCGAGCTGCCGAAAGTGACCGCAACCGCCAGCGGGACCAAAAAGGGCGAAAGGCTTTAGGCATCGCTAGTTAACGCTGGGGTGAAGAAGTACACTTTGTACGCCGTCTCCGGACGGTGATGGATGGTACAAATTTGCAGTTGCCTCCATGTTGCCATTAGGAAATCAATTTTTCGGGGTTAAGCTGACCGAGGGCCATGGGTCGATTTTTCGCTGGCACTTTGGCAGGACCATAATTGTGGGTGTTTAGAAAGGCATGGCGCGCCAGACGCTATTGGCGTGAAATGGGCGATTTAGCTTCGGTTCTTCTTCAGATTTTGTTACCTCCAACGGTAATCTTGCTGTCAATCAGAAATGAGTCGGACAGTAAGGACCTTCCGCGTCTTTATCTTGATAGCTGGACAATGTACGTTTTTACACACGGCCAATTCTTCCAATATCTAATCGGTCCACTTCGCTTCTCTTTATCCCATAGGTAAGCTTGACAGGAAGCTACAAGACGTCTAGAGGCAGTAAGTTTAGGTCACTGCGGATACAAACGAGAAAGAAAAGCCATGGCTTTCCATACCGCAGCAGAAGGGAAGCCTGTTTTTTTCGAGGTCAGGAACCCATCCAGCGGGTTGCACTAATTAGCTTAAAAGTTTCCTAGTCCCGCGGCGACGGCGACGTCGACACACATTCGAAGGTGGCTATCTTGTCAATAGAGCCCAGCATAAAACCGCACTACGGAGTGTGGCAAGAGAAGTCCATTTCGGCCCAAATGGTGGCCGTATATCGGACGCCTGCAGCGTACCGTGGCGTACCGTGATCCGTATCCGGCGCAACTGGAGCAAACCTGTCTCGGTGGCTCGTTGAATATAGCGGTCACCTGGGTCACACACACACACGGGCAGATCGGGTCCACCAAAGGTGCCATATTTATTCCTGACTGCCTGGCTGCTTGGTTGCCTGCAGAAAAGGAGGCGTGCTTCCTACACGGTGGAGATAATTTGCCGATCGCCAGGTCGCGCGCTGCAATTACGCGGTACAGGTGCGCCACGGCCAACCCGGCGGTTCACGAGTGGCTGATGGTGGTTTCTCACGAAACCGCACACCCGGGAACGTGCTCTTTAATGTTTTCATTTTTGCAACCGAAACTCCGTGGCCCCCCGGGGTTTTGTTTTTTTTTCTGGGAAGAGAAGGAGAGTTGTCACGGTTGGAGGACACACGGTGGAGGTGGTCAGAGACAGTCTCGGGAGCAATTACAGCTTCGTTCGGCTCACGTTCGGCGGTGTTCTGCTGATGCGCCACCGGGCTGCTGCTGCTGCTGCTGCTGCAGTGGCCGGCTGCCGGAGTGAAATACGAGCCGAAAAAATGTCAAAGTTGATCGGTATGTAATCAAATTAATTGCAGCGTTGCTTGGCTGGCTCCCGTGCCCCAGCAACCCGGTAGGGGCTGCTAGTTTGTTTGCGATTTAGCGCGGACCAGGAACTTCGCTTCTTTTTCGCCGCCGTCGGCTGGGAACCGCAAGTAAACACGCGTGCTCGGTGACATTTTGTGGGCCAGAATCAATTACCGCCCGGGTGTCTTTCGCGCACAATTACCCATTGGTGCACGGGGTACGGGATGGCAGGATTAATTAATGCGACATAACCTATCGGTCCGTGTTTCAATTTGTCTTCTGATTAGCGCCATAACACGAAACGTTGGTTTCCTGGCTAGCATAATTCATTGTTGCGCCATTAACCTATCGAAAGTGTTCTAAAAAGACGTGAGACGTGGTCTCGGATCGGGAACTCGGGAAAGATAAGATACGAGCGAGTGGATGTCATTCGGCTCCCTGGCACCAGTATCATTCTTCAATTACTAGCATCTCCAACCCTCATACGGCCGGAGACACAGAAGTGGCAAATTGATTGACCAGTCGCAAGACCCCGAACCCATTCCGGTCGGTCGGCCGTTCAATCGAATTCAATTTAAGTAATCATGGAACAAATAGGAGGTTTCGCAGTTCGCGTATGGCGTATGGAGTTCCCGCAGTAGAGCAGAGCTCCATGTTGCGCTCCATATGAGCGCAGCGGAGTACCATTCGTATGCAAATTTTATCGACCGGCACGCAGGTCAGCAGCAGAGTACAGTTGCCATGACCACTGCCAAGATCGGCGCACATTATTCCGGGCCCATTGTTGCGTACAGGTTTAATTAAGCCTTCAAACTATTGCTGTCCGGTTGGTTCCACGCGCGGTTCCAACAACTTGTGAACCCTAACGGAACGACCAGAGACCGGTCTGAGGTGGGAACTTCGGGTTTTGCGCAAATGCGAAACCAAGCAGAAACCTCTCAGGGGCGCACCCCTAACGTGGATATGGTCCTCAGAGCTTCAGAGGGCCATCCTATCGTTTGAAGCCATACGAGCGTCGGACGACACAGCTGATTGGAGACATCATATTACTGGAGAAATCGAAACATGCGCCCGTCCAAAAATAATTAGCATGACAAAAGGTACAAAATGCGATAACTGGAACCCTCCATTAATTCTTTGGATCTTCGGGCCGTTACCGCTTTAGCATGCCTGTTTGTTTATCGGGTTCTGCTACGGAACAACGTTGAATGTTTGCAACAATCTTTATATCCTGTTCCCCACAATCAGCAGAACTACGCAGGTTGATACGGTGGTATCGATTAGCCGAAGACGACGACGAGTTGTCTGACTAGTGGTCTTGGTTGGGTGATCATCGAGTTGCTCCAAGTCGTCGGAAACCTACGCAGCAGTGGCCAACCGAAATGACAACGGTCGCGTCTTAGCTACGATTCTCGGCGATAAAACTAAGACACCAAACACCCACTGGGCACCCAAACGGGGATCGGAGGCGAAGATCGGTGAACATGCCAGCGGAGGATGCCGGTTTGCAAGTGATGACATTCTTCAGCGTCGACGCGCCACCAACCGGAGTGATGTTTTGCCAGTGTGCTCCCACGGTTGAAGCCACAAGCCGCGGTAACGAAACACCTGCTGCCCCTTGCCTGCCTTTCTTGGGCTCTCATCGCTCATGTTACCAGCCATCACACGGCGATAAGACCACGAGTCGAGTCGAGCGAGATCTTTTGCCTCCTGCCGAGGTTCTGTATAGGCTGTATGTTGTATTCATTCCCCAGCAGCGTCAGCAGTCTAAAGGATAGCGCGCCAGCGCGTTGTACGGGCCCGGTCTTCACCAGAAGATCTTGACGATCGCAGACCAGTGCCTAGACAAATGAATTACAAGTAAACATGTCATTCCGGAGCTTCACCGTGTGTGTGGGGAGAGTAGCCTGAGTTCGTTAGGAAGCCTACCAGCACGCCACAGAGAGGTGGAGCCCGAACCCAAGATCACTATCAGCGGGCAGACGTGGAGTTGCAGAAGAGAATTTATTTTGCTTCCCGCTGCATAATCTTGCAGCCCATTCGTCGGGCTCGGAACGCTGACTCCCAAGGTGCTGGGCGAGGTGCCAGGTGCCGTCAGCGTGGAGTCGCGTTCGTCCGAGTTGAGCTGAGCGCGGTAAATGTCATGTGCTCATCGTCCTGAATGATCAACTCGGCCCCCGGTCCCTCCGGGTTGGACTCGCTCCGAGGCAGCCGCGCAGGAGGTGTTTTCGGCGTTAGGTTAAACGAATTCGTGACGTTCGTGAAGTACGCAGAAACGGGGCATAGATTGGCGTTCGGCGAACGATGAGAACCGTTCGCGCGGAGCAAACATGGCGTGTGCATCGCGAGAGTTGTATCTGGAACGGATCGAGCGTGGGCCATTGTGAGATGGCGTTGATGTTCCGCGGTTCCAGGGTGCAGCCTTTCACGGGGATGGGCCGCCGAAGTAGTCACCCTTACAATTGAAGGTTGTATAAAACTGAAATTTTATTACCTTGCTCCCTGGCTCTGGCGCGTTTCTAATTCCAATTTAGTTCATGGTTTGAGGGCCTCTACTATAGGATGGTCTATCTAGTGTTTGGATTCCAAAGATCGGGGCGCAAAATATCGAAGAACGATGAGCCAATGAACTCGTTGTGGGTGCATTGGCTTCTCTTGCACGATGTGTGTGTGTTTTCAAGCCCCAAATACGACAATTCTATTTATTAACATAACCACCGAGGTGGAAATGAGGTTTTCAAATTTCGTACAGTTAGAGTTGAATACTCCTCACTTCAGAAATAAGTATTTCCCAATTTTCTGCCGGCGTAGAGCATCCCATTTTGTAAATGTCAATGGTTTTACTAAGGTTTTACAATTTCCAGAATGAAGTTTGACATTTTAAAAGTCAAGTAATCGGTAGCTTAAAGCTGGATCACCCTACACTACCACACACACTGTAGGTTCCGCAACATTAACGACGCCCGAACAACTTAATGCCACCGCCGTATGATCTGTGAAAATCCTATCCAATTAAGTTGGGCTCTGTCCGCAATGGGTGACCGCAGGGAAAAGCGGTCGATTCCCTTTCACCGACCGAACCGTCGGTGGGCTGTTTTTCCGGAACCTTGTTTGTGCCCCCGACGGGCACCTATCGCACGGAGCAGATCGCCAGTCGACGCACTCTCGTCGTCACAATCCGTAACACCCTCCCAGAAGTGAGGCACCGGTCAACGACGACGATGTGGCGACGCCGAAGACACTTTCACACTGAGTGGCGGGCACTTTTTGCCTCCTCCGGGGTGGAACGGTTGAGCCACCGAGAGAGAGAGAGATCGGTGGAGATTGTACCGCACCTGGAACGCCGCCCGGCTTAGATGCCATTGCTTCCGTGCCCGGTCCGGTGTTACCGAAGGTGATGAAACGGATTTACGGTGGCCGGACCCCGGTGCGGTGCGAATCGGCTTTTCCATTTCACTTTCTGTCGGCGAGAGGCGATAAGTTTTATCACCGATGCCACCGAAGGCTCCTGGGCCGAAGGCTCCTGGGCCGAAGGCCCTCCGACTCACGGACGCACGCACGCAACTTCGCTCGAAGGCCAACCAGCAATCGATCAACTATGGCCGATAACCGATCATTATCGTTACACGGCCATCGCCAGCTGGTGACAGTTTTGTTGCGGGGCTACCACTTTGACGACCGTTTCTCTCGCCCTAATGATGGCTCGGCCACGGTGCAACATTAGCGCGGTTCCGTATTCCAAGCGCTCCGCTCGGCTTCGTGGCTACTCCAGGGCGCCCGGACCGCAATCTTCTGCTCCTCGTTTTCTCTCGATTTAATTGGGAATTTTAATACGCCATTTTACTGCCACACTGTGTGGCTCACACGCGGAAAGTAATGCTTCCATTCCAACGGCGATCATCGAAGCAATTGCTTGATTTACGACCCCTCACTCGCGGATTGAGCACCGTAAAATGGGGATTTTAAATCGCACCCCCCGCTAAAGTGCTCTCGAGCGACACTTTGCCCGGTGTCGCCGAGCGCATAACACATACTTTGTTGCTGTTTGTTGCGGCGAAAGTGACGATCGCAAACGGTTTCGGAAGGGGGCTACCGGCCGGCTGCTCACCGACCTACCGAAGGCATCCGAAATCCCAAATCCCAGCCCGGGCGCGATCGCACCCCGACCGGGCTGTGTTTGATTAAGATGATTACAATTCTGGTAATTGGTTTGGCCGCCGCCGCCGCCGCCACCACCATCATCATCATTATTTTCCGCACCGCTCCGCCCCGTAATTGGGTTCCCACGACCGGCATTTCGCGAAGTAGCGTGGCCACGAAAATTCCACCCAACATACAGTTCCAGTTCCCGGGGAATATGCCGAACACGCGCCCGCGTGGCAGCATCTTCATCTTCTCAGAAGCAGCCCGTCTGGAGGAGGCCAGAGAAAGTGGCGAAAGTGTTTCCGAACACGAAAAATTGATTACCCACTTCGATGAGCGGGTTCGGTTCGGGAAACGTACGCAACAACGCTGAACAATGATTGACAAGCGGCAACACCGGGAAAAACATTTCAATCATCGCCATCGGACCGCCAATCCCGGTGCCAAGGGCCTCGACCTCGCTCGCGAAGGGAGCGCTCGCCATGAACCTCGACCCCGACTTTCGGTGGCCGGCCCGATCCGCCGGAGCTCGCTGGAGTTCCATCGTCGTCTTCGACTCCCGGTCCGGTCCGGTCTAATTAGATTAAATCGATTTCCGAAGCGGCGCAGCGGCCGACGGTTAGCAAATAAACGGATCGTGCGCCTAATGGGCTAATCGCCGGGGTAGGATCTTAATTTATTCGTGCGCGCGCGCGCCAGAGCCATTGAGGAGCCCCGGCTAAACGCGTGACACGACCACTGCTACGGCGCTAGCTGACGATCCACCGGAAGTGCTCAATGCATCGCGTCACGAGCGATTGCGAAACATTAAAATAACTGCTGCCCCCGTGTGCGAGTGCTTGAGGGAGAGAGCGATCGTCGGAATGCCTTTTTGTAGCGAATAGACACATAATCGTGGTAATTTCGAGCGCCATTTGCGATTGCAGCCGAGATCGGGTGCATCTCGCACGCTGCACGCAATGCGCCCCGCTGCAAGGAGTCATTCGTTGGCCAATTTGGACCTATTTCACGGTAAGCGAAGAGAAAGCCACCGATGGCCGGGGCTCCGCTGAAGGGAATATGGCTCGCGATTGATGCATTTATCTGAATTATGCGCGGTGGATGAAACTTTCAGTGAATCACTTCAACTTCACTTTATAAACTCGTTTGGAGTCACGTTTCGGGGGCTCTCCGGGCTCTGATAAACGTCTCGACAGCACTTTGCAGCATCGCAAAACTGTTTCTGTTTTTCTGCGCAAAAAGAAAAACACACAAACACTGGGTACAAGGTTAAGTGGCACTGAACCGGGCTCAAGCATCATCGCGCCCAGCCAACGGAGTTCATAGGGTTATCAAGGGGGCCCACAAGCGCAGCGCGGCTTTCTATCAGCTGGCCTTCCCGAGTAAGCCGAGCGGAAGGAAGCGATCGAATTGTATGTGAAAGGCAAACAAACATCCCGGTTCACTCGGTTCGAACGCCAGCCGGGGAGCCGAAAGTCGGCCTAGGCGAGCCGAGAATGAAATTTGCCTTTTTACGATCGGGCATTTATGGTGCAGTTTTATTAACGGCTTCAGCAACTTATCGGGCCGCTTATGCTTCATTACGGACTGGACTGGAGTCCTTCGTTGTTTTCTACTGGAAAGATTAGTGGGCTCTCCAAGCGCTCCATCTTTTATGGGCTGTGAACACCGGGCCCGAGTCTTCCGGGCGCGTCTATTGTGGCGTAGTCACTCCCGAACCCAAAATAGTTTACGACGGGACCCTTAAATGGAGACATTTAACGCATCCATTAGCGTTTGATTGGGGCGCCCATTGGCGGTGGGCCAGAGTTCAGAGTCGGGTCACGGCCCCGGCCGACGGTATTTAAACACTCGCACCATTAGCGTACTTTCTGGAACGTCCAAAACGGTGAACCCTTTCTGAGGGTGTCCGATCCGGCATATCTCGGTTTATCGCGCGCTGGGCTGCGGTCGAAACAATGGTCCGGTAATTACAACAATCACCCGAAATCGAAACCCATTTCGCACGGCCGTGGAACTCGAGACACGCAAATCGGCCAGCCTAGAATCGGAGTTTTATGGTGAACTCCGCGCTCCGCTCGATCCACGGCGATAACTGACCGGAACACACAGAAACCTGCAGAAACCGGTGGTGACCTGCAGATCGTGGGCCATAAAACTGTCGGTGAAAACTAGGTCCGAGTGGCGGCTGCGGCGGCGGCGGCGGCTGTGGGGACCAGTTCAGAACGGTGTGGCGTAGGCCATTATGCGCGCGACGTTCATCGACGGATAGGTCATCGGGATGCCATCAGCCACGGGGCTGGCCGATGGCGCGCGGTGCCGGCGGTCCGCGGAACCAGCAATGGCTCATAATTATAGTGCCCCGACGGCCGAAGACGGTCCCGGGTGGCGGTGGTGGCGGACAAGTTTCTTACATTCCGCGCGGCCCGGCCCGGCCACGGCGTTGTTTCGCAAAACGAGGACAGGAAAATAAATTAAGAAATGCATATCTCCACCGTGACTCCAGCGGGATACAAGCCCAAGCGAGCCAGAGAGAGAGAGAGAGAGGTCATCGGGCGACTGACGGGGTGAAAGCATAGAGGCAGCATTTGGAAGCGGACTGAAATTGAAATCACGAGAGATGTGAAATTTGGCCCGGCACGGCCCGTCCGGCTAAAGGATGGCCCGGGATGAAGGATAAACAAATCCGGGCGAACTGTGCGGAAAGTGCAAGGAAAGCACAAACAGCGCGCGAAGCAAACAAAGCGCGCGGCCAAGCTGAGGCTCCAGCTTTTATGAGGCTCTCGGCTGCGACGAACGAACGGCGGAACCCGTTGCTCGCGCAACATACTGTCCGCGTCGTCTTGAACGACGACTCTGCGGTGCCGCGGATCGCAGCATAACAACATCGCAGCATGCCGCGGCCGCTGGGAATCGCTTTCGATCATGCTCACGCGTCGCGCTTGTTGGCTGTCGTTTCCGGGCCCGAACCCGAACGACGCACTGTGTGAAGAGGGAAAATTGATCGCCACCGAATCAACCGTTGCTGGGGTCACGTTGCCGCACTGCACCGGGATGTATGTCATAGGGTCAGACGCGTTGTTGGGCCAGAATGTTGTCGGTTGAGTTCTGGGGTCACGCGAATCTAGGTTACGGAGAGTTTCGGAAAAAGAAGTTGCGTTGCGTTATTTATGATCTACGATTTATGTATTTATGCCACTGTTTATGATTAATGATACATCGTTTCATTAGGCCACGTAAAATGTATCGTTGGTTTTTCGAGAACGAGATCACTCGAGAGCGTTGACTGCCAATTCAGTTTTGAATTTGATCGCATCGAGGATCGTTGGAAAAGGGACACTTCCGACTGCAACTTTTATGAACCAAGTCTCCAAGAGCCAAGCTCAAAGATCGTTTCAGAAATATGTTATGAGATTAAAAATGGTCAATATCCATCCATCTGATTATTATTGTTGGCGAATACTTGGAGTAGTAGATTGATTGTGGCGCCCGGTTAAAGCCCTTATCCCAGGTATGAGAAGAGACATGTCAAACAGAGTCAATTTAGTCCTCCTCTTTATCCTTTTTGGCAACAGGTCGAAAAATTTTTTTAAACCATTCATTGATCGAAAAACGACCAAAATTGGCCAAAAGACATGGTGCGGTAACTTGGCTTCATAGCAATGCGCCTCGACACAAAGCAAAACTGTTTCAAGATACAATCATCACACTTTGCTGGGAGCTGCTATCCTGTATGCTGTATTCACCAGACTTGGCCCCTTCTGATTATCATTCATTTTCATCGATTAGACACATATTGACTGAGCAAAACTTCGATTCCTACGAGGAAGCCGACACTAATCGGCTGACTGCTGGTTTGCTTTAAAAGACGAAGAATTCTTTCGACGTGGAATCCACGATATAGCAGAGAGATGGGAGAAACGTATAGATAAAATTTAAAAAAATGAACAAAAATAATTTAAATTTTTTTTTGTTAACCCATTTTGTTGATAACCGAAAGTGTATAGTAATTTGCAGTTGAATAAAAATGGGTTTTCAATTTAAGTAGCTCTAAAAAATTTCATCCTTTGTGAGGATTGATTCTAGAAACATAATAATGATAGTTCGTCGGTTCGTAGGTTCAACAATAATTACCAGATTGGGATCTGTTTCGTAACGCCTCCGCGGCTCGTAACGCAACGCCTTGGTGGCTTCAGCACTTTTACTCACACACTTGTTACACATTGTGGCTCGTCGGTTTCCTCTAAAACTTTCAAATTCTTCGAGACGCAACTCTCACCGACTCTGGCGCCGTATTTTTAGCTTCTCTCAATCGCCCCTCGCACATAGAGGCCGTAAAATTGTTTTGAGCGTTTTACCGCGTTTTTAAGTACCGACGCGTGAGAAATGTTAGTCAACGCACGCGCGCTTCAAGGAAAAGGTGCATTAAGTGGGTGGGAAAGCTTCCCGTTTTCGAGCGCAATTGAAGCGGAAAGGTGTTAAATGGGCAATTTGGTGGACCGGCCAGCGGATCTAGCTCGGATGTGACGAGCCAGCCAGCGAACGAAAGGCTCAAGTAAGAGTCATCCACACTTCCGCTTTTCTATTGCTTTCCGGTGAAGGGCTTTGAAAAAAAACCGGGGATTTCAGCGGTCCAGCGGACTCCAAACACCACACACACGCTCTGGCTTATTTATATCCCAAATCTAATAAAAAACTGAACCCGATTTATCCGATTGATAAAAAGAACGGCACGTCGCTCATCGTTATTTGCTTGTTAGCGGCGCAGCTGTCAGAGCGCTCATCATCTGGCGGGAGGAAAAACGGTGCATCCACACCCAGCACCTATTATTATGGCATTGCCACCGATTTGCTATGATGCTCCGCAGCGGCATGTGGTGGCCACGGAAACGGAGTTATCGAGTTAGCTACAATTTAGCGTCCAACTCCACTGATTTCTCGGTGATGGTTTTTGTCGGCCTTTCCTCCGTTTCTTTTACGACCACTAATTATACACTTCGGTGACGCTACGCATATACGCGCTCCAGTGCTTCAGCGTGCGTTAAATCGTCGAGCCGCGCTTGACGAGTTCATCTTCATCCAGCACATCTGCGAGGGCAGAAGCGCGGTGCGAAATCGTAGATGCCGCCCGAGGGCTGAAATTCCACACATCGTTAAAGACCCGCGACACACGGGGGTGATGGCCACTACTCTAAACCCGGTCGCCCGCGGGACATCGTTTTGCGCAGCGGAAGATGGCCAATAAACATTGACACTACATGCGCGGTTCCGAGAGCGTGCCATCAATTAAAATACGCATTTCTCGAGCCGCCGACCCGGACACTACTGAGGTTTATCACTTTCTCTGGCACGAGTCCGGTGCTCCAAACCGCCGACGGTCGGGGATTGTTTTCTCCCGAGTCGAGTTTTCCGCCGAGTGGAATGATAAGGACCACTAACCAGTGTTTGGTGCGCGTTGCTGTTGTGTTAACCAGTTATGATAGGCCAGCTGTGATGGGCTGGTAGTGTGGAGCTATGCTAAATTGAACACTCAATCCGATACACGATTATGATTTGTCATGATTGAACAGCGCGATGAGCCGGACATCGGGAAAGTGCCAGCTGCCTCACCGGTTGCCGGTTCTAGTGGAGAAAGCGTCAATGGTTGAGCCGGTGAAGATTTTGAAGACCCGCTAGTCGTTGAGTACTTTTGAGGAATGGCAAGTCTAATTTATGTTTCAATCAAAGTGATCACTCATGGCAAGTGAGGTTCGAAACGTGAATTGAATTTATTTCCACCGAAATCACTTCACAGGATCATGCCCCACCGGTGTTCTGTGACGTGTAGGGGTCGGCACAGCCTTGAACTAAATTACTCTGACGCACCCCGCATTAGTGGCCACTGTGTGTCCGCTCGCAGTAGCAGTTAAAGTTCGCCGGACGGGGAACCGATTGGCTGGAAGTGAATTGGAATTTTTCCATTTTCTGCCGTCCGAGCCCATCGTGTGATCCGTGCTCTGTGGCGTCCCCAACTGCACTCCGATAGCCGATCAGAGTGCACCCGTGGTGGGTCCTTGGCCAATCGATTCGCATACGAAACGAATCGACATCCATTAGCGTCGTCGCAGGACATCGCGCGCGCGCCTCACGCTTCGAATGACAAGCCACTTCGGTCGGGCCAGTGGCGGGTTTCCGCCTTCGTCCGTCACGTTTTGCAGTTGTGTTGATTAATCGATAAAACTTCTAATGAAATGTTTCATTTTATCTCTCGTTGCAGGTAAGCCCCCTCATGTGACCTTACCGAAAGGTTCAGCCGCGTGAGTTCTAAGCCACGTTAGGTGCAGAGACACATATGACGTAGAAGTCGACGGTCCGTACCGGTTCTGCAGGTTCTGCGTGCGTCCATTGCGCCCTGGTATTTTAATATATCTGGCATGTAGCGGCTCACTGGTCCTTTGCTCCCCGGTCCCCGGGTTGAATGACAGTTGCTGATGGTTTAATGAGCCTTTATGCGCGGTGTCGACGACGACGCAGGTGATTGCACCGACGGTCAATTTGGTTCCTCCATGTGCCTTGCTGAGCTGCCCAATGTGTCTCCGAGACCCTGGATATGTTTTATGGCCGTCGTGATCGGGTGCGCATTAGCACCTACCAATAACTTCATCTAATGAAGACACCTGTAAGCCGGATTATTATGAACCTTGTATGGCAAGTGTCGGCATCCGAACATCGGCGCGCTGCTGCTCGGTGTGACGACCGACAAGAAGAACGTGACAAGTGCGTCGTTCAACACCTTTTAAGAATTATTCATTTCTCAACTCAACTTCCCATCCGATCGGAATGCAATGCAAGTGTCAACTCGAGTTACCGCTCAACGACGGAGTGTGTAAGCGATCGCGCTGATTCTCATGGTTCCATGGTCTGTCCTATCGGTGGCCCTCTATCGGTCGCTATCATCTCTTCCCGCGGTGGCGCGATTCGATACACAGTCTCCCAGGGCTCCACCAGCGGCTTGGCTGGGACTTCCCGAAGCGCCAGCAACGTTCACCTTTCGTCGATGCAGATAGACGCAGACCCGATGCGAATCTCTCCGATGTTGTCCGGGGTTCGTGGGGTCTGATGAAATTTACCGTACCATCGCCAGCGCCACCGGAGCCTGTTGAGAGCAAAAAGGGTATTAGAATGCAAAAACTTCGCATTCATCTTCGCGCAGCGCAGCGGCTGGCGCGCACTCCATTGGCGTCATCTCAGGCAGGCCCAGCCGCCGTGGCAGGCCAGTTAATTAAAGGGAAATTTATATGCAAATTTTCAATATCTCTGCCCATTTCAATGGGCCCCACTATCTTGGCCGATATCTTGGCCGGAGTGTGCCGGGCCCGGGGTCCGTGTTTAGCATACGACGACGACGACGATCATGATGCTGATGATGCTCAGCGGCACTGCGTTCGGTGCAGTTGACGACCCGTGAATGGTGTGAATGCGCCCGTTAGCTCGATTCGAATTATTACTGAAACGGTGCTCGTCGTCGTTGTCAGCAAGGTGCGTCCCACGGCGATGCTGCTTCCTTCCTGGTCCAGCAGGGCTTTATCCTGCTTTATCCTGAGCAATATGATGCTCTACTTGGAATCTAGGGAATCTGCTCCTGAATCGGACCGCAATTTAATCCATCCGCCCGTTAATCCAAGGCGACGGAAAACCCGTGGACGCCTTTTTAGTGTCGTCTCCCTAACTGTTATGGCCACTATCAGCGGCGCGCTTACACGTACACTTTATGGGCCCAATAAAACCCAATCACATCGCTCCCGAGCCGCGACCGGCTTCAGATTAATACGAATGTGCTGGCGGCGGCGCACATTATTGCCAGCAATTTCGCACACGCGCAGCGCCCGAAGCGGCGTTTCCCGGAAGCTCCTGGCACTCAGCTGTCGCTCGCGAAGCTTAAGCGCCACAGATTATGCTGTGGCCATTACCAGCAGTACCTTTGCGATCGCCGGGCCGTGGTATCAAACAGGTTGAAAATTCCTGGAACCTACTCTCCCGGAGAGCGTGCTCCCAGGGAGCTTCTCCGAGCCGAGCGGATGATGGTGCGCGGAAAAAGAAATCGAGTTGGTCGGTGCCCGCGATGCTGTAGAGCGCGCCCGTGCGATGTGGTGACACAGTGTTTTACAATTTAATTTGCTTTCACCCGGAGACGGAGCCCTCGGAGCGGCGGGGACCCCTCCGGCCTGATGTGGCCAGATCCTGCCCAGATAATGCGCGCCACCAGAGACAGCTGATCTGTCTGGTGGGGGGTAGCTTGTAAAAGTGATGGCCCTCCGATCGACACGTCCGATAAGATTTATCGGCGCCCCGTAGCATATCGGCCATCGAAGGGTCGGGTCCGTGTTTGGTTGCTGGGGCCGGCGATAGACGCTTTTACAATTGGGCTCCCCGTCGCAGACCAGACCCGACCAGACCCTTTTCTGGGCCCGCTTTTCTTTCGGAGTTTTTGTTGCTCTTTAGTCCTACCACTGCCAGCTCGGAGCTTTCCCTCAACCGGCGCTGTCACGACGGATCGCAAGTGATCCTAATTTCGCGATAGATCGCTGCACAATGGTTGCGGCTCGTTACGTTCGTGGTCTTGCCACCAGAGCACTTCATATTTTCTCGCTCTCCAGTCCAGCTCCCGGGTGCTACTGTGCACCGCTATTGCACCGACCGCGTACAGGGCCTCGATCAACTAATTATCCGCAATCGAGCAACGTTTGATTTTTTATTAATCGTTTAATTGGAAAACAAGGTACAGGAACAGCAAATGTCGGGCCTGGCCGGTGATTGCTGTTTCACCCCGGCCCCGGCCGGTCGGGTCCTCTGGTGGTTTGCTGGTAACAAGTTGTAACCCTTGGCTTCCCCATGTTTGGTGTGCGGAGCTCACTCACTCGCTGCACGCTGTACTTTCACGTGGATCGTGACGATCGGTTGGCGACTTCGGTGGGTTGGTTCGAGAATTGGGCCTTGCAGTAACCACTCCGTCTGCAGGGTGTACTAGACGGGTCAGTTTCTCAAATACACTGTTTTAGTTTTTCTATTTAAAGTTGGTTAATCAGCCAACCTAGTTAACCTGGTCAGCCGTCTGCGTGTTTATTGTTCGGCCCAGTTTTGTTATTAAACGATCTCATCGCACGTTTAGGTCCATTTTCAGGCAACTCGGTACAGAACTGTGCGGTTGCTGTGTTTTTTTATTCCTTTTTATGTTTTTCTTGGAAATAGGTGGACGAGAACTGCTGTGCTTTAATAGAACTCGATGGTGTCGGTGGGTGTCCGACGATGGGGATCCGAACCGATGTTTGAGGGCATAGAAACATAGAATGCAATGTGTTTGCTAAATAGTTTTAATTAAATCAAACTCACGTCACCCTCGACTCGAGGCGCAGTGGCAACAGACGCAGTGACCTCCTTCCAGTAGAGTGCTTCAGTCCGCAGTTCCGCAATGGTCCTCCGTCCGATCAAAACTAGTGCCACGGGGGGACCGGCGGGCCCTGTTTAGAGCGCGGTGCGCTTTGCCGCGTTGACATTTGCTTAATTGCGAGTATTTTTCATCACATTAGGACCTCCGCTCCAGCTGTGTGTTGACTTGGCGAACGGTCCACGGTGGCACTGTGGACACCCCACCGTGGCCGGATGCACTGTGGTAGCCTAATCAAATGAACAAATTTGGTGAGCCATTCCCCGTCTGTTTGCTCGCCATCAAAACATGGCCCGTCCCGGACGGAGTGAGGAAATCGCTTTCGAATTTTATGTCATTTGATTTATTTGATTTATCTACCCCGCCGTGGCCGTCCTCCCGCGGGAGACGAGCGGCGTCTTCGTCGGTTGCGTGATGCTCACCCGTTTCTCGGACGGCGGACTGTTGACAGACGACAAATAGTAAAATTGAGTTATCGCTCGATAAATTTGTTTAATGTGCGCTATTCGCGTTTGGGGTCCGCGTGGCGGCGGCGGCCCGATGGAGCTTGCCGTCAATCGCCAAGACGCGTCGCGTTTCGGATGCTTCGTGCCGCATGCCGTATTTGATTGTCCCACGATGTGGTCACTTGTTCCGATGTTCGCCTCTTCCGGTGTTGACCCCGATTGCCAGTAGGGTGAGGGGCGCCCTTTATTTGAACGGTACCTGCTTCGGCTGGTGGATACTTTCCCGGCCCCGGCGTAACCGGATTACATCGAGCGTGGGCCACTGAACATCATGGGACCGCACATCGCAAAAAGGACCAAGTTCACTGGCGGTCGTTATGCAGCCGGATCCGTAGGAAGTACGACCGGATCGTCCGGGGGTTCTGGGCTGCGTACGCCCCCTCGGTTGGCGCGAATTCAATTTGCCTGCCCGTCCGGCATTTGTAGGCGTTGCCTCCGGCTTGCGTTGGCTTGCTATGCGCTCGCGATTTTCCCGCTAGCATATTATAATTCCCTTTCCTGTCTGGTTTCGTCCGGCCAAGTGAGCGAGAGAGAGGGAAAACATCTCCATTCCAGTTGCCGTTAGTTGCGGGTTGTTAATTTTTACTAGCGTCTTCCGGCCTCGAAGGCCCACGGGAGAGACGATGCTGATGGTGCTGATGACACGCAGAGTGGCGCGAGATCTCGCGCGGACTGACTGCGCCAAACTGCAATTGCGTAGGCGATTCACCGACTCCTCTGACCGTCTGTCCGTCCGTCTGCCCGGGATTAAGATGACTATCGGAAGCACGGTAAGGTGGACCAGGTCGACACACCGGACCGGACCGACACAGTGAGGTACTTAGGCCGGCCAGGAGATCATAAAGTGTTGATTAGGGTGACAGCCGACCGTACTTTAACGGTTCCATTAGTGGCCGTGCCGCACTCGTGACACGCTGGCCGAAAGAGCGTCGGCAGCATAATTTGCACGCCGCGCCGCGATCCCGATAGCATCGGCGATTAATTTCCAAATGAACGAGAAAATGCAGCAGGACAAAGCTGGCCATTTGGCCAACAGGTTAACTAATTTCTGAAACTGTTACTGATTTAACTGAGAGTTAACTTTAGGACCTCTTGTTTGTGCTTTGTGTTGACTCACCCCAAACAAATACGGGTGAGTCAATGAATCGGCCAGAAAGTTGACCAGCTATTTATGCACTAATTGTCAGCCCTATGCTCCCCTAGCCTCCAGGTCGGACGTGACGTGTGTGCTAGCCGTGTGACGACCGATAATTCGTTCATCCGCGTGTGCGGGTGTTGCGCGCCCACGCCGCGTCAATTGCGCAACGGTCAATAATAAATTGCAATACTTACGGCTTATTAGCTGGTTGGCTGGCGTTATCGTCATGCCGGGCTGGCTCGGCAGCCTGACTGGTGATCGCGGATTACATGCCCCAACCGGGGACTGGTTGTGTGTGGCGCACCCGGAGAGGGTCCAGCCCCTGGCACACTCATCTCGCTCGCGCGCGCGTAGGACACACCGCCGCGTCCTCTCAGCCGTGAGCGTTTCTTTCCCCGGTTCAGGTCTGCATCGTCGTCGTCGTCGTCGTAAAAATCTCGCCCACATGCCCGGCAAGTCTGCACGGCACGGTTCTACGGGCGGCCACTCATTCCGGGACCGGACGGGTCCGGGGGTTTGGTTCATTGACAAATTTAAGTTCATTTTTTATGATTTGCCAGCCGGCGCCCGGTTGCGTTTTCATTCATGAAACGACCGGTTGACCGGTCCGGCAGCAGTCCTTCGATTGCGGCCCAATCCCATCCCGTGGCGCTACCACAGAAATGAGCTCTAATTTGTAGTTTGCAGCTTCTTTTACTGCTTTTGGCGCATGGCGCCTTTAGAGTTGAGGGGATTGGCTTGCATAACTGGCCAGTGGCTGCGCCGAGGCTCATCACATCACATGTTGCTCACCGCGATTTCGTGGCGAACTGGACGACGCGGAATGGGACTTAATTTTCGCGCTCCCCTTCAACGTGGATCGCCACCCACTCGCGACGTCTAGCGCGCGCCCGTGGTGTTGGTTTGCGAATTTTATCGTAAACCCCCACGTCGATCGTTGATCGGATCCCCGGGACCCGTTCGTTGTTACATCACTCTTGGCTTGGCTCGCGGATCGTGTCACGGTTTTGCAGAAACGCGGACCCACACACTCAGCGCCCATTCAGTGGTCGCGCTGGTCCGTCGTGGGATGTCGAAACTGAATGAATGTGCCACCGCGGTGCAGAGCTTTCCCTCGGCCAGGTTTAGCCGGCATCTATCAATGGACGCGCTGAGAAGGAAGGCATGCTAATTATCTGCGCAGTGTCGCGGAGACCGCGTGTCTCGGGTTTGAGCGCGAAACCTTTGCGTCCGTCAACCTGCGTCCCATTCTACGGACGATCCCCGCTGCCGAAAGCCTGCGGACGTGATCGATGAGGCAGCCGCCGCCGCCGCCGCCGCGATGATGGCGATGGGCTTAAAAGGTTCTGCCTGTGCCTGTCGATCAGCGCGTAAAGAGCACGCCGTGCAAGAGGTTACACCGGGTCAGCAGCGCGCCATTAGGAGGAAGGATATCTGAGGAAGTGATGTTTTCACGCGACGGTGCGCCGGACCCAGTTCTGGTTTAAAGCGGGAGGCCTTCGAAGTCGTGGTGGTGGTGGCATGTTGCAATAACCTTCAGCTTCAGCGGTGCGCTGCACGTTCTCCACTCGACGTGGTTCACCCAAAACGTCACAAATTGGACACGCTGCTAAATGAAGTCCAAGTAGCCTGCGGCACGACGCGACAGCAAGAGAGAGAGAGAGAGCAAACGTGAGGCTTAAATCTTCGGGGAGATCATTGTAAGCTTCATGGTCTATAAATTAGCGTAACACTCCTAGTAGGCCACTGCTGACGGGTTCGTGCAGAACAACGGAACGGGGGGCGGCCCGGCATAGCAAGCCCTGCAGCGATTCTGCTCCAACATGGAGCCCGTTCTTGGAGCGATCCTGTGATCTGTGGTAAGCGATCGACGATCGACCGTGAGCTACTAGCGGGCTGCTGCTGCTGCTGGTACCTTGATGGTTGTCTCCGTGTCTAACTTGGTCACTGGGCTCACTGGCTCCCTGGGGCCCCTGCGATGGTTGGTCCGCTTTTTTTATTCTTTCTCTCTATTCCAACGCCGCCTTGGTTTTGCTTTCAAAAGACACGCCGATCGCGAACGTCGGTTCCTCGCTCTGTTCGGCGCACGATAGGGGTTGGAATCGCCCAGCGGCCGCAGCCGACCGACATAACACACCTGCAAACGCCCCCCGGTCCGTTCGCAAAAGAAGGCGAAAGGGATAATGGCAGGCTCGGTTCGAAGCTGGGCAGCTCTGGTTTTTCGCTGTCGTTTAGTACGCCGCTTTTTTGCCGGACGGATCTGCACACGTCGTTACGCAGCATTACCAGCGCCGGGACCGGGACCGGGGCCGGGGCTAGTTCATTCATAATTGACTCCCCCGGCTGGTGTTGACGTTTAGTGCGCCACCCCCCACCAAACGTTTGCCGGTCGACCCCGCATGATTTATGTCGCATTTTTGTAAATAAAACACTGCCGATCACGGGACCTCGAGCCGTACTCCTTTATAAGCGTTCTGTTGTTTTTTTGTTTTAGGGCGAAGTGGCTCCAAGGCCGTCGTTTGTTGCCGAAGGTGAAAAGGTTTGCCAAAACGGTCTGCCGATGCTGGGGTGGTGCTGGATTTTTCCGGTCTTCTGGGTCATGTCGGTGGTCGACAGATGTAATACAATCTATAGAGCAACGGGGCGGCAACCTTTCGTAATACCCGCCACTGGGTGGGTGGCCGATTTGAAATCGGCTCCAACCGTTTTATTCCTGCGCGAACCACTGCGTAAGGCGCGGTCAACCGAGTGGCCGGCTACACCCGTGGACGTGAATGAAAAATGGTAGCAGTAATGGTAGCGTTCCGGTTCCCAGCGAACTTCTCAGCATCGCGGGCCATTTCGGGGCCGCAACCGAGCCGTCGCTAAAGACAATCGGTTCCTGTCTGTCTGATCCGGAGACGAAATGGATACTCGACCGTTGCAGTCGCGCAAGAAGCGTGACTTCGCGTGACGCTGAAAGGAGTGGTTTCGGTTTTCCTCGGCATCGATCGATCCTCCGCATAACCGGAGCCGCCTGCGGACGGTACACTTTTCCCACCCACCGAAAACGCCGAGATTGATTTATGACCGACCACCGAACGGTTTGACCGGCGGCACGCTGTGGTGCTGTACTAGCAGCAGCAGCAGCAGATGACTGCTGGCTTATGCAGTTCGACCGGGACAACCTTTCCCCGGGGTAGGTGGGTTCCACCTGGTGTGGTGTGGTCGATGGGGCGCTTTATTTAAATTATGATAAACGATTCGGTTGTTTACATTTTCCCTCTTTCTCTGGGCCCACCACCCGAAAAGGCAGCGATCGAGTCGATGTCGGTCGGTGGGCGCGCGATACAGCCGCACCGAAGACACTCTTTTCCCCGGCTTCAGGTGAGATTTGCTGTCAATCTCGTTTCTGTCTCCCATCTGTCGGGTGCGGAATTTATTTATGCTCCGCTCGGTAGCTGCGCGTCGTAATTGTTTGGTGTTTGGCTTTGGCCCACCGGAGATGGGAACTGAACTCGGGGTTCCTTTGTTACGAGATGTTAACCCCCATTTGGCCCCAGCTCATGGGCCCTTGCGTCCCATTGGAGCCCTTTTTGTTGCGGGGTTGAAAAGGGAATTTTAGAAAATTTCTTAATTATGCCGATTTTTATTGCGAAAAATAATTTGTAAAAATGGAAAGCACAAACAGTAAATTAAATAATCGGCGTGATTATGGGGCTCGACTCGCGTCACTCTGTGCCACCCCGGGGTCGGAATCCGTTTTTCCGAGCCTCGCACTTTCGCGACAAATTACCCTTCGCAGGGCAATTTTAATTTTCACACACAGGACGGCCAAATCTGCGGTGGGACCGAAAGTGATGACTTTTGTGGTCACCAACCCGCGGCCCAGCGTCAGTTTGTCGGTGCGTTTGATGCGACCGCAGAACGTTTCACCGGGGAACCGGGGAACTTATCGTCGGTAATTATCGCCCAACCGGTTCGGTCACGTGGTCACATGGAAAACTGTTGGTACTGTAACCGTAATTGGCCGCAACAGTCCGCAGGCGGCAAAGGTGAACTCTCTTTTGCGCATTAGTTGCGCACGGCCGGCCACGACAGTCTTCGTTGGCCCAAGATTGATCGGCTGCACTTTACCAGTGTGCCTCCGCCCGTAAGGAAGTGTGGTTAAATGTGGGCCCCAAAGATAACAATCTTGCGCTCTCCTCGGGTTGCATCGGGAAATTAATGGCCCCTTTCTTGGGGAATTATTGGAAGAGGTCCTTTAAGGCGCAGAGTTTCGCACGCACTTCCGCGAGGAATAATGGCAAACATTGCTAATTGTGAAAGAAGTTCAGGCAGCTGCTTGCCACTCGGTCGCCTATCAGAAGTCCCCAGAGCAGAGTCCCCGATTGCCCAATGACGTCTTCTGTGCCGGTCGGAGCGAGCGAAGGAAAGTGAAATCCATCCCCTAAGTGCCTGACGGGCGCAAGGCTCTCGACCGAGGGGCTATTGCGTTGCACAACGGTTAAAAGGCATTTTATAACTTTATAACGAAAGACCAACCGAGTCGCCGTCTCGCGCGGGCCCGAATGCCCTTTCGATGATTGGGTGCAGTGGCTGGCCGCCAATAGATGCCACACTCCACTTGATTTAGGTTCGAAAGTGCACTCCCGCACGTCGGGAGGGCTCCGTGGCGAGGTGGGTGAATCAAAATTCCTCGTAATAATCAATCGCCACCAACGATTAATGATGACTCGCCGCGTCCGGCGGTGGTGGCCCCGCTGCTGCTACCGCGACCCCGAGCCCGGCGATTGCCGAAACGGTCGTCGATTCGGTCGCCCTAATCGAGATCGAAGTTTCTCATAACATTTAAGCTCGGCGCGCTCGAGCTTTTCGTGATGCGATATCGACGCCATTTAATGTCGGCTTCGCGACATAGACGTAACCCCTCCATGGCATAGACGCTGCTGTGCACCATTACATCGTCGGAGCGTGGTGGAGCAGTGAAAACTAAAATGAAACACTCCCGGATCCCGGTCGTCGTCGTCGTGGTCTCGCTGTCACGGTGGAAGTGAATTGCCTGCTCGGCTGCATCGCGGATCGCGGTTGATTAATGGCGACGCAAACCGGGGGAATGCTGGATTCGGTTGCAAAACGGTCCCGAATCGGAACGGGCGGCCAATCCACTCCGGTCCGCACCAAGGGGTAAACAGTAAACGTTTTCATTCAATTTCTCCGTATCGGGTACGGTTAATCTCGTCGATTGTGTTGCCGCGTCGCCGTCGTCGCTGCCAAATTATGCTCCCTCCCTCCTTCGGCGGACCGAAAGACCGAAAGCGGACAACGAAAACCCGGCATCTTGGCTTCCTGCATTCTTGGCCCCCACTCAAGGCACACGAAACGAAGCGAAGTTCGTTCCGCGCCCGTAAGAAAGTAACAACGCGGAGTTATGAAACAAACATTGCTCCGGAGAGCTGCGGCGCAGGAACAAGCGCATTTCGCGCCGCCTGCATTTTGCTTTATGATAAAGGGCCCTCTCCGGCCCAACCCGGGTCCCGGTCCCGCGGATGTATGTTGCTGCATCGGAATTCATTTTCACGCTTCACAAAACACGAATCATTGTTTCAACATATTCCCGCCGTCCGTCCGAGACGGAGCCGCCAGCATCGGGGCAGCGTAGTTGAGAAGGGTTGGAAAGGTTAAAATGTTGGCATCACTGCAACTGCCTGGCGAACAATCCGCGAGGGCTCGCGCACTTGGAAATAATATTTGTCGCGTTTTGTAGATATCACTCGACGGCCACAAAACGGCCAACTAGTGAAACATCATGTTGCACGGGACGGGCGAAAGTGCAGGCTGCGGCCAGCCGATGAAGTTAACTCGGCACGACAAACTGCCACCCAGCCAGCCACCCGGTACCGGTGTGGTATCGATCGAACGAAAATTGGTTCCGTGTGGCCGTTCGGTTAACAATTTCCGACCGTTTGTGGTGTGAATTATGGTGTTCCGGTTCGGAAACGAAAACTGAACTGTCCCGCCGTCGGTTTGTGAAATTGATTTACAAAAAGAAAAAATATAAACACGGCGAACGCAAACGAAGAAGTGGCTCGCTTTCGCCCGCGGGTAGGGGACCCTTCGGTTCGCTTGGACCCTTTCCGGGAAGCGTACCGGGATCGGCACCGACACCGGCAGATCGTTGGCCCGCTGCGCCGGGGCCGTGTTTGTGGTGGCAAAAGTGAACGTTTGAAGCATCGGTGATGGAAAAATTGGCCAAAACCGAAACAACGCCAGTTTTTATGCTGTGTGCGCTGTCAAATAAATCTTGAAAATTTATTGGCCACCAGCGCTCCATCAGCTCCACCACGGACCGAGCCGTGTTTCAGTACCCAAGAGCCCCGGTACCTTAGTTAGCTACACGCTCTGCTGTTGAGGGTTTGCTGCTTTTTTTGCTCTAAACCGTGACGATGCTTTCTTCTAAGTTACGGCGAGGCGAGGGTTTTTGCGCGCACTGCATGGAATTAGTTTCACTTTTATCGCCTACCTTACGGGCGACCGCGTGGGATGCGCTCCTGCTTATCGCGCTCCCCAAGGCTCTTCCCTCTGCTGGTTGCAATTTGTACGGTTAATGAAGTACGGAAGCCGTTCGGGGTGCTGTTCATTTTCATTACTGCCATTGGCACCCCGACAATCAATCGTGTGTTGCCCGCCTGACAGAACGATACTCGGCGTCCGACGGTGCCAATCACCGCGCGTGTGTTTTGCGTGCCAGATCGTGAGAATAGGGTCCACATTGTAGTATCGGCATAAAAATTCCTCGCCGTTCAACCTTCACAAACGGAACCACCGTCGCGTTCGTCGCTTACCGCGTCATCCAAGTCTTTCGTACCCGAGCGAGCAGTTCATTTAGCATACGAAGCAGTAACAAACAAAAAATAATAATAAAGAAACACTCTTCCATAAATTAAAATATTCGCCATTCGCTCGTCACCGTCACGGAGTGTCCTTCCGTTCGCTCATCAAAGCCCCCTCGCCCCGCAGGCCTTCGCGTTCGTCGGGCGCGCTTTATCAATCAGGCTCTCGTGGGCTCACGGCTCACGAAAGCGATCGGAATCGGAACACCGGAGGTCACGCGAAAGGATTGGTGGGACGCGCGGGGCACATTCCGCCGTCGGAATGTCCTTGTTAATTGATTGTTTTAAATTTGTGTGTGCGGCGCGGTATGCGTTTATGATATTTACTCTCTCGTCCCGAACGCAAACCGTGGGACCGCTCGGTGCCCACGGCGCGGCACGGCATGATAGATGGCGGTACAGATATTATGATAATAATTTCGATTCCCGTCCGCTCACTACCCGGCCAAGGAGACCTTGGCGGCCGAGGCGACCCAGAGGAGGCCCCCACCTCGACGTAGTAAGTGGTTGTGGGGACCCCGATGTTTCGGTTTTGGGAAGGAATGTGTTTTTCTTTTACCCCACGATGGGGACCGCTTGACATTGACCGGCGGCGGATTTCAGATGAGACGTTAAGAGCCTCACTCAACCGTGAGTTGGCCTGCCGCGGCGTCGAATTGGACGTGTGAATTGCACTTCGAAAACTGACCTTACCTGCCCAGGGGGTACGAGGGCTAAAGTGCAATCGATCGTTTTTGGGCAAACAATCGGCCCCCGGGTGCGGGGTTGATCAGCGGCCAACGAGTGATCGGCTGTCGTCAGGGGTGGCCATCGTTCGGTCGCACAGCGACCCAAAGTGCGGCTTTGCATTATTTTATTTCCATCATTAAACCGCACGCCGATCGCTTACCGCACCGATCGGATCGGCTCGTTAGGCTGAGGCTGTCTGAGGCTGAGATCCGTCTCGTCGGGCCCTGTGTGTGTGCCGATCCCCGAAGGGCTTTCACTTTCCCTTGCTGCGATCCCTTACGCGAGAGGCACTTTGGTGGGCCACGCTACTACGCCTAATGAGATCCGGCCCTCCAGAGTCCTCCGGCGGTCGCTGTCACGACCGCCGGGACATTTGACACAAAAACAAGAGCAAAACACGGTGTTTGTCAGCCGATTTGTTACGCCAGCAGCCAGCCAGCGCTGGCACACCGATAGGAAAGTTCAAACGAACGGCGGAAAACTAATGATCGCGAGGTTGTTTTTCACACTTCACGAAAAAATAGGAAGGATCCCTGATGGAAAGTGATTGATTACGGCCCCATTCAAATAAGAGGCAGCAGCATGTGCCAACATTGTTTCGGGCGAGCGAAATGATTAATTGCAAACGGTGCCACTTTCCGATCCGATCCATGTTTGCGTGGAAAATCCCGGCGGAGAAATAAAACTAATATTTATTAGGAACCCACGGAGACACGGGCGGCCCACCGAGCTGATGGCGCAATAAAAATGTCCATCACGTTGCTTCCGCTTCCCACTGTGTGTGTTTTTTGCGGGGAGCAACATACAAATCGGCACCCGAAGATAACAGCAGGCCCGCCGCCCGGGGGCCTTGTGCTCCCGAAATGGTGCGGAAACACCATAAACTATCACCACGCGGCGGGCACCCAACGATGCTGACCACCAGGAGGGGATGAGGCATGAGGGAACAGAAATCCGCGGGTTGATTGATGGAATTAAGATTAACGTCGCAAAGTAGCGCGCGAATTGAGCGATTTTGTGAATGTCCACAAACGCTCCTCCGGCCCCGAAGTGTTGCCAATTGTCGGCCCAAGAATGTGGTGCGCGGCCGGAGAAAGGGTACGCAACCCGATCAACCCGAACGGGGGTAGTGTCGTGATCGTCGCCTTGTGGCGTTCGTCGCCCGGTCCACCGAACGAAGTCTCCAGCGCCGTTGTCGCGTTCCGGCCGGGCGTTGGGTTTTATTTAATTTAATTAAACACAGACCGCTGGAGGGGACCGCGGCCCCGGTCGATTCCTGGAACCCCATGGCCCGGTTTTTTGGTGTCGTGTCATCGCTCACTCGGCGTCTGCGCCTCGCGCCTTGCGGTTCCATCTGTAATCTTGGCGCGCTGCGGGACCACGTTGAAAATGTGATTTAAGACGACGCCCGGGTAGGCGATAAAACAATGAACAATCTCCCTGACAAGTGGAGGGAACCGCACGATGGTACCTTCCCTCCTTTGTCCGGCTGTCCGGCGGGCTGCCTCCCAGTTTTATGGCTCTGCTGGTTCGCGGTTTCATTCCGTTTTCGGCCAGCGGCCAGTAGCGGCGATCGGGAAAGCAGGAAAATGGAAAAACAATTCCACGTAGATGAAGATGATGGGGATGATGAAACTACCATAACCACCGGCCGATGGGCCCGCCATTGCCGTAAACGGTGGTGTAATGAAATGTGTGAGAAATTTTAATTGGACAATCGGTGTGTGTCCGGGGCCGTGTTCGGCGATAACGGTGGCGCGGTGTCTTGGCGCTCCTTTTTAGAATTTTAGATTTTTATCTAACAAACCCCTGCCCGACTGTACGCTACAGAGGGACGGTTGATTGAATTGTTAATGGGGCACCGCGCGACGGTAACAATTTGGTGAAAATGGCTTCAAATATTTCGTCCGCGGCGCTGCTGCTCGCGGTTTGGGTATGTTGCCCACTTTGTTCGGCTCTTTTTCTGTCGCAATTTGTGTTTTATTGCGATCCACGAGGCGCACGTTGAGGGGCGCACATTAACGAGAGACAAATGGTAGCATACAACCAATGTTGCCATGTTTTATGTATGCGATTTAGAAATTAAAAATAATAATCAGGAAATAGCTGGAAACTGCTTAACACACGTCGCGTCGGATGCGGGGGGCCTTTGTTTAAAATTTCAAGTCAACAATTTATTCTGCCGTGCAAAACATGAACCGTTTCAAGGTGATCCTCGTGCCTATGTCATCCGTGATCCGGGCTTTCCGCTAGATTTTGAGTGGAGATCAGAGACGCATCTGGACGATATAACCAACAGAGTCTCACGCGTACCGGGTTTTGATACTCGGTGCTTAAAGATCGCCACGCCTCCTGTTTGGACGCTTCGAATCAAATCACTGAACATTCACGAGGTTTGCTAGACTAGAAGGACTCGGTTGGAACGCTGAACTCCCGAACTGTCACTTGACTCGTTGAAAGGTAGACTTCAGTTAGCGTAAGGATTATTTATTTTCAAACAATGTAATAATGCACACAACTTTGTAATTCTTTAGTGACTGAATGACGAAATTTATAACACGTTACGCACTGATACTAAACTCTAAATGCTTAGCGGTGACTTTGTTGAAACATAAATACATGATTTCAAAGGCTAAGGCTTGTACTTGAATTTGTTTACCAATTACATTGCTCAATGTCAATGTCTAAGAGGGATAAGAAACACAAATTTGAGCTACACAATTGTTCGAAATTTAGGTCCATTGTTTCGGTGGCATCCATTCCATGCAGGCCAATGGGGTCAAACGGAACGGACGGAAGATTAAATAAATGAATTAATAAAATGCTTGATCCCCAATAGTTTCCTTTAATGAATTCAATTAATTTAATCCTTTCGTCCATTCTTCCAGAAACTCTACATCCAAAGTCTCCGTCTTGTTTGTGTTGGATGAGATAAATCACCCAAACTTTGGCACTAATTTTACAACACACCCTTCAAGTGTGGCGGGCCAGAGGGTGTAAAATCGTAGACTAACGTTAAGTTGGATCGGCCAATTTTTTACACTTCCTTCCCCCCGGCGGACTCAGCTAACCTATCACCGCACTGATCTCTAACGGTGCTTCTCGCGGTATCGGTGGGCCCCGATCGGGCGGAATTAAAAAATAAAACCTAACCCATGGCTAATGATGGTGAAAATGGCGATAAAACCCCCGTCTGACCCCCGGGTCTCTCTCCCGCCGAAGCTTGTTGGAAGATATCGATCAGAATGAATTGATAGGCATCATTCAACGAAGCCCCGGGCGCCCTCCGTGCTTTCGCCGCGGCAAGGTGAAGGTCCCGCCGGAGAAACGAGGTGGTGGCGTTCCCACGTCCACCCGGGGAGGGCCCGGATTAGCGAAGGGGTGGTCGGGAGGAGCCCCAAAACAAACATACTGCAATAAAGCGAGGTTCCCAAAAAACAGGCCCTAGGAGACCGGCTCCGGGGTGGCGCTTTTTGGCCACCCCGCGTTTATGGTCCCGCGAGGGTAATCCAATTTTCACCATCGCGACTCGGCCGTTTTATGCTGTCGGGACGGTACGGAAGCCGTTAGTGCGCCATCCCCGTCGCTGTCGCCGCCGCCGGGTCGGGGAACATAATTAATTGGGTGATCGAACAGCAATGATCCTCTCCTCCAGTTGGGCCTCGAGTTTTCTCCCGTTGTTTTATTTTGCACGCGGTGATTAATCGTGCCCGAGGCGGGCCGGAGCATGTGGCCGACGCCGCCGCCGCCGCCCGTTAGATCCCGACGCTACGCGACTTTCACCGCCGCCTAATCAAATTAGCCAAATCGCGGGCAAGCGAAAAAAGTGAACCGACCGCGCACAAACCCGTCATCGTTAGGGTGAAAGGATTTCGGTGGGCGCTCCGGGCAGACGGCACACACACACACAAGCGTGCGCGCGCGCGCTTTGGTGCCAATTTATTATTTCGATCTTATCGATTGGCGATCATAAATTATGTAGAAAGTCAAACAAACTGCTCCCCATATGCTTTATTGGGGGCCCTCGGGGATCCCACGGACCACACTATGGGGACGGGAGGGAGGTGAGGGAGTGTCTAGTGTTTTTTGGGGGAAGGGTTTGCGCACTATGCGGGCGAAATGTTAATAAGGAGCAGCACACAAGGAACGTTGGCCAGCCGGAGATAGAGAAATAAAACGGCACACACAAAATAAATCTTCATTCCGTGATGATTCGGAACGGGTCCGCGGCTAGTATGGCCGCGTGCTGGCGGCCGGCGACGGACCGACTGTCAATCCGAATTTACAACTCCGCCTCGACTCCACACCGCCACGCCGCGACAGACAGCGCGCGCGTTCACCGTTAAATGTCGTGTTCTCAGGCCGCGTCCTTTGCGGTACTGGCGTTGGCTGGCGAAGTCCCGCGATGGCGATGACAGGCGTTCCCGTCGTGGATTCCATGGCGAATGTGGCACACCCCACCGGGGGAGGGCATGCCAGGATCCTGGAGGGCTACAATCGAATTAACTTCTTCAGCGCTGCGACTTTCGTCCGAGCCGAGCTTAGGAACCGGATTAGGAAAGTTCTTTCACCGAAACCAAGGGAAGGGTCAGCGGCCAGGATCACGGACCACTCTCGCCAATAACTCGATCCCCGACAGTGCTACGGTCCATATTGCATTTGCACGTTCTAAAAGCGAGAGAGAGAGAGAGAGAGAGTTATGGCGGATCGCTGCAACGTGATCGCGTGTCCGCGCATAGATATCGCCACATTATCGTGCCGTGCCCAGCCGAACGGCACCTGGTATCCCGCTGGTATCCCGCCTGGGTTGTCAGGGGTTGGTGGCAAGTGGCCGTATGCGGAAGGGGGTCGCCCTTCGCCCGAGGTCGCCAGACGCCGCCTGCCGATCATACGGCGAACGTGACCGAAATTAATCTCCCGCTAATTGAAATCTAATTCCCAGTGCTGCCGCAGCGCATGTTCGTGCAGCAATCCAGGACCCTAGGACCCCCCTCTAGAAGCACTCCCCACCCTGTTTCGATGCCAGTCCCAGTTAGCGCGACACTCAGTCCGTGATCTGGACCGCAACTTGTCGCAAACTGGCGCCCTCCGGGGGACCTCTTTGACGTCCACAAATTCGCTCACATTGTGTCCTGTCTCCCTGTGTGTGTGTGTGCACTCTCGCCGGGGTCCGAACCTGGTGGACTCTCCCCTCAAAGGAAAAGGTCAACCGAGCCGAGGGCGATCTGGTAACGGATGCGATGCGGTCAAGTGGAAGCCCTCGTCCTCGGGCCGGGGCGGACTGTGACCCACTTTTAGGGGTGCGGGGTCCGTCGACGATCGATCGATCTCCAGAGGTCCGCGCGGCGGCGACGGCGGCCTCCGACACGAAAGTTGTTTACATTCAAAACTGACAAAAATACAGAGGGACGGTTGATTGAATTGTTAATGGGGCACCGCGCGACGGTAACAATTTGGTGAAAATGGCTTCAAATATTTCGTCCGCGGCGCTGCTGCTCGCGGTTTGGGTATGTTGCCCACTTTGTTCGGCTCTTTTTCTGTCGCAATTTGTGTTTTATTGCGATCCACGAGGCGCACGTTGAGGGGCGCACATTAACGAGAGACAAATGGTAGCATACAACCAATGTTGCCATGTTTTATGTATGCGATTTAGAAATTAAAAATAATAATCAGGAAATAGTCGGAAACTGCTTAACACACGTCGCGTCGGATGCGAGGGAACCTTTGTTTAAAATTTCAAGTCAACAATTTATTCTGCCGTGCAAAACATAAACCGTTTCAAGGTGATCCTCGTGCCTATGTCATCTGTGGTCCGGGCTTTCCGCTAGATTTTGAGTGGAGGTCAAAGACGCATCTGGACGATATAACCAACAAAGTCTCACGCGTACCGAGTTTTGACCCTCGGTGGCTAAAGATCGCTTTATAAGACCCCACGCCTCCTGTTTGGACGCTTCGAATTAAATCACTGAACATTCACGAGGTGTGCTAGACTAGAAGGACTCGGCTGGAACGCTGAAATCCCGAACTGTTACTTGACTCGTTGAAGTCACTTGACTCGACTTCAGTTAGCGTAAGGATTATTTATTTTCAAACAATGTAATAAAGCACACAACTTTGTAATTCTTTAGTGACTGAATGACGAAATTTATAACACGTTACGCACTGATACTAAACTCTAAAAGCTTAGCGGTGACTTTGTTGAAACATAAATACATGATTTCAAAGGCTAAGGTTTGTACTTGAATTTGTTTTCCAATTAGATTGCTCAATGTCAATGTCTAAGAGGGATAAGAAACACAGTTTGAGCTGCACAATTGTTCGAAATTTAAGCCCATTGTTTCGGTGGTATCCATTCCATGCAGGCCAATGGGGTCAAACGGAACGGACGGAAGATAAATAAATGTATTAATGAAATGCTTGATCCCCAATCGTTTCCTTTAATTAATTCAATTAATTTAATCCTTTCGCCCATTCGTCCAAAACTCTTCGTACAAAATCTCCGTCTTGTTTGTGTTGGATGAGATAAATCACCTAAACTTTGGCACTAATTTTACAACACACCCTTCAAGTGTGGCGGGCCAGAGGGTGTAAAATCGTAGACTAACGTTAAGTTGGATCGGCCAATTTTTTACACTTCCTTCCCCCCGGCGGACTCAGCTCACCTATCACCGGACTGATCTCTAACGGTGCTTCTCGCGGTATCGGTGGGCCCCGATCGGGCGGAATTAAAAAATAAAACCTAACCCATGGCTAATGATGGTGAAAATGGCGATAAAAACCCCCGTCCGACCCCCGGGTCTCTCCCCTGCCGAGGCTTGTTGGAAGATATCGATCAGAATGAATTGATAGGCATCATTCAACGAAGCCCCGGGCGCCCTCCGTGCTTTCGCCGCGGCAAGGTGAAGGTCCCGCCGGATAAACGAGGTGGTGGCGTTCCCACGTCCACCCGGAGAGGGCCCGGATTAGCGAAGGGGTGGTCGGGAGGAGCCCCAAAACAAACATACTGCCATAAAGCGAGGCCCCCAAAAAACGGGCCCTGGGAGACAGGCTCCAGGGTGGCGCTTTTTGGCCACCCCGCGTTTATGGTCCCGCGAGGGTAATCCAATTTTCACCATCGCGACTCGGCCGTTTTATGCTGTCGGGACGGTACGGAAGCCGTTAGTGCGCCATCCCCGTCGCTGTCGCCGCCGCCGGGTCGGGGAACATAATTAATTGGGTGATCGAACAGCAATGATCCTCTCCTCCAGTTGGGCCTCGAGTTTTCTCCCGTTGTTTTATTTTGCACGCGGTGATTAATCGTGCCCGAGGCAGGCCGGGGCATGTGGCCGACGCCGCCGCCGCCGCCCGTTAGATCCCGACGCTACGCGACTTTCACCGCCGCCTAATCAAATTAGCCAAATCGCGGGCAAGCGAAAAAAGTGAACCGACCGCGCAAAACCCGGCATCGTTAGGGTGAAAGGATTTCGGTGGGCGCTCCGGGCAGACGGCACACACACAAGCGTGCGCGCGCGCGCTTTGGTGCCAATTTATTATTTCGATCTTATCGATTGGCGATCATAAATTATGTAGAAAGTCAAACAAACTGCTCCCCATATGCTTTATTGGGGGCCCTCGGGGATCCCACGGATCACACTATGGGGACGGGAAGGGGGGTGTCTAGTGTTTTTTGGGGGAAGGGTTTGCGCACTATGCGGGCGAAATGTTAATAAGGAGCAGCACACAAGACGCGTTGGCCAGCCGAAGATAGAGAAATAAAACGGCACACACAACATAAATCTTCATTCCGTGATGATTCGGAACGGGTCCGCGGCCGGTGGGGCCGCGTGCTGGCGGCCGGCGACGGACCGACTGTCAATCCGAATTTACAACTCCGCCTCGACTCCACACCGCCACGCCGCCGCGACAGACAGCGCGCGCGTTCACCGTTAAATGTCGTGTTCTCAGGCCGCGTCCTTTGCGGTACTGGCGTTGGCTGGCGAAGTCCCGCGATGGCGATGACAGGCGTTCCCGTCGTGGATTCCACGGCGAATGTGGCACACCCCACCGGGGGAGGGCATGCCAGTATCCTGGAGGGCTACAATCGAATTAACTTCTTCAGTGCTGCGACTTTCGTCCGAGTCGAGCTTAGGAACCGGATTAGGAAAGTTCTTTCACCGAAACCAAGGGAAGGGTCAGCGGCCAGGATCACGGACCACTCTCGCCAATAACTCGATCCTCGACAGTGCTACGGTCCATATTGCATTTGCACGTTCTAAAAGCGAGAGAGAGAGAGAGAGAATTATGGCGGATCGCTGCAACGTGATCGCGTGTCCGCGCATAGATATCGCCACATTATCGTGCCGTGCCCAACCGCACGGCACCTGGTATCCCGCTGGTATCCCGCCTGGGTTGTCGGGGGCTGGTGGCAAGTGGCCGTATGCGGAAGGGGGTCGCCCTTCGCGCGGGGTCGCCAGACGCCGCCTGCCGGTCATACGGCGAACGTGACCGAAATTAATCTCCCGCTAATTGAAATCTAATTCCCAGTGCTGCCGCAGCGCATGTTCGTGCAGCAATCCAGGACCCTAGGACCCCCCTCTAGAAGCACTCCCCACCCTGTTTCGATGCCAGTCCCAGTTAGCGCGACACTCAGTCCGTGATCTGGACCGCAACTTGTCGCAAACTGGCGCCCTCCGGGGGACCTCTTTGACGTCCACAAATTCGCTCACATTGTGTCCTGTCTCCCTGTGTGTGTGTGTGCACTCTCGCCGGGGTCCGAACCTGGTGGACTCTCCCCTCAAAGGAAAAGGTCAACCGAGCCGAGGGCGATCTGGTAACGGATGCGATGCGGTCAAGTGGAAGCCCTCGTCCTCGGGCCGGGGCGGACTGTGACCCACTTTTAGGGGTGCGGGGTCCGTCGACGATCGATCGATCTCCAGAGGTCCGCGCGGCGGCGACGGCGGCCTCCGACACGAAAGTTGTTTACATTCAAAACTGACAAAACATTCGCGGAAGAAATCGTGCACCGGCCGGACCCGAGAGGCCCGGTGAGACCCTCGTGGCCGGTAAATCTCGTCCGGCGAATCTCCGCCTTCCCGAGGCCCCGAGGGAAGGCGGACTCGATGGTCGATGATTTATGACTCAACGGACGAGCACCGACAACCCAACGGGAAGCGAGAAGGCAATTTGGGGGGGAAATTGGTGGCCGCGTTTGTTGTTGGCAAAATTCGGGCCCCCCCAACGCTTCTCCCCGAGGGGCCAGCGAGGTGGGGCACCGTGTTCAAATATCAGCCTCGCGCCGTGGGGATCAGGGGAAAAGTTCAGGATGTCGGACTTCGTGTCAAATCTGGGGGGCCTCTATCCGGCTCGGCCACGGCCACGGCTTCCCGCTGAGTTTCCCGCGCGCGCACACACACACACACACGCGGCGGCAGGTGTTCCGCGGCAGGTTGTGCTGCGGCGAGGGGCGGAGTTGGAACCGCGAAAGGGCGCCGGGTGCGCTTCCGCCCCGGGTATGAATGTTTGCCGATTTGAAAAATCGATTGTTCGAACCCAGCCTGGTCGGCCCGGCGAGGTTGGGTCGCGAGATTGATCCCCCCCTTCGCTTGGTCACCCCCTCTGGGTGATCGACTTATTCGCGCGCCCGAGCCACGTCGAGGATCCTTACTTTTACCTTGCACCGGAAAGCAGCGGGGAACAGTATGGCGAGGGGGTAAATCCCTCCGAGAAGGTTTCGTCCCTTTTTTGGAGGAGTGAGTGCCTGGGAGGTCTTGGCAGCTAAAGTCCGGCATTTATGGTGCAAGCCCTCCGGAAGAATTCCTCCCTCGCGCGTCGGTGGTTCGGTGGGTGGCAGGCTAAATATCATTAATTTATTGACCCTCGGCGCTCCCGCACTGGCCGATCGACCCTTTCCCTTTCTGCTGGGGGACATTAGCGTCCCATGTTCGGGGTTCGCCACCTCGGGAGGGACCAGGGCAAGAAATTGGTGCAACATCCTTCTCCGTTTTAAGCTTTTTCCCCATATTTTTCCACGCCCATCCCTGTTTTGGTAACGGAACTGAACACACTTTCGCCCGTTGTTTGTGCAAACTTTCAGATTTGGCCGCGATCCGCAAGATACTGGAGAATGAGACCGGCGGCGCCCTCTGCCCGAGCTGCCAGATGCCGTTCGATAAGGGCAAGAAGAGGAAGCTGATCGACGCCTGCGGCCACGAGCGCTGCTACTCGTGCATGTTCCGCAACGAGGCCTGCCCGCACTGCTGCCAAGCCGAGAAGGGGTTAGGGCCGCTCGCGCCGCCAGGATCCCAGCCGACCGGCCACACGGCGGCGACGGCGGGGACGCTGCTGCAGCCACGCACCGGCATGATGCGCCGGCAGCCGGACCTCGACAGCATCGGTGAGTTATCGATTTCTTCTGGGTGCGGTTGCGAGGGGAGGGCGTCAACCCCCGGGGGGGTTCAGGAAGCGATTTAATCACTTCCCATTATGATTTTCACTTTTGGACCCCACCCTGTGTGGCATGTGTTTTTCGTTTTTATGTTGGTTGCTCCTTTTGAGCTTAGTGCATCAAGCACTCATAGAGTAGAGTTGATGGATTAAGGACTCAGGTAGTTAGCGAGTCCAATAGTCCAGGAATAGTTCACCCAAAAAAATAATTGGGGATCATATTCGAATCATATGTAGCTTTTCTCGAATTTCTACAATTTTATGTTTTATTCTATTCACAAAGAGGCACCGTTTGTTTTGAAGCCTATCTTTTCCTATCGATTTTCTACGTGTTTTGCTTCATAATGGAGCAATGAAGCAATGAGCCATGATTCGAGCAATGATTCGATTTCACTTTGAAATCAAGTCATGTTTTCCCTTTCACTCCGGATCCTGCCTTCGGGTTTCAAAAGTTCAAATGATCGAGGAAGTATGACTTCGCAACGGCCTAATGAGACATTGACATTGTTGCTTCGTCTCCCTTCTTAAAGCTGTGCGCAAGTGTCAGCAGAAAACATACAAGTTTGGAGAAAAGGAAATCCGTTTTTTTGCGTGATACTCAAAACTTTATTTAAAATGTTTCCGATGGTCCAATTAACTACAAACATGCATTTTTTTTTTGTATAATTTGTTGCCATTTTAAAGGTAGCTTCATGATGCCTCTCTGATAGTTGGTTCTTGGTTCTTATTGACGAAAAACTCTAGTAATCGATTTTCATAATCTTCTCCAGATATCTTCGCTTTCGCTAGTTTCAACGGTTCTGTTGTTGACAGTAGAGATCTAAATTTAGTGTGCGGCCATACGGTAGCAACTCATAATAAACTACTTCTTTCAACACCCTGCTAATACACATTAGAACCTACGCGTAGAGCCAGGGCTTATCAATGAAGTTCCAAAAATGAATCCTTGTTCCAAATTTATAATATTTTTGAAAAGATTAGTTGTTCATATGGATCATTAGAATCCCAATTGTTTAATCATTTAGACCACAATTCGACATCTTTTCGGCCAGCAGACATCGGCCGCGATCCTTGTGTGACGTGAGTTGACCTTCGCATGATGCAGCCGCGACGTCGACGGCGAAGTGTCTCGGGGTTACCTCACAAACCGAGAAACGATTTCACTCCCAGCAACACCTTCTTCCCTATCAACATCCCATCGCATCAGTGCCGGTGTCCTAGTTCGCCCTGCCAGTGTTGCTCTGACCGCGAGATGCACTATCGGAGTTTGACACTTCAACGCGCAGAGCACCGGGTACCGGGGCCGAGTGAAAAAAGTGAATGCTCGCCGGGCGGGCGATTAAAACGAAGCGATATCTTTATTGCCTCACTTTCGGTTGGTCCTTTTAACACCTCTCGATCAACTTGTCAAAAAGGGGAACCGTTCTTCCACCTGCCACCCGACGCCGGGGAGAAAATGGGGGTCGCCACAGGATGTGGACGCGGATCCAGCGGTTTCTACTTCTTCCGCGCGGATTCTGGCCCCGGTTTATGTGCCGCCAGCCAGCCTCCGGACGACGGGATATATAAATGTGCGCCGCGAACCGAATCTGCGGCGAGTGGCTTTGAAGCTCTTTTCCTTGCCAATCAAAACGTCCCCCGTCCATCGTCGTCTTCGTCGTCGTCGCCCCGGTCCCGTAATTAGGTCGTCACTGACCTTGTGGCATTCGCGTTGCATAAACTGGGTCCCGGGATCTGTCGTCGTCCGCGCACGGGTGACTGATGAACTTTTCGAGCCGCGGCCGGGCCGCGCGATATTCGATCCACCCCGCACACTCGGCCCGGCACCCCCCCAGGGTTGGCCCCTGGATTTAGTATCGGTTAATTACGATCGGAATCGGTGTCGGCGGCGGCAACGGAGCACGGTGCCGGCGACGGAGCTCGGTTTCGTTTTCGGTACCATTTTATTGCGCTGCCGCGCACTGTCCGCCCGAGGAGCACCGAGGACACGGCGGCGAACGCGAGGCGAAAATTAATTTCGCGTTTTATTTCCTCGATGCTCGATGATGGCGAGATAAGACCGTGCGTGGCGTGGCGCAGTGCGGACCTGGTGTATCCTGGGCGAGCATGGGGACGCGCCGGACTTTTATTGGTTGCATTTACTTTTGCGCAATCGCGCGCGCTCAGTACAAGTCGGCAATGCCCTGACCCTTCGGAGCAAGTGTCGGAGCGCAGCGGAGAGCGACCTCGGCGTGCGTGCGTGCGCGCGATGGGTGCACGGTGCGAAACATGGCCGTTACCGTTCCTGGGCCCAGCTTCCAACCGCCAACGACGCTCCGAGGGGTTTTACGATCATATACGTATAAAGTTTTAATTTGCCTGCCGTTAAAATCAACCAACGTGAGTGCGCGCTGTATGACGTACGCCGGGTTCGTTGGGTGGGCCGCCCGACCGGCGAAAAACGGTAGCCAACTAGTGTCGAGGATCCTTTTTTGCGAGTCCCCTCCCGCCCGCCGTAATGAGTCTCGGAGGTCTCGGGAGTGGAAATAAAGTCGGCCCAAGTACACCGCTTTTGCCGTGCAACATAAGCAATTAGCGTCTGCGGCAAGGACGGTGTTTGGGGTTTTTTGTGTGCTCACCGTTTGAAGGAGCGTTTGGGTTTTTGTTTTCCCCACCGAGAAGAAGATACTTTGATGGCCAATGGCCGGATGCTAACGATGCTTCGACATTTGCTGCCGACAACTGCTGCTGGTAAAGAAAATTAAACTGACGTTTCATTTCGAGCACCATTAATAGGATGTTTTATGGGTCTGTTGGGTACACAAAATGGCGGCGGATTCTTTTAACAATGTTCCATTTGTGTGCCTTCCAACGAGCGATCATCCGCCTAAGGCTAAATGAAATAATAATACACTACAGCCCGCGATAAGATAATCACAAAATCGTCTCGCGCGCCCAATACAGCGTGTGTGGGGTCCAGAGCGTTGCCCCAAAGATTGGTCGTTATTTATGATCGCCCGAAAAAATGTTGATTGTGAGAAGAGAGCAATTTATGATGGGGATAAATTTGCAGATTTTTCGGCCCACCCGATCGCAGACCACGGCGATATATTGGGTCGTTTTTCATCGGGCGCTCTTTCGTTCGTTAATCAAATTTCCGGTGGCTTTGTGTGGTGTGTGTGTGGTGTGTGTGTGTACTACTCTCACTCGACTGGATTGTACTTTTAATTCGATCCCAAACATTCGTCACCGACCGTTAAATGGCCCCGAAGGACGGAAACGAACGTTCGAACGAAAGAATTCGTTGCAAGCGACGAACCCCGAAGTTTTAGGCCGCTGTGACAGCTGCTTCGTTCGTCCAGTTTGGTCACTTGTCAGCCCGTAAATTGTGAGATTTGGCGAAATTTATTAATCCGATGCTCACGTGTGTAAGACCGGCAGCAGCCGCAGGACTGCGGCCTGGTGGGGACACCTTATTTACGATGGAGATGCTGTCGCGCTTGCCTCGGCATGGCCAAATTCCACATCTCTGGTGCCGGCTTATGCATTCCTTGGTTCTTGACTTATCCTTATCCACCGCGGTCCGGTCCGAGGCCACCCGAAGGCAGTGGAAGTAGTAGCCTTCAGCCCCGTACGCGAAGTGATTATTTTCTGCGCACTCCGTGTGTTCTCCGTAGATCACCGGGTCTAGAGCATTGAGAAAACAACTGCAAAATGTAGTAAACGAAAGTGACGTTGATTTATATTCGCAACTCCAGGGTCAGCATCGGGAGAGCGGGAACCGTTCCATTCGTGTGGAGCTTCGGGGGTCCCCGGAATGGGTCACTCAGTTTTGTTATTTTAATTCCGAAACCTACAGAGCGTGCAGGTTGGTGAACCATCCAGGACACTGCCGCTTATCAATCACTTCGGTTTGTAGCCGTCCGCTGCGGGGCAAATGGGTTGGTTCTCACTGCCCGGCCTTTTGCGCTTGCGTTCGCTGCCGTTCGTTTGATGCCACAACGACATGTAAAATTCGTTCCGATTCGTTCCGGTTTCGTTCCGGCGGGCTGATCCCTGGCCGCGCGCGCGCCCGTCTCGGCTTTCACGGTGCGCGCCCTCGCGCGGCTGTGACATTTCGAGAACGAAGGCAATCGCTGACGCTGTCGCTCGGTCGGTCGTGAAAAGCGATTTCCAAAGATTTATTTATTGGATGGTAAGCTACACGACGTGCCTTGGCGCTTGGCACTCGGGCTCCGAGAGGATCGCTTTTTCGATAATATTTATTTTGTTGACGCATTTCGGTTGCCATTTCGTTGCGCTTGATTTAACATCTTTCTTACGCCGCCGCCGCGCGCGAGACACGGGGTAGGGCTTTTCACGGGCCATTAAACGAAAAACAGTTACAGTTTAACGTTTCTCGCGGTTCGCCTCGACTAGTTCGTTGGTGGAGCGTTGTGGTTCCATTTGCGGCGGCGTGAGACAGATGAGGCCAGTTTACGCTGGCGTGTGTGCTGTACGGGGCCGGTAATGGAATCCTTAAGAGCTGTCGGGCGAACGCTCTTGTAGGGGTACTCGATCGGTGGGGGGAGCAGATGCCTGAGTTCGCCCCGCAGAAGCAGCACCGGTCCGGAGCACAGGAGCGCTGCTGGGTCGGCTGGGTGTTCTCATTTAAATATTTCCAACGTTATTCCATTTTGCTTCGCGCAAAAGTGGTGTAAATTTTAACCGGACCGTGCCTTGCGTGGCTCCATTAATGGGGCTGGGTTTCGGTGGCTAAGGGCTTTTGACAGAAATTGGCGATCGTAAACACTCGCGCGGTCAATAGGTCTCGTTCAAAAAAGCGACTTTTAAGGAGGTTAAGGAGGAGCTTCAACTCAACTCCGTTAACCCGTTTGGGCAGAGGTTCACCCCACGGAGATGGTGGCTAAATTCTTGGCGTCCCAGCCGAACATGTCATCAGCTCTCAGTCGCTGTGTAATTAATCTGCACAGAAATGTGGCAGCATTTTCCGCGAGCGAATCATAAGCATTCAACGTGCGCCGGGCACAGAACGCGACGTCCCTCGTGCGGTCTATTAATTCTCGGGCAGTGGCCTCTCGGTAACGAGCTCCGTGAGGCGACCCTCCATGTGCATGTGCTATGAATCTAAACGCGTCCCCCGCGACATTGGGCCCTTTGTGGCGCGGCTCGAGAACCACGACGGCGGCGGCCAGAATATGGCACACGGCGAATTGCTAGAATGTTGCATAAAGTGTATGCTCCGAGCGTCCCAAGCATACCACGGCGTACGCAAATTAGTGCCACGCTGGAGGCCGCGATGGAGGTCCGAGCAAGTGGAACCGGAGCTGACTTTGCATTATGCTTTCGGCGGCCACCGGGCGGCTACTGGCGATGAGCGCACGTTAGTGGGCACGATTTGCCGTTCGCCGCTCGCCTAATGCTTATTGTTGGCACGGCCGACACGTGTTTGCCGGCGGGCTGGCGTGCGCATGTTAGTGTGTGCCCGATCCCGCTCTGAATTATGCTGTTATTATATAGTGCGGGCTGGTGGCTTCACGGCGGCGATACCTTATAAGGTGAAAGGTTTTGTGGTTTGCTTTGGCTTTTTTGCTCACCCCGAGCGGCTCAGTTTTCTGCAGATTGTCGGCCGCTTGTTGGTTCCCCGAGGCGCCTTCCGAGGCCTTACTACTAATTGGGGTGCCACTGGGGTGCTGGTTAAACAATTGTGTTCTTTGAGCTAAGGGACAATGAAGCAGGGCAGGGCGCCAAAGAATCGTCTGTCGAACTCCATCGATCATTCATTCGAAATTTGAGGATTTTTTGTGATCACCATACGTGGGCATAAACATCTCCTGGCTGGCTGGTGAGGCTCTGTTTTTGGAAATGTTTTATTTAAGACCCTTTTCCTACGCCACACACAGACGAAACAGACTAATCAAAGCTCTCTCCGTCAGTCGGGATGCCTTGCCGTGCCAGTATCCGGCGGCATGGATGCAATTTCGGGCACGCACTGACAATCAGGGCGCGAAAACTTCGGGCGCCTCGAAAGGCAACGGTTGCGATTTACTTCGTGGCGTGGCGAAGAAATGGTTTTATTTTCTCCACTCAACACATCGAAGCCGAATCGAATGGCCTGGCCTGACTGGAGAAGGGTTTGGCCGGGCGTCACAAAGTTTCACCACACTGCGCCTAGCCCGAAGCCACCACCTTCGGGCGTTTCCGAGAAGAATTGGAAAGACATTTTTATTTTTCGTGCGCCAATTCTGCCATTAGTTGCCGAATGGGAACGCAACATCGTTTGTTGTTGCAACATCTTCATTTTCCGCCACATTTACTGCGTTGCACGCGAACGAACGGTTTGTTGGGGGTAGTTATGTATGCAAATGTTGTCATTCCAAGCGTCGCGTTCGCTTACCGCACTCGGGCCGCTTATTATCATCCGAAGCATTATCATCGACATAATTATCATTCGGTTGCGTTTACGTTCGTTTGCTTTCGAACCGTTTCGCGTTTCACGGCAATTTGGCAGCGTTTGCACCATTCCGGTTCCTTCATTCTGGTCGACTTTTTCGCTCCGAAACATCTGCGCCAGTGGCAGCTGCCTCCCGACACCTTTTTGAGAGTCGTGGTTTATGCGCTGCTTGGCTTGACGTTACCTTTCCAATTGTGGGTCTCGATCGAATGTGGTGATCCGGCGCATAATTAAAAACCTTCCGATCGATCGCTATCGCGAACGGAACATCCGATACGGGGCGACGATAATAATCTTTAATCCGCTTCTCTGCCTCTCCACAGATATGCTGTCTGCGAATGGTGCCATCTACCAGCCGCTGAGCCGCAAGATGCAGGGCTACGGCAGCAGCACCCACCTGATGTCACCGTTGGGATCACCGCAGCCCCAGAACCGTTCGCAGATGCGGACGAATGGACACTTTTCATCGATCTACCAGGTACGCACCATCGCGGCTGACCCTTATTCAGACATTTCAAGGTCCGGCGAAAGAATATGACTTTATGGCCGGCCCGGAGGCTATTAGGGTACTCAGCCGCTGAATTCGATTATCATAGGTCACGAGCTGGCCGACACGACAATTGTGCTTCGGACCTTTTGTTTGCATCGGGAGCAATTAAAATAAGCGTTTCCGAGCCGCTCGAAATTATACATTCGTCCTGGAACCACCGGCAACCAGCTCGGCAGCCCTTCGCCCGGTGCACAACCTTCTCGGATCTCATGCTTAAAAGACGCATAGTTCAACGTGCATGATTGACAGGGCTGCGCCTTCGACAGCGAATCGATGCTGTCAAGCGACAATTTTCCGCTCCTGTCAGTGCCGAACCAAATTCACCGGCAGCACCGACCCCTTTGCGAATTCTATTAAAGCAGCGGTCGGATCGAATCGGCAGAGGGGCCATATTTCACTCATTGGCCAGCTAATTAAGGCAGAGGTCATCTTAGTCGATGGTCTGCCCGGGGGCCGACATTTATCACGCACGGTTGACACTCGGCCACGTGTGATTGATATATTTATTAAGCGCGCGGCCATTCGCGAAAGTGACGTTTTATTTAAAGTTTTTCGCTCCCTCGGAATCACCCGCTGGCTTGTGGTGGAGCATTGTGGAGCTCCCAGGGGTCCGGATCCGGTTTGCTGGGTCTCAGGCGGACCGCGGGAGTTTACCGATTGGACTTGCGACGTCGCGAAATTGTCAAATTTTGGCCCGACCGACGAGCTGGCCTCATCACGGTGGAGGTTTTTTTGTGGGTCCAATTAGGCCTTTGGAGGTGTTTCGGTGGCCCCCGCGGTCTCCGGCTCCGGGTCACTCTTGATTAGGCTTAGATGATGCGATGCGACGGTCGTCGGCAAGCCAGGACCCACCGCCATGACCTAGACATGATTCGGCGCCCCAGCGTTCCGGCGGGCCACCGCAATTTGGAGCTCATTGGGCACAAGGTCCTCGGTGCGCCCCGTGCGCTGATGGTCTTCTCCACTCCGGCGAACTTGACACTCACCGACCGACCGACCGACCGACTAGCGCGTCATAAACGCTGACGAGCCGGGCCCGACAGGTGCTGTGATAATTTGTGAATGTTATGCAATAAACGGTGTTTTAAAACATCGGCGCCCAGGGATTGGCCGTTGGCGGATTGTGTGTGTGTTTTCGCAATTTTGAAACTGGCCAAAACATGCATCACTCTTCACTCCTCACTCAGCTTTACTCAAAAATGCTCGTTGAGCCGATCGAGTGCTCGTCGAATTTATGCCACACGCGGATGTGGGGTGTCGATTGCACCCGGGGACAGTGTTGGCATTGACATTAGCAGCCAACAGTATCCCCGGCCGGGAGGGCCGTAAAACAAATTCATAATCGTCATCCCGATTTCGCATCGTGTGCGATGCACGGAGGATCGGCACTTTATTGAACGCATAACCTCAACTTCAGAGAGGCACTTTTTGGCTGGTGGTAAATTTGTCTTGTTGACGCCATCATCAGCATAATTCACCATCGTCGCCCCCTTTAATTGCGTATGACACGGCGAACGGCGCATGACACAGATATGAGGTGGCCATCATAAAAATCAACGTCTTGTTGCTTTTTCTCGCCACTCAACGTGTACCGGTGATCGATCGAAGCATTACACCCCGGCGCGATGAGGACCTTGCGCAAGTCGTAGAAACAGCGCGAGAGTGTCCATCTCAATGCCGACGCTGCCTGCGCACTGCCGTGACAAACTGCGAAACTTATGTTGGTCCTGTAGTTCAAGGCGCACGCTCTGTGTGTCTGATTGTCAATTTGCTCGACCGAAAGTGTCAACAAAATGCTGTTCGACACTTCTGAGTGACAATGCACTCTGGCGCGCCGACCGATCACGGATCGGAGGAGCGCATGAGGTATGAGGGACAGGGCGCAAAACAGGGAGAATCGAGGTGGGTTCGGTGTGGTGGCCAGCATAAACGAGGCACGGGATACAGTTTATTGATATATTACACGGCTCCGTTTCCAACTTTCGCGAATGTCTCGTTTGCGACAAATTTATGATTGTTGTGCCCCGGGTCCGACCTTGGATTGGTTGCGCGATATGAGCGATCGTGCGTGCGTGCGTGCGTTGATCTGGCACAGCATTTCGGGGGGCTCATAACAAAGCGATAAAATAAAACAAACGATTGGGAAAAGTTAATTGAAACGTTATGCGCCACGTGTTAACTCCGTGCGGTGTGATCGGTCCAGTTTTTGCTGACCATGGCCACAACAGGGGCTCCAGCTCGCAGGTTCCGAGTCCTGGTTTGCCATTGCATGCTGCTGTTGCTGCTGCTGAGAAGGGCACCGGCTCTGTGTGCTTAATTGATTTCAGGCACGACATTGACAAACGTGAGAATATTGGATTGGAGGCTGCCCGGCCGTTTTCAGGGCTGCCCGGGCATGCGACATAATCATTCAATTTGAAACCAGAAGAAGGACATTCAAAAGCGGACCCCGCACCGCACCGCGAATGGTTCGAGAGTCACAGGCGCAAAGACCGGCGTCACGAACTTGTGTGCGCGGGCGCACGCAACCCCTATTGAGCGAGATTTATTATGCCAACTCGCTGGCGAACCTCATCTTCTCGAAGCCGATAGGCTTCAATCACCCGCCGTTAATTAATTACTCGGTACTCGATTTCTTCCGTGAGTGCCGTATGGGATCCCTTTTCGCACGGCACAGTCTGTCTAGTGAAATCTAATCCTCTCGAGTGGAGTGGATTGAAAGGGTGAGAAAATTGCAAAACTGCACATGGGTCGTCACTTGCTCTCATATTAATCACCACGCGTCGGCGTTCCAGTTAGTTCATTCCTGGTGTCCTTTGAACGTGCGAACGTGAAGGCGAGCGAATTGTGCAATACGTCCACCCGAACAACGGATTGCGAGTGCGCCGCAATCATAATACTCTTGTTGTGCGCCCGCTTCACTTACGTCACACACGATCATTATTTGCATCGGTCCGCGATGGACCGCGACCGCGTACAAACGATCATTATGCGCAAGTCGCTAAGCGGCGCGCGATTTGTCACTCGTCAATCGACGAGCACGGTACGGGGTTGGAACGGGCCCGAGCCGAAAGGTAGGTCTCCAGTCCGAAGCATGGTGAAGCATACTTTTTGATCCATATACCCCCGGTAGGGGGACACCGGGCGGATAGCATTAAAGGCGGCCGGCACGTGATGGCACGCAGAGCTGCGCGGAATGCGATGAATGGAACAGGCATAGAGTCGGTCTGTGTGGTCTGGAATTCCCGATTGGGCGACATATGTACGCCAAATGGTTCTTGTCTCGGTGTATGTGTTGGTCCATTGCAATGTATTGAATCCCATACATTTAAATTTAATGGCTTTTTATGGTTTCGGTTGTCAGGACTGTTTTATAATGGATTAGTCCCAGCTGATCCCACCAATCACAGAAAGTGCAAGTTCTTCGAGTTCTTCTTTGACTTGCGGGCAACAAATGCGGCGCTTCTACCGCACACAATGGCATTTATTTGATGGCGATAAGTGAACCACATCTAAACCCGAGCGCCATTTGAAGGGCGCCTAACACCTAACAAAAGTGGCCAATAATGTCAATAGACGCTTTCGAGACGCATTCCGAGCCCTGTTTTTTTGTGCCGTCTAAAATGGGACAAAGAACCGACGAATTACCACCCCAAACAATGCACCGTGATGTGGCGGCCGTGATTACCGGTTTCATGTCTCCCGTTCTGGTGCGGCCGCGATGGCCACAGCTCCGCTCATTCACAACTTGTTCATTTGCTTCCAATTAAGGCAACCACCGGGCAGCCGGAGGGGGTTTCACTTTCGATCCAACCCTCCCGGTGGCGTCCCGCGACTTTCGACCGGGGGGAGGTCCAAACACACACTCTTCAATGAGGTCGTTGGTTGGCCCCATGCGAAGGGATTCGATCCGTCGACCGAGAGAGCAGCAGACCATGTGGCCATAATTGAAACGTGCCGTTAATTCGTGCGTCACAATCTTGGTGCGGTGCTCCGATCGACGTGGCCGCATCGCATCGCATCAATCGAAATCGAACGAAGGTGTCAGTCCGGTTTGGCCTGACGAAGCCCTCGTTAGAGGACCACCACCGGCCCATCCAGCGCCACAGTAGCAGCGAGTGTGGCGAGTGGCGGGCTCCACGCAGCAAATTAGAGGCCACATACATGTTTGTCCCATAATTACCTCGGCTGGTGGTCCATGTTTGGGAACACTCCGGTGGCTTTGCGCCACGGTGCGAGGAAATTATGATCCATTACACATCAATCAGCGACCAGCGAGCTGAGCTCTGGTGGCCTCCAGTGAACGGCCCGAGATGAGGTGTTGAAAATCGTCGAACGTTCTAAAGTAGCCACGGCGCTCACTGCGGTGTTATGCTGTTGCCGCACGAGGTATTCCGATGGTGCCTTGTTTATTGCCGGCTATGGAAATCGGTGCACCACTCTGTGGCATTTTATGTGTGCCAGACTTGGGCCCAGTTCGCGACTCCCGCGCATCGACTCCCGCCGGCCACTCGGTCACGAAGCCTGCCCGTTTGTATGCTGATTCGCCAGTGGTCATCGAATACGTAATGAGAGGTGGCCCGCTTCATGCCGCTTGTATTTATTAATAGTTGCAACGTGCGCTGCATGTTCGGGTTCCGGCTGGCGCCGTCTCCAGCTGGCGCCGATTTTGCCCGCGCACTGCCCCCGGATGTGCGCCAGCGGTTATGATTAATGAAGAGGCTCGGCCGTCTGGGGCTATCGAAGAACGATTAGTCAAACGACGAGCCGTTGCAGCGCGTTGCAAGAACTGCAACTAACGAAACTGCAACACGGCGCGTCGTGACACGCTCCACGGCCGATTCGCCGGTGTCGATACTACCTGAACCACACATATCACCAGTGCAATGCTTTCCATTATGTTGTTCCACTTTTTTTGGTTCGTCTCCGTCTCTGATGATTTATTGAAAATTCGTGACCCGGATCGCGGATGTTACGAAGTGATGGTACACGCTCAAGGTGAAGCGAAGCATTAATCACTTTTGGCAATAATTCCGCTCGGTGAAGTTCACTTTCGGTGAGCTCTCCCAATGGCCCAATCGAAACTGGTGTCAATTTACAATTCGGCCAAACATGCGCCTAACAGCCTGCCGATTAAATCGCAGTTCTCGACATCGAGCCATCGAGGAGTGTGGAAGAATAAAATAAATGATCCAAATTGCGCAACCACTGGCCATGCCAACGGCCACCGATCGGTAGACTGATCGATGATGCTCGGCGCGGCGAAATTGTAGCGTGTTGTTTTGCAACCGCGGCCCCCCTTCCCGGTGTCCAGATGGGGCGGCCTCCCTAGTTCTGATCGAGCCCCCCACTGTATCATTTAATTGCAGCCGCCAACTTTCGACATCTCGAGCGGGACCGAAGTGTGATTCGTTCGCGTCAGAAGGCCTGTCAGACCAGCAGACCTGACGGCTGCTGCACGAAGCCGAAGCCGGGCGCTCACGGCTTGCCGGAGGCAGAGGTGATTGCACGTTGTTGCTTGCGGAGAGGTCCCTTTGGTTGCGATCCGACCCGTTGATGATTCATCATCATCGATCAACGCATCTGCGATCGGTGAAGAAGAGCCCATCATCATCGGCCCCCATGTGGTAATGAAGAGGCACAGACCGGTCGAGGTATCCCGACGGGTACACTCCGTCGTCGGTCGCAACACTGGCAAACAGGGCAACCCGGTTCCTTGTTTTCGCCTTTCTCGGTGATCGACCGCTTGCCTGCCTGCCTGGAGGAGTCCCTTTTTTGGTAGCCAACCCAACCGGTAGCCCGGAGCCCGGAGCAGAGCGGGTTCCGGTTCTCCGCTGTGTGGTTCTCGATTTTTGGCCCAAACTAGGGCTCCGTTTCGCACCGTGATTATGGGGCTCTCCCACTTTTATGGGGATGCGCGCCGTGTATGCGGACGCCTCACGTGTCCTTTTCTGGGGTGGCGGTTCACCCATTGACTTGGCTCGAGGCTGGCTGGCGGGAGTGTGGTTCGCTTCCAGCCCCAGCCGGTAGCCTCAATTATTTCGAGCCGCCGGACGTTTCCGTTGGAAAGTAGGTGAACTGCGAGCGGGGCGAGAGACCCTTTTGCGGGCCGCGGGTGGGCAGATCTACTGTAATTGGGCCGTTGTTCTTCGCCGCCGCCGCCGCAGTCGGTTGCCCGGCACTTTAATTGCCATCCGGTATAGTTGGATGCGCCAGTGTGTTGGATGTTACTTTTTATGACACTTCCCAGTTCCAGGTGGAAAGGCCCCGAACGGAGGGGCGAAACGGAAGCAACACCTCGAGTAACGGCAGCAGATGCTGCCTGCTGTCATTACATGACCACCTCGTAACCCTTGCGCCCCGCCGTCAGAACGGGCCACCACAAGACAGTTAACTTCAATTTTTGGAAATCGTCCACAAGAAGACCGACAAACCCTTCAGCCATTTTGGGCCGATCTGAAAAGTGGTCCAGTTACAGGCGCTTACACCGGTCCCCGGTCGGTGGCCATCATAACGGCGGCACCGCCCCAAATTGGGTGCACTTGGGTGAGGTTGTTGGTTTTTCGGGTGCAAATTGGCTCCAAAGTGGTGACACTTTTGGGGAGAGCCACCGGCACTGGAGTGAAAGGCAAATTACCACCGGGAAGTGTAATTTGGTAGAGCCCCCCGTGGCCAGCGTCTCCAGGAAGGTACTTCCGATGACGGCTCGCCCGAGTGCATCGACCGACGTCGTCGAATTTTCTCTTTCAATTTCAACGCAATCCTCGTTGGGTTGTCTAAAAATAGCTTCGGACGCTGTTTGGACATTCGTCAAGATTATACCTTTATTCCGGATCCGGATCGTAGAGTGTCAAGCAAAAGAAAACCGAAAACAGCAGCCAAAAGCCTTCGAGCGACACACAGTCCCCGACTCGGTGGTCCGACTCGGTCATTAGACACTGACCAGTGGGGGGCCAAACCTCAGCCGAACGATGAGTCACGGCTTGGACGATGGAATCCCTTCGGCAAGCTGTCGGCGGCAGCGGTTTGCATGTTGGGTTGGTCGTTTGTTGAAGATCATTAGATAATTGGAGACCCGCGGCTAACCACATCGTGGTGGTTGACCCAGTGTACAGTGTGTGTCCGCCTTAGGGATTGAAGAATTGCGAAGCCGAAACCGCAACCAAGGAGCCAAAGTTCCACGAAACCACAACGGTCCACAGACGTTGGTCCGATCGCCTGGTCAGCTACAGATTGGGGTTTGTTAAAGTTCCTGACCGATTTCTGTACCGGTTAAAATGGCTTCTGAACGACAATGGCAATACTTCCAAGCCGTGGTTGCGGAATCGATGGTAGTCCTTCTTTGTTCGGCAAAGAAATTGTTTGGCTGCCAACAGTCCGATTGCAAGGATCTTTGACTTCAATGGGCAAATCTTTACTAGGTGACGCTTATGTCGACTGTCGACATAGCAGCCCCCGGGTTGCTTGATAATGCGACGGGCGATGACATAAGCGCACATGATTCGCCAATTTGTAACGGAATTCTTCCTGAAGCTGGAAAGCGCCGCCATCATTCTTTGCCACAGGAGTATATACTTTTGTCATTAATTCATTCAGCTTGAATGAAAACGGCTCCATTAGCCGAATCCACGGCGACGTGTGATGGTGCGGCCACCGGTTCCACAATTAGCAACCATTTATTTTCCTTATTATCGAACATTAGTGGACGGGGCAGATGTGGTTGTTGCATAGACACCGGGGCGGATCGACGGGGAAGATTGCCCCGGCCCCCCCGGGGAGGGGATGCCATCGACCTTTGACAATGCAAGAAAGTACACTGGGAAAGGGGCCGGGGCCAATAAGTTATTGCCCGCAATCAACCATCCGTCGAAATTATCCCGCTTTTTTGCCCTTCTTTTTTGCCCGCTTTTGCGTCCCATCATCGTGATGCGCCTAATGCCATTGAGGTGGCCGCACGAAGGAGACGAATCGCCAACTCATTAATCTCCCGGTGCCCTTTTCTCCGCCCCCCCCTCCGCTTACAGAATCCCGCCGAAGTGCTATCATCGGAGCGCTACAAGCTGAAGGATCGGCCACCGAAATGTCCTCCGGGAAAGGTGGAACCGCAGTACGCGAGCATCGGCCCCGGCACCGGCACCGGTGGCCCCACGGCGGGAGCGACGAAGACAGCGTCCCGCGGCGAAGTCACGGCCGGGAGTTGCGCGACGCCACCGCAGAACCGTCGCCGGCTGTTCATCCCGAAGAATCTCCGCAGTCCGTTCGGGTACCGGCGCAGCAACGGCACCACGGCCGACCACTCCACACTGTCGGGTAAGTGTCCGGGATGGGTTTGGATGGGTCCGGTTGGCGCGTGGATCGGGGCGACTTCGTGATCGGCCGAGAGGCAGCCCTTCTTGGGGAGTTCTTGAGCTCACCGTCTCTCGGCTCGGCAATGCGTGTCCCGAGTCCCTTTAATTATGGAGGACCCTTGGACCGGCCGTTACGTAATTACATATTCACGCAATAGCCGTGGCGCGCCGCCACCGATCGAACCGATCATCATCATCGACCAACAGACAACATATTCTAACATAAAGCCCCGTTCGTTTGCATCGCATTCCATCACCTCCGCGGGTCGTTCTTCCGGGAATCGTCTTCCGGTGTCACCACCACCAGGTCTAGCGTCGCTGCTGAATCCGGCCACCTATCACCGGGCAACGACGGCCGCCGCCAGCAAGTTGGCCCGCTCGGTGGCCGGGGCACGGGCGGCCACCGGCGGCCAACAGCAGCCATCGGCCGGCATCAGCAAGCGCCAGCGGGCTGCAGGAGGCGGCGCCGATGGCCATAAACTTCACCGGCTCAGCCTGCAGACGGTCGGGACGTCCGCGTCGATGGTTTTCGGCAAAATCAAGTCCCTGTGGTCGGCCCAGGCGACGACGGTCAGCGCGGGACTGAATCAATTAGCAGGCACGCAGCAGGCTTTCGGGCTTCCACCTTCTCCGTTTGCCACTCCGTTGTTGTTGTTTGCGAATTTTGTTTTCTTCGCTCCGGTTTTTCCCCCGTCCTGTTTTATGGTTTAGCTTTTCCTAAGTTTAACCCGCTTTTGCTTGCTATCTATTATTTTGGTTTTCGATTTTTGCGCATCTCTCCGATTCGCAGCTTCCCGTCGATCGATTTGGGAGCGCGATTCGGTTGTAATCGCGTTGGTGGTTCATCACCATAAACTCTCCAATTTCTTATCCGCTCCACTTCTAACTTCTAATTTGCAGTTCTGTGTGTGTGTGTGTGCGTGTTTTTATGTTTTTGGTTATTTTTTTTTGCTCTTTCTTTCTAACGATACTTCGAGATCTTTTGCAACATTGTGCACAACTATTTAGATGTCCACCTTTTCTCTAATGTCCCTCTAATCCGCTGTCCGCGGGTGGCCGCTAATTTATGTTGAACCTGGGCCACAATTTGTCATCCTCGCCCGAAGCGCGGCGGCGACGATGTTTATGGGTCCGCCGCATAATGAGTGTTTTGATCAGAACCGATCGCGCCCCATTCCGAGTCAGCTTAAGCAAATTCGTTTTCCGTTTATTTTCGTTCTCTCGGCCAACTGCTGGAAACTGGATCAATCGCGTTGTTGAATCGCGCCCCGCACCCATTATTGACACGGACACGGCGTGTCTGCTTATGCAAATTCTTAAGCTTCGGATCCGTTCTTAATGCTCCGTCTTTCATCCACTGCGAAGTCGCTTCTTTACGACTTTACCGGTGGCCTCTTCGCCGGGTTTTTTTTTCGCACAAAACTCTAAATTGAATTTCAGTCCAATTTCGGTCAGAAACTTTTAACGGCCACCGGCCATGGGTCGCTGACCCGGTCGTGTTTGGCTTCCGAAGGTGCGCGGGTCCGCGTTTGAAGGATTTATGTCGATCCCGCCGCTTTTATCACCGTATCATAACCGGCACGACCGGCAAGATCAGTCCGGGAAGATGACAAACCCGGGGCAGCGGGTCCATTAGGGGCTATTAAAAACAAAATGGTGAACATTTTGCGCCGGGCCGCCCGCGAGCGTGATTGTGCAACTGTGTGCAACGTAATGCAACCGTCGCGGCCCGATCCTGGCCATGATATCGGACCCCGTGTGGGCTTTTTGTCCCGTTCCGCTTGTGTGTTTTTATGCTCCTGAAAACATAATGCCTTTTCTTTTGTTCTTGGTTCGCCGTTTTGTTTTTTTGAAACTTTTACCTTTTCGGTTTTCTTTTTTGAGGATAAAAAGAGCGACTTCGGAAAGGTGTGTAATCATTATTACACTTTACTTGCGCGCGACCATTACCGGTGGCCGTGATTTTAATTGTATCTCCGGGCCGTCAAACGGGCGTCGTTAAATTGTTTTGTCGAACCGGCAAAGATTATCACCCAGCCACCCAGCACCCAGGGTTGGTTAATGGTTTTAAATTGACTCGAAAGCTTGTTGTACCCCAAATTGTTCAAACATTTTTATCATTTTCTTTCAAAGCGTTACGCAAATTTGAAGATTTTTGTGCCAAATTCTTACACTACACTGATCGCATCTTTCGCCGCTTTTAACCGGTGCCGAAAGCTGGGCCCGATAGTTTGCTGAACATAATTGCCCACCGAGCCGAGTGGGGCCTCCGCATTAAAATTCAGAACTTCAGAAATTCGAAAAGCTCCTCCCGAACAAGCGTTGGCCATTCTTTTATTTTTTTGCTGCTTCTAGATGCTTCGTTAAGTTCCCTTTCCTTCACGCGAGCACGGCGAAACCTATCCATTTTGGTGGAGAATTTACAAGAATTCTCTGCCGCCCTCTGGGCAGACATCGACCCCGGACATCGGTCTGGTGTTTGGTGCATTTTACGAGCGTGCAACACCGCCAGCAAGTTTCGAACCCGAAGTTGCCCGAAAGATAACCACTAAAGTGGTGTTTTATGGCCTTTGTGTCCCATTTGGCATCCCGCTAAAGTGTGGTTCATGGAAAAGAATTAGTTTTATGTATTTCATTTTTATTAGATTAACTTATTTTTTGCTGTCCCGTTTGATTCGTTTTTTTGTTGTTGATGTTTTATACACAAATCAGAAGCATAGCGTGTCGTGATGTTGACCAACGTGTAAGCCAAAGCGTGATCCTTATTTTATTCAAAAACTAACCGTTTCTTTAAGATTTCAGTTGACTTTTTCAGTTTTTCAGTTGTTTTCCCAATTTGACGGATCTGTTTATTGAGTTTAATTTACATTTTTTGGTTCATTTTGATTCATTTTAATCAATCCTAACATTCCGCATGTTCGTTTTTCCCCCCCGGATGCATGTTATCGACGCGGTCTTCAGGATCTTTCTAACACCGCTTTCGTTTCTCCCGCAGACGACGAAGGGGGCAACGTAAAGCCGCTGATGCTGAACGGCAAATCAAAGTCCTCGCAGGACGAACTGCAGGTGCGGCTGGGCTTCTTCCTCGAGAACAACTCGACGCGGCGCAATCTGCGCGCCCCGAACCAATCCTGCAGCTCGCTAACGTCGGCCAACACGAGTCCCGTGTCGACGCTGACCGGATCGTCCGAGGCGGACGTGTCGCGGGTGCTGACGCTGCAGGAGCCCAACCACCACTACCACACCGGGTGCGAGTCGATCGGCTCGATGATGTCGGTGTCCGTGTCGGAGCAGAGCAACGCCTCGTCGAGCCCGGTCAGTCGACGCCACTCGGTCACCAGTGAGTATTCGGCACCTAAAGTGTAGGACATCCGCGCAGAGCTAATCCGTTTGTTCCGTTTTTTAGCTTCCCAAAGCGGCAGCAACGTCGACGATCTGCTGGCGTTCAAGGGCCGCCGGACGACGGTGCGCCGGTCGGCCCGTTCCGGCCAGATCCGTGGTCCAATCGATCCAAAAGTTCGTTTCGCACAGTACCGTCAGCAGCAGCTGACCCTGAAGCCACTGTTCTTCGAGGTGCCGACGCAGGAACCGGACCCCCCATTCGTCGGACGCCACTGGTTGGTGCGTGAGCTGGCCACGGCCGTCCAGTCGGCCGACTCGCCCGGTGTCCTGCTGAGCGGCAACCTGGGCACCGGCAAGACGGCCCTCCTGCTGCAGCTGGTCGAGTACTCGTGCTTCGGGCGGCGCAAGGAGATGGCCATCCAGGAGGCCGGCGATGGGATCTACTGCCAGATCAACGTGGCGCACGATCGGCTGCGCAGCTTGGCGTCGCACATCGTGGCGTACCATTTCTGCCAGGCGGACAACAACTCCACCTGCCTCATACCGGACTTTGTGCACTCGCTGGCCGCCCAGCTCTGCCAGGCGCCGCAGCTGGCGGCGTACCACGAGTTCCTGCTCGGCGAGCACGCGCTCCAGCACGTGCTGAGCGTAAAGGAGTGCATCGCCGACCCGGAGCGAGCGATGGTGATGGGCATCCTGGAACCGTTGGCCACGTTGCGGCGGGTCGGTAAGATCCCGCCGAAAAACTGCGCCATCCTGATCGATGGGCTGTGCGAGGCGGAGTACCATCGGCCGGACCACGGCGATACGATCGCGTCGTTCCTGCAGCGCATGAGTGACCGGTTTCCACCGTGGCTAAAGGTGATCGCCACCATCCGGACGCAGATGGCCGAGTTTGCCAAGGGCCTACAGTACACGAAGCTGAGCCTGGACGCGTGGACCACGAACGAGTCGCTTCAGAAGGACATCCTCGAGTACGTGACGTTCCGCATCAACCAGAGCGCAAGCATTCAGCACAACGTGGCGGGCGGGCGCGGGGCCGAGATCGTCAACACGAGCGCCCACTTCAAGTTCGCCCAGCACCTGCTGGCCCTCACCAAGGGCTCGTTTCTGTACGCGAAGCTCACGCTCGACCTGATCGAGCGGGGCAGCCTGGTGATCAAGTCGAGCAGCTTCAAGGTGCTTCCCGTGTCGCTGGCCCAGATCTTTCTGCTCAACTTCAACCTGCGCTTCCCGACGGCGGCCGCGTACGATCGGATCTCGAACATTCTCGCCGTCTGCCTGGCCGCCCTCTATCCGCTCACGCTCACCGAGATCTTCTACTCGCTCAACGCACTGATCGCGAGTGATCGGGGTCAGTTCACGGCTGGGGACGACGGCATCGAGACCGATGGCGGCGACGGCGACGGGGATGGGATCGATTGGGACGAGTTTCTGTGTCGCTTCAAAACGCTGACCGGGTTTCTGGTGAAGCGCATCGACAACACGTACATGTTCTTCCACCCGTCGTTCAGGGAGTGGCTGCTGCGACGCGACGACGGCGAGTCCACCAAGTTCCTGTGCGACCTACGCAACGGGCACGCGGGCATTGCACTGCGCCTGTCGCGCCTACAAGCCCCGCTCGATCCGGAACAGGCACTCGAGCTGGGCCATCACATCCTGAAGGCGCACCTCTACCGGAGTGCACCGGCCCAGTCGCCGCGGGACCTGCAGGCGTACTGGGTAGCGTCCGTGACCGGGTGCGTCTCGTCCGCCCTGTCGACGCTCCGCAACGTGTACAGCCCGAACGTGAAGGTGTCCCGGTTGCTGCTGCTGGCCGGGGCCTCTCCCGACCATCCGACACCGTTCCTCGGGAGCGCTCCGATCCTGTGCATTGCGGCGCACGAGGGCATCCTGCCGATGGTGAACCTGCTGCTCGAGTTTGGCGCGAGTGTCGAGCTGGCCAACAGCCAAGGCTGCACGCCGCTCATACTGGCCGCCTCGAAGGGTCACTGCGACGTGGTACGGCAGCTGGTGGCGGCCGGCAGTTGCCTCGGGCAGACCGATACCTCGCAGCGGTGCGCGCTGGTGCACGCGGCCATCGCCGGTCGGTTGCAGGTGGTCAAGTATCTGGTCGCCTGCGATTGGCTGCCGCGGCGGGAGAGTGGGGCCGTGCCGGCCGATGTGACGCTCGAGCAGGCCGCCCAACAGTCGCTGATAGCGGCCGCAGGCCAGGGCAACACGGAGATCACGGAGGACTTCCTGGATATGGGCGAGGTGCAGGTGAACCGGCTGGACGTGATCACGGGTGAAACGGCCCTTACGACGGCGTGCGCCAACGGGCACACGGAAACGATCGCCATCCTGCTGAGTCGGGGTGCCTCGACGGAGGTGCGCAACCGGAAGGAGATGACGCCGCTGCTGATCGCCGTCAAGGAGGGCCACTGGGCGATCGTCGAGCGGTTGCTGCAGCACCAGGCGCAGGACGTCGAGCTGACTGAGACGAACGGCAAAACGCCGCTGATGGTTGCGGCCGAAGAGGGTCACGTCGGAATCATCGAGTTGCTGCTCAACCGAGGTAAGTGACTAGCGGGACCCCGTGTGTCTTTGAAACCGCCCCGTAATTAACGATCCCCCCCCCTATTTCGCAGGAGCTGCACTGACCGTGCAGGATAAGGACGGGCTGACGGCCCTCAGTTGGGCGTGCCTGCGGGGAAAACAACAGGCGGCCAAGTGCCTGCTGGAACGCGGGGCCGACCGGCAGCACGCGGACAGCACGGGCCGGACGCCCCTCGACCTGGCCGCCTACCAGGGCTCGGCTTCGCTCGTCCAGATGCTGCTCGATCACGGGGCGCAGATCGAACACGTGGACATTAACGGGATGCGTCCGCTGGATCGTGCCATCGCTTGCCGGAACGTGCAGGTAGTGCAGGTGTTTCTGAAGCGCGGTGCCAAGCTCGGTCCCGCCACCTGGGCCATGGCCAATGGGAAACCGGAAATTATGTAAGTGACGGTGACTGTGCTGACGGTGCATCGAATTTACGGTTCCTTCCTGTCGGCGCTCCTTAGGTTGATTCTGCTCAACAAGCTCCTGGAGGACGGCAACACACTGTACCGGAAGAACCGGCTCCAGGAAGCGTCCCATCGGTACCAGTACGCGCTGAAGAAGATCCCGTCCATCTGCGGTGCGCACGAGGGAACGCCCGTCGCAACCGATCCACTCACCGGGGGACCACTGCTCACGCCCTCGGTGGCACTCGTTACGGCCGATAGCAACAACAACAATTCCAGTGCTGCCAACACGGCCACGTTCCAGCAGCTACGGTTTAATTTCTTGCTCAATCTGTCTCGCTGCAAGCGAAAAATGAACGTAAGTGTGTTGAGGTCTCGCTCGCCGCGACAGGGCACGGGTGTTATAATTGCTGTTGTTTTCTTTCCTCGCTCGGCAGGATGTGGCAGAGGCGATCGATCTTGCCCGGCAAGCGATCGAGATTAAACCGAATGCCTACGATGGTTACTATGCGCGCTCGAAGGCCCTGATGGAGTACGGCAACTACACGGAGGCGCTGCGTGACGCTTCGACCGCCTTGGCGCGGGCCCAAACGACCACGCCCGAGATCCGAGATACGCTCACCCGGCTCCACGGCGATCTGCAGAAGCGCCAGATGCAGGTGATTGCCGACACGGCCAACTCGGCCCTCGCCAGCGTTGGGCTAGTGGCGATGGCGGACAACCGGCACAGTAGCCGCTCGATCGCCGAGTCGATGGACATCATCACCGATCTGTAGAGAGGAGCGGAGCGGATCGATCATTCATTCCGGATTGTTACAGAACCACTGGGTTCGGCCACTGGAATGTTGCGCAGTTCCATTTTATTATCTCCACCAGGGAGGGCCCTGAGCACGTTGCAAGTGTCAGAGCTCGCGCGTTGTACTATATAAACGTTTGTTTTCCTTCGAGTAGCTTCCAACTGCAGCTTCCAAGCAAGGCTCTAGAACGCAGCTCCGAGATCGAGAGATCGGTATACGAGTAAAACACAGGCACATTCACTTTTAGGTTTACTGCTGGTGCGGTGCGGCTATAGGTAGGGGTCCCTTTCTTCTAAAGAGAGGCTGCGTGTAACGAAAACGAAATTCAATTTGAAACTAAAACGAGGTGAAGCGCGCGAACGAATTTGGGAAACGAAAAAAAAGAACAATTGGCAACATGTTTTCGAACGAACAACGAGCCGGCCCGCGGACAATGTTTCTACTTAATTTATCGACCATCCAATTCCAAATTGTGCAAAGCAAAACGAAACCGAACGGCACACGAGAGAACGGAAGAGACACACATTTACTTACTTTATGTTTAGTGCGTTTTGTTCCGACCGACCGACCGAGAGCTGGGCAGAGTTTGACGACGAATATCACAATCCTTATTTATATGCAAACATTTAGAATACTTCAATGTGCCCAATGTTGAAACGATACGGATGGTGACAGGGCAGCCGGAGAGGATGGGAATGTTTGTTGCTTAGTATAACTGCAAAATGAACAACTTAAATTATAATACAACGACCGCAACAAAACGCACTTGGTTCGATGGAGCGAAACCTTTAAAATATGTATCTTAAAGCGACACTGGAGAGGCGAGCAGGTGTAGTTGATAAACATCATTTAAATCATAATTACTAAGAAATGTGCAACACAAACCCGAATGTGGAACGGCGGAAGAAGCAGGGAAAACACAAACATTCAGCGTTGTAACGATAGCGTGTAGAAACTACTTTTATGTCTAAGAATAGGAAAAACCGTAAAATAAAACTCCTTGGAATTTTTAAAATATTACAAACTTGTTTTGCGACAGTGGTTGCTTCTGCACACAGCACAGAGAAAGAAAACTACCGTTGCGTTGTTACCGTCGCCTTATTGCACTTCGCCATTTTACTTTGTTATTATCTTTATTATCCCGCCATTTTACTGCTGAAGAAAGAACTCTACTGTCACAATCAATATACAACACGCTGTCTGACAGACAGACGACCAGAAAGAGAAGAAGAAGAAGGTTTGCACAAAGCTGACACGAAATATTTTATTTCTACCAAAAATTGGAAAAATTAGTTCAAAAATTTAAAAGTAATTCAATTTAGATACTGTGTTTTGCTAACGTTTTTTCAATTAATTCTGTTCCAATCTAGTTGGCGCCTAGGCGTACGTGTATTTTCACGTCCACGACTATACATAAGCTCATTCGCTCGACAGACGCATGTCCATTAACTGTGTGTATTAACATTGGCTGTGTTTTCCTTGTGTCTGAAAACTTATTTGTCTTGAATATTCAACTAGATTGTGATTAGTTGTGTTTTGTGCTGCATACAAACCCGCCAGATCGCAGCATTCTTACACCTCCATCGAAAAGGTAGGATTGTTTAATTCGGTTTGCCAATCTATGCAGTTTGGCGAGTGGTGGAAAGATGTGCTTCGAAACCAAATTGAGCGGAGGAGATAATGCTTCGCTCGTTAGTACAAGCTCTAATTCTATTGATTCTGTTAAGTTGAAACCAAATCCGTACTTTCAACAAAACCTAGCCGAAGCCGAGTATGTGGTTGCGGTGTTTATGGACATGCGTCTGCTCTGGTACCAGGCCAACAAGGTCTCGATTCTGACGACGTACAACGAGCAAAAGCACCTGATACGGGGGACGTAATCGAATTTCGCTGCGCAAGTAATCCGATGTTTGGCAAACCGCACCAAGGGGGGACGACGGTGGACAAGTATCAGGGCCAGCAGAACGACCACATTCTGTTATCGCTCACATCCGGGACGTACCCGGCTTGGGCTGTACATTTTTGGACGGGTGGCCTGTTCAAGAACTGTCATGGTTTTGTTTGAAGCAGGATGATATGATACATAATTCGCCTCGTTGCATTGGCACTATTGCTTCGGTAACTCAAAGACTCAATAGATTCATTGGCTGTGTTTAATTTTGGGCTCAATTAAGATAGCGACACCTACTTTTGCTCCTTCGTTTCTGTCCAGTCTGTGTAAAATGTAGTTCGGTATCGAGAAGTTCCCCAGAGAACCTCCCAGCCAAGTGATTAATTCATCCCAATCCTAATAAAAACAATAAACTAGATAAAATCCAAAACCAGCTTACTTGTTGCCTCTGGGGCGGAACAAAGTTCGCCGGGTCTGCTAGTAATTTATAACTGTCCAATTTTCAACCATACTTATGCAGTTAACTTATAGGTAGTGGATGTGGTAGTGCCAATAACACGACTTTCTTTTATAATTATAGATTCTATTTTCTACCAGCCATGGAAAGAAGCAGTCTTGTAAATGATGACGAAAAAATTTTTTTAATGCTGATGCAGGAACAGGGCCTGCCTTGTCTATATGCTCCGAAGAACAAAAAAGTGAAAGACAAATGGAAGATCGTGGCAAAGTCATGCCAAAAAACCCCTTCACAGTGTAAGAGGAAGTGGAAGGCTCTAAAAAAGCGATATAAGAAGCATTTAAAAGAAAGCGACTTCGAAGATTGTTCTTCTACACACCATGCAGAAGCAATATGCAATATAATGAAATTTGCATATGAAAAAATAAAACTTTATAAAGATATCACAGACGCTTCGAAAAACAGAATTACAATAAAATGGTCCGGATACGACGAAGAGGTCATGTTGAAAGCTCTTCAAGTCATGAAGGCGATGGCAACGCCATCCTCATCGCCAGAAGCAACCCCGGCGAACGACATCCAAACCTTCAACATCGATGAAATACCGATATCTGATGCTGTAAGTAGATGTGTTAGAAAATCAGTATGAAAAAATTTTAATGTTCCAATTTGTTTTTCTATTTAGGTCAATGTCCCCGCAGCAGAAGATGTCGTCTTAAACAATGATGACAATGCGGCGGAAGACTTCAGCGCGATTGCGGCAAACCCGGAGCTACAAGTTGCGGAGCCAGCACTAAACCTCGAACAACGGATTGCCGAGCTGGAGGCAAACGTCGAACAACGGATTGCAATCCTCCAGCAGCAAATCGCGGAGTTGAAGGAATTGTTCCGGGCATCGCCACACGCCGCCGAAAAATGTCCATCATCATCAGCATCATCTCAGCCGCTGCCCCAGCACCAGAACACAGCACCAACATCATTAGTACAGCTTCCAGCAAATACTGAGGCCAAGCTTGATTTGCTGGAAGCTGCGGCAGCAAATCCCGAATGCCAGGAAATCGTGGAGAGACACGTAAAGGAATATGTTGCCGAAAATGATTTTCAAAGGCCGTCGTTCAGGCATGTAGTGGAAGCTTTATTTACTAAAGCATTCTTAGAAACTTGTACATGGAAACAGGCTAACAATGAGGGCAATGCGCACATTATTTTTGGTACTAAACTTAACATTTTAAAACTATTGGTCAAAATTGTGAAACAGGACCAATATACTAACTGTAAACCTGTTAAGGGCTTGACAGATGTTAAAATAAAGATGAAAACATATTTAAATAATATTAGAAATAGGAAATAGAAATAGTTAGTTTAGGCTACTTTAATTACTTAATTACTTACTTATCCGGCTACAACCGCCGAGTGAACTTGAATTTTTGAATACATATGTTTTCAAAATATTAAGCAATTTTCTTTTTAATTGTAAGAAAGAAATCATGTTCCAAAATGATATTGCTCCTCGTTCGGGTCTCCTCTGTGTTTGGAGGCAGGAACAGGTGAATTTCCAGCTGGTCAGTGAATTGATCGTTGAGTATTTATCAAAATACTGATCATATTTCCAATTTTGTGGCGGCAGCGCGTGAAGTTGTTTACTAGTTGTGTAAATTGTAAAGGTAACCGGTTCACTGTCGACTTTGGCGTTGAAGTCCCCAGACTCCCAGAAATACTTTCAAGTTCCTTTTGGGGAAATATTACTATTTGCGAGCAAACTCTGTGCCATCCTGAAAAAGCACAAGATTTATAATCTGACGGTAGCTGATGAAATTTTAACAGAAATGGGTTCATTGTACCCTGGAATACCAAGCAATGTTGGAAAACGCGTTCAACCTGAAAAAGGAACTCGAACCCGTGTCATGTGGTTTTTGTACCGCGGTTTAAGTGAGATAACCGATGCCTTTGCTTTGATAAATTTTGCCTTAAAATGATTATCGATTTATTACAGGAAATGGGCTCGAGGAACATTTCATTAACCAACGGGAATCCAGGAACGTATTCCTGAATTTCTATGTTGATGAGGTACCGTTACACGCTTCGAATTCGAATCGCTAATGGTTGGGCTGCGTCTTTGGTTTGCTTGCGTTCAGCACGCAGCCTGAGGGCTAACACGGCGCACACATGACGCGAAATGTCAATCTCGTTTTGACTGTCTCATTGTTTGGGTTCTGCGATTACGCGCAGCACAGACACTTTGTTTTCGTCGCCGTGCAGAGGGTGCACAAAACCGCAAGCGGAATCGTCGGCCAAGTTTCGGACCGTGGCCACAACGATGGCGATTATCTACCTCGGTGTACATTTGCCGTTCAAACCGTACCAGAAGCTCAAGGTGGACAACGTTGATCTCACCAGCGGAACGGAGTCCCTGCGCACGGTGGCAGCCAAGCTGATCAAGAGCGACGTGGCGAAAGATGATTTCGGTAAGGGGTGTAAGCAGAGAGGGTCAAGGCCGATGCTGGCTTATTTTCTATATGGTTTCGCCTTGTTGGTAGTGTTTATTTACTGCGGTACGCAGCTCAACACAGACGACACACTGCAGAGCAAAGGCATCGGCGACGGGTCGATGATACACGTCGTGCAGAAGCGCCGGGAACCGGATGATTCGGCCGCCGGTCAACAGGAACCCTTCACCGAGGCCGACGTGCAGGAAGTGCTCGGCATCTGGCGTACGGTCGATTCGTCCAACTTCCAGAAGGTCCGGCAGCCCGAGTTTATGAAGAACGCGCTCGACGCACATCCGGCCATCCGGGGCGATCTGTTCGTGCTGTCGATGCTCAAGGACCCGATCCTCCTGTCGTCGATGCAGCAACCGGAAACGATACGCCGGGTGGCCGAAAAGCACCGCGTGCTGATCGATGCATCGCGGGCCATCGTACAGCTGCTGAACTCGAAGATACTCTTGAAGGTCAACAACTACCATCTGTCGGCACCGATGGACAATGCGCTGGACGACCCGCTGTCGGATTCCTCGTCGAGCGACGAGAACACTGCCTCACCGACCACCTCGAGCGCGGTCACGTTGCGCCGCATTACGCCCGAGCAACTCGCCTCGGCCCTCGCTTTCGCTACCGGAAGCGGCCCGACCGCTGGTAGCGGTTCATACAACTCACTGTCGAACATTTCGCAACGCGATGCGGACAGCCGCGAAAGTCAGCAGGAGCAAACGGGCATGGAGGCCACCACTAGCCAACCTTCCACTTCCGGCACGGCCGGTGCTGGAAGTGCAGCCGCCACGGCAGGCAACGTTTCTTCGACCGACCGCAACATTACGTCTTCCATGATGATGGACGCGATTTCGATGATTTTCCAGCAACGGGACCAACAGCAGCGCGAAGAGGCCGGTGGTGCTTCGGCGAGTGGAAGTGGTTCCGGCGGTGAAAGCAGCAGTCGCCCACTGCCTACCGGGAGCGACGAGCCGATGGACACGAGTCCACCGGCAGCGGCACCGGGTGCTGATGAAGCGGCGGCCGCTCCGATGGGTGACGACCTGGGAGCGCAAACACAGTCGCAGCACACGAGTATCGCGGCACGCATGGGACGGTACCGGACGGAGCTGGAATTGATGCGCGAAATGGGTCTCGCTGACACCGAAAACAACCTACAGGCGCTGATCGTGTGCAACGGAAACGTGGAATCGGCTGTGAATCTCGTCCTGAGTTGCATGAACAACTGAGAACCGTCCGACTGAAGGCGGCCGTCTCCCAGGTGACTGAAAGCGTAGGTTTAATAAAGGTTACTCGATTTTCGGGTACTCCACTCGTTGCTAAGGAAGCGATAACCGATACGGAACGCTTTAAATAAAGCACTGTCATGAACAAAGCCGCGTTTGGCTGGAAAAATCCAACTTCGTGGTGGTCAATAATTTGTGTCAAAACCCGAAACAGTATCGGAAAGCGACTCCCTAATTAGAAGCTATCGACGATGCCCTTAGGTGTTCAACGATTGTGGCCCACTAACAGTCACTGCACAGTTTTGTTGGTTCAGTTTGTTCTTTTATTCTTTGAGTAATTGATATGACGTTTTCCGTGTTTCGTTCCCTCGCAAAACGTGTGTAAAACGTACGGAAGCATTAATAAATCGGGTAGCTAACGATCGTAGCTGTTGTGCCGGTTTGGTTATCGTTGCGAACAGTAATTGTTTGTTTTGCGTGTCTCTAGTCTACTTTCGTCTAGTTTATTCGTCGGTAGGTATAACGGTTGAATTACGGCCCGCACTGAGCGCTGCGGTATTTTCGAGTTCAGCTTGTAAAGTTCCAACACGGTTAATTCGCTGTGTGTAAAAGTGTGTATATCGTCGAAAAGGAAAAAGAGAGTGTGTGGTCCATTCGCTCGGAGGAAAGTACTTCGTTCGGATCGGTAGTGACGTGTTAGAGTAAATGGTCAGCATAACGCTGTGTGGGAATACTTTTGAATGGAAGTACAAACAACGCGTGTTTCGAGCGCTAGCGACCGTTATTCGCCTAGAAGTACTGATGGCTGGTGATACTTAAAATGAGATTATTGTACGGCTTCTTCTCACGCACCACATCGTTCTATCGTCCCTGAATATGCCGCTTCTCAGCCGGTTTACGTTGTCCAAAAAGGTCCTGCGCAATCGTAAGCTACCCTCCTCCATACGTTTCTAGTTTCCCATTCTTTTAATACAACTAGCAACTAATTATTGATAGTAAAACATGGATTGCAATGCGTGTCCACTACGCAACTCTTACCAATATGTACAACAAGACTCGATTTAAAACGACAAGGAGAAAAGAACTACTAAACATAAGGAAGAAAACGGAAAACTTGGCGCTGTCTTAAGCAATCCGCGTGTGATTCGGCTCTTCGATCGAGATTAAATAAGTGCAGAACGGATCCCGTACCCTGTTGTCGTGTTCCTTTCGATGCCCGTTCTGTGTCGATTCATTCACTTTTCCTGTGTCCACCGCTCACACGCCATCGCTTGTCTTTTTTCGCACCGATTAGCTCTCGGTTTGCGGTTTTGTTGTGCCACTTGTGCCTACTTCTATTAAATACTTTCACCCGTTGGCCTTTGCACATGCTTTCTACACGGTTTTACACACACTACACTGCTATGTTTGACACGTTTGGCTGGTTCAGGGGGTCCTTGGGGGCAACTATTCGCTTTCGTACACAGTGGACATTATATTTCTACTACTACGCGCGCTCCCCGTGTTTTTATGTCCTTAGAGCTCTTTATGTTGATTCTTTTAATGATGTTTTTTTGATTATATTGGGTAAGAGTTTATCGCTTTTCCACCGAGAAAGCCTTTTTGCGATTCAATATTCTAAGTCGATCTTTTTATATGCATCAGTTTTTATGTCGTGTTTATGGAAATCTTTTTCATCGTATTGGTATATGTTTTTCTTGGGTTCTACCCATTTGGTAAGGAGATTTCACGCATGAGATTAGTGTGGGGGTATACGTAAGGAGGTTTACAAATTTTGTTTCATCTCGTTTAAACGTCCGCTTACGCAGATTCTGTTTCGTTCAATATTATTATAGTCATGGGACACGATTTACTTTTATCCTATTTACCTGCAGGGCTTACGGCCGCCGCTCTGTTTAACCTTTATCGAGAGGGGAGAACCAGAGGTTACAGGTTTACAGTGATATAGGTTTTACAATGTTTAAAACGCCCTCCAATATACATTCACACATAGCACTAGAGCACCGCTGAAATGGACTATGGCCACCATTGTCAAAACAACATCATACGATCGATCAGCATCTATCATACGTCGCTAACGCTATGATACTCCCCCCGGGTATTCGAGCTACTGCCTTTCGGCTTCAACATTGACCAAGCTTTACTGGCGACAGACGCTGAGAAGTGCGTTATGCGGTCCCCGCGGAGCAGCTTCCAAACGTTCAAAACGCTTTTGGTTTGCAAAACAAGCCGCACGCAACGCAACTGCCGCAACGTCTTCAGTGCCTGGGCCTGGGTTAAGTAGTAATTACAACTGTTGTAGCACACTCAACTTGCCATTCCTTGCTTGTTGTTGAGAAAATAATGTAAAATGGTTGATCACTTGTCGCTTGTGTGTGTGAGCATCACACTCCAGACGCACGTCGTTTCAGGTTCACGTCGTTGCTGATGGAATTACATACCGGATTCGGCGATCCCTTCGTCATCTATCATCGGCCGGCAACCGGGAGTATCGGGGGAGAGAAACAAACAACATTCAATTAGTGGGCGATCGTAGATCAGTTCGACAATCCGTGTTCGGACGTTGGGATGCATTGCATGCCGTTGCTGCATCAGCCGCAACGTTTCAAATAGACAAACAAACGCGAAACATAACGACAAACATCATGCTGGAAAATTGAGGGGATGGTAACTGGTCAATCATCGTCAATTTGCTGAGATACTTTGGGACTAACATTCAGCTAAGTGTTTGTATCATAAAAAGGGTGCCAATGTAAAAACGTAGGAACGTGGGTGTATGAATGTTCTTAAAAGCAAGTGCACAAACACATTTTTTCGGGCAGTTTTTTTATCAACTCATTAATGTTGGAACATCATCATATTGGTTTCGTTTTTGAATTAAGCTCGATGGTAAACTACATAAAGTTACAAACAATAAAGCAGAGGTTAGTAAGAAGCACACAAGACAGTGGGGTTAAACATGTTCAACATTAAAACCAAGAATACACGCTAACTGGTAGGAGGTATACAGAAACGAAAGTGTGCTACCAACCCATTTCTCGAAGTTTTAGATACAGCTCATCGCTAATGCCATTACCACCACCAACGACCATACCGGCGGCAATGCCACTACCCCCCACGAGACGGTCGCCATTGCAGCCGCCTCCAGCGCCTCCGCCCGATGGCGATCCGCAGAGATTGTTATCCTCGTCCACGATCACAATGATGTCGTCGTCCTGCTCGTCTTCCTCTACCTCTACGTAGCTGTGGTGCTTGTACCGGCCCCCTCCAGCTCCAGCTGCAGCACCACCCGCAACGGGAACTGCAGCACCAACCATGGCGGCTGCCACTGCTCGAACATTGCGCTCGTTTCGCCGGTGCAACAGTAGCTGCCGCTGCTCGTGCGATCGTTCATCCTCCTCCTCGTCTTCATCGTCGTCCTCGTCTCGTGCCACTCGGCCTCCACCGTCGCCTGCCAGATGATCGACCTCTACGTCGTCGCCTTCGTCGGATCCGTCAATACCGTCGTCGATCTCCGTCTCGTCGTCCTTCGTTGTGCGATCGTCATCATCCACGCGCAAAATGATCACGTTCGAGGCGTTGCTATTTACATGGCTGTCGTTTTCGTTGATAGCGATTACGATGCTGCTCCGACCGCTGCTTCGATTGTCGCTATCGTTCTCCAACTGTCATCTTTCTTCCTTCCACAGCTTCCCACTGATCGTGGCCCCCGTTGGCGGTTGGTGGCCCGAAGGAAGATGCTGAGCTGGAGGCAGCGGTTGCTGCTGCTGCTGTGGTGGCAATTGGTTCTGTGGGTCGACGACACAATTAAGCGACTCTCCCTTGCCACCCAGCACGCTGCCGTCACTGTTGCAGAACACCAGCGATCGACGATCCTGTGGCTGATCCCCCCGGACGCCGGTTAGCGAACGGCGTTTGCAGGGACTCGACTCGTAGCCACTGTTGGCACTGTTATTGCTGTTCGTTCCGTTACTCCCGATCGATCGCTCGTCCATCCCGGAGGAGGCTGGATCGCGATCGTTATTGCTGGAGCTCGTGCTTGTGCTATTCGTGTGCTGCTGCTGCTGCTGCTGTTGCTGCAACTGATTATCACCGATCGGTACCGTGGCGACGGCGATCACTGTGTGCTGTTGTACTTTGGAAACTATCATCAACCCATCCACCGTCACCTCGACTTCCTCGTCTTCTTCTTCGTCGAGCAGCTCCTCTTCGGTGGTTTCTCCGTTGGTGCAGTGCCGCTGTTGCAACTGTATCTGCACCAACTCACCGCCCTCAATCGATCGCGGCCCCGATCCTCCTGCTCCTCCGGAAGAGGCCACACTGCGTCGGCGATCCAGCTCGCCGTTTTCAATCGCGATCGATTGCTCCGTTGTTCCGGCTTCGTCATCTTCCGGTCGATTCTCGATCAGTAGCTGTTCCTCCGACTGTTGGTCATCTCTCGGTTCTGCCGGAGGGTCACCGTGTCCAGCACAACACGACACATTCGACAGCAGCGGACATTATGGCGCCCAAGCAAAGGTGTAAGCCCAGCGATCGAGCCCGATGTGCAACAGATTGAACACGGTGCGCCACCAGTACCCGGGGATTGTAAGTGAAAACACGGTTAAGAGATCCAATCCAACCACCCGAAGCCCGTGAATGGAGTTGATACGTGTACGCGCACGAAGGTACGGCACGATACGAAGCCACAGGCAGTGCACAGAATGTTGGCGTTTGGTGAATGTTGCGTTTCGTGTTCGTTTGTTTTGTACAAAAGAAGCGCACACCCGAAGGTTTCGGGCCGTGGTTTTTATAGTTGAAAGTAGGAAAGTGAAGAGAAATGTAGAAAAACATCAATAGTAAACGCGATCGATGATCGAGGAAACACGCTATAACCGACCGTTCGATGGGGGCAAAGAAAGGGTCTAAGATTGGTCAAGAAAGTTACATCACGAAAACCACCTGGAAACTGGAACAGCCCCGGGGAAGACCTCCTTAAACGCAGGTCAACCGGGTCTGTGAATCACTGAGATGTCCGTATATCGTTTGGTTTAGCATACTTTCATCTGTTGTTTTTTTTTTGTTTGATTTTTATTGCATTGGTTTGTGACGGCCATCGGTTACCGACGTTCGGAGTCGGTAGTGACGGGAAAATGAAAATAGAAACAACAAAAAGTATTGAAAATAATTCAGAAAAATAGTGTAAAAGAATCAGAACGGACGATAACGGATGATGACACGGTGGAGATAAAGCATGATTTTCAAAGGAAACAAAAATGCGTAGAAAAACCCTATATTAAAGATTAAAAGTCATGTCCAAAAACAGCAGCTAGACACAGAATAGCATCCACGAAAAGGTCGAACGGTGACGCTTGAACGCAACATTTTTGTTAACAGAATTCACGTCACTCTACTCGGTACTCGGTTATTTGATTGATTAAATTGGTTATTTGACGTAATAATTAAAGAAGTTACGTTGTATTTGGTTGTTATCTTTTGTTAACTATAAGTCAGTAGGTTGCTGTTCCCCGAATAGCGTGGGACTTTCTCTTGGTTAGTGGTGAAATGAAGTTAATTGTAATTAAAACGTAGCTAAAGCAATGTTTTAGTCAAATTAGTCAGTGCATTTTAGTAATTGAACAAATAAACCGGATGGGCCACGTGTGAGTAAAGAAGTAGGGCTATAAAAAACAACCGATGAAAATCTACTAAACAGAACCGCAAGATAATCCGCGGTCGGAACCTCGCGGTCTAAAGAGGGATACTATCCGCGCGAACACTAGCCGATGAAAATTAGCCGTTAGCAGATGAATCTGAATGCTCTATAGGCGCCATGGGGACGGCCACACATCGGGACGCGTTAGATGTTTTCCGAGCGAAAGGCGACGAATGAGGGCAACGTACTGATTCACGCGAGGAAGGCTGCCCGTTGCCGCTTCACGTGAAACAATATCTCTTGCGGGCACCGAATAGTTGTACCGCTCATAGATAGATTCGTGAGGCGGATGCGCATTGGTAAGTTTTGTTACTCGCTTCATTGCGTATGGTTTGATCGCTCGGAACCGCATGCCCAACGAATACGTACCTTCGTAACCTTGATTGTCATGAATCTCACGCTCCGTTCCTTCTTTACCCTCGAGGACCACCAGCAGACATTGGTGGATGCAGATGTACTGTTGCTCGGTTTGCACCATCCAGACACGTTCTGTGAAAATGCAAGGCCAATTAACTTCCGGTGTATTTCAGCAACTTCGACTTCGAATGTACCTTTTCGCATTGCCCAGACGATACCAAAGATGTCGACATAGTCGGACACCTGTATCTGCTGAAGTATCCTATCGAGCGTAATGAATGTACCGGAGCGCCCAACACCGGCACTACAGTGAACCACGATGGGTCGCTGATCCGGTCCGACCCGTTCGCGGAAGGCACGCACGAATCGTGCCAGTGTTTGTGGTGGATTTGGCACACCGAAATCGGGCCACGTAGTGAAGTGGAAATGGCGTATGATGCGCTGCTGGTCACCCTACAGATTGTACAATAGCGCCGTGAAACACCCATTAATACGCCAGGGACCAGATTGCTTACCCTCGTCATCATGAACTCCGTGATGACCCAATCGGGATAGTGACTATCGTTGAGCAGCGTCACTTTAATGTCCCCGTAGTAAACGGGAACGGTGTCATGCGGCCAGTAATGGTCACACTTCTCGCGACCCTTCTCAAAGGTTCGCGTCAGCATAACGATCGCGCGCGAGTTGCTCTCCCAGCACATGCGCCAGAAATCATCGCGCGTCGAGTGAAGCGGACCCTGCGTCACAATAAACTCTCGTGGCGAGTTGTGACCCTAAAACGGGGCATAGTTAGAAGCAAACATCTCGAAATTAACCGGCTGATCGGCAGCTTACCGGCACATAGTTAGCGTTGATATAATCCGATCCTTCCTCGTCGTCAACCGGTTGCAACTTGAACCGCGAGTGGTCATAGGGTAAAATGTTGGTAAAACGATTCTTAGGCCGATTGCAAGGGAGGTCCGCGAATGTGCACGGTTGATCGCGACCGACATGCTTCAGTTCTTCGAACTCTTCACTAAACCTGTAGCAATGAGCAAAGAAGTGTTAGTACGTTACTCTTAGCCGATCGGGAGTCGGAAGGGGTGTTCCCAATTACCTAAAGTCAGAATCAGCCGACATCAGGCGATAGTGTTCGGCAAAGTTCTTCACCAGAACGGGACGGCTTGTCTCGATGGTGCTGTCAGGAAGCGACATATTGTCATTGGTCCGCTGTTCGGCCGTTTTCCGGCCCGTGTGACGTCGACGGCGGATAAATAGCACCACGCCGACCAGCATAAGTATCAGCAGCAGCGGAACGGTGATCGAGACGATCAGCGAAGTATTGTCTTGGGCTGAGTGGGAGAATGTAGCAACAATACATTAATTGAAGATCTTTGACGTAGTGGATAACATAGCAGAAAATCATGCAGGAAAAGATTACTCAAAGTAGAAGAGAACATGCGGGAAAATGATTCACCTTCTGGGAGATGAGAATACAAGAAACGGGTCTGAGCGGGACGTAAAGAAAAATAAATGAAACCATGGGGAGGAAATGAGGAAACGCTGTACAAAATGCACTCGAGACAAACGACTTGCAAACCAAAACAGAAAGAGAGGCGCTTACCATCCACCGAAAGAAGTGCAGCTTTGTTTGTTTGCAAAAGTAGAGAGAATGGTATACGAAATTGTGTATTGATAAATCGTGTCGATCGTTCGCACCGCTTAGTGCAACAAATGCCTACCTGTGCGGATCGGGTAACTCCAGGCCGTATCGGTGAACTTGTCCGGTGCGGTGAACGCTCTCACCTTCACATAGTACGTGGTGCCCGACTTTAGCGCTCCATTGCAGTAGCCCGTCTTCTTGGCGTCACAGTTCTCCGTGCCGATGGTGAAGTCTTCCACGGAACTGTTCTTGAACGGATAGTACGGTTCGATCACCTGATACGGTGGCCACACGCTGTACGACTGGACGTCACGCCAGCTGGGCATCTCCAGCCCGGATGCATTCTTCGAATCGTCCTCCGCAATGATGATCGTGTAGGTCGTGACCACACCGTTCTGGTCGCTAAAGTAGTGCTTACGGAAGCGTATCTCGATCGTCGTGGCACTGCTGCCGACCTCGGTGGGGACGACTTGCGTTTCCGGTTTGGGCGGTGCCAGAATGGGCATCTTCTGCTTCCAGATATGCTCCGGTCCGTATCCGATGGCCGTTTTCGCCTGGATTCGGAACACGTACGATTTGCCCGGCTGCAGGCCCTTGATGGAACCGCGCAGCTCGTTGGGCCGGAAGTCCTTCACCTGCGTGTGCTGCGAACCATCTAATCCGTACGTGATGGTAAACTGTCGGATAATGCCGTTCTGCTCGTTCGGTGGCAAAGACCACTCGAAGGTGATCTCGCTCGGCTGAATGTCGACCGGTGCGAACTTATCCATTCGCCCCGGCAGTGCTTCCTTCGTCTGGAAGTTGGCCGAAATGGGCAGCGAAACGCGAAGCACGCTCGACTCGGTACCGGAGCGGACCACGACGGTGAACGTGTAGTTACGGTGCGGCTTCAGGTCCGTGATGATGATGTGATTGTTGACGGTGTAGTTCTGTACGTAGTGCGAGTCGTTCATCAGATACTGTATCTCGAACGCCGTGTATTCGCCCTTCGGAATGTCCCACTTCAGGGCGATCCAGGTGTCGTTGATACCGGTTGCATCGAGCATCGTTATCGGATCGGGGAACATACGATCCTGGCGCTGGATCGGTTGACTGGACACCTTACCGCTCACGGTCCAGACGGTAATGTTGTACAGCCGGCCAGGTGTCAGCCCGGTGAACGTTACCTTCCGGTCGGTGTCGTTCGCTAGTTTCTCCTTGTCCGGAATGCTGGGATCACCGAGCGAGAAGCGGTACAGGTCAAACTTGGACGACTGCTGCGGAGTCGGCGTGTAGCTGAGCGTGACCGTGTCACGGGTGTGCATGTTGTTGACAATTAGCACCTCCGACTGGATCAGGGGCATGGTGCGCGTCTGCAGCTTCGTCACATCGCTCGTCAGCCCGTACGAGATGGTTTGTATCTTAAAGTTGTACATCACACCGGACATCAGATCACCGATCAGAAGGCGCACCAGCGGCGGTTCTTCGACAATCTTCTCGTCATCAGTCAAAGTGCCGGGATACGGTAGAACTGTAAAAAAAAAGTCGTGGGTTTTTATAGTAACCATCGACGTTAAAACCTTCCTTTCGACCTTTCATTTCTGTAGGTCGCTAGGTTAGATTCCGTATTTATTCTCTTCCACTTACTCGTGTTGGTTTCGGTGAAGTTTTTCATCGACAGCTGCTCTGGCTGTTCGGTTGGCCACCAGTTGATGATGTACGTTTCGACGCGTCCCTCGGGACGGGGGAATTCCAGCGTGATGTTGTTCGAGTCAACGAGCGGTGCAATGTTCGAGACCGGGTTGGGCCGCACGGTTTGATTGACCTGCTGCGGGTTCGGGCTTTCCACGCCGTAGCTTACGGTGTTCACCTGTATGGTGTACTTCTCACCCGGTGTCATGTCGGTAACGTCCGCTTCGGTTGCTTTCACCGACGGCAATCGTATCCACTGCTTCTCGCTTTCGGTCCGGTAGCGGATCGAGTACTCAGTGAACTCGGACCGTTCCGGCGGTTTCCAGTGCACAAGGACCGAGTTGCTCGTCACCTTCTCGATGGTCATGTTTCTCGGTGGGTTAGGATCTGTGGACGTTACGATTTTTGGTTAGCATTTTGATGAACTGCCCCAACGATCGTACTATATACTCACAAACTGCCTGGAAGTACGAGTGAGGTTCACTGCGCAGATTGTGGCTAACGGCGAACACCTTCACCTCGTAGCCCGCCCCGGGGTAGAGGTTCGTGAACACTAGCCGACTTTCGGTGGTCAGGATCGTCTTGCCATCGTTGGTGTCGTTGCGTGTGTACGTCACCTCGTACTTATCCTGCTTCGAGTTCACGTCGCTCTTCCAGCTAATGTTGAGTCCCTCGCGGATCGACTTCAGGTCTTCGATGATCGGTGACGACGGTCGCGTCACAACGAAGATGACCGTCTCGTTGGACTCCATCTTGCGCGAAAGGGCCTGCACCGTCACGGAGTAGTTCCGGCCCGGCAGGAGCGTCTCAAGGGCGAACGACGTCATGTTCGTGCTCATCGTGCTCGAGTCACCGTTGTTCGTCTCCAACTCGTGGTAGCTGATACGGTACTCGTCCTGCGTGCTCAGCTCGTCCGGCTTCCACGAGATGGTGATCACGCCCGTCTTGCTGTCGGTGTACGAGTTCATCTGCTTCACGGGCAGCGGTTTCAGCGTGACGTCACCGCTGGCCGGCCACGACGTCACCTTGCCGGACACGGTCTTCACCACCACTTGGTACGTTTTGCCCGGATCCAGCTTCTCCTTCCTTTCTTCCGGACCGTCCTTGAACTCGAGCCAAATGATGTTCTCGTAGTCGTTCCGCAGGACCACTTGCTGGCGGCGGGCAGTCGACAGGTTCACCTGGTACTTGTCGAACTCGCTGAAACCCTTCGGCGCTTCCCACATCACCTTGAACGAGTTTTCGGTGATGGACTTCTTGTCGAACGTCACGTTCAGCGGCCGAAGCGGCACCGTCCGGTACTGGGCCGTGGTCGGTAGCGATATTTCGTCCTCGGACATCGTCTGCACGGAAATGTTGTACGCACGGCCCGGCACCAGCCCCTTGAAGGCGGCTTGCGCCGGCCCGGGCGGTTCGCCCTCCTTCTGCACGTACAGGACACTGCCGAGGGCATCCGGTGGTTCGATGGACACTTTGTAGTGCGTGTAGATGCCGGCCGGGTACGGTGGCTGCCACAGCACCAGCAGGGTCGTTTCATTGCGGAACCACACGATAAACTTACCGGGTGTGTTCGGTTCTGGACGGGGAAAGCGACGGAACACACATTAGAGGCAAGTTTTTGGTAAATGTACAAAAATAACGAAACCAAAATAGAGCGGCTTGAATAAAACTGAAGTTAGTGATTAAATAACTAAAAATCTTAAAACAATACAAAGAAACAAACAAAAATATTGTTAATTAAGAATAAAAAAACTATAATCGTTCGGTTCAGTTATGCATTATGCACGCCGAGATTAAAAGAGGTTAGCCAATTAACGGTGTGAGTTTATCAGATGATCATCTAACTAGCTAATAAAGGCACTAAACTTGATTGCATTGCACTTTCATTAAACAGTAAAAGGAATGTTAAAAGTTAGAACCTAATTTCTCGACAAACTGGCACTAATTTACAAAGCAATTCAAGAAACGAATAAATCATCTGTAATTAGCCGCACGAAGGACTGCACAGCAGCATCGGTGGTCAACCTGATGCCCTTCTTCGGACGGGCACGATCGTAATGGAAGCTGGTGGCATGCTTGGAATGCATAACTGAGCGCGTCGTCCCAAGCCAAGAAAGGAAGATAGATAGACCCAGAAAAGAAGCTCTATCGCCGCGTGAGTCGTGCAGAATTACCTCGAAGAATCTTAATGTCCAGCAGATCTTTGTGCCGATAGCGCTCTGTGGGAGCATCATCGTCGACCGCCGTCACCACGTTAGAGCCATTAGTTGTTAGTAAGGTGCGTCCCCCCGCGCCGATGGTACCGCGACGCCAGTTGCAGACGGTTGTTAGTGCAGATTGTTAGTACCATCGGACCATCGGTGTGCGCGAGTGAGTGGTGACCGGTATACGCCAGTTTCGTGAACCATCATCAGCCATCATCAGGAAGCGGAATTTCCAACGATCGCGATCGCCAGTTACCGAGTAGATCGAGGGTTTTGCAAATATTTACGAAAATGTAAGTGTGTGTGTTGGGGTTTGTTTTCCGGATTTCCAAGTTTCGACGAGCGTGAGTACGTGAGGAGTTTGACAAATGTGTGGACCACCGTCGAAACCGGTCCCGACACAGCCGACGAGACATGGAGAGACCATCACCAATCAGCCAACCACCACCCATCGTCATCATCGTAGTATTAGAGAGCGGGCGGGTCCATCATCATTGAAGAGGTCGTCCGCGGTAATTCCAGACAGAGAGAACACGGGGAGAGAGAGAGAGAAACAGAGCGAGCGAAGCGTTATAGCCGGGTGAGCAAACAGCAGAATGTGAAGAAGAGAACGGACAAGGTGAGTTTAGTGGCCGGCCCGCTCTAAATGAATTTGTTAAAACATTATCCATTTAGTGCGGACAGCGCGAAACACAGGCTGGGGGAAGAACCGCAGAGTATGCACTTCAATTGAAACATCCGTTAGCCGCGGCGGGATGTGGCTGGACCTCAATCGAAGCGATTTTGCAAACGATAGCGACAAAGGCTGTGTGTGCGCGCGCGACTGAACTCTGGGTCCGGATTGGGATGCAGTGTCCTACATGATCTTGCAGGCCAAGAAAACCGCGAGAAGGAAGGAAGACGGTACTTTGCCGGTTCACTGCCGCCGCCGGTTCACCTTGAAAGCATCCAAACACCAAACAACCACGGAAATCCCCGTAGAAATCCAATTCCCCACATTCCGATGTTAGGCGTCGGCCCCTCCCCCGGTGGAGGGTGACTGACTGACTCGCGACGACTACTAGAAAGGTTTAGACCGAAAAGCAGGAAGCAAACCGGAGGCACTCTACAGTACTTGCTGGGCTAGTAGTGACCAAAGCACACACCACTCCAGGGGTTAGGCGGTCTGGTGTTTCTGCGCACTCTTGGAGACATTGATTAGACTACTCTTCAGATCACCACCGGCAACTCTTGGCCATCGATCGACTTACTCGTGGTGAAGTTGCGGCTCGTGTAGGCCACCGACTCCTTGCCGTCGTACAGCGTGTACGCCTGCACCTGGTAGGTGGCACCGGGCGTCAGGTCGCGCACCATGTACTGGAACTGAGTGTCCTCGACCGCCGTCGTGTAGTTGGTGGCGAAGCTGTCCGTCAGCCCGAGGATCTTCAGCTTGAACGACGAGTAGTTGCCCTGGGCCGGCGGGCTCCAGTTGATGATCACGTTCTTGCCGTTGCGCGGGATGACGGTCAGGTTGGCCGGCGGGTCCGGCGCCGTCGTAATCGACACCGTCCACGTCAGCCAGTCCTTGTGCGTGGAGTTGGTGTAGTACAGCCAGAAGTTGTAGCGCGTGCCGGGCAGCCCGTTCGAGAACTGTATCTCGTCGCCCACGTCCCGCGAGGCGATCGTCGCGTTCGGCGCCGGGTTGCCGATCGGCGGGTAGTAGTCGAGCCGATAGAACGAGTCGTCCAGACCCTGGTTGCCCGGGATTTCGATCACCAGATCGGCCCCGGCACAGATCTAGAGGGGGGAGAGGAAAAAACAGAGGAAGAACCAATCAGTCTCGCGTTGCATCACGACACATTCCACCGCTAATGACGGCGGACTCAGAGCGGTGCGCTCCCCGGAACCGGAAGATGTAATTTTCCTGTTATCTTACAAACAACTCGAGCGAGCTTCGAGGCCACCGGCCACAACGAGCGAGGCGCGGGGGTCCCAAGTGGTGCACTGATTACGGTAATTTTGTCATTGATCCAATGGCCGCCACCGTTGCGTGGTCGAAGAAAATGACCATTTTCTGCTTCCTCGTGCCAGCATCTTATCCGTACGCCAAAAGCTCATTAAGCGGCGGCGCATGTTTATGGTGGAGCAGCACAGATTATGTGCACCGTTCCGGGGGGTTTGTAGCTTATCAATCTAAGACGAACCGTGTACGAATCTCTTATGAGACCGCTACTCGAAAAGACGATATCAACCTACAACGCTCCGAAAGCATAAAATCGGTGCACACATAATGAATGTCAAGTTTACGATCGAATCAACAGCCGCTCGCCGTGGCGGGAAGTGGAACAAATTGCTCCAGAACATAACACCGCCCAGCCAACAACGGCAAACGATGGTTTAGAGAAACAAATGTTTCAGCCAGCCCACCGTCGCTCCCACGTCGAGGATCCCACACCGAACCATTTCGTCGAAAGGCTTGATCAGCCAAGGGGAAACCCAGGGCCGATGCGCGTCGGGGAGCTCGGTACAACAACTGCGGTTTGTAGAGCTTATAAAAGCAACACGACCGCCCCACATGAGAATGGCCGTGCACGAAGAAACATGCTTACGGGAGACAGAGAGGGAGAGCGAGCAGAAAGAAACATAAAATCGAAACAAGTGAAAAACATACCGCGCCACGTTAGTAAAAGTGAACCGAACAAGTGAAAATTGAAGGCGAGAGAAATGGGATCAAATGCAATGCACAGCCCGGGGGGCGTAACAAAAACAGAAATGAAGATCATGATGCATCGGCAAACGCTGCACCAGCAAAAACCCTTCAAAGAAGACCCTTTGGGTGGACCGAAAAGTGAATCGAAACGTGAACAACCTTAGCCAAAGCAAACAACAAAAAAAACGGCCACCACCGACGACGCGCCAACTTTCACTTCAATCGATTGAACGCATCACATTCGATCGATTTTCACTCGGCCGTGGTGGTCGATTTTGTGGCCGTGTGTGGCTGTGTGTGTGGCCATTTGGGGTACGTACGATCTGCCGGGCCGGGTCGGGCGTGCAAGAAGTGCATAAATTGAAAAATCCCCCATCGAGATGCCTGCCCGCACCAGAGACATCCGTACGTCCAAACGGACGATGCTCGTGGAAAAAAAGCGGAACACAAAACTTGTCTCTAGCGGGCCGTCGACATTGACATCATCGGTAGTAGCCCCGCCGGCGCACAGAATGGGGTTAAAATGGAAAAAAAGTTTTCCATTCGCATGCTGGCCGCTGGATTGGAATGCAAATGTTTCGCAAAACTATTCTCATTTGCATAGCGCATCGATAGTTGGTATGCTGATAATAGTAGGCCTGGCCTGCGGCAGTATCATCACCAGCGGTTGTGGGATATGAAGTTGCGTCGGGCATTGGCTATCCTCCGGTTGCATACATTTACTAACCAAGCTGTTTGAAGGAAGAAAATTGTGCGAAAAAGCAAACTGTAAGCGAATAATTTCCATTAATTTTTCCGTACTTCTTACATAGGAGTCGCTTCTTCCTTATCTTCATATTTAATAATAAAAATAATTCCAGAAGAAAGAAACACTTTTCTTTTTTGCCACGCCCGAGCCCGAATCCGGAGATAAAGTTGTTAAGAAATGCCGAGCACCATCGGTTTTTTCTTCTTGCAAAATAAATAGAAAGCAATGAAAAGCGCGGCGTTCAATTTTTGCAAATTGCACGAATGCCCGACCGCCATCCATCATCGAGGATGCGAAGATGAGAGGGCGCCGCGCGCGTTCCAGCAACCGCGAAGATAATTTGCTTGCCCCGAGTTTTCACATCAATCGATGATGATGATTGCGTGGTCTACCACCACCACCACCTAACTTACTTCCGGTGTTTTTTCCTTTCTTCTTTTCTTTCGGCTCCATGATCGATGGAAAAGCCCAAAACGAAAAACAATCTTCGACACGTGCAGCGACAGAGACGCTGAGGAGAGGAGCAAATAGTTCACCGGCAGTCAATGAAGGTTGGTTTCCACTTAGTGGGGTGCGGCGGGGCCTCTCTGCTGGTAATCATGTAATCAAATGGGTATGCAAATGAGCTTCCCACGTACGTCAAAGGCGGGCGGGCCGGTGGAGGAACACGCCCGAAAATATGCGGCCTCCACTCCCAACTGTCTAAACTACTAATGGAAATGTCTCGTACAGTTCCTTTTTTGTTGGCCAATTTTACGCCGAAATAAAAAAACATAGCAATGCCATTAAAAATGACGTTTCGCTAATTTGGACACATTCGGTCGGAGGCAACCTGATCCACTTTACCTGCGCGTGGGGAACAAATTCGTTTCGCTGTTGTCATTAAGAAACCACAGACCATGGATGTCTCATTACACATTATCGACTTACAATATGGCAAATTAATCCAAAAAATAGTTTCAATTGAAGGACATTTTGCAATAAAAAACCATAAAAGTATGGAGAACACTGATTAAGTACCAGCAAATCTTGAGGGACCGAACATTGATCGTCATATTTCATAGCTATTGCACACAGCAATATGCTGCTTCCCTTCAGACAAAAGAGTGTTCAAGGTAAACTTATTAGAAAATCTTTTTTTTTTTATGTAAAGGCGAAACGCTCATCATCAAGATAGATAATTCTTAAACAAGTCTTGCGGTTTGGAATCATATAAAAAACCAACATAGCAAGCTACTTAATAAAAAGGCTTGAACCACAAGAAAGCTTGCCACAGGTTGACCACAATGAAGGGCATATTTTTGAAGAAGTGCGAACAATTAATTCACAGCACAGGTGCCACGGCTTTGTTCTACCGGACAAAATAAACAAGAAAGGGTCTTTTCCAAAACATCCATAAAAAGGTTAGTATTTAATTTAATTTAATTCAATAATGCACCTCTCACTCAGCTAAAGCATATGACTTCAGCATTTTAAAGCCTGCAGTTTTATAACGATTTTAACAAATTTTATTCAACGATAAACCATTAATAACGAAATCCATTGAAGAAAAGTTTTACGTTTTCTCTAGAATTATCAGTACGAACAGTAACCATAAACCGAATAAATTCCAAGTATTTCGCATTGAATGGAACGATTCATACCGAGCGAAAATGTGCCTTGTTGTGGTTAAAGACGCTTTTCCTCGAAAAGCCGTCATCAGTGTTACTGATTGAGAGTTTCCGAGCGTGCGCGCGATACAAAAAGCTCCTTTCCATTGATGCTCGCTTCGCGCGTAAAGCGCAGAATTGCAGCAGAATGTTGGTAGATTTTAATTGCATACCAAACTCTGTCGCAACACCGGCGGAATTGCAAAACCGGCGGCTTACTTTCGCGCACCTGATACTACGACTCCGCATTGCTACTCCGGTCCCGGGCGCCAATCAGTTTTCCAATTCATATCTTCGTATCTTGGAAAACGTGCCCCGTGTGGCGCGCGCGCGGCTGTTTGACTAGAAAATGCTGTCGACGTGGCGAAATATGTCCGTCGCGAGGGTCGACAGTGTAATCTACTAGCTCGCGCGCGCGCGCGGCTGCTAGCTTTTGCTCGGGTGCGCCCCGTGTGTTTACGCGTGAAAACCATGCTGCGATTATGGCACGTGCGGCCGTCCGGCTGGCTATGATAAGGAGTTGAAACGGTTTACATTGCCTCACAGAGAGCCCCCGGGCACCCGGGGTGGTTGAGCACTGTCCAGCGGTCGCCTCGTTTCGAAAGCGACTCGCAACTCAACCCCACCTGTGGCCACGCAAAAAACGCATCCGCCCGCAGTATCCAGTAGCATCGACGGTTGAACACGGTCGTACCAATCGGCGGCGCTGTCAACGTCGCGACTATTGTTCCGGTCGCATCGATCGATTATTTTCGCGTTCCCGCGGCTCCGCGGACGGATGCACTTTTCGCCGTCGCTGACAGGCTCGTTTTCGGCCATCGACCATCGAATATTCAGCGCCCTCCCCCGATTCGATTCCGTCCAAATGGCGAATCAATAAACCTTAACGCACAGTATTTGCCAGAGAAGCGAAAACAACAACCAGAAAACCAAACTCTCATCGAGGGGCCAGGACCGGAAAAGCGAAAGCTTCCGGCACAGAGAGATGCAAACCGGGCGATAGGCCCGGGTTTATGTATAATAAATTAGATTCGAACCGCGGGGGCTGCACTGCGCACTACTCTTCGCTTTGCCGAAATGATGTGTGTGGAAAGTTTCGCCAATTGCGCCACTAATATGCTTTTTAATTATTTGCAAAGCTCGCGAAAAACGTAAGGGGCCCCTCCGCGTTCGTGGGCCCCCGATTGCACATCCAACCCGGGCCGTTGCAACCGTCGTTCTGCGTTGCAATTATTTCGGCAAGGACGCAAAGATTTCACCTTCCAATTTTTATAGAAAGTCTAACCCAGCCGACCCAGTGGCCGCCGGTGGTCGGTGTTGATTTACCGAGCCGCTGCGAACCATGCTGATCAAGCACGTCACGCACGGAGACGATGCATCGGCGGTGTGTGGCCAGTTGACTGCAAGCGCATTCATGACCGTCACTAGTGCACGACCCGAGCGCACCAATTTGCTCGAACTCAGATCACTGTTCTCGGCAGCACTCGGTTTGGAGAGCTGGCAACTGGCCAAACGCCAAGGGTGTGTCGCTCGTTGCGCCAAGACCGCGCTGGTGGGCATTGCGTAAAGTCCACCCCCCACCGCCAACTCTCGGGCCAACCGGCTAGGCTAGTCCGACTAAACGCGGGCGGTGTTTGGAAAGTGAAATTAACCAAAAAACTAAAAGACCCACTTTGCGTTCCCACCACCGCCCAACGATGGTGGTGGACTTAATTTGTGTGCTGAATCGTAGCGATCGGCTGATTGAGATAGACACGCCAGCCAGAGTTGAATGCAGCTGCCGGTGTGGTGCAACGGCAGGAGCTGCACTGCACTAAGTAAGTGTGCGTAACATACAGTGACGGGTCATCTCGGGCGATTTGTGGCAACGCACCGACGGTGGCTAGAAATAATGACTCTCGTGGTAGTTAGTTCGAGTCGCGACCCGGTTAACCGGTGCTTATGCTCCCATGCACACGGTGGTGGTGGTGGCGGACACACTGTCTTCAACGTTAATCGGTCCGCTAAAGAAACGACAACGGGCCACAGGATATTGGTGATGACCCTCAGCACTTGGGGCGATTACAATAAGGATTTCTTTCTGGAGGACCACAAGACTCCAAGATATCGAATCCTCTATTGTTGGGACATTATTCAAGTATTAGGTGTCACGCAAGACGAAGAGACTGGGCCTTTGGAGCTCAACTAGAAACGCCCAGTCTTAATGGGCTATATTTCGAAATAGCCAACTCTTTTCGAATTCAAGTAACCCTTGGGAGAGTCGATGCAATACTGTCGTTAACATTAATGCGATTATGACATGGTCCCGTCATCGTCACAGTCGTCATCCGGTGGTCCACCTTAGTTCTTGGGCAATACTGCTGTTGGGCAAAAGTAGATGAAAATGTCCCACGCATCGAATCGCCGTGTAGCCTCGCCCGCAATTGTAATTCCCATTTGCGACATTAATTTATTCCATTATCGCAATTTGTTGGGACTCGTTTTGATGGGTAAATTGTGTTAAGGCGCTGTGGTCCGGCGACAAGGCATTTTAATGAGCTCGTGGGATGTATTTCTCGATGGCTCGCGTTTGTACAACTGACACCCCGACGGATGGGCTAAACGTTATGTCAACACGTGCTTCTCGAGCGCGCGTGTGCATCGATCGACAACATCAGTGACAACATCATTTCGCGATCGCCCGGTGGAACTGAATCATCTCCCGGGCCATGTGACAAACAGCCGCTAACAGAACCCCGTCAGCGGTCAGGCCGATTAATGGCGCGTTAAAAATACAATCCGCCGACTTCAATTCGCTGACGGTGTGGAATAAATAATCGGCTGTCCGTAACAATTATCAACTCTCGCGTAACAACTTGCGACCAGGGCGAGACCATCGAAAAGGCGATGACGGATTCGCGAATTTCGTCACATTGGCCATAAGAAGTTGGCTCACATGATTCGATTTTTTTTTTTACAGAAACACACCAGAAACGAGAGACCACAGTGCAAAAGTGGACATTGTTGATATGGATGGCTATAAAATGTCTGTCGTAAAGCGAACGTTAATCGAAATGCAAATCTGCTGCCGAGGTACGAAACAGGGGCTAACGCGTCGAGCCCGAGACGTCGGATTTGACAAACAACACCGGAGGACACATTACCCAGCGAGCGGTGCGCGGTGCCCCCCCTCGAGTGTCGTCTGTCCGGAAGTGGGCCAACATCCGGGCGCCATTCGCTGGTGTCGTGAAATTTCCGACAGTGAAACGTGACGACCAAGGATCGTCGTCAGGTTGCGACGCCGGTTGCGGGAGAGGCGCGATGATAGTTATTTCGCTGAGGCCACAAAGTTATTTGACCGTTTGAGCTCTGCAGCGCACAACGCACGCGGGTGCCACCCGCCAATTCCCTCGATGGCAGTTGTGGCGAACTTTGTTATAATTTATTTCGATGTAAAAATGGATCCTCACCAACCCGTTGGGGTCTCGCTTGTGGTGGAGAAAGAAAAAGTGAATCGTAATGGCAGGTGAGCATAAGTTTATGGGCAAAAATAACAGAAAATCGTACGAAACGGAAACGGTCATAAAAGGGTGTTCGTTCGTAAAGGCGACCAACAACTCATTATCGGTATCGTTGCCGGAAGGTTGCAGGACAAATAGCAATTGAGTTAGTCGGGCCAAAAGATACCAAGCTGCCATTTTGATTGGAAAGTACAGAAAGTTCATGTCATGTCGGCACATTAATAGACATTCATTTACTTCATAGATTGAATACTGCTATGGATAACACACGACATTGAAGCTATACCTAAGCTTAAGCAATCTTAAACAATCAAAACGGATATTCAAGCGGGATTTAACGATCAAAACACGAGCACAGAAATGGTACACCCAAAGTTTTTAACAAAGTACGAAGACTGTGTAATTGTGGAGCTTACTTGAAGATTAATTTTGGACCCCACCGCCAGGGCAATAGTTCTGTTAGTACCAGCTACATTGAGTTCTAAAACCTAATTTATGTTCGTTTTGCTTATGACACGGATACTTGAAAGACATCACCTGCTGCAACGGGATTGATTTCGTCGAAAAAGCCTTCAATTACACCCAATCGAAAACTATTGGTTAATTATTGAATGGCAGTGGAAAAATGGACAGTGACAAGCGATGCTACGGAGATCAATAAACAAAAGCGTTTTCTTCAGTCTATTTCTATCTCTTATTATTTTCTCCTGAGAGGACAATAAAATATCTTTCTTATAAGAACTTGAGAACTTTAGAGCTCGATTGATTTGTCTCTGTCTCACAAATGACCCTACAAAATGGTGGAGTCACTGATATCTTTGATATTCCATCAATATCAGGGAGGTCTCCAGTTGTCCAGGGCTTCCGAGCAGCAGTTCTTTCATTTGCCTGACGTATTGCTCATCAAGTAATCGGTCGTCTTTGCTCCCTCAAACCTTTCTCTACACTCATTAGACAGTGTATACCAACCAACATAGATCGAGCATATGGACAGAACAACTGCTAAGTTGTGGCAAAACATGTCTAACTGGTCTAACTGGTGTTACCATCACACTCCAAAGTACGATAAAAAGGATCTCGGATCGACCCCTTCCACTATAGCTTCTTCCTGCAATTCTTCAGTAGCATTCCGTAACATCGCGTCAACCCATTCATTGAGACAATGTTTTTACTTGGCATTCCCCGGCGCGATACGTGTCTTCTGTCTTGCCAATGTTTACGCTGCGGACACGATAAGCGGGGGCTGTGGGTCCAGTCTGGCACGGACCATTTCTACTACTTTTTACTACGCCACTGAATCAGGCGACCGTCTGCCGTGTACCCGCGTGCCACACAGGAGCAGCAGTGCCTCTGCAGCCAGCCAGTCAGAGGGGCGCCCTATAAGGCAAGCTGGTACGATGCAGTGTGCATTCGAGAGGCCACCACCACCACCACAAACATTCGTGCAGAACCCACGAATCGGTTGGTTGGAAATTTAAAAAAAAAATGGAACAAATCTAGAAAGAAACAATCACGCTAGACGCAACAAGGAATGGCAAGGGTTGACGGTCACACGGCGGCACGGCGAACGGGGTTGATGATAATGGTAATGATGATGAAGTCATAAATCAGCGTGAATTTGTACGGGCGGGCGCCCAGGCGACCACAGAGCACACGCCTAACGGATTCGACCCCGGGGTGTTATCTCGTTCGACGCATCTTCACCTTCGCGCGCAAGTGCGCTGAGAACACTGCGAAGTCCCGACGTCAGAGAACGCGACACGTGGGATGTAGAGTACAGCGTTTCGTTTTTTTTGTTCGCAACATTCCCAGCATCAACCCATCATCAGCATCATCATCATCGTTCGTTTCTTATTTCACCTTAGCACACCGAACTCTGCCAGCGTTTCCCTTTGATCTCGCAGTGATTACGAATGGTAGCGTTCTGCTGGTGGCGCGCCTCAGCAAGCATGTAATAGTCTGAAACAGACCACGAGCAGGAGAGAGATCGAGAGAGTGCGCGTCTAGCATAAAACAGGCACACACTTCTTAAACATAACCAGCAACGGTAGCAGCATACATACAGCAAAAAAAAACTGTCTCGCACCACCCATTCGAGTGCCCACCCGCCCGTGCCCGTGGAATCGTTCACTCTCCCATAATTAAGTAACACACTTGTGCGCGCGGCTTTAATGTTGCGTTAAAGTGTCCGTTTCTTCGCCGATGGGACGACCATAAAAAAGTGGAACCTCCGCACTTAGCGTTCTGCTTACTGCTTTCTCCCCGTTGGGCCACACCACGTTGCATCGCCGCGGTCACGTGCAGCCGCCATTCCGATGGGCGACTCCCGCTGCAGTCTGCGCGCCCCTTATTGTCTCATGCACCCGTGTGTGTGTGTTCATAACTCCGGAGACGGGGCGGACAGGCGCGCATCATCTTCCGCCGGCCCACTGTCGATTGTTACCTTGGGCGAGAAGACAGACAGTGTGTGTGTGTGTGTGTGTGTGCCTCACAAGAGCGAGCCGGATATGATTATAATGATGAGTAGGCGAGAGCAGCCGGACGGGGATGGCAAATTCTGGTCCGCCGGGCGCCTAGAATGAGACACAGACGATGGCCAACTTGAAAGTTCAAGGACCCGCCCCAAACGGTCCACAACCGCGGCGCGTCGTATCCGGGTTCTGCTCCTGGAGCTCGCTGCACTGCAAAATTGCATCCGGTTTGCGGCGCATCCCGACTGGGGTCTTCACTGTGTTCACTCTGTGTTTTGATGGATGAGGTGCATCGCCGGCGCTCAAGATCGAATCGTGCCCTTGAGAGTGTGTTGACAGAGTGTCCCCGGCATGCCGTTGACATCCCGCAGCCGCATTATGCTCGAAACGGTCCGAACAAAGTAGAGGCTGACCCAGAACAGCCACGACCACGATTATGGGAAGCCCCAAATTCATAATGAACTTAACTCTTGTTCTTGCAAAGGAACCGAAAACAGGTTCTCAAGCGATCGATCGTAAATGTCGATGGATCAAGAGGAAAACGCGAAGCAGAATGAACGATAACATCAAGATTACTGAGCCATGTTGGCCAACACACAGCGGGAAAAAAAATCACAATCCAGTTGGGTTGCGCTGATGCAAAGGTCATCTCGTCATCTGGCGACTGCCTGGGATACCTTCTCATCCATCCAATAATTACTTCGGCACTTTATCAGTGAAATTAATGAACCCATCAAACGTCAATTACTGTCAGCGTCACTGGCTGCGTGAGCGCCAACGTCAGGAGTTGCTAATTCCACGTAAGCCTCAATTAGTACCGTTACGAAGGCCCACCACCAGAGAAAGACTAATTTTGAAGGCGTTCTCCTACGGACCACTGCTTCTTTTTTGCAACAAGTTACCACCCGGAGGCGCGTACGGAAATGAAAATGTAGTACCTCTAATCCGTCAACAAATTGGCCGAACATGACCCCGGACCGAACCTCGGCCGGTGTAAGCGTCGGCAACAAACGGGCAACTATATTTTGCATGCATATGCTAATGAGCCCGATTAAACGCTGGCCGGCGATGTGCAGGCCAGCGCCACCGGCCGGGCGGTGACTATAAATCAAAGATTTACATCCCTTCGGAGGTTCCCGGCGGCGAACTAACCGGGGTAACACCTGAGAGGCAGCGCATGGGCTTCCTCCCTGACCATGTGGCATATGGCGGCGGCAGCGTGCAACTAATTGATAGTCTACCTGGGCCCTGAACCGGACCGCGCAGGAGCTCCACTCCGGAGCGCCACGGAAGCACCGTAAGCCGAGTAACCGGAGCCACGGAGGCATTAGAGAGAGGTTCGCGATGGAAGGATAATTTATCATCCTTTCAGCGCGGACGTGACACGGCGCGACTTTTAGCGGTAGAGGGAGCCATTCACATATCTCTCATAATTCTCCCTCACAATTCGAGGCGGCCCGGCAACGGTAACGTGTAAGACCTTGAGGTCCACCCGATGACGACCATCCTTTCCAGTGGATAGCCGTTCGAGTGAGCCATCCGTTTGCGTATACAATCTTGCACCCTCTGTCTACGGGGCCGTTTCCAGTCGTCCGAAAGAAGTGCTACTTTCTGATATGTTCTGCTGAAAGCTACGCGCACAATTAATGTGCAGCATTGTCTCGAGACTATGACCGGTTCCCGCCTATGCAAGATAACAGTTTGTATGAAATTTGACAAGCGAAAAGTGTCGAAGGAAGACCAGCCGAGCGAGATAGGATTACCAGACATGCTGCTGCGCCCCAGACTGGGGCGTAATGAATGGGCCCACACAGAAACACCCAACGAACGAACGAACGAACGAACGAAAGGGTCCTCTGGAAATGGCGAAGGATAATTTTACTATGACTCCAACGGTACATCATTTGCAGCGTGCGGTGTGGTGTGCCTGCCGACGATAAAGCGCCATCATCCGCCACTCCGGTCTACACGTGGTCGGGGCTGTATTATTGAAACGTGGCACCGACCAACGGGGGCCGAATCAGAAACCGGAACCGCTGCCGGGATGGGGCGGAGCAGTGTTGCGCAAAGGGTTCGTTTCCTTGGCGACGATTCAACTTTTTCGACCCGCCGCCGACGGGCGACCCAATCATATTCGTTCGTCCGGGCTCTCTCGGTCGGTCCGTACATCATCATGCAGTCGGCGAGGGCAGTCCTGGGGCCGTGGAAACAAACGACCGATTTCAGGGACCGTGTGCCCTGTGTGTGTGTGTCGAGCTTTAAAATTATCCTCATCGAGGCCACCATATGGTGGTGGGTATAGCATCATTCGTCGTTCTCCTGGGCCTCCGGGGCGCCTAGCAGGGCGCCCCGTAACAATGTCAACCATCAGAGCATAAGAGTAAAAGTATCCTTGATTTTGAGCTTATATACGTTCCTCATTGCCACCCTATCACCACCACCGCCACTGTCCCTCTCCGGCATAGGACGATGAATGGGAAGAGACCCGAACGTCGGCGCGGAAAACTGGCAGCGCTGATGGCAGCGCCAAAACGAAACCGAAAGTATCGTGTCTCCGCCGGTGCGGATTTGGTGCTCTTTTCGGCCATTTTCATCATCATTACGATTGCGCCGTGGCGAGGCGAGGCGAGGTACCGGAGTCGGAGGCGAAGAAACAGTTGAATTTAATTTAATTCAGTGTACGCCACCGCGTAACTACGCTGGTGTGATCGTTGCGCAACAGACGCACGCGAAGGTGACTGAAATGGAACACGATATTACTGTGTATAAAGTGAAAACTTTTGGCGGACAAAAACAGACAACACACAGGGGCCGGGTGGAGATCTGGGGGCGACTATTGGGGATTTACTTTAAAGCCGCCAGCGCCTCGGGAAACGATCGGTCCCCACTGAGAACCGGATCAAATGCAGTGGAAAGCATAAAATGCCATAAAATGCATATGCCATTTGCTAAACCTGTTCCCTGATGAGCATCCCAGATCCTACGCTGTCTTTCGCTCTCCATCTCCATCTCAAGCCGGCTGCGTGACAATCAGTCCCGGAGTCCGAACCCTGGATACCGACTGCTCCATCAGCGGGGCTAACGCTGTCTTTAGGAGTTCCCACAAACAAATGTTAAGAAAAAGCCCAAAAACCTTTTCATATATCCACCGAAATGTCTAGAGAAACTCCATTCTCGACATGGGGCTCCAAAAGGACAGCCGACAACACTCCGGGGTGATCCCCCAGAACCCCATCGGACGGGATAGCAACTAGCGGCGAGCAAATGAATGTCGACGGCGAAAAAGGTCGCCGTCGCCAAGAGGCGAAAACATAAAACTTGCCCGACTGGTTACCGAGGGCGTGGGGATTTTCCAACACACGGAAAATAAGCTCGGCTGGCAATATACGCCGCGGACGCCAACATCACAGCATCGGGGGCGAGGATCATCGAGTGGGGAAGCCACCAGAGAGAGCGCGACAGAGAGAGAGGGTCATAGAAAGAGGGTGATCGTGTGTCTTCGATGGCAACAACACAACACACAGCCACCCTGCTCTAGTGTTCGTGAGTTGTGTCTCCGTGAGTCATTCATTGGAACTTTTCGGATGATGTCTGCAGAGTTTAGGCAGCAGCATGCAGACACCGAAGCCCTCGAGCTATGTGACCTGCTGCGTTGTGGCGCGGCAGAAAAAGAGGTTACGTACACGTGGGGTGGGTTGCGATCGGTGGGGGGCTCAAGGCGCCGTTCCTTTCAAGGTTCTCCTCGAGCGCGCGCGAGTACGCTCGCGCTCGTAGTCCTTCTTCTCGGGTGCCGCTTGGTCCACAAGAATATTTAAATGCAAATTGCCACCGAAAGGTCCACAATGGGCGGTTAGGTGCGATGGCTGCCTACCAGCTCCCTTGCCCGTGTGAAAGGACGCCCCTACGAGAAAGCATTCGCCACCGACGAGAAAACGAACCGAGAAGAGCCGTCCGTTCGGACGAACGGATGGCGCTAAAATCAACACTGGAAGAGAATCACCCCGGTTGATGCTGATATGCGCCGATGACGATGATGACGATGTACCAGACCCACCCAGGAACGCCGCGGCACCGATCGGGAGACGATGGAAAATAGGCTCCTACCATGGAAGGGTTGACATGGTTCGTGAAATTAGCACGACAAATATGTCGAAGCAACATTCCCATTTTGGGTTGCGGTTTCATTTTGGACACCGGACGTTCTTTGCACGCGGACAAAATGCCGGTCCGCATACCCATACCCTGCTGGCCGTTGTTTGCAACATTTTTCAACGAATAAAAATCTAATCTTGGGATCGTCTTGTCGTCTTTTCCCAGTTGCTGCTCACTTTTGTTCTCGTTCCCCAAAAAGCGCACTTAAGTGACGTGAAGCAGCAGCTCCGGGGATAGACCCAGGCCTTTCCAGCTCGTGAATGAAACATTCATAAATTTACCGTCACTTTCCATCAGCAGCCACGGCGTGACGGCCAACTTGGGAGAGGAATTTGCTAGCTTTTAACACCTCCTTTCGCCTCGCTCGTGGCTTCTTCGAACAGCGCCCACAACGCGCTGTCGGATCGTCGTCTGCGAAAAGCTTTTAGTCGCCCACCAAACACCGGGGAACGGCGTGGCGCATGTCAAATAGCAGCACCCAAAAAAGTAAATTACTTTAAACGGTTTGCGGCGTCGTAGGCGCGTTGGGGAATAAATGTAATTCAACCCAAGCCCCCCCCGCGCGCCATGGTGCGGTGCGAAGGGTACCCAAAGGAGAGCACGTGCCTGCAAAAGAACGCAAAAAGTTTTTGTTTTTCAGAATTAAAAAAGCTATAGAATGTTACGCCTCCGTGCGTTATTCATTGAAAAGTGAACAACGCCAAGAATCAACATGACTTGATGACTAATCTTGTCTTTATAAATATTTATCACACCATATCCAAAAGATTAGACACTTACGGCAAGTTCCACAACGTGTAAATCGGATAAGTAAAATCGTACGATAACATTTGAAACAAAAAAAGCAGCTTACAACTATTTCACATACATCATCTGCCAGGTTGTGAAAATGCGCGTTAGAGTCGGCCCATGGCGCACATGTTGCACTTTTTTTGCGGAGCGGACACGACTCCAATGTGGCCGCCAAAGCAACGCGCGCGATTTGGCTCATCAGACTTGCTGATGGAAACCGGGCCGGGCGCCATAACGCAGGTCACGGATTGCTTGTGGCCAGCGTGAACTGCACTGCACGCCACACGCATATGCCCATAAAGATTAGCCCCGGCACCACGGCCACCGTCACGCCGGACCGTGTGGAGGACACGTCGGTTGGCAGCAGAAAGCCTCCCGCCGGGGAGGCACACGTCGAACGTACTCTGAACGATCGATCAATCGAACCAAGGCCCGGGACCTTCAGCATGCTTCACTAACCCCCGAGAGGCCCCTCCCCAGAAAGAGGGTCTAGGAAGGGTTAAGTGGAGGGTCAAGAAGACCTTTGCCGGAACCTATGGAGTGTGGCTGTAACCTTCCGCTAGAGTCAGTTCCAGGACCCGAATGGCAGACCTCTTCGCAGCGGCCGATGCCGTCGCGTAGAGATGTAACGTCTTTACAACATGTGCGAGGACAAGACACTTCTAAGGACTCCCGACCTGGTGCGGTTCGAATTACCGGTCTAGGGTCGGACCGGAAGCTCAGGTTGCACACCAGCAGAACGCGAGCGGCATTTGAAAGCGTCAAAGTGGATTTGATGCGTGAAGCGTTTCAAGTAACAATTTGAACGATGATTTCCTTGATTTATTTTTCAACAGAACGGGTCCGCGTGTCGGGCGGGTCCGTTCTGAACGAGAGCACACCATCCACAACCAAGGCCTACCTGGGACGTGGAAAGGACACGGGGATCCATCAATCTTGTCACATGTCAAACAGACACATGGCGGAGGCTAATAGCGTATTGAGTGAGCATTTAACTTCCGGGAAGGTACATACTTATAGCTTCTGAACCAGCTTAACAACATTCCCAAACAACGTGAACCGGAGTGATGGTGCGCAACAATTAATTAGCGCCCGGCCACACCTTGATTTACTTTTCGGTGGGTTTTTTGTCGTTGTCAAACTTTGTTAATTCAACGATTCCAACACGGAGTAAGATTATTAACGCCCCCGTTGGTCGGAAAAACGAAACATATTTTCATTCCATCCCGTTACTCCCACGGCGGCCACCAGACAGGCCGAGGCTGCCCACGGAGAGTTGCCCCGGAGAGCACCGGAGTTCGGAACATCCCAGCTCCCACAGTATAAAACGCCTCGTCGTTGGTACTTTTCTTCGCCCAACCATTTCTTGCGTCACTTGCAGATGATTAAAGTGTGGGAGAACTCCGTAGGCGGACGACGCCCCTGATTGCGCACAAAGTGTTATATGTTTCAACAAATTTATCCTTTCAGCTACTGCCTGCCTGTTGACGGCAATCGGCCATTGGCAGTGCAGGGCCGTGTGTGGAACAGGATCAATGAACACACTCGGGAAGCTGATTTTTTCCCGTTTCCTAGGTGTTCTCATCGCCCTAGGGAGCAGAGAAAAGAAAACCCACCCACCAAACGTCCGGCCTTTCCTCCGTAGCAAAAGGATTGATTCATTTTTCGCTTATCATTCCGGAAAAGTGCATGCACACGACCTTTACCTGGTGTGTTGTGTTTTCCGCTTTCATTCCGATCCCTGTTCAAACCGAACACTCGTCTGTCCCGGAAAAATACGAAATGGCTGGAGAGTGCTGCTTTATGATTTTTTCTACGGTTTACAAATCAATTTAGGGTTAAAGACTCTTAGGTATTTCTTTTAGGTATAAAGTAATAAACACTTTAATCTTCGTCTCACATAAGCAAAACTATCATTAGCATTTACAAATAAATTAATATGAATCGTTGTGAAATGTATGCAATCAGTTAGGCTAGTTGGTTGAAAATAACCTCATAATACAAAAAAAGCGAGTTTTAACCAATGTTGCCGAATTCTATATGGTTTTCTTAAACTGTTTCAAAGTGTTTTTTTACCCTAATATGGACCCAATTTTCCGCTGCAAATATTGAATGAATTTGATGAAATTATCGACCTCGTTTTGATATTTTAATATTTATAGATTGTGCGAAAATGTATGCTTTTGAAGTAGTTGAAAACCACAAATAGGAGAAATGGCACCCAAAGGACGGATGAGTGCTACAGAAGCAGGCAGCATAGCCGGCACTTCAACTCGGCACATGCGCCCTAGAGGACGCCGTTTGTTGGCTCCGTGTTCCCGTATCCCGCAGAGGGTGCCATGCAGAAGCGGGTGGTAAGCGGTTCCACTGCAACCCACCGACGAACCTCATTCGCCCGTTACCATGGCAGCAGCACCTGGCAGCAGCGGTGCTCTGGGAAGGGAAGAAAAAACAACCAAACACACCGAGAACATGCTCGCAAATCTAAGAAGCCCAGGCGTTGTCAGCGAAGAGCGTGAGTGTGTAGTCGAAGCAGATATCCTTCGATGAAACAGCCCCCCAGGGATGGAAAGAAACGGACACTTACCCGGACAGATCCCTGCCTGCCTGCCTGCCGTGAAGCTCATATTTCGACCGGCCAGACACTCCAGACAACTGATCGGAAGACGGATTGAAACGCCTCATTGACCATGGTAACCCAACGGGGAGTCGAACGGCGCGCGTGTGTGTGTGTGCGTGTAAACGATAAGGCCAGAGAGCACTAAGAAGATTAAGGCTCAAGATACACTCCATTAATGGCACCACCAATCCTTCCGGTCGAGCCGTTCGTGCAGCGCGCGCTACGCCTTGATGTTGTAATTTCATTGTTGACGGTTCTCTGGTACGGTGGTACGTATTTGATGCACATAATCAATACCCCTCGGGCCGATGCCGACAAGGAGCAGTAGCGTCGTTTCGACCCAAGCTCTGGGCTGCCCCTCATAGGCTACTTAGATTCGTTATGATGGTTACCGACGGCAAAGTGTGTCAATAGCAGGGAACCCCTCATTGTAGTGAACTTTTATTTTTCCAATTATCAGAGTTGCCATGCTTCGGAGAAGGTCGAGTTCCAAAATCGTAATTTTTCGTTTAATTAACGAAGTGCAAATTATAAGTAATGTAGAACATCACTGTGACATTAATTTCAATTTATGCCTTTTTTCATTGAAACAAAATGTTGCTGCTGCCCGCCAAACTCCGAGAACTCATCTCTCTCGGCATACTTAGCTCGCCCGGCTTTAGGTTCCGCGCGCCGCAAATGTCAATAAAAACCGTTAGCTGTTTCTGTTTGAGTATCCTTCATTAAAAAACAAGCTTCCCATTTACCGGTTTGCCGTCTCCGGTTTTACTTTACTTTTCCCGTTTTCCCACCATTCAAAGAGCCTCCAAATCTGGGTCACAAGCAAGCAAATGTTTGCCGATGACGGTGGCGGTGCGTTGGAAACTAATTCACAACGATTGTGCCCGGCGTACAGATCGCAAAAACCCACTCCTCGCGGGGCGGCTGGTAAAATAAAAGTTTAATGATAAACTGGCAAAGTTGGGTAGGATAATTTATCAACCTGTCACGCTGCTGGCGCAGTGAAGAAAATGGTAATAATAATAAGCGGTCTCACAGCGTTTATCGCTGCGCGTTCTTCCCACATCATGATACTGATCGCTGCATCGTGTGATGTAACGCCACGTCAGTCAGGGAGGATGACGGGTGTCAGCCAGCGAGGTGCATTAATAGGTTACATCGGCGCCGGCTGCTGCCGTGCCATAGGCTAATGCACCGGACCAACGCCGGACCGGACCGGGGCACTGAGCATTCCACTTAATTAGCCCAATTGGAAGGAGTCATAATGCACTCGCCAACATACCCGTCGTCTGCTGTCAGCCGCCGAGGGTCTGCTCATGTAATGTTTTGTCAGTCCGTGTCTAATTTGTGTGCTTCCAGAGACCACTCCTGTGACGACGGGAGACCGGCAAACAGATGGTGGACGGGGGCGCACACGAATTTCACCGGAACGGTCGAATAAAATGATGACGCTATCAAACGGATTGACATGCGAGAGTCACCGGCGTGCGGCGTGTCACTCACGGGACCCCGCCATTAATCATACACAGCGCACACACACACAATCGCTCGGTGTACCGTGTGTACCGACCGAGACAAAGAGAAGCTACCATTCGCCGCCGGTTAAAACCACCGCACCCCGTATGTGCCTCATGGAAAATACGTTCCGCACACTGCTGCCCTCTCTCTGCCCGTCTTGGGCAGGGATTGTGGACGTCATCTGTGATGTTTCTCATCAGGACAACCCAGCAGGGTGGTACCACGTCCCATAAACATCGATCTCACCCACGGGGTTTAAGAAAACAAACTAACAACAATCCAACCCCACCGGAAAGGAGTCAGCAACCCGCGGGGCGGTGATGGTCTCACCACACAAATGCACAACAGCAACTAAAGTTGAACCCGAAGGGGCAGTTTAAAAGCGGGATGTACCGGATTAGGTAATAATGTTGGTGCTCCGAAAAGTCAGCTGCAACACCGCGGTGCTGTTTCGAGGCGAATCATTGTTTCATGATTGTTTTTAGACTTTCCATCCAAAAATCCAGAGTTCCCAGAGGATCTAGCGCATCAAAACGACGACCCGATCTGCTGGCGTCCATCAGCATCTTCGTTGCATACTTGTAGCATAAATAAACAATGACCCCCACCGATACGGCCGACTCTCTGCACAAACCGACCATGTGGACGCGCAACTAGTTTTCGAGGGGTTCCGAACCACTTCCTGCGTAATCAACGGAGCCATAGCCAGTCAGCAAACTTGAGTTGAGCCGTCTGCGATGGCCGCAAATTAATCAAAACTTTTATGAATGTGCGACCGAACGTCTAAAGCGATGGCGTGCCGTACACAATGCGCGGCGGCGCCGTAACACTAGCTCCAGCATCGCATAATTGGCTGGCGCATAAGCGAAAAGCGGGCCGAGACCAACACGGATCAACCTGGGCCTCGCTCGCTCGCGGAGAAGGGTGTTCGTGTTTTTATCGAGATTATTATGTGTCGTGAAAGTGAGGCAAATATACATGCTACCCCGCGTATCATAAGTAGGTGCGGCGGTGCGCATTTGTGCGCGTACCGGTTGGCCCCATGGTTTACCACCACCACTACGAAGCCGTCGTGTCCAAGATCTTACCCGTGGACTTGATGATCTTCGAGTACACCGAGAGTTGGGATGCAGCTTTGGGTTGGTTGGTGGTTACAACGTTCACTAGCTCGTGCGATTTGCACCGACACAGGCCAGGGTTGGCGTAGTATTGATGAGGGATGATGCGGTTTACGTCAGCTTTCGCCGCCCCTGCGCGTACGATGGCGATCGGATCAAGTTTCGCTTGCTGTTTGCCTTTTTTTGGTCTCCATCCGAGGTGAGCGCCTGATCCTAATGCTGGTGTCCCAGATTGCTTTAAATCTCGATGCAGGTGTGATTCTATCAATTTCAATCCCTCACCAGTAATCTCGATAAGGATTATAATAAGCTCCAAGAGGACAGAAGACACAGAAACTACGTCAATTTCCAGTCAGCTAATCTTCACGGTGACCACCGGCGGGAGGCTTCAGCACTCCCCCATCATGTGGGGCCTACAACGACACTCACACACCTCGTTCGCGGTCGCGGAAAAAGTGGGGATTTCAGACACAAACCGGTCGTAGAGCTTTTCGGAGCTATGCTGCCCACCGGGCGGTGACCTTCGCAAAGAGAAAACCAAGCTGCTCTCCGGCACGCCAAAGTAGACAACACAGGCCGGGGACTTTCCGGGCACTTAAGTTTCTGAATTTAATAAAATAAGTAAAAAATGGTGCCATTGACACATTCTCGGTCCGAAGCTATGCTGACGGTGACGTCAGCCAGCTGCCTGTCTGCGCTGTGGACGAAATTAAAAAACGAAGTTTCATGCTCCATTCCATCTCAGCTCACCTTTCCCCCGTAGGGGGGAACAATTTTCACTTGTTACCTGTTTGGTGATGTATGAAGCTGTCCAAAAGCGTCAACAAGAGCCAAAAAAACCTGTTACAAAGCGCAACAAGGTTGGATTGTCGGTCAGGTCTAGAGAATGCACCGTTTTTTACGACAGTCCAGACTTGTAGTCGTTGGACTGGTTTTAGATTTATTTTCGCGTGAACCGAACCACTCCCGTTGAATGCATCCTTTCGGGTTGTGCCAAGCACACACACACGGCTGTTTACACGGCCCACCTGTCTGCCACACCTTTCCCATAACAGCGCGACATAATGGCGCGCTGCTGCTGGGTTTCTGTCCAGTATCACACCACCATCAGCGAAACCGAACCAAACCGGCAAAGAACGAGGCGGATTTGGGGCAGACCGTGCCGTTAAACAGTGAGGGCCCCTTTTTCGGTTCACTGTAGGCCACGGGTCAGCCGTTGGCTGGACGTTAAATAATCGTTTCGCAAACCGTTCCAAGACAAAATGAGGAAACGAAAGTTGATCTTTGGACATTCGGATTTTTGACTATGTTCAATCGTAGATAGTGCTAAGGACACTATTTGATACGGACAGATTCCTATAAATTTCAAACTTATCTTATATAAATAAAACTGTCTATGTTGGAGCAATTGGATAGAGTTCGCTCGATGGAGCACGTCCGCAGACGTTGAAGCCGTGTCACGTCGACACGACACGATCTGGTCTAAAGATTGAGAAGGTCCCTGCACCGTCTGACCACAAAAATGAAATGTAGCCTCGGTGTGGGTGTTTGCACGTAATATTATCCACAAGCACGTAACATCCCGTAAGGTTTAATCGTTGCAATGGTCAGGCCGGACAATCAAGAGAGGCACTTTATTAACAAAAATCAGTACTTTTTCAAGTCTAATCAGAGCCTCAAATTATTCCTTCAAAGATGATCCCTGTTTTGGGTGGAACTAGAACCACAAGGATTTAAAGAAAAATCCCTCGAATCCCCCAAATTGTGTCCACAGACGTCGGGGCTGATCAATTCGTGGACGTGGGCTTAGGTGTGATGAAAACTTACTAACTATTTAATTTTATTAAAAATAACATTAACACATATGAAATCAAACGTAATTTAAGGACACTCACTGAGGTGAAGCTGAAACTTCACTTTCTCGGACCATTAGCTACCCAACCACGTGGGACGCCAAAAATCGCAACCGACTGTTGTTGTTGGACCTCCTGATCGTGTTTTCGAACACGACGTTCAGACGTTGTGGCGATGGGAAGGTGTACCACATATTCCTCTTCTCAACCTGGGCTGGCTGGTGGAGTTTTCAAAAGCTTTTGCGAGCCAAATAATGTGCACAAACTGCGCCACGTTCACCTCTCCTCACAGAGGGAGGCTCACGTGAGTAGAGCGCGCGCTCCACAAGGCCGCGCACATTTACGATGCAATCAATCGCAACACCGCGGTGGTGGTTGTGGTCCAACGGCGGCGGTGGCTAACTTGTGGTGGTGGTGGTGGTGGTAGTCTATACCTGTGCCAATAGAGTTTATTGCCAATTGTTGCGCGCCGTCTGCTGGTCGGTCGGTTGCGCTACACACTGCGCTGTCGAGGCGGCGGCAGGCTCCGTCAGGGCAGGAGCCGCGGACCAAACAATCGGCCCACCACCCCGTCGCGACACCCCGAAATGGTGGCTGATCCACGACGTTAACGTTCGTATGGTAGTTCTCGGGCTCTTTTTTTTTTGTGCGCCACTGGACAGTGATATAGATCAAACCGTGGGATTCCACCGTCCCGCCCGTGGAGCCTCGCTGTGTCTGGCTGTCTCTGACCATTTTACATGCTTATTTGTTTACTTTATTGATGATGTCGGGCCGGTAAGGTGGGCCGCCCCGCCGAATGGATTGATACTAACTGGAACGCGCGGGGCCAAGGTTGACGTCAGCCCGCAGGCAACGCTGTTGGTGCCTATTGTTTCCACGACGGTCGGCCCAGTCGGTGCTTTGTGTGAATAGCTCTTTTCCTGCGACGGCGGCGACAATTGGAATGCTCACACGGCCTAGAGAGCAAACGCATACCCGCAGTGGCCGTGGAAATATGTTGTGAAACATGCGGATGTTGCCACGTGCTGACAATGATCTGGATACATTTGTTACGAGTTGTTCCGTTTGTACGCCACCAGTCACAGTTTCCATTCACACAACGCACGACAGGGCGGTGGCGCTTTTTTAATTTAAACTTTAAGCATTCCGCATCACTATCGAATGTGATTTTTTTTTGCTTTCGGCGCTGTACTAGGGGACGCAGAAAAAAAAACAATCGGCAGCCTAAAGGAGAGTGGAATTCAATCGAGTTGTAACGTGCGACGTGCCTCATCAAACTGAAAACGATTGGACGACACGAATCGCATTCCACGCAAGCATTCCCAAAACGTCTTACAATCGCCTAGATCCTGGGGTCGCTTCTGGGGACACAAAAATTGGCCACGTTTACAAATCTAGAAATCAGAGCTACTAACAGAACGTTCCCGTTATTCATAGACGAATTTATAGCTTGTTCGGCCTCATAAAGCGGGGTCCTGTGCGTCCTGCGCTGCAAGTCACAGCATGTAGAAAATGTCAAAAATAAGCTTCATCACGCGGCGGCGGCATTTGAGTTCGCACGCACCACACATCAGTAACTGCGAACGAAACTTTGATCTTCAAAGCATGAAACGCTCGAAAATGTGATTAAATTTCAGAAGAGCGTCACATCCGGCGTGCGACGCAAGGATGACGGAACATGTACACTCCATAAATAACGTTACGCCATTCGGGGTTGGAAAGGAAGGACGACACGAACGACATGCCCCTTTATTATTGACCATCATCGTGCATGTTTCAGCACCATCGAGGGATTTACAGCCTCGTCCCCGGAGGGGGACCTGTGGACGCTCCCTGTTCGGGCCACAACGCGGGCCAGCTTTTTTCCTTCTTTCGGGGAGTTTGAAAATGGTTCCCTCGTCTCGCGTGAAAGGTTCCCAATACGCCACAATCTGTGGCGGGCTCAGGCGATATCTCTCGCGCCGTGTCGACCCCGGCCAGCAGCATCCCTTCCGAACGGTTTGCTGTTCGAACCCCACTTTGGTGGTGCACGATCGATACGCACTTGTTGCGTCGTGGTGGTGGTGGTGCGTACGATTTTTGTCACGTCACGAAAGCGTGTGTATTTTTGCAAATCGCGCAAGAAGCAGCAACCCGTGTCGGCGTGGACTGGCTCGCTGGGTGGACTTCGGCCCACGGAAACGGATACTCGATCACGGCGTCCGGAGCGAGAGAGTTGATTGAATTTTAATTTATGTCGGTCCGCTGCCAACGAAGCTACCACGACGGGCACACGGCCCATCAACGTCGATTAGATCACTGCCCGGTGGGTTGACACTCGGTGGCGAAACAGCTCGCTTCCGATAAAGTGTCAGTGGTGCGGCACACCAGCTGTGCCGGGATGCTGCAGAAGCCGAGTGCACCCGTCAAATTAGGTGTTGTTTGCGTAAGATTAGACGAAACGATCGGTGCGGCGATAAGATTGCGCGTATCCTTGACCCCGCGTTTGTACTAATTAACACCGCGGACGTTTGATAGCAGACCATCTGGCACTGAGAGCGGTAGACAGGCAGGCTGATGATGCGATAAGGCACCTCTCGCAACTAGATAAGCACTGGTGGTTCTACATATTGACACAATTAGAGCCAGGCTCTGCTGACTAAAACAATCGAACTTTGTTCCGTTTGGGGGCCACCAACACATGTGACTCACACTGGTGGCAGATGTTTTCGTTTGATGACCGGCCAAATGTGATTACGATTGTGTAACGCAGCGGGGCGACCGTAAATGATCGTAAACAATCGCCCCGAAGCCTCCAACAATCTCCCTCTCGGGGCGGGGGGGACACAGCGAACATACTTTCACTGGGTTTATGTTCCTTCGCTCTTCGCTTCGCGGCACCGCAACGTTCGATCGTTCGTGGCACCAGGCGATACCGAAACACCAGATGATGCCACATTTTTTTATGACACCACTGTCACACAAGGACCACGGCACGCGGCCAGATAAGCTCACCCTTAATGAGGGACGGCAAGGGAAAAAAGGCGAGTGATAATGAAAGCCGGGAAGTGCACTTTTATGTCGCTGCACTTTATCTTAGTCACTCTTAGCCCCTGAGCAGCGGCGGGTGTTCATAATGCGTACGACTAAGCTGAGATCATAAGCTTAGGTGATTTGTACACCGCAGAAGCCAGTACACCGCCGGATGGAAGCCAATGGAACTGCCGCGACACCAGCTGCTTCACTAAAAAAGATTTCCCAAAATGCAGCCGTGGTGATTGTCGATGCGGACAAGTGAAGCATACCGTCAACATTTCGAATGCGTCCGGGCTTTTAATTTCGTTTTTCACACAAAATTTCGACAAAGTCGACGATGAGCCAAAATCTTGTCCAAGCAAAACAGCTGTCAAAAACTGACAGATTACTCAAAATGGCTGAACTTTACGCCATAAGTCACTGACATGTGTAGCAACATAACGCCACAAATCGGATATACGTAGCCCGCGGGAATTCAAATGTCGCGAACATTTTTGAACAGACCGTGTACTGTTACAGTATAACCTAAAAAAATCTAAGTGCACCGAATTTAAATTGTTTGTAACAATAGTAAACAGAAGCCAGATTTAATCGATTTCTAGACCGCCCAAATGGAGATCATTTTGGAGCTTCCGGGATTACAAGATCGCGCGCACCAGACGGTCCTTACCTGTGCCAGAAGGAGGATGGAAAGCGTCGAGAGGAGTAGCAGACTCCGGCGCGAGGTAGACGCTAGTAGCACGCTGGCGACCCGTTGCCGGGGCCCTCCCACTGCTATGGCAACGCTAGGCGAGGGTTGCTGCTGTTGTTGGGTAAGCATAAGCTGGGCGCGGCGATCGCGATGCACCACCGGCGTCCGGCTGGGCGCTGTTCTTCGCTGGCACATCGTTGTCTGCATTTTGTTTACATATGGGTACACTCGGCGGACGGACGGACGCACACACTAGGCGGACACAAACGCACTACACGGATTCTCGACAACGGAAAAGTAGGAAGTCGCTCTCGGCCGATCGTGGCGCACCGAAGGAAAATGAAGACTTTGTTGCGAGATCTTTCTCGGGCGCACCCTTTCTCGCTGCACCTTCTCCTTATTTCCGAGAAATTTATTTTTGGCACTTCCGCACTGAACCTGACCACGCTGCTGCTGCTGCTGCTGGCGATGTTGATGACGATGATTTTCTACTTTTCGGTACCACTGCTTCTATTTCTTCAATGGTCGCGCACACACACACATTCACGGAGCACACTCATTCACGCACGGGACCAGATGCTACTTCCTGCTCGGGGACCGACTAGCTGGCTGCTGGCCACAAATCATGCAGCCGCTCGGTTGCATCGCCTACTGCCGGTGGCACCGGTCGTGAAACGCACATTTGTGACTAGGAAACCAGAAAAAGAACGGGAAGGGAGAACAGAAACATAAAAGACACACGAAAATCAAAACGAGAGGGGATGGCACCGTTGGAAAAGGTCCCGCACGCCGAAGAAAACTTCAATCTTGGCCTCGACGAACACACTCGACGTTCGACACGCGCTGTAGCGGGGAAAATCGGACCATTTCCACGGGCCACCAGCAGCGGCACAAGGCACCACGTGGTACACAGACGTTCCGTTTTGTATCCTGCGTATCGTACTACGTCACCCAGCGTGTAGGGACAACCCTAATCCATCTGCAATCCCCAGTCGACACGCAACCAGTGACGCATATTTTCGAACGCACGAACGGAACAACGTAAAATCGGGCATTTTGGGCGGACCATTTTCGCTCCAATTACGAGGCTCTTTCACGGTCGGTCATTAACGGGCTGGACCCATGGCGGCTCACATTAGACCACATTACAGGGCGAACGAAAAAATGTGCGTCATTACGATGGTAACCACACACACACGCACGCACGAAATTTCGGTCTACTTTGCGCCTTCTTATGAATGGACCCCGTGTGTCGTTGGGCCAAGGATTCTTGCTTCCAATTTCTTACACCGACCGACGAATGCCGGAGAAAAACCCTCCCGCGGTGCAGCAGCAGCAGAGCGTAAAAGGACCACACTTTTCCACTCCGGGGGACCTTTTGTTCTCTCTCGCGCGCGCCGCGGTTGGGTTGCGCTGGCGAAGATTTGGGATCCGGAAAAATCGGGACCGCGCGGCACGCAGGATTCAACACCACCACGCCTGGCCGCTCGCTATCCCGCTCACGCACCCACACACACACACACACACACACATACGCGCACAGTTGCACCTAACAACTCCCGAGATTCGGATTTGTTTAGCTAGCGCTTTCTCTTTCCACCGTTCGCGTTGCTTTCGCTTTTCTTCCCCGGGCCGCGCGCCACTACTACCACCGGGGAAATCGTCCGTGTTTGGTGTGTGTTTTTCTTCCACTTTTCCGAAAACCTTTCGGTTTCACTCACTCGCACACGACGGACGCCTACAACGGCGAGCCGCCAGCCGCACGGTTTAAAGGGAAGAAAACGAACGGTGCTGCAGCGAAACGGGCACGATGGGGGGGTGGCCCCACCACCAACAATGGTTTGCTGTTTGCTTCCAAGAATCCGTTCCGCGCTCGCCGTTCAGTGAAGGAATTTTCCAAACTGTTCAGCAGCATCCGTGTGTGGTTTGCGGGAACTCGCATGGAACCGATTCGAAGGGAAAAGGATTTTGTTCCTACGAGAAAATTGAACATTTGTCAGCCAATTGGATTTTGCTAGCACGGCCGATCGGTGAAACTCATCGCCATGGTGATTTCTCGGCCAGGGTCCGATGGAATTTTGCATTCGAAATCCACTTCATCGGACACGCACACACGCACGCACAAACACGTTTCACGCGAGGGATGCGCGCGTTCACGGCCACCACGTCGTTCGCGAAATCAAGGAAATAAAGGCACCAGAAGCAACTGGGAATCTGTAAAGGCGGTCTAAAGTTTGGGTCAGACAGAAAAGGTGCTGACCAGATATAGTACACACTCGAAACCGCCCGCGATTCGGACGAGGAATTTAAATTCAGGGATGATGCGAGAGTTGTTTCGATTTCTCCTCGCGCTGTCACTTGCAGCTCCTAGCTCCCGGGGCCCAGCGGACCAGCAACAATAACAAAAGCAGCACGCACAACCACACACACACACACACACCGACGCACCGACAAACCTGCTCAAACAACACACCTTCACGCTTGACACTTGCCACGCAAACGCACACGTGCGAACGCGTCAGAGACAACACGCGCGCGCACACGCACACCACGGCACGCCAGCTACCGATGGGCGCGAAGGGCGTGCGGGTGGCGGAAGCGCAACCGGCGCTACCCGGATTGTTTGCGGGCGAGAATGGGACACAGCAAAAACGGAATGCGCGAACCCGCGAACGACCGAACCGAAAATGCTTAATCCGTTATTGACAGTGGAAATCAATCATACATTTGACTGCACTTAACGTCGTCGAAAATATTAGCAACGGCACGCAAAGGACGAAACCCCGTTTTCTTGCGTGCAACACGGAATTCGGAATACTTTAACACGTCCTACGTTCACTACTTTAACGGAAAACGTGAAAATACGTCCGCACGCGACAAAAGCTGGTAATTTTTTGAATTTTTTCTGGTAGTTTTCTCTGAGAATCCAAACCGATGGTTCAAGCTAACTTTGAAACTTGAAACGTGACTCTCGAACCTGACCAAGTGCCGATCCCTCCGAACGCGAAACGAGAGAGAGAGAAACTTTTCTCTTCTCTTTTTCGCTTCTCTTTCTCTTTTTTTCTCTCAATTTGTCTCTCTCTTTGTTAGCTTGTTTCGAGAATTATTTTCCGATGTTCGAGAACTTAGAGTCAGATTCAAAAGTCAGTTGGTCAGTAAACTCAGAAATCAAATTTGAACCATTTCATTTCACGGTAAAGGGTAAAGTTGGTTTCAAAGCGTAATTTTTATCCTCATTCCACGTTGACAGATGAATTGGAAGGCTAAAAATTCGGATTCATAGTGCGAACAAAGTCCGAAGTTATTTTGCGCGCGATGTCGAACCGTCAAATTGAATCTCTGAATCTAACCGACTTTCGAAATTGACTTTCGAACCTGTCTTTGAATTTCGTCCGTTCGATGATTTTTTGATCCTACCATAAATGTCCTAGATAAATGTAATTTCGGCCGTTCTTGGTAGTGGTACCCTAACAGAATCCGGAAAGTGGTTCCGCATGCGTTTTTTCCATAAGGAAATGGCTGAATACCGTTGTATGCATGGATTAGAGTCAGGCAGAGTGTTCTACAGTGTCTTGCAGCAATGCCACCACCTCGTACCAAGTTTTTTTTTAATATAAATATTATAACGATAACTATCTCGCCTATCTCAAACCTATGTTGGGTGTAAGAGGTGGGTCTCATCATTATCATCAACTGTTAACATGTTCGGATGGCAAACTGGCAAACAGATGGAAAAGGCAAACTGTAAAAGCATTTTTCTAAGTGCACAATATCAACTTTAAAACGAGCCTCAACTTCAAACTGTATGATCGATGCTTCACGAGATATCGATCACTAAAGGCATCTTCCTTGGAAATAATGGGTTTCTTTTAAGACCACCTAATACTTCTCATTTGGGCAGAGCGCAAATTCTCTTGGTCTTATTTTATCTGAGGGGCCAGACGAACCGTAAATCCGAGCATAAAAATGTCAAATCGATCGCGCTTATGTCAAATCGTATATGAATCCGCAGACTCATAAACGATTGGACGGTAAAGATTAATGTTTGTTTGTTTAATGAATTATAGAGACTTTGAGCTGCAATAGCCTATCATTCATCTCTTAGTAAAGATTAATGTGAAATCGTTTTTTTTTTCGATTCAGCCCCCAGTATAACGCAAACCCGGCATCCGGGCTCTCAGTTCGCCGCTCGCAGTGGAGCGAAAGTTTGCTGACGACGCTTTTCGCCCCACTGAAAGTTTAAACCGTTTTGCGCCAATGTTTCGCGCAATGTTGTGTGAAAGGAATTTTAAATTAGAACATTATTTGAACGTTTAGTTTCTTTAAAAATGGCGGTTTAAATACAGAAAAATCGGGATTCAGCTTATTTTCCGTTGGTATTACATTAATGGTTCTTGTTGGGGTGGATATTTGCTTACTGATTGTGTGTTCCAACTGGTGTGTCGTATCCCCATGTCATGATAACCACTCTTAGTTGTAGAGACTGGTTCGATTTGTTGGATCTGTTAATTGAACTATTTCGATATTTGAAATCACTGCGGTGGTGATACAATCACTCGCGTCGTGCTTCTCCACAAACCTAAACAACCGGCTCCAATAACCAATGATCACGTTGCTACAATATCCCCAAGACGACGTCATTTATCATTGTTGTTTTCAGAGTCCGGAAAAAATCCGCTCAATGGGACGATGCCAATTTATTTTGCAAGGGCGTTCAAATTTGGTCGGCACCGACTCGATCGGCCATTTTTAACACGCGCGGCGGCGGCAGCGTACGGTAAGCAAACAGTCGGCGATTGGTATTGTCCACTGCTAACAATCTCCTAGAGGTCCCGTGTCTAGAGGTGCCCCGGAAGCCGTCTTGTGCTGCGAGGTAAGGATATGTTTCTGCCTGCTCAATAGGGTCCACCGTTGATCATCCGTGTGCGCCATCCGGACAATGCGCACTTTCACACTGATTGTGACCATAATTGCTGTAACGAAATAAGCATTCTCGATTACAATGAGCATGTCAAACGGGGATCATTTAACGGAACAGCTCACGGCGGGTATAGAATTTCCGGTACGCTGAATTGCTCCGGTGGGGTTGCCGATTCCAGTCGCCTCCCGCCCAGGGTGCTTCTCGCCTCGAAAGGAGTTTTGAACATTTTATACATAGCAAAATAGTTACGGCGTTATGACACCGTCCCGGAAAAGCCGGTTCTAGTCCCGTCACCAGTGTGACGCTTATTCAATCCACCGTGCTCCTATCGAGCTACCCGATCGAATTTAAAAATATATATAATCATCCCACAGGTTTGGCGAAATGGTGCGATTATCTAATGAATATAAAAATCATCGATTCCAGTGGCTTGTGCAAGTAACCCAAGCAAAGATGTGCCACCGTTGCGCCGGTGCATTGCTGTCTTCATCGGATGGTAATCGCCGCGTGGCCCATCGTTGTTGGATTTGCAACAAACCCGATGACACACACAGGCCGGGTGATGCATTAAACTGTCGCTAAGCTGTGGGTGATGTGGAAAAGCGATGTACCGAAAACGAGCAAGAAATACGACACCTGCCAGTCGGCGGATGGAGCAGGACAGAAGCACAAACGCAGATACGCAACTTTGCACACCCCGCGTAACCTGCGTAACGCAACCGACGCAAACGGCCACTCTCTGCGTACTCAAGTTACGATTTCGTTTTCATTTCGATTTTGCGACCGTTTTGCCAACGTTTGCCGGCGATGCGCGATCCGCATTGATCGATCGATATCGAAAAGATGCGAGCGAAGGAAAGACATCGAAGTAGAAGAAGGAAAAATCATAACAACCTTCCACCGGACGTTGGCGGATGGTAGGGAAAATTGCACCCAGTTTTTGTCCGATAGATTCATCGTTGCGTTCGCTCGCACCGAGCAGGAACCGTAGTGGGAACCGGCGAGAGGTTGGCAGGCAGGTGGCTGGCTGCGTGCCAGGGATGAGCAACGGTGACCGAAGCAAATAGAGTTATTTATGTTGCAACCCGGTCCGGTCGACCGTGTGAGTTATTGTTTCAAAATATTAGTGCCGTAATCGATGCCACGATCGCTGACATGGTTGTGGCGTGTAATTTAAATGATTGAATTGAAAATAACTAGTACGCCAGTTACGGTAACAACGGTGCGTGGTTCAGGGAAAACTCAGTTAATCGGTGTGCATTTTGTAATATTTTTGGAAAATTAAAAACAAGTCGAAAAGGTTAATAATTTATTATTAATTTGATCGGGTTCGGGTTGTAAATACTTTCTCGTGTAGAGGCCTTGGGAGGGGGGGACTATTTCTGAAGCTAGACTAAAAATGTCACATCAGAGCGCCCAAAGGGGCCTAGAACGGGTTTGTCAAAAAAGTTCTCGCGAGCTGTTGTTGGATTTAGCCCATAAGGATAACGTTTGATTTAGTCGGTTTATGCTTGATCACTTTGAACTGATCTCGGAAATTGTTCTTCTCATTAATTCTCGGTACTGGTATACAAAACACAGGGCGTCTTAATGGTTGTTGTGGCATTTACTTCGGGGCATTGGATTGAGTTGTTAACCATATTTCAACAAACAAAAGACAAAAGCCTTTCGATCACGATAGAAACGCTCCCTTGGCGCAAAATATGAAAAACATTAGGGAATGGTTGAAAAGTCGGCCACCAATATTTATGCTGAAGGTCTGTTAGGTGCTTCTAGCGGGCCATCACAATGGCGTTCCGACGGGGCTCTTACCAAACGGGCAACAAAACACTCTCCCGGTGGTGCCGTTTGCGCCGTTCGCAACCCAAACACCACCAGGCGGGAGCGTATGGCCGAATAAAAATAAAACGATTGTTGTTAGTACAAATAAAACTAATTCCTCCGGTTGCCACCACGAGGCCAGGTTGCGCTCCTTCTTTCTGGACGATTTGACACGTAATTATATCGCTCGGCGGATTTCGGCTCCCCCGTTTATTGTTCGTTACATTGCGCGTTACCTTACCGGCCCGACCCGTTACCAGTTACCGCACCGGTGGACCCAGTTGTGGCTTCGGTAAGTGCCCAAAGGGTAGCAAACGCCCGCAGCACCTTCGTCAAAGCGTTATTAGGAATCCGGCGCGGGGTGCCATCTGCAACGTGCGACGAGATGCACGCAAAAATGTGGACCGATTGCGAAACCGAATTGCCCCGTTTAGTTGCCCCCCGATCGCCCCAAACGCTGGCCCGCGGCTTGTGGGTTGTGCGGTTTTCCCCCCCCCGGTTACACACACCGCAAAACGAAGAAAGAATCAAAGACAAAAAAAACAATCATTTCATCCATTTTGCAGACCCATTCGGTAGCGCGGTAGCGATACAAACGAGTGCAATGCAGCGACAGGCGACGAACCGCGCGCAACACTGTAACACGAGCCGTCCTGTCCCGGTTCGCTTCCCGTGCCTCCCCGCCCCGGTGGCCAAAGGTACGGCAAGGCACTTGAAACTGTAGCGGGCGCGCGTGCGCGCGAAGGAAGAAAGTAAACTTTCGATTTCTTTCGGCTCGTTTACCAGCGCCATCGCTGGCGCCCGGAGATGGGATGGTTGAGGAAGACGAACGCCACTAATAAAATGCAAACAACTCAACTGTGCGGCAGCATTAGAAAATAAAACACCCCCCCTATCGCGTCCCGGTAATCTTTTACGGGCCGTTTATCGGCCAGCCAGCGGGGGGCTGTTTTGTGTGAGATCTCGGACCGATAAGAAGATATGCAAAACTGTTTTTCTCACGCGTTTTCACCACCGGCACCGGTGGGGTGGCTCGCAGCGATCTTCAAAGATCAATTCATTATCAGCATCAAGCGTGTTCCATGGTGTGGTTCCCTTCAGTGACGGCTCATACATTAGGCATAAGCCTGCCAGTTGTGCTGCAGCATCCGAGATCGGGGTGATCGGGGAAGTCGTATCGCGCCCTGCGCCGAGCGCGCAAATGGGTTCACCATCAACGACACGTTCCACCAACAAATTGACCAGGGGGCCAGGCCGAAAGGCAAGCCACAGTAGCAATTGTATCGGTGCGCGCCATTGAGAGTCCGGCGGCGTGCGGCGTTTGCCCGTCGGCCAGTTAGGTGAGCATTAAAATGTCACGCCGAAGGTCGTTCCATTTTGTGTTTGTTTGGCTTTTTTTTTGTTGAATAATGATGCTTGATTTAAGGTTCCCTGCTATGCTTGCACCGTAATTCGATCGCTTCCTTGCATTCGCGAGCGAGTGAGGGCGCCCGCGAGAAAACGGAACCGTAATGAGCTGCTGAGTCCGGTTCCGATCCGGACGTAATTGGATCGTACACTTCCACGGGGAACGTTACGGAATGTAATGAAACTCCGGAACGGCGGCTTACCTTCCTCGTAACTATGCGAGACTGGGAAATGGCCGTTGGGCGCGGGTTTATGGTGTCTTAAAAGTCTCAACAACCTGGAAGTCATACATCTTTATTTCATCGCTTCAATTTTCAACACATTCGTAGACACACAACTTTACAGAGGCTTTCACACAGAAGTAAAGTGTGGTACAATCAGTAATAGGATGTTTTAAAATAAATTATTTTATACTCACAAAACCGAATTAATCGAAAGATTATTTAACAGAAATAAATGTAAAAAAGGTTCAGACTGTTCAATGCCCCAGCGATACGACAATTCTTCAAACAACTTTGAATTATTTGAAACAAACCCAATATCTGGTACAATTCGCTTTTACGAAATAACAATCTAAAGGTTAATGCTAGTCCCAGTCCGTTTTAAAGCCACAATCTTGAAAAGTACCTCATCGTGAAGTAATCCACTTCGTTACCAGCACACATTCAAAGGCTCGATTCTCAAATCATGCGGCGCGATTCTGTTAAAAGCGATTTCGTGAACCGGAGCAATCGAAAACCGGAGTTGGGCCGGTGAAGTGTGCGAAATGCGAAGAAGAAATGTTGTAAACCATTTACTGCCCCACCGGGGTCGCGAGAGCAATAGAACCCAGGAACAAAGCAAATACGCCAACATCATCCCCTTCGTATTCGGAGCGTGCCAGCGCCAGTGACAAACCCCATTTTTCATCAGCCCACTCCGGGCGTGAGGCTATCGTGAAACTATCGCATCCGCCGCGAGGCCAGGCACAGCATCGGCCACCGGGCTGCGCCGAGTGCGCAAATGCACCCAATTCACGCCCGCGGCTCGCAATGGAACAATGGGAGTGTGCGCTTGTTTGTTGCAAAATTAATGCATATCGCGCCGCCCTCTCCCGTCCCGTGCCGCTGGAGGTCATGCGACTGCGCGGCCGCTGCCACGGAAGGTGACTTAATTTCGACGCCTGTCGCGGTGGGTGGGTCAACGCGGTGTCGATGCTTAGCCCTAGCCCTCCCGTCGTCGCCGTCGTCGTGTTTAGCATTTTGTTCCGATGTGTGCACCGTCGTCTTGCTGTTCGGTGAGATGTTTTGCAGCGGACCGACCCCGACCGCTCGCTGTTGCTCGACTTTTCGGCCCCGGCCCGGCCAACCGACGATTGCATAAGGGTTGCCCTTCACTGTGGCGTCGGCTGATTTATGATGCCGATAGGCGCCAGCGCTGCTGTCGAGTGCCGAAAAAACCGACCACTGGCCGTAAAGTCGTAAAGGGCCGCCACGACTGGCGGGACTGGCGTTCGGTTCTAAAAGGGACCTTCGCGCCTGTGTGTGTTTGTGTGGCAAAATTTAAATTCGCACTTTGAAAATTATCAATCCATCGTCGGCGTCGGTCACTGATGAATTTGCATTTCTCGGCCGACTTCGACTTTCGACTTTACGGTCCATTGCAGGCCGGGCCGCGTGCTTTGGGGGGCCTATTGTTTGAGCGCAGTGGCGTTTACGTTCTGGGGCCAGCCCGATGCGCGGCTAAAAGCGGTCGTGGTGCAGTGCTGTGCGCGGAGAAAGAAGGACACGCGGGTGGGAATTATGCAACGCGATGGTAATAGGTTAACTTTTGGGAGTCACTTTTAGACAATCAAAACATCAGCGTACAATTGAAAACATGGCGCGCACGCGCGCGCATGTACTTAAGCATAATTCACGCGGCGCTAAACCGTTTTGTATGGCAAAATGGAGCATTAAAATAGTAGCAGCAGCTGCAGCAGTAGCAGTTTCTTGTTTGCCGAGCGTTTCGGTAGACTAACTTCTGGCGTCTTCGTCTTTTCGCAATCGAGAGCCTTTCTTTCGGGTGGGCTTTCAATATGTCTCGTGATGGGTCGTGCGCCGTAAGAGAGCAACAATAATTATTTGTTAATTAATAAAAGAAGCGATGAGTGGCGGGCAGCGAGACCGAAACGAACGAAAAGCTGCGCAGGAATAATGGAAAGCAAAATCCGTCGTCCGTGAAGACGCAGAAGAGGAAGTATATTTTCGCGTCCGATCGTTCCGCCAAGGAAGGTACGTTGTTTTCGGGAAGGAAGACCTCGATCGGTCCCCTATCCTAAGCTAATGGTGCAAAACGGCGATAAAACTACCGAGCGATTGGTGGTTGACGCTGATGTTTTTCCTCTTCGGGCTCACAATGGAAAACACGAAAATGTGGACACGGCAGGCAGCTTTAGGCTGTTTACGGCCACCGAAATCTTCAGCATTACGTGTCCATGCGTGCCGACGCAACGCAAATGCCGCAAACGAGAGAATTTTCACGCATTCTGCATGTTTTAATTAATTCGGCCAGCATTACGTGAGCCTCGGGGGCCCCTTTCATAATTCGGTCGACGTCGCGTCGAGTGAAATGCCGTGCAAGCCGCACCACGAAGAAAAGCCTCATATAAAATAATATAAAAAATCGTCCACCAATCCAGTCAAGCTCGGCTTCAGACACGAGGAACTGCGATCGTGCCGCACCATGCCGCAGAGAAGATTTGATGATTTCCTAAGCCTAAAACCACTGCCTTCTCGGTCAGTCAGCCAGCCGGCGCACATTAGCGCACTGCAGGGCAACGGTCGGGCAATAAGCCGGGCGCCGGTTTTGGGGCACTTATGTCGGGGTCGGGCCCGACTCGATTCCCCTCGGCCGCTCGGTCGCTGCTCCCTGAAAGTACGTTTTAGCTAGAAATAAAAGAAAGCAAGTGCGAATGCGAATAGTGCTAATGATTGTGCTTATGCAAAGCAATGGAGCTTTTATTGGGTGGTATACCGTACCGTATATCCACTTACTGACGCTTTAGGCTTTGGGCGAGCGAACCCGACCCGTTATGCGGTGTTTGGCCGGTGTACCGCATCTAACACGGAGTTCGTAGTGACCTCTCTCATGGCGTCGCTGAGCCATTTGGCCACAGCCACACTCATCTGATGGAGTTAATTCGCAGCAGCAGCGGCAGCGCATAAAGTTCACTCGGCTGTTATCTTAAGGTTGCGCAGCAGCAGCACGATGCAACGAAACTCGGCGAAAGCACGTTGCAATTGTTGTTCCAGTTGCATGAAAAATTCGGCACACCGTTTATTTACGATTTACTTGTTTAGGTAAGCAGCGACGTAGCAAATGCCCAAAACAGGAGCCCAACCCTTGGCCACGTTTGCTGGCCAGCATGTTTCGCCTGCTCACCTTTTGGAGTCCCTGAAACGGTACAAAAAATAAGGTGCAAGTCAGTGATTTAAATGCGTTCGAAAAGTGCGCTGCAACGCACGGAGCACGAGGACCGACCGGACCGCAGCCCGTAAACGCGGAGCTCACTCATGCATACCTCACAACCAACGGACCCCGACCGGACGGATGAGATTTTAATGTACCAAAAAACGAAGCTTCAAGCGTCTCCCAACGTTTACCGTAATAAAAATTCCCCTCGTAATGGGCTTTTCCTTTCCAACGCCAGGTTGGCCCGGCCTGGCCTGGCGGGAAAACTGTTTCCGAAAAGCATTGAAAAGCATTGTGAAAAACAGAAACTTGATTCGATTTTTCCACTCGCGGATGCACTTTCGGTAACTGACACCTGACTTGCTCCATTTGGTAATCGGATCACTTCCGATATGGCAACACAACACGAAACCGGCGCTGCTGTCCATGAGGGGCGGAAAATTCGACACCTCCATCCCGAAGGCCGGAACCGCAACGAGGCCATTTTGTACCAGCGTCTTTCCGAAGCACCCCTCGAGCAGCAGCCGAGCCGTGGTAGCTCCAGTTGCAAACGTCGCCAAAGGGAGTGAAAAACTTCCCACAAATTAACCGCATCTGATTAATTGTTCAATCTGATTGCCTTTGACGGTGGACCGTTGTGCCCGGCTGAAGGAAGGCAAATAGGAAGTAAAATTATGTTTGCTTTCATGGCGAGCACCGGCGTCAGATTGGTATTACATGGCCGCCCCCGGAGGGGTGGCAGAGAGCCCGCCCAGTGTCACTTTAGTTTAATGCGCCTGGCGACATTCTTTCACACAAAACTACAAAAACCAATCCGTTATGTGAGTGTTGTGTGGCACAATACGCAGCTCGGAACAATGCCGGCCGGGCACTGAAAGTGGTTATGTTTGATTTACGAAAAGTGAACCGCTTTTGTTGGTCGGAGTACGGAATGGGATGGAGCTATCGCTTCTTAATAATGATTTGAGTGTCTTTACACTGGCATTTATCTCACAAATTACTATGATATTTGCACTCCTCTAGGGGTTGTGATGCTGCGACAAGATAGCAACTAGTGTTAGGAACTAGAATCTTATTGAAACTCCTTCCTAATTGGAAAAGGCTTCGCCTAGAACTTGGGAAAAGGCTTTCTCTAATTTCGGTTTAATCCTTAAGAGCCACTGAAAGTTTGTTTAGATCTAATTATTTCAGTATTTATCAATAAAACTTAGTATAGCAAACCCATGTCAAAGAATAAATATTGTAGCTCGCAAAAGGGCAGCCTCTACAAACAGCATCGTATGTAATTATCGTGGACCACCAAATTGCGGGTGACCTCGGGATGCCCGTTAGTACGGCCGAGAGGAAGCTGGCTGAAAAATGCACCACCATCACCACCGAATTGCATCATTTGCCGGCACCCAGCACTCGGCTGTTCCGTTGGGTCCGAACTCGACCCCACTCACTGGCGGTGATGCTGCTGCGTGGCTTCGTGGCTCCACGAGATCGCGGCGTTAGAAAAGCCCAACCAGCAGCCAGCTGATCGGCGCGTTTTCCTTTCGCCGTCGGGGAAAAGCTTGGACCACCACGTTCGGACCACGACGACGACGCCGTTTCGGGTTTGTTACCGACGACCACAAAGCCGACGACGATGGTCGACGGTCTTCGCCGTTGATTCGGGCACCCGAAGCCAGCCGCGGTGTAAGCCGACTAATCCCCACCCGGGCCGGTCGGGTCCCATTTGGAGGGCACTTTTTTATAAATGCACAGTGCAGATGCACCATTTGCCTAATCTGTGCAACGGTCTGAGCCAGCACGGATCGAGGCGTTCAGTGTTTCCCCCCGTTGTCCCCAGGCCCCACCAGAGGCCGCCCACCGGAGAGCTGTGCGCAAAGTCGACCCGATTCATCGTGACATCCAATCGAGGTTTGGCCGTGGAGTTGAGTTGACGTGCTTATTTGGTGTGGTGTGTTCGTGCCAACGGGTGCCGTAGTGAAGTAGTTCTTCGGGTTCTCCGGGGACCCTCCGTTCTGGACTCTAGAACCCTGCAGGCCGTGAAACCGTTGTGAGTGAAGCCAGATCGAAGCCAGCCACCGAAAAGCGGGAACGAAAGCAGCGCCATGTGGTCCAAACTATTCCTAGGTGAGTGATGGCGCAGACCTACTTTGCTACCTTGGCATCGGATGGGAATGTCGGCAGTGAGTTTCGGATCGAACGCGGCAAATGTCATCGACGTGCGGATGACACGCTGTGAACAAGGGACGGCGGCAGAGTCTGGGCAAATGTCACCACCATCGCACCGAATTGGGATCGGAATCCCACCCGGGGGCCGCCAAGATGGTGTAACCCTTGTGCAACACCCCGCTCGGTTAGCGCTCCCCGTCTTTGGTCTCGATGCTGGTAATTACCAGGCCTACCGCGATTGGTGTACGGAAAATTCTAGCACAAATTCTCGTGCCCCAATTTTCCGCCGCAGGGTGTGTTTAGTGCACGCGCGTGGTGCAGAAACGTCCGACGGTGGTCGGATCGGAAATGAGCCCAGGGCTTACCGCAACGGCAGGGCCTATTTGCATAGACCACACACGCCTCCGGCGCCTTCTGATCGCTCGGGGGGTTGGTGCGAACTTTTCCAATGTTTGCGAGGGAAGTTATGGGCCAAGGCTTGATCATTTGCATGTTGGAACACAAGAACGGCGATAGCGGCGGAGTCAGAGGAGAGAGCTTAGGACACGCCTTGTTACGTGCAGTTCTTGGAAACTTCCACCAAAACATTCGCTGTCATGTGGAAGTAATGTAGTTAAACCATCATTTCGTATTCTTTCCCTTGGCGATTTGAGGGCCTCCAGCCCAAAGCCAATCTCTCCAAAAGTGACCATGTAGAAATGAACAAGAAATCAATTAGACACGAACAAGTTAGCGGAAACTGCCAGCGGCTCGAACGTATGACAGCGTTTTCTAGCCATCATTTTTCAACTGCACATTTCCTATTGCTCACTTCCTAGCGGCGTGCCGAGCGGTTGTCCCGGACATCCAAGAAAGGGGCACGTAGGAGATGTCGGAGAACTTGCCCCACAAGAAACCTGTATCGTGGGGCGCTAGCGGGAAACGGAGCGGGTTCAAACACAAAACACACACACACATGCAACAGTCACTCCGTCAGTCGGAATGGGGGTCTCTTGTGCTCCGGTTAGAGCATCGCAAGCCCCTGGGAAACGGCACCTTGCCTGTAGGTGGGCGCTCCAGACAGCACGGAACGGGAGCGGGAGCGCGGAACGGGTGGAGAAACAAAACAACAAACGCCAGCATCCGGTTTTGCAATTTAGAAAGCAACAAAACCAAAACTCAAGCAACCCACGCCGGTGGCACCTGCTGCCGGGCTGGCCTTCTTTCCTCCGGACGATCGCATTACGGTCCAGGGTCCCAGTCATCTGCATCTGCCAATGTCTGCTTGCATCTACTTATGCTATGGAAACTACTTCATCATAATAGCCTGTCATCAGCTCGGACCTGCGCGTTGTCACGGACTGCATCCACGGCGCTGCAGCTCATTACGTAACCGTAGCCACGCGGCCGGTGCCAGAGTCGGAGTCGGGAGAATGGAACTTGCGCCGGACACGGGCCTGGACGGCCTTTCGCCCGGCGTCCGGTGAGAGGTTGCATCGGAATAGAAAATGGAAGTGCATCGTCCGGGAACGATCAGGTGGGCAGCATCGAGCGGTGCATTTGCATTCCAATCGATCGGGGTCCCCCAACCAGCCAACCAACAAAAGCGTCACCCTAGGGGGGAGTCTCCCAGGCTACGGTCGCCATTGTGATGCTAATTATCGAATTACACCTTTTTTCTTCCGATCGAGCGAAGTAGTGAGCGCCGGCCGACGGGAGGTTCGGTCCACTCGATTACATCGGTTCCATCGGGGTCCAACTCGCCCCATCCTTTCGCCGCAGGTACTTGGCCACTGGTCGAAGCTAAGTGGCATCATTTTTCCCATCCTAAACGCTTTTGTCTCAATGGCGCAAATGAGCCGATGACAGCGATGGGCTGGCTTCATCATCTTCGGCTAGCCCCGGTGTGGAAGCGGTCGTAGGATTGCGGAGGGATGCGCGAGACCGTGAGAGTGCGCATCTTGAAGGGCACGCGATAGACGTAAGCCTGGGAATGCCCTTTCGATGGACGGACGGACGCTCGTTGTTTTCTCAGCTTGTTTGTACAAACGAACAGAATGAAATGGCGCAGAAATGATCCGTCTGGAGCGCCCGGAGCTAGTAGACCAACCAGAAGAAGAGCGAGAAAAAGGTGAATCACGGAGTGCATCAAAACTGGTGCTTATGAGGGTGGTCAAATTTGTGGTCAAGTTTATTTGACACGTTGCTAAGGAATTGCAACTATTTAATTAATATGCTGAAGTAGATTACAGAAGTGTAGTCGGAAGTCCTCGTACAGGTGCTTCAAAGTATTTGCCATGAACACGAATTAGTGGTTTCTAAAGGCGAACTCTGTAGGCTGCGGTTCAAGAAACCCACTCCTGACCTCGGGCAGACCCGGACACCGAGAAAGGCACTAGCACTTGATGGCTTAAACATTTACCTTTTCCAGCCAAGCATGTGAACTTTCTGTTTCACGTTACCGGCTCGGGACGTTTGCTCCAAAAACCGATCGAAAGAGAAACATCACGTTACGGTCCACCACCGGTGGGGGGTTTAGTCTACCTTTCGGTTTTGGCGATGCGCCAAACATGCGCCACCGGCGGGGAAGAGGGCACAAAAGGCCGGACTGTCTTCGGCGCCGCTCGAGATCATCCTTTTCCCGTTTGGCACTGCCACTTGTTATGCAATGTTTGGTTTGGAGGGTTTGAAGAACCTGGGCCACCTGGGTGAGGAGACACCTGCACCTGGCATCGCGGTGCCAGCGATGCGGGCGATGATCTGTTCCGATGTGGCGGGAGTTTATTGAGGGGTGAAAGCTTTTTCCAAATAAATACACTTTCTGTAGCTCGGGGTACTCAATTAGCATTGTCTATTGTTTTTGGTCCACCATCATTAGCGCCACGTACGACGGCGGTGGCGGCGGCGACGTTGGTCTGGTTGCTGGTGGAACCGATGTAGCGATAGATTGCACCGGGCAAGATGTGAACTCTAATGCTAGGGAAGCAGGGTACAATTTGCGTAACAATTGCAATAAGTTGATTAGAAACCCTTAGAAAGTTCATTTATACAGCCAAATACAGGCATTAAAATGATTCATTTTAGAGGCAAACATTTTGTATCAATTTTATTCAATTGATCAAAACGTAGGCAGGCTCCTAAGTGGTCTTCGCCGCGCGTAAACGTTACCGATCGAAAACAATTTGCGCCACTAACGGGAAACCCAATTTAAAGGAGGTTCCATACTGGTGTTGGCCGTACTCTTTCATCTTTCCTACCATTTTGCTCGCTGCCCGTTTTCATATGAACATAAAATTTCACCCAATGCCGCGCTTCCGGCCCCATCACCGGTGAGGGGCTGGACCTTGATGAAATGGCAAACTTTGCCGTCCGTTTCCGGTTCGCGGTGTGATGCAATACGCAGCATTGTCCGCCGTCCTAAGCCGCGCCGAGCCGTGTGCCGCTGGCCAATTAAAGTCTTTGGTCGTCTTTGGCCATTTTTACTGCTCTAATCACCCATCACGCCGACCTACCAGGGTGGTCAGCCCACCACCGCCGCCGCCGCCGCCGGGTATCGCATAAAAGCATAAAAGACGGTCCGCCCGGCCGTGCGCAGCATCCGCGTGGTGGCGCTTGCGCATTGTGCAGCGTGCGCATGGTATTTATGACTCCATTCTCTCGGGCCGCGCGCGACCCGGGGGTTATCATCATGATTCGGGGCGGGGCGGTGTGGATGCAGGTGACAGCCGGTGGAATGCCGTGGACACTTTTCCACCTCGCAGTACGGTGCAACCGTTTAGAAAGTGGAAATTCGATGCACATCGTTATGCGCGCGCGCGCGGGTGACCGGCGGAATGATCGGTGGCGCCGTCGATGTGGGAGTCGGCCTGGCTCGGCCTGGCAGACGCAATGCTTTGGAAGGTTGATGCACTTGCAGCACCCATGACTGCACCGACCAGATAGCATCCGGCGGCCATTTCCACACATAGGTTTCTATCTTTTTTTTCATTTTATGCACCACGCAACCGTGAAGAGCGACGGATTGACACGCTGACGGATTAATGGCGTCCGTTTGTCGGTGCTGCAAGCGATAGTGATCGTTTTACAGCTTCGGTTGGTCCTTCGGCTGACATTTGCTAAGCCACACGCTTTTCCGCGTGCCGCGTGTCAGGTAATACTGTCCCCGCGGGATCACCGTGATCCGTTCCCACAATCCGATCCGAAATGGTGCCCCGTCGGATACATAATAGTGCGCCAGAAATGGGAAAAAAATAAACCGAAAACTGAAATTAGTTAACCACTAATGGGCCCGTCGCACCGCTCATCGCTCATTTATGATTACTTTTCTCACGCTCGTCATCGGCACGCAACGGCACTCGGGTGAGATTGGAAAATATGGAAAGTGGCCGATGGCGGGAGCGGGTTTTTGGTTTTCTTTGCCGAAAACTCGAAACCGTTAATTTCTGGTTTTGATGTGCAAATTTGCGATGGGACCGCGGTGCTTTACGTAAGCTAGGCCGCCAGTGCTCCCCCGTTGCATAGTTAAATAACCGAACCTGATCGACGCTAATGCCGCGGCCGATGTCGGTGCTCTATGCTGCCTCGATGCCGCAGCCGACTGCCGTTGCACCGCAGCCCCGGACCGTCACGAGTTTTCACAGCGTCTTCCCCACACGCAGCTTGGAAAAGGGATCGAAATGATCGTTTCAAAAAATCTTTGACGCGATTTCGAGTGCAACATAATTAGGGTTACGTAGCCCCGATTTTTTTTTTCGGGGTGGGTGATGAGACGCGTTTGTTAAGAATTGCCAAACAGCGGAACAGCGGATTATTAGCAGCACAAGTAGTGGAGTCAATGAAAACTCGGACAGTGAAGTCGGAACGCACAACCAACAGAAAAGAACGACGAAATTCAAAGATGGAAATTAAAACACGCACACCGACGCGTTATCCAACGATCGTAATCCTGTCGTGAATCCCGATCGAGCGATCGATTCAACCTTCTCTGTGACAGTGAGGCCGTGATCGATCGAACCCCTTGGCTTGGCCGGTGGGAATCGTGTAACGTGCCCCGTAACGGCGCTAAATGCCACGACAAATGGCTAATGACGCTACGCACATTATCGACATCGACTCCCGATCGATGCGTTCCGTGCTCAGGTTTTCGTGCTTTATTAAATCAACCCCCACCCGTCCATCCACCGGACGGTGCCACGGCACGCACGGTGGCGCCATCCCGCCGCGCGAAGGTCCATTTGCACGCTCAGAGCCCAGAGAGCCACAAACTTGAACTTGATCGCTCGATCGATCGGCGATGCCGATCTCGCTCGACGAGGCTTACACCGTCTCGCTCTCTCTCTGTCTCTCTGTCTCGTTCGGTGAGCTTTCACGAAACGCACCGATCGTGCAAATCATGCCGAACATGATTACGATCAGGCGCGTGCGGCTTCCGTACGGTCGGGAGTCCCCACACACCGGCCAGATGTGCAGCCAGGCGCTGTGGGCATCTGATGGGTTTAGCGTATCGGAAAAGGTGGCTCGAAGCGGGTTCCGTACAGGTTCGCGCTTCGCGGGTTGGAAAAACCGGAAGACGAAAGTGGCAAACGAAAGTCCAAAAACTTTGTACTTCACACGCGCGGAAGGCGTAATTTAGTGGCCGCATGTTAACCAGTCTGGTCGGTCGCGAACCGCGAACAGCCTGCCCCGTAAGCCATCGCACCAAGTTGGGGAGAATCAAGTCGTGCGGGCCGCGGCCGTTTTAATACGGTTACAATAAAATGGAAATCGAAAGTTTCGTCTGCTACCTAGGGGCCGGGCCGGGCCCGGAACATGGCGGATTTACTGTTTACTTTTAACCATCAACGAAAATCAGCAGGTAGCTTCAGCCTTCGATCGAGCCGGGAGTAGATTCGCGCAACGTTGTAGCTACCACATACGGGAAGCGACACACTCCGACAGGTTTGACCACCGAACGTGAGTGGTTTCGCTGCCACTAGACTCATGCCAAGCCAAGGTGACGTGAAAACGGAGCCCCGGTGCAACCATAATAATAACAGGACTGCGAAAGAGGAACGATCTCGTATGTAAAGTACCATCCTGAAGGTGCCAAGCCAACGACCGAAACCCAGCCGCGTGACGGAATACAAATTAATTTCTCACCCGAAGCCACAGGACGTGACAGAGGAGCCGGCCGGGGCCATTTTACCGGCCTTCCCTGCTGCTGGTCTTGCATTGTCATTGGCATCGATCGGGCGAGAAACGGGACCCAGAGTGGGCTGGCGGCTGTCGAGGGTTTTTACAGCAGCCCCAGCGACGGCGATTAAGAAAGAAAGTTTGGCCCGGTGCTCCACACAGTTTGGTCGTTGAGGTCCGGGCGCCATTAATGACGACTTTGCGGCCGCCGACGACTAATGGGTGAACCTGTGGTGTAGCGGGCGAGTGAACGATTGAACTGCGCGAAACATTTCACGGAGATTAATAGTGATCCCGGCGTGTGCGAAATCGAGTGTACGTATGCGCCGGCAACCGTGTCCGCGATGCTCGCGGGCTTTACATAAAGAAAGGTTTTGCACATTTAATGCACATACGACGAGCGCCATGAGCGTCTCGTTGGAACATTACTTGCACCGACCGCGTGCCGACCGTGAAGCGATTTCACCGGTTTCCGACCGGAATCGGATCAAGATTAGCAGCAAGAAGTGGTGAAAATAATCGGTGAAAGACGCTAAGCAGGTGAAGCTTTGCCCGCCGTCTGCGAGTTCACCGTGCTCGAAGACTCTCGGGAAGACCAACGAGAGACGGTTTCGGATGACGGATGAAATATTTCACGCTCGGCAGGGAAACGGGTTTGAGTGTCACTTTCTGGCTCTGCTAATCAGATGGTACCGGTACACGACTCCACCGGACCCGATTGTGGAAAAGCGAGCCCGGCGTTTGTGGCACCGAAAACCGTCAATTATCACACCACCACGGTCGCTACGCGGTGGACAGTTCTATCGTCGTTCGAGGGTGACTTTTTCTGGACCGCTCTCCGGGGTCCGGACACTTTCCCATCCGGCCGCACGGAGCGTGCAATGGAAGCCATTTCGGAGCATTGTCGTCGGTGGTCGTGACCGGTGGCCACTTCGACGCCATCGAATTGACCGCTCGAATTCGGTGGCACGCCAGCAAAAACTTTCTTGCGTCACGGCGCAATCCACAGCGATACGATCGGGTATCGAATCCGCGTTCCGGACATTGGATGCCGGACTTGTGCACAAAACTGGAACCGGCCGTCATTGTGCCGTAATCGGTTTTAATAACCGGTGTGCTACTATAATAACGGCGACTTCGGGTGGTTTGCGCAAGAACGCACCCCCCACGCAGATCGGAGAGCTCGGAAAGGCCCCCAAAATGCCAACGCTGACACAGCGTGGAACCCAAAACCGCCGTCTCTCGTTGGGTGATTTTATATTTTGATAGCTCCATACATAACCTTCAAAATCCGTAGTAGAGAGATGGCCGGTAGGTCGTCTTCCCTTCGGAACCGTTCTCCACCGCGGTTACCAGCAAATTAATTACGATCGTAATCGGCTTTGTTTGGTCTAGATCTTCGTGACCAGAGCGCGCGCGCGCGCGCTGGCCGCGTCGTCGTTTCTTGGGAAGCGATTTTGGAAGATCGGGCTCCATTCCCCAACATCTTAATCCAATCGGACCGCAGCACGCACAGTTGTCTCACAAGTTTTTGGTGATGAAACGTCGGTCAGGTCGGGCACTTGGCTGTGATTTTTCTCAGACTTTTGCTCGGCTTTTGATTACTACGAAGACGCTGAATGAGTCGTGAACCTTGACTTCTATTGCTACCTGATAAGTTCCTTAATTAGATTCCATTCCAGCTGGCAGCACTCGCCGAGCCGGTGGGAACCCTCAGGGGGCGAGACGAACCGAGTGACAAAATATTGTTGCCGCCGACCGTAGAGGTGTAGCGTTATATCGTCTCCTCAACCCAACCCCTCAACGAAACCCCTGATAACAATGAGCCAAAAGTGAAGCCTTCGGCGTGGAAGAATTTGATCAACGCCAAACTCTCGGCGGTACGCATCTGGTCGATGCGTATTGTGAATGCAATGGCTGTTCTCACGAGGCCCGCACGAGCCGAGGTCGCCTATGCACCCTGCGGTGTGCGGCATGCACTTTGGATGCTACTGTTGCAACGTTTCTCACTCGATCTTAATCGTTGTCTGCGCCAGAACAATGGGCGAAGCAAAAAACGGGCTTTCTGACGCCATCTGTCGCGTAGTTGGTCCGTTACATAAGGCGGTGCGGTATTTGGGCGCGATTAGTCAACACATTGGCAAACGTACTTTGCCGAAGGTTTAGTAGACTCCACTACTGCGCGGGCTGCGATGTTGTAGAGACCATGCAATGCATCGAGTATGGGTTTGTTGGGTACTCTTCGAAGCGGAAGCACTTAGCGGAACGCTCCTCTAAGTGCAGTAGTTGGTAGATATTCATCATCAGCCGCGGTAAGGTTAACCATTGTATTGGTTTCATATCTATTGCTTTCATCGATTTCTACAACCGCAATGGCACTCCACAACATATATAAACTCGCAACAAAATAGTGGTTGCCTTCAATAAGACACCATAAAGTGCAGTGTAGTAATTAAATGTGGAACCGTTTTAATCTTCTAGCAACGCTCCTGCTAGGGCTGACGTTGGCGGACAAGCAGAACGCGACCGAGCCGTCGGCAGCGGTAGCCGCTAACGCCGCGAAGGAGAAACGTCAGACGGAACACGAGACGCGATCGATTCCACTGTCGGTAATTGGTGGCCGTCGCCAGCAGCAACAACATCAGCCACAGGAGTACTATCAGAGCGAGGAAGCGGCCGCTCAGTACGCTCAATACGCGCAGGCGAGCGCCGGTCAGCCCACCTACAAGGCGTCCGCGGCCGGGCACAAAGCCTCCCAGGAGCAGCCGCAGTACCAGGAGGTAAGAAAAAAGCCCCACAGCCCCAGCCCCGAAGCCAGGCGGTGGGTTTGCGCCCAGCTATCGTCGGGCCATCTTCAGCCCTTTCGGTCACCGGAGGGCCCACGTTCAGCACTTTTCGTAACCGAACCGAACGTCGTGATACACGCTCGACCGTTTTAGCACCACGATCGATCGAGACGCCGCGCCGTTCTTACGCAACGACGCCAACGACGACGCAAGCCAACCTCGACCGAACTCAAGAATGGAGTCGTCGGGATGAGCCTATAAAAAACATGCGGTCCGCACAATTATTCGGACGGAGTATCCTCTTCGGCTGCTCGACGCCGTTTGAGCTGGACTGGGCTTATTATTTTACGATTAATAACGAAATTCCCGGCGTGCCTTCTGGCACCGTGCGGCGGCAGTGTCGACAAATATCGTCCTGCCGTGGGGCACATGCTTGTTAAGTGTGTTCATTTCGATGGCTGCTGAAAACTGCAGCGGCTTCCATATGAGCGTCACAGTAATATGCTGGCCACCATTTCAGGAAGTCTACCAACTCTACCGTAGACTCTGCTGCAGCTTCGTCGTGATCACGCTCATAAAGCATGACAGTCTTTGGACGTCAGAAAAAAGCCAAGCCATTCCGTCGCCACAAAGGTTGGCGAGATCCGTCGGAGAGTAGCATCCGCTACGTGACTTTGAAGCAGATTTGAAGTTTCCCTGTTTCGACGACGTACTTTATCGAAACCTGTTCCATTCGTGGCGGCAGGCAGCGGTTCGATCCCGAGGGCTGACCTATGAACGACCTCTAATTACACGGCGGGACGAGTTTCATGATGAAGATCATGATGATGATTTACCCACGCTATTCATCATGCATATTTTTTGGCCCAAAGTCCAACATAAATCACGTTGCGCTAGGAAATGCGGAGTCGAGCACGAGTTTAGTAAATCATCCCAAGAGTTCATGTTTATGGTTTGGGCAATCCGCAGTTTTCACAAGTTCCGTTCCGTGACTGCCAACGAGTGTTTTGCCTGGTTTGTTACAATCATATTTTAAAGAAATTCAAATACTACACTGAGCGGTTCATTATGGACCCTGAAGCTACAACTATTATCATATCTGACCGCCCGTAGACGGCCGTTAGCTAATTTGTGGCCGCCGGCACCGATCGTCAACATTAAATTCCACCCGAGGGGCTCGGATAATCACGGCACGGTGTTATCGAGTAATTGGTTCCTGAAGAGCGCGACCGGAGTTCAAGTACGGTTGCTAGCCGCAGGGTACGGTTTCGCAAATCTCACGCTCGCCGCGTGCAAAGATCAATTCCGCGATGACATTATCGAGCCAACGATCGACGGGGGCATAGGACCGGACCGAGCACGAAAGGACCTTCAATTTGCTGACGAATCGATGTATTTTTAGATTCCCCCCGAGTACATCAGTCTGCTCCACCAGTTGGCGGAACATCAGCCCAAGGCAGCTGCAGTGAAGCAGGGCAAGGCAGTGGCGCACCACCAGCAGCAACTCCAGCACCAGCACCAGCAACAGCAGCACCAGCAGCAGCAACAACAGCAGCAGCAGTATGAACATCCGAGTCACGCGCAGCAGCCGAACCAAAACCATATCCAGTACATCACCGAGGAGGAGTACGCGCAGCTGGTAAAGCAAGCCCAGCAGCTACCGAGCCCGGCTGGACCGCAGGCCTACCATCCGCACTATCACCACCAGCACCACCAGCCGCAACAGCCGCAAGGACTGCAGGCCTACGGTCGAGCCCCGGCGCACGCTCCGGGTACGTTGCATGAGGCACTTGTTATTTTTTAATTAATTTACAAGAGATTGATGGGAGTTTCACGGGTATCATGTATTTCTTTGATTCTCATCGACAACGATAGCCCAGCACAAGTATCGGCCCGCCATTCAACTGCTGGAGACGAGCGAAGATCAACCGGGACCTTATGGGGCGGCCGACGGAGAGCAGTATCGCATCCAGTACAAGAGCATACAGCAATCCGGCACAGTGACGCCCGTTCCGAAGCCAGTTAGCTCTTTTTCCTTCGAAAAGGAACTCGCTAAACTGGTAGAGTCCAACCGGCCGCTCCCATACCGCCAGCTCGCTCATCCGCACCCGGCGCACCACGAGGCTCAGCACGAAGCGCAACGCTACGGGCCGACACCCAGCCCGCAGTCGCACGAGTACACCTACGTGCAGGCCGGCGGACCAGCCCACGACCACGGCGGCGCCCCACAGCAACCACCGAAACACGCGAAAGCACAGTACGTGGCATCGTTCGCCCAAGGGCACCCACTGGCGGGGCCGAAAATTAGTCCAGCCCATCTGCAGGTTGGGCCGCAGAAGTTTAGCGACATTCCGGCCCAGAAGTACCAGTTCATTGGCAATCCTGAGGCACACCACCACCCGCAGCACCATCACCAGGCCCCGGCGCACCAGGGACAGCAGTACTTTGCGGAGGTTTCGCCCAAGCAGCACCCCGGCACGCCGTCGCCCAAGATACAGTACTACGTGCCGAAGGAGAAGAACGTCCAGGTCTACTACCAACAGCAGCAGCAACAGCAGCAACAGCAACAGCACCACCAGCATCAACAGCAGTTGAAGGAACAACAGGCGCTCGAGGAACACTCGCCCCAGCATCCGATGAAGATCGTCGAGGCACCGCAGCTACAGCATGAGAAGCCCCAGAAGACGGTCCAGTCGGTGCACCGGCCAAGACCGGCTGAGCAGCAACAGGTACAGCACCGGTATGCACCGCGCGAAAAGCAACAGGACCAGCCCAGCCCCGTTTCCAGCGATCCGCACGCGCCGTCACGCTCGTCCATCTACGTGTCGCAGTCGACGGGAGTGAACCAGGCTACGGCCGCCGCGACGCCTGCTCCGGCGGCACACTACGGCGAGAAGCACCACAAGGTGCCACCGAAGATCGATCGCCCGCTGACGCCGGAGGAGTTCCAGGCGCTGGTTGACGCCGGGTACTCCGTCGTACCGGTTCCTGTGCCCGTTCCAGTGCCAATTTCCCAGTATCAGGCCCAGCAGGCAGCCTTGGCTGCTGGCGGTCACCCCGGACAACGGGGAGGACCCCATCCGACGCCGTCGTCCGGTGGCCGGCAGGTGGCCCAGGCGTCCCGCTATCATCTGCACCAGTTGGCTGCGGCCGAAAATAATCCCAACCAGGTCGTAACTTACCTGCGTCCGCTGCACCTCGATCCCTTCTCGGCCGGGGTGCGTGGACCGCATAAAGCGGCTCCCTAGGACCCTAGGACCCCGGACCGGGAACACGCGACTTGACAGGACACATCGATCAGAGCCGGTGTGACGCAGCCGAACTGAGAGACACCAGCGCGCAAGTGGGACGCGAAATGCGCGGTCACGGCGCTGGAGACGAACGACACGACAACTTTCTCTAGCCGTAGCCGTACCTACCAAATAGTGTATAGTCTTGTTTAATTTATCGGCCGACGACCAGTAGTAGTTTGCGCGGAGAGCGTGCAACAGCAATGCAGCAACACACTCAGCCATTGCGAAGCGGAGCAGTATTCTATACAATATATTTGAACGTTGTTTCATCCCGTGGCGCGCTAAGCACGGTTCAAATTCACCATTCTTCATCGGTTATCGCAGTGACCGTAAAGGTTCGAAACCCCATTACTCCACTCGACGGTTAATTTATTCAGTAAGCATTTTGATTGTACGATCTTTTACGATGTCTATGAAATGTTTTTGTGCAAAATAAACACAAACCAATTTATAGTTTAACACATCAGTGTTCTCATTGATATGTTTTCCCGTTACGGAACCCCCGTTTGGATTGAAATTACTAAACACAATTGTAAAACTGGTGAGAAAATAAATATTGTCCCGTAACGGATAATTCGAAATAAAAACACTCTCCCGGTGACAAAACATCAATCCATCGCTCTTCGCTGGCGATGTATTGTGGTGCGATGTTTTCGATGAAATCGTTTGCCCCGGTCACAGCTGTCAAATGACTCGGAGACAAATTGCGTCGACATTAAACACCAAAACATACCGACCGTCGCTGAATGAAGAATTTATCTCTCGGTAAAGTTTTGACAAGAAATCAGTTCGTTTTAGTCCCGCGAATTTCGAAACACGTAAGTAGCCTTTTCCGATAAACAAGCACAACTGGCCGGTAATGTTGTCGGTGAAAAGTACATTTCTGACCGTTGTCGGTGTCATAATAGCTGTGAGTATTTGGACTTTGCTCGTTACTTTATCATATCGCACATTCTGCATGGGGCAGCTAGGAAGCGGAAGGTACGGGTCCGGCGATAGTGATGCCATCATTGCTGATGATGGGCTCTAATTTTTAACCACCTGACTCACACCGGTTGCTTCCCCCTCGGGGGGCCGCTTTGCCTCTCTTGGCCTACGACATTCCGCAAGTCATTGTGCGTCGTGTGATTTGTTTGCTTCACGACCACCAACGGTCCTTAAGCGAGTACTTGACGCTCGACGGTGGCCCACCGTCGCCGTATACACATCTGGCCGATTGTGTGCCGTGTTCTCATCATTCAATATTCAGATAACCGGGCAACGCGGCTGTCCGATTGCACCATACACGCTAGGCTATAGATCGCTTTCGTTTTATAGTACGGCGCCAATCGATACTACGGCCAGTCTAGCGCGGTACCCAACGACGGAACGACGATGGAGGACTACAAGAACGCGAAATCGGTTTACGATTTTACCGTGAAAGATTCGCAAGGCGCCGACGTGAGCCTGGACAAGTACCGCGGCAAGGTACTGCTCATCGTCAACATTGCCTCCAAGTGCGGCCTCACGAAGGGCAACTATGCTGAACTGACGGAGATGTCGGAGAAGTACGCCGACAAGGGTAAGAAGAGCATCGTGGCCGGTTAAAGTTATTCTGCCACAAATCTTACCCCCTTCTTCGCTTTTGTTGTAGATTTCAAAGTACTGTCCTTCCCTTGCGATCAGTTCGGTGGCCAGATGCCGGAACAGGATGGGGAGGAGATGGTGTGCCACCTGCGTTCGGCGAAGGCAAATGTTGGAGACGTGTTTGCTAAGGTACGGTACACTTTTGTTTTATTGATTTTATTAATTTTTAAACGCTTGGTTACTTCCATACTGTCTGTTGAGTCGTAGAATACGAAGTTGCGCCAGGCAATCGTTGAGATTATGCAAAACGCTTGTGTTGCGTGGCATGACATGCATGAACCGTGACTAGTGGTTGGTTTGACCATAGATAGTGTGTGTTTGTGATAACGTTTGAGTAACAGTTTTGGTTTTGCTAAACGCCAAGAAGGCTGTACCAAATTCACATTCGATTTTACATCTTTCCGCCAGATCGAAGTCAATGGGGATGGTGCCGATCCGCTCTACAAGTATCTCAAGCATAAGCAGGGCAGCATACTGGGCGATGCGATCAAGTGGAACTTCTCCAAGTTCCTGGTCAACAAAGACGGGCAACCGGTGGACCGGTACGCGCCGACTACGTCACCGAACAGTATCCTTAAGGATGTTGAAAAGTTGCTGGGCTAAAGCTATTGGCGACCGCAGCCGCAAGGACTTTGATCCGGTCCTTTCGCAAACACTAGTCAATAGTTTGGTTAAACTTGACATTTTTAAAATATTTCTGAAAAATCAATCTCTGAAATAAATGTGTTGTTTGAAAGTCGTGGTGAGTGCCTTTGGAAATTGAAGAAAAAAATGTTAGTTTTAAGGTTAGGCCTGAATCATGTCATTGACGGACTCGTCGATGATGGGAGAATAATTTTCACTCGTTTTATTATCTTCGTTTTACTTCGGCTTGCGCACTACTCTGAACTAAATCTGCTAAACTTGTTCCCGTTGTAGATCAAGGTGAATGGCGAGGATGCAGAGCCACTGTACAAGTATCTGAAGCACAAGCAGGGCGGCATTCTGGGAGACTCTATCAAGTGGAACTTTTCCAAATTTCTGATCAACAAGGATGGCCAGCCGGTGGACCGTTACGCACCGACTACGTCGCCGAAGAGTATCGTGAAGGACATTGATAAATTGCTGGGCTAAAAAATGGTGGCCGTAAGGACTCATGCTTGCTTTCTGTGTTTGATGCATCACTAAAATGTTAATGAAAGACTAATAAACTTTTTGCTTACAATATTTGGTAACAGTGTTGAGAAAGTTGTACTTTGATTGGTAAGTCTGAAGGGCCTTCTTCGGTCCTATCTTTTCCTTCAGCCCGATGCTTAGCACACGCGCACGTTATAAGAGAATATTATGGATGATGCATACCCACTAAACAAGTACTTGAAGCAGAACCTGGTTGGTATTAGCGGCGAAGAACTTAAGTGGAAATTTGTCAAGTTCTTCTTCAATAAAGACGGCATCCCGTTCGATCATTATGCGCCGTACACATACCCGAAAAGCATCGAGTAAAACATTGATAAGCTGATGGTAGCATAAGACAAATATGCATTGTCACCTTACGAATGCTTTACGTATGAAAGTCTGCTTATGCTGTTGTTGTATTCCATTCGTTTTCGACCAATAACGGCGTCAAAGTGTGCGCTTCTATAAAATGGAACCGGGAAGTAAAGGCACTTGAGTCACACCGTAAAATATGTGGACATTTATTTTGGGCTGTTTTGTTGTCTTTGTGCCATCCCGGTCGGTCAACGGGGAAACCTACGCAAGTACTGACGGTCAGTGGACGGCAGAGGTTAGGTGTGTTGCATTATTCATGGTTCTAAGCCTTCCTCGTGGCGAGCAATATGCGAAGTGTTCCAGGAGGAAAAAAGTTTCGCTTTTTCGTATTTAACTGGCCAGCTGATAGTAGAAAGTTTTCAGTCGAGCGCAAAAATCAATAGAATCCGGGTTACCAGTTAGCTTTCAGAGCCGGAACACGAAACGGTAAAACTCAGTGCAGTATCGGATGGGGCTTGTGCGGGACCTGAGAAATAGGAAATTGAGCAAAAAGTGTTTCGATCGAAACGGAGGGAACCCATTTTTTTCACTGTAAATCGTGTTTTTAACCAAAGACATAAAACGAACGGGTGTCGTCGAGTGGAAACACAGCTTGTGCTTGTACACGCGTGTTGATTGCATGACCTGTGACCGGCGAACTGGTCCGTTGTTCGTTTTCGCCGGCGTCGTGTTTAATTTCAATCAACAACGACTTGATTTGAATCTTGTTAATTTCTTCCCTTTCATCGTTTCATCGACGTGTTTTAACTAAAAAACCTTATTTTAGGACCTAAATAGGTCTATGCCTAATCCCAAATCGGTCTATGTCCACAGATCTAAGCTATCTCACAGTGTAAAATTGGTTCTCAGGTTAGCGAACAGCAGTACAGAAAGCCAGGGAACATGCAATCTACACCGGAAAAGGCGAAATCGATCTTCGAATTCACTACCACCGATCTGAACGGTAACGAGACCTCGCTCGAGCGCTTCCAGGGCACGGTATGCCTGATCGTGAACTTCTCCACCAAGGATGCTGCCTTCGACAAGGTGTTGGCTCTTCTCACGCCACTGTACCGAAAGTATCACAACGATTCTCGAAAAGGTACTAGCAGAGCGAACCGTGTGCCTAAAATGCTCCACCCGGCTTCGGCACTAGGGGCGGCAACCGTAGGCCAATGTCAACGCCATCCTCGGACCAGCCGCCCCAGTCACATATAGTAATGGCAACCTTCTGTATTGGCCACTTTTTTTTTCTCCTTTTCACATCCTCATCTTGCGGTCAACGTGACCGTGCCGGCGGGACAGACCTAAACATCCTCTTCTTCCCATGCTTCCAGTTCGGGGCCAAAGAGTCGCCGGCCGAGATTGTGGCGCGATTCGAAGGCGCCGGCGACCAGCCGATCGGTGAGATCTTCACCGAGATTGAGGTAAGTTAATGCGGGGATCCGTCGGATCGATCCGAATCACAGGGCTGCCGTACTTGGCCACACACACGATACAGTTTGGACGACGCCAGTCAAATATGGCACCCGTCCGCAGCCGTACACCGGCGCTGCTACGGTGTTGCGTTCTTGGCATGGAGAGATTTTCTCACAGGACTCATTTCACGCATCCTTCGGAGCGGTGCACGAGGCGTGTGTTTTTGATAACTGCACCGCAGCCTCAGCACGTCAACGATTATCGTCGCACGCGCTTTTCATCTTAATTGATCTGGGTCAGAGCCGCAGCGTTTATGGCCGCGATCTCAGATCGACGGCAGCGATCGTGCCCATCCCCACCGGACCAGGTGCCAGTTGATTAATTGTCGTCCTTGAGATGCATTTTTTCTCACTGTTATTCTCTGGTATGCCGCGGCTCGCGACTGCTTTGACAAACATTTTTTTTTGCTGCGTTATTGCCTCGCTTCCTTGAAGCGATGGCAACCTCCGCTTCGGTCGACACGTTGTCGACGATTCGACGCATCGTAAGTATCACCCCTTTTATGCTGCGGATGCGATTCAGTTACATATTAAATTGAGACCATCCGTATGGTCATTTTGTTAATCGAGCGAGCCAATCACACCCCACAATTGGCCGTTCGCGCCATTCGCCGTGTGCTAGAATTCGGTCCCTTTCCTTTCCACAACGGTTGATGGTTCTAATGTTTTGCGTTCTGTTTTTTTTTTTTTTTTTTGTGCTGCCCACAGGTAAACGGCTCCAAGACACCCGGACTGTACAAGTATCTGAAGGCGAAAAAGCCGGGCAATTGTGGTGGGTTCGTGAACAGTAACTTCACCATCTTTCTCACTGATCGCAATGGCGTGCCGGTCGAAAGGTTAAATGCTGGAATTCATCCTTACATGCTCGAGGATTTGGTTGAGGCGTTGCTGCATTGACCGCATTACCGGGGGGTTCTGACATGCGTATTGTCGTGTAATGTTGTACAAAGTCTGCAGAAGCTACGTCGCTTCTAACACTGTCGAATATTTCGAATAAAATCACATGTTGCTTACCCACTCACAATGCGTTTAACCTGTTTCACTATGAATATTACTTGCTAATCCTGAGTTTAATCACTACCGTTTATTACTTCCTCAACTAAGGGACGCATGCACAGATTAAAGACTAGTGCTAAATACACGACGAAAGGCTAAATATACGACGAACTAACTGGCGTGATTAGCGGTGAATATCTGCAGAACAAGCATGTGATCTAGTGAGCTTTGCGCCGGCTTAATGTCAAGGCTGTGTCACTTGTTTGTCTGACCAATAGCTAGAAGGAAGGGTTGCTGAAATTTTCAGAGCAGCGCGCAAGTATTGCCCAACGTGTTCCTTCGCGATCGCTGGCGGGCGTACGTCGCTTGCCGATGTCATATTGGAAAATGCCACCTCAATTAATGGACCCGCTCTACAGAGGAGGTCGCCAAAAATAAAATTTCTAAGCGCAGCGTTCATTGGTCAAGTAGAATGAATAAAAAAGGAACAATATATGAAACACACTATCGTTAGCAACCGATCACACATCGATCGATGAACTGTGGAGCTGTGCTTGTCCTTTACCGTGAATAGTATAGTCCAAATCAATTCAAAATATTAATGTGCTGGCGGTATTTCCGATTTTTAAAGTTCAAAGCCTTGTGAATCATTTCGAACGTAAGCGGTAAATTTGCGGCACAAATGGACACACGTGCCCCCGTAAAGCCACACCGGTTTCTGGGAAGCAGGAAGAGTCGCGGTCGAATCCTCAGCAAGACAAGTTAACTGACACACTGCACCAGTGCCGGTGGGACCGATCCGAAAGTGACCTTGAAGTCGTCCGTAACCGGGCGGACGCGATCGCTATCAATTGCCTCTGCCGGTTGCATGTGCACCACAACGCCTTATTGAACTGAATTATCTCGAAAAGCTGCGATCCTTCTCGGTGATCCAATTGAAGTGCCATAAGCATAAACTTATAAGCTTCAGAATGTGCACTACGCAAACATCGACGGCAATGTCACCAAACCACTACACTCAGCAAGAATCTAAAGATTTTTTAAACTTGTTTGTTTGCATTGCATGTGGTTTGATGAAAGTGAATACTAAATTAGACATTTTTCGATATTTCAAGGAATTTATATGCCTCAAGTTATGCACTCGGCATGACAACTGCATTATAGTTTTAAAATCATGACTTTTTAATGGATAGTCATCTGCAAATCTAAAAAACCCTATCGCTTATATGGGTAAAAATATAAAGAAATAGAAATTAGTTTATTTCTTCACCCCGACTCATATCGATATTATCTACTTTCCAACAATTTAACGTCCTGAATTGTCCCAACAAGTTGACTGCCCTCATAATAACCTCCTTTTCGCGCCATTTTCCTTGCCAGTTCAATTAGTTCTTCCATGTAGTGGTGCAAGTCGTACTTCAACAGTTCATAGAGGTAATAAGTTAATGCGAATATTTTATTTTTCATATCAAAGAGGATTAGTAGTACAAAGAGGATAAGTACTTCAAAGTAGTCAATAAAAGGTGCCCTGAACGAGCCAATTTTATCACTTTGTTTACTTCAATTCTCAGAATCAGATCCATCTCGGAATCTAGAGAACACAGAAAGCCAAAAATCCGGATTGGTCATAGTTAACTTCTCTATTTTAAATATAACTGAAATCCTCTAACTTCGAAATCGGCCATTGTCCGCCTTTACCGCATAGTGTACTGCTGCCTCTCCAAGTGCAAGTCCAAGTACAGTCGGAGCGACACCCAAGAGGGACAAAGAAAGAGCATAAAGCATAACAACACGATGCCGCCCCAAAGACGAATTACGGAGTCGCGCACTGCGTCTCCTTCTGGTCACTGCCTTACGCTGCCTTACATGTCGCAGACCGAGGCCCAGTAGTGGCCGCTATCGTCTTCTCCCGCCCGAGAGCAGTTCAAAGGATTGCAACGCGACGAAAGCTTTCGAGACACACGCCGAAACGGAAAGCTCGCTGCCGTCGGAAGGAAGTCTATAAAAAGCAGATCACTGGCGGTGCCTGGTCAGTTCTGATCGGTACGGAGCACGGAGAAGCGCTACTGTAAGCAGTGTGTAACACGGTGCGTGTGCGTGTCCTTAGAGCAGTGTACTCTAGAGGCGATTCTGCGGTCCTGCGATGAAGTAAGTCTTGCACCACCGAGCTCTCCGGTGTTTGTAAAGAAGTGAAACGTACCGACCGTAGTTTTGGTGGGAATTGTGTAGTTAAATCGGTGTTATGCTACGGAAGAGTTTATGAAAAGCCAGAACAGAACGCTAGGGTTACGAACTGAGCTTTCCCGTGCTATCGAAGCAGTTAGTGTATGAAAAAGGGGGTTTTGGTAAAAATATTTGTTAATTTATGTTTTGATAACTGTTTGTTTTAGTGTCTCTGTAAGCTACAACGATTCACGTTTAATTTTTAAGTGACAAAAAAACATAAATAAGAATTACATTTTTGTTATGTTTAATTCGAAGTACTGGAACTTGGAAATGAAATGAGAATGGCATTCGGTACTCAACTTAATTTTTTTTCCATTATTCAAAATTTAAATATTTTTTAGGCTTGTGAAGCCTTTCAGTCAGTCAGTTTGTTTTTTGTCAGTTTGTCAGCCTGAAATGATTCAAATTGGTATATATAAGTTAATGCGAGTTTTAATTTAATACTTGCCTAACTGTTTGCCTAACCATAGAAAAATAAAAGGTTGGTCTATTTATGTATGCTGTGTGGCGCGGAACAATGCCAACACAACTTAGTTTTGATTTGGATCTCTGGGCAGGTCGTGCTAGAATTCTTCCAGGCCGTCCAAAGATCACTACAAACGTAATGGAATTTCGGTGGTTTCCGAATAACGAAAACAGGTTCAGGTACGGTTTAGCGATAGCTAATCCTGTGAAATGTCAACGCGGTGGAACCGATGTGACGGATGGCCAAAAATCACTGTAGGTGTCCCGTTAAATGTCAGTTGCATTAGGGTAACTACCGGATTGACTGCTGGCATTCGAACTCTGCTAGAGGCCACCTGCAGAACAGCTGGACCAAAAGAATTAAGTTGGGTGATTGAATAGATGATCAACATAGAGGTGCTCTGACTAGATTCTTCACATTCAAAACAGGAACACTCAAATCGTAGGTTGGACTTCCAGCCTTACAGGTGTAGAAACGAAAGTTATTTGAAAGATCAAATTAAAATTAAACAAAGAGGAACTCAACCAAGCGGAAACGTACTCCTCAGTCGGATGTGATTTCCCAAAACAGCCTTGCCACATAATATTCAGTTGACAAAATCCAATCATACTCTCTGGTCAGACTATGTCACTTTTGATGGGGTTCTGCCTGGGACCACAAGAAAACGGGAAACGTGCGTAAAAGTCGTGACGCATCGCCCGAACGACACCACGCTCGCACGCTATTGTTCGACCGAATTTCATATGGACCGATCGTGATCGTGGTATAATTCGGGGCACGAGCATCTCTTTTGGTTTCGCCTGCCCAGTGGCGTAATAAGACCCAACCCAAGGTGCCGCGTGGGCCCACTAATTTCTCTTTCGTTTCATTGCCAGAATGATGCTCCAAAGGCTGGTGCCCTGCCTGGTGCTGCTACAGTCGGCCACGGCTGGCTACCTGGCGGTGCCTCTGCAATCTCCGGCAAGCGTAACCTTCGTCAACAGTCAACAGCATGCCGGTTTGTTGGCAGGACCCGTTCGGTTAACGACGGCACCGGCGGCCATCGTTGATGCTCGCTCGGCCGCCGTATCTGTGAGCCAGCAGGCGCCAGCGCCCCAGTTCTACTCCTACAACGTCCAGCAGCCGGTCTTTGGTAAGCCAAGCTACACGCCGACGTCGGTGCAGTACCACTCCTACGGCAATCCGTCGGTGCGTGTGTACGATCCGAGGTCTTTCGTCTACACGAACAGTGTCCCCACGACGACGCACACCGTCCAGCAGCAGGTGCCAGTGACGGTGACCACCCAATACCACCACGACCACCATCAGATTCCCACGGTGTACCAAGTTCCCGCGCCGAAGCCAACGCCGGTTCCGGTGCCAACACTGGTTCCGGTGCCCGTCGCTCCAACCTACACCAAAACGGTCACAACCGGGCCAACGTACATTACGCCACCGCCACCTCCGCCACCATTACCGGTGCCCGAGGTGAAACACGTCCCGGTGGTGCGATCGCGCAAGTTCAAGGTACGCCGGCCGGCCATTCAGAATCAGTTCTACGACATCGAGGAACGGGTCATCATTCGGCCCGTCGGTTCGGCGCTGGTCGAACTGGAGCAACCGATCTCGCAGACCGAAACCCGGACCAAAACCACCACGAAGACCACGTTCGCCGAGAAGCACCCAATCTACGTGTCGGTTCCGGCGCCAGTACCGGTGGACCACACGGTGTCGGAGCACGGCGAAGAAGAGCTCTACAAAACGCGCATCGGACGGCCACAGGTTGTAACGCAGACCACCACGGTCTACACGGAGCGCCCGACGGTCACGCGCAAGGATGGGTACGATCGGATCCAGGACGAGCGGACAGTGCAGGCGCAGAAGTCGGCCGCCAGCACGGCCAAGAGCTCCGATGCGGAGTTTATCGATGCGCCGGGTAGTGCGGTTCCACAGGAACCGCAGCCCATCTTCACGCAAGGACACGCCATCTACCACCAGGGACACCAGACGGCGTACCTCCATCCGTTCGCTCACCCACACCTTGCGCCACACCCGTATGTGTACCACCCGGGGAACGCAGGACATCTGCTGCACCACGTGGCCTACGTCGATCAGCAGCCCCATACGGCACTGCTGGCTCCCCATCCGGCAGCTCACCCAGGGGTCTTCCACGTACCCTCCTCGACGACTCCCCTGTACCCGGTGATAGCTCCTGCTCGCGACTGCGATGACCAGGGCCCTCCGAAGGCACCACATTATCTGCCACCCACCGTGACCCCCGTAGCTCCCATCACACCTTCTCAGCCCCCCGTCGGTACTACCACACCGTATCCGCCTTCGTCGACGCCCGGAACTTTGGCGGACGACGAAGACGACTACGAAGATTCGATCGTAGTGAATGCGCGCGGCGGCAGCCACAACCTTACCGAGTACGCCACGATGGACTCGGACACGGACTACGATACGGCCACGATCGCCAGCACGGCGGCGGTGCCGTCCTCGAACCGCTACCACGACAAGTATCGCGGTGAACAGCAGAGCTCCTCCCAACAGAGTTCCTCCCAACAGAGTTCCTCGCAACAGAGACAGGGTTCGATAGAGATCACCTACGCCACGCGCCCTACTCCCGCCAGTGACATCGTCGCGTTCGATCCATCCACTTCGTCGTCCGGTGGCTTTGATCTGGGACCCTTGTACTCCACCCCGCGAGGATTCTCTTTCCCGTCGACCACTCCCCGCACGCCCGCGACCACTTTGATGGGCTCGTCCAGCTATGCCCCCAGCAGCAGCAGCAGCAGCAGCAGTGCCGCCTCGAGCACGGCCGCATCGCAGCGATCGGTTACCGTAATCTCCTCGACCACACCGCTCACGTTGTCCGCGCGCTTTAGCGAGGACTCGGTCAGCTCGTCCGCATCCCACCAGGCCACCGCCAGCTCCCAGTCGCTCGTCGTAGGCCAAGGGCTAACGCGGGAACAGATCCACGAAAACCAGAAGCAGTTCATCAAGCTGCTGTCGGAGCGGGACTCGATCGCCCAGGTGGGATACGGAGGCCCGAAGGGGGAAACGACCGGCTCGCTGCTCGATGCGTACGTGCGCAGTCGCGTGCTGTCGGCCACGCCGGCACCGCACGACGCCAAGGAAACGTCGCGCACCGTCAACATCCGGCGCATCATCGTGTCCCGGCCCGTCGAAACGGAGCAGGAGGTGGAGGTGCGCGAACAGGCCTACGCTACGACGCTGGCGCCCCCGAGCACGGACTACGAGCACAAGCGGGACGTGAGTGAGGTCAGCACGGTTTCCGCCCGAAGTGACGGCGGCCAGCTAGGACCACGGGTACCGGTCTACGTCGACGCCAAACCACCGGCCTTCGTCAACGAGTCGGACCAGTAGTAGGCGCGGCCGCGAGCGATTCCCTTGTCCTATGCTCCATGCTCTTTCGTTTGAGGCCCTTTCTATGCTGCGGCGGCCCAAGTTGCGGAGTTGTGCGAGGTTGTTGAATTATACTGTTGTTTAATCTGCAATTCTTCTTAATAAATCAAGAGTATGTTTAAAGTGTATTCTTTTTGCGCGTCTTAACATTAGCACAATGCTATTTAATAGTTACAGAAGTCAAATAAAATTGTCGAGAAGCATATTGGAATTATGTTTGGTTTCATTAACTACAGTCTGTTTTTCAACCATCTATAATTGAGAGTGCTGGGTGTAAATTTTGTTATATGCCAAGAAGAAGCTTCGACCTTTATCATTTGTCGCGCTAGTTTCTCGATCTGATTATTTAATTCATAGATTGAGCGTTGACATATAAAACATATGAAACAAATTACAGGCGCCGTTAACATAATGCTGTATTTGATACCAAGTGTTACGTTCGTTATATAAGTTGGTCCATCAAGTATTTGGATTTTAAACTTACGATTACTTGACTTTTAAAACGTTGTGAACGTTGTGAACAACGGAAATTGTGAACATTTAGTAAAAATTTTGACATGTACGAAATGGGACGTTGTACGCTTGCAGAAAATTGACAAATCAGATTGTTCCCCGGTGGAAAGAACAAAATAAGATTTCATGAATTGCATTAAACAATGTTACCTTTAAATGCCTCACAGAGCAACATATGTTGCTTGGAAATTTTTGTCTATTTTGTACTACAAAATCCTCCCTTGAAAGGATTCCCTTGAATCGTTACAATCAAATAAATCAAATAAAGTCTCTGAAGAAAACAAAGGGCAATCGAAATACGCCTAAAACATGCCCAAAAATGAAACGTTCTTAAAAGATGCTGATATTTTACTTTTTAATTTCATAGTATTATTTATTTTGTTTTTTATTAAAGAACGAAGAAAAACTAATTGGTTGAATCTTGAATCACTTTTAAAATCCACACAACGGACCACAACGCAAAGCCCTTGGAGCTGGTCAAGGTTTACAAAATTATGCAACAATAAGAATGAAATCACCTGTCCTCGGATTTCGGTTAAGGTGAATAATGGGCCCTGTATCTTTATTCCATTCCACGCCACCGCCACTGAATAAAAGAAAGCATCCTTAATCACAGATAGGCTACTGCAGCTGTCCTCTCTGTCGCGGTTTAACACTAGATCGTGATCGATGCATTTGCTAAACGCATCATTGTAGTGTTAAACCGTAATTGATCATTGGCCATTGGTTTTTTTTTGCATATAAATCGTCACATGCTGCGTATGCACCGTGGCGCACACCTTGAATGACCATACCGATTGTCACCGTTTATTACTTGGGCCATTGAGCAGCTTCGCGTTCGCGGTCCAGGCGTCCAGAAAATTCCATAACAATAACTTGTTCACCCCACGACGTGCCGAGGGTCGTAGCGCCACTTCCGTTGCGGCAAGGGACAAAATGTCACGCTGACCCGTTTACCATCGGTCAAACTTGATCGCTTAAACCGTAACTATCCGCTCCACACGACTGCAGCGGGCAGGAATTTCAAGCCGACAGCCGAAAACGAGAGCAAAACACCCAACCCGGGCAATCGGTGTCCTAGACCTTATCGGATGGTACAGCCCTTTCAAGACGCTCGCCACGTCAGCATCATCACCGTGTAAACGGAACGGAGCGTGGACATAAAGCGAGCTCCTTAGAGGTGTGATTAATTATAGCAGTGAAATTTGTGATAAACTGAACATTCGCAAACCATCTCAAAAGGTAGAGCTTAAACTAAATGTCTTTTTTATGACAGCAAAAGTATATAAACTTTCCAAAAATCAGCGCATGGATACTGTTACAAACATTTACGATAACGATTATGCTTCGACTTGCAAAGCTTTATGCCGATGATCGTATAATGTATCTTCCATGGTGCAATTCAACGAGCTGCACCCGCCGTGTTGATCGTTTTTCCGTGGCGCTTCAAGGATACGGATTTAAAAGTTCACCGATTGGCCGAGGTTCACCAGCATCCTCCCGAAGAGGCCGCCATATACAGATCCAGATCATGCGAACGGGCGAGTACCATAAAGTGTACTGGCCGCAGAGGTCCTGCCAAGGAAGACCACCGCCATCCACGTGCTGCGCGGATGCGACCTCTTGATACCGCCTGACGAGACTGTGGGCGCATCGCGGGAGCAGGTAACCTTTGGAGATTCCACTTCCACACCCATTCGAAGGTCGGTCGGACTGCCGGGGCACGGTGTGCATAAAAAGGAGGCAAAAATAATGGCCCACTAAACTGGAGCGTTTCTGAAGATCGCTGCCGGGGGAAGATCAGCGCGCAAGAGACGATGCTTCGAAGATGCACGCGAAACTAAAGGGAATGTCCAATGGCGGAAGCACGCAAGAGAACCAATGGGCGGATGCGTCAGTGGTGCGCTCGAAAGTGAAAGTAGGTCCAGTGAACCAGTTCGCTTCCGTTGCGGAGGCTGATGTAACTTGCCGACATTGACCTTCACAGCGACCATTGTACTCTCCTGATCGCTGATCGTTCCTGCCGTGCGAAGGAACCGTGAGCTTGCGGAGCTTTTCGAGCAGCGTGTGAGCTTTCGAGCAGCCCCGGGAAAGGCTTGCTCGTTGAGGTTTCTACGCCACCGAGATATGCAAGGTTGTAGCAGCATTGAACAAACTGGAGCGAGGCTTTCCGATGCCCTAATCGAGGCGATAATGCGCCGGATATGGTTCGTTGTCGGTGCGTCCCTTCGGAAGGACGATCTAGAAGCGTTGTTACGCAGTACTTTTTGCTTTCCGAAGGCTTTCTTCTTTTGCATCATCTTTGGCGCATGGTGACATGAGGTTATTTTGATCGACTGAATGATGTTTTAGCCTTTTAATCGATTGCACCCACCACGGCGGCATTCGAGGATTGACTAAACGGCGCCCCGATTAACTAAGAGAATACAGGTTTTCGAATTAGCTGTTGCTTCACAGTGTCTTCTTATAATTATAATACCAACAAGCCCAGTGCTTCCAGAATCACTTTGAAATTCAACTTATTTTCCTCTTCTTAGTTTTTAAGACTAGTTGTATTTTATTCTAGGACTAGTTACATGGGTAATGTGGAATGTTTATTGTTTTTTGCCGATAAAGTTGGTTTTCGCAACACTATTGTGTCTACAACTAATTAAGGCAATTTAGTTTGCCACATATGCTATATTAGATAGTAGCTGTATACATCAATTGTGATACTCATAGATTAAAAATAATTTAACACTTTGGCTTTGCAGATATTGACAAGTTTTACCCTGCAATAGCTATCCATCATCAACTGGAGATGGCATGCAAGAGTCCAGCACTCTCGTCTCCCAAAGCTGCAGCGTTGCAGCATTTGATTAATTTTCTTCTCATTTTCTCCCTTCGAAATGCACCACACTGCCTCGTCGCTGCTGTCAACCGTCACGTGACGAACCGATGAATAATTACTAACGGTACACTTCGTGCGAACCGGTACGAAGCGTCCGTGCGAACGGATTTCCTTCATCACGCGCTGTTCCGACCAGCATCCGGGGTGATCGTGCGCGGAACGTGAACCTCCGTGCGCGGCCCAGCTGCCGAGCAACAAAAAGAGAAAGGAACCGACAAGGAAGTAGAGCCCACCGTCACACACACACATAGAGAAGGAGGCTGTGCCCGATAAGGGCACGTTGGTGTAGAAAAAACAATGTTGTAAGACGAAGCCAATCACGAGAGTAGTCCGTTCGCGCGAGCGCGTGGCTCACCGTTCTCGAGATCGCACGCGAGTCAGCGCCACGAACCTGCTCACAGCATCGTCACCGTGGCCACGAGTCCGCAGGCTGTTCGCGCGACCAATTTGCGCTGACCTCGGTAATGATCTTTGCCGGGTGCCCGAGAACTCCGCACCGACTCCGGAGCGATTCACTTTCGATTGTTTCACCCAAGCGCGGCGCTCGGGAACACACGGACGGGTTGGACGACCGTCCCTGGTCGGCGGTCACCTGAAGCACCTTCGGGTGAACCGCAGGGCACCTATCGTCGGGGTTCGGGGCTACGCAGCGCAAGCGAACGGTACAGCCACCGACCGGCGTACGGTTCTTCGATCGCGCGCCGATGTTGGCGCCCACGAAGAAGATGGTGCCCTTGGGACGAATGCCCCTACTCACGGTAGCTGAGGTTAGGGTTGGTGTCGGCGTCGCTCTCGATCGTTCGTTTGTTTCGCGCAGTTCACGCACAGGTCAACGATCGCTGCTCGGCACTTGATGTGTGCGCGGTGCGCTCAGTTTGCCCCACTTGGGATCACCGAAACGATTCCTGGTCATATTTTACATCGAATCGAACAAGTATTGCATATGCCAAATCATGAGGGCTTCCGGTTGGCCCTGTGCAGTTAAATTATCATTCGAAAACAGGCAAACTTGGATAAAAAATGTGGTAGGTTATCCTAAAAATTCCCCAAATGAATTATTTCAATGCAACTCGAAATTTAAAATTTCCTTAACGGAATAATGTAAAGAATCGCTAACTGAGCCGTTGGGCAACAGACAATGATGAGTTGGTACATCTTTTCCACACCATTCGATTATGTTATTGAGCAAAATATCTAAAAGTGCCCCAGAGCCTTCAGAAGCAGCCGTGGAACACATCCGACTGTGACACAGTTTTCACAGCTGTCGTCTGCCGGCAAAAGTGGGTTACCTGTGCCACGCAGACCCTGTGCGTCTTTGTAGCGATAAATGATGCACCGGCTCACGACTAGTTGCTTAATTCATGATCGCACTGATCAGATGTCACGTAGAATCGTCGATCAATGGCAACCGCACACCGAACTAGAAGTGACATCGACAGCTCACTCCGAAGACCGGATCGATATCACCGCTTAGTAATTAGAGTCACGTTTCAAGCGCCACCGACAACAAAAGTCCAAACCATCCTGAGTCAGCCATCTCGCAGTCGAGTGCGTCTCTCTCTGTGTGTGTTTTTTTCTGCAACACCAAGACCTTGATCTTCAAAATGATCGGTAAACAACCTGAAGGCGTTCTCGCGGGGCGTGCTTCCGCGATCGATATTGTTAGACGCCTGTGGATCCACTAAACAACACAGAAACATAACGTCCAGCCCCGGGCGAGGGTGACCCTTTTGACCTGGAACTCGATCGGTAGTAAATTTTTATAGGTTGCTCCTTGACCGGAGAAGGAAGTACACCGCCCGCTCAGTGGGTTGTTGATGTGTTTTTTTGTTCAATTTTTTTTGTCTTGCTCCAACTGCTTCTTTAGCACTGCTCATTCCTTCTCATTTTCTCTCGTACTTTGCATTTATCACGGGCAAAATTAGTTTGCTCACCGGTCAGTCAGGGATGTCGTCCCACGAGCCAGCATCCCTTCCCGCGAGGCACGGCGTAACAAACTCGGCGTCTGCTCCATTGCCGCCGGGGAGTCCGATGCCACCGCGGAACGTGCTGGTTCCCTGCGTCGCGCACACCCGGGACGGTGGTGATCGTGTGTGCGGTGCACACGCGCGTTCGCCCGCCAAAAGGAAGGACTGACTGACGATCCGGTTCGTTCGACTAGGCCAGTCGGGCGGCGATATATAAGAACGCGACCCGTTTTCTAGTCGACAGTTTAGTACGAGTAGCTTCCAGTTACAGAGCCATTTCAGCCGCAGCACCGTTGCAACCGCGACCAACTCCGCAGCCAACAGGTGAGTGAGTGCGCGTGTGTGTGCGTGTGTGTGGATTTGTTTACGGAACAGAATGAAAAACGAGAGTGGACGGCCGGGTAGATCGGGATACACAGTACGCTAGTGAGGCTGGAAAAGGTGCAACAAAAGACATCAACAGTGCGGCAAGTGACGAACGTTTCGGAAGAGAAGTGAATAGACACGATTTGCATTTCTGATAAGATGGCGACGTGCTTCACTAACCACGCGCTGGCTGCGGTGTCTCCGGCCTAGAGAAAAACTGGAATTGAATCGCCAAGTAACGCATCGCCTTGAAGATAATACGACCGCAAGAAAGCGAATGCAAAGCCAAATGAGTGCCGCCGCTCCTGCCGCTGGTGCCCTTTTCAGCGCCATGTTTGCACACGTATTCGTGGCGCCCGGTGCCGTCCGATAACCTTGACCACAGAATGCAATTACAATAAATAGTGCAGCGCCCCCACTCGACAGTTTTTTCCTGCGGGAATTGAGAACGCGCGGTGTTTTTGTGGCGTTTATCACTTCCCATGCGTTACGCGGTCATCACCGCGCTGGGGGCTGCGCGGCCAGTGCCCAACGACGACGCCAGTGTGGTACTCCTAAGCATTGCGCAACCCCCGCTGCAACTAAGCGCACCACGAGCGTCTTGTTACATAAAGTGGGGTTTCTCTTCCAGCTGCAATTTCTGTCTGGCGACGGCTTCTGGCCGCTGCTGACCACTTCGGTGTTTGGTTCGCAGCGTGCAGTTATGTTTTTTTCGTATTTAAAGAAAACAAGAAAGCCCCAAATGCATCGCACGGCACATGCCCGGCACATCGAGGGGGTTACATCACCTGTGCTTCCCCTTCTCCCAAAAGATCGGCCTATCGCTCGGGATGTCCAATAAATTTCGAAGAAAGTGAAACTAATCCCGGCCGGGTGCCGGGCCGATCCCCGCGCCGACGGCCGGTTTCGGTTGCAATCGTTTAATGTTCTTTCCCTTCCGCCACAGCCATGAACCGCATCATCGTTGCCGTCGCCGCCCTGTTTGCCTGCGCCTCGGCCCAGGTTTACCTCAGCCAGCCGATCGCGCTGGCCCTGCAGCAACCGGCCCCGGTCGGAGAGGTAAGTCTCGCCGGGAGGGCGCACCCGAAGCGTTACATCACGAAAGAGGGGTCTCCCCATCGTTTGGTGTTCGAATACGTTTTTCTATAATCTTTCTCGAAATCTGCTCCCTAGTCGTCACTCGCTCACCCGGCCGTGGTGGAGAACGCGCTGCACGAAGCCCAATACCCGGACGAGTTCCGGAACAACTTCTACAAGAACCCACACATCGCCGAGGCACTCGCCAAGCACTCGTGGTTCGGCGATAAAGAGATGCCCGTGTTCGAGCGGCAGGCGGACAAGATTCCGCGTGATCGCATCGCGAAGATCTTCAAGAACGCCGGCTTCGTGCGCAGGCGTTAAGGAGATCCGATGCCGACGCCGGATTGGCGGTTCAGTACAACGATCACCGGACCTCATCGGTCGGAGGAGCTGATCCTTCGCGCTTGCCCCGGGACTTTGCTCGACAGGTCACTACTTCCCTTTCTGTGTGTTCCTGAAACGTGGGCTTTCATGTGAATGCTTGTGATGTTCGTGTCTATTTGCATGTGTACATAGTCGTTAACTTATTGTGCCAATAAAGTATTTATTACGTTTACCGTTACGGAACTGTTTGGGATTTTTTGGTACTGTTCAATGTTCGAAGAAGATGACGAATCGTTTGGGTGTGTAATACACTGATAGTTTTTCAAATCAGCGATCTTCAGTAGTCTAGTACGATGCAAATAAAGAGAAGTAATTCATGAATTATCACAAATTTGATTTTAAAGTTAAGGTGATCGACAAAGAAAGCGCTTAGAATGTTATTGGCTACATATTTAGTTCATAGAATCCAGCAAATTGTAGAAAAACGAGCAAACGGTAATCAGCACAACAGATAACAAAAACAAAGAACTGATGTAAATTCCATTATGGCAAATAAATAGATGTAAATAAAGCGAATATCGCCAAAAGCCGAAAATGAATCGAGTTTGAACATTCACTATTCAGAAAATCATAAGCATTGTGCTCACAAGACTTAAGTACAATATTTCCGAGCCCAACTAGTAAACAAGTTGCACATCTGCTCTCCTTATCCGGTCACAACCGCCGAGTGGTCTTGGCCTGCAACAGACACAATGTAAATCTTCGCACAAGCAAATAGCACATCCATAAACATAAATAATATGTATAATATTGCCTAAAGCGTCTTATTGTTCACCACCACCACCAAGTTTAGGGAAAATAATTCGAAGCAAGAAGGAAAACCCGTTTTTCTAATATATTATATTCATTGTAGATTTACGGTAACAGTAATAAGTAATAACAGTAATAAGATATCCTATTTTAGCTGCTTTTAAGTAGTGCGACGAATGGACTTTCTTGAAATGTGTCACGAAGCGTTTCTATCAAGTGTCACGGGAAGCGTTTCTCATACGATTAAGCGTTTCCGAGGGCGTAGAGAATAGCCAATCCTTCGATTCCGTTTTAAGTGTAATCGGCTTGCAACTTACAACATAGAAGAGATATATTAAAAAGAAATCACCCATCATTTCCTGAAAAAAATGTTATGCCACACGCTGCTGCGTGCGCCCCGTTCCCGTTGTATATCCACTATGCTCCTAGGAAATTAGTTTCCAACATCGATCCTGTTCGCTGGTAAGTTTTTGTGGTCCGTTACCCCTTGCCAATTCAGTCCACAGATCGCTTTGTAACAATCTGTCGCTTAGTCAAACTTCCGGTGTCATCGGTGGCCGCCGGAATGGGCGCCGGGCACACAGCGGTAAACACACGCGATTTCTACCGGCACCTGCGGCGTGTACGACATGCATACCAATAGGCTACACGCCACAAGCCCGGCGACTCAGCTCCCGGGGACCTCCGCTTCCGGTATATTTGGTTTCCCGCAACACCACGGCCCCGCAGCTGGCCCCGCTTCACATCGTTGGCCAACTGCGCCATTCGCACGATGACGTAAATCCGACTCCCGGGCGGTCCGCCTACGCGAACTACGACGTGTGAGGCTAATTCCGCCTTACATGTCCGTGTGCGCGCCTGTATGTGTGTGCCGGTCGGTATTGGCGGTTCAATGTTACGCTGCCCAGCAAATTGTGGGCCACGGAGGGCGCGGAGCATTCACACGCAGCCCAACCGGTCCGGTGTGGCTTGGTGTTAGTGCCGCCACCGGCCGCCCACCCCCCACTGCTTGTTGTCACTTGCATACACCCGCACAGACCACCTGCACCGTATATCTCTGTCTCTCTCTCTCTCACTCACTCTCGTGGTCTATGGCTAGGGACCTCAGGCGCCTGGAAGGGCAAAAAAGGACTTTACTCTAGGGCAAGGGTACCACCACACCAAGAAGAAAAAACCGGGAGTATCGTGCAACCCATTCAAGTTCATGGCTGTCGGGTGACCCCTGCTCCGCACACTCCGGGCCGCGCCGGATACTCTACCGTGCACGGCCCGGATCGAATGACGTGCGGACGATGCAACTGCACGGAGCAGCGCATTGGTTCGAACCGGCCGGGCTCGATGGCTGCAGGGCAGTCCGTTGCATTGTGTCCTGGTGTGTAGAGGTGTTCCTTGGTCGTGCGTGTCCTTGCACGACACGGCTACGCGCGATTTCCCTTCACCGGCAGCAAGAAAACAGAGGCCACCTGGAGCAGGGCAAAAGGTGAGAAAGGTGTTTCGCTTCATTGACTGATAGAGGCGCAAAGCGGTGACGGTGATTTGATCTGCGGTTTGACCACCGGCGATGGCCATCACCCGCCATGGTCAATAGGTGACCACCACTGAGGGGGGGGGCACAAAGGCCGAGGGTCGGGTTTTTCCACGAACCCATCATCCACCATTAGCCGATTCGTGGAAAACATTGATGATCCTCGTCGTGTTGTTTTCTTCCTTGTATTTTCCGCATACCGTGCAGGATGCAATCCACTTCATTACCTGCCGGATGTGTGACGGAGGGAGAAGTGCGGAGATTTACTCGCGTAGAATGAACCGCACGCCGCACCGTGCGCCACCCGCTTGCCTCCTGTTTGTGGGCTTTGTCAGGTTGTATCCTTTTTTTTGCTAATAAGTATTAGTGAATGGATGAAGAGAGTGAGCGAAAGAGAAAGAGAAGGGTGACTCGACAGGGAGGGACGGGGTTCGAGAATCAAACGGGCCGGGCGGGGAACAGCGAGCGAGAAGGATAATTTATGTTGGCGATGTGTTGAGAATGGAAAGCGGCCGGAACGCCCGATGGCGCATGTGCCACCCGCGTTCCGGTTCGGCACGGCGAGAGATCCAATCTACCAACACCAACAGCGCCTGACAGTGTTTCCAAATGAATCGCTCCGGATGCTTACCGGGTGAACTCGGGGTCCACAGTTCAGGCCAGCGTTTTTGACGCATTTCGTACCTGATGTGCCTGGTCTCTCCTTCTCTCTTTCTCGCCCTGTCTCTTTCTTTCTCTGGCTGTGATAAGGTAGGCGCTCTCGGTGTCTAATGACGCTCCGCGATGTCCAGGGTGGTCAGTTGAGAGGTCCGTTCGGTTGATGACAATCGACGACGCTAACACACGTCGAAAAAACAGTGCCGTGCATTGCGATGCACTTTCGGTAACGTCCAAGTGTCGACAAGCAAAAGTACCGGGTGTAAGAGGACCCATAATTACTGTAGTTTGTAGTTGTAAGTTTGCTGAAGTTGTTGAATAAACTTAGAACAGTTAACAGCAACGCAGTGTGCCTCCATTTTCAAAACCTCAAAATGATAGTGTTAAACTAAAGACAAGAAAGACAATGTTATTAAAGGCAGCCCTCGGCAAATCCCTGATAATATATTGGCAAAATTGGTCTATCATACACCGCGGTACAGTGGCTCTGGAGTCTGATTTGTTGAACCGTTAGAAATGGAACAACGAAACGCCAGCAACGCAATACGGAACCGAGTGGATGGGCTTTACCAAACTTTGATTCACAGCTTCGATCCAGCTGGTGCCGGGCCACGGATGTGACGCTCTCCAGCAAACTCGAGGGCTGTGACGTTGGCTGTGACGGGCTATTTTCGAACACGCGCGGAAAACCTACCGGGCGGCCGGATGGTGAACGGGCGGGTTGTGATAACGATGTAACGTTATCTAATCGTTTGGGCATGCGTGCGTCGGACCGGGTACGAGCGGCTGTTTACATGTGACCCCCAGAGGCGAAGCACTGGTGGACGTGAAAAATCCTGTTTTCCCCGTGTTTTGTTCGAGCAACGTTGTATGCGTTCGATATTTGGGTTGTTGGTGATTGCTCTTTAATTTGACTTGATCCAATCTGTTCGTCATGCGTGTGGAGCCCTGTTTTGGTTTATTCTTCGCAAATTACACACACAGATACATTACAATGGCGTTGCTTTAAAAATAGTTGTAAGATTTAATTGCAAAACATTGGTGGAAATTTGTGCGAAGTGATCCCTTACTGCCAGCGACAATGGAGGCGCCTGGTAACAGAGACCAAGCCAATGGAGGCGCCTGGTGTTCGGTCGTAATTTTGTGGCGAGTATCCATTAATTTTGATCCAAATACGTGGAAACTCCTGCAAAGCTTGTGTTGGAAAAGGAAACCCCATATTTTACATCCCCTCGGTGGCATCACAACAATAGACGGAAGGAGGTAAACACAAACCTGGCCGTGGACCACAATCGTTGGCCATCAACACGCTTGCTACGCACACTCATGCACGAGCACGAGGATGTATGTAGCAGGCGACGCCAGCGGCGGCGGTTCATTTCATTCAAGCTTTCATTGGCACACTAAACCCACAAGCCAAATGACACCTTTGTCTTTCTTTCTTGGTCCCTCTCGGAGTAAGAAAGAACGAATGAGCAGATTCGGAAAGGGAGAGAAAGAGTACGCTAGTTGGAGGGATAAAAATATAGACCGAGCACGAGCAAGACAGAGAGAGTGGTAGGTAGGCCCCGGGGTCTGTTCATTCATTCACAAAAACGAAACGGCGAACACATCGAACCACCGAAACACGTCATGAAACTCGACACGGACTCGGCTCGGTTCGGATGAACCCGGACGACACGGACGACGGTGACGTCCGAACCGCGCTCGGTCCGTTTTCCAGAAGGGTTTTCACATCGGAGCGCAACGGCCACCGACGCTCGCTCGGTAGCACGGTGGTGACGACGGTTTCCGGTGGTGGCGAGGCCTGCCAAGCCAGAGGATCCAAACCTGCGCTCACCCAACGCACACGCACACACACGCCCCGACAAAAGCGTGCGCGCGTGTACACAACAACGTCCCCAAATAACACGGTGCAGTGTGTAAGTGCTCTGTTGGTGTGCGGTGCAGTTTAACCCATTGAAGTGCCCCGTACGTTCCTGCCCCTAACTGTTACCAGCCTGTCCATTTTCGAGCTTTTGCTAACCTCCTTCTGTTGTGTCGATTGTTTCTGGTTCCTTTCCTGTGTTTGTGTGTGTGGCGGCGAGGGAACGCAGGAGCGCCTCGAAAGTGTCCGCGAAAACGAAAACGCGTTCTCGCCCGACTGCTGGTGTGCGTGTTGGCTGCGGCTGCGTTCCTTCGCGCTACCACTGTGTCCGTACTGCAACGTGTCGCGGTGTGCGTAAGCCCACCGTAGGGGGGGCTAGCGAAAAAATGGGGCCATCAAACGTCGAGTGTTCGGAGCGCGGTTTCGCCATTCGCCTTTGGTGGCCGCCTGTTCGGTGTGCATTATCCTTTACGGATAATAGGCTGGCAGGATAACTGGGAGCGCTCCCAGACCCTTCTGTATGGGCCACAGTTGGGCTTCGCAGTGCCAGTGTGGTGTTGGTCCTAGTTTGCTGGCTCGACCTACATCCAGGAGACGCAAAGTGGCAGCAAACAAGCGATTCGCACGCGCGTATGTGTGAGTGTATCGGTGCAGCTCGGTGTGTTGCAGCGCATTAAAGGAACAAACCACATCCATTCAATGGTCGCCAGCGGAGTTTTTGTGTGAGCACAAAGAAGAAACCGTGTTGTGTCGTCCTCGGCTTGGTTGGTTTCCAAGATCAAGTTGCCTTCGACTTCCAATCGCTTGTGTCACAGTGTACCGAAAAAATGTACGAACTAACGGGTTGTCCCCATTTAGTAGTTGCTCCCCCCTACCATTCTCGTGCGTGTGACATTGGCGTGCTGCGTTTGGCGCTTAAGGATGTGTGCGTGCCCAGTATCTGTTCGGTGTCCCGCGTCCTCGTCGGTGTGCGTGGTAAGGCATAGTGATGGCACGGGTATGGAGTGAAAAAAGGACTACTGCGCCCGAAGCGTCGTTGAAATGTTTCATCGACCACCGCCGTCGACTGGCTGGACACTGGATGGATGGCCAATTTCGTCGCCGACGGATTTGCGGTGCATTTGGGGCAAAACAGGGCTGCAGCTGTGCTGCGTTGATTGCGTCCGCAGTAGCGCCAGTGTTCGGACACGGTGTGGCGACCAGTGTGGTAGTGGTGTGGTCCACTCCGCCTGACGTCTCCTATCTGACGACCCTTTTTTGTCTGATGGTTTGCGTGCGTGTTATTTGTTCCGTGCGGTTCCCCAAGGCATCTTGGCATCTTTTTCGGGTTGGCTTGGCAGAGTTTGGGGTTTTTTGTTTGTGGCCTATTTGTTCCTTTTGCCGCTTTTCCGCATCCTGATTCCGCTGGGGTGGAGCGAAGCACGGGCACGTGCCTCACTGTTTGTCTACTGCCACCGTGACTATTGCGGTTGCCTTCGGGCTCAGCTCAGCAATGACGGCAAGAAAGTTTCTTATTCAAGAAAAGCAAATGCCGAACGTAGAGCAGCAGTTTCTTTAATGCGACCATTTACTAAAGCCGCCGGCGCACCGCGCAAAGAAGAATCAAGCTTTGAATGGTGGATTAAGGACCCTCAGGTATTCGACCTACTCGCCGCCGGGTTCGATTCGAGAAGGATTATCAAACGGATTCGGTGCCGTCCTCGGTTTCGCTTCGCACACGTGGCCCGCTACGTGACGCGGTCGTGGTCGGGGAGTGTGTGTGTGGGGGCCACGTGGCGTCATGAAATGGCTTGGTCGGCGGCGGCCGAATGGATTTGCGAAAACCTACCCTCAGCAGCCCTACCCACGGGCCCCGGAAGTGGTCCGTTACATTCCCCGACCGCCAGCCGCTGGATGCGCAACGCGACGCGTTCTATTTAATTGTAATTTTCCTTGTGCTCCGTTTTTAGTGCTCCTTTTTTGCGGTGGTGGTGCGTGTGCATTTGAATCTCAGTGAACTCGGCCAAATCGCCGGAACCAAATCGGTACCAGAAACGAAGAAGGAGATCCCGCTCGTGAAAGGATGTACGCCAAGTGAATTCTCCGCGTGTGTGTGTGTTTGTGTGTGTGTGACCGAATGGAAAACTACCGTGGCGTACGCCATCATCTCCGTCTCCAGGCGCGCACCGTCGTGTACTTCCCGATTTGCATATTATGATTTAATGATCACGATAATAATCATGAAACCACGAGCGAAGCAGATAACGGCCCCGTTGAAGCACCGAAAATGGCAACCCCAGCCACCCCAGTGGAGCCCCACTAACGGCGCACATTAGTGGCCCCCCGCCGGGTGGCTCCCCCATCCCGAGTGATAGGCCACACAGTAAGCGTGGAAAACATTGATTTTCCTACAATTCCGGAAGTATCCCCGGAAGGTAGGCAAGTGACCACCCGACCAACCGACGATCGGGGCAGCGGAATCCGGGGGCCGGATGGGAACCGGGTGGTGGCTCTGAGAGAGAAAGACCGAAAACAACAGCCATAACACAGCCCGTTGGGCCGTTGAACGAACGACTCGCCTCTTTGCTCGCCGCTGACCCGCTGGACCACCGGACCGGCGCTGGACCCGGAAGCTGATGGGCACCCTAACGTCGTCCGCCTCTTCGATCGCACCCTCCAGCTTCCCGCTAGCGAAGACGAAACTGCGAGGCCCCAGCTATGAGGGTAAGTCGGACAGATCGATCCGGTGCTCATTTGCCAAATTGAAAAGCATGCGTTCTGCGCGATTATCGCGCCGACGTCGATTTGTTTAATTCCCACCCCGAGACCCCGGGAGCCCGGGGCGCAATAAAATCCTTTCATTACGTCCAGAGTGTGCCGCAGAAAGGGTCAGGGTTCCACCGGTCGCGGCAACTACCCTTTCCTGTGTCAAATCGACCGGGAAAACCGAGTCCGCCGAGGGTGTGATAAATAAATTGATTCCGCAGCAATTATAGCAGTGAGACGGGGGCCGGTTCCGGCGCCCATTAACTCGAGGAGCCCGAGTCCGAGTGTCCTCCGATCTTCGGGCGTTTTATGGGCCACCAATAAAATCGGACGGCACGGCATCGAAACAGAAACCCGGGAACCAGCAGGGCGCTGGTTAATGTAATGGCTGATTGGAGTCACTTATTAACCGATCATTTCGGGCGCTTCCGCACTCCGGTGGAAGGCAGCACGTGGCGTGGCGTCTGGTGGCCGTTATGGGGTTTCCAGTGGCCAGCCGCCGATGACGCAAGGGCCTCCGGCGTTTCGTTCTCCATCTACCACAAATCAGTGGCGGACAGTTGACGATGGCCAACGCAGCGCATTGGCACACGAAAGACAGCCCACTACGTCGGAGTCTGGCCGTCGAGGAACGTCTGGCAGTCTGACAGCAGCCTTCGAAGGCGCCAGCGATCGGTCGGATGGAGCATATCGATATGTCTGCCGCCGCCGCCTGACCTGACTGCTGATGGTTGGCTCCAGCCAGACCAGAACCGTGTCTAGTCCGTTCCGCAGCGATGGGGTGGCGGGTACTCAACTCGGTTTCTATTTATTTATTTTATGCTAGACTTTGGGTTGTTTCGACTTTTTTTTTACTCTCTCTCTCTCGAGTCAGGACCTTCTCATGCTGGGCAAGAGTTTAAACGATTGGCACGAGAAAGAGACAGCGGGCAGGCGATACGATTTCCGGTGATTAGCCTGGCCGGGTGGTGGTAGGGTGCGCTGTTTTCACACCATCGTTCGGGGCCACGCGCGCAAAACCGCCGCCCGGCAACTGATGCCACTGCCATTTTCTTAATACCAATCTATGCTCCGTCTTCGCCCATGCCGGACCACCTTGTAACGTGGGGCGAAACCGTGTCCCGTGGAAGCAAATGAAGATGCTCCGGAGAAACCCATTGGCAGCCCACGGGCGACCGCACTGTCCGGAGCCCACTGTACGCCGGGCTTTATTCCGAGCTAACGAGGCCATTGGTAACCAGCGTCGGTGGGCAGCTTTATGGTGTCGACGAGTAAGCGACTCAACCGAGAGCATTCCGCTTCCGAAGGCGTTCCGGAATGGCGGGCCAACGCCACCGGAAGGGCCACCGAAACGGACCGGCCGCGAATGACCTTTGCCCGGATGGTGTCGAACACTTTTTTCTGCGGAGTTCTGCGCCGTAAGCCGTTTCCGCAAACGGTTTCCGATGAGATAAGTAGGACGCAAATGCTACAATTAGCTGACGACGCCATCGGGTAACCTTTGCCCGGGAACCGTTGACAGTCTTGACGCCTACCTAGCGGGTCGCTGTCAGCTGAACCGGCGTCGATGGGTTGTCGGTTGACAGATACCCTTTTTCAATTAATGATTGCCACCGCGTAACGGCCGACCGGTATCAACCTTTTCTGCGCCAAACACCGGGTGCTGAGGCTTTTATTGGAACAATTTGTTGGAACTTTGGCCGCTGGTCTTGAAGAAGCGTGAACAGTCAACAGTTTCAAGGCAGAGGGGACCGACGTTTTGGCATTGTGAAACTATGCTCAATTTCTCGTCCGCGGAAGGCGAATGTTTTCGCAGAATCTTTTGAGAATCCGAGAATACGTGGTGATTTGTTTAAACAAAACAATAATTATATCGTTTCTTCTTTAGCTGTTTATTGGACCTTTTTCATATGTTTTTATGTTATAAACCATTCTAAAACGGGGTTTCCAGAGTTTTTAAAGACATGTATTCGCCAAACTTTATTGAGTAAATATCATTTTAAAAGAGCAACCGATATGCGGAAGTACGTAAATAGAAACCTTGCGCATCTATTTGGGAAAAAAGTTCAACACCAAACTAGAGTGTTTTAGGCAATTATTGTTCAAAGTACTAACCGGCCACTGATACTTTAGAATGCCAGCAATTGTACACTAGCCACCGCTAAGCCACCGATTTTCTTACAAGACACCTGAATAAAGTTGCCGTCAAAGCCAAATCATTAGGTTGATTGAATACCAATAGATGTCGCGAAAATCGATTTAATATTGTCTTTGCCTTTGTTCGATTTAATGTTGCTTTTTGGTTAATATTTCAGTTTCATCAATCGGTTCAATTTCTTAAGTAATTTGAACGTAACGAGCACATTACTCGGTCTTTGTTTCCTTTTATGTCATCCTTATTGCTATTTGATACTTTTCCTCCAACCATTCAAGCGGTTTGATTCTGCAAAAGAATAGGAGGTAGTAAGGAGAAACGAGAAATGTTCGAACTCGTTCGCCCATTGCCCGCTAAAAGCAAGCATTATTTTATTTAGAAACATTTATTGGAAACCACCAAAGAGAAGCACCCTTTTGGAGCATTACGGGAAAGGTAAAACTGTAAGGGATCTTATACCTTCCATAAGACGCACAATAAACGCGTTTTTGGCCACACACGGGAAACCATTCATTTATCAACAATTCATGCATCATCGCCGTGTGGCTTCAATTTGTTGGCTAATTTTGCCTAAACGCTCTTTACGGACCGCCCAACGAACAGCCGGACACCGGGGAGGCGGAAGTATTCCTTGGGATCCTCTCCTCATCCGGAACAGCAGTCCATTACAGTGTAAGGTCTCAAAGCGGGACCTTCTCTCTCGGCCTAGGACCAACCTTTCAGGGCTCAGCGATTCATCTTTATTCATTCTCCACCCCACCTTCACCGGCAAGGCACGGCACGCTCGCGGGAAGGCAGCTTTCCCGGGCAGCGCCAAATTAATATTCATCCCCGCAAAGCCAATCACTATTCATAGTCGGTTTTATTTTAATAGTCCACCCCGCCCGAGCCGAGAGGACGACGATGCTGCTACGATGGTTCGGTGGTCAGTTCGGAATTAATTTGCCATCGCTCGGAGACCAAAAACGAGCGAATACAATTAACAAGTCGTTAACGTAGTCGGTGGGTAAAATGTGGTGTTGCGCTCGCCGCTGGCCGCCGGCGGGGGATTGATCTCTTTGGCGCAAATCTCTTCGAAGGCGGCGGAACTTGGCTTGACTAGTGAAGCCGGCGAACTAAGTTGGGCTCAACGAAACACAGAACAAATGAGCACCGCACCGTAGTCCACCACAACGGTAACCGACCTGGGTCCTCGTTCGGTAACGACCGAGAAAATGGATCATAAATGGGTTGCACCAGGACACACATAGACAGACGATGTGGTGGCCAACTGCTGTAACGACACAGGCCAACGAGCCGGAGAACGATTGATTGATTGGTTCCTCAACTTGCGAATTGGTGCGATTTATTTTGAGCTGGCCCCGTTTGCTGGCTCCGAACCCGAAGCCTCTTCCCGCTTCACCGGCACCGGAACGGCAACGCGGTGAGGGGGCTAATTAAACTGCAGCAAACATTGTTCTTTCCGCAAAATTACAAATCCCCCCTCGCTGTGGCCAACTTTGCGCTGGGCAAGGACTTCAAGGCAAGGACCGGCGGCCACCACAGTCAGAGTACAGTGCACAGTCGTTGCGGTAAATTCGTTCCGTCGTCTTCCGCCGGCGAACTCTTATTATAGCGCTGGCCTCCAGACCACAACCAACCACACACACACGCCAGAAGGCGAGGCCGAAAGGAACATGCGCCCCGTTCCGTGTCTTCAAGCGGCACGTGGAGTTTCGGAAAATTTATCGACCAAATGCACCAGATTGTGCCTAAATTTGACCACAGCCCGGGAACGGAAGGGACTCCCAGAAACGAAAGACCTCCCTAGAAAGTCTTTTCGAAGGCAGAAAAAAGTGTGGGCCATATCCCTGGACCCGGAGCCCACTTCCGGTTCTGCGCGACGGTGCCGGTGGCGTGTCCTTCGTGTAGCGAGGCGCCATGCAAGCGAGGCGTTAGCGTGCATAAAAGCCCTTTTTCGATGCAGTCTTCCCCGCGGGCGCACCGACCCGACCTGACCCAACTCACGTTTCGTGTCCCGTCCCGACCCCGACGGGGGGCGCAGTTCGCCCCGAAATCCTTATCGATGATTGGTTGCTACCGGCCCGGCTCGGCTCCGTCAGCGACGGGTTCCGTGCAGGCTTCGAGGAACCGTGATTTAGTCACTTGCACCCCTGCGGTGCCTTGAGCGCCACCTTGACGGCCGCGGGTTCAAGAACGACCGCTGCACTCTCTGACCGACATTAATCAAAACCTCCCACCCGTTGGTGGTACGGCAAGGTCAACTCGTGTGGTTACGTGGGGTCGCGTCACTGCGGCCAGCCACACGGACGTTTCGTCCAGCAGCATGCCTGGCCCACGGGGTGGCTTGCGTAAGCCCCTCGGGAGATCTGGAGCTCCCGATCTGGAGGGATAACAAAAAATCAATTAGTCAAACAGCGGGGCCCCGGGACCTGAAGAATCCACCGGGTGGTGGGATGGAGATGGAGGCGTTACAACTTACAACGCGTCCAGAACGCCACGCCAAGAACTTGATCCACATCGGCCCGCTCCGGCTGTCTGGATTAAGTGTCACCATTTGGTGGCGACATTTTGTTGAAAGATTCCTCCCGAGCAGCCCACCGAGCCGAGAGGGATCATCATTAGGAGCCCGGGGACGTGAAACTTTTGCCACCCAAAACTTGCTGGCGAGGGCGGACCACGGACCCGGACGGGAACGGAAATTTCCTGTGCTTCCGGGCCGGGGAGTTGAAAAGGAAGATAAGATGCTGATAATGGCCCTAGCTATTTCCATCGCATCGCAGCTCTGCTCGGGGGATTTAAGGACGATTTTTATGCCGGGGCCGGTGCCGAAGCGTGCGCCGAGGGATTTCTCGGATTTTTCTGTGCCGATGGACGCCATGTTTTTTTGTCCCTGGTGGTCCGGGCGGTGTATTTAGGGATGCACTCGCTCTCGTACCAATCACGTCCTCGTCGGTCCGTGGAAATTGGATCCACACCGGAGCGGAGTTGCTGGAATCGTTGGTCGGTCGTGCTGCGTCTTATTTCGACTGGCCCTTCGCGAACCTAGACTCCGCAGCCAATCGGAGACGCAGTTTGCCCGGGTGCCGTGCCGGTTCCGTGAATGAATTCCATTTTGGTGAAATGATGAAATCGCTCCGCTCCGTCACCGTCCCCGTCCGGAAGCCGTGCGGAGTGATCAAATTATTCCAAATTAAATTCCTGCTGATTATTTATGTTGTTAGCTCTCTCTCTCTCGTGGACCGGGCCGGGGAGCGGTGCAACTTCCAGTTGCTCCCCGTTCGGCTGCGTGTTCCCGAACCGGACTTGTTGGCTCAAGTAATTTTATTTATACAAATGACGTACCTGACGTCTGTTTTCTCTTTCGCCGGAAGTCTGTCACCGTAGTTGAGTTCCGATTGACCTGTGACCTGTTTTCGGGCGACGGCCAATCACATTTCGAGGCTATTTAGATCCTGGAGTCTGGGTCTTACCTGTTTCAACGGAAAAAAACTGCCTCTAAGCCGCTCGTCCATGGACTAATGCTCGGCGTTCGACTTTTTCTCGCCCAACAGCAGAGGAAACGACAGAGACCCGCTCGATGACGGACCGTAGCGGCAGCCGGACGGATGTCAGCGGCCGATCGGCGGCGCTGGAGCGGGCGTACGTGCACGATGTCTACGAGAACTGCGAGGAACCGAACGGGCAGATCCGCCCGAGGGTGGCCCAGTTCCTGACCGGGCTCGAGCCGGGCTCGCTGGTCTGCGACGTGGGCTGCGGCAACGGCCGCTACCTGTCCGGCCTGAACCCGCTGATCTACACGATCGGCGTCGACCGGTGCTACCGGCTGACGCAGGTGGCCCACGGCAAGGATGGCGAAGTGAGTGTCACGCGCTGGCCACCCAGTCCACACGATTCCTTACGCTCTCTTTCCCTGTCTCCCCTTCAGGTAGCTATATGTGATAACCTGGACCTGCCGTTCCGGGACGAGTCGTTCGACGCGGTCCTGTCGCTGGCGGTGGTCCACCATTTCGCCACGGCCGAGCGGCGGGTCGGCGCGATCCGTGAGCTGGCGCGCATCCTGCGGATAGGGGGCCGCGTCATCATCACGGTGTGGGCGCTGGAGCAGCGGCACCGGCGGTTCGAGTCGCAGGATGTGCTGGTGCCGTGGCAGCCGCCCCGCTCGAGGGCGGCCGGCGCCTCGGACGAGGAGGACGACGACGACTTTCTGCCGCCGTACCACGCGTACACGGAGGACTCGACTAACTCGAGCCGATCGGCCGGGGACGGCGACAGCTCCAGCCTTTCGTCCTCGTCGCCCGGTGAAACGTGCTACAGTTTCGTGCGTCGCGCGATACAGGTAGGTCGGAAGGACCCGGCACGGGTAAAGACCCTGGCACACTCAATCCACGACTGGTTGGCCCATTTGCAGAAGCTGGCGGGGAGCAAGCGAAGCCCGTGGTTCATGGAGTCGTGGAGCTCGCGGGAAACCAAGCACGACAGCAGCCTGGACTACGAGGACGCCCGCGATCTGCCGATCGAGCTCCGGCGGCTGGAGGACTTCGACGACCTGCCGACGGAGCCGCCACTGTCCGCTGGCCTCAAGAGCCGGAGCCTAGGTAGTATACTAAATCCACCAGCCAAAACCATAGTTAGATCACGTTCAAGTGTACCAAGTTTAGGTGCTCAAATGCCCGAGTCGAAGGCGGCCCCCGCCACTGAGCCGCCCGCCGGCGTGTCCCGCCGGCCGAAGCTAGTGAAACAGAAACAGTCGCTGTGCGACGACGTAGACTATAAGTTTTCCGAAGCGTCCCAGGCCGGCTACCGGGAGCACGCGTTGCTGCGCAACGAGTCGCGCGCCCAGCTCCTGCGCAAGCAGAGCTCGCTCAACGAGGAGCTGATGGCGGAGAGCCGGCTGCGCGAGAAGGACCGCGTCCGGAAGCGCATCCAGAAGCAGATCTCGCTGAACGAGACGTTTCTGTGCCGGTCGCTCTTCACCAAGCGCCTGCAGGTGATCAAGGAGGGCTTCGCGACGAAGCTGAAAACCTCCACCGGCAGCCTGGAGCGGGTGACGAAGAACGGGTTTGTCAAGATCATACAGAACATTAAGGCGGCCAGCCCGGCCGCCTACCATCCCAGCCCCAGCCCCGGCACGCCCGGTGGCCACCATCACCATCATCACCCCGGTCACCACTACCATCATCAGCACCACCACCACCACCAGCAGCACCATCTCGCGCCCAGCTATCCGCACAACACGCAAGGAGGGCCCCCTGGCGGGCGACCGGCGTACTGCTACGATCCCAGCGGCTGTTGTGGGCCCACCTGCTGTGCCCACCCAGAGTACTCGGGGAGCTCCGGTCACGTCGGAAGCTGCCGGTTCGCGGGCTGCTCGTCCGGGTATCGGTTGTCCCGGAACAACTCGGCCAGCGGTAGTGGCCCCGGTGGTAACGGTGCCGACGGTACAGGCGGCAGTGGCGGCGGCGGCTGCAGCGGCGGTGGCGGCAGCGGCGCCGGCTCTGCCACCCACGGGCACGATAAGCTCCTGGCGGCGGGGATGGGCAGCAGCCAGGACGACGCGTCCAAGCCGCGGCGTCACTCGCGTGAAAGTGGTTCCGGTAAGTTGCTGCAGTCCACGGCCACCGGCCGATCGGGCTCCCCTTTTCTCTCTCTCTCTCTCTCTATCTTTCTCTCCTTCTGTCTATCTGATCTCTCTCTCTCTCTCTCCGTTCTATTTTTCCACCCCTGTTCTAATCACAAAAATTACGATTTAAATTCTTGTTCCGTTTCTGTATTCCCGCGTATGGTCGCCGTTCTTGGCAAACCCTGCCCAAGGATGCATCGAAATTTTGACTGTTTTACTATTTAATGTTACTATCCACCACAGCCACCGTCACTAAACTCACCACTACCTAACTAAAAAAACACTGTTACTCACCACCCAGCATCTCACCAACACCACGGTTGCTAGAACTCTCTTTTGCTCACCTTTACCACAAAAACCCACCACAGGACATTCGTTTACACCAGCAGTGCAGTGTAGCCGTCGGTCACTAGATCACCCAACGCATCCCCTGTAAAGTTGTGTGGCCTCCAAACAGTTGTCCTCCTTTGTTTGTCGCTCCTCGTTCAATTGTTTCCCACTTTATCGTTCGTTCGTTCGTTCGTTCGTTTGACTCTATTGCTTGGGTAAAGCCGTAACACCTGCCCCGTTCTCGGCAGATCCATGTTTTCTTTTCGTCTGATTTTTCAAGATTTGTTAATGTTAAACGAATGGGTGTGAGTGTAAGAGGGGGCCACAACGGAGTCCAACGAGTTCGGTTTGATTGTTGATTTGCGTGGGAATGATCTTCACTCATTAGCAAGCCATGTTGTTTCTCACACACCGTTTCACACTAATCACGATCACAAATTAAATCTTGTCACCATCACGAAACTCACTCTGGCCACGATCACTCCATCACAATCACTGACTACGGTTTCTACAGTTTTTTGTTTGGGTCTTCCGGGTTCCGGCTTCCGGTTCTCGTTTTCTTTTTCCTCTCTTTGACACTCTCTTTTTCTTTTACTTTCTCTCTCTCTCTCACTCTGTCTGTCTCTCTTTTCTCTCTCCTTATCTACTGTTTGAACCGACCATGACATTCCATCCCTTTCTTTCTCTTTCTCTCTCTCTCTCTCTCTCTCTTTCTCTCTTTCTCTCTCGCGCTGCTATTGGTAATGCTCATCTGTTTCTTTCCTGCAGACAGTTTTCGTTCTACTTTCATTAAACGGCAACGTTTTGCGGGTACCTACCAAACCGTACAATTCTTTTCCGTAGTGGTCGTGTAGCTGTGTTTTTAGCTTTGTTTTGTTTCCCATTTTCCCAACCCCGAAAAAAAACCTGAGCCAACCCACTTTGTAAACTGTAAGTCTGACTAGTAGCTAAGCGCGACTGAGACGCGACGGCGATTGTGTGCGGACAGATCGGCGATCAGATGTCGTGTAGTCGAACGGCCGGGACGAGCGTTACTGGATGCGCCGGACCGGCCCGCGGTCCCGCCGACGAGGAAGGCCAGGACGAGCATTGGTTATCTTGTGCAAAAACAAAAACTAGCAAAATAGCAAACAAAAAAGCAAACATTGCCGCCGCTGCAAAGTTGTTAGATCCCTGCAACCCTCTGTATGGCTGGTAGACGTTGGCGTGGCTGTTTGTTGTTGTGCGTGTTGGTGTATAGAGCTTTGTGTGTAGAGTCGCTTCCGCCCGTTCCGCCAGTAGTTGTAGTAGTTTCTCATCACGTGCCAGTGCCTGGACACTGGGTGTAACTAGAGCATTGCATTGCATTCGGTTCATGTTCGGAATGTCACATGTCAACCTTCCATTTGATAGTCATCATACAGGGACGACCTCATCTAGATTATCGGACCGTTCGTTAGGGTTCATTTGTCTCTACATCTTCCCTCCCTGTTTCTGCACCGATCTGCTCGAAGCTACTCATCCGAAGCGGTCATCGAAGCGTCGCCGGCACTCATTGTGTACCTTGCCATTCCATTCCCACCGATCTCGCACCATCACCATCGCTCGATCACGTTCCGAGACCCGGCCATCAAAACCACCAAACCTTACGCACCTTATGCCTATTCACCTATACTAATATTTTATTCAAAATAACCACCTTCCGCTTGCCTCTATTAGACCGTAGCCGGTAGCGAAAGCGGCTGACCAGACCAGACTTGTACTAATCTTGCTCTCCGTTCTTCTCTCTCTCTCTGTCTACGTTCGAAACAGATTCCTCCAAAGATAGCAGTCTGCAAAGTGATACCAGTATTGAGTCGGAGGACAGTTTTGCATCTGTGATCTATATTCCTAAGCCAGACCAACAGCAACCCCAGCAACAGCAACCATCACAACCACATCAACAGCAGCAGCAAGTGCCACCGAACGGAGTGTGTAGTGTCGTCGGTGGTGGACCCAATGGAACCGGAGCGTGTAGCGGCGGCCCGTCCATGTGCGTGCCCGATCTGTACAGCCCGGGAGCGGTAGGAGCAGCAGGAGCAGGAGCAATGAGTCGCATGCCTTCCACATCAGTGCCAACGTCTCCCCTAGTGATGCCGTGCCCGACGCCAGCGCATTCGCCGGCACCACCACGAACGAAGCCTGGCCCCGGGGCGACACCGAACGGAGGGTACGGCAGTGGCGAAAGTGGCGGCAACGCGCCAGACTGCGATCAAAGGTTCACGTTCGAAGAGACGGCCGTCCTACCGTGGCAGCTGGAGCAGCAGCAGCAGCAGCAGCAACTGACGCACCCGAAAGAACCAACCAGCGACCCGGATCGTGAAGCATTTGCTCCGATCGTAACAACCACTACCGCAGCCACCACGTTAGCGTGTGCTGACAGCAGCGCGGTGACCCAGACCAACACATCAGCTCCCGCACCGGGCCGGGCAGGCAAAAGCACGTCGGACGGTAGATCGCACAGTTCACCGCAAAAGTCGTCCGCACCGCAGAAGATCACACGCCAGCAGATCAAGGACCTGCCGCCGATACCGAAGTTTCGGCGCAGCGGCAACTACCCGATATTGCGCCGGCAAACGTCGGCGGCGGCCGGCACCAGTTCCACGGTTCCGGTGCCCGTGCCAAAGCTACTATCGCTCGAGCTGTTTAACCCGGAAACGGACGATCTGGACAGTGACTCGAGCGAACCGTCATCGCCGGACTCGATAGACAGTGTGATCAGTGCACTGCGGCCTACCCTCTCGCCACAGCCTGCCGCAGCCTTCCACCGGGACCCAACCGGACCACCGGACCCGGTGACGGTGGCTACCGGTTCCCTGATTCCGCCGCTAGTCGAAGCGGCCGCCGTGGTGGCGCACAAACTGGAAGACGTCGTTGACATGGTGATGCCGGCGCGCGACGGTATCGACGGGAAGCCTACGCGGTTCAACGGTCTGCTCGATAAAACCTCCTCGACGACGCTGGTCGACCTGGGGCCGGCCCATACCGGAGAAACGCTGTCACCCTCGCGGCAACATCTGGTCGACTTTGCCGAAAAGCTGAGCGCCCAGCTCCTGAAGGAGCTGGAGAATGAAAAGCGGCGGAACGAAAGCTTCGACGACGACAACGACGACGTGTTCGGGACGGATTCGGGGCGGCCACCAGCAGGCGAGTCCCAGGCGCTGATGATGGACCCCTACCTGAAGAAGCTGAACGGTGATCTGCGCGATCTGAGCCAGCTGCGGGCGGAACTGCGCGAACGGCGCCTGATGCTGGCGAACCTCAGCAATCTGGGCTCGGGCAGTAGCTCCAGCTTGAGCGGTCAGTTCGGTGGCAGCAACGACTCGCTCGGTCCCAGCTACAGCTCGTCCATGGCCCCGATCATACAGGAAGAGGGTGACGACGACGACGAGGAGGAGGAACTTGACGAGTTTGACGATCGGCGATTCGGTGCGGCGAGTGACGGAACGACGCAGCCGGCCACGTCATCCACTAGTGGGACCGGCCCGATTGCGAAAGGGGTGGTACCGAGCGGGAAGTGCGGCAAAAGCCTCGGTGGCAAAATTGTGGACGACTTCGTCATCATCCCGGAGGTGGACGAAGACGATCCGGAACTGTCGAACGACACCGCGCTGCTGATACAGGACGAGGACAGCTCCGAGGAGCATCCGCCGAACGGTGGGCCGTTCAACGCGGACGACCAACGTCCGAGCCTGACGTCCGGGTTCGGTAACGGTACGGCCAGCACCGTCCTAGACGGGCACAAGGGGCGACGCAGCAAGGTGCTCGGCTTCGCCGGAGCCCAACTCGGGGTGCACGGACACCTGACCGGCGGCGACTATCAACTCGGCAGCAGCAGCGGAAGCAGTAGCTGTAGCGCGAAGGATACGAGCGAGAGGCATAACGCCCGCCCGCTCGGTGGTGGTCCGTGCCTGACCGGCACGACGATCGTCGTGCCGCCCGGAAGTGGTCCATCGGCGCCGTGTGAACGGAAGCCCCTGTCGGCGACGAAAAAGTCTTCGGTCCCGTCGTTCGAATCGCACACCAGCGTCGACTCGTGGGCCCACTCGACCAGCACGGCTTCGCTGGACAGTCCGTCGGTCGGCGGTTCCGCCACACACCACCGGTACTACCACGTGTTCCGCGAGGGTGAGCTGGACGCGCTGATCAACCATCACGTCACGAGCCTGCACATCGTATCCTCGTACTACGAGCGTGCGTCCTGGTGCGTGGTGGCCGAAAAGGTGCACGTGTGGACCATTTAGGGTGGGCTGCTCCTTGACCCACGGCGGTGCAGGATGCGGGATGCTTTCTATCGGCGATGCACTCTCTCTCGATACCGAGCATATGGTGTCTAGACCCCGCTTAATCGGAAAACCCAATGATATTCTTAGTTCCAGCTCTCGGTAATTGGGGGCCAAAAATGGGCCTGAATCCTGTTGGAGTCGGCACGACTAGGCTGGGGTTGCTCCGGGGAGCCGAGCACGCCTTAAGGCGAAATACAGCTGATCAGAGCAGGCAGCGCTACCGATTCCGATGAATTCCGACAAACTGCAGCAATGCAATGCGACGAAACCGAACCAACAGTGGCGGAGTGAGTGAGGATTTCAACGACACCGGCCGGGCCTACACAACGCCGGCTTCGCCGCGAACGTATTACTTAAACTAATCTCTGTGATTGCTCTACATTTGACTTGGGAAACGTTAGTATTAGCGTACTGGACGACCGCCGGCTGCCTGCGGGGTCGACACGATCGGAAGCGGAGACTTTCGGTCTACTTTACCGACCGAAGCATATGCAGTGTAGGAATAAATCAAAGGATCAATGTTGTCACACACATAACTCGAACCCGATAAAGATGCCTGCCGAACACTCATTATCGTCACACGCAGTTTCACCCCACCCGTACTGTAAATCGGGCGCCAGAAGGGAACCCTCTGAAAGCTCCTGAAAGCTGGCCCAAATCAGCCAGGTCAGGCGCAGTTGTAGTTCCGTAGCAAAACCTAAATTCGCCAAAAAAACCCCTCACACAACTCGTAGAATGGGACAAATTTTTTTTCAAACTCGTATGTTTATGAAGCTTTGTGCGGTTACAGCACCGTGTGTGTGTGTAGAAAGGGCACATAAAACGGCTGCTTAACCACGGCTGTTCCGTTTCGTTAAACCTAGGGGTTTTTCGGCGAGCTTACATAGCTGTACAGAGTAGCAGCTTCAGTGATAACGATTCCCCCTAGAACCATTTCCCAATCTCTGTCCGGAACTCTAGACGTCTCGTTGCGCAAACGATTGCTTCCTTACCTTTGGCGCTGTTTCTGGAAGGAGAAAATTATTGGAATGCTTACGAATGTCCAGCCCCAGTTGCGACGAAGACGATAACCTACATCGATGGAGCATTAAAAGGCTATGCGGGAGACGTTTTGTGTCTTGCGTTTGCCCTATTTGCTATTCCCAGTGGTTTTCCTATTTTATTATTTCGAATAACTATACGTACAGCCCCTTACGATACGTCCTTTAACAATAACGTAAAAAAGTAAACTTATGACAGACAAAAATAAGCATGCAACGCAAGAACCTTAACGAACCAATAAGAAAAAAATGTAAATATGGGCGGCTCCACAGCCAATCAGCAACAGGGCTAGCTGTGGCCGCTCTCATTATTGCGAATTATGAAAATCATATTATAACAAGCATCATTCACTAAGAAATTATCTCACTCTGCAGACGAGCGCGGGCCAAGTAGTGCCCGTTCGAATGTGAGCTCTGCAACGGCGTACAGAAGGTAGCTGACCAACACACGCCATCTTTTTAGCCGTAAGCCCTCTTTCGGAACCCCTCTAGCTTTTACTTTCCTCCAAAACTTCGCTCATCACTATTGCTTCCTGTTTGCCAAGCTCTGCGCAACTGCGACACTACGTTCGCTCTCCGATCCGCACTAGGGATACTGTTCATAAAAAAAAACGACGCTACCTGCTAGAATGTAACAATATGCGCGCTCTGCAACGCATTGCTGTTAGTTTTGTGTTTAAACGTTAAAGCAAGTCACAAGTGACCGAACGAGGCGTAAAACAGGTGAAGCACGTACAACAAACCTGGTTTGGTGGTATCTATTGGTTCCAGTAGTGAGTCTCTCTGCCTTAACACCAACACGTTCATTTTTGTGTTCGACTCTGGAGTTCCTCTTGGCGGCGGCCGAAAGCAGCATCCACGCAGCTTGTGGTTGCGTTCGATGGTTTTAATCTATCGTTAGTTAGTCGAATTGCGCGCCAGTCCCGTGGACGGTTAGCTGACACCACACCATACCATGAACTCGAATTAACCAGAAACAATACAAACAAGTAGAAATCATATCAAAGGATCGCTACAAACTAGCAACCGAAAGCATAAACTATGGATAGAACATTTCGCAGCAATAGTACACACACAAACACACAGAATCAAACGATAGCATATAACGAATCCTTCGAATGTCCTGGCAAACTTCTTTTTTCACAACGAACAAAACATATGAAAAGGGATGCCGGCCCTTGGAGACACGGTGGGTGGGGGTGGGAGCACTGAGGGGACTATAGGGAAGGCGACTCAACGAAGCACAACACGCAACAAAAGAACACACAACGAGAGTATTCATACGCCACGCCGTACCGGGCGGAGTGAAGTAATCTACAACACCCCTTCACCACCACAAACTCCTGAGCAGATGTACACAAACAATCCAAACATAAGGTGCAATAGTCAACCCAATAGTCTAGGTTTTACCGGTCTCACCGCCGGCCGTAAAGGGTTCGACGACGAAACATCACAAGTATTACAGTTTACAATCAGAAACGGTTTTGGGCAAGCGTTTATTGGTGGTCTTGTGTTTCTATCGATTTTTTTGTCTCTATTTTGACACTCTGTATGGAAACGCTACACATCGATCACAACGCAACGGCTGGCCTAGTAAACGATACCGGGGACGATGGGGGACTTCTAATCTATGTGAAGTTATTTTCTATCCACACGGTGTCTGCAAGTGACATACTTTCAATAAATTTCTAATCAAACCGAAGCGGAACTGGATGGCACACACCTGCAATCCATTTGTACAGCTTTCATACCTAGCCGATAGCTTTTCGTAAGCAAGCTTGGTGGATAGGTTTGGGCGTTCAAATTTTTAGTAGACTGCCGCTACGGAGTACACACTGTACTGCACCTCCAGCGGAATCGCCTTTTCGAACTAAACTATATACTTTAGCACGAACACGCCGTGTTTGCCTTTTGCTCAAACTCGTTTGTTGTTTCCTACGCGCACAATAGCTTTTCGTTATTGCCCTTATTTTAGTGACAAACGCAAGAGATTTAAATCGAAAACAAACAACCGGAACTTTTGAGTGAGCTGCGTGCTTCGTTCTAGAATATCTTTTTCTAACAACACGTGGCAGCGCAAACCATACAAACAAACACAAATGCCAAACAGATTCAGTTTAGTTTATGGAAGATTCGAATTCGTTTGCGATGGTTCTTTTCCAAATATCTAACGTATCAAGAGATGACCCTGCTAGCGGCTTGTATAAAACGAATAGAACTACAATTCCAAAAATCCTGTACATTTTAGCTAAATCAAATGAATTGAATTGAACTATTCGACCGTCTGGAGTGGAGTAGAGTTTACTAAAAATCAAACGGAAATTAACGATAAGGGAACGTAAAGTAGCCACCAGCAGACGGTGTACCAGTGAGAAAGTAAGTAAGAGATCTTATTGAAATATTTATGTGTTACTAAATGCTACCATGACAGAACAGCCGTTCAGCTTTCCCATTTTCACAACGAAAACGAAAACGATAGTGATACCGTTTTATTCCGAACGACTACCTAAATCCTAATGGTTTTTTGGTTACTAAACGATGGCGTCGCTACCAAATGCAAAGGCTAATAACTATTACAGGAAAACATACATTCATATAACCATTAGTGAACCGATCGACACTCTGGGGTAGAGAACGGGGAAGATCGGCAGCGCACGGGGAAGTCGCGAAACAACCGAAACCGAACACACCACACACAGTAATGCTACTACAAACCTACGCCTTTAGACGATGAACGATTACAATAATCTCTAAACCCTATCGTTTCGATCTGGATTGACCGTTCTTGGCTAGGTTTCCAATTTGTGTTAGGCAACACCAAACGGCAGCGGTGATCGAGCGAAGCGATCGTTTGGATCGTTCAAAGCGCCAGAAGTGGCCGAACAACCACAACAACAGCAAAACAAAACTCATACGAAGCGAGCGTAATAGTACATAGTAAGTGCAGTGAAACTTAAAACCCCAAACACTAGGATTCGGAACAAAACTTGAAACCCTCGACTACCTATCTTCTTCGCGAACGGGATCGGAAGGCAGGCGGGAAACGGGCGGGTAGTTTACAGAAACGGAACCTACGGCTATACACGATGTTAAGAAATAAATCAACCTTACGGAAACGGGGAGATAGCTAAAAATAATACACACCGCGCGGATGGGCCGTACAGTTGACGTAACATTGTTGAAATGCGCCCCGAAGCTGGAATGGGAGAATAAATAAAATGAAATAAAACATTAGAATCTGATGGAAAACAACACTAATAAACATTAATACGAAAAAAGCAGCCATTTGCCTATAGTTTGCAGAACCGATGACGTAAAGCGTTCGGCTTGCAGAAAGTGTAAGTTATGATCATTTCGAGAACGGTACCAGACCAACATTACTTGGAAAAAGCGCTACCGGCCAATGAACAGAAACAACGTTTGATATTCATTGGAACATCTTACACCCTCTTCAGTATCTCGCAGTAACAACGTATCACAGTTTTTTAAAGACGGATACGACAACCGCCGACGGTAATTTGGCTCAATTATTGATCTCGACCAAGTCCAGACGGATCACCGAAAGCAGGTCAAATGGACGCAAGCCACGTGGATGTAAGTGCCGCATTACAGTAATCAGGACGGGAACGGGTCCAGCTGAGCCTGTCGTTGGGGTTAAGGTCGGTAAAATGTTCAATCCATAACCAATCAATATACCCTCTGTCGCTAATTCAAGAAATGTTGGTGGCGAAGTTTTTTTTCATTTCCAAAGTTTATTAAGACTATGTATCTACAACGTAATTAACTGATATATCGGTGAACGGGTAACAGGCAGGCCACAGAACGAAGTGCTCGGCGGTGTGTTGCAGGTACCGAAGGCTTCTGGGGTCCGGCAAGTGGTGCCACCAGCCTAAACCTTGGCTGTACCGAAGAGCTGCTGTCGATGTTGTCGCCGCTGGCGAGGTAAACCTATTCTAATGCTAATTGTCTCTCTGCTCGACGCCCACAACAATGAGCCTGAAGTGATCCATCATGTGACTTAACCTGCTGGCCCGCTGAGGGACAACGGCAGTGCGGGTGCGACAGGTAGTGGGACGAATAATACTACACCAAAAACGGAAGTAATCAGGAGCTCTTTCTTGCTCCTACACGCCGCTGGGTGACATACTGCTATCTCCGTGCATGAATCGAACACCAAAAAAGGACCGGTGACGCACGGAACGAGACCGTAGACAACCAGACAGACAGGTCAGAAAGGACCTTCCAAGGGTCGCTGTTGGCCTGCAGGCGCCATTTGTGTGTTGGGTGTGTCACGCATTGTTGGCCAAATTCTGCTGCGGCTACCAATACGGGTGCGATATTGCAATCACCCAAAACATTAGCCTTTAGGGTAAGGACGCACCTGCAAGTCGTGCGATCTGGTGGTGTCCTTCGACCGCTGTCGCTGAGTACGTACGTGAGATCCTTGCCAGCAGTGACCCAGTGGGGTAGACGACAATAAAAATCAATCAGCCGCCGTAGATGGTGCCGGCCTCGGAAAGAAATGTCCGGCTGATGGTTTTCGTGATGATAATTTAGTTATCGTTTACGGCTTGCTGCAGCAGGTGGTGCATCAGACACCGGCGTCTAAGACACTGGGAGAGTCATACATTAGCAAACGACTGAGTTGGCGGCAGAGGTCTAACAGGGTGGCCAGACAGGTGTCATCTGCAGCGGGCACGAAGTACGCCTAGGGATTCTATTTAAGAAGTGATAAAACGTGACCGTACGAACGGTGCACTGGCCATTCGTTAGCGAAGCAGCAGCAAGTGAAGGTCAATCTGTGGAGCAAAGCTGCTAGCAATAGATTTTCATAGCAACAGGACATCGTTGAAGTGAGTGAAGTGGTGCGACTGCAAGAATCCGGCCGCTTACAACATGGCACGTGCTGTGACCTGGACACTTTGTATTGTCCTGGCGGTAGGCTTGACAACCGGCAGCCCTGTGTTTCGTGAAAGGTAAAGTTACTCTTCGCGTGATTGCTTTTGGAGGTCAATAACCCCCAATCTCAACAGTAATTGCTTCCACTGTGCGTCACTTATTGAAGAAAGGCAATTCTTTCCCATCACTCTGTTCTACAGTCCGAAGGTGTTAAACAAAGTGGAGTTTCCCGATCAGGACATTGACGGTGATCGTATCAGCACGCTGATCGACGTGTCCGAGGAGGACGATCGGCCGAGGAACACCACCAGCGTCAGCACGCGAACCAATACGAACGATATAGGGCGACACGACTCAAAGGAGCAGAACCTGACCACTGATGTACCATCGAACCAATCTACTGTGCAACCAACAGCTGAACCAGGGCACGATATTGTCACACCGGAGGGTGATGCAGACAACTCAATCGAAATTGTGCGTATTGTTAATACAACCACGAATCGACTCGAAACGACTAGCACGTTACCTGGAGGTGGTAGCATTCCCGGGAATCGTGAGGTGAGCCTTCAAAAAGTGGCAAACGAATTATTCAGCGAGGCTACCGAAACTGCGCCAAACTCTGTAGCGGCCGGTACAAACCCGGTACAAAATGAGAAGAGTGAAAATGGCACTGAAAATGAAACTGAAATGCCAGGAATTGCAGGGAGATCGAATGAGAATGGGCTCACACAAGAACTAGTAGCCAACAGTCGTGGTTTATCGGAAGCAACACTCACAGCATCGTTTGTAACCGAATTACCAAAAGCTACAGACTCAGCAGAGATCAAGCAGAGAGAAACGAGCCACGAAGTCGGGAGCAGTCTTGTCGACACTAATCTCGTCGAGGAATCGAATGAAGAAAGAAAAGAACTAACCAGAAACGTTCCTACAGAAAGCAGAAGCGAGCTAAATGTGACAACGACGGTAACTGATGAAATAACCGCTATCCCAACGACGACCTCAACTATTCTGCCACCCAGTACTACGACTACCATTGATGAAATTACCGACAGTACAGCTCAGTATACAACAACAGCCAGTCAATACATAGCAGAACCCGTAACTATACCTCCGATTACATCAAAAGCAACGAGTTCCACTGTGCAAGAGTTTACAAAGTCTACTTCACTAACTACCGCTACATCAAACCATACTATGGAAGTGGTTTTTACTAGTGCAAATCAGGGTGCCGTGGAAGATAGTACTATTCCGTACACTACAAGTAAACTACCGGTGATCACTACTACTGCATTCTTCTCAACGGAAGAGCAAACTACAACCCTGCGCAGCGCTACGATATTTACCACATACTCTGGAAACGCAGAGACAACGTCGCTAGTTGAGGAGGAAACAACTCCCGTTCCAACCACAACCCGAATGGTTACTGATCCTGCTGCAACTGACATAACAACGGCCAACACGGAAATACCATCTTCGATCGCAGAGTACACTACCCTGATAGTTCCTGGTGAATTAGAAACTACAACAGCCAGCGAAACCCCAATAATTACCGAGATCCCTACAACCACTTGGCTCCAAGCAGCAGCAACAGCGCCTAGTAGTGAATTTCACACACCGGAGGTGACGGAAGCCGAAAGTTACATCGACACAACAACATTTGTTTCCAGAAGTGCCACAACAATTCCGTACGCCAATGACGGTTTAATAAAGTCCATAAAACAACATGGCAGAGCCCAACCATCGTCAACGGAGGCTTACGTCGAACCGATTTCAACAATCTCTACTCGCGAGACTACAACCAATTCTAACGTTGTAGCGGTACATTCCGTATTGACGGACGATGAGAACAGTACCGAACAACTCAGCATCACCTCTACGGCGGTCACAATCCAACCAAACACTGTATCCATCTCAGAAGAAACTTCTCGGGACGATGCTTCTGCCGAAAGCGTAACAACCACGCATCAGGTTACAACAGCAACAGTTAATAAGGATAAACTGGATTCAGCCAGTAGTAACGAAAATACAGTGCGGTTGGCAGAATATGACGGAAGCAACAGATTAATTACCAAGAAAACAACGCCAACTGTAAAACATAATTCATCAACTTCGAACAGCGAAAAGGAACCGACACTGGCTACGAAGCAATACGAAAACACAGAAACAACAGCTTCGGAAAGCGTTGTTGGAGCTACGTCTGCGGCAAGCATCACGTTCACCCACTATAGTACGGAAAGTACCACTGTTTATACTACAGGAAAGTTTATTTCACCGACAACGACCGCCACTGATAGCATTGATCGTATGAATATCTCATCAACGGTCACTTCGATTATTGAAGTGGTTACTAGTGGTAACGACCTAACAACGCATTCACATTTTGATACCGAACCATCCGTTGCACCAACGAAAATGTCGGAGCATGAGGTCAGCACCAGTGCAACGTTAATATCGGTACTTGGAACTACAGCACTGCCATTATCAGGCAGATCAACGACAGATATGGAGCATTTCAGTGAAACAGAGGGTCAGCAAGCGGTGGAACATAAAACTACCGATGGCATAGAATTTAGCGCCTCCATGGGCTCTTCCGAAGAGCTACCTATAGATGAAGCGGATGGCGTGCGATCAGAAAGCAGCTCCGATGAGAGTCCCGATACAACACCACTTGTTTCAAACACTACTACACCGACACCGATCGTCACTCATCGCGCTAAGGAAACTGGCATTACGAGAAGTAGTAAAACTTTACCGTCAGCAGGGGTAAGTCCGACAATGACGACACCTTCATCCGCAACGGACACGCGTAATGCTGGCAGCCCGAACACTACAGAGATAATTGATCATGCTACAGGTATAACATCGGACGCGTTGGTAACGCCTCATGAAAATGCCGCATCCGTGATAGTCCATACGATGTTGTATCTCGTACCCGTAGCACTGACTGTTACTGAAAGTATCTTTCGATTACTTTAAAACAGATCAACCAGTTGATGTGCACCACGTTCGCTGCGTCGTTCGCTTTTGTCGAACGATTAGACAGCTTCCTAGTTCCTACTTCGTTGAGCTGTTACTGTGTTCTAGCAACTGCTACAAACGTTTTAATTGTAATTTTTTTTTCATAAAACTATCTGTGACAAGGTTGATAATAAAAGCAAAGCACGAAACAATGTTATTATTATTATTATTATTTATTTACAAAAAATGTTCGCCGTTCAGGCTTAACATAGGAAAAAAAAGAGAAAAAACAATGCTTACAGACTAATGAGGATAGGCTTGAGGAATAAGGAAAGGAAAAGGAAGGAGGGGATTATAGAAAGGAATCTATAAAAAAAAGGGAAAAGTGCCCTAAGACACCAAGGATCACGGATCTCAGATGCCACACGAGTCACAAAGCCCAAGGCTTTGTTTGCTTTCGCCATGACAGCATCCAGTTGCGGGGTAAAGGAGAGGGAGTCATCGAGTAGGACACCGAGATCCTTGATCGAGGACACCCTTGGGAGAGGAGAGCCACGGAGAGTGTAGTTCCAAGTATGTTTGACCTCGGTGGAGAATTATAAATTATCCGAATTATCCGTTGTGGCAAAATCAATCAATATGTTGTGGCCGTGGTCTACTTTTGACGATCTCATCAGTAGGTAGTAGTAAGAAAAATTGATCAAAATTCGGATAATTTATAATTGTCCACCGAAGTCATACTGTCGACTTAATTTTATTTATTTGAGATCTCCTTCTTGTATCGGTTTCCCCCTTTTCTTTTGCGTTACACCGTATCGTTCGCACGCATGTTTTTTTGAACTCCTGTTATTCTTCCGTATATCACGCATTTCCGTCCGAAAAAACCCATCCGGTTACGCTTTTGTCCTACGAATTTTCGCTTTCATACTCTCGCACTTATCTCATTGCCGTGCCGTGCTGGTTTTGCACATACGTCTCCGTTCACTCTACTCAAACGTCGTTGGATCAATTTCCCCGTATGTTTGTAAGTATTTGAATAATCCAACTACGTTTGAATAATTCCCTGCCATCGTTCCTCTTTGTTCGCAATCAGCCCCGTTAATGTACTTGTCTTTGCCGGTGCCACTTTTAGTTGGTACGCCACGGTTTTTTTTCGGTATCAATTCCATTATCCTAGCCAACCCACAGTCCTACTCATGTCGCGTATGAAAGATGCTCGGTATGACGTATGATTAACGCGTTTTGTTGTTTCGCACCTCACCAATGGCCTTCCTCTTCCGCATTGATGTGGCCTCTCCAAATGGGGTTCGTTTTAGACTTAGCAACACGATAGATTTCCTACTATTTTCTTTTGGGTTTGGTTTCACGTTGAATTCACGTCAACAGTAACGTTCTTATCGTATTTAGCACATTCACATTCGGACTAGTCCTACGCATCCTTCGGGAGGCTTCGTTTTATAGAAGCTTTTTGTTTCCGCACTCCCGTCACGGGGGGGAGGGAACTGAAAAGTTACAAATTGAAACTGAAAGTAACAAAATTATCACCATTCGACAGCAAATTGTTTTGAAGACTATCGTGAAGTGCATCTGTAAAATGGCCATAAAAGAATTGGGGAGTATTAGGACACTTGGGGGGAATATTTGGCTTTACCGATTTTGTCTGCTTTTGCTACGTGGATTCTCTAGCGATCACTGATCAAGCGGTGCAGTGCTACGTTACGCGAGTGTGCCTTGTGCTAATTTTCGAAAAACAAGTTGAATAAAGATTCCACCTAACGTAGCTAGTAAAGAACATGAGACAGCCCTTGCCAAGTAAGCAAGACTTCTATAAAAGGTAATTCTTTACTCTCAATTCGTCCAATCGATTTTGATCAACTTTCATCATTTTGGCGAAGTTGTAGCAAAAAAAGAATGCAGAAAACGTGTATCAAAAGTATTCTTGAATAGTAAAGTAAAAATATGCATCCAAGAATATCACACTCTCCAGTACTCTACCGTTTGAACACTCGCTGCCAAAGCTCTTCTTATAGTTGTTTTATTTTAACCGTTCTTTCAAGATCCCCGAAACGACAACAGAACAATAGGGTCAGAACACAACGGACACGCACAGCAGAATCGGCAAAGGAACTCGTGTTCCACAGATGATCATCGCTGTAGTGTAACATCCAGAACTTTTATTACGTGTTTGACTTCTTGTTGCGTTTGGTTAGTGGACTTTACTGTTACTGTTCGATTGTTTTTCTTTTCCGTTTTGTTTTTTTTTGGTTTCTAAACGACAATGATTTTCATCAACTAACGGTTGGCGAAACTGCATAGCAGCTCTCTACCAGAACTGCGTTGGATGTTCACTTTAACATTAAATATGCATAACAACGGTCGCATGGTTGGTGGCGGTAAGTGGTTTGCCTCGCTGCGGTCATCCACCTGCGTCTCCCCTACTGCACACAGTAACAATACACATCGATACACGGCGCCACGCCGGTCAGTGGGCTGTGACGCCGCGTTAACTATATACGGCGAGATTGGTAGAATCACATGGGATAATATTTGTTTCAAATGTGTCTGTTTCGTGCAACATTTTCTGTTACCACACTGCACTTCTGGGTTGTGAACGTCATTCTGTATCTTATTATCGTAATCGTCTCTGCCGGGCGCTTTTGCTCAAGCGAGGTTGAAAATGCGGCATCGATTCCATTGATTTGTTCGTTTCTTCCTTCCCTTCCGCCCTTCCGTATCGGGACGGATTCTATGGAATTCGCATGGTGAACTAGCGAACGGAAGATATCGGATCGGATATGGTCAGGATGTCCTCGAGATCCAGGTGCGACCCCAAAATACGTCTCGCCAACAACGACGGGAAGAGGAAAGGTTATTGTTCAGCACACAATTTGGCTTTCCGGCAATTGTACTTTCATATATGTGTGTATGTGTTTGTTGGGTATGTGTGTCAGTGTACAAGAGTAAAGAAAAGCAACAATTTGGCAGCATTGGCGCGGTCGCTAGCGATGTGATAGTGACTACATGTTTATAAAAGTCTAGTTTCCAGTCCAGTCTAGTCAGAGCATCACGGTGTTCGTGAGCGAATAACACCAGACGCTCGTCCAGTGTCCCGATTGGACCCTGAAAGGATGGGCGATTTGTTGACAATTGACAGAGTGTTGCGCGTTGGGTGTATGGTTCTGGGGAAGAGAAACCTGACAGCGAATGGTAAAACAGTCGGCAGATAGACAGGAGTAGACCATTTTCGGTAGCCTGAGCAGAAGTTTGTTATTTGATTATGCCGCAGAATGGCTTACGGTTAACGATTGCTATAAATGAGAAGTGTTCCGTTTTTTGTTTCGTGTTGACGCTTTTTGATGCATGTTTTTGTTCCTTTTCTCGCTGTATTACTGGGGGGCCAGACGAACCGTAAACAAGAGCGTAAAGTTAATTTATTATGTCAAATCGTTTATGCTGCGTGTGGCAGGCTTAAAATATAAAAACGTGGTCACCGAAATGTCGAACGTGTTTACATTCGCGTTTTTGGCCCGAGAAAATAGAAATCGAAGAGGTAAGTTGATTTCTGAATAATTTATAGTTAAACTTAAAAAAACATCACATATAAGAACGTACATTATCCTCTGTTTGTAAACAAACGCTCAGTTTTACGCTTTACCTTTTTATTTTTTACGGGGTGCGCTGTGGCCCAACCGTTTTGACACAAGCACATCGATTTGACGTTAAAATTTTGTTTACGGTTTACGGTTTACGCTTCGTGTGGCCCCCCAGTTACGCTTTAAGAAGCGGTTGGCTAGCGTGTGTAGTTGATGCTTATGCTGTATGTAGGTTTTATGTATTTCTTATGGAAACATTTCGGCTACGGAAATCTCTCTCTACTCGCTACAGTTGCATGTTTGTTTTTCTGCATTATATGCTACTGGACTGTACCTCACTAAGTAACACTAACGACGACTACGTTAGATGGTACGGTTATATGCTTCTGTTGTTTGTTTGCCGGTTGCTTCTTCCCGTCTACCATAGTATTGTTTGTATTTGTAATGGACTATTTTGTTTCTATCTTTTCCGGCTTTAAGTTTTCTCATATTTTGAATTTTTCATTACATTTTGTCCGTGTGCTTACTACTCTGCAGTTAGATGAATGATTGACCGGTTTTGCAACTATTCAAACCTTACCCTTTCGGTCGTGCCAATGAAACATGCGCTTCTTAGATGTACCCACTGATTCATCGCAATACTAAACGCTTCTGTTGCCTAACTGTTGCTCTCTCACCAGCTCTTTCCAACGGATTAATACCTGCTTGGCCAGCAACAGGTTTATCGTACGGCTTGATGTGACAGTTGTATTTCGTACGCAGCTAATTATTGACCGTTTTTCTTCAGTCTTTATACCGAAGCACTCATAAGCCTAGTGAGAAAAAATGATTAAAGTACAACTAAATGGAACAGAGCGATGATTTTGAGATGGGGAAAGATCGGTCAAACGACTCACAAAACTAACATTTTCAAACTGATCTTAAGATACATAAAACTCTGGATATAAGACACGGCGCAGCATCGATGTCCTACGGTGAAAGCAAGGTCCTTCCAAAACCAGGGCTGAATTGAAAGTTATCACGCACTCACTAATTCCTTTGTGCAATCAAGCATGGATTATACGAACTTTTTCTTTGTAAGTTTTCCGCCCGGTTATTTTGTACTTTCGATCAATCTGAGAGACCATTGCGGCGACCTGCTGTTCTCTTCTACGGTCAGCGGTCTATGAGACTGTTCTGTCGAATTCTATCACTAGTTTGGTGTCCGTTTAGTGGGATGTTGTTAAGAATCGGCGCCATGGTTTACGGTAATACCATCGCTCGAAGAGCCATCATAAAGCCAGCACTGAGCAGTGCGGCCACCGGTACAGTAACTACCCAGGCGTACACGATGTTACGGAACAAACCCCAGTCGACGGCCTTTTGCTGTGCGGTGACTGCATGATGCGGTGTAGTTTTTGTCGTCGGCCGAGCGTTTGCCTGGCCCACGAACACGACCGAACCGACCTTGCAATGGGTGGTCGAGATGGGTAGACCGATCTTGGACGCAATGAGCACGGTCAGGGCGGCACCAATTTCGATGGTAAAACCACTGAACGAAAAAAACTACTGATAAAAAATTTTCCCGCATAAAAAGAACCGTTTCAAGTCTACTTACGTTGAGGGAGTGATTTTGGTGAGATCATTGCCGATCGTTTCGATCACGCGGCGGCCCCACAGCCAAAGACCGACGGAAATACCCACTCCGCCGTACAACAGAATCAACAACGGCGTTTCGGACTTCTGCAGCACCGAACCCTCGCGGTAGATCATGAACAGTGCTATCAGGGGTCCAATGGCATTGCTGGAATGTGAGGGACGGAACGGAAGCACACCTTCGTATGAGAACCAACAAAAAGAAAAACACTCCCATAAACAGTGATCTCTCAACGTACCTAACATCGTTTCCACCGTGAGCAAAGCTACCGAAGGTTGCCGTAAGTACTTGCAGAAAAGAAAACAGTGCCGACACATCTTCCGGCTCTTCCTCGGTCACCTTGCGCATCCGGTTGTCTTCTTCCGAGCCTTCCTTCCCCCCGATCAGTGGCACTTTACTCGAATTGGGTGACAGCGTCGCACTGATCAGCGGGTGCTCGAGACCAGCGGCAGCTTCAATCTTGCACAGATCCTTCTTGATGTCGTTCCCGGTACCGCTCATTAGCATACTCTGGGGCACTAGCGTGTAGTCGGTGAGCGGAAGCGCGCCGTCGCTCTTCGGACTGGCCGTCGTTTTTCCGTTCTGAAGTGCAATCATAGCCGGCTGCGATTGCTCTCTGTGAAGATGTAAAATTTGCCATTAGAAAACCATGTCGGCCATCAACCTAACAGGATCGCACATACTTTAGCGCTCCGTTGCTCAGCTGGCCCGAGTCTGGCGATTTCGGTGATACTGTCGTGCTGTTGCGGTGGTCAAAGTACGTGCTAAGGTGGAAGCGCCCGTTCCCGTTGAACGATTGATACTCGTCGATAAAGTTCAAGCTGGTCACCGTAAGATCCGTGTTGTCTAGACTTGTTTTGTCTTGGGCGCTCAGTAGGCTGTTAGCTCTCTTCACAAAATCTGGATTGAAGCGGTACGGTCCGCCAGCGCCAACGGTGGGTGACAGATCGCTGGATAGCTTCTTCATCAGCCCATTCTGGGTTCCGCCCAGCTGCTGTGAGGACAGCGAAACCAGTTCCGTGGTTTCGGTGATCGCCGGCAGCGGTTTGCTGTCACCCGTTACCAGCGACAACGGACGCTTCGGCCGACGAGGGCTGCCGTTCGATGAGGAATCGCCGTCAGAGTCACCCAGGGTAAACTCTGTCCTCTGTGTCCCGGCGCCACCATTGAGAATCTTGCGCCTTTGCCAGGGCACTATAAACATCTGGACAAGCACTGCCACGACAGTTCCGACCGTTAGGCTCACGGTAAGCGCTACCCACACCGGGATGCCATCCATATTCAGCACTGCAATCGATAATTGGTTGCGTTTTGTGTTTGTTCTGCGTGAGTGTTAACCGCGGCAGAGAGCGCGGGCGCACCCCACCAATGCTTACGTTTCGGTCCGTCGTGCACGATACTAAAAACATTCACAGCCAGGGTCGCACCGTAGAACAGGGGCAATGAGAGGAGACCGGCCCGAAGCGGGTTCTTCGCGTGGAGGATAAACTTGCGGATGGCCCAAAAGAGCAGCACACTGACCAGGCCACTGAGTACGGGCGAAATGAACCAGGAGCCGATGATCGTGAGCAGCGTGTTCCATTTGAGGCCTTGTGTGCCGCGCGCAACCAGGCTGAAACCGATCGTGGAGCCGACGATGCTGTGCGTACCGGAGATGGGCATCTTTAGGAATGTGGCCACCAGCAGCCACAGGGCCGAGCTACCGAGCGCCGACAGGCAACCGAGCATCAGCTCTACCTCGCTGCCTTTGTACATTTCGACTTCCAGGATACCTTTTCGCATCGTATCGGACACCTTGTAGCCTACGGAACGGGGAAAAAGCGGTTAAACTGCCGGTTCCCTGACGTTTCATGCTGAGGCCTGACTACTCACCTATTAGCACCGCGCCGGACACTTCGCATACCGTTGCCAGCCAGCAAGCTTTGTGTAAGGTGAGCACACCGGACCCGACGCTGGTACCAAACGAGTTGGCGACATCGTTCGCTCCGATTCCGAATGCGAGCACGAACGCGATCACAAATCCGAGGATCACGATCCACAGGATGTCCGGTGCAAATGGATCCATTTTGGTTGTTTTTGCTATCTCAGCAGAGAACAGATGTTCTAGTCTTGGACGTCGCGAATTATTGGAAGATCGACTGGGATCCGGCCAAGCAGATCACCGCGTACGAACGCGGTAAAGTGAGAAAGTGAAGGCAGGAGAGGAACAGGGAGTGTTTGTTGGCTAGGCTGGGCGACTCACCAGAGCGAGAGAAAGAGATACAGAGCGAGAGAGAGACACACAGGAAGTAGTGCTACTTAAGATGCTAAACTAATGCTTTAAGAGACAAACAGAAATTGTCCTTCAATAAATACTCGTCCTTTGGGTCAACCGAAACAACGCAAGGGGCACGCTTTGAGATGTGAATGTGTGCTTTCGTTTGGAACAGAAAAAGAAAACTTTCCCCTTTCTTCAAATATACGAGCCAAACGAACTAGAGTAAGCCAAACTTGAACTTGAATGCCTGCTTCAAGGATGCTGCTGCTGCGCGGGTTTGCAGGTGCACTGCAACGTAATATTAGCTCTCGGTGTTTGCATTCGCCAAAGCAATACCCAAAAACGAAACGAAACCTTCAGTTTGCTCTCCAGCTACGCGAACATACGCCGACACGCAGGACCCTCAGAAGGAAGGCTCTACCAGGGACTCGAACAAAATGCGTAAACTAACCACGTGTCAACCGTGGCTGCTGACGGGTAACAATCTCAACGATTACACCACAAACGCGGACACACAGACACACGTTTACCAAGCTGTCGGTGTGTGGTGTTCGCTCAACTTTAGTACTAAAATTATTAAGTATGTATGGTAGTGCCTAATACTAGTTGATGTACTTGAGATAATCTACCAGAGGGGAGTAGTTAAGTGTCGGAATCGAGGAGACGGTTGGTTTGTCAAACAAAACAGTGTTCGGTGGAGTTAGGGCAATTTAAGTTTTGTATGTTTTTCCCAAAACAGGAAATTAAGTAAGGAAGCTCAAACAAATCGATTCCTAGTATCACACAGTATCACAATGAACCAGATTGTGTTCTTTTTTTATGGGTACAGAAACAGAACAAGGATTTGAATGATTTTGTGATTAGAAACCAACAGATTGGGCAACAATTGAGTGGAACGCTTCGGACTAGAGTGACCGAGGCCGAGTGAAAACGGAAAAGAGTGTAGGTGGGGAAAAAACCAAAAACAAAGAACGAAGATATTGTACTTAAAAAACGTTAAAATTAGTAAATTCTATTCAATGACCACCGACAAACGCGAGGATGGACACGACAGCGTTTACTAACTAGCGTTTTAATTTGACAATATCGGGTAAGCAGAGCTTCGTGAAAACAGCCATCGTTTCGGTAAGCGGTTGTGGGGCGGCTGGTAGTCGATGGTGCTTGCGCGCCAAGGACTATGCGACGCGTCGTGTGCGAAGAGCGTAACCTGAAAGGCCTGCGCGACAGATAGGCCTTAGATAGGCCGAGAGGGATAGGACTCCCTGCTTCTGGTTGGACGGTGCGCTGCTGGCAGCAACCTGGAAACACTTTTCTGACGCCTTACTCTTATGGACCCAGGGTATCTTAGAGCACCGCTCCTCTGCTACTCTCGTCGGCAATGGAAGGAAGGAAGTTGGGAATCAAAACAAGAGGATGTTGGAAATGGCTAACGGCTTTCTTCACTACTTCACGTTGCCTTGGGCGTCAAACGATCAACAGAACCGAAGCGAAGCGTTGCGACCCATCCGGGACACTGCTGAATACGACTGGAGGCCGCTTCTTTTGCTCATTATCTGAAAGTAAATTCGGGCAAAAGGGGGGAAACATTTGAAATTATTTATCTATCCTCGGACACTTTTATAAATCACGACACACTCGAACGTCAGTTATTTTTGTGCACTCGATCATTCGGTGGCGGCCCCATGCAACTTTTACCCACCCGTGGAACTTAAATATAGACGTTGGCGCATAGGTAACCACCGTAAAGGGACAGATGCATCCGGTTTTGCTCGGTAGCAGCCCATAAACAGCACAAAGAAACCGAATCACACCACCAGAGACATATTAATCCCCTATTAGCATGTTACCATTAGCTGCCGGCCGGCTGCTGGCCATTTCAGTTTTCGTCACTCCTTCATGCCGATGTGTTGCTGAAGGTGTTGTTGCCCATTTATCTTCATCGCCGGCAGAAGCACGCTCTGGCTGAAGAAGAAAACTGAACTACCGCGCACTTGCAACATCCGGTACACCCGCAGAGCAGCTGTTGCACCAGGGCAGGGTGGTGCATCGCACTCGACGGACCATGACACGAGGAGCTCTGCTCTGAAGGTCAAGTTCAAAATGGAAATTATAGGAAGCGCGTTGGCGCGATCGGCACGGACAACTATCGTGGAACCCATTTTCCTTCCATATTCTCAACGACTGTCACTTCCTCAGGAGAGGCAATGAGGCAGGAGAGGGTTCTCTTCGTGCTTATTCTTTGTTCCATTCTGAGATTTCGAGAAATTTCCAGAAACGAGTGCAAAGTTTCCAATGGCTCGGAGAGAGGTCAAGGCTTAACACTCTCTTGAGACTATAGAACGATCCGGATCCGATCGAATTGCTCTTCCGTGACGTCCTCAGCGATGGACTGAACTTGAAGAAGCGTTGATCGTTGTCGAAGTCTAATGAAAAAAAAAGGCAATCAGAAGAGGACCAACTGCCGCAACAACGGCGTCAATGTGCGTGAATTTGCCGCGTCCTTGCCGCGGTGTGTTGGTGATCGCGATCGCCGTTTCTTAAAATATCCCTCATGCGGCCCTTTTTTGCGCACATTTGACCTTTCTACACACGCGATCACTTTCGATGATCTACGGCGGTCGGCGGCGACGATCAAGAAGATCCTTCGGTCGCCTGACGGACAGCAGAAGCCACTTAGAAGCCAGTGAGAGTACCACCGCTCCCAATGTGCCAGAGCTTCTCTGCTATCAGTCGACTGATTACTACCGACCTTCGACTGAGGCAAGAATATTTTGCAAATGCACTTAATTAAAAACTGATAGGTGCTCAGTCCATTCGACTATCGATCGCAACTCTGCTGCGCACATTCATGGACTCGCGGCTGTGTTAACATTTGTTTACTAACATGCTTGCGTAATACAACTTCTTCGCTACTGAGATAATTCCTTCGCCATTTCGGGACTTTGTTTTTGCCTCTTGTAATTTGTTTTGATTGTCTGTCCCAACAAACGCAATCCATATGCAATGCACGGTCCCAAAATAAAACGCGTACCGTGATGTTATTCCCAAATTTGGCCAAACAAGATAGCGATGGCGATTCGAACGCTGCCGTCGGAGCGGCGTTGAAGTCCGCCAATCAGTGCCACTAATGGGTTCGTATTGAAACTGTCTGTCCGCTACGATGAAATTTATCTGACCTTCTGACTAGGCCCCGTCCATAAACCTATTTCTGGTTTATGATTCGAACATATATCACTTTTGTAGAGGGTCTTTGGTTTGGTTATTGCTTTGCGATTCTCGATTGATGTTACTCGACCATCTGTACAGCCCCGTTTGGTTAGTTTAATTTCCTTCTGAATAAAAAAACACATTCTGCGAAACCGGCAGCCAACAACAGCTGACCGATCCGTGATGTTTAGATCAAAATAAATAATATCCTTCAACAACATCAACCAGAACGCGGGAGTATTCAAGCATTTCAAAGACACCCTCGAGAGAAGCGGTTTTTTTAAATATATGACCTGAATACAAAGAATGTCCACATTTCGTAGGAACTGCAGAAGCATAACACGAAACGCGCGAGCAAATTTGCTTCCGGGAAACACTTTTAGTTCAACCCTTTGCCGTTGCTCTTGCGTTTCGTTTTCTCTCCGCTGTTTCTTTTCTTTTTTTGGAGGGCGAAACAAAAATAAAACGGAAACTCGAATCGGCGCGGCACCTGGTCATCTTGCGAGCATACGCACACAACGCAGCCAACAACTCCATACTTTTGCGAATTCATGCTTTGGGCGTCTATTTTGCACACGTTTTGGGTCAATGTGGATTATTCGCACCCCGATCTCTCTGTGTGTGGCGTGTTAAGAGAGAGTTGAGGTTCTTCGAGCATCCGTCTGTCTGAAACACTCAACCGCCAGTCGGTTGAACCTTCATGTCATTTCGGACCCACCGAAAAAAAAGTTGTTTGAATATACACGCGAAACGCGATCTTCACTTCCTGTCTTTCGGCCAAATCCGGTTTGACTCAAACCTCACTCTCTCCGACGGCGCCCTACAGGGCTTATAACAAACATTTGGTAACAGATAGACACTCTCCTGATTTTAATAGCTGTCCTTGTCCTGCCTAGTGAATGTCCAACGGAAGCAACATAAGCTTACCAGGCTCGGAGTTTAGCATTTAGCACCCTTGACGGTAAATTCTAGATAGGCAATAAAAGAACGAGTAGACGGTCAAACTACTACGGTGTTCACTTCTTGCCAATCCACCACAGCATCCGACGATCGCGGATCAAGCAAAGAAATTAAAAAAAAACGTAAAACACTGAAGATTCGTTTCATTACCCTCACACCAGTCGGTCACGCTTCTTGGTGTGGCTTCTTCTGTTTACTCTACCTCTTCGCGTATCCGCCACACGATCGCTACAACCTTCCTCTAACGTTCCGCCGATCGGCAGAGGCCGAACAGAACACGGCTAGACGCGACTGCGGGTTATGATGACTATTTTAAGAAACAGTTCTTATCATACGCAGCCGCGCCCGAGGCCGTCTTGGCGTTAATGAAGCTTCTGCCGTGTCACGCGATAGACGGTGCGCTTTCACTACGCTCTGACACCGACACCCAGTGCTCACTGTCTCTTTGGCAGTGTTATTGTTGTCAATTATTTCGCAGACAAAATTCGCGCCTTTGCAGCTTTCTCGGCATTCCCGGGGAATGGGTTAGCATGAGCATGTTTGTGAGCATATGTTTTATGTCGGATCCAGGACAGACCAGGACACCAGTATGGGCTGATAGAATGAACCCACCTCCCTACACGGTCGTCTGGCATCCGTGCATCGGTCACCGGTGGAGACAAAGTTTTGATCATGACATGGTTCTCCCGTTGACACGTCCGTCATCGGATGCCATGAATGTTGTCGTACTCCGTGACCAAGAGGATAACTGTCGTAGAGACAACGGCAGAAGCGACTCTCGTCGTACGGACCATGTAATGACCGTGACCGACTGGCGGTTTCCTATTAAACAACCTGAGATGACGTCAATAGTATTGGACGTTCGTTCCAGATACAGAGATCCCATTTCATCGGTAGGATCACAAGTGCATGTCTTCGAAGAGACCGGATGTCTATCACGGTTTCGTTCGTTTTCTGCACTGCAGCAGCAACCACTTGTCCAATCCCGCACTGTGAAATACTATACAGTAGGCCACCAGACAACTTGCAAATTAACCGTTGAGCTCATCTTCAACAACAGTTGGCGCCACTACCCGCGTAACGAGATTGATGCGGGGTCAAGGATGGATGGACACTAAATTTCATTCGTTTGTTACATTGCCGGGGAGACTTAAGGCTCAAATCAAGGATCTTCTACCTTATGGATTCGGTATACCTACCAATATCGTGATGTCTCAACGACAACGGATAACACCAATCGGTCGGTTCAGAAGGAGAGACCTTCAATCAGCACAGAGCATGCTGGTCATATAGTGGTGCAAAAAATACAAAGTCAAAATGTTCGTATCGCACACAACGTGGTACAGCTGTAACAAAAAAGCAAAGCCTGCTGTACTACGAGAAAACGTGTTAAAGTAAACACCTGAAGGATTCAAGTTTTGTTTTCTTTGCATCTGTCAAACACACCTCATTCCAATCAACTGCCGATAACTGCGTGTCACAGATTTGTTTGTCCTCGTGCCGAAAGTGTGCTAATCAGCCGAGCTACGGGACAGCAGTGTTGACGGGTGGGATAGATATCTTTCATAATTAGTGCCAATATTGTAGCCTAGTTTATGCAGCTATTGGCTGGAACTGGAACTGGAGTGAAACCAACCAGCAATCTTGGACTCCTGTGGACAATCTGAAGTGTAGTTATCGATGGGCAGACGGGCATGTCGGTTCTCAAGAAATCTCCACAAAAAATATTCGATCGCATTTCCAATTAGCTAGATGAATGTGCGTTTTTTCGGTCTATTGGAATCACACATCGCCATTGGCGGAACCGAGTTCGATTTGGAGCACGTTTTTGGTGCGGTGTTCCCGGAATAACGTTGCTTCTTATCGGAGGCAAACATCGAAGATACCGATATCGGGGAGAGATATCGACGAGATATCGAAAACAGGGGCATCGTAATCGAGCCGCAGCCGGAGTGTGACCATATCAAACACGCAGGACACCACTGCGTGAGTATTACCATACCGTGGCAGGGATTTTACGCGGACGTCATTACAATCGCAGTTATCGCGCAATGACTGCACATTAAAACATCAAACGTGCATGACTGCACGACATCTGTCGCCTAATGCGCGGCTCAGATGAACGGGACCCCGACCATGATTCATTATCGATTTATTTGTTACCAATATTTATCTGCACGCCCGTGTTCCGTGCAGCCCACAACGTGCTGTGATCGTTTAAAGGGTTTCAACTCCCTGCCCATGTTTGGGCAGGGTGGTCAGCGTGAGATACGACGGCGATAAGCCTGTAGGGGGATCCCCTCTCTCTCTCAACACTTCAACAAACTTCCTGTATTTGCCCTCGAAACCGGAGGCGGATCTCGGAGCAACTTGTGGCGTGCCCCCCGGATCAGTGTTGGCGATAACGGGGCGCTACCAGCAGTCTGCGACCGTGGACTGACATCAGCATTGTTCAAGTCTTTAGGGTGTCCCGTTCTGCGTGTGGCGCGCGGGCAGTGCCATGGCACGAATGCAAATGTAAACCAAGATCAAGACCAGATTCCAGCCAACCAACCGGTCACAACATCCCAACGAGTACCGCGGCGCAGAACGAACCGAACAGGTTTAGTAGGGTCTGCCCTAGTCAGTCCTGACCGCCCTTCAATCGTGTGCAAATTGATTACCTCCCAACGTGGGCTCAACAGCGAACTCTCCCTCCGATCGCTATATATCAAGAAACACTTTCTACGTCGCGTTTTCAAGGTTACGCGCCCAGTAGTAGCGATACCGGACCGCCTAAGGTAAGAATGGGCCACAGTGGGTTCGCTCTGTCGCCAGGATGGAACAGGAACAAGTTCAGCTTTTCGTACTCGGGAGGTACGCGGCAGTATACCATTATCTACTGTCAGTCGAGTCAGACGAAAAGAATTTTGCAACGCAACCCAGCCGTGTGTTGCGGTCATCTTGGCCACTGGTGGTGCTTGCACCAAACTGACTATTGGACGTGGACTTATGACTGGCCCTAATGCTGGTTCCCAGAAGAGTTTGCCACACTTCGACAGGATTTGGTGACGGGAGAGCCGGAAGTTTATTTTGCAATTTAGATTCAGTTACGATTAATCCTAAGACTGTTAGCTTGACGAAGAACAAGAGATTCAACGATGGGTTTTGAATAATGAGATGGACACTGCTTGATAGCTCGTAATGGCAAAATAAATTTCAATCGGTCATTACGCTCATCACCGCCAAAAATATACACCCCTTGGCGGTACATAATAAAGTAACACACCACCCGAACATCAGTAGGGGCGCCAAATAACCCCCCCAAATAATCTCTCGTGGTTCATATAGTTAAGCGTAATACGATAAATCAGTATCAAGCGGTCGGTATATCACGGCGACAGCGAAACGGGTCGGCAAGGTAGTGCAAAACGAGTCCACCGAGTCCAAATTACGCTGAAACAGCCGCCCAAAAATGAGCCAAGGCGCGGCGCGACGGCCAGAGCGCGGTCAGTTGGCGCAGAACCTGTGGCGCGCTCCTGTTGCGCTCGCGGCAGCTGAACATGACACGGCAATTGAAGGCACGAAGGGTCACGAATGTGCCCCGCACCCGGCCACACCACCACCGGCCGACCGGCCCATGCCATGAGACAGTTCGAATTTCCGCTTTCTTCCCGAATTTTTCGGGTCAACCCCGTTTCGAGCGTTGGCGGACGGACACGAGAGAGCGTGGGTTAGCCGTGGGGAAGAAGCCGCGGTTTCACGCGACATTCGCGTGATTGATGGACGCAACGCGAACAACCCAATCGGCGCACTGGCAGACTGTTTTTCTTGGGAGCTTCGGTTTAATTGCAAACCCAACGCCGGGCCGGGTGAATGTGCTAACTGAAGCGTTTTGCGTCAGCGGTGTCACCCGGCGTGGCGAAGCATTAGAAGCGGAAAAGTCGCCCGTTGTCGGGTCGTTTTTGAAGTTCTGAAGTTTCGTTTTGCTGCTGCTGGCCAGGAAATTGTCCGTTGGTTTGGGTGCTTCCGTCGGGAAGGCACGCCTATCTAGCGGGTGATTTTCCCTAGCCCCGAGCGGGTGATTTTCCATTGCAATCGGGCGAACAAAATGTGTTAATTGTAATCACAAGTAAGTTAGTAAGTAGTAATCACAAAGCACCACAGATCGGCCGACGCCTGGGAGTCGGATCCGTTTTCATTAAACGGAGAGCGGAAAAAAGGGACCGCCAAGCCACCGAGAGGCGGCACATGTTTACGAAACCGTGAAACATTATCACATGCCGGCTCGTGATAATGAACACCGAGAAAAAAAAGCGAGGCAGCACATGTCGTGCACTATCTCTTTCGCTTCCCGTCGTCATCTTGCGCCTGTCGTTACGGGAGAACATGTCAATGAGCGTTGTCCAACAACCGCATGTCGCCGAGTTCTAAGGCCAGCAACTGCCACAAGAACAAACATCCCGGAAACCCCCGGAATCTCATCCCAATCGCGCCCACGATCGCGTGTCACTACCGATCAGCACTGTGTCGCACTTTTTCATTATGTTTATGCAACAACCACGCCATTGTAACCACAACAATTGAGGGTGACTTCAGAACGACCCATCCGGCGGGTGGCATCATCAACAAAATGACATCCGTCATCCAATGCACCCCGCGTGTGTGTGGTTTTTCACTATTGGGCAGCCGAGTGGCGGTTAATAGTTCGTTCACGTCAATCGCGCTCTATTGCGCCATTGTCGTCGCCACCCGGGTGATCGCTAGCCGCAGGCAGGCTGGAAGAAGAATTGCCTCCAGATCGAGCAGATGCAATCGAGATTGCTTTCGATTCACAAGCAGCGCTCCCGGAACGTGCCCCCCTATTCCGCGAGATAAGGTGGTGCCGTCCCGCCTAACGATCGGCACTTAATTCGGTGTACGGTTTCCAGTTTACGTTTCGTGATACACTTCACTGATCCGAAGCGATCGTTTCGACTGTTGCGAAACACTCAGCAACTCGCCCCGAAAACAGCCAACATTATTTGCGTGTTTTCTTTTCTGCGTCTCTGTGTGAGTGTGGCTCGCGAATTTTTTTGCCACATGGCCGGGTACGCGTCACGTACCTTCGCGCCAAAGAGTGCCAAATAGAGTGGGCCACAAAAAATATACAAAAACCTAGCGCACGTCAGCTTACGCCGTAAGGCGCAAGTGACACGCACTTACAGCGAGAAACCACGTGCGCGCGCGTCTCGCCACCGTCATGCGTATTTTGGGAGGCCATTCGGAAGAGCAGCCCACGCACAACCGGCATCTGGCGGGTGGCACAACAGTAGTAGTAGTAGCAGCAGCAGCGGCACGTTCGTTCGCTTACACAACCCGAGGATCTCGAAGGACCGGGAGCTCGAATGATCACTGACTTTGCACCACAAAGCGGAATCGGCACCGAAGGCCGGTTTAGTCCAAACCCTAGACAGAAGCCGACTAAAGTGAGACACTTACGCGATAGGAACGCTGCGCTGGATCCCGGGACGAATCGTGTCACAGAACACAGAGAGTCGAACAACACGTGCAACACGCGATCGGTAAGCACTTCGCTGTCTGCTGATGCGCGTCCGGCTTCGAAGCGTACTCGCGGCCGTTTGCGTCGAGATAACTTTGTAGTAGCTGCTTGATGCTGCGGCCGTTACCCGCTCTAATCTATCAGCGCCACCGTGGAAGACTGAGTTATTCGAGCAGTGTATTTTTGGTTTTATTTAAGAATCTGCTCGACTCCTGACGGGTCCCTCGCGGCCGCGTGTGCAAGCGTACTCCCCCCGCACACCGTCCCACATGTCATGTCGGTCGTAACGGCACAACGGGGCCCACGGACTTGTCTCGTGCGCGCTACACACGCGAAGGCGCGAGTCCGACCGGGAGTGTTGGTGGTATAACCGACCGCACCCGGCCGGTGTGTGTGTTTGTGTGTCGGTCGGCTCGGGGCCAAAAGCCGGTTGAGTGTGCGCGATGGCGCCGCGTAAGCGAATCGCGCAGTCGCGCACCTCCCAAAGACCGGCGGCAAATAAAGCGAAAGCGAGAAAAAAGATTGGCACCGTCGTGGCGCACTTAAAGAAGTAAGACGCGAGACCACGGTAGAACAACGGACGACGGACGGACGGACGGACGGCAAGGTTCACCGCATTTTTTTGGCGGAACACAAAGATGGGTAGCGCGCGCGAGAGAGAGCGAGTGAGAGGATCGTCGTCTCGGGTGCCCTCTTTTACAACTCCACCAGCCCGCTCTGTAGGCCTCCGAAACGTGGCCCAGACGCGCACCGACAGCCTTTCAAGCAGCCGAAGTTGGAAGCTGTTTATGAGCGACGCATCGACGCGGTGTCGCCACCACCACCCGCAGCCAACGGCACAAATATTTGCCGACATACGCAACAACCGTATTCCGCCCGCCCGCGTGCAGCGCAAACCCTTGAGCTCGGGGAGCTTAGCTAATCCACGGCGATCCCGTGCAGCTCGCTCTCACTGAACCGGCCCACGGATGACATCCACCGGTAGCGGAAGTAGGCTGACCGACCGCGGGAGCGGCTGTGAGAGAAAGATCCTGGCCATGGGCCGCACACTCGGCTCAAGAGCAGAGCTCACGTGCGGCTCACATGCTAGCGGAGGGGACCGTTGGACCAGGCCAAAGAGCGCGTTAGGCGGGAAGATACGAAGGTTCGCCGCCCCACACACACACACACAGCACATATCGCGAATTGGCTGCGTCAGCCCGGCGTGAATCATAAACCGGTGCGACCGCGAGGGATGTACAGCAGCCCGTTAGGCGGGCCTCAACTACCTAATAATGATGGCTAACGACCGCATGATATCCCATTTCGAAAATTCCCGGAGTTATAGAACATTTCGTTCTTGCTCACAATTCTTGCATTCTTCTGTTCAATTTTCGTTTAAATTCTTGCTTGAAAGAACGGAAGAATTAGGATTAATAGTTTAGAGGATCACTATTTCATTTCCTTATTCAAAGTTATTCATTCAAAGTCGTACGAGAAAGAGTTACCCTAAGAATCAGACACTGGCGACAATTAATTATAGAAACCGAAAAAACCGAATTAATAAAAATGTATCAAATGAAATAAAAAAACAAAAAAAAACAATTAAAATAAAAAATGCGTCACAAGGTAAAAAGGACATAAGAAACATGACCAAGCATTTTGGTCAATCCATTAAAGATAATGAAAAATGAAGAAAACTATAATAAATTTAAAGAAATGTTGCTTGCTTACATTACGCCCACAGTTTTCAGAAAGAGAATCAAATTATCAACAAACGACGGTTACACGTGCATACACGTTTGCCTGGCTCGTCGAGCTGGAAGAGAGCATGACAGGGTGGAACAGGTTAAGTACTCTAGTGTGCACCCCGTCAACAATTCGAACATTAGCTTCAACATAGACCTACGATGACACGGCAGAATCGCTATTCGAAACAATCACCCATCGTGGCAATTATCACTGTGGACGGTGATCACTGAGTCCGACGGGCCCGACAGCAAAACAGTGATCAACAATCAAACACTGCAACGGGCGCAATCACTCGATGCAACGTGCCAATCAAATGGTGCAACAAGATTTCATGACTGTGTCATGCACGAGAAGCAAAACAGATCCACCTCGCGCCTCGCCGAAAGTAAATAGACAGAAATTGTATTCACATTTCTACTTGGAAAGATATACCGCAAAACCTTGGCATTTATTTCCTGGTCCCCCGTTGGCAAAGCAAAAGAAAATCAGCCTCCAACTCAATTGACGTCCATTATCGTTCATTAGCGGAGACAAAAACGGTCGCAAATGAATTGTGCCAATAAAGCGCGCGAACTGATCGCGATCTGCGCGCGGACCAGACGCTTACGAACGCCGCTAAATTTAGACCGCCGCCGATCGGCCGGACGCTATTTTGTGTGTTGCTAACGACTCCTTCACCGCACGCAATTCAATGCCAGCAATGGTGGCGGCGTTCAACTGACAGCCCGTGTCCAATGACACGGTGATGGAGAAGGAAATAGATGCGAGAACAACGAACTCAGGCGGCTAAGGCTCACACGGCCTGATCTCACTTTTGGTTATGGGGGGGGGCTGACGTGAAGTAGATTGTTTGAGATTCAAACGGTTGAATTATGGTGCTCAAAATGGATTTGGGTCGAAAAAAAAGGAATACTAAAACGATGTGTTTACCAGCGCTCCCCCCAATGTCGACTTTGATCCGAAGCCACTTGCCAGCTTCGATCGCTTGCAGCAATTGGCAGTGTGTCGGATGCTGTCAATTCCCCGAAGACTGCCGAACGGCCGGACACGGCAACTTCGTCCCCGTCACGTTTCGGTCGCGTTTGTTGGCCGCGGAACGTGCGGCTAAAAATATGACACCCCATCAACGGGAGGGGGCATCGGCCAACCGAACATTCCGCCGGTCGCAACCAACCAAAGATCGGACACTTTAATCGATCAGTGCGCCCCGGCGTCCCAATTAGTTGGAATTGAATCACCGCACGAGCGGCCGACGGCCGGTACACTTACTGTAGAGGACCCCCCCCGTTGACAGATGTCGATATGATGCCACTTGAGTTCCCGCGAAAACGAAAATGACAGAGTAAACACACGACACTGCCTCCTTTCTTTCGCTCTGACTTTGTCTTTCGGTAGACCGGTTCCAATGCACGTGGCCGTCACCGGAGATAGTGGTTTTCGAGTGCCGTGAGCCATGTCCGATAGTCCGACACGCGAATTGTAAACAAAAATTTGCCACTCTCGCTATAATTTTTTTTTAAAGATCGACCACCAATCAATGTAGAGGATATCGCTGAGGCTGCATGAGTCGGCATAAAAGGTGCTCTTCGGAGTGAGTTTCAGGCCGGGCCGGGTGACGAAACTGTTCACCATTTTGTAAACCAAACCACAGAAACATTCATGATCACCTCGCACGACCATGACAGAAAGTTCACTTCGCACGTTCCAACATCGAACACCAAACATGTTGTAGGCAGGACTTGCGAAAAAGATCGACGATTGAGTTCATCGTAAGATAGAGCCTAGTCTTGCCATATCAAGAATAACTATAAATAGAACTGCAAAATTGCGTGCAAGCTTAAATAAACATCTAATCGGTAAATATTGGATTTTTTTCATTTAATTACGATCCTTTTTGAAATGATTGTCGCAAATCTGGTGGCTAATACTGATTTTTTTCTCTAACAATCATTTCAGTACTTTGGATAAATAAATAATAATTATTCAATAGCTTCGTTGAATCAAGAATGTTGTCAGAAAGAGCTCCAGGAATTTCAATTTGAAATGTCCGAAGATCGTGGCTCGTCTCGTGACTTTAAACCTGTTGTTTTGAAGCGATTTTAACACATCATCTTCGATAGCGCTGAAGCTAAAACGATTGGGGATTGCAATAAACACCCCACTTCGTACCATTTCGCACCTCCACAGATAACCGAGACTCGAGCCCCTCGGTAAAATCCCAAGTCACCACTGCGGCCGCCGATTGCACGATACATGTTTGGTCGCCTTTGCTGATCCGTCGGTCGGGTCTCGCCCATTCACGGAACTAGTCGCTCCATTTGAGTGACTTGGTTGAGACATTTCACAACTTTATCGAAAAATGCGCCAACTAAGCGAGCCTCCAGCCCCAATCCAGCGTGTACCGTCGTAGTCCGCAGCGCACCTCCGAGCTCACCGGTGAGGCATTCAACTCTAGACTTTACCCTGTGCTAGCGCAGCACCCCTCGGCACTTGCCACCACGGCTACATGATTACAGCCCGGCTAGCAACGGGCGCAAGAACTCTTAGCCGCCGGCCGAGCGCGATCACCGTCACACAGACTATGCCACCAAGGCGGGGGGTCTTATCAACGACCCGCACCCGAGCGCCGACTGTACCACCACCAACCGCGACGTCTTCCGTTTGACATGGCCGGCCGGTCGCCGATACCATAAAGTCAGTTGAAGGTTGTCCGCTACGCGCGGGAATCCATCGCCGCACACAGCATGACGTCGCGATGGGAAGGCACCAACCGGTGCCAAGTTACATCAGCCACGACGAGCCGCGAGCCTCCACGAAAGCATCACTTTCCATGGCGTTTACTATCAACACACACAGATAAGCGGCGAGGGCAGATGTGAAATCAGCTTTGGAGATTTCAACTCGCTGCGCGAAAACCAGTATCACCTCCCTTCTGCGGGAAGACAGCCGGCCCGGCCCGCCCGTGAAGGTCACAGCTTCGCCGAGGTTCATCCGAGTTCGCAGAAGTCGGTGGTCCGCAGATGACGCGTGGGGCACTCCGCGCGCCAGTGTCGTAATCTGCGTGCGTGACCACCATCCACGCGCCAATTCCACTCGCACGGATCACGTGCGGTATGCGTGCGTCAGCCCAGCGTACGCTCGGCGGCACCAGCACACCGAAAGAGCGTGGCCACGATCGGACACTTGCTCCCGCGTCCGGTTGCCGATGGTATGCGGATCGCGGATGGTCGCGTCGGTTCTCTATCCTATGAATGAATGAGTGGTTTCGATTATCGGTGAATGGTTAGTTCACGTTTCGGAAGCAAACGAAGCGTGAAGCGGTTCGTAGCCGTATCATATCTCGTGATGCGGCCGACGGCTTCGGGATGTTCGCAATCGCGATAGAGCCTCCGATTCAATCTTTGGACCAATTATCGTTTTATTTCACTCTACTTCTTTTACTTCTTGTTATTTGTGTGTGGTCGCATATTTACAATGTTGTAAAGAAAACATTCTTTAATATAATAGAACATTTAAATATTATCTTCATAAAATATTTCATGAACACTTTTCCTTTCTCATCTCAAAGGCGTAATTACGATTGTTCGCGTTTTCCTCGAAGTGTCTTGTTTGTTGTGTTTTACGTCAATAAAAAAAAAATTCCAATTGTGTAATTAATTTTTTATTTTCCGTTTAATGAGTTACGGATGGCTGAACCATTTAATTGTCCTACGTTTAGCTCAGCCCCGCCGTTCTCGTTTTCGAACGAGGAAAAAGCGCTAGCACACAGCACATTACAGTGCGATCCGAGCGATTTGATGGCAATTTATGATTCATGAGGCAATTTGTTCCCATTTCAGACCGGGCATTCCCGTCATGCCGTTTGGCAAGCCGGAATCATTCACCAAAATATCGGTGCAGGATTCTTCCACTGGCAACGAGAGGCCCATCAGCAGCAGAGCTTTCCGTCCGCAGATGTGTCCATCGGCATAACCGTATCTTGTTCACCGCAAGGAGAAGGAAGCACGGTCCGACATTTATGGGACAGGCAAGTGCCAAACCTTCACTCACCAGTAATCAAATACCGATCCGTCATCTGGGCGTGGAGGCGATCCGCCGAATGAGTTGTGGTTGCTCGAGCTTGTCGACACCACCTCCGCCAATGTGGCCATGAATATCAGTCGGAGCCGCCGGAGGGTCGAACAGTTTTTTTGTTTTCACGTGTTGTGACGAATATCGAAAGCCCGTAAAACGGTGAACTGATTAGGTATCACAAAATAAGGGCTGTAACCGAATAGCTTCCTTACGCGTCCTTCAATGTGCTGCTTTGTGGCAGAGTAACGGCTGCAAGACATCATTAAGAACCTCACATGCTACGAAGCCAAGTGTAACAGCAAAAAGAGAAGAGCACGGATCAGTGAAGATTCTCGGGAAAGGAGTGCAAAATTTACTCTAGTCGCGATTTGGCATACATTGTTTCACATACATTGTTGTGAGATCTTTAAGATTATCTTCGTTCGGAGTGCAAAAGGTTGTTGCACTTATAATCTAAAACAAGAGTGCATATAATAAACGCTATCTTATGTTTGTTCCTTAAAGAAGAATGATCTTTTGATCCTCATACTCCCCAAATTCATCTTGACCATTAATTACATCATGCATCCAAAGCAGTATCCGTCAGAGCGATTCTTATCGGGCCTCACTCGTGACAGTTGTTAGACTTTAAGGTTTATATTAAAAGCCCTGTTTTGTTATGTTGTTAGATGAAAATTGTTTACCATATAGAATAAATTCGTAATAATCCTACAAACCATCTCTTAGTATCACACTGTTGCTAAGTCTTATCAACAAGTAATGCTGACGAAATGCATCAATTCGTATTGGGTGTGATTAAGCATTGGTTGACGATAGAAGATTGCAGTATCATTACTCATTCAAGTGTAAAAAAGCACGATTGTGAGTTGCAACTCAACACGTGCAATCTATCGTGGGTTGCCACAAATCTGCGTCTCCTTTTATTACTGCATTGTGTCAAATATCAACATGCGTCATAGGCAATCTCAGGTGATCAGAACGATTACGAATCAGAGCTTCGGAAAATGATGTACATATGTTGTAAAGATTTCACAAAAAAAAACCGTGAATCACTGATGATTGCAGTATAAATAGCACGGCAGTCCGTTGCCAAATGCATTCCTGGAACTGTGCGACGTTTTGATGATTGCTCTCAACCGGACAAAAACAGGTGACATTCCATTCGCGCTCGCCACTTAGATATGTCATCGCATTGCAATGTGAATTTACAAACATTACGGGACGTCTTTTTGCTGCACTTTATCTGCGCGGGTGCAGCGAAATTCTCGAACTTGTAACCGCCAACCGAGCAATCGTGAAGGAGGCGGAGCTCTCGGACCATCCAGCATCGGCAGAAATGAAATGATTCGAAACCTTCACCCGTTAGACATCGGACACAGGTTGCTGGACATTCATTCTGTCGCTTCTTCGAACACGACTTTTCACCGTCCTTCGCGGGGATAGCATTTTCAACCTTCGGCGAGAGGGAACCCAGAAAACGCGGCCATCGAGTGGCAATCACCATCCATCACGCGAATGACAACGATCTCGGCGAGCAAAGCAAACTTTCTAGGAGAATGAAAATGTTCAATTTTCAACCGAACCCAGCACCATCACGGTGGTGGTGCATGTTCGATTTACGGAACAGTTCCCCAACTTCGCTCCAACAGCGCTTTCCATCCTCCAACCTTGACCGTACACGGACACGGTTCTAAATTTAAAAACTCCTCGGGCACCCCACTGGCCTAGAAACGGCCAATAACGCTCGGATGGGTGGATTCCGATTTTTTCCACCCAGGTCAGCCGATGTTGTGCCCCGGATTGACACGGTTCTCGTCGCCCTTCCGGAGCACGATGATGACTTCCTTTACCGGACAAAATTAATCATAGCCGAGTAGAAAGAGAGAGACAGAAAAGAGGGTACGCTGCAGCATCCGAAGAACCTTTTCAAGAGAAAGTATTTTCCAAACACATTAACCTCCGCGGGTTTTGAACCACGGGCGAACTTGAACCTCAGCTGAGTGGCGTTCATGGCCCAAGATCATGAATCATGAGACCATGACGTCTGTCACGCCCGTTGAAGGTGGTCCTCGAATGCTCGGCTTGGTTAATGCGTTTCTTGCTAGAACGATGCACAATCAAACCGTTAATTCAAAGTAAATGCAGTCGTATGCACTGAAACGGGGCTCCCCGCTGATCCGCGGGGCACTGTGGATAATGGAGGCAGCAGGATAATTAAATACAGCTCAACACATACAACCTTCGGGCAAATATTATTGTTTGTCTTACACACAGTCATTCGACCGATCTCGACTTAGGACGACTTAGCACGGGAGGTCGGCTCGGAAGTTGAATCAAGAATGATGCATTGCAATGCGCCTTCAGGGGCGAAGGAGATATGCGATTCGTATCATAAACCGGGTGGTGCTTGCTCACCTTGTCGGCCCGGCCGGCCGGCCGATTATTGTTATCGTTTCAGGTATTGGATCTGGTGCGAGCTGAGAGAGTTGGGCGACTATTTGAAAGTGCAGCTAGTGTTACATGAGGAAGGAGTAAAAACATTCATCCTCATTCCAAGCATTTCAACAGTAACAGTGTTTACCAGTGTTGGCCACAGTAAAAGCGGTGCCGCGTGGACCTCACTACCGGATGCAGAATGTGACCGGGGGCCCGGGGCATTTGACAACCGGGCCCCACGCGCACTCATTAATCATGTAGACACCACCTTTCAGCAAGTTTATTCCCAGCCGATGTTGAGGGACCGATAAATTTATTGCTCCTGGTCAACATTGGCCCCCGATAACCGGATCGACGACACGCCCTGTCGGGTGGCGTGACGAAAACGGGCCACACGTTGCCTTGGATCTTGCGAGCCGTAAGACGTGGTGGTCGACAGCCACGGTCCGCAGGTCGCATTTCCTAAACCCTATCTCTATCCATCCAATTGTTTACAGCTTTATAGACTGTAGTCACGAAGTGCCAATGGATTAAAGCATAAAACAGGGACAGACCAACAGAAAATACATCGTCCAGCTCCAGTGGAAGATTAACTCACTTAGACGTTCGATATGCTAAGGACCTGATGAATTGTTTAAGTTCGATAAACCTATAAACAATCGCTAGGCGTTAGGAAGTACAATTATTCAAGCGTTCCGACGATTTTAACATTTTTGCCGTAATCAACACGCGCTAGCTGTGTTAACGTACAAGTTTTAAATATTAAACCCGTCACTTGAAAGCAACACCATAAACGTTGCATAAATTTTGCCAGGTTTTTAAAAACGAAATTCATGTCCGTGGTCTCAAATTCTAAATTATGCCCCATAAACATTGGTCGTAAAAGTAAAAGAAATCATTCTCGGCAAAGCGATATTTATGACACGACTACTGCAGAATGTTGAACTAAAATCCGCCTCACTGTAGGCGCAGCAACAGAAGCAGAAGCAGCAGCAGCAGCAGCAGCAGCAGCAGCAGCAGCAGAACCCCCACTGAACTCAGCGGGGTTTTACAGCAAATTAAAGAGCTAATTCATAATCACTTTGGACAGTGCGCCACTTCGCCTAATCAGCTTTCAGACAGGCGACGATGTCGTCCTTAACGAACTCCCTCTTTTTTGTTGTATTTCACAGAATTTAACCAAACCCGCGTATCCGATCCCTCGATTGGGCTTGTAAAATATGAGCCCAATCTCGGGATCGGTTTATTTCTTCTGCTCAATGACATCAAACCTTTCCCACTACACAGTAATACACTCCTCTCGTTCGCAACACAACTCGTGCACGAACCCAGCAAAACATGGAACAGCCCAGACACGAACTAAAAGAACATCTTAAAAGCTTCTGCGTCAGCCAGCGCGAGCCGTCCAATCGTCGAGGAAACGGTCGAACAACGGGCGCCGGGATAAATGCCAAAAATTCCCCAGTTTCAGAAATAAATCACCATGCGACCCTCGTCTACGTTCGGTGCCCGAAGCGAGCACCAATATCCGTTTACGGCGTGCGTAGGTTGCAGAAAGCAGCATCACATTTTTTTGCACCTCAACCAATCGGTGGTGGCAGATTTGCGCATTTAACGTAATTGAAACGACTCCTGCACGCCGACACTTCGAGGAAAGAGGATCCCACTGAATACCGATAGCTTTTTGCATGAAATTTGCACACATCGTGGTCGGGCGTGGGTCTTCAAGTGTCGAGTATGGACGCCGACAATACTTCGCCCATTTCATTAGCAAAGTTAGGAGGCACACAAGTTTATGCTTCAACTTTTCGCAAACAACTTGCAAATAGCCCCTCGACGAAGGAGGGTGTTCCGATCAACGAAAAAAATAAGGGCTGCATGAGTTACGCTGGACCAGTTTAAGGGGATACCAAGTAAAACGATGATTTATGTTGATCTAGCGAAACGTTATACTTATCCATATTTGCAAGTTCACCATTGACTAACAAGTTCGGCCTTGATAACACAGTTACGAAGCACCGCCGGAGTTCAGCGCTATTACAATAGTCAATTAATGAATTTGCAAAATTCACGTGCTTAAATCAACACTTCCGGGCATGAATACTAACCCACGGAATAAAATTTCCTGAGCCCTGCCCTGACGATGCGAATCATCGATGCCACTGCCACAAATTGATGATGCATAAATTAAAACTTCACAAAACTAAGCGAACCAAGGCTCTTGGCGAGATTGAGAGTGAAATTTTCATCTCCAGTGCCCTAATACTTTAATGGAACCGCGCCTCGAGGAATATCTGCTAAATGTTACGGAGCCATTTTGCAAACAATAATTACCACTTAACATAAAAATCATAAGAACGCCAGGTTATTACAATTGCCATAATCTATGGATAGGATTCTTTAAAATAGGGTGTATTTAAAATATGAAAATTAATTAATAAACGCCAAAAGCGCCATCGAAGGTCGTGTGTACTAGCTCGAGAACTGACTTCTTCGGTCCTTGGCTGGCTTCGCCTTCACTGCTTTTGTAATCACTGGAAGTGCAGCTCCTCCATAGAGAACCTTTTATGTCTGCTGTACATTAGAAAAGCAAGAATGGCAGATGCTCTACACGGCACTCTACGTCTAAAACACCTCACCGAAGCACTGATGGACTTGGAGATGCTACATCAATTACCTTTACCGGAGTGAGTGCTCGACGAAACGCTGAAGGCGGCCAACGGATAAACGAGCAAAGAAAGCACGCGGATCACGTGGCAAGCGTCTGTTAAAGTGTCATTTCACGGACCACAAGAGCGGCGACAGTATTGTGAAAAATAAATAAAGTTTTCTATTGAAAACCATCCACCCAGGCTTCCGTTTTCTGGATACATCGAGCCCGACGAACGATCTTTCCAGCGCAATGGAGAAAGCGAAAAATGTAGCACACCACCGACGGGTGATTGTCAATTTATCGTCACGTTTCGTGCCACCAACCGCGAAGGAATGTGATCCGTACCGGTCAATTGACACACCGACACTCGGGTTAACCTTTAGCCCTTGCTGTCGAGACGATGCTCTTCCGTGGTTGGGACAGCAGCGGGCACGTTATTGTTTCATGTTTTTTCTTGTTTAGATTTTAAATAACACACTTTCAAGTGCTTCGAAAAATATATGATAGGTCTTCCTGTCAACGATGGCACATTTTTTCCGAAGTCCGTGCCGTGCGATCTGAGAGTGAAAACTCTAACGGAAACGATCCAGGAAAGTCTTATAGAATAACAGTTCACCGGTTAGCTTAACAGTGCGAAAGGCACCTTGGCCATTTTCGCTGCTCGTAATATCTGGATGCAAAAACTTTTTCAATTGTGCAAAACAGGCAATTGCCAGTAAGCGTTGAAGTGCTTCTGGTGAATAATAACGCCGATTGTAACCGCACAGATAAACAATGGTTATCTAGGAAGTATTTAGAAAGCAAGAAGAAACAAACACTCCTAAAGCACTTCTTCGCGCACTTCGGGCGAGCAACAAGCAAACAACTTCAACCTTGTGGCTCAAATGCTTGGGTCGGTTTATCGGATTTATGATGAAAATTAGACAAAATCCACCCCTCACGGATATGCCAGCCAGGCCGCCAACAAGAGCCGGAACACCAGACTCGTAATGGCCACCCAACAACAAGGTTATACCGCTCACCTTTACGCGTGAAATATTCTAACAATTCGTGCTCGCGCGGAAACTGTTGGCTCCGGTTCGAAAGCACACGGCCAATATTGCAGTAACAAATTGCACCGTTGGAGCTCCATATTGATTTGGTGTCCCGTGCTGGAGCATTCATGGAAATAAAGTACGGTTTTGTGAAATCGTAAAAAAAAAAAAATCATTTTCTCTATTATCACGTTATGCTATCGATCAACGTGTATGCAAAAAATCGGCCGCATTATCAGCATCGATTAATAGCTTAAAAATGGATAGAATACCATCTCCAGCTACCAGCAGAATACTGAAGGTCAGCCAAGGTAAAAAAGATTGCTGGTAGCTCGGATTACAAGCGTTACAAAAAGTTCCGGCCGCCGGTGTGGAACAGATTCCAGAGAATTAAATATTTATGCCAGCTTTTAGCTGATGGCCAAGTATGATGGACTGACTTTGCTCATTAATATGTAAGCAGCCCGCAGAGGAATCATCTCGAAAAAAACGCTATCCATCCGATCGGCCAATGCAACGTGCGCAACACCGATGTTACCGGTTTTAGCATCAACCGGAGAAGCGAAATGGTCAATGAGTGATAGCATAATAAATATCAAAATTGGCTTAATCTACCTGCAATCATTCGTCGGACTTAAAGGCAGCCATTTAGACTTTCGCCCTTTTACAGGCGGATATGCAGTCGGCAAACAACAACTTAATTTTACTATATAAGTATATGCTCTCGTACAAAATATCGGACAGATAAACCTAAATACGTAAAAGCTATTTTAATCATCATGAGCATAAGGAACGAATTAATGAATTTAGGAACCAATCTTCAAATTTACGTTCGACAAACTTATTTAACCTTTCGCCAACTGTAAAAGTCAATTTCGAACGAAGATAACGTCGAAAGTATCATGCAAACCACAAACTCCAATGGCAAACCAAGCCTAGGGCGCTTTACGACAGAAGAAAAACACCGATAACGAACGAAGCTGAATTTCATTATTCAATCCGGAAATTCTTTACAGGAATTTGCTGTGTCTAACAATGTGCATTGACCCGCTACAGCTACATGTTATTATTTGCCCGAACTGTCGCACGGTCGAGTCGTTGTTCGCAGCCGACACCGTCGATGGACCGTCATGTCACCGTCAAACACACAGCTGCTGGAAAAAAGGCGGATTGAATGTTTTTGATGCTTTCTATGCCCCACCCCACCAGCATCCACGAAGTGCCTGGCGAATATTTAGTTTTCAGATCGAAACGTGGGTGTTTGGGAGCGATAATCGATTGCGACATGATTTCGTCTCGTTTTCACCAAATCCAAGAAGTATCCAAACACGATGAAAATTATGCTAAAATAATAATTTGAAAGTTTCAAGAAAAAGGTTATTAACTCAGAAACCCACAACCAGCGGTAAATCGTTGCTGTTGTGTCTGAACGATTGTTGCGGTAAACCTCCAATTTTATGCAACTTGATGCTGGACGCCAGTAACTTTTAATGCATAAATAACTTTACTTAAAATGAGGCAGATGTCAGGCTTAAATTAGTATATCAATTTCTTCTGCGCACTCACCTGGAAATAAACAAAAAGAAAAACATCGTGAGATATGAAACGGTAAAAGAGTTATAAAAGTCTGCAAACAAAAACGCATCAGTTCTATTCTACATTAAATTCCCGGACACGTTTTATAGAATTCAATTAATAATAGAGGGACTATTCAATCTATTCCTAACGATGTGGTGCCAAAAATGGGCCCGTCACGTGATCATGTGGTTGTTGATATCAAATTATACGTTTGTTGTGTAAGGTCCCGTACTTCAGTTCGCACCTGAGTGTGCTTACAAAAAGGTGAAAGAAAGGGATGAAAGTCAAGCAACGGTCCTTAGTGCACTTGAGTGGTCCCGAAATATCACAAGCCTCGTATACAAGCTCTTCTTGACGCGCCTCACAAGCATCAACTGATCTCATCCGGCGCTCAGCTAGAGCAAGGTCCATTATGAAATACCCTTCTGGAACCAAGACCCGACGTCACCCATCATAATCATGTTTCTGTGCGGTGCGTGTATGCCACTATCCTTTTACTAGCTTTCTCTCTCTCTCTCTGTTCGCGTTGTCAATACAGCAAATATTAGCCTGATGCAAATGACGTTCGTGACAGTGTGTAAAAAAAAAAAAACAGGAAACGGTGTGAAATTATGGCAAATCTTGGGCACGTCGACATTCTCGAATCTCCGTGCGGAAAGCCCAAAACCTGAAAGCGAGTACTACACATCTTGTTCTTTTTGGGCCGGCTGCTTCAAAAATGCCAACGAATCTCAGCACATGGCGACACCAGATGATGATATGTAGCCGCATTAGACGACGTTAGACCGGCCGCTGCTGCCGGAGTATCCTTGACGCAAACAAAACCCTCCAGGCAAGGCAAGGAGCCGTGCACTCTCCGCTTGATGGGTGTGCCATAACCGATTGTATTCGCGGCCAGCGATGCCGACCGGCGAGCGGCTTCCCATATCCTGTCCAACGTCGCTGGCAGCGAGCAAAAAGCGACGTCGCCAACATCATCCATCACCTGCCAACCATTCGGCATCCGAATGGTATCAGGTAGTGTCGGTGAATAGGTTGGCGGCGACGCGCGTGGACATTTGCCGGATCGGCCGGAGGAAAGTTTTGCCTCTATTAATAGCCGCCGAACCGCACCGCAATCTCGCCCATACGCCCGTTCGTCAAAAGCCTTTCGGCGAGAAACCCGTTCGTTACAAGGTGCTAAGCAACGAGGACATTATTAGCTGGGGCCTCCCTGTTTCCCAATGCACGCCGCGCCACCGGCCAGCGACAAATAGCGGCGAATGGGAGCCACATTTCAATCGCTGCATCGCTGACGCAGTGAAGGCCATTCGTCGCTGGAAGGATTCAATCGAGGTTTTTCGTATTAGCCGATGCCGAACCAAATTACCGTTTCATCATTCGCTGCGAAGAAAATGGCTAACGACCACTGCCAGAGGATGACGGGTTTCGGTTGGTTGCCTGGTGTCCTTGAGTTGGTAAAATTGTTACCAAAGCCAATGGACGTTAATTGACGACGAAGGTGGAGCTTAAGAAACGAAGGCACATACCATATATCCGGCTGAAGTGGTTTTGGAAGTGGTTGCTGCTGCGGTTGGGTGTTTAATGTACCACTTCCGTCTCGTGCCGCGTAGCGCAGCCTTCGCTTCGGGGATGCTTCGCAACGACAGCAACCATATCTTCTTCCTCCATTCCCGGATAGTGAGTGTCTAGCTTCGTTTGTTCTCTCTACCGATCGCTCAGAGCATTGCTTACGTTGCAGCGTACTTCCAAGGCGACTTCGCATGATAGTGGTTGCTCCGGTTATAACCATCACGGCGTGGACACTTGCGTCACATGTGGACGTTGCCTGCGTACCGAAGGTCACCGCCTTAAGGTGGCTGTCCGCGGATTTTGTGCAATTTGAACTGCGCCAACGGGAAGCTTTTTGTGGGGAAATGACCACACAGAACTCTTGGGGAAGAGGGTTGAAACTGGCCGAACAATGTCTAAGGTATGTGATTATGTTAACGATAGTACTTGAACTACTAAACGTTTAATGCATCTTCGTTGTGATGAATGGTTTTTAATTCATTTGATTTTAATTCATTTGTTAATTATTTACAAGCTTTCCTCCAACATCATGCTAAAATATTTAGGTTTTGTTAAAAACTAAGGTGGTGGTTGGTGAGCATTTGCCAGTCTTTAGTACATCAGAAACTTCCCTAACTTAGCATATCGATTGTCTGTGGTTTCGAATGTCACGAAAGACGCTTACGATGCAATACATCATTCCGATTTTATTAAGAGAACAGAGCGCGAGGAAAAGAGAATGAGCAAAATAGTAGCAAATTGTGCCCTGAAGACGAGTGACAGGCTTCGTTTTATTTCTGACCTAGTCAAGAACCTGCCCCTTTTTTGCTCGGGAATACATATCTTTCTCGTTGATGCAACTGCATCGCACGATGCGACAGTGAATTTGTTCATGTTGCACCACCTTTCAATCAAAACCTGGATGATGCAGGTACGTTATTGAAGCGCTACTGCCATATGGAATGGCTCCTTCCAACATTAAGTTTTTGTCGTTGGAATTTCATGTGACGTAGGAAATTTGAAGCACACAAATTCGGAGCGTCTATTGGGTGAGGATTCTTCTGTGGCCAGAGTCTTACACTTGCTGGGAAGGGGAAGAACTAAGGATGTGAATGCCAAGAGTTCTCTCATTCACTCAGCACTATTCAAGTCTATTCCTGAGGGAAATTCACTTTGGACCGGATATGTAAATCGAGAGAATTATAGAGCGACACAGTGCTGACCTTTACCCATCGGGTTCGGATCCAAGGTACACTGGGTGAGGTTATTACCATGCGATGCGAGCAAACTATTGTCGATAGCTCGGGGTTCTTGCTTTACCAGGGCACACATCTCATAGCCACATATCAGTTGGACGAATGGCTCCTTCAGCAGAACGTCCGTATCGCACGCATAACTTATTGCAAACTTCGTTCATTAAATTTCTCGAAGCCCGGCGGTCGCCCCGGAGAACCGTTCCACACGTACGCGCACATGCGCCGGATAGATAAAATTTTCGCTAGATGGATATCGTAAGAAATTGTGCAGTCAATGATTAATGCGATTGGAAGCGCAATGCAAGGCATAGTGACATTCCTCGATTTTCACACAAGAAACGGCAATTCCATCAGACGTTTACTTATTTATTTAGCTTTAATTCAATCCTAAAACTTTCTTCTCCAAAAGTCTATGATTAAACACGAACTTCAAATTGGTTGCCTTGTAATTTTATATAAATTATTACTAACAATATTAAAGAACAGCTAAATTCAATGTTTCGCAATTAAAGAGCGATATCATGGGCAGTAAAAGGTACACCTCACCTAACCACCATTAAGCAGGAAGGCCGTACGACACCATTCCCGGCTGTAAAAGATTCTCGATATGGCTCTATCGTAAAACACAACATCTAATCAAAAAACCACCTCGCCTTCGATACGGTGGTTGCTTCTGCTCGAGGAACCTCAAGTGCCCAACAATTAATTTATGAGCCATAAAACTTGAGCTTTGATTTGCTTCCTGAGCATTTCGCGCCACATACACAAGACTTCTACCAGAAAGAGGTGACCACGTCGTCGACGTATCTGCGCCATTGAACCATGTATCGCGAGAAACCAATTCCCAAGCCAACGGCATTAATTACCGAGCCAATCTTTGGCGGGGAAAGCTAACGAGACGTCTGGCCACCACCAATTTATGGCTGATTATCGGCGCGCTCGCATCAGAAATCGCAACGAGCATCGAACCGAACGACGGTGATCGATTTGATACGCTGCCAATACCCGGCGGCGTTGAGAGCAAAGGACCATGAAATTGTAAATCATTTTTTGAGTAGCGCGACTTTTCGAACGAATCGACAAATCGATCAGATCGGAGATTTCGGACTACGGTAAAGCCATCGTTTAACACGTCCGCAAAAGATTGTCGGCTAGCACAGTACAAGGCGTGTTCCGGTTTGAGGATCCGATTGGTTTTAAGAGAGCAATTAGCATTCATCAGCATCAATTAGCGCCCCGGTTGGCTCGGGCTAGCTAAACATCTTGTCAAGGTGGACACAACCTAGAACTGAACGTTTGCACACATTATTATTTAACGATGCGACTACAATGTTAGCTTGTACTAAACCTTGCGGCGGTCGATGAAGAATGATCATGGGAGGAATGCTGCTCTGTTCGTCCTCGATGCGCAGTGCGATTCAATGTCGTAGAAGCGGAGATTTAAGTTGAGAAGTTTAAAGTGTTCCCTTCGTCAAAGCGAAGTAGCGGAAATGCCACCATCAGGGCCAATCACCAGGAAAACACGCATCGCCGGGCATCGGTTTCAAAGTGAATGTTGAAACAAATGTTAACGCTGTTGATGCATATCATTCCCCCCGGGGCCAGGAAAGGACATTTTGCCTCTGCATCGACATGAAGAAGACCCTCGGTGATGAATGTGCATCGTGCGCGCCTCTTTCGAATAGGGAAAATGAAGCTCACAAGCAATCGTGGTCCGGAATCGATGCTCTAGAAAATTACTTCACGGCCAAGACGAACCCGATGTTGAAGAACACATCACATGTCTCAACATCCCATCCAGGGAGTGGGAATTCGCATCGCTCTGCTCCGGTACAAACGATTGCCGACATTCAGGGGACATAAAATGGACCACCAACGCACGGCAGCTTCCCCAGCGTCCACTACCACACAGACACAAACATTTTTTGCTCAAATCTACTCCTTTCGATTAATCTTATCAGAAAGCACTCTAATTGCAAAGCACGTCAACGACGCGTTGGAGTGGCAGACGTCGTGAGCTCCAAGCACGCATCTACTGCACGCTACGTCGGTGGGTTTTTCTGTTTCTGATTTAGTTTGAAATGGTTTGGTTGGTTGCAAAAGGATAAGGCTGACAAAACTAGCGGCATCGGTTGCCAACGTGTGTGCTAACATTGTGCTGGGAAGCTGTGTTTCATTCGATTCAGGTTATTGGGGATTGCAGTTGGGTATTAGAGACATAACCCCGATCTGCAGTACGTGCATTCGCCATCGCATGACACGTCCCTTCGAATCGTTGGAAACTGAATGTTTTTGTCGAAATCCCCGTTCGCGTGTGACGGCAACCGAACGCAGCTGCAGCACGTGGCTGACCCTATTCCACATCCAGTGCGCCAGTGTGGAGCATATTTCACTCTGCTCCAAGCCGCGGCAGCCCACGCGTACTGCAGGCAAACGCTAAGGCCAATACAAACGAACTTCCACTTTCCACAGACACCGAATGCGGAAAAGGAGCAAGGCGAAGCATTCAACATCGGCTGGCCGTATATCCAGCGGTAAGTGAACCGAAAGCTAGACGCAGTACGGGTTGCAGCCGCAGTTCGGTGGCAAATCCTGTCCGCGTAGGCTTCAGAGCAGGAAACGGATTTCGCTGAAGCGACTCCAATCTGTGTTAATTGTGTTGGCAAACCGGTATCGTGCACATGCTCAGCCTGCTACAGATCCACCTGGGGACCGTTGCCCTTGACCTCGGCATTACACAGACCCTAGCTTTATGCTGCCCGTAACCCGGGGCGATGCTGCGTTGGCAACCGAATCCCGCAAAAGTCATCAACAACGTCTGTGGCATACATTTTTATACAGCCACCGTTAATCCAGTTGGAAGAGTTTGTCCACTGTCCAACGAAGGTCCATCGAACAACGCATCAAAGCACCAGCACTAATGAAAACTCGAAAACGAAATAATATATTTAAAACAAACTTCAACAGTACTTCAATTCCAATGAAGCAATTCAAACGTCAATGAATTATGTGCAATTTTTCGAGTAGCGTAACGACACCGGCAACATTATGTTATTTTCAACCTGTTTTTTCATGTTGAGTTCAAGTTCAAAACGCCCACCCTGTCTGTACGGTTCCGCAGCACGCGTGAATCCAAAGGTCACAGACTGAAGTATTCATTTTCCATTGGTAACAGCTCTCTTTCTCTCTTTTTCCAACATTCAACAACTTCACAATAACGAAAGAGTTTCAAATTAAAAAACATGAGCGAACTTGAATTCGTAGAACTCACTTATTAATAAATAACATTCCTTACGCCGACGTTTCGTGTGAAATGTTGCATGAAAAAAGGATGCAAAGTTCATGAAGCCTCTCATGTTGCTGGTTACGCAGAAGAAAAACATTCGTCCCTTTTGAATGGATGATTTTTCCAAGTCAACAACTTTTTCCTATCGAAAAACCTTCATTTGCAATGCTGAAAAAGAATCCGATTCATCGTGAAATATGCAGTGCCCACACTCGTATGTTTCAAATCTTTTCCAAGAGCATCACACTGTCAAAAACTGTTATCGGTTGATATGGCGCCAAAGTGTGAGAGAAGTGGAAACATAATTGCTATTCGTATATCAGGAACTGGACGCCGCCGAATGCGTTGTCGGAGAACCATGAATGTGAGTTTGTTTCAATGTTGATCCTCTTAAGACTTAATTTTTGTAAAAATTGGTAAAATGGGACGTTTTTAAAAAGGTTTGAAGTTTCCTTTAATAAATCGAACGATCAATAAACTGAATAACACTGAAGGGTTGTGCCAACGAAAGTTCCCCAGGAGGAAAGGTGCCTCCGTAACAGTACCTGTGGTTTCGTTGTTACGCTCAAATGGACGTAATCACACGTCACATCGTGGAACTATGGAATGGCGGAGATCGGAAAGGATTTGTTTACAACTTGGCACACGGCACACGTGCGGGCTCTATTCCCTCGCCCCGCAGACTACCGAGCGCCACCTGGCGTCTCCATCGAGGAGAAGTTTCCCATTACGCCCCGTCAATAACGGTGGATCGAAAGCCACCCGTGGTTCATTGCTTGGCTCCCCTGGCTACCAAAGTCTGCTGAGTGCTGTCTGTTCAAATTTCACGCCTCATTTAGCCAAATACTCATCGCAACGATCGCAAATTAATAGCAAATCCAAATCCGGTAAGCCACGGAATTGTTTCACAACCTAACGGTGCGAAAACAGCTACACAAACATTGATACGATGATATCGTTGTACATTAAAAAAAAACGTTTCTTTTATTCCTTTATCATTACACTAATTCGGCAATTGATTATTTGGGATCCCTTGCTGCACTGGTCGCGTGCATTATCCGGTTTTAACTTTCAAGGACATAGCATTATTAATCGAACTTGGAGATCGGCCAGGCAATTAATTCGGACGACTTTTTTCCCGGCTCTGTTTTGACAGCACACCCCGCCCAAACGGCCATCAGTGGGCACGTGTTCAATTCCGTGACGGGCCGAGATATTCGAACGAAATTTGAGTAAGTGTCGAAATTAGCCAAAAAATGTCCGACAATCCGACCGAGCAATGGGGTGGTTAATTTCGCAGTTAACATAGCCAACACGCTTTCGGGTGCCAGTCCGGTAGTTGCGGGTAATTTTTTTTTTTCGTGGACGTTGGTTGGTCGATTCCGCGTCCGTTTCGATGGATGGCGAAATCGAATCCACGAGCACTTAATGTTAATCACCGCAGAGCCATCATTTGAGGTGTGGAACAAAGACTGTTTTTGAATTTTGTTTGAAGTCTGTTTTGAATGTTGAAAATGCTTTCCTTTCTGCGGTGCTGCCCCAAACGACGGCGATTATCGCGCTTCTTATAATAAGATTGTATCTTAAGTTCATGACTGACAAGCGACGAATTGTCCTCTGTTCTGCTGGCCATGAACAAATCTACTCCAAGTGTAAAACAGTTGCGTTCGTCCTGAACTCTAGCATTTGCTCACGTGGCCGTAATGTTTCACGTTCTGTACCGATTGTAAGAATATCTGTTTTCGCGTGCCGTCTTTGGTAGAAAATGGCTATTCTGCCCCGTACGTGTGGCTCGTGTTTTCCCCAGAGGGATGTATTTTTACTGCAAAATGTTGGCTCCGCCAAGCACACGGCTATTTCTGGTCGCCTAATTAAGTGACCACCTCACCGACGACAACGATGACGGGCGGAAGTTTGGCTTTTTTCCGTTTCTCGGACAGTAGCATTATTTATTGCCGGCATGGTCCTCGCATTGTCCGTGTCTACTACATCCGATGCGATGTGATTGGACCCCAGTTCGTATGAGCGGCCTTGCTGCAATGAATTTCAGTAATTAAGGTGTGCTGTCGGGATTGGCGTCGCAAGTCGTTCGCCGTATAGGAGAGTAACGAGCAACGAATTTGTTTTTAAGACGAATTTATTTCGAACCGAAGGATCGGTAAATAGACTGATATCACGAAATGGAACTATCATAAAATGATATTACACTACTCGAAATACCTTCAAATTCACCCCAAAACTCCGTCATAAAGCCCAGCCGTTCCCGGAACCACCAGTTGCGTTGACCGAAAAGCCGGAAAAGCCCCGACAACCATTATCGACATTATGTTGACTCACGTGTCTTCTGTCGGAGGAGCAAAGGATACCCTCTTCGGCACCCGGCTCCCTTCGGGTGGAAAATCCAAACATTCACGAATCGTTTTCAACCCCCCCAAAAAAAGGGCCAATGACGCAAATGCCATTGCGTCATTTCAGAATCCAGGCTTTCTAGTTCCGAGCGTAGGCAGAAGGAAAACCCAACAATGACCAGAAGGCAATCGTTTCGAAAACTCAACGATAAAATTTTTACTTCCATTTTCATTGCGCGACCACCTCAATTACGAACGAGCGGAAACGGAAAAGTGAATCATCGTGCCAACCGATTATGAGTGCCGGTTGAAGAAATTATCGAAATTCGTGCCGCGTCTTCGGCAGTTTGTTTGGTCGTTGGAGACCGGTAACCGATGAAAATGCGGTTGACCCCTGCAACAGACATTTCATAGGGTCCCATTAAATCCCAACCCTTGTTTGGTTGAGCAACTCGCGCGAATGGGCCCTAAATAGTTATCGTATCATGTTGGATCTTTTTCGGTTCATTAAACGGTGCTCCCTTGCGCTCGCAGTCTAATTTTCACCAGTTGCGTAATGTTGGGTGCGTTTTCAGACAGTTTGCTGGAAAATTTGTTGCCATTCAGCGTTTGGCGTTGGGTGTGCTGCAATGAGACGAGGAAGGTACACCCAGAACATGTCAACCGGAACAACGGTTTTTCGTGGCGAAACAGGAAACATTTTGTGGCCTTCAACGGTGAGCAAAAACAACAACGTCAAACGTCAAATAAGTGTATCACCGCAAGAAACTCACCGAGCGAAAGAGAGAGAGAGAGAGAGAGACACGCTGTGGTGCGTGCTGGAAACGTGCGGCACTAGCAACGTGCGCCTACTCGCTTGTTGCCGTTTATCAAAACCACAAGAGAACCTTGTGCAACTTTCTCAAAACTTTCACCCCTCTGTGCCGCCGGAAGCAGGACAAGTGAAGCCATCATCTGTACCGATAAGAAAATACACCCAAAAGAGCATACGTCTAACATGTCCGGAAAATGCATACCGAGAACACGGTCGTGCATCGACAGCTGTTGTCAAACCGTCAAGGTTCACTGTTCCCTGACACTTTCATGGGCATATTCGGCATTTTGGCCCCAATAACTGCATCTTAAACTCGAAACCATCGGAACATCAGATCGTAGAAGGTACCTTTAGTTCGTCCCGGATAGCGGACAATGGTACTGCTTCCGTCGGATTGTTGCGTTTTATCGATTGGGCAATAATCAGCTCGCTGTATCTAATTAGTTTGAACAAACATTGGCCGGGTACGGGATTAACAGCCTAATTCCACGGCGGACGTCGGCAACAGAGCCGACACCAGAGAACCAAGTCGCGTGGCAGCGCGTGGGTTTCAATCCACGCCGACACGCTGTTCTAACCTCTACCACATCGGGCGAACGTTTTTGGTGGGAAACTCGAGGGGCAAGGGCGAGGACATTAGAATTTTCACGTTTCGCATGCGTTTGCGTGCATCATTGGTGACTGACCTTAATCCCGGGGCTGGAAGCGTTGCACATCAAACGTGGCGAGTCCGGGCTGTTGTGCGAAGCACACTTTTCGCACTGCAATTGACCCCGCTGGCAGCGACACTCACACGCGGCACACAACACACGCGTCAAAACCGAGCACACAGCAGCAACGCAGCAACTGTGGTACACGCGGTCCGCAAAATGCACGCCAAACGAGGCTCCCGAAATGCTGCACTGCACCGGACCGATGGATTCGTCTGGGCTAACCGGCGCCAGCCCCGGGTGCTGCTGCCAGTGGTTGCCGGGGAAGGTTTCCGGACGAAGATTTGCCGTTCGATCGATTGCCCACCGTTCCGTCGGCGGCACCGCGTGTGTGTGTGAGTGTTGCGTATGCACCGTTGCTGGATATTATCGGACGAACCTGGTCGTGCTTTTCTCTCCCGCGGACAGAGCCAGATACAACGCGCACACCACGAACACCACGAATAACGAGCACCGAAAAACGCAAAAACGGCACACGGTTCTCCGGGGTCCCCGGACCGCGAGACCAAACAACACAAAACGGCGGCGGTGATCGGAAAAATGACGGCGAAAAGCGCGATGATCTCGCCACGCGACTTTGGGTCGCTCACGCGTCGCTTCGGCCAATCGCCACTCACTTGCCAAGGATCCTGACAGCCGAAGGACGCAGTGCGCCCTTGTGCGAATTGTGCAATGTTTCCCAAAACAAACTGGTTGCGTCGCTAAGCGGAAGCGGGTAGTCCGATGAATGTAAACGAATAAAAATACGTTTGAAAACATGCCAAAGTTGGACACAAATTGTGTTTCATCAAAATATTATGTTCAAATATTTGCTGTATAACCGACATTAACCACACACTGTGCCCACCGTGAGCGACCGAAGGATCTCACGCACTGCTAACAACCTCGCACACCTTCGCTTGAAGAACTCTTGGTCAGCGATGAGCGCCTTCAACTGTCAAACTCGCCTTGTTTACGACAGCCACTGCAAGCTGCATTAAAAAATAACCTGGTGCCGAATAATTCGGTACAGTTTCGTTGAATGAAATAAAGTTTCAAAAAACCGCAGGCGGACACAATGAGTGAAGGGGATAAAACCATGTACGGCACGACGCTCTCGCTGGAATCGATGAAGGTAATTGCCGAAAGCATCGGCGTCGGCAGCCTACCGGATGACGCTGCCAAGGAGCTGGCGGACGACGTTTCATTCAAGCTGAAGCAGATCGTGCAGGATGCGGCCAAGTTTATGCACCATGCCAAGCGGGCAAAACTCTCCATCGCCGACATTGACCACTCGCTGAAGGTGCGCAACATCGAGCCACAGTATGGGTTCGTGAACCCGGACTTCGTTCCATTCCGCTTTGCTTCGGGCGGCGGCCGAGAGCTACACTTCGTGGAGGAAAAAGAAGTCGATCTAACGGACGTCGTGCAGGGAGCGCCACCGAAAATTCCGCTCGAAACGACGTTGCGCGCTCACTGGCTAGCGGTGGACGGGGTGCAGCCGACGGTGCCCGAAAATCCGCCTCCCCTGTCGAAGGACGTACAGGCACTCGATTCGGTCAATCCGGCGCACAAACTGGATAAGACGCACCTTAAGGACACGACTGGCAAGCCGGCCATCAGCAAAACGCACAAACTGAAGAACGTTGAAACGGTGCAGGTGAAGCAGTTGGCCACACACGAGTTGTCCGTCGAGCAGCAGCTCTACTACAAAGAGATTACGGAAGCTTGCGTCGGTTCCGATGAGGCACGCCGTGCTGAGGCCCTTACCTCACTGTCCTGCGATCCGGGATTGCACGAGATGCTGCCCCGTATGTGCACCTTCATCGCGGAGGGTGTGAAGGTAAACGTGGTGCAGAACAACCTGGCGCTGCTGATCTACTTGATGCGAATGGTTCGCGCCTTGCTGGACAATCCCGCGCTCTATCTGGAGAAATACGTATGTAACGCCCTTTTTGTCCCTTACTCTCCGTTGATAGCCAGTTCATAAATCCTTGTTCACGTTTTAGCTGCACGAACTCATTCCCTGTGTGTCCACGTGTATCGTATCGCGTCAACTGTGTATGAGGCCGGAAATCGACAACCATTGGGCGTTGCGTGACTTCGCAGCCCGGTTGATGGCGCAGATTTGCAAAAACTTCAACACCTCCACCAACAACCTGCAGACGCGCGTGACACGCCTTTTCAGCGCAGCGCTGCAAAGCGACAAAACGCCCCTCTCGTCGATGTACGGCGCGCTCGAGGGTTTGTCCGAACTGGGCACGGAAGTGATCAAGGTGTTCGTTGTCCCTCGGTTGCGCTTCATATCCGAGCGGGTCGAGGTGCTACTGCAGGGCACGACAACCATCAGCAACACGGACAAGATCGCCGCCGGTCACATACGGGCGATGCTACAAAAGGCCGTTCCCCCGGTTTTGAAGACGCTCCGTAACCCACCGGATCTGGTGGAAGAGTATAAGCGCGATTACGGGTGCTTGGGGCCGACCTTCCACCAGGGCGTCGTGAAGGCTCGTTCCGCGTCCCCGTCCGGTACGAGTGCACCACCAACAACGGCAACAGGCGCACCACAAGCGACACCCTCATCAGCATCTTCTGGTTCTGGTGGCGGAGGCACGATGGCCGCAGTTTCGTCACTTTCGTCCTCGGTGCCAACGTCGGTGGTTATTACGGGCGCCGTGTCACGACCACAAACCCCGCAAATAGTGTCCGCATCGAAAACCATAGCCGCTACATCCTCCATCCAGCGCCAACAGCCGTCGCAAGGCATTGGGTCAACAATGGTCACTGCTTCTGCTCCATCCTTACAGCAGCAGCCGCAAAAGTTTGTCATCGTTCCGCAGCGCACCAAAAGTCCATCTCCATCGCAGGGTAAGTAGTGTTTGGGGCTGACATCCTCCGTCTACCAAATTCGGCACATATTTGGTTCACAAAAAGTACAATCCCACGCCAATTCCCTTTCCACCTCTGGGGACGTTTGCTCACGAGTAGACGAATTTGTAGGCATCATCCAGCGACCGGCCGGCAGTGGACAATCATCCTCAAGCAACGTCATCCACGCGCTACCAACGAACGCCACCGTCAAGCTGGAACCGTCAAGCGTCGTCGTTGGTCCGAACAGTGTGGCAAACGCTCCCACCGCCAACCACCAGAAGGTGCTCATCATAAACCCACCACAGACCGGTGGCGTAACGACCGCCAATCTTCCCCAAAAGCCAACGTACGTTTCCGGCAGTGTGGCACCGGCTGGCAACGTCAGTGGTCCTAGCTCGTCGGGACTGATGGAACCGAAACCGGAACTGGATGATCTCTCGCACTTAGCTTAACGTCGTTAGCGCACGCGTTGTCGTTGGGAGCAACCAAGAACGAACTAAACGAAGCAGAATTAGACCAACGCCAATCGAAAGACAATCGATGTTCATGTATAGGGCTATAATTGCATTAACTAATATATATTTGACTTATTTTCTTTGCCGCAGCATATCGCCGCCAACCGTTGTTTCATTTTGTTGTGCTAAACTATCTGGACGTAAAAAGGTTGAAATTGTTCCGCTCGCTCGGTGTGTACTTTCGGTTTGTCTTTTTGCTTTTGTTACTGTCGCTGAGGTTGTACCTTATCCGATATTTTAGTACCGTATATGAAATGTTAAGCTTTGCCGTCGGGGCTTCCTATCATATGTGTTGAAACGCGCGAACCACGAGCTCCGTCTCTCTCGCTGCTGGCCGCATTTTGGTCGATGAGATATAGTTCGCTTTGCGTAGCGAAAAATGTGAGCAAGCCGTTAAATACATTTTTAAGGGTTTTGTTTTCTAAATAGACATTACTACAACCGTATTAGTAGGGGAAAAGGAATAGTTTTGATATAGTAGTGTCCTCTACAGCGGGAGAGCGTAAAAAACCGTTGAATGATATCGTTCGAAAGCTAGAAAAGGTTGGATTAAAAAGAGTTCACGACTAAACAGCCGATCGATTGTAACGTAAGCGTAGAAAGAGTCTTGTTGGTGGAAGGAAGAGAAGATGTGTATAGGTTAGCGAATCAGCGTTCGGTGCGGTCAATTTAGCCGCGTGATATCGAAAAGATGCGAATGTTGGTTGCGCTGGTGTCCCAATGGAAGTAGCGCGATGGTGAAACCGTTTCCTCGTTGATGCGAAACTTGCCCGTAACTGCGACAAAAAACAAGGGAGCCGGAGTAAATATCAGACAGGTTAACCGGTGTTTTCCCAACAACTTACTCAACAGCTGTAGAAAGTCGTTCAGCGTTTCCTGATTGCGCTCGGTGCACGCCAGCACGAACTTGCACCGATTGTTCGACAGACAGAAGATGTAGTTGAGCGTCGACAGGAGGGCCGGAAAGAGCGCATGGTCGTACACGATGTCGGCCGCCACGATCACGTCCGGTTCGATGAGCTGTGCCAGGTTCGAGGCACTCACACACTGCCAATCGAGCTCCATCACGCCCACCAACGAGTTGCCACTGTCCAGCAGCAAACTGACGAGCGGGTTGTCGCAGTCCACATTGGCCGCGTTGGGGAAATTTAGTAGCACATTTTCCCGCAGCGTTCCTAGCACCGACGCGTGACAGTCCGACATTACGATGATGGACGGTTCGTAGCACTTGGCCAGATAGATACCAACCAGTCCAACGCCACAGCCGAGCTCGAGAATGTTGCGCCCGTGATAGTCATCGCGATTGTTACAAATGTGCTCGCAGAGCGCTTTCGCCGCCTGCCAACTGCAGAGACCGGTCGTACCATCGGAAACGAACGCGCCCGATTCCTTCAGCGAGATGACACCCTGCCCCTGGGGCAGTTCGTAGTGCTTGTAGCTCAACCCGATCGACGGGTCATCGAGCGGAAGGTCGGTAGCCGAAGGTGACTGGAGCATCGCACAATACCGTTCGTACATTCGATCGTGATGCTCAACGTTCATGCTGGTCAGCTCACCGATTAGTCGCTTAAGGAAAGCCACCTGATACGCTGTGTTCAGTGGGTAGCGCACCACCAGCGGATGATCGATCGTCGCGTCCAGGAGTCGTTCCTGTGACTCCCAAGTAAGATCCTTCAACAGCTCCTGGTGACAGGACACGTTACAACCACGTGGTCGGGAGGGGAAGGGGCAAAAATTAAAACAGGAACACAGAAAGGAGCGAAAAATAAACTTAAAAGGGCGTATCTTGTCTAAGGCGACAAACACACTAAACTAGAGGCACACCCGACCGGGCGGGCTAGTCGTTATTACGCGTTGTTCTCTTTCGACCGCTCACTGGAAGGACCTCGGTACGCTACTCACATTCCACTGGATCGCTCGGACCGGAGTGCAGCAAAGGAATTGCCTGGCCACTGCTTGGATCTGACGGTCCACCGTCGATGAGGATGGTTCCGCTACGTCTGCTAATGATGGATCTACCGCTACTATGCGCTCTGCCGTTTTCATTATTCTATTTTTCGCCTTACTCCGTCCGCTTTCCTACTGCACACCATCGTCCTTGGGTGTCTCGCCGATTTGTTTATGACTGTTACGGTTGCACACCGCGTCGTGCATGATGCCGCCAAACCGGGTGGGCGATTTAATCGATCAGCTAAAGGGTACTGCCGACGGCGGTGGCGGTGGCAACAAACAGCAGCAGGCAACGCTGCAAGTCGCACCCGATGCAATCAGCTCTACTGGCCCACGGGGTGTCTCTGTGTGGGATTCTGGTTTTTTGCCCGAGTGTCGAAGTTTGTTGTGAATTTTTCCTGCGACAAAACGACAAATATCATGCGGTTATTTTTAATTCGGCTTTGCGAATAATAAATCCTGTTGCCGTTCCACCTCCGGCATGCAAACGCGGAAGGTTATTCCTCACGATATTTGCACGTCGTTGTCAAAATTGAACTTAATTAATGTCCCCCACAGGTTTGCTCTTTCGTGGATTTGATTTATCGTTTCGTCGCTTGAACTACAGGAAAATTGGACGCTTGGGTGACGATTGTATTTTTTCGGAATGAATGAAAAGCAAAATAAAAATCCTTACCACCCAACAGGCGTACTGGTGCGGCTGGTCGTCCGTCAATCTTGTTCGGTCTACGGCGGTTGGCGCACTATTTCGTTGGCGTGTGGCTGGTCTTTGTCCTTTTTGGCGAGTCGCTTTTCACTGCAGCCGTGGTGCGCACCGCACCACGCACCTCTTCGCAGCTCAGGACCGCGTGCCCCGGGGTCCTCGTGCACGAGCAGACAACAACACAAAAACTTTTCCCCGGGGAAGGATGGATTTCCGCGCGCGCCGAACTTTTCCTAACAATTTTTTCTCTCGCTCGGACCAAGGGAGCCGCACGGTTCGGAAAAGGGGGGTCAAGAGACTGGAGTTCACCATGTGGGGAGCGCGAAACAAAAACATTTCGGTGCTTTGACAGTCGCTTGCGTGACGCAGAAATTCATTGCGTGAATCGTTGTTTACGCAATGGATTTCAAATGTTTTGAATCGTCTCGTTGCCATTGGAGATTATTATTACTATTTTTTTAACGTATCCTTAAAAAAAATGGCGATTGGACGGTGAACAAGGTTGACGAAGCATGGAAAATGGTCATTACTATTTTCTGATTGACAATTTCTACTGTGACAAATCACCAAAATGGCGGCGTGCTTGTTAATTTCGTGCGAATAATAAAGTAGTAAAATAATTGATTTGGTCGATTTTCGTATGGATTCGGAAAACCGTGGCCGAGAATCGTATATGGGTCAAGGTATATCTAGCGAAAAGATAGAAGGTATAACGTTGAACGTTACGGCTCTTAAGTTTGAGAACTTTTAAGTTTGGTGCACACATGCTATGCTTCTATAAGGTTCTAAGAAACACTTTCCTATTCTGCCGCTCAGGTGTTTAAGGTGGTCTTTTGGTTTGAATAGAACGAAATGGGTCTTTTTTAAGCTAAGAACCACCTGTTACCGAAGGCGTTACGCTGCTCCGGCACATCCCATTGTCTAGTAACCTTGGGCACCAAACGTCAGCTGTGTTGATCCGCAGCCTACTTCGAATATTATCGCTCCTTCACATTCACAGTTTGTCAGAAACCTCCCAAGGCTCGAGTCGCTCGAATTGTGTGTGTGTTTGGTACGTTTTGTTGTGCGTGAAGCGGTTTAGTCTTTTTCTCTTTTGTAACTTGTTTCGTCGATAAATCGTCGCGTTTTTCACGCCTAATTCGTGCTATTTAGGAGACAACAGTTTAGTGGCCGCGCACTGAAGTATCTGCCTTCGCTAACTGCGAACTAAGACTCACTGTTCCTGCCGTGTTTTCTTTTCGTATTGCATTCGCTGCCTGCCCATCGGAATATTGCCCTTTCGATTGATCTTCGCGGGTCCGAGCCGCGGGACATCACCGTCGTTCGGTGCAGCGTTTAATTTTCCTTCGTTGCGTTAAATTCGAAGCATTCTTTCCCTTAGCAGCAGAATTGTAACCCGTGGTGGTCGGTGGCCTTTCGATCGATCGGATCGATCCGGCCCGTTGTGTTTAATTTTTCGTTGGCGTGTGACGTGTGACGTCCACTTTCTCATTTGCACCCCGTCATCTCGTTCACTCTCTTACGCTGTCCTTTTCCTTGCTTTCTTTTGCCGTGTTGTGTGGTCCTGTTTTTGCAGTGTGAGCAATTGTGTACGCAGTGTTATCCTTCAGGTGTTTGCCTGCGACAACGAAGTACCTTAACGACCTGATACGAACCGGCAGCAGAGGAGGTGAGTACTCGAGCCCCTGGCACGACCTGGCGCCAATCTGTTGGTGACTCATCATGTAAACGTTAAACCACCGTATGTGGCGTCGACCGACCCCCCTGACGTTGTGTTGTGGCGCCGGAGTTGTTTGTTTCATCGTTCCGCATTAAGATGTCACTCGAAAGACGGACACGAAAGATGGAGCGTAATCGAGTTCGGTCGCTTTTAATTGGTAGGTCATCGGGTGGGCACCGTGGGTTTCACGGTGGGCCGAGCGCCATACGTGCTAATTTCTCGAAATAGCCCTCCCTCCCGGCGCGCTTCCGGCGCGGAGAAGGCCACACGGAATCAATTAAGACGATGACACGCCTTCAAGGGGGTGAGCGGACTAGCGAACGTACACGTACGATCGTCTCTTGGATGCGATCTTTCGTTGGAAAGTGAGGCGAATTGCAGCAGAATGAACCGTTTCTAGTCAACCGACTTCCATAATAATTCAAATTCAATGTTTTATCAAGGCTTAGAAACAGATAGGAACGCTAAGTGGATAGTTTCCATATTAGATCACTAAAGAGTTTTTGTCTCATAAATGTTTGATGTTTTTATAAAATGTAGTCCTAGATGCTGAAGTAAACGCGATCTGCTCGCGCTTCGTAGTTGAGGATCTCATCAATCATGGTACACCAGAGCAATCATAATGCTCCCACACAAAATTTTATCTTTCTTTTCTTCACCACACCACGCACATACACAGACGTGCGACCCACGTCAGGCGGAACCACGACGAGAACACACTCGAAAGTAGAAAAAGGGTCAACACGATCAAGCCGTTGCAGCCGAAAGGTCGAGCATACGGAAGACGGTGTGGTCGAGTTCTGCTTTTATGTTGACTTTGCTGTTGTACACTGCGGCGCATCGCTGCTGCCGGAACCCACCTTGGCGGGATGGTGTCCGATAACCGGCGGCTCATAAGACCCCCTGGGAGGGCGGGCAGCACATGATCAGCATGATTGCATGGTTGCATACAGGACCACGAACAGGTTCTCACTCACCGCCGCAAGACAAAGGGACTGTTCCGCTCGCCAAGAAAAAGAAAAAAAAGCTGACCTTCAACATCGGTCAGCACATGAGCGTTCTGGCACCAAACGGAACCCGAGCCGACGGCACCTCGGAGTGAAGACGTTTGGGAACCGGACCGGACTCCCGGGGGGGCCACTGCATGATCATCATTCTCGTCAGCTCTCGGACCGTTCTGAGAATTCGCTTTCGAAACCGATTATGTTCCATGCTCTCTCGTGGAGAACGCTCGAGGAAACACAATGAAAGCTCACCATCATCATCATCATCATCACAATCTTCTTACAAAACATCCGGCTTTTGGCAAGGAGAGATATTTTTGGTACCGCTACTCCTGTTGGCCGTTCTGCCGCATGTCGGGCGGTGAGACGATGCTTTATGAAATGCCGTTTTGTGGCAAATGCCCGAATGAAAAAGGCCGCATTTCGGAGAAAGAAGATTTTCTGCCCCTCCCCCCCGCGGGGACCAGAAGAAGAAAAGGCGGACGAAATCGATTTCCTGCCTGCCATTTGGTCGGTGGGAATTTGGAACCGAACGTCCGCATTCGTTCGGCGGGACAAATTTCGTCGGAAAGGAGAATCGTAAGGTAGCATAAAAAATCAAAACGTTAGGGTGCGGAGCTAACCAAACTGCTGTGACTGACCGCTAACAGCCGCGGATCGGTGTCAATGGTAATCCAATTTCCTATATTTTTCCCATGTTTGTGCAACACTAGCCTCCGCCTGCGTAAACTAGTTAACGGTCGCCATGTGAGCAGACGGAGACGGAGAACTAAGATATCCGGCAGCATCGTCGCAGCCGTATCGAAAAGAGAAATGGTAAAGCCGCGGAAAAACAAAAAACAAAACACCGAACACCGCACCGGCGGAGAAGTATCTTGAGAAACGCGGGCAGATAACCGAAAAAATGGAAGCGATCTCCTCGATGGAGCCGGCGAACAAAAGAGCTCCGTATCACCGTCTTTAGGTGGCGTTTCTCGCGCATCGGGCTCGCGCACGAAGGCATGGCCCGCTGGCCTGCACTACAACCTAGCCTAATGGCCCTTGATCCAGTTTCCTAGTGCTTCTTTGTTTTGTGTTTCCTTGCTTCGGTGTGCTTGTTTGTTTTCATTGTTGTCGATGACTGATGTTTCCAGCGTCTTTTCTTCAGCCGTCCCAGCCACCAACGCACGCACATGATGCCCCGGAGAAGCACCACTTGCCCGAGTCGTGGCGGTGCTTCAGCTCGGTCCCGCTCTATCTCGGCGGCCGTCGCTAACGGGCGAATAAGCCGCCAAAGAGCGAGCCCTCTAATCAGTAGCACTTGAAATTATCATATCGTTAGCAAAATGTGCCATATAAATGCCTCCGGTTTCGTCTTCGCCACCGCGATGATGGCCACTTGAGTCGGTCGTCGAAAGGCCTGCGTTGCTACTCCGCCGTGTGGTTACCATACAGCTTGAGAGAGGTCTCATTGCTGTTTTTGCCCTTCCTGCAGGGTTTCCATGACGGCGCTGGCCCACGGTTTCGTTGCCCTGATATGAATAATGGAACAGGCCCCCAGTTCCCAAACCTTCTTCGACTTGGCTTCCAGTTCGTTGTATAACGTTCATAAAAAGTCGTCCCGTACAGTATCATTAAAATTCTTAGTAAAATGTCTTATCAAATTGGTAGGTCACAGCATTGCAATTGCTTTCCAAATGTTACGTGAAATTTGTTTTATGTTGTACAGTAAGCAGTCGTAAACCTAGAAGTAGTGGGGCTGAAGAATGAATCTGTGTTAGATAATACCCTCGCTTCTCTTTATCAAAGGATTGTTGGGCTTGGAACGTCAAGACACGGCGCTAACGGTCCTATCTTAAACGGCGACCGTGGGCCACCTACATTTTATCTTTGTGACGTTTTTTTTTTTCGTGAGAAACAAAGAGCCGTTATTTGAACCCAGTAAAGAATCCGACCCTATGCTTATCATAAACCTTCAGCATTGGCTGCAGCAAAATGCGCTTTCCGCTTTTAGTCATTGTATCGTGCTCGGCAGTCGGCTTGAATCTCCTATTGGCGGGCTCCCATTCTCGCACAATTTATTCTAATTTCTGCGTTTTTTTGCCATTCGCTTTTCAAAAAACCCAAATGTGACTGGCCACGCTCGGTGGCAAATGGCATTAGTTGGTCACACTCGATCGACCACCGTTCGATCGTAAACGGTTTCTGTTGGCATTTTTAATTGCCGCAAATGGGTTGCCGGTGTTGAATTCTGGGAGTTCCAGTTCAGCTCGGAAGGTTATTTGTGGCCGAGACACACAAGTGGTCAGTATCCGAATTCGGGTGGCTAATTTCTGTTTTCGACCATACGGACGGTTCTAAGGCCGCACCCCCCGACCATGGTCGGTTCCGAGACGGGGAGGGCATTTGCTGGTGATGATTACCGAGCAGGTTTTCCTGGGTCAGTTTAAGGTTCTTTTTTTTTCTTTGCGCCGGTTCGATTTTCCTTTCGGTTTCGCTTTTGTTTTGGCCGCTGCTCGGTTCCGCGGCAATGAATGTGCGTTATTTTATAAGTTACGAATCACGTTCGTTGAAGGTGTTATGGAAATGTGGCTCTACTATTGGTCCATAGCTTGGCCGGATTTGGCGCTTGTGGTAATTGATTCCATTCGGATCGAATTACACCTAACGATGGGCTGTAGATAATTAAGTCCAATTTAGTTCTAGGGTCGGCACGTGTGTGTGTTCTTGACGGAGGTTAGACAAACAGTTGCTCGGAACGTCCGGCAGAGAATATAATTTACACCAAATCAATCCGTTTATTGAAGGAAAAATGCAGTTTCATGTAATTGCTCGCTTGATTGCAATTAAGCCAAAATGTTTTTAAATTGAAAGTGATTTGGGGTTTGTTTACTGCTTATTAATGCCAGCGATTAGGTGTTTAAAAAGCAAAAGACCACCTTAGTGCTGAATTTAAAGTGGTTTGTTTGTAGCGAAATTTTAAATGTTGTTTTTGTTTCGCTGGCACCCCGAAAGCCTCTAGAGTCCGTACCGAGATCTCTCTTTCCGACTAAATTGTGTTAGATAACAAAGGTAATACTCCATTCTGCGCACTATCGTTAACCTCTCGATTATTGAGCGAAAGTTTCGTAACTAAGCACCGATCACCAGCACGCGCGGCGGGGCCACGCTCCTAAAACATGACGAAAATGCACTTTTACCGCCGCACTCTATCGAACCGGGCGTTACGCTCGGGGTGATCGGTGCGCAATTCGACACAATTCACATTTCTCTGGAAATTACAGCCCTGACCTCACCTTTCCCGGTCGGCCAAAGGGGGGCGCGATTTTGAGATTGAAGTTGAGATACCAAATTGGCCAACCGGTACCGCCCGCGCGCACGCCCGCGATCGCCGACGTGCTAAACGTCCCCTTTGGCGGCCCGCGGGGAGAAGCGATAAAAGTAGGGCCAGCGGCCATGACTGGTACACCCCCTTTCCCCACCCCAACGTCTTAGATTCCGACCGATTCCGCTGCCCTCTCGTGACCACTAGCGTGCGGCCTAGTGGCCGCAGAAAACAAAAACCTTTCGCTACTTTCACGCACGCAACCGTTACGCAAAGCGATTATTTCGCTTCGGGTGGGCGGTTGATGGGGCGGGCGGATCTGAAGAAAGGTCTAAATAATGTTATCTTAAAATTGGCAGCCTGTGCCTGGAGGGTGGGGACTGCTGTGTGCCGGCTCTTGCGCATAACACGTTGGGCTATTTGGTAATATTTGGGTATTATGATCTTTCTTCTTGCCCTGCAATCCGCTGTTTGCTTTAAATTTAATTTTCTGTTTCTTTTTTAATATTTTGAAGTAATTTATTTTTTATCTTCTTTTGTGTAAATTAATTTTTGAGTGCACAGAGTAAATGGGCAATTTTATTTTTTTAATGTTACAGTTTGCCGTTACGTTGGGAAAGGATATCTTCGGACAAATGAAAGTCTCGAACATGAGTTCGAAATGTCAGTTGCACGTTACATTGTATCGGTTATTGTTTATAGTTCACCATTGGCTTGAACTGAAGGTTGGCAGTCGGCTTGAGCATCGCGAACTCGGATCGCTACTGCCGCGCCCTCCCGAACAAGTGGCGTACTGGGTGGATGGCCAAAGGTCTATTAAACGTTAGGCCTGTGTAGCGGCGGTCGACGGCATCCGGACAAAGTGGATTCGGCGAGGGTCCACTTTCACAAACGGCAGCCTGTTTATGGTCCGGCCGTTGTTTTGGTTTGATCCATCTTGAGCGGCGGAATGAGTCGAGCGAGCCGCAAAGTGGATGCGGTGGATGTTGCCAGCAAACCACTTTTTGCGGGCTGGACACTTGACGCACCCTCGGTCGATGGACTCGGTGGAGGGATCCCTTCGGTGTGATCGGTTTATCCTTTGCGGGGCTGGCCCTCGTTGGTGGGGCAGCCGACCGCCCGAGGCACGGATGTGAAGTATCATTTCCATCTTCTCTCGGCTGCTGAACCTGCTCGCGAGCGTAAATGTTTACCCTTTTCGATGGTTTACACGTTCCAAACTGAAGTGCCTTAATAGCTTACAGTGGCCTCTCGCGTTTTCGTGATTCCCAACTCCAACCGGTGTTTGGCTAGTTGTTCGGTAAACGAATCAGTGTATTGTGTCAATGGGGGGCTTCGTGCGAATTCGAGTTTTCAGTTTGCGTGCAGCAATCGACTTTTCCGCTTGGCAGAAAAATATTAGTTTTTCTAACCATGCTTTCATCTTAAATTATGTTACTGAAATTGTTATTCCAATTTCAGTCTTTGCAGTACTCCAGTCAGGTCAAAGCACACCGCCGTTAGAGTTGTCTCTCCAAGGTCTTATAAACTATCAAATTGCCCTAATTAAATACAATACTAGCCTTACTTTGAGAGCACGCGCTGTTGAGTAGAGCGCGCTGTTGAACCAGTCTAGGCCGTATCCTGTCGCCCAGGCTTATCTGCAGCGCTCACTTTCAGACGGGATCGTATCACTAACCGCGATAAAAACTATTTGCACCCAGCCCCACGATATATCTTCAGTTCCGTTCTGTTCGGAGAAAGTTGCGACAAACTGCGTGTCGCTATTTGTACCGTTGTGGACGTTCTGGCATTACTCACGGGCTGTTATAAACATATACACGAAATCGGCATCCACTAATCTGCGTCATCTCTCTCTCTTTCGCTTTTGTTTCAGACATTTTCTGCTGTTTACCGAGACGAATCTGGCCTCTCGCGGCGAGTACGGTTCCAAAACCCCTGAAATCTCCCCGCATCAACGGGGTTGCACCATAACGCGAAGAACCGTGGAATCGAACCGGCCGCGTCCATCCGTGTCGTCGTGTTGGCTGTGTCGAAATTAAAGTTGATGTTGGCTAATCCCGTATTCGGTAAGTCCGTCCAGTTCCCGGTTTGCAGGAAGCGGTTTGTTGTGGTGCGCGGAGTTCGTCGGTCCGGTCCGGCAGAAGCAGTTGGCGCTCGGCCAGTGCCAGTGCTGTCGTTAGTCAGTTCATTAGCGATGGGAATTGATTGATTCGATCTCACCGGACGGCGGACAGTCCCGACCGTCGGGCGAGCGATAAGCGAGGGTCGGTCCAGATGGTTGCAAACTAAACCTCCGTAAGCCGGATCGTGCTGCTCGGCTAGATTTGACTCCGGGATCGTTGATTAGCCATAATTGGACCGTGGATCGCCTAGCGATCTTTCGTCGACGGTCGGTTGGAATAAATTTAAGGCCCGAAGATTAAAATTAATCGTGGCGCGAAGGCAGGTTGGCCGAGCCCCGTACGTGCATTCACGAGACGGGTACGGGTACGGGCTTATGTTTATAGATTAAATTTGGCCAACGGAGAAACGTCTGAATTTAACTGATCCGAAAAATTTGGGCATTTCACAGCCACCTCCCGTTACGGCGTGCTGCTCAGTGGAAAGGAGCACTAAAGAAGGAGCATATCAAAAAGCCCAATTAAGGTGCGTCGGTCCGCGGGCCCCGCGGGACCCGCAGTATCGAATTGAAAGACCCACGCCGCGCACCGGTCGCTTGCGACGAGCAAACGAACGGTATCATTAAGGCACGGATCTGTCACGGATCTCTCTTTTTTTCTGTGTTTTAGCTTGTGCAGGGAAAACTCACTGCCTTCGGGTGTGGCCGCCGCCGCCCTGTGTCTGCCTGCCTTGCTTGCAGTGCAAATTGTTGCGCGATGCGCGCGCGGCTCAACTTTCGCTGCACCAACAACTGCCGGCGCGCGATGTTTTATGCTTTTTAGTGCGGTTACGACAATGCTTGCATGCTGCAACGGAACACGACGGAACAGCCGTCTGATGATGATCGCGATGACGCCGTGTAAATGTTAAAGTAAACAAAACACAACACCGGGCGCGCCGCGTGATCATGTAAGCAAAGTCTCTGCATTCGTATTCGTGGGCCTCCTGCTGGCTGGCCCCCCAAACTAAAGAAAGCGTTAAATTTCGCTGACCAAAAAATTGATTAACGGCAAATAAATGAGTGAAACTGACCGTCGCAGCTTCTTCGTTTGCAGCTTTGGCTGCGCGCGTGGTGTTGTCGCTGGCATGGCAGATGGCCACTTTTATGCTAGGGATACCATTTCTCCGCACCTATTTTCGGGTTGAATCCAAGATTAGGCCTTCTTTTTTGTAATATGTTCGCCTTTAAGTACAACCAAATTGGACAATATTATTTCACATCGCAAACCATCGCGCCCGCGACCGCGATGGTTGATTGTAACGTAATAAAAGTGCTGTAATAAAAGTTGGTGGAATTAAAACTGCAAATTACATAATGCGTCCACCACACCCACACACACACACACACAGACACTCATCTCACCGGGGCCGGTCCCCGGTTGCTGCTGCACGGCAAAGGGTAATTTAAATTACATTAGAAAAGTAAAGCCATCCACCGCCGCGTGGTGGCGTGCTCTGCTCCGGAAAGCCACCCGAGAAAACGGGGTCCGGAGAGATGTAACACGCGCGTGCACGCGCCTTGCCTCATTAACCCTGTCCCGGGCCCCGCTGGTTAGTGTGCTTAGTGATCGTTTATTAGCGCTCGGGTGCCGGCGGAGTACAGTGGTGGGTCCGGTGCCTTGGTCATCGGCTTGGACAGCACCGTCTTGGGCGAGAGTGGTGCAATGATGCTGCATAATAATGGCCGCGGCATGCGCCTGCAGTCGCTGCTGAACGTTAGTGGTGGTGGTTGTTGTTGCTGCGTTAGACAGGAAATGATCAACCGGGCACGGGTCCGAGTCCGAGGTCGCTAGCACGGCATTGGCTTTTTAGAAAGTTCCTGTCCCGACCGTCCTTTCCACGCGCGGGAATAAGGCTTGGTCGCTGTCGCTCTCGCATACAGAGTGACACATTGCCGGTAGACGACCTGGCTGGACTGGTGGAGGGTAAGTTACTGGAATCGTTGAAAACAATCTTCCAAGTTGAACCACCAGATTAGGCCACTTTTAGCCGAAAACGGATTAAATAAAGTTACTAGAACAGATAATACCTAATATTATTAAAGAAATAAATATCTGGAATGAAACTCTCTGTGGTCGCTCTATTCTGTCGGAGTTCCATTCTTCCATTCCACGCACTTATCGCTCACGTTGCGCTCAAAGCGCTCCAAATCTCGGCGCTTAGGTCTCCAAAAGCTTAGCGGCCGGCCGGTTCCTACCATGCGAGGTTTTGAGCGGTGGCTTAGGCACCGATCGCGCGGAAGAAAGGCATAAAAGTGAAAAGAAAGTAAGCAAAGCCGGTTCGCCGGTTGAAGTCCCGGGGCCGGGCGGGGAAAAGGTGATCGACAGAATGAAGAAAGTCCTCCTGGCAACCCGTTCGCCGTCGGGCCCAGCGGTAGCCCGAGTGCGACTTTTTAATGCTCCGATGTTGCTGCGGGCGGTCACATCATTCCGCGTGAGACATTGTGACTTTCCGGCCACTAGCCAGTGATGTTGCCATGTCGTCAACATAAAGCGTTTCGGGCAGATCGATTGTGGGAGCGCCTGACAAGCGTTGCCACGGGAGAGGCTCCCTTTGGGTGGGTTTTGTTAAATCTCACTTCGATCGCGAGTTGTAGAAATTGTCTAGCAAACGGCGCAGTCCGCAGCGCTCCTGCGAGGAGGTGCAAACAAGGGCCTCAGTGTACTGCAGCAGCCTTCCGGCGGTAGGTCGGTCAGAGTTTTCGAGATTTATGAGATAGTTTGACAGGTAGCGCGCTCAGAGGCCGCAGCAGCGTGGCGTTTGTTCGTTTCGGATTCGTGCACGTGCAGCCGCCGCCGGACGAATGGAATTGCTTTTCCCAATGGCCAAGGCTCCAGCTGCTGCTGGTGCTGCTGCGGTGGCGGCGAACGCCGACGAGAACGGTAACGCTAACGGCACCAACAAAAAAAAACCCACTAGAAATCAATGATCTGCTGCGCTGAAGACAAGGTGCAGCTCCCGCGGTGGCCGGTTGGTGGCCGCGCACCGCAACAATCCGGGTGCCGTTTCTAATGTTTAGTGTTGTTTTTACTGTTTGCTGGGCTCCGCTTTTTTGCTGTACGATTTTATGCGCCCCTATGCTGGCTGGCTGGTGTGTGGCGCGCGGGGTGGTGCGCACGTGATGGATCCCAGCGCTTTTGGGGGCAACACAAAAAGGTGCGGCTGCGATCGTTTCTCCACGACCGTTTTCGCTTTCCGCCGAGGCGGAAAGCGCTGCTCGATGGTTGTTTCGTGAAGTGAATGGAAGTTGTGGGTCTTTTCTGCCCCCCCTATGCTACGATGCTAGAGATAGCGGCCGAGGAGAAGCCGGGTTGAACATTGCCATTGCCGAAATGGATGCAATCTGGCCCAGCCCAGATGACGAATGATTGATTTCAAGTGACTTTGTGGTGATAGATTTTCAATGTTCCACAAACATTCCATAGTTCCAACACACACTCCTACTTTAATTGCCTTCTCCAGAGACCTAGACGAGGTCTTGGTGGCCGTGAAAGAAAGCGGTGCAGAGAATAAAAGTAAACTCTTCGAAGACCCGCTGCACTCTTCTAGGCGCACTTTCGCTTCCGAAGGCGTGCGCCGGCGGAAGTGTGGAAAATTGATTTTCCACCGGGGCTCGGTCACAAACAAGTTTCAAACCGATGGAGGGCCGGATGTTGTTGTCGACGACCGTATCGGCTGGCGCAGTGGCGCAGTGACGCTATCACGTAATCGATTACGGAGGCTCAATTAATCAGTTTAATTAATTAATTTACCACCCGTCTCAGGCAGCGGCAATCAGTCGGCCGGCGAAACGGGACGGGGGACACATTAGAAGTGGTTCAGCGGGGGACTTGAAATGGCAAAGCGACGAGAGCGACCGATAGAGCGAGAGTGGAGCCAGCGTTTGGGAGGAAGTGTCCAGGAAAGCACTTTTATGCCGTTGTCACTCTGCGACTCGGATGATGAGGAAATTTCCATTTATAACGAATGCATTTTCGCTTTTTTCGATACAAGGCGGCAAGCATCATTAGGCCAGGGCCCCCCGCCGGTGGTCATTAAATTATGAAATACGGTATGCTCCCGAAGAAGATGGTGCAATTTGAATGACGAGCCTGGTGGAGATTTATAGAAATCCAACATTTAGTTTGTTTGGTGTTAGGTAATAGGCCCTTTAACTTTTCCTGCCACTTAATCTTTCTTTATGAAACATCTCTCTATAATTTGTTGAGTAAAATTATGCTTGAATAAAATATTTAAAATAAGCTACAAAGTGTTAAATAATACACATACCTAAATCTAACCTCAATAGTAGACCCAACGGGTGGTTCCCAACGTTGTTGCTTCTATCGTTGCGGTGCACCTGCGACGTGCTCCGTTAACAGCCGGCCGCCCGCCGCCGTGTGCCCGCTTGTGTCTTGGTGCGCGACAATTTATGTTTATAAGAATAACACCGAACCTCCATAAATCGGATAAATCACGTCCATTGAAGCGACTGCCGACACCGCATCAGGTACGTGTTTGGCACGACGCTGCTCTCTACTATTTTTTGAGCCCACCTTGAGTAACATCAACCGTGCGCCGTCGAGTGCACGAGTGAATCCCAAGCCACGGCCCCTCTGTATGACGGGGCCGAATTGCTGCTCCGTTACCCACCGCCAGGTGCCCTGGCGGGGTGACGGTTTAGAAGTGCGCAACCAGACAACCAAGACACGGCGGGGTAATTCTTCGCGATGGAGGATCACATTTCGTGTGCTGATCCGATCGCTGCCGCGCTGCTGTGAGATGGTTCTGCCCGTTAGCCAGGGGGTTTACAAAGTACGACCAAGAGCGGCGATTGGTAAGGATTCTCGGAGACGTTCGTTAGGCTTCCCACGGGACGCCTGGATTGGTGGAATGTGAATATTCTCTTCATTACTCACTACTACTACGGGATTCCCCTTCTGATTTGTTGCCCTTTTTTCGAACTCCCGTACCGGAGTTTCGAGATTACCGGTCACAAAACCAGAATCACCGGGGCGGGAGCCCTCAAGGCAGTCGTACAAGTGCGCTGGTCAAAACACCGCAAAGATCCGCGAGGAAGGAATAAAGGTTTCTTTAAGATTATCGCCTGGACACCGAAACCCCCGGAGCGGAGAACCAAGGGCGGGAAACCCCAGTTCGCGTCTAGGTGTGTCGACCGAATCGATCCGAACCGTGCGGAGCGCTGCAATTGCAGCAAAGTTTTATTTTTAACACGACCGGTCCACGGTGTCCAAGGTGACGCCTGATGCGGTGAACCGGAGGTAACAGGAGAGCATACGAAAGAAAACACGGTCGTTTACTATTTTTGGACAGAATTACTCCTCAAAATAGGAATTCCGTCTGCAAAGTGACTCTATTGTTCGTCAACGGGATACGAGGTCGGTGAGTGCTGTCGTGAGGCGAAGAGTTGCTTTAAAAAGTGCGATGGTACACGTGCCAGGCCGGAATTGAATACCCGGCGTACGGCACAGATTGGAATGCTTGGTAATCTTATTCATAAAAAGTAAATCGGTGTCCGATCGATGTTGGCCAAATCAACATACTAGCGGACCTGGCCCATTATTTTAGTATTCGATAAAAGAATATCTGTTGGGTGCACTTTTGCTTTCATTTCCAAAAATCACCCTTAACGCGCTTTCGTACTGGAAATATAGCCAATAATAATATCCTCATTATAAATAAATAGCAGAGTAAGCATATTGGATGCCCAAAAAGGAAAACTGAAGCATAAAATCTGGAAGTCACTGATGGAAGTGAGCGACAATTCGTCGCGACAAAAGGGCAAACGACACGGATCAACGCGCGATCCTCAACGGCTCCCCTGCTACCATATTATCTGGTGTTAACGATCAGCAAATTTGAAAGTTATCAGTTGATTAATGATGCCGGTAAATCACACAACACACCCCACGCCGTGGTTGCCAACTCCCGACTTGCCGCCAACGAGGCAGGCGCTCGGCGCGGCACACTTAACAGGAACTTCCCACAAGCCCACCGTGGAAACGTGCTGTTCTGGATCGTCGCGTCGAAACGATGATTTGTGGCGAGCAACATGCCTCGTTTCGCAAACACACCGGGCGCGCGGGGACACACCACCGTAACCGTGTCACCGCGAACCGAACCGCGGTGGTCAAGGGTCTGCCCCCTTCGTTCCGGCCGTGTCGAGACCGTGCCGAAACCGGTTATCCGGTTTTCGACCGTTTCCAAGAATCGGGTCGCACCACACTGAAGCCACCGAGGGAGGTCTCTCTGTTCAGCTCGTCGGTGCAGTTACCTAGAATACGAAAGGGCTGTCTGCAAGAACGATGTGTGCGGTGCACGGCACACAAGGAGTGGCCCCCCACTTCTTCATCGGCCGATCTTCTCTGACCTCCTGTGGGACACTGTGTGTGTGTGTTGGCCTCTCGTCCTTCGGGAGGCTGCGAAAGTCTTCATCTTAATCTCGTTAGCGTGGTCCGCCGCCATCGTGTAAACCAGTTTGCTGACCTGATTCTCGGCCCTCTGCCGGTGAGGACTCTGCTTCAATCGGCGCTCTCGGGCGGAGGAAGGTCTTTCGAACATGACACGCCGGCTTGGTGGCCCCCTTCCCGGTTGCTCTCGTCGACCGGGTCGTCGGAATTACCTCTCGGGTTGGATCTGCTTTCTGCAGCCGCGCGCGGCCGGCGCGGAGTAATTTGATGCGAAGGACCGTAATCGCTGATTTCCGCCATGACCTCTTTTCCGGCACCGGTGTGTCGGTGTTCTGGTTTTCTCCGGGGTTGGGAACCGCGCTTTCAGAAACCAATCATTATGCTGCGCTCGGTACGGTTAAGTGCATTTAATAACGCCCGCTCGCGATATCAATCAAAAAAGGGGTTCTCGGCGGTGAAGGCTATGCTTGCGCTGAGGGCGCAGCCGATAAATGGGGTACACGAACGCCTGGACGTCCGTCCAGATCTAGGTAACATCCACGATCCAGTCTCCCCTGTTTACGGGGCCTGGGTTTCGTTTTCGTTTCGTGCAAAATATTCCCCTGGGTTTGCTGGGTCCCTAGGGTGGCCACAAAACCTCAATCCGCTGGCAGCAGCGTGTTGCGTCTTACGTTGCCGCCGGTCGATTGCGCAAGCCGCCTGCACACACGCACCCGTCGCACAAACCTCCGCTCCACGGACTATCGCGGCCAAGGCTTTGCGCTGCGCCGCCATGTGTCGTGTTTATTGGTTTTCGACCACGGCGGCCTGGGCGTGCTGTGAGCATATACGTCCCTTCATCTGTCCCGTCGCGGCGGTGCAGTAATTGCACGTGGCGACCACACGACGTTGGCCGGTCCGATGTGTTTGCCGGAGAGCAATGACCACGCGGGGCGTGTTGGATGCCCGTCGTCGTCAGCGATCATTAGAGGTGTTTAGTGTCGTGGGAATGTTGGGACGCTGGTCCCCCCGAACCGGTGTGTCCGCCGAAAGGGCGTGCCGTGACCCATGACGCACTAATGCTAATGTTGTTACGAGGCTACCCATGGGAGCGCTCGGGAGACAAGAGCGCGCTCGGGCCCGCGTGTGTGCGCGCGCAAAGACAATTTATGTCTCAATCCCGAAATCCTCTCGGGGAAGATAAAAGCGACGCCGCGGCCGATGGGAAAAGTTTAATTCATGTTCAACGTATTACGAGCTTTACGACACGCGTTGGGTAATGGTCGTGCTTTTGGTGGCCGTGCAACTCTTTTCCAACGATTGCCCCTGGCCAAAGTGATAGGTCGCACGGGGTGTTTATTGCCGTGCCCGTCGTGACCCCGCTCAAACTCACTCGATCATCGATCAAGCGTGACGCGCGCGCACCTTATTTGTTGCCGCCGCCATCGCCAGCAGCGCGCGCAGAAGAGAGTGTGGCGTATGTATCGATGGCCTCGGCCGCTGGCGTGGGGGCCATTTCAAGATTCTTATTAAGTCACCTCGAAAGTCGCCGATCTTTTGAAGGTATCACGCCAAATTCAATTGCGACCCTCGCTCGGATCGGGTGGCCACTTTCGATCCTTTGAATCGGCCCGCGCGTCGTTGAAACGCGTTCTGCATCTCTGCAATTTGCATACTCAAGGGGACGGGGACGGGGACAGCGGGGGGGACACACGGGATGGTTGGGACCGGGTCGGGTACTTCATTATCCAATTTCATCTCGGCGCAACGAGACGATGTTGGCAGTGCGCTTGAAAAACCGTCCGCCCCGAGGCCAACCGGTGTCCGAGAAACGTGTTCTGATGTGGTCAGCGCGGTGGTGTGCATTGGGGGGGGGACATGAGGGGGGTCCTTCGTAGCAGCATCTCCGTTGTGGCGTCAAAAATCAATTGACGCGCCATGTCGGGCTAGTAACCCCGGGGCGCGCTAGTCCCCGGGTTCGTCGCTTGCCGTAGCGCCGCCGCGTTGAAGTTCTTTCTATTCGCGAAGTCTCGGCGAAGCAAACCAACTGTTGAAAGCATTCTTTTTTCGCTCTTTCGTTCACTCTCCTTCCCGTGGAGTGTCCGAAGGCTGTTGATTGGTGCGGTTTTTTTGGGCTTCGTTTGAGAGGTCGATGGACGCATTTGGGGCGCTTGTTTTCTTCAGCATCATCCCATTCTTGGGGGCCTCGTGAGACGTGCGGCGGTTGGTGTCAATCCAGCTCCAGCTAAGCCCTCCAATGCTCTGCTCAAAGCACCCCTTTTCCCATCCCGCGTTGGGTCTTTTTGCAGCAGCACCACTGGCGGTGCCATGATTTCTGCCTTGCGGTGTCTGCTGTATGAGTCATCAGCTAGAGCCCGCACGGCCCGATGTGAACTAACCACCACGGCCGCTAACCGGCGGTCAGGGGAGAGTAGGTCGTCGTCTTTGTATCCCTTATATTTGTGTGTTTATTTATGCTGTCTGTCTTTCCGCGACGGGCGCCGCGCGTGTGGTGCTCCCCACGCCAGCGAAAGGTGGCGTTTTGTGTTTTGTTTCGCCGTTTCTTTGCCGGTCTTATTCTACTGCTTTCGGGGCTACTCTAGTCTCTCAGTCAGTGCTGCTTCATTATTTTGTACTTTGGTGCGCAGTGTCTTTTCTTCGCACCTTACAACGCACCGCGCTGTTTCTGTTCCGCGTTGGAAGTCCGCCCCGCCTTCTGGTAGACCTGGGAGTGTTTTTCCCGAACGCTGCGGTCACTCGGGCGGCACTTTCTATGATGTACGATTTGTGTACATTACCATATTTATCATACTTTGTCATTGTGTCCGCGCGTGTGGCTGTTCACGCAACGCAAAACCACCCGGTCCCACGTGTGCGCGAGACATTTTAATGTTTCTCTCTAATATGCGTTAAATTATGCTGCCAACGCCATTTACACCCCGCTCACATTGGGGCTCCGTTCCATTGTGGCAAACACCACCACCGACCGTACGAGAAGCCTTACCGTACGATTTTGTAGACCGCAAACGAGTGAAGCTCCACACGCTGGCCCAAAAAACCATTACCATCCGAGCAGAGTGTGTGCCCTGCGGTTGGTAACGCACTGGCGTCAGAGACGATGTGTCATTAAATTATGGCGTTTTCATTTAAAACTTTCACGCTCCGCCGTCGTGTGTCGTCGTGGTGCCAGGTGCTCCGCAGGTTATTACCGGCGGTGTGGCGAAAGCGTGGCATTACACACTTTGACCGCAATTATCATAGTTCCCCGGGCTCCTCGGGGCTGGAAAATGGTGGTCGACAAGTTGGTTTTCAATTTGCCTCCGGTGGTGCGGTAAGTGTGATTGAAAAACTTGATGGCGTGTAACGCAATGGCAGTTGCGCTGTGGACACTGGACAACTGATTCGTGCTGAAATACCTGAAACATTCTGCTAAAGATGTCTTTTTACTCTTCATGAATGAGCTGTGCAGGTCATACTTTTCTTCAATGGAAATAATACTTTTCTTCAATGGGCCTTATCTTTATGGCTAGTAAATCGTAAAGCAGTCAACACGAGTCAAATGGTGTTCAGTAAAATGTTGAGCCTGGACTATAACAAGCAGAAAGTTTATGCAGCAATTTGCTATTATTATAATCGATCGAATGAATGTTCAAGTGGAAGTTTCCTGATGATGATCTAAATGATCCAAATGATTAATGATTCTGAATGTGGCACGATTCACACCAATTGGTTTGACAAATGAGAGCACCGTGATGAACAGAAAAGACTCTCGAGAGCTTTACGAAGAATTCAAAGAAACTGTCTCCTATATATAGTCCTCCTACACAAGTCTTGGATCTCGGTCAAACCAAAAAGCCCCCCGAAGGTCCATTCACCAGAACAGATGCTCTGTTGCACAGTTTAGTTCAGGCCTACTCTGATGATTGGGCAGCCAAAGGTAGCCAACGGTAGAACCTTAACGATCTCTTTCCCAAAAGCAACCGTGGTGGTGCGATGCGATGAGAACCAGTGCCTACTATTGCTGCTGGTGCTGTAATTAAGCACACCGAGCTGCCGCGAGCCGTGCCTAATGACACCACCGCTGGAACATAAAAGTGGCCGCAACTCGAAGGGCTCAATGAAAGGGTTCTTTTTCAGAGCCCGTTGGCGGCGTCAGCAACCTTGTGAATGGTGCGACGTGCCACAGAATTTTCGGTAGTTTATTGCTCAATAAATCATACCATTAATCGGAGGAGTCGCAACTGTGAGAAGCATCCCCCTGGGGGAGATTTTGGGAGAGTAGGGAGCCGCAATAGAATGGGCAAATTAGCACACGATGGCACCCACGCATCCCTGACTTCCGGCAACCGGCAACGGGGGCGTTATTCTGGCAAACAGTAGTGTCTGGTTCTGCTGGATCGATGAGAAACACGATGCGATTGTTCTTCAGTGAAAGATCTCTCCCGCTGCCCCTGTGATTAGCCTCTAATGGGACAGCCTCGGTGAGGTCGGATTTCTTTTGTACTCCCGGCCCCGACATAACAAAGTTCACTGACACCGTCGTCCGGTGTCCGTGCGCTGAAGTGGCGCTCTCCAAGATGAGGCAATAAGGGGCGTGTGTCGTCGCCGTATGCTAATGGCGCCCGAGGCGCCATCTGGTGGACACAGCAAAAACCATGGCATAATAAATGAAGTGCCGTGCCCCGTGCCGTGCGTGCCGTCAGTTCCACACAGTGGCCATTGAGCTTCTGCGGGAGTACTAACGCTACTTTCTCCATTAAGTGGCCATCGTGGCCGTTGTGTTAAGATAACACCGCGCCCGGCCGTGTTGTTGACCGCCGACGATCCCTGGGAAAAGCTGCCCAACAACAACCACAGCGTATGCGAGGGATGATGGCCCACTGGAGTCGTGGTTCGTTCTTGTTTCGCGCTTTTCTCACTTTCAACGACGTCGTCGGCCATCATCATCGTCGCGTTGCTCCCGGGTTCCCGGGTCGATCCGCCTAGATCCTAGGGCAGCTAGGCCCTCCTAGAGCCGGGCCGTGCCAATCGCACCGCACGCACGGCACTTTCTACGTGCCACAGTTTGTGTGTATGGTAATAAAGTAATTAATTTAATGATTGTTTCCGTCTCCGGGTGCGCCGTGTTGCGGCCCCCGGTTGGACGCTGCGTGACGTTGTTGGCACGGCCATTATCAAATGTGTTGCGGACGTTGCGGGGTGACGATTTCACTTCTTCCCCGTCAGCGTCGTCACCCTTTGCTGTGGCAATAACTGTTGTCCCTGTCCCGGGCTACGAGGCGTGATTGAAAGTCAATTGGTGCTGGCTGGTGAGGCAATTTCAAGCCTTTCTTCGTCAGATCGTTTTTTTTTATTAACAAGCACAACAAGCGGACGACCGCAACGGATGCCTAAATAATAGCAATAATAATAAAGCAACCGCGCCTTGTTGGGACTCTCCGCTGCGTTGTTGTGGAAGCAAGTTGTTTTTGGCAAGGTGTGTACCGCTCCGTCCGTCCGTCAGTAGTGACACGGTTTTCGGGACATTTAATAAAGCATCAGCATTGCCTTTTCGGGCACGCTCTGTGTTTCGTTTTTTTTTTGGTGGGATGTGCTGGTTCCGTTTGTCGATGATGATGGTGGGGACCGTTCAGGCTCTTCGAACAGACTGATGGCCAAACTTCTGCGTGCGATCGGTTTCGGCTCTGCGGCAAATGGGTGAAACTAAAGACCGTGGAACCAAGGTTGGCGAATTGAACCTAAATTGTTATTCTACTTTCCGTCGTTCGAACTCCTCTGTTACGTTACTTTTTAAATGCTCATTCGAGAACAACAAAACAAGTTAAACACTTGTTTCGATCAGTGCCAAATATAAAGTCCATCCTTGGCCATTAACAAATAATACTTTAGTGTTTCCAATAATTAAACTTGTGTACAAAAACGTACCCTGGTCAAAAGGAGTAACCTTGTCCAGCTTAAAGCTAAACCAGTTCAATGATGATGAACAGCACCCACAGCACAGAACACGTACCATAATGTCCATTGTAATTTTTATTCTGAATCCGCATGTCTTAGTCTATCCATCTTCAGGTGAAAGGCCACCGCCCCCGACGGCTTGTCATTGACTGAGGCGATTGAGCTGAAAAGGAGGTTACGAGTGATGGTTTGGGTTTGAATAATTCGATTTTTGAAAGTAACCTCCCTGCCGCCGGAAGAGCCAGTAGACCTTGACATGCGCTGCCCCTTGGCGTGGCGGGGAATAATGTCGAGAGGTCGGTGTGGCCGGCTCGTTTATTAGATTGCAGAAATTTCTCGCTCTCTTCGGCGCTCATTTTTATGCAACGCACGTGTGGGCAGTGGAGCGGCACTCGCGTTCGATGCTGCGTCGCGTCTGTGGGTCAGCGGTCAGTTAATTGTCCAGCACACTTTTCCTCGAAGCGACCGAACGTCCGCCCGGGTGTGCGCAGTGTAGGCCAAATCTTATCGTCAATCGGCCGCTACTCGGGTGCCACGAGAGATTGCCAATCTGCATGTGCGCTGTGGGGTTGCGCATCTGCGAACAAGATTTACCAGAAACACCCGTTCTCCGAATGGGGGGCGATCGTCCGCGTGTGTCGTCCGCGTGCGGCCATGCAATTAATTTTTACCGTTTTAAATTGTTAATCGATCGTGTGCTGGCTCGGCAAACCGGGCGTTGCCAGCAGGTTTGCGGAGCTGGGCAAGAGACTTAGATGATGGCGATGGCGGATTAGTATTGCTGGATGGCCCGGATGCAACTATTTAAGCTTCCACGATCGTCCACAAGCGATCGTCGTGCGTTGTTCCGTGAAGGAGCCGAAAGTTTTCCCAATTTTCTCCACAAATTATAAAAACGGTTGGCTACAGAAATCAGACAAACGAAAGTTTTCCAATATTTCCACCAACGCCTTGAATGGTTGAGCAAACTTGAGAAGAGCGAGAACTGAACGACAAGCAGTTGAACAGACCAACAACTTAATTTGGGATTAGAAGAAGATGCTGTCGCTGGTAGGCTAACATTCGTTCTGTACAGTAATACTCTAACGCGTCACATAATCACAACAGGGTCTCGTTGTACGCAGCATAACTTCAGCTTCTCTGTGTCTCTCGCCTAGCCATGGTTCGTAAAACATTACAGCATCCTGCCAAACGCCACAAACCGATTTATCCTTCGATCTTTATTGGCACCATATTTGGCTGAAAACCATTACTCCATCAGCGGCGCGGCGACTAGACGTTGCTGGATGGACTACACAGAACTCGTTTCCCACTTCCGGTTCCGGTGGTTCGGCTTTTGGTCCGGCTCCACGTGAGCCGAGGTCGATATCCATAAATGGATCTCGATCGTGCCGTGATTGGTGGTGACCGGTAAGGGCAATACGGAAGATCTTTGCTCCATCGATGGTGGTGTGGTGATGACGGAGTAAAGATAACGATCCGACTTCCGACGGAGATTCGACCCCATGCGCCGCGCAGTGTCTCTATTTGGAAGTTCGAAGTCTGGCTCTTAACAGGGGATCGCCCGGGGATCGCAGTTCCTTGTTGCAACAGAAGTAATAATAATCTCACTGATGGCCGCCACCGAGACGTAGTAATGAGTTAGCGCCACGTCCCGGACGTGCGCTTCGTGGGGCTAATACGAGAAGAAAACGAGCGCCATAAAGCAACACGCCGGGTCCATGTTTTCATTTCTCCCTCTCTCTTTCGGGCCGGCACGACCTTTCCTAGCCTTGGCGCAACTTGGCCGCGTCCTGTCGAGTGATTTTTTGTGATTTTTTTCTGTCGGTGCCGCTGGAAATCTCCATTTGTCGCGGCTGGTGAAGGTGAATAAACACTAACAAGCCGTCCGGCAAGCGCCCTAGCAAACTGGGCCTGGGCTGGGCCGGGGCTGGTCTGTACGCCCTTTTTAGCCACTGTCAGCAGGGCAGCAACGGATAATGATTCGAAATGAGCGCGCAAAACGCCGCACTAACATGTGGTGGAAAGTAAGGGAGGGTCGCGTTCGACAAAAAAAAGAAACAACACCCCACACGGCCCCCAACATGGGCCGCCGAGGTGGGTCGCAGGTCCCCGCTTATGTTGCCCCGGCGTGCGGCTCTTTGGCTCTTGCAGACGACGAACCCTGACGGACGGATAACACGACGCACGACGAAGCGACGAACCTTCGTCGGCTGTCTGTGTGAGTGTGTCTAGCCGAGTGTGGCGATTACGTTGTTGTTTGTCGTCGCACGTTGTTGACCAGCCGCGAGTAGAGGAACCGAGCATACGGTGGTAGGGTGGAGAGTTGGGTTGGACCGGCACGCATCGGTGCGTCCCAAACAACGGAGCAGCGCGCGTCACTCAAACATCCGCGGAGTCAGTGTTTCCCGAGAGCCCTACCGGACCGGACGCGTCCGTTCATACTTCCCGCACGCCAAACCAACAGTTTGTTGTCCGCTAGCGAACCAGTGTCCGCACGGTCCAAAGTAAACCGTCACGATTGAAACCTTAGCTTCCCGCGCCGTGAAGTTCGTGATACTAATTCGGTGCGGTTTCGATTTCTTCGCAGATAACCTAGCATGTCCGAACGTCGTGGAACGAAGGCACTAGAACTATGGTGCCGCCGGGTCGTCGATGGCTACAAGGATGTCAAGGTCACTAACATGAGCACCTCCTGGCGGGACGGTCTTGCATTCTGTGCCCTCATCCACTACTTCCGGCCGGATTTGATGTAAGTATTTGTGCGCCGGCCCACGGTCCTTTCCCTTGCATTCCTACACCAATACACTACACACACACCATAGAGAGAGGGAGAGAGAGAGACACACACCAACCCTAAGGGCAGTCCCATTAACAAACCTGACGCCACACACTACTCCGTACACTCTGTGATATTTCGCGCTTTTCGTACACGCCAACTACTAACGCTTTCTCTAATCGAATCCCTGCTTCCGGTGGCTTCCGGTGGACATTCTTAAAAAAAAAAAACAGAAACCAAATCTGATCCAAACTCCATCAACTACCAGCACCTCTCACACAGCTATCGTTTAGCTACTAAAGCGTGTGTTGTGGCCACACACTCTCTAGTAAGTATCCAGAAGTTCCCCACGGGAACGCGTGTGCTTTCGTTTGCCCGTGTGTGTGTGTTTTCGTTTGGCTTTAGTAGTTTTGTGTGGTGTTTTTCATGTCAGCCTCATTAGCTAGAGTTTTGGACATTGTTTAGTAGTGCGTGTGTGTGTGGGTCTATGGCTTGGATGGCTTAAGGACGTTGAATGTGAGCCAATGGTATGATTCGGTGAGGTTTTTGATAAAAGAAATCTTCACTTTCTTTGACATTATTGTGTCAGACCGTTGTTGCCAACCGTATGTATCGGCGCGGAAGTGCACGAGAGAAGGAATTAATCGCCCAGCACCGTCCATCAAACCCAGCCACACGGGCGTGGCCGTACATTGGCGCACGTAATTCTGGAATCGGTTATGTGTGATCGGTTCCCGCGCATCGGCACCGCGTCTGCATACGAATGAGTTCTGAGCGCAACGGTCGTTTTGGGTTTGAATTCAAAAAGAAAGTGCGGCCGTTTGATGAGCCACTGTTTAGCATTCCATTCATTGCGCTGTTGAGGCGGGTCCGAACAAGGCCCTAAGACGTTTATAGTTCCATCCAACCGTTTGCTCGACGCTTGTTGAGACTGTAGTTTCCAAGCGAGTAACCTGCCTTTAGAACCCCGTCGTCTCATATCATTCGTGATCATCGTTATCACTGCACCCGTCACTCACCAGCACCTGGCATATCCTTCTTAACATACCCGCATCGTTCGTTAGTCGCTTTTTGGCACCCCTTTGCTAACGTTTCATCCATCTCCATATCGTGCATCACACGCGGCATATAGTGACTTCGCGAGCCTCAGCAAGGACAACGTGTACTACAACAATGAACTAGCGTTCACGATCGCGGAGCAACGTCTCGGCATCCCGTCGCTGCTGGATCCGGCCGATATGGTCAAGTACGAGGTACCGGATCGATTCTCAATCCTCACCTACCTGTCGCAGTACTACCGAGTGTTCAGCAATCAAGGTAAGTCCACGGTGTGCTGTCCGGGCCCCCGATCATAACCGCCACCATCTTGTGGCACGGAGTGCAGCTGCACAAAGTGCAGTGCGGTTTCAATTGGAGTTGGATTTAACTGAATAGTTGTTGACACCGTCACATTCTAGCCGGTCTTGGCCGGGCCTTAGAGTGCAGCGGCGATTGTGCGGGGCCCCGGCTAAACGGCATTTGCAATGTGCATAAAGGGCCATAAAACCAGGTGTGTCTAACAATTAACGATCGCTGCCGCGGATTTGACAGTTTTGATCGACCGCTACGGCTGCTGAATGCTTGACCGATCGCTGTGCACTGATATAGCTTGCTTGTGTTGCACCACACGACCTTCGGTGGCCAATTCTTCGAACAGCACTCGCGACGGAGCTCGCGACCGTTGGTACTGTTTCATTTTGAATACTCAACTGCGCACAACCAATTTTGATATTTTTACGTAGACAATTAATTTTTTAAAATAATTTTTGGCGTCCTTTCGAAAGGAATCTTTCAATCCCTGTTTTGTTGATTCCAAAACACACCTCATTGGACCCTATTTTCTGGACAAAGACTTTCGAACTGCCGACTTCCGAATTAATCGCAACAATCAGTTCCTAGGCGCCCGTAGCAAGAGTATCGATCCAGAACCAATAACCGAAAGTAGCACAGGCTCACCGATTTATCGTCCCACCGAGGAGCCTTCACATAACATTGATTAAAAAAGTTTCCTTCTCTCTCTCTCTCGCTCTCTTTCTCTCTCTTTCTCTCTTCCTTTGCTGGCTCGCGCTGAAGAACCCGCCACAAGCAAGAAGGCCTCCGATAAGGACACCAAGCCCGACGATCTGAGCTCAAAGGTAAGCGCGGAATAATGGATGGTCCATAAATTGACCGGTCCCGGCCAGGGGCACGGCCGCGGATGCCCTTCGTAAGGTGGTGGGTTGGAGTTGGGTTTCTTGGAGTGGAGGCTCCACTCTGGTCTGGTGATGGCAAAGGTCACGCTTTATCCAACCGCGAACACCCTGCTGCCGCCGTCCGATAATCGATCGCCGACGTCGTCCCCGTAGGTGTTGCACCAAACGTTGTCCCCCCTCGTTGCTGGGCTAACAAATCCCCGGAAATTATTTACCGGCATGTAATTCCGTTTTCGCTAACAAATCTTTCTCTTTCCCAAAGCCCTGGCCCCCGGTGGCCTATCTTTCTTCCTAATTCCCCACCCAATGCGACCCAAACGGGACGCCACACCGTCTGTGGGAACGCAACCGAAACAAAAAAAATTGGCTGCACAAATCTCACCGTTAACAAGCGCGCGCCTGTGTGTATGGGTTCCTGTGTCGTCGTCGTTGTCTTATGTGCATGTGCTTACCTGTCCGCCGTCGGTCGGTCGGTCCATAATATCATCATTAACATAATCTCATCGCATGGGCGGCGGTGTGGGCTCTTCTTTGGCCGCAGCCGGCAACTCTCGGCACCTCGGATGGAGCTCGGTTTTCTAGGTTAAGCGCCCGACCGTACGTTCGGGGAGCGTTTTGCAAAATATGCCTCCCTTCTCGGAAAGCAAACGGGGAGAAGGAATACCTCCCAATCCATGGAACGAATGAAATGTATAGTAATGATAGCAAATTATATGAAGTTCCAGCATCATCTGTGTTGCGTGTGCCGCGTGCGCATGGGCCTGGTGGGCATGCATTTCATGTCGAATGCTTTTTACTACAAGCCACCATCTGGCGCAACGCTCCCTTCCGACACCGTATCAATTTCCAACGAGGGAAAAACAGCCACCCACCCAGTCCGCGACAATTTTCCCAACTCCCCCAGCGCCAATGGCGACCATTTTTTGTGTTGTCTGACGGCCCTCCCGGCGATCTGCATCACTCCATTGTTTGGGACGGCGGGGGATGGAAGCAGAAACAAACACGCCGTGGATATGCGGTTGTATTGGCCATTGGATCCGGTCATAAGAGATGACCGGCCCTCCCCATCGGGATGCACCGGGATGCATCAAAAGCGGGTCATTTCCGGCTTTTGTTCCGTTCTGCTGCCCGCAAAATGGGCCGGTGTGTTGGGTTTTTTTTCGTTAGTGTGCCTGCCCCCAGATCATTAAGATCAAACACCTAATGGTCGGTCCGGCGTGAAGCAGCTCAGTGCACACAAAAACACATGCCTGGTTGTTGGCTTGTTGTGTGTTCGAATCGTCGGTTACGATCGAGTGTTGTCAAACCAAACTGTTTCCGCCTTAATCGTGGGCCGGAAGTACGCATCGAACGCATACCTTCCGATTGCCATTTCTCTTCGGACGATCGGGAAAATCTATTGTTCAAATAGGGCGCGCCCCATTTTGTTGGGGAGAGTTTCCGTTGCACTCGTGCGCTTCGCGTCCGCTAGCTCACGTTGCACGCTGGACGCATGTTGGACAACATGTTGTTGCGCCACTCGAAAGGTGTGTCTGGTGAGCTTGATTTTGTTTATTTTTGCCTCATGCCGAATGGTTCGAAACGAAAGCGAATGAGATGGGCTCAGGTTTCGAGCAATAAGCTGGGCACGGGTTTTACGAGTAATGTGTCAAATTTGACACATTAGTTCGTATCATTTTTTCGCGTTGCACGCGATGGATGGACATTTCCGGATGTGTGGCTTTCACCTCCGTTTACGGTGGTGCCTTATGTATAGGGTCCAGTTTTGTTCCCCGTTGTTTACACGTTGCCCGTTCCGTGTTCATGTGTAATTGCGCAAAACATTATCAAAAAAGTCATTTTTTCGGATCTGGTCCTACATGAAGGGATGAATGGTGGTGCATGTCGAACGACATCCCGTCAGTTCGTTGACATCAAGAGAAGAAGGTACACGACATAAGAATAACACGCAACGTGTTCAAATAAAACGCGCCCAGGCGTCATGTTGGTTGGTAAACAGTTTGCTACACCAAGGGACAGCCTACCAGGGCCTAAGCAATGCGGACTGCCGTCTGTTGGATCAGCTGTGGCCAACATAGAAGAAAGTACAACATTGTTGCCACTGACACGTTGAAGCGTTGCACTCTGCGATCGTGTACGCGATAAGAGTCTCTTTCCGAGGGATCGCGTTGCATCCGCCTGAAACGCCAGTCACAGCGTGGTTTTTGTAGCGTCTTGTTCGCGACTTTAGTTAGAAGTGCGTGCGCTAATCATTTGTAAGAGAATTTGTAACTAACTCATAGTGAATATTTAGTTGTCCGCGGTGTTTTACGACTAACACCTTACTAATCTCACGCGTGTGGTTTAACGTTATTGGCTGCTCCGTTCCGAACGGAGCTGCTGCCGCATGGTAGTGATCGGTCGTGATCAACCAGCAAGTAGCAGTTTGCTCACCGTGTGTTTTTCTTCTTTCTCTTTTTTCTCTTTTCATCTTTCTCACTATTTTCTCTCTAAAATTGTCCAAATATCATAAATTTAAAACTCGATGCGGAATGTGTGGAAAAAAAACAATAATGTGAATCACACACTGGTGCGGTGCGCGATTGGTCCTGCAGGACGATAGCAACAGCTTGGATATAGTCGGACAGTATAAGCCAGAAATCTTCTGCTAGCCACCGCGCCGGCAGAGGATGCGCCAGTGCCACTACAAGTTAGCAGCAGCAACAGTAACAACAATAGATATACGGTGTACTGATCGACGCGCGTGCGAAGCAGCGGAACCAAAAAGGCCTACGAACAACAACTACTAGCAGAGCGCCGGGGCCGAGCCGCCGAGCACCGCCGGAGAAAAGCTACGCCGGAGGATAACGAGAGGAATTGTGTCAATTATAGGGCACGTTGCCTGCACCGAAGAAGGACATTGGAGCACAGAGCGGCGAATCTCTCACTTGTGGCGGCAGTCTTTTGTGCCGGCTCGTTAAATGTAGATGATTTTTTCTCGATTAATATCGCGCAGCACGGTGCAGCCACCACGAGAATCGAACAAACCGACAACAATCAATACCAAAACAGAGCATAAATCTCTCCGCAGTTGCGCGCGCGTGTGTATATGATAGTTACTTGTGTGTGTTTTTTTTCTCTCAAGTTTTTTTGTAAAACCATAGATTTATAAGAGTGTGTTAGAAGAGATCGTATATTATTGCTGGCCCAGATTGTTGGCGTGTCGGGGCCGGTACACGTTGGAGCAGTAGTACATACAGTGGCTCCTAGACCACGTTGGCGCGCCCGTTACGTTCACTAAAATAAATCAGTAAACCGGCCGTCCCGAATAATTCGAATCAAGCGCTGTTGCGCAACGTACGCAAAGGAAAATATCTTCCATACTCAAGCCATACTCAATCTTCCGGCTGGCCGGCCGGCCGCGCATCGTGCCGTAGAGAAAGCGACAAACTTTTGCGCAACCATCACAAACCAGCAGCGCCCCGTTTCGGAACTCATTCTCGTTCAGGTAATAATTCATGCGCAGCTAAAACATCCAGCCAGCGGCAGCTTGAGGGGTGTACTACTACTGTTCAGCCTTGCTTTTCGCCACCGGCACGGGCCGAATCAATTCACTGATTCGACAATCGACTCCGGCAAAGCATATTAAACCCCATACTTCGCCCAAAAAATGGGGGAATTTCCCGTTTTCGCGCTGCTTGCGCTGCATAATAAAAAGTCAATAAAATAATTAAAGATTGGGCACTTTTCCATTGGTGATTAGAGTTGTAGAGTTTCTTTTCGCGCCGCCATCGCGCCCGTTGCAGCTGATACACGCGCGCACGCACACACGGCCAGTTTCGCCACTGGGCCAGCGGCAATTAATCAATGCATAGTACTCATTTAGTGCTTCGATGCTTCATCTAACTTTCGTCGGCTGTTGTCTAGCTGTAACGTTGTTGGCGTCACGTCTTTGTGCGACTAACTTTTCGATTGATGCGCATAACTATCATTTTGGCTTTTTTTCGTGTCCGTCTGCCGTCCGTGTATGCTCTCATTTAATGCTTTTACCACCCCACCACGTACTTTGTGTGTCTTTCTATTGCTTGTTATGTTAAATGTTTTTCAGTTCACGGAAAAGAAAATCCTTCTCGAAAGGATGGAAATTGTGACACACTCACAGTCCGTTGAGCCGTTGGCGTTGTCGCTTTAAATTGGGTTTTAGTTTATTGGGGCCACTTTTGAACTTTACATTTTCAAACGATCCAACGTAAAGCTGAAATCGTGTACCGCCTCGCGCTGCATTAGTTAACCGCTGTGCCGCTCTGCTGAAACCAAACACTAATGCGTGCGCTTTTACTAATCGACAGATGGCAAACAACATACCGGCCTTTGTGGGCGTTCCCAAGCGTGCTACCTGTGCCCGGTGTAGTAATCCCATTTTTCTGGCGGAACGGATCAGCTTCGGTGCGAAGAGTTACCACCGCTCGTGCCTAAAATGTGCCCGCTGCGGCACTCAGCTGACGGTGGGCAGCTTCTACGAGACGGAAACGGATGGCGAATACTGTTGCGAAACGTGCCCGGACGAGGAGATTCAGCTCGAGATCAAGCGACGCAAATCGTCCGCCTCGTCGTCGTCCGACGGTAGCCACCACTCGTCGGGGTCGGGCGCAGCACCGGTCGTACCGCTCGTGGGATTGCCGCGTACCATCCGCAGCAGCAAACTGCTCGATCGTATATCGTTCTTCGAGTCGGCCCCCCTGAGCGATGAGGAGAAGACGTCGAACCTCGAGCGGAAGGCAAAGATGAGTAGCTTCCTGAAGGGAACACTCGATGAATCGGATCGCAAGCTGCCAGACTCGCCGGTGGTGCTGCAGGAACCGAATGGCAAACCGGACACGGAAGAAGACCGAAGACAAGATGACGTCCCACCGGATCTGCCGACAACGGCCCCACCGGCGGCGGGGGATGAAGCGAACGCTGAAAGCAAGGCATCCTCGACGGAACCTCCTGTCCCGGCGGAAGATTCCGAGAGCATTGAAGATCAGTTCGAGAAGATCGTACAAGATCTCGGGAACGACGAGCTGTCCGGCGATACAACCAACCGTTTACCACAAACCGAGATTGCACAACGGCAATTGGACAGCGCAAGCGTTGAGCAGGAGGAATCACCACGAAATCATAACTCAGAACTGAGAAACGTGTCTGAGCTTACAGATGCCCAGAAAGAAGTTGATGAGTCCGAGATTATGATAGTTGTAGAAGATGCCGATGACAAGACGCCAGAAGTGGTGCTTGATGAAGCTGCACCAGACAAGCAAGCCACTGTCGTTGAGTCACATGAACCGAGCAATCTCAAAACGGAAGAGCCCACGGTAGTTGGTGAAGTTTCAAAGACTGCCATCGTTGCTCTTCGCACCACGGCTAGCGAGGAAACTGAGCCTTCGGCCCCCGCGGTCCCAGTTAGTGAGGTTCCTTCTGAAGTATTGGTGGAAAGTGAAACGAAATGTAATGTGCCTGACGAAAAGGAAAGTACTGAACCTGAACCTGAAGAAGCAGCGAACAGCAGTAGAACGGAACAGGAACCTGAAGTGCCTGAGGAAGAAGATGTTTGTGAAGGCCACGAGGAGGTGGTGGGGCGAAAACTATCAACTTCGGACGCTGCGGAAACTCCAACGGAATCAAAATCCGTCGCAGAGCACGACAAGGCGGAACCTACCGAGGAATCCACCACATCGCAGCAACCGGAGGAAAGTGCTTTGAAGAATGAAGAATTGTATCCATCGGATCTAAATCCGTTCGGCGATGAGGATGAGAATGGCGCAAAGATCGTTGCGCTGCCGGGAACTCCAACGATGAAACCCGCCCCGTCCGTGCGTCGCGTAAGCACAAATCCTTTCGGGAGCGAAGATGAGGACGACGATGCACAGCAACCGCAGTCATCACCGTCGTCGAAACCACCACGACCGCCACCGCCGAAGGTGAAGTCGACCGCCGCCGTGAATTCTACACCCGTTCCGGTGAATCCTTTCGACGAGGATGACGATGATGCAGGGACGACGGAACAGGAAGCCGAAATAGTGCCAGTGGTGTCGAAACCCTCGCCCCGCCGAACGCCAGTTCCCACGCCACGGAAACCGGGCCATGCGTACAACGACTCGATCAGCTCGCAGGACAATTCGCTGATGTCGAGCAGCAGGCTGAGCAGTTCGAATGTTTCGCTAGCCTCCAGCATGGACAGTGGCCCATCCTCGATGACGGTGCCTCGGCGCCGAAAGTCGAAGGCACCGAACGTTCCCGTGCCAAAGCCATCGGGTGAAGGCGCTCTCACTGCTGTCGGTGGTGCCATAATCACCTCCAGTATCGCTAACAAGGGAACGCTAACGACGCCGCGTAAGAAGCGAAATGCACCGGCACCTCCTCCTGCGTTCACGTCGACCCCTAAGCCAGAGCAGGCGTCCCAGCAAACACCAGCCAGCCAACGATTACTCACTCTCGATGCCAGTTTGATCGGTAACGATCGCCCCGAGGCATCCGAATCGATGAGCCGCGCGACAAGCAACGAGTCCGTCGTCTACCGGCGGCTGATTGTTCCGTTGGCTCTGGATGACGATGGGTCGGAGGCGCCACTAGATGATAGCACAACAACGGCCAGCGTCACCAGCGAGCGGCAGTGGGAAAAGATGAAAGACAACAAGGAAGCCCAGAACCGGAACCGCCAATCGCAGAGCTCGCCGATCGGTGAGGGTAACGGCTTCGGTAACGGTCTGTCCGTTCTGGCCAACAAGTCCTCGCAGGGAAAGTGGAAAAGGCGCAAAGGGCCGGCACCGGCGCTACCGATGGCACTGCCACTGCCCGAGCGTAAGCCCATTAAAATGTTACCCCTGAAGGAGATACACCAGGAGCTTCAAATCATCGAAACGCAGCAGCAGGGCCTCGAGAAGCAGGGCATTGTGCTGGAGAAGATGATCCGGGAGCGGTGTGAGGGCGTCGAGGCGGACATAGACCTCGACATACGGTTGCAGGTGAACTCGAAGGAAGTGGAAGATTTGATCATGCAGCTTTTTGAGCTGGTGAACGAGAAGAATGAATTGTTCAGGCGCCAGGCGGAGCTAATGTACTTGTGAGTATCGGTTTTGGGTCATAAGAGGGTTGGGTTTTGGGTCGACTCACATACTTTCCATTACTTACGCATTTAGACGGCGGATGCATCGACTGGAGCAAGAGCAAGCCGATTTGGAGTACGAAATTAGACTGCTGATGGCGCAACCGGAGCGTAACAAGACCGATTCGGATAAGGAGAAAGAGGAAGCATTGATTGCCCGATTAGTTGAGGTACGAATGGTTTAGTACGCATTGACTGACGCCCCAATGACTCACGGGAACTGTTTTCTTTTTTCTACAGATTGTTCAAATGCGTAATGAAGTCGTTGAATGTCTGGAGATGGATCGTATTCGTGAAGCAGAAGAAGACTTGGTAATAACCCCGCGCTGTTCGGTGCTTCCAATTATTGGCTATTCACACATTGTGCCTTCCGTTGCAGTCAATTAAGCAGAGCATCGAAGAACGAGCGGCTAGCCAACAGTCAAAGCATGGTAAAAAAGACTCCACGGCCTGCACCGCTACCACGTTGCCGCTCACGGACTCGGAGAAGCAGGATTCAACGGTGAAGCTTTCGAAGAAGGAGAAAAAGAAGTTGAAGGAAGCGAAAAAGTTGGTGAAATCGAAAAAAATCGACTCAGAGAAGGTGAGTGGACACGTCGGCGAACGGGATATAGTCCAACAATCTAATCACTTGTTATTCTGTGGCTTGTTTGTGTGGTTTTCCTTTCAGGATGCCGATGAAACGGAGAGCGGTTCGACCAAGGAGAAGAAAAAGAAGAGAAAATTCCTCTTTTAAACAAACAGCCCGCCGTAAAACGTCGAGTCGAGCCGAGCCGAGCAGCCGCCACAACACATTCCCTTGGGCGTAAACCAGTGCTCTGTCCGTCCATCGTTGCCAGATGCGCTAACGAAAGCATGGTTATTGTTTTTAATAGACATACAGTAGGGACTTCTTCTGAAGAAGTATCATGTATAGAGCTCAGCCGGAGAAGTAGAAATTGATCGTCGTTCAAATGAATTTCAGAGAAACCTTTAATAATTCTCGTATTGTCGCTACGCTACGCTCCCGCACGGTGACTCTAGTTGTTAAACTCATTTCAATTATCGCATTTAAATCATCGTTGTTTCATACCGTTGTTGGCAGCACGCATACACCCACTGGACATTTGGTCCAGCCAGTCCACCATTGTAATCGTTACGTTACTGTTCATTTGCCAATCAACCCACGTCGGGAGTAGTTCCTTCGCAGTTGGTCGTGTTCCGACCGGCTCTCGTTGTGTGTGTTGAGATTTACCGGTTGCACTTAGCAGTTGTTACGCTAATCGTAGTGGTTTGTTGAACGACCAACAGAGGTTACAAGCAAAGTGCACTTTCGAATGGAAGGCATGTGAATAGAAATATATTGGGAATGAATATTTTTTGTCAAGTAAGATACGAAATAAATTGATAATAGAGCTTATAGATTATAGCAGACTTACCGATGCAGAAAACCATGTTCCATTCTTTTGGCTGATGACACCGGGTTTGAAACGTTTTCTTCTTCGAACAGACACGGATCAAACGAGTGGATTTCTAACAAATATACACATCAGGATTTATTGAGAACGATAATGCGATTGCTATCGATCGGAATAACAGCTTCAACATCATTTCTTGCAGTGTAGGTCGATCTGCACAATTCCCCACAAAGGGTTTGCACCAATCCGTGCCATTGATATACCAACCGAATCTAATTCGTCGTTGAGTAAAACACCTCACTACCGCCAGTGGCATTAGGTACGCGTTTTCCATCACCTGCCGCTCGTCAATGTCCTTTTGCTATGGTTGCGCCTGTCTACTAATCAACAAAAACCCAACCGCAGCGCACCGGTGGCTATAGCTAGAAAATACTATCCAGAAACACTAAGAGCAGTAGTAGAGTTCAATGTTCCCTCTTCCAGCGGCTACCATAGGACGACCACCTTCAGTCAATGTACGATAATTGTTGTCTCGTTTCGAACGGTCTAACCGCACACGACAATAAGATAAATCGTCTAAAAAGCTCTAGTTTGAACCAATTTTCTGAAAAAATCAATACAAAACTGGAAAAGATTCACCAGCTTCGGAAGCGCCGGTTTATCGTTTTTCGCGATCGGGATGCCGTATTCTACTCCGTACGCTCCCGTAGAGCCTCTCATATCGATTTTAGTTTGATTATGTTGTTCTTCGTTTTTTGTCATTTTATACGGTAGTCAATGTTTTATCATGTTTTTTTTTGTCTTTCGTTACCCGTCCATTCGCTGCCGTGTAAGTTATACATCTAGATTAACAATTAGTCACTATATGATATCGTTGCTGCTGCCCCGCTACACACAAGTTCCGGTGGCCGTTACATTAATATACCTATTTGTCTGTTACGCACGATAAAGAGAGAGTTGGTAGGTTGGAAAACAATTCGCGTTTCTTCGTCTCCGGTACATGACCGTACCATTCGAACAAGTACCACCAACACCTAGAACATGTTATTGTTTACTTGCATTATACTGTAATATTATTATTATGGGGGTTCTCTTTAACGTTTAGTAGAATTTTGTAAGAAAATTCGGTTCGCACCGCTGCTCGGTACTGTCAACATCCTATAGTTTAACTACTCCCATTTTATAGCTCTATTCCTTGTGTTCTTTTCTTCCATTTCACTAGACACTTATGGTAACCGTCAATATTTTACTCCAAAAGGTTCCTTCATTCCACGGGATAGTTTCTCCGATTCTAAACGTTGATAAGAGAAAGTATTTTCCATTGTTTTGCAGCAGTAGTCTGCATTGTAGCATCATGTGGAGCTTTTGTTCGTAGAGAGCGGCAAAGATAGCAAAAAATAATTTTGTTCCATGCTCTGCGTTTATCTCTTGCTACTAACAACACATGAAAATTATACAATGGAAGCGAAAAGGGTTCATTTTCGTTGACTAACTGACGGTAGCATAAATCCGCTTGAGTATTGAATAGTTGTGTCCATCAAAACCGAAAGCCCGTCACTTGGTACGGTCTTCTATATTGCTAGCTGCTCCATCTATGCACTACGCACTAGTTTCATTATTTGATCATTTTGAGTCCCTCGAAATGGTTGTAGTGGTTGTGGTTCGAAATCTTTCGCTTCTTCCGCCGTCCACCGTCATTGGGCGTTTCCTGTGACGGCAACCCTGCACAGGGTACGTGGTGGCAGCATCGTGCTTACTTTATGGGTGCTTCTTCGAACACTGTGCTTAACATGTAACGTATTGCCATCCCACGTTTAAGTCCTTCCGCTCCCTGTGACTCAACCCGATTGCTTCTTCTACGAAACTTTTGCTGACAGTGACAGTTTTGGCGTTCAACTATACCTGCTTCAGCTCTCCTTTTGACTATATACGGCGTTAACAAGTATTCAACAGTGACCGTTAGTGGTTGCTGGCAATGACGCCCTGTAATGACGACGTAAATGTTTTCTCAAACGACAACAGCCTCACAGTGGCCGCTACGCTAGAGTTTGGTTGAGTTTTTGTTAGTAAATTCCAATTTTGCGTAGCCGCCAACGTTGCTGATCCGCGTCGGGACGTCTGGTACGTTATCTACCTTACTTTAAGCTAACGAATTGTGTCAAAACCTACACTTTGGGAGTCAAAATCAGGAAGGCACATAAGTGTGGACACGTGGGAACTTTAACGCATTGCTCGATCCACCTCCGCCCTGTCTCGGCCTTGCTATCGTGCTCTGGCGCTCTCATTGTCTCTTTGTCGCTTCCATATAACACTTTTCATTTCTTGATCGATTTAGAATATAGTTTGTGCCTTCCGTAGTAACATTTTCTCAAACTTAACCATTCCCTTCACCTTCAATTCCTCCAACGTTTGTCGCCCCTGTTTCTCTTACTGCTCGTCCAAGGAAGTAACCGATATGGTGGCGAAAGAAACGGGCTTTGTTGGACCCCACACAAACGCTGGCTGCCGAGTACTAAACCTAATTTAACCGCTACCTCCGATATAACGATATAGTGACTAGATATGCCCCCGTTGGCGCCGTTGTGGTCGCTACGATGTGTCGCCCATCGTCAACGTTTCACTAATTTCACGATGGATGGGTTAGAGTGTGTGTGCTCTAGGGTGTCCCTTGGGCGCTGCGTTTCGTCAAATTCGTTTGTAAATGAAGTGGCTCATATGATCGTGTTCTGGAAGCGGTTGCGGGACCCTGCTAAACGTGGTTAACGATAACCCGGAATCGTGCCTCGTCCTCCAAGGACTCAGGTCGGATCACGGCGCCGTTCTCAGTACGAGAGGCCCTGCTTGGTCACCGTGTACCAGGTCTTCACTTTGACCAGGGTCGGTGTGGTGGCGTCCGAGTTGGGTGTCGTCGGCTGCAGCTCGGTCGGTCGTTGGCTGCAGCAGGATGTGGGTGACATCGGCGATGAGATCGTGGCAATGCGAGTGACCGGCTGATGCGGAAGAACGTGATGGTGTTGATGGGAAGACTTCGTCGACAGGGAAGCCGCCGATAGCTGGCTCAGGTAGGACCCATTGCACGGTGGCAGCGCAAGTGAGAGTGTCTGGGGCTTTGGCCGCGCTGGCCCCGCCGCAGTCGAACTGGAAGGTGCTGATAGGCCCACCGGATGGCAACAGGGCCCCGGGGCAAACCGCAGGTTCGTCAGGTGCAGCGGCTGAAGCGGCTGGTACGTATCGAGCGGAATGTGGTAGTGCTTGCCGAGCGGCTGCGGTGCTGGCTGCTGGCTGTGCTGCTGGCTGTGCTGCTGGACTGCGGAGACCTGAGCCTGCTGCTGACTGCTGTTATTATGATGGTAGTGATTGTGATGGCGGCCGACGGTCGTTTTCGCTCGCCCGTTGGCCATTATCGATTGCTTGGCCGCGCGGGACGCCCGGTGGGCCTTGGAGGAGTTGGCCGTAGTTTTCGAGGATGTAGGCTCCATTGGTGTCGTGTTCGCCGCCGTCGTCATCGTCGTCTGCGTCGGTGGTTTCGAGCTTCCGGTTGCTTCCGTTGCCGGTCCGTTCGATGTGTCGGATTTCAGTACTTCGATTGCGTCGGCGAATCGTGTCACACGCGAGAGAAAGAGAGAGAGAGAGGGAGAGGCACGAGAAAACAGCACAAAATTTCAGTGAAATTTAAATTCAACCACCAGCGTGGCCCATGAGGAGGACCCGGCTTGTTCCGGATGGGTCGTGTTTCTTTCGGTACCACGCGAAGCAGCGTGGACTTTCGGAATTGTGGCTAGCGGGTTTTCGAGGACAGAGAGCTTTCAGTATTCCACATTCGGCCGGCTGTCCGTAATGGGTGAACCGTTTTTCACAATTTGGAGTCGGGTTTTTGGAGGCAACGTTTCCCCATACACCAAGTTTACGACCAGATGTGCGGCGGTTCTAGTGCCAGGTCGAAAACAAACCCGAGAAACGGTCAACCTCTGTGCTTGAGCCAGGCTCGACTAACGTTTTGTCGACCATCGTTGTGATGAATAAAATAATATTATAAATTAAAATTAAAGAAATGATACCTAATGCTACGCCATCATGGGCTTCTTCGATAGGTTGTCGAATGATCTGTGATCAGTGATTGGATAAATTTTATATTTTCCTTCGACGCCCCTCCTAGATGATGACTTGCGTAGGAAAACCATTTTAAAATTCAAATAACTCGACAGGGTGTATTCAAACACTTCGAAAAAATATTAATAAAAAACGTTTCCTCATATCCATCTGTCGTAAATTCAAATGCCGTAAATTCAAAACCCTACGCTGCGCGACTTGAAGAATATTGCTACTCATAAAAACGCCTGCAAGGTATGCAATAAGGCCGTCTTCCGTTCTGTGCGCTTCCCTGTGACTTCTGCAGGTCGGTAATCTCTCGTCTCCCTTTCAAAACGGCGTTGAAGGTCCAATATTAAGAAATGAAAATTCAACACAATCCAATTGTAATAAACTCTTTTTCGCTTTTGTACTGAATTTATTATGAAATAAAAATATCAACATAAATTTATAAATTCTCTGGCGTTGTAACAAATTGTAATAACGGAACGGAAACCTTATTTACAGTAAGCCACACCATGGCCAAAACCCACAGTTCCCCGGGTCTCCCTCCTTGCCGGCGTAACGTTCGTTGTCCGCACTACTTACTTGCCGTCAGCACGCTGCTATCGTTCGAATATTCGGTTCCGGTGCGCGCTGCTGCGGGCCGATCCGCTCCTTCCGATCCATCGTCACTGGCCCCGCCACCGTCCGGTCCGTGCTGCCTTTGCAGCACACCATCCGGTAGCGAGTGCAGCTTCTCCAGCGGTCATATGGTCGAGTCGAACACACCCATCGAGCTGGAGATGAGCTGGTCCTTCCGGCAGCAGTCCAGAAACTCTTCGATCGTTATCACTCCGTCACGGTTGGTGTCCATTTTCTGGTACCAAGAGCGATGCAGTGAGCGGATGCCCGTGGAAAGCAGATAATTTCAGGCACAACCGCAGTGTAAGATACGCAGTCCTTACCGGTCTCCCCGCCGCAGGAGCAACCATCGTACTGACCTGGAAGATTGTGTCCACCTTGCTCTTAATGTTCACCTCGTCGCTGCCGCCGTCGTCACGGGCACCCATCAGCTCGTAGATGGCGGTCACGATGTCGGTCATCTCTTCGCGCGTAATCTTTCCGTCGTGATTGATGTCGTACAGTGAGAAGGTCCAGCACAACTTCTCCTCCAGCGTGCCGCGCGACAGTATCGACAGGCCTTGCACAAAGTTCTGCAAATGAATGATGGAAACGAGCGTGTATGCGATCCATCTTGCTTTGCGGTCCGGTTCTGGCCACCTGCGGCTTACCTCGAAACTAAGAATGCCCGTATGCTCCTTGTCCAGGGTGTTGAACACGTAGTGTGCATACAGTCCCGTATTGGCTGCGAAATCAGTAAACAAACCGTGGAGGAACAAAGAGTTTTCAGTTTCATTATTGAAGTTCCGCAGAATCTGTCATCTAATTTCAAACAAAAATTTCATAGTAGGAATTACAATTATTGGAGATCTGATTGAGGTTTTTTGTGAGAGTTACAACAAAACGGTATACTAGAAATATGCAGAAATATGATTAAATTTATGGACTTAGATTGCAAATTTTCTCTGGTATACATGGTACTCTCAAACAATAATGTTAGTATGGTTTCGCGTACTATAAAAAGCAACGATTTCGCATCACTGTGAAGGATTCCATCGAATATCAAATGGAGCATGAATTAATATTTTAAAGCTCAAGCGATGAAGTTACGAAAAGATCGATGTACAACGTTTTCAACCGAGCTGATGTATCATTCTTAAAGCTGCAGTTTTACTGACAATCTATAATATTCAGTGAATGCACTAAAGCTTCTTATAATGTTTCGTTATTTCCGCAAAAATAATCCACTTCCGGGTCGTGCAAATAATAAAAGCAAGTTTTTCATTGCTCCAGAACAACTTACGCTCCGGTGCCGCACCGGGTACCGGGTATTACACGCCCTGAACCGGAATGTAGCGTTTCATTCTTTGTTCAAAGGAATTTTTCATTTCATTTTTCATTCCACTTTTCATTTCCGAGTCATCTCCGCTGTTGAGCGTTTTGCGAAACGGAACACCGTTTCGCTCGGCGAAACAGTGCAACGGTTCATGCGTCGAGATCGATGGATGATCATCGTTAATGGCAGGAGTAATAAAACCGTTTGATCATGACGGTACTGCATAAAGCGCTCCGGACGTGGAACCCGAGCTGATGCGTCGGCTCACAAATAAATTACCTTCCGATAAACAATTATCGTTCGCTGCAGTTGTGCGGAAAGTAATTTGTGTTTGCGAAAAATTGCAAACGACGGGAGAGAAATGATTGGTTTTTTCAATTATCAACGGATTTTAAATTGACAAACCAAACTTCTTCAAGATCGTTCACAATTACATCTCTCTTGATGCAGTATTATTTGTGCATGTTCGAACTAATCAATATGTCCTAAAGTCTTTATTCAAAGCCATAATCTGTTCTCTTTTGTGGCATGAATACATTTCAACCCTTTTCGAGTCCCTATTTACTTGCTTACACCCGAGGGTGACCAAACTATTGCGTAAGTACTAAACGAAGCGGTCATCCTTTTCGGCTTGGGTCCGATGGTAGAAAAGTTTCTAATTGGAATCGAATGGCTCAGTAAACCACAGTCGTAGCTTCTACCAAAAGCTTCAATCGTTTTACCAGAAACTGCAGCAGCCATCATCAATCACGTCTTGTGACTCGTGAAAAGAATTATTTAAAACTCGATCTCCACCCAACAGAGTTGATTTTCATTACGGTGGCTAAATGGTGGGAACTGTGGAACTGCCTGCAATCAGTCATTTATACTTCCATTCATCGTATTTATTGATTTCGTGCTATTCATCGCGCTCGAGTTTCTGGTGCTGGCCGGCTCGGTGCAACATTGACTTCCGCGATAGTAACCTAGAGGACTTCGGTTTGGGCTGCGGGAACGTGCGGTGAACTCTGTAAATGGCGTGACTCCGTTTTTGCAAGTCGTAATCTTTGGCGTTGTGCCAATTCGCCCGTCGTTTTTTTTGTATAACACAAAAGTCAAACTTATCCAACTGCTCGCTCGCTTTGCATGGAGAAAATTTAGCATTAAGTATCGCGTTGGATAGGGTTGTTTTTTGTTAAATGCTTTTTAAACTTTTTACACCACAATCGGCCACCGTGCTGCACTGAGTGCTGACTCAGCTCGGTTGAGCTGGAGGGATTGTTTTTTGTTCTTTTGCTTCTCCTTCGAAAATAACTTCCATGCGGTGTGCATGCCCAAAAATAACGAGCAAATGCGAAGAATGTGAAAATCAAAGGAACGCCACGCTCCCGAAATGCGATGTTTCGTGTTCTGTAGCCCTCAAACGGACGGTTTGGGAGCATACAACGTTGATGATTTTCATTTCAATGGACTCGCAACATCATGGCAAGTCACTCGTCGTTTCAAGGGTCGAAGGGTTTGCTGTTAGTGCCTACGGCAACATTGACATACATTTAGGAGCATATCGCTTCTCGATGTGCAGCAAAAAAGGATACAATGTGTTCCGTGTCGAGCGTTCGAGTAGTTCTTTTTGCCTTAGAAGAAACGAAGCTTTAGTTTTTTTGCTTGAAATGCCTTGAACATCTTTTGGAAATAGCATCTTATGGAAAGCCTTCACGAACTTCATGATTTATTCGAAAAGTTATGCGTAAAAGATATTGTGATTTGTACTTCGTATACTTCGTGATTTTGTAAAATTACGATCTTACCACCACGTTTCACTATGCAACATAATCTTTATGTATGTTATGACAGCTTGCGGTGCTTCTCCGGCGAAGCGAACAAACTTAAAACTCATTTGTTTCACCACTGAACGACATTCCGCTGGCGTTGTATTTATTTTGTGATTCAACCAAGAAAACCAGGTTCTTTTCTCCTTGCATGGGTCGCCCCAAGAGAAGCTTAAGTTCCGTAAACTTTGTCCGACCTGCACTGCCGTGGCGACCACTTCTTTCTCAAGTGGCTGGCTGGTACTTCAAACAACCAGTCCTGCCAGCCCACACCGAACCAACGGAAATGAATCGCAAGTACCTTGCAGCAGTCTGAACGGTGCGTCACACCGTTCACTATCATTGCAACTGAACCCTCCACGACATCGTCCCATAAATATTGGCATGTTTTTTTCAGTGTTTTGATGAAACGCTGCATCCGAGCTTTTGCGTCCACAAAGTGTGGCAATCCCTTTTCAATGACTATTGCCAGGAGGATTGCTGGCCCGCCAAAAAATATGTCTCCTTTCCTGCGGACGAGTGAGTTGAAAACTTCAGCGATTCCGCATTCCGCGCACGTACATTTATGATGGATCTACTGCGACGATGAGGCTGTCAAAAGTATCTCGGAATAAAACGTAGATTGATCATCGTCCCATTAATGATTTGGACTCATTCGGCGAAAACTTGAGATGAACTGGTTGGCGAAAAATGTCACTTTTATGTGATTCGCGGAACAACATAATTTACCAATTACATATATTAAATGTCGCTCACGATCAATGTTTGGCCATGCTTTGTTCACGTCCATGTTTGCACTATTAACCAACTGACTTTGCACGGCATTCAGAAACGTAATTCGGATTCCCCATGTGAGTTTTCTATTTTGGCATTCGTTGCAAACAATTTTTGGCAATTTCTACATTTCTTCGTAACTCGTCAAATATACGAAGCCTCGTCCGATGCTCCGCAGAGAACATTGTGCTCGTGGTTGTGACCATGCCGTACAGCGTTTCTACGAAACACGGTTCAAGAAAGTTTTGCCCAAGAATGTTCCTATAAAACCATCATTCGAACAACTTCTCCGAACCACGCTGCTCGGGACGCTGAGCGGCTGGGTCTTTGATCGTACCGTTGGCGGCTCCCGTCAGTTAACTGTCGTTTGAGTTATTTTGTTCAAGTAATTTCTATTATTGGCGCCTCGCTGCCCTAGGGAACAGGAATCGGCGAATGCTGGGATAGGGGCCGAACTTTTCCTTTATTTGTTTTCCGTTTCCCTTATTGGTTCTTTCGTTCGAGTGAAACGAATAGTCCGGTAACGTTGGCAACGGATGATGTCAAATAACTGCCAAAGTGTAGTGAGTAGAACGACCGTGGAATGTAGTGTTCAATGTGTTGGCGATTTTTTGAAGCGATCGTTTCGAACAAAATTTTAAATTCGCGTTATTAGTGTGCAAATTTACAACCTAACTTAAGCTGGAATGAAAACAATGAACAAACTTTCGATCGTCTCCACTGTGTGCTTACCTCCTTGGGGGAAGAATTGTGAGTAGATAAATTTAAACGTTTCCTCTCGGATGATGCCGGCAGGACACTCTGCCTTAAAGCCACGATAGATGCGCTTGATTTCCGCCTCGGTGAAACGGGTTGCCTCGCAGAGGGCCGCTATCGATTCCGGTCGGTACTTCGGCGGGGACACGATCTCTTCCAGCTCACAGTCTAGATATGTAGACGTAAACAACATGGAACCACATTAATACAATCCGACTGAGATGCTTTGGGGGGTTCTTATTTTACTACGATCCCCTCAATCCCAGTAATGAACGAAAGGGAGGACAACCAATGTTTTGAGTAGTCTTTTAATTGCACGCAAAAGTGATGAAAGCGACAAAGAACCTAAACTAATCTAAACTACTTGAAGTACTTAAGAGAAAACGTTTTTGTCCTGTTGTTTCATAAATACCATTACTCTGAACTCCTGAAGGTGTCGAGAGAAATAAAGCTCAAGCGCCAAGTGCATACCGGTACCTTCTGTGGACGTTTACCGCGAACCTTAGATCCCCTAGTGGAACCGTTTGCTGTATCGGGGCGTAGAGCTTCGAAGTGGTGGAATGTTTGTCCGAGGGGGGCGAGCCAACCAGTCGAAGGTGGTTTTCACTTTGCAAGGTAGCCTTACTGGCAAAAGTTGCAAAGTTGCTTTCCCGTTGTTCGGCGTCGCTGGGCAAAAGGCGACCCTAGCATTATCTAGGTCCAGTTCGGTAAGTCTACAGTCACCGAGGCTACCAAGGACCTCAACCTCTCTACCGGGTGTGTTATCCTTTTCGTTTGCGAACACGTACCGTATACAAATCATAAACTGCGATACTTTGTCAGTGTAAGTACCTCGGAAGCAAAAAGTCGTGGCCGGAGTTTACGCACAAGCACACCAAGCAGGCTCGGTAGAGATTGACGCACTCTGGCCTGCGGTTTATTTCGTTCACACGGAGCAGTCTGGCCTGTGTTGAAATATGGTCAAACGTTTCTCCTTGGTCAAGCTGTCTCGTGTGAGACAAGTTAATTTGGATCCATCCTGCAGGTCCGGTACGGTATGGCGTTGATGATACCCTTTGTCAGAGCCCAAATAAGCATATTTAACGATGTTAGTTTTTCTTTTATAGTTTTTGCTACAGATTTTTGCTTTGCATTGCAATATAAAAACGTTTCGAAAGTGTTAAGGTTAATAAAATGATGTTAATCAAAATAGAAAAAGAGTTACACCGTAACTACATTGATGCTAGAAACATGTCATGCCAACAACATGAATAACAAAAAACCCAAGCAAATGTAAAACGACATCGTTTCATTTTATTTACGATGCTGGCAAGAAACGGTACCATGTCGTAATATCTGAGCAGACAGCCGCCCAAGATGCCGCCGGGATAGTGTCTTAAATTGACAAATGAAAAATTAACCTACACTCGACATGTACTACCTCCGGAGACCCCTGCGGTAGGTAAATCCAGCCGCACGAAAGGATCACGCAACGTCCACGGTTGCCGTTGCTACTGTTGCTGCTGCTGCTGCTGCTGCTAATAGAACAATGTACCTATTGCGGCGTATAGGACCTTTGGTCCTGCGACCCACACCAGACAGAGCTCCTCCGTTGCTGATGACAAATGTTTTTTTCCAAGCTGTGCAAGAAATCCTGAGCCTTGTAACGAGTAACGAGCCATGCTTTTACGCTTTTATGCTTTCTGCTAGTGTTCGCTTTTTTCATCTCCGGTTTACTGCAGCCCACAGCTACAACATGCCCGAGCACGTTACTTCCCTCCCGGCTAGTGAGTTATGAGGGAGCATCGACAATCAACATTATCTCCGGAACGTCTAGCCACGGAGCGGCTGTAGAACAACGGTACGGAGCGGTTGGCTCCTTCGTACACCGTAAACACATAGAAGTTCTCTTTTTTTTTTGTGCCTCCCCCCAAAAACATGTTGGGGTGTATCTGTGCCTGGGTCGCCCAGCGTTCGGTGCGTTGGTCGGTGTTAATGGTTTTAATGGCGTTCCTTCCGTTCTGCTACTGCTGCAGCACAGCGAAACTGAAGTACTGTGGCGTTTGCAAATTAGGAACAAGATTTCTGTCGTTCCTGTTTCCGTCGTTCCATGCATCCGTTACAGTAAGCCGATTTGTTTTCGGCACAAAACAAAAGAAACAAGCATTCCGAAAGAACGGTCATGAAGACGATCGTTGACTGTCTTTCGTCGCTGAACTCATAAAATGAATAAATTAAATTTTTTGAAGTACGACGCTTGACAGGAGATCGCTAGAAATATGTCTAGTGGCCGCTCCGCTGATTGTTTCTGATGCCAATAAGAATTCCTTGTCTTCCGCTTTCACCGCACATTCTGGACACCGTCCCCCGGTGGCCACCAGTAGCGGCCAGTGAAAAAGTGATCAAAAGTAAACTGTCACCATAATTTCAACCGAGACGTAATTAGTGCGCCATTCGCGTTTCGATGAGTTCGCGTTTCACTGTGTGGGGCTTTTGTAAGAGCAGCCCTCCGCAGCGAAAGCCCCAAAAAGAAAGCAAAAACGACCGGCCAAAAAACCAGCTCAACTCTGGTCGCTCGGCTGCGGATAGTTGGCAGGAGCATCTTAGCTTGGAAAGATGCGGGCTCCATTTTTTGCGCCAACAAGACATTTTGGGCTGCGTTTCGTGAGCCCCAAGCAGAAGCCCAAAGAACCGAGCCTCTTTGGGCTTTTTTACCGCCAAACGAAAACGAAGCGGCCACCCGGTCACGACAGCACAATGGAATGGTGAGCTGATGTAATTATGAGGGCACATCTCACTTACAACATTTGGTGGTTTCAAATCGCCTTGCGGGTACCAAAAATTTCGTTATCGTTATCGTTGAATTCCATAACAAGTTTCGGATTGGGACACTCGAAATTATACTGTTCAAGCTTAGTTTGGCTTACGTAAATTGGAAACCAAGGCCACACAGACCCTACCATCGTGTGCAACATTGCAGATTAAACCGTGCTATTAAGTTTAGAAGTCGTCATCAATGTATTGAAAGCTTCGAAAAGTAGTTTTCATCCCGCCGCAAATCCTTCTTATGGGTAGCATCTGCACGGAACATAAACTGAATATAATTTCCTTTTCAACTCTGCGTTCGTACCGCTAAGCAGAGCTCGAGATGATGGAGAACGGGCCTCTTTTTCATCCTTAATGACGGGCAGAATCGTGCGTATAGGAAATCTTTGCGATATTCTGAAACTAAACTTTGCCTGCCCAGAATTCAATTTCTTTCGGTTTGGCTTGTAGCCGAGCCGGGATGACGGCTGAAATTTTTGAAGTGTTGTTCCGTCGTGCCAAGTTTCGTAATTTTCATTCTGACTCGAGATTTTCCTCCCGTTGATCGATGATACCAGCTGGCAGGTGAAACAAGACTGAAGGGACACGCGAGCTGAAGTTCAACGACGCTCGTTGCTTGAAATAATTTCTGAATCGAGTTGCACTTAATTAACCTGATAAAGTTAAGCATCTTTGCGAGGCATCTTCAAGGGGGCTCTTTGACGACCTTACTGAGGTTCAGGAGCCAACTCACAAATGAGCACTGCGGAATGATACGTAGCCCAAACTTAATAAAACAGTGTCTCCTTCATTCAGAGCGAATATTGAAATAATTGGATTCGGAGCCACGGCAAATGTTATCCAGTCGTTGCCAGTAAGCGGGAGTGCTTCGAAAGTTTTAATTCAATTAGCGAATGAAGCATGTATTGAACTCCACCAGAGCTTTACTATTGACACAAACACAAAATTGAACAAAAGCAAATGTAAAGGATTTGACATTTCATGCAAAATGCGTTCTTCTTTGTGGTGTACATCACCGATAAAACGATTTAACCACACGGTTCTGATTAAAAAGTTGTGTGGTTCCCAATGTTCCCGTTTTTGTTTTTTTTATAATTTTTTTTATTTATTCAGTCCGTCAAACTAGTTATGCAATTATGTGGAAAACCAATATTTCAATTCACGATCGGTTGGGCCTCTTTAATTGGTTTTCCCGCATGCGAATCGATATTGTACCAACTTGTACCGTCATATAACGTAACTTTTGATCAATTACGTAGAATCGATGTTTACGGCTAGCCTCAAACAAATTGACAAATTGATTGATTTCGAAAATGCATGAACTGCACGCCACTAGCCACATCAAATATGCTCATCCTCGCACAGATTGCTGGAGCAGATGCGATTCCACGGATGTCCTTCCATTCTCGTAATTCTACGGAATACGGAATTTGATTGAGAAAATCCCAATGATGGATATGTTAGCTCCGAATTCAAATAAAAAAGCGAACTTCTATTGACGCACAGATAAAAAAGTCGACGAAAACCATGTTTTTTTGTTTTTCTTCAATTCCGTCGGCTCCTGATAAAATAGGACTACCATTCCCGAGCCAATCCGGGCTTTCGGCGGCGAATCTCGAAGACGGAACCCCGTAAGTAAGTTTGCACCGTGCCATGGGCGACCAGGCGCCTCCATGTGGATGTCGATGGTTTCAGCAAGAAATTGGGTTCCCGGTCCCGGTTAGTTATTTGAATTTCCACTCGCCCCGCCGGTTCGGGCCGAAAGATGATTTGGAAGGTGGCCGGGAATGAAATCGTCCTTTTTGCCGAGATAGAAAGCATCGAGGGAGAGCTAAAATCTAATTTCACCATCCGTTCCATTAAACCCATGTGACATCCTCGAGGGAAAGATTATTTTGACCGTCCGTTGTCCAGTTGTTTCTTCATTTTGCATCCTCTGGCACCCTACGGTGGCGGGCCCAGAACAGATGCTTGCCATCGGCGAGCCGGTTTAGGCGGCAGCATTGGAAGGGCCAGCATAATACCGAGACCAAAGAGACATTAGCAGCGTACAGGCGTTTATTTTACTGCTTCCCAAAGTAAATATTATTCGTCCTTGTACCGAACAGATGACCGGCCATCTTCTTCCGGGTAATTGATGAGATTGCTCGGATACTACCACAGAGTGGATACTGGGCTAATTTCGTGTAATTGTATCTACATCCTTGTAATCGGTTGGTCGCTGGCTGGCTTCGGTCCAGCAGCTTATTTGCCCACGGGAAGACAAATTACCGAACACCATTATCGGGGGTTAATTATGTCTAATGATGGCAGAGCACAAAATTTTATTTTCTTGCTGGAACTGGCACATTGATCGATTATGTTTTCGGAACAATCATGAAAAATGCTGCATAAATATTCTATTTTAAAGTAATAAATGCTCATAACAACGACTTACGAACATAGAAAATGTCCTCAGTTTCGTGTTAGTTCTATTTTACGAGCCAACGAATCGTTTATTCAATTTTAGTGTTGTAAATTGTTCATATAAATAATAAGATAACTAAAGAAATAATTATAAATTTCCAACATGTAAATAAAGTACCTTGAATTTATTATTCAAAACTTTACAAACAACTTTATAGTTTGGTCAAATCTATCAGTCCATAATAAGCTTCCATAAATGCACCGAAATATCTCCAGCAGTGGAACTTATGGAAAACGTAAGCCGGTGTAATAACTTGCATAAGGCCCCACTGAAATCTCTGTGTGTTAATAATATGTTTGGTACATCCCCGCCAGCGTCCCACATTTTGGAGGATTTGGGCTTTTCGATGTCAAATCCCCTTCAAGTCCCTCGGTCAAACACTGAGCTGCTGAGTTGAGTAAAAAACAAAAGTGAAGTAATCCCATTTTGCTATTCAATCAGTCTAGAAATTACTGTACATAAATTCAACACACTGTACACACAATAGCATCCTCCGCCGGGTGGACCGGAACCTAATCCCGCTGACGAACGGAAACCTAACGTGCTGCTGACTGCTGTTGCTGCACCCCCCACAACAACCCACCAAACATATACCACCGCGTGAAGTGGTGTGTCATCATCGTCATCATCAACAGCCTCAATCAAACCACTGCCCACCCCTACCAGCATCCCACACGGGTGCCACTGTTCCGCTCGAATCCGATCTCGACCCAAATCACTGTCGGTCTGCCGGTCCGTGTTAGCTGTAACACGTGTACACCTCCTATTTCGTCTATTTGCTGTTCGTGCCGGTGAATGAGGCAAAATTTAAATAATAAATTAACAATCCATCTGTACAGGTGTGAAAAGCGTTGCCACAGCACACGGTTCCACTCCTTCACGCGCATTGTTGTGTTTTTTACGATGCCGTGTTGGTGGGTGGGACCTGAAAATATCAACCCCGACGACCCACCTAATCCCGGGCTGCACCCAGCCAAGCGAACCTTTTTCCGATTCGATTCGTGACCACCAAACAACGATCGCGTTCGATTGGTAACCGATATTTGATTACCATTTACGGCTAACGATAATCTCCGTTGACGGTGCCCATTTGGAGCAACTGTCAATTGCCCGTTGGCGAGCTTTGTCGTTCGCCGATTAGGACCGGCGTCGACCGGCTGATTCCGTGGCAACATTGTGCCCTTGCTCGAGCTGAGAATCAAACGGTGGCAGCAAGTTTATGTTTGCCACAAAGTGTTCGATTTCGGTTCGTTTATCTTTCACTCGTTAGTGGCTGTGTGGAGTTTATTCCGGGTAACGGCGAAGAACTCGATAAATGCAGCCACCAGCCATCGTGTGTACGTTGCCGTTGTGAAAATATACAATTTACTTCACTTCATTTAAGTGTATATCGTACGCTTCTTAACGGCGGGTGAGCTTCGTGAAGAAAATGAAATAAAAATACCCTGGTGCCAGGCAACTCCCGGCTGCGAGAAGATAAATAACGTTTTCCGTTTTCAAATTCCCATTTCTGTGTTTTCCATCAAAATCCTGGTTCGACGTTCCTCACTTCTTCCGATCCGGTTATGTTGTGTGTGCTCTGTTAGGTAGCCCCCACCTGCGACTGCTCTGACTCCGGGAGAGCTCCAACTCAGGACGCACGAAGGTTGTACAAACAAGCAATGCCAAATTTTTACGGCAAACATGGGAAATACAAAGCCACGACCGACCGGCCGACGGCCAAACGGCCCGTGCTGGACCGTTTCGTGTAAAAATCATTGGATACATGGACGCCAGCGGCCGGCATGTGGCCGACACATTCTACTGCCCACATGTTACTGAACCCTACGGTGACCTCTTTGGTCGTTTTGAGAAAAAGCCAACACGCGAAACCGGTAAATTGGCGGGCCTCCCACCACCAGGAAGGGGGCAGACACGGAGGAACAGACGAGGGTCGCTCGTTGCACGTACTCCATAAAACGGACCATTTATGTTTGCTTTTCTTAGTCCAACTCTTCGTTTCGACTCTCACTGTCACGGGCTTAACGTTGTAACGGAACTGGGGATTGACACCAGACGGCCGGCCGGAATCTTCAACGGCTCCGTATGAAGCGAAGGGACAATTGATACAGACCACAGCGCAGTGACAAAATTAATCACTTTGTGAGCCATCGAATAGTTGTCGAAATGTTCACCCACCGTAACCTGGCAATCTTCGTACCGAAACGGCATTGAATGATCGCTTTTAATCCGTATCAACACGTTCCGGCATTCACGCTGTCTAAGAAATAATATTTGATAAAATGAACCGTGCGACTTACTAAGTGACTGTGTTGGCCATTAAAAAGTTACGCTCATATGCCTGAGCACTGGAAACCCATTAACGTGTGGCTTTTAAAAGCCGCCGTTCTTGGCGTTCACCTGTACTGCTTCACGTGCGATGCCCACCGAAGGTTTATGGGTCTTCCGTCCGTCCGATATGAAGTATCGAAACCGATGGATTTTTATTTTGTTTGCACTGCGCTAAAACGACTCAACTTATATGGGTTGGTTCGTATTCCTCAGAGAGACCGTTTGCTAATCGAGCGTGGCAAGTTGGGCAGCGTGGTGAAAAAAATGTCAGACCGTAAAATTCTCCATTTGAGATTAAAATGATTCACGGATGGACGAGCAATAGAGGACGATTAAAATCCTGGCTGACGCTCAATGGGTGTATGTTTGGGTTAGCCATTTTTGTGTGCTTGCAATGTGATTGCGATTGGGTATGAAGTGCATATTCTTGTTTGGCACAAATAAACGACACATTTTATAATCTGCACGGAACAAACTTTACGTTATGTCAACGATTGTTGTGGTTGCGCTGCGCTTCACTCGAAAGTTTACCACTAAAAAATTGTCCTATTTAAAAAAAAATGCGCTGCGTGCGATACGTAATACCTGACACCATTTTTACCTCGTTTGCTCAACTGCGAATGCAACAATCTGGTGGAAAACCAGGCGCCTCCATTGCCATCGCTTTGCGGGCAATCAAAATATTTTGTTACCAAGTTTTCAATCAGATTTCAAAACATATTTTCTTAGCAAAAGTGCAAAGCCGAGCACCGGAGGCCAAAGAGTTTCATATTTATCTTGCATAAAAACCAACCAACAGTGGCGCGCATGGTAAAACTTGTTCTTCTGCTCACTCCCTTTGTAGCCGGGTCTCTGGACCTCTGAAGGCAATCAAGCGTTTTATGACATTTTCAGGTTGGTCAACCGAAAGCAAATGCCAACCATTGAATTGGAAAGGTCAGGCGAGAAGTGCTGCTCTAGTGGCCCGAATGGTCTGTTGGTTGATTATGTTGCTAGTTCACTTGGTCCCTTTTTTATTTTGCTCTATCTGAAGCTCCTCGAATACCTTGAAATGAAGCGTGTGACCCATCAGACCCCGCAGCGAGCCACGTGGCTCCCTGACCACAGCTTCGGTGTTTGGGAGAAAGTAATTATCGTCGTGGTTACAATGGTGACACTCTAATGGTGCCTGCGGTTGTTGGTGGAGAAAATCGTTACGTTTTCCACCCATTTTACCACCACCACTGGCCAATCGTTTGGCCTCCAATCTACGATGCAAAAGTCTAAGCCCGAAGTCCGTAACTTGTCCCCCCGAAAAACAACGAAAGTTTGTGCTGCGTTCCAAACAGCTTCGGGTTTGTTTTGTTTCGAGTTGGACCGTTATCTCCGTGAAACTAATTACCGCAAGATTCGTCCGCGTCGGCGGAGCCGGAAGCGGTAAAAAGCGCAAACATTCTGCTCCCTGTGTGTGTGTGTGTGTGTGTGTGTGTGTGTGTTATAAATGCTACGATGCCATAAGATAAATACCACTCTTCGAGCTGAACTTGGCCCCCATCCAGGCGGTGCGCAGGTAGGCCAGGACCCGCCGGCACAAGGGCCGCTGCTTGTGCGACAGATACTTGGACACATCGTTCTCCAGCTCCTTGTGTTTGAAGTGTGCGAGGAAGTCGTCGATGGTGCAGATCGAGCTTTCGAGGTTGGTGGGGCGCGACAGGCTGAGGGCCGAAGCGGTGTTCACCATCACGCCGCCCGTGATGGACGGTGTCGTGACGGTCGACTCCTCGAGGTGTGGTCCTGCCATTCTCGGTACACTCACTAGACGCGGGGCGGCCAGCTAACGTCGCCGAGGTCACACTTAGTTCACACACACACTCGACACACTCTAAAGCACGGCACAACACAACTTCAGCATGGCGCGAAGGTACGTTTGACGGCCCGGTACATCACAGACCAGCAATTCCTAGCGTAGGCACTCCAGTTACAACCGAGAGGTTTTGTATTCGGCGTTTTGCGGCGTTTCTTTTACTGTACACGGCGTAACGGAACACGATTAGCATGAAATGTGGAACACAATTTTCGGGGTCAAGAAGATACGCATTCAACACTTCTATGAAAACGATTTCCAAACGACTGGCCGCTCGATGGGCACGGTGCACGGATTTTATACAACAGCACCAACACGGCCAACACCCAATCACACACCTGTCTGCCGACCTACGATTCGAATGACCCACCGAATAAACCACCATAACAAATCGGTTGGGCGTTAATCATACTCCCATCACGTTGTGTTCCATCTGCACCGCCGACGAAGTCGACAAAGTCTCTACTTTCGGTTTGGGGAATACGAAACAAATCTGTCGGCCATAAGGTGTGGCGAGTGGCGTGGTTTAGAATTTACATTTTTACCCGTTCATTAATGAAATGCTCAGAGGTACCTACGGTGGAATGGCATCACATTGGCCTCGTGTGAACGTCGGTGGGTAGCCTGGTTCGGGCTGCACCCTAACCTATTTGTTTTGATTTTAATACTTCAAAAATCTGGCCAACCCTCGGTTGCGTGACTACGCTACGGTTCCCTTATGAATTCACGGCTGCACCGCTTTCTGCTGCGTAGCACCATCCGAAACCGACGTCAGGGTCGTAAATAATAATACTTCCCACAGTCGCACCGACCGACGGCTGGGTTTGGATTTCACTCAACGCCGCCTCCAGGTTCGCTAAGTGCGCGCGGTACTTGCAGCGTAATGTAGTACAGCGTATTACTGTCCATTAGCGGTGTACTTTAGTAACTGCACACGTTAAGAAAATTTCATTCACACTCCACGCGATTCGGTTACCGGAGTGCGAACGCGGAGCACGAACCTTTTTTGGGAGTGAATCCGCAAAATCTGCTCCGCGGTGTGTGATAAAATCGAACGGAAGTGCACGAAGAAAGGGCGAGAAAGAGAGAGCGGAGCTAGTGAGATATCTTGAACGCCATTTCGGCGAAGCGCAACGAAGTGTGAAAGTCCTGATCCTCGGGGCGATTCTGATAGTGCACAGTAGTGGGTGTTGATGGTTTCGTTTGGGGTGATTTAATTGTTATTTATGGTGCACCGCCACGAACGCGCGGGCCCGGGAGCAAAATAGGTCAAACGGAGCATCAGTTTGAGCGCCTAACGTATCCTTTACTTCACAAGGAAAGCAAACTGTGGGCGGTGCTGATTATTTATTCGGTTTATCGTTCCGTTCTGCCAAATCGCTTTAATTCCATGTGTCAAGAAGTAGATGAATGTAATTTTTCAAACTTTTCTAACCTCAAACAAACTGTAATGATTTTTTGTGTTTTGTGTGGTGCATCATGAAATCATTCTAATTTCCTATCTGGGTGTTATGCGTCGTTTATATAATTATGTGCATAAAAAAAGACCAGATTTGTGGAGAGACAATTCTAGGCTTTCGCTTCACGAGGAAGTTTTTGTATCACATTTTTGTGATCATTCCGGGGTCATTTTGACGCAAATCCAACCCAAATCTTTCTGCAACCACAGTATTCGTCTGGCTTGGCAGCATCTTACTTCTGGCCATTCGCTAAGCTCAACAGACCGATCCGAGAACACCTTTCAATAGTCGAGATAAAAGCGGAAACGAAGAGTGTGTTGAAGGCCATTTCTAAGAAGCACTCGAAAACCGATGGAGACTCAAGATGGATGGAGCTGCAGTAGGAACAACCGACGCACTCAAGTAATTTCAGATGTGTATTTTAAAAGTAAGGCAAAACAATCGATCAATCATTTTTTGAGGCGTACAAGAAACAGTAAAACGGTTCAGTTTGCGCCGAACATGAATGTGTAGGACGAGAAAATTATTACATCTTGAGTATTAAAGTTTTCAAAAAAATCATCATAACTCATCCCTTCAGAGATGGCCATTTGGTGGATGACTGATGGATCGATGGAGCATCGGAGCTTCATCGTTTGCTGCTAATTCCCCTTCTAATGAACCACTAGCAATGGCCACAATGTGTAGAAATTATCAATAAAACCTCCTCCACAAAACAAGCATAAAATCCAACAGAGTCAGGAAAAAAAGCAGACGCCAAGCCCATTAAGCAAACTCATACGAGTTGAATGAAGTGCTAAATGGAATTAGCAAACGGTCGGACGGTTTCGTTAATGCCATAAACCCCTCTCTCCCACCCGACCCTCCGCGAAGGGGGCTGCTCCGGTCAAGGCAACAGGAAGTTCACCCTCAATCCGGTTTTTCGGTGCTTTCACGCTTTAATCCGATTTAAATCGCAGTTTTACGCAAACCGAACGCACCATTAGCTGGCGAGCTCGGGCGGCTCCCGTTTGGAGAAGAGCAAACCAAACGAAAAAAGAAAAACGGTTTATCACAAATTTTCCGACTTCGGCGATCCCAGCCCGGCCAGTTCGCATGAGGGGACCACATTTTTCCACTTGACGGCCGTGGGCCGCTGATGCAGCGGGCAGCCGGAACGGAGTGTGGCATTAAATCAAACCAAATTAAAATCGCTTTCCGGAACCGCCGCTGTGGCAACGGCCGGGGTTCCTTTCAAAGAGGCCCTATTTAACTTCACCATCCTTGTTTCTTAATTTTACTTACACCACGCGCCGTAATATCTATTTCCGAATGGTAGCATTAGGCAATGGGGGCCCTTACTTCCGTTTATTTACCAAACGAAGGCACAAATAAAAAAGAAGTGAGCAACAGATTCGCGGGCAATATTTAATGTTTTGTACAACAGGAACCATCCGCGGAACCAGGGACGTGCTTCGTGGATCGAAAACTCGATAATCCCGTCCCCTAAACCTGCGCCCAAATTCCTTGATCGAAAAGATCGAAGGGCACATCAATTTTATCGTCGCTCCAGTTTAGCCAAATGTCCGCTTCGGCGATTTCGCGTTCGCAAAAATTATCACGCACCTTCGGCCGGGTGGTGCGTCCACTGTGGCCGGATGACTTAATCGAGGCAATAAAACAAGCCCAAAAATTGGTCGTAAACTCGATCGTGCCACCTTATCGTGAGGCACACCGTGCGCGCCACGTGCTGGCGGAAGCTTAATCACCCGACACATAATGTAGCACCGAAAATAAGAACCACCTCATCTAAAGCTTTCATTTTTTATCGTTGCGGGCCGGAAATAGAAACGGCTTTTTGGTGGCGCACCGAAATGAAGCCATCACGTCCGCGCGGTAATCGCTTTTCGACTCCAAACCAAACGCCGACCGTCTATCTATTGTTTTCTATTCGCTCTCTTTTTACGGTTTGCGAGGCTTTAGTTGAACCCCGAGCACGGCCGGTTGTTTCACAGCACCGTTTATTGCCCATCAGCGAAACACACGTATAGAGCCCCGTATGGGAAGATGTATGCTAATGCTTTGCCGGTGCCGGGCCCCGGCCTTCATTGTTCGCATATCGCACGGTTGACACCGAATGAAAACAGCGCTCCACGACCTTTGTAAACCAGAAAATGTCACTGAAAATGGGCACGAAAAAAGCGGCGGCTTGGGCATAGAAATTTCACCAAGCCCCCGATCGGGCCAATGAAATGGAGGCGCATGGTGCCCGCGGTAAGGGTTGGCCATCGGGGTGCGGTCGTCACGTCATCCATTCCAGGGAAACGAATCGGGAACACCTGGAACGGTTTCACGGTGGGTTTTTCTTTTATTAATACACATTTTATCCAGCGTAACCGCGAGCAATTCATTTCCCATACTTTGATTGTTGGTTTTTTTCATACTTTTATGCTGCGTGCCGGCAACATGGGCGTCACTGCTCGCTGATGCCACCACACATCGTCCGGCGGACCGATCGTCGTCGATCGTCGACGCTCGCCAAAAACATATCGTTCGTTCGGGGTTGGAGGATGAAATTTCTATTAAAATTCAAAACTCCTGATTGCTGGCACGCTCCGGGCCCGAGGCCCCAGCAGCAACCGCGAGTTGCTTACGTTGTGCTTGCCGATTGTTTACCATCTTCCGCTTTTAGATTTTACTTTCTTCCTTTCCACGTTCCATGAGCCACTCTCTGGAGGCACACACTTCATGAAAGTCAATCAAGTACTTCGGTTCGGTTCGGGACGTGGGGCGAAAACTGGAGTAAACTTGCTTATGCCAACATAGCACACGGGCGAACCGCAGCCAACCCCCAAACCGGTTCCAATCTCTCGTGCAAATTTCGTTCGATAATTTGCTGCTTGACTCGTGAACTTGCTACTTTCTTTTTCGGGCACTTTCCGGAAAGGGGCAATCGCAAGGGATTGGGTCAATGGTTGCTGACGTGAAGGACCATTAATTTGCATTTCATTGCTCGATTATTGGCATTTGGCGTTCAATAATTTTTGCAACAATTACTCAACTCTGGTGCTTACTCTTGTGCGGTACACCATTATCATTTTGTGACCCTTTTTTCCCTTCAGCCTTAACGGCTTTGTGGGAATGTTTTTGTTTCTTGTGCGAAACAAACTTTTGTTGTCGTGACAAAGAACACTTTTGTAGCCGTGTGCGTACCGACAATTATACGACAAATGTTCCCGTACACGGTCCCGAGATGAACGAGCGAGCGAAAAGAAACGAGCAATTAATTTACATAACAATGATTCGATGGTTTTCCCAATTTTCCTCTTTTCCACGCAAAAAAGGAATAAAAGTACTCTACCCATGTTTTCGGCCATGCGCTGCTTGTCGACTGCAGTTTCTCGTTTCGGGAGTGCTTTTGTCCGGCGCACAAAATGACTACCAAAAGTCCGCCATCTCCTGCTGCCAGTGCCCGCGGCCGAGCGAAGGACGGTCGCCTTAGCCGAAATTGTTGACATTTCAACCCTCGGCGGCAACCCGTGCCAGTTTGCCCGTGCCCGTCTGCCGGCACTTCAATTTCATTTCGTGAAATATGTTGTCGCCCCTTTTGGCCCCCAACGAATTCCACAACCGGCCTGCGGATGGTGCACTCGGCCCGGCACGAAGAAGAAGAAGAAGATGTTGCTTACATCGGACCCAACACACGGAGTCTGCCGCCAGCAACCAGCGCTTGCCTGCCAGCTTCGCGGACGGTGGTTCCGTTCCGTGCAGTCGGCAACTTCATCGAACCGGAGCGCCATTTGGGTCGGCCGGGTGCTTAATGTTGCCAACAAAGTTCGCAACAGGCCGCCGATCGAACGGAAGCCGGCCGGAGCGCATTGATTTGACTTCCGACTTCCGAACGAGGCTGCTTACATCAATACGACGACACGAAGGACGTGCTCCTTCGGATGGTGTATTTATTTGAGGAAATCCCTACATATTTGGCTTTGGCCCCACTTCTTCGATTGGGCAAATGTTTGCTTTCGGTTTGGGTTTGGTTCAATTTTATTAACTGCTACGTTCGCTGCATAGACGTTCCTTTCACGCGGCAACATGTTGTGGTAGTGAGCATAACGTAGAACGTGATGTTTAATGGCCACCATGAAGTGTTTATGCTGCAGAACTGGTTCCGTGAGTAATCGAGTCTGGCATAGTCGAAGATCAGGTTTCACAGAGGGCACGATGATAGGGGATACTTTGAGCCGCAGACCGAAACATTACTAATTAAAGTTTGTTACAAGGCCGGGAAAAAGGTGAAGGAAAATTTCCCAAATTTTTTTATGACAGACCCTTGTAATGCGATGACTTTTATATAAAAAATGAGTCTGTGTGAGTGAGCCCTTAGCAGCTAATTCAACTACTAATTTTAAATACTAATAATGTTGCTTCAACTACGAAAACGAGCGACGGAGCGAGCGATTGTTTGCACTGTTGTTTGTTGTACAATTAAACTAGTTATATTAGCTCGGCAAAAGCTTAATTTTATTTTTTTGGCGAGTAAAAAGTCTGGCAATCGTTATGTTTATAATTAATGCGTACGTCCTTACCCGTCCAAATACTTTAATTCCGGAAAAGTAAATCGACCCAATCATCTACTCGGTTACTTTCCTATTGCTTTTCACTAATTTGTGTGGGGGCGGGGGTCCCGAGTGGCTGGCCAGCAAACCCAAATTCGCTCCCTGTTATCCGTAACACTTTTTACAGCACTCGCCACCTTCAACACGGTCGTTTTATTACACTTCCAGTCGGAGGTGAAGTTATGGCCACTATTTACTACACCCGGCCACATTGACGGCTTCAAGGTGTGGTGCTGTGGTGTATAAATAAAAATAATCGATGAAATTTAATTAGATTAAAGCACAACCCACTTGCTTGCTGTTCCTGCTGCTGTGTAGGGTCTCCACTTTTTGCATATTTATTGCTCGCTCCTTTCGTGTTCGCCATTCTTGCGCACCCCTTTTGCGCGCGCAAGGAATGCGTGCCTTTACGAGCATAAAAATCAACCATAAACACAGCGCCTGCCCAACGGCCTCTTTTCGGGGCCGAAACAAAGATCCCCGATACCTAATCGGGCGTGCGAATTAGCTGCCGACAACGGAATTTATCTCTGGTGATACGATGACCTGCCGACGGATCATCAACATCTTTCGCGACAAATCTATCAACTTGCGTGACATTGCACGGGCCACACCATGAGTTTGCATGTCGCCGACGCCCGCGGATATGCTTAAGCTGTCGGATAATGTTAAACGAAGGTACACTTCTCACTCAGCATGGGTGTGGCCAGTACGCGCCCCGTTCATTAGCGTGCAACAATTGTGAAGGTCGCTGCAGGCTGTCAGCGAAAGCCTCCCCAGTAAGGCTGGTGTTTCTGCGATGCTTTGGGCCAAACCACGGGCACACGGTCTAGTCACGGAAGATGGGCTGGGTCGGTCACTAATTCGAGGTTCGCCTGTATGTTTGTAATATTATGATTGATTGGACAGCCGACCGCGATAAGGGCACGATTTCATTTCAGCGACACGCCGATCCGACCGGCCCGGAGCGAGGGTTGAAATAGGATATTTTACTTTCTTACTTTCAACATAATCACCCCCCTTCGGGCGGCAGGGCGACGTGCGCCCGCGGTGGTCTGATCGCGTGTGGTCAGCATAAAAACAGAACACAATGGGTGCCGAGCGGCGCGATCCTGATGGTGCTTCGGTTCGCTTCTTCCATGTTACAATTATGTATAAGTGGACTTGAAATGGAGGCTAAACGGTGCAATTTGCCCGAGGGCGAAGCCAAAGGCTCGATTCTCTCTCGATTTTCGGTCCATTTACTTGCTCATGGTTATGGGCGCGCTTCACGGCCGACCAGCATGCATGGCCGGCGCTGCGCAGGGCGTACTTATTGAAATTAAAATTAAATTACAAATCGAATGCAAAATTTCGTGCCAATATTTTGTGATCCTCAGGCTCACGCTATAGAATATGTAGACCAATCCTGAAGGCGAATAAACAACTCAAAATTATGTCACAAACCCGTTTCGTGCCAGATTTCATTTCTTTGCACCGAACGCGAAGCCAACCAACAGATGAAAGTGTTAAGCCAAACGCCCGATAACATCTGCAAAGCTTCAGATTTTATGCTAACGCGTGCTCTTTATGACCGTGCGTCCTGCCGACCAGCCCGGCTATGATGCTTATTTCTAATTTAATCAACCAATCTGCCGGTGGCAAATTTCATTTCACACTCAGGTGCGCCCAGCTCCCAGATGCTATCTATATTGCATTTTTTTATGGACACTTTCGAATCAGCAATCAAGAAGACGATGAAGAAGCGGAAAAGGCACACACAGACACCCCGATAAGACAATGTGCCAGCACCAAGCCTACGTACCGTTCGTGAGTGCCGGCATAAAATGGTACCACACTTGCAGGACACACACACTCGGTGTGGCTCGGAACGTTTATCCGACTCGAACCTCGCCGAGCTTTCCACACGAGCAGCCGACGGACGAGGTGCGAAAAGGCGAACAAATAGATAGCAGAAAACAATAGGAACCTTGTGGCCCCCGGAGCGCACGGTTCTTGAGGCACCGCAAAACCAAAACTCTTTCGAACTACCGGCAGGGTACGTAATAAAGAGTTGTTGGATCAACTGTAATATTGGTTCTGGGAGTGTTGGAGTCGTTCACTGGCTAACGTGCTGAAAAGCTCAGCCGAAGCCACCTAAAGAGAGCATCTAGCTGGAAAAGTGCTAACCACCGCACTTTAAAGAATGCGGTGGCCCTTTTCATTTTTGAGGGCAAAAGGCAAACGAATAAATGTTAAAAACTTGCCCCTAGGTGCCAACCGTCTTACAGAATGCCGGTGACACACACCCAGACGCGCACACAGCTAGTATCGGTCATTCAACTGTATCTTAGAATCACACCTTGGCCCAGGGCGGGCGTTTCATAAGAATGTGGCCCCTACTCGGCTGTAAGAAAAAAGGAAAAATCCCTCCCTCGATGAAGGCGTAGTCTTGCGGTTTTGTGCTGAAAAGTCACACACCAGGCACCGACAGCGCTTGGTAGTAGCGATTCACGGCTGCCGGTAGAAAGACGCTTGCCACATGTCCTGCTTCTGGTTCTGGTGGGTGACACTGGTGGGCGTCGCTTTATGGGGAAAGTTTCGCGAAAAAAGTTTACACAGGCTTTCCAATGGGTTCTGTAATAATTAAATATTGTTATGATTTATTAGTGAACTGTCAATTAGGCTTATTTGACTATAATCGCTGTTTTGTGCTTTTGATAAAAATGATCTACAGTTGCATTCTACGTACTGAAAGTGGGACCAATCGCACGTCGCAGTCGCACCTACATTCATTGTCAGCGCTGTATTTTGCGGGGGGAATTTGGGATTGTTTCCGCTCGACTGCAAACGTACCCGGAGCACCAGAGAACCCACACGGTACGCGGTCCCTGTAGCTAGCAACCGAATGCCGAGGGCGATTAAAAGGCGATGGTCGATGTTCAGTTGGAGAACCATTCAACCCTGGCCTACCGCCGGGCCCGCAAGCAGCATTCGAAGGATCTGAAGTGTGTAGCACCGTGCAGCATTAGTTCGCCCTCTGCGAAGGTGTCTGACCCGTCGCATCGCGTCGCGTTGGTCTTTTGACCATCTTCGGTCCCGCTGGCTGGCTGGCGGCAGCACAAAAGTTTCCCAACCCACGACCCCGTGGGTGTGGGATAAGCGCCTTATGGGCGCTGTGCCAGTGAATTTCTATGGCACGAGCTTAGTAAGGCTCCGGTGGTGAGATAAAGGACGCCACCGTCGGATACCCGAACCGATCGGCGGAGGAGGCAGCCCACACTAGAGGTTTGAGCGGCGTTCGGACGCAAAAATGTGCCCGCTCGAGGCGTCGAAAAGATGCGAAAATGGAAAATGGCCAGCGGCGCACGTTGCACTCGTCTGTTTGCATGGGGCGCCCCGTTGGGCGTTGGAATCCAAAGTTATTCTCCCCAAGTCCCAGATCGAGAGGGTGGGAGAATTGGTCTTTCTTGGAAACAGGGACTGCACCACATAAAACTCCCGGTCCGGAGTACAGCACGTCACGGAGCCATCCGATCCCGTTTGGGGCATTTTGAATTTCTTCAAATATTTCGCATCCACTGTCGAGGATGTGGCTTCAAGGCTTGCTGGCAGCCTCACCACCGGAAGTGGGAGTGGGAAACACAAAGAAAGCGTTTTTAAGGACCCGTTCTTGTGCGGTCTACGTCGGTGCAAAGCCGGAGTGCATCCCGATGGGAGGGATGCACACAAAACTTATTCTCGCTGCATCCATATGGTTTCGAGAAATTCATAACTTCCGCTCGGGACTGATGGAAGTGATCCACGAAGCGGAGTTTGGAACTATCGTACTCTGAAAAAGCACCATTTTAATATGCAAGGGCCGCCATAAAAAGAAAACAAACACTTCGTGACTAACTTTTTTTTTGTTTTTGCTTTAAGAAATTACAAGTAACCTAGTTGCAAAAAACCGTGTGCCAAAAAAGCCGTAAATTTTCGCACCTTTTCCTTATAATTAAATGCCCAATACGGAACCGGTAATCTGCACATTAATCATCAAACGTAGCCAACGCTCGATGCAAATCATCGATAAACCCGAACTGGGGGGAAAAAAGAATAACCATTCCTCCGCACGGTATTCGCGTGAAAATCATTTAACGATGCACAATTCCCTGCGCGACTTTACGATTGATTTATGATCCGTCCCGTGCCCGACCGCAAGCAGCGCCACCGGGGGACCCACGGGCTGGGCCAATCATGTGCGGTGCCCGTTTGCGTCTGCCGATGCTTCGACGTGTTCCCCGGGAGCATGATTTATGATGCGAGGTCATACGCCGCACGTACGTACGCAGCCGAAAATTGATGATTATCATCCGAGCCGAGCTAATTATTCAATTCGCGCCCAACTCCCCCGGTGCGGCGTGGCCGACGGGCCGGACGTGCCAAAGATTAAATTGTACCGCTTTGGAACCTTTCTGTCACTCGATAAAGCATGTGCGCGCGCGCGCGACCGCGCTTCGTGACGAAAAGGATCCCGGAATGGTCCCGAAACTGGTGATTAAAATAGGGGAACGGTTGGGCTCACTCGAGCGCTGGACAAAAATGAACGCTCCTTCTCGGTGGCTGGGTTGCTTGCTTAAAGCTACCTTCCACAAGTCCCGTCCCAACGGCATAGGTCTTCCCATGCACGCACACACACACACAGGAAGAGGTCCGTGCACGTTATGACGCCCGCAAGGATAGTGGCGCTGGTGGCAATTTGAATTATTCATGCCATCGAGTTTGATGGGCCGCTTACGCTTACACACCAGCCTAGCGGCCCAGAAACTGCTCCGTTGGCGGTTGTTCCATGTCAACAGCTGACATTAAAAGGAGCTAAATGTGATGTTAACCTCACCATCGTCGTCGTCGTCGTCGTCGCCGTCGCCGTCGGGCCTGCCAAGCACTTGCTTTTCAATCTGCTTCCCACCACGTGACGTGACACTCGACGCTGGGACCCGCGTAAACGCTGCTGACTGTGCATCCAATTTTCTACTGGAGTTGCTGACTGTGTAATGTGATATACATTGTTGGTGCGGGAGCTTGCTTTTAATGAAATCGGGGTCACGTTACGTCGGGGCACGTCACGTCAATCTTTGCTGTTGATCTTTCGTCGTACAGCTTAACACATTTTTTCAACAATAAGTAATAGGCGAACATAAGTGATCGGAATGCCAGAGGCAGTGTCATTAGCTACTCAACTCCACTACTTTACCATAGAGGCTCGCCGGCTTGTCATGTTTAAAATTAATTCACGTTAAGCCCTTAATTGGCCGGTGTTTTGGAAAATATGGTATCGGGATTTGCTCAATTTTTCAAAAGCAGAATTAAATGGTTTTTAAAGTTACTACTTCATAGGGATCCAATTTGCTTCGTTCAACTTTAGCCTCACGCGCTTCATACTTTCATCGCATGACGTGTTGGTTGCCTCGTGCGAACGGGACCGTGCCGTGTGGCGTGGAGTAGCCACTTCCCATACGGCTTGACCAGCATCTCGTCATAATCCTTTCCTTCCCATTAGCGGCACGGCACGGGCTTAATGAGAAGGAAAAGCCAACGCTGGCAAGGAAAGATTGATAAGGGTTGTGGGCTCGTCTGCCGCGCAGTGCCGACGGGCAACTTGCAGAACTTCGAGGTGAATCGCGTGCTCAACCTGTAGTCCCCGGAGGGGGTCCATCGCTTCCCTCGGCTCTTCTCGGCAACGGTCCGCCAACGTTGCTCGAGAAGAACTTTCCATGTCGGGGCCCGTGTTTGGTCAGCTTCGGCCCATCCCGCCCGAGGCTGGAGGCTGCTTTACATTAGCCAAGTTTGTGAGGATTTCAAACGAGCTGGGATTAGCCTGGATTCTCCGGTACCCGGTACCCAGCCAGACCCCGGCCAGCTGGCAAAGGACGCCACACAAGGGGTCAACAGTGCCGGAAGCGGTCCGAAAGAATGTGCGTTTGCACGGTCGATTGCATTGTAAACATGGCAGACCCCACATGGGAGGCTGCCGTCTCCGAGGTGGTGCTGTTTCCGTTCGACGTGTTCTCACTCTTCCGGTCTTCACCCTCTTCACCCGGTGCCCCAATGTCACTTTCTCCGCGTCGAATCTCAGCCAAAGGAGCGACCCACTATTACGTGATGGCGTGCACCGGTGGACGGCCTCTTCGGCGAGCGAATGAAACCGATATGCCGGTGCGTCAGAAATCGATACCGATTCCGTAGGTAAGGACTGTGGTAAGGAAAAGATAAGAAGCACTAAGACGAAGCAGAAGAAGAACGAATAATTTATTAGCCGGCGCTGGACGTGCCATTCGCATGATGGCGTGCTTTCGGCACAGAATTGGTCCGTCCGAGATTACCTACGACGCCAGCGGACGGAGCCTCTACGCTGGATCCGCGTTGGCGCTGCAGCCCACAAAACAATTCCCGCAAGAAAGCCGGACCGGCGAGCCAGGAGATAATGATACCGTACGCCAATGACTAACGCGCAATGTACGCTAACGGAGCGCCAGGGATCTTGGGATTGAGATAGATTGAGGCACTAAAGCGAGGGGATTTATGGGAAGCAGTGATGAACCGAATCGAAGACGTACGTGCGTAAGCGGGTGAAAGTTGTAGCACCGAAATTGAAGATGATTTTCGGAACACCAAAGTGTGGCCATAAATATGGAATGCATCTGGCACGTAAAAATATAAATAGCAAAATTGTGAGGTTCAAATTGTTCAGGGTGTGTGTGTGTGTATGTATGTGGTGAAGCGATAATTGAACTAACCAACAACACCATATGGAATAGAACATTGCCGACGGACATCAAACAAATAGCCCAAATGGGTGTTTGTCCAGTTCCATCTGTTTCTATAATAAGCTTAAATATCCATCAGCGCGGACGATCAAAACACCAATACACCATATCCAACAGGGTCCTCCCAAGGTTAAGCTACGTTGAGCACATGTTTAGAAGCGGATTACATCCGGTACTTTTTTCTGTGGAGTATAGGAGGACCTAGTTGGTCCCAAACAACGCACAAAATCACACAAGCTACGGTGGGTGTAAATACTTTCATTCACTTTTCGCTCGCTCTCTTTGAAAAAATGCCATCCTTTTCCTCGTTTTTTGTCGCTTTGCAGCCTAAATCCAACGCAAACAAGCGCCACTGGCCCAGCTGGGACGATGAACGGGCAAAGCCCAAAACAAAGCAAAACATCATCAAATATGTTGTGCAGCATCGATGCCGTTCGTCCTGGCCGTCGCGACTCCCCACAATATTCCTGCGATGGCGCAAAATCGTTCCACGAATTATTAGCAATCGCCGCGTCCGCACGCTCCGATGGCCCCCTTGCGCGGTGCCAGAAGCCAATAAGCGGACCGGAATAAGTGGAATCTCGGCAGCGCGCGGAAATTCGAATGAATATGGGTACGATAGAAAGCCGGAAAATTGTCAACCGTCGTCGTTGGCATTCAATGAGATGAACGAACACGGAACTGAAGGCGGAGCAGATGCCGTCGGATCCGGCCCGATGATACTCTCGGGCCAAGTTGACGAGAATCAACTCCGGGGACAACATTTATCATCCGGAAACCGAAAAAAAAACGCACGTCGTTTGCCGCCGAAAAACTAGGACAGTTCACCGCCCGTTTTTCGTACTAAAGATGATTCGAACGAATCTTTGTTTTCGTATTACGCCTCACACCGTGTTTGGAGTTACAGCAAAAAATGCCACCGTTTCTATTCTGCAGAAATGAGTATTTAAATATTATCATCCTTTAATAGCGTATAGTTTGAAGTTATTTTCTTCAAATGCACGAACTTAATACACTTCTGGCCATTAGTATTTATTCGTCTCTAACCCCAAGAAAGCACTGAACTTAAAACGAGCAGTCGGTATTGTCAAATGAACATACTCAACCCAAATTAGCTACTGACCGACTGTTTGTCACCTTTAATCCAGACTAGAGCACAATAGGCTTAAAGGGAAAAAGTAAGACTTTACCGTTTAATGTTTCATACTGGGTGTACTAAATCTTTCATTTTCTGTTCGAACCTCCAAAAATATACCTTCGGGTGTGTTTCTATGCAAATGAACCCAACCTTGTTCCATTAAAAGCGCTGGCACACCTCAGCCTGAAATCTACGGTCCACTCTGTTTCATTCTTTCAAAGTGGAACCTTTTCCGTGGGTCGCATAACTAATGTAGCCCAAAGGAAACGGTCGATTTTGCTACCGAATGCCGAAATGTATCTTTTGAAGGTTAACCGCTTGTAAGATTTTTACTCATGCAAACGTAATTAGTGAACGACCCTTAGGGAACGCGGAGTTCAAAAGATGCCCGAGCGCTGAGCCACTCTTGAGGATCCGTCACCATTCCAAATTCGTCATCGTGTGCCATTTGTGCAACGATATCATCAGCTTAACTGCTATTGCTGGAAACCGACCGGTGTACTTCCCGCCGGGCTATCAGCTTCGTTAGTGCCAAGAACATGATACACTCGGGGCGCATCTAGCATGGCATCCAACGCGTTTCCGTGTCAAGGAATTACAAATTGAATTTGTTGAAAATATTTGTACAATGTATTGGGTTGCCTGCCAACGCTGGCTGGGTGCAGAGAACGCTCGTCACTGCAGCTGTTGGATGTATTTCCATCCTGAAACGACACGCAAACGAGAAGTGCCGAGAAGATGCTTTCATCGTACTATTTGTGGCAGAATTTTCATCGCCACGGGCCGGCTACGGGGCTCCAGGCTTCGGGGCTCCGTTGGATTTATTATCAAAAGAACCGGGTCCTGCTCTAGCGTTTCGACGATCATTGAAAGCCTTGTTCGACACTTTTAGGTACTAGGAATAAGGATGGAATATTCAAGTTTGAAATACTTTACTACTTTAAAAAACAAGCACGTCTATCTAAAACTGTTATAGTCACAAACCGGTCGTCGAGTTAAACATTACGTTCCATTTCCGCAGCATATGGTAATTTATGTTGATTTCGAAAAGTGAAAAGGGTTTCGTTCCGTGTTGATGATGCCTAGGGCTGTGCAGTTTGCTATTACCTTTGATGCTAATTGTCCGATTGTCTTTGATGCTGACTTCACCGGAAACCCATTCAATTTCGTACCGCAGTTTAAAGGTACACCACATGCTCATCTACCGTACAGAACACGGTTATTGGAAGTGCACCGAGCAGTCAGGCAAGTGCCCAATGGCAAATAACGATCACTTTACCTCGTTTCGGTGCTTCTCCAAACGTACGGAACGAATGGTGTCTGGTTCGTCAAATATTCATTTTGGCCCTATCATTCATCAATTTCAATACGTTCAACTGGAGCGTTCAAGCACCCATTCTTTCAGCTAAATCGAGCAAAACCGTATTGGAAGATTTAGATTTGACACAAAAGCAACAGCAGCTGCTGCCACAATGGCAGCTGCAGCGAATGAAAGCAGATAGAGTCAGGAAAATGTCAACACGAAATCAGTCTTTAGTGAAAAGTTTAACGATATACGAGTTGACACATCGTTTCGTTCCTCCTGGTTCCCTTAGTGGGACAGTTAGAACACGCCATGAGCAGCAGACAACCAACGGAACGGAAAAGTGTCTCGCTGCGATCAGGGAGCGCAACAAAAGGATATCGCGCCGGAAACGGGATCATGTCGAAATGGTGTGTTTCAATGACTGCACTTCTAGCAACAGCAGTTGAAGCCCACGGTGCTGCTCGTCATGGAAGCGGTGCGGCTGTTGGCTGAAATAAAAGTATCATCTAAAGCGTAACAATGCTTTCAAACCGCATGCAATTTTACGCTCGAATGTGTATGTGTCTGCTTCGGTCCGTCCTGTAAGCGAACGTACGGGCAGTGCTGCTTGCTTCCGGCACCGATCGGAGAAAACAGGGACCAACCGTCGGGGGAAAATGACGGCGATTTGTTCCACAAGAATATCGCTCATGGTTGATGGACTTTTACAGCAGCAAATGAAAAGGGGTCGACTTTATCCTACTTTATCCCCTTGCGCTGCTGATAGATACTAATGGTCTCCCCGTCAGCGAGAAGCCTGCGAGTGGTAGTACAACTTTATTCGTACACACCGCACGTTGCTGCTGCTGCTGAAACCCCTGCTGAGAATTTGCCAAATTACAGTGCAACGATGACGCTGGCAACGGTGGTGTGGAAACTCCTATTGCATTCCATCACTGTTCGTACCGTCAGCAGGATTCGAGTCGAGTCGTTGCGGCTTATTTCGTGTACAAAATCTTGACAACGCATCTAATCTTCCGATGGTCCCCACACGGCATTATACGTTTAATTTATCCACTCGAATGAAATGAATAATTTAAACTTTGAACTGAACTGAGAGGAAGGATTTATAAGACATGCTGCTTGATCATAACTGTAAAGCTTATTATTTTGCAACACAAGCCCCATTAAAGCGCCTGCTCTTCAATGAACGTTTGTACGCACATCTTGACCTCCTTTCATTCACAAACACGCACCACATTAGCCCGGGTGCGTGCTGGCGATGAAAGAAAGAGCTTATCATTCAACCGATCGATGCGTTCGCTTCACCAGATGTGGGATTTATTAATAAAAATAGGAAGGATGTTAGCAAAGCGACACCCGGCCCCAGTTCCAGCGATTGAACACGAACAAACAAACACGAACCGGAAGGAAACAGATTTGTTCCAGCCGCTTCCGCATAACCAAAGCATATCCTTGGCCCACGAAACACCAAGAATGGCTGACGATGGTTTTGGGATGGCGCATTCTAGCGGAGTTGCTGGCGGAGTTGCTAAAGAAGATGTCCTTAAGTGCGTGCGTTGCTACAAACGTTCTGGAAGACGGTGAATGAGCGTTCTTTCTGCACCTCGCCAAGACACGGAGCAACCGACACCATCATTCACGCCATCCATGGCCGTGGCAGGACGGATCGAACTCGGTCGCCACTATCGACGGCCGGCTTCGGTCGGTCGGCGGGCGAGGGAGCCCAGCACCGGCTTACTGGAGCGTTACATAATGCGCCTTTAAGCGAAGAAAGCGAATCAGCGTGATCGGCACGATTTTTTGTTTTTCCCTGTGTTTGGAAAATCGTGCCGTAAACGTAGCACCTTTTTTTCCTGGCATTCTCTCCGCCGTGCGTACTTTAAGGCCCTCTTTGGTGGAGGCGGCTTTCATGTTCATGTGGCACTAGATAAAAAGCGAAGCCAATGTTGGGAAGATGGATGGAAACGCATCATTTCGCCATTGGCATCGACAGGATGGTACCCAGCGCCTATTTTTTGGTAACGTACGGAGAAGCCAGCATCCGGAAAATGAAGTCTCTTTGCACGAGACAGCATATGCACTGTGCGCTCCGAAAACCCTTATGGTACTTATCACGAATGTGCCCCTGGAACTGGAATCGCTGGAATCGGATTACGAATTGGGTTGTGGTTTGTAAACCTAAACCGGCCCTCTAATTGCAGGCGAACTGGCGTTGGGTGATGTTTATCAGCAATCAATGCAATGAGCGCTTTGGAGAGTGAATTCTGGCTGCGATTACACGAGCGAGCTTTGTGAGTGGGATACACTGCACTACGCTCACCGTACGTGGAACTACCAAGACTAAGAAGCGTCGCGAATTTAGCGGACACGCTAACCGTAGTCACCGTCACCGCTGCCGGTTGGTATTTGTTCGAGCCCACCGCCGAGTCCTGTGTGTTGCACTCGAGCACTGAATCCCCTGGTGGACATTCGTCACTAGGGAGCACTGATAAACCGAAAACCAAACGCTTCACTCACACTCTACCTGGGAAGCCCTTCCGAGTGCGTTCGAAAGTGTTAAACTAATTTTGGCGACACTTCGATCCGTACGGCCATCGACCGTATTCGGAGGTCCAATCTGGCGTAGCGGGCTTCTAAAAACGCGGAAGCCACAACAACGAAAGCACCGGGTACTGGCTACGGATGGTGGCACCAGAACACCCACACAGACACACTCGGTAATTTCGGGGGGCGCGAAAGCACGAGAACGCTACCGCCACGATCGACCGTCCTCGCAACACTGACGACGCCTTCGATTCGCCTTCGGTTGTGACGAACGCCGTGGCTGATAAAGATGCAACATCTGACAATTAACATATGATCCCGAACCAGTCTCGCGCCACGCTCGGCCTTCGGTCGCCAACGATGACGCTGCCACGAGTGGCGCTCTTTTGCTTATGAAAAGCGTTTGCTCCGGAAACCGGTCTCAGAGAGAGTTTCCTTCGCGAGGGAGAGCGAGAGCGAGAGGACCAGTCGCTCCCGGCAGTCTTAGTGTCGAGTCGGCGCAAAGTCGGCCCAAAAAGAGTTCGTACAACGGTCAACATGGGCACGGCGTGATTTTCAATGCCAACTTTGAACACACACGCTATGGTAACCGAACGCTCCGAGCGTGCCACGTCTGCTGATGGCTGTAGTAGTAGTAGTCCAGTAAATCGGTTCAAATCGGTTCAGAACCGGGTGAAGAGCGAACATGAAACGATCGTCCCGCAAAAGTTTAAGGATGTAGTACGAGTTTCGTGATGAATGGAAGTACAAATTACTTCGCACGTAAGCAAACGTTTGTGTAAAGCAGAAATCCATCAGCTCGCCCTTACTACTTTCTTTCACCGTTCATTAGGACGGTGTTCCTTAGCTGTTCTGGTATACTAAAACGATTGCGTAATGCCGCAAATTGTGGTATTTCTGAGCGGCACCTGGCGCCTCCATAGAAGCACAATTCTTTTCATGCTACGATGCACCATGCGTCTCCATCGCTATCAAATTTGTTGAATACAACAAAATGTAACGAAAGAAAGACTAAAAATTAAGCTATGAAGAAATACGGTCTCCATAGGAATTGAAACAATGACCAAAAATGTGTTAAGAATTTTAATAGGCGATATGTAGAAGATCGCAAGATCTATCTACCCTGTTGAAACTGGGAATCATATTTCAAAACACCAAACTTTCCCAGCGAAACGGTGGCCCCATTTGCTAGTGCTTGGTACACAAAACCCCATCATGGTTAATCTGTACGGGGTTCATATTTTCTAGCGACCATCAGTCTTTACTGGGGAGCATGTTTCACGCTTATAGGGTGTTGAAGCAACAATTGCTTGATAAATGTCGTACATCAAATGAACTGTGATAAAACGAACAGATCTGTAAGTATGAAAACATTCATAGTCGCTAGTAAACCACTCCTTATGGAAAGATTAATAAAACAAAGTAAAAAAAAATTTAACCGTAGACTGTGCTTGAAATGTACTTAACAAACTAAATTATACACCATCCGCACATTGTAATTGTTTATCATAATAACAAAATTCAACATATTCTCACAATAATCACCCTGTGGCAGTATGTACAGTCGAGAGAAGAAAAAACCTTCCCGCGCACTCGTGGTCGATATCTCATGGGTACCGAACACATGTTCTGGGTAACGTGTTGGTGAAGTTCCTCCGTTACCGGTGCGTGAACCGTTGGAAACATGATTCAGTTAAATATAAACACAACTTCGGACCGGTGCACTGCTGGTCACGGATGGACTGTTTGCTAGATAAATACGGAAGCGAGCGCGTAAAGCCGATCCGATCGGCCATTCCCGGCGGCCGGAACACGTAGAAGCACAGCAAAAATGAGCACTACGATTGAGGGGTCGAGCTTCCTGCACGCCACGACCGGGAAGTGAACATTAACGTTGTGCCAGTGGCCCATATGTATGTCACGGTTTTGGGGGACGCTGGGAGAAAAGCAAAACAATACAGTGCCAAGGGACGGGAAGTTCGTGGAATTAGCCATTCATAAAAACAACATCCACTACCGGTCCGCAATTGGTGTGGCGTGGGCCAATATTAAGTGCGTACAAATTAAGCCATCGAAACACCCGAACACGTACCAACGCAGCGCCGTCCGAAGTGATCACTTGTGGCAGGACGCAACATAAATATTTTATTACACGATGCAGAAGTTTGGCAGATGTAACCAAGGAAGGTTTTTGTCTCGTGAATTCACGCTCTTTTATTATGATTGAACAATTATTATGAGAATACTCATTAGCGCACCTAATGATTGGAAAACTATGTTTAAAAATGCATACACAATCAGGATCAATTCGATGTGGCTTTTTGTACGGCGACAGAAAGCCATTGAGTCTATTGGAACCAAACCGCAATTCGTCAGGGATGCACCATGCCAGAAACGGGATGCGCTCGTTGTAATCGCGGAAGGTAAATATTTACACCAGAGCCACGCTGTCAACAGTCGCGAGAATGTATCTACTCGGAACACGGTCGGTCGCTACGAACCGTGAAGATGTCGAGAGCGAAACTCAAACCCCAAATTGAGTCATCTTGCGCAGTAAGACGGCATAAACCGGGAACGCTTTACTAACGTTGACGACCCTTGAGCAGACGCATTTCTCATTGCCATTTTCGGTCGGTTGGCCGACCTAGAAATATGCCTGGGAATTCGTTGTCGCAAACACGTCTGACATATTGTTAAACAATTTGGCGCTGATGCACGAAATCACTTATTGTCATCTTTAGAATGTAGAAATAGTGTTTATTTGAATAATTAGACTGCGCAACTTATTAAATGAAACTGCACATGCTCAATCAATTTATATTTATTTGAAAATAGTGTCTGCGGTCCTTTCTTTCGAATCGTTTCGAATTCAATTGACGGACACGGTACACGCTTTCTTGGCAAACACAACCACCATCCGAACCGAATCACCAGCTGTTGGCCGTAAATTATTAAATTTCTCACCACCACCATCAAGTCGGTTCTAGAGCGCCACTGCAGGGCACTAGGACTGCAATCACTACACAATACTTTGTGTACACCGCCCGTCGCCAGTTGCGCCAGGAGCAATGGGAAGCGTAAAAAAATGGGTTGTCAACTTGATCGATGAGCGAAACGGATTCATCTCACGCCAGTTGCCGAGGTGTGAGTAGTTCGCCATTTGGGACCACCACCGTATGCCGGCCGTGCGATGTTCAGCATGCCGCAAACACAGTGTCACCCGCAACACTCAGCAAGGACGGGAGCACAGAAATGTGAACATGAATCGTGCACGATGCGATTTCTGTCGAGCCACAAGCACAGCGTGGTTGCATCCCGAACGTGGGGAGTAAAAAAGGAACAAGATCCTTAAAAATGTCACGTTTGCCAAAAGAGCTAAATTAGGTATTTGCCAGTAGTCGGTGGTGTTCGCGGTGCCCGTATTCACCCATTCACTCGCGGCGGAGCGTAAGGATTGCGAGTGAAAAATTGATCCCGTAAGCCATCATCTAACAGCTTACTCGTTCCGTTGCTTTAAGCCTCCGGACGGAATGTGGCCACGTAGTGCAGGCGTGTGAAAAATTTGAAACCACTCTTCTAAAGTGTTCACCAACGCGTGACCAAAATGTCGGAAAATGGAGCACCTCGTACGGCTGGCTGGCGGCTATCGGTGACGACAACCGGGACCCCACCGTTGGGGTTTAAATTTTTGGCATACGCATTAAGGTCAAAACCGGTGACCGAAAAAGTTTTGAGGACATTGAAAGTTTTTGACAATTAAAGTTTTTCTATTTTTCGATACTGCCATTGAGGGTGTGGATTAATTCCGAGCATTGCCAGCGCACAATCACAAGAACCGTTTAGCACGGTATTGTATCTTAATTCCTCAAGATCGCGCGCAAGTGCAATGCAAATGTAGTCTATGAATAATTCAGCAGCAACTTTTGACAGTTCAGTCTTTCGTAGATTCTTATGGCCATTCGCGAGGGGATGCGGATCCGCTTGATGCGGTCGCTCATTAAATATTCACGGTTATGAATGCTAGCGATAAACACACTCACCGGCCATAAATCAAACGTTCAGCGGTCAACCAGGTTTGAGCTCGTGTTAACGAGCTGGCACGGATTTTAGCCACAAGTTTTTGCAGATAAACAACATTTTTTCATTATCACCATTGTGCCATGTATTTAGCATGATCCGCAGGTAAAGAAAAACGAATCATTAACATAAAACTCATTGTAAACTTGTGCCACGCGTCGAAATAAGGCCAGCACTCTTTCAAAATTCATAGAATATTTTATGTCACACCAATTGGGCCTGTAACGTATCCTACCGAAACTTTGGTTCCTAATACGACGTGACAGCTTACGACCGAATTTGAAGCGATACATTGCGTTGGGAAGAACAAAATGTCGCTTGCCTAATCTGCCGTAGCACACTGTTTGTCAACACGAATTGTTTTTTGTCTTAACTGACCGATTGTATGGTTTTCGTGTGAATGTTTCTTTTATTAGTGAGCATCAACAGATTTCGAAATATTAAACGACACCGTGACACAACGCAACCGTGAAACACAAAACCAGTCAAAACTGGCATCCCATTGTGTCACGTTAACAAGGTGACAAGAAAATTTATCACTTTAGCTGTTGGCGTATGCGTACATGTTTTTCGTGGGTTGCACCATTTTCTGTCTCATCTTCGAAACGGAGTATAAATTTAGCAAACTATGCTGAATATGTAGAGCATGAAAACTGTAGTTTTGATTAGCCATCCCATTTTCGAAAAAGATACCATAAATATCCGTGCAAACACCGACAGAATCCCATTCCCAGAATATGTACTTACACTCGTAGTTGCCCTCCTGGTCCTGATCGTCCGCATCCTTCTGTTCGTCCATTCTGTCTGCAAAGCGTAACAAACACGGTAGGTAAGGTAAGCAACCGCGAAGCGAGCTTCGATCGCGATCCGTTTGGCGTTTGATCGTTGCCGAGCGATAACGCATACTGACCACCGCGGCAGCATCGGCACAGCAGACAGTCTCGCAGGCAGGACGACGTCGGGGACGGTGGAGATGCGGCGGCGGCCGCAGCTGCTGCCGCGGCCGCGGCCGCCGAGAACTTGGCATTCCGTTGTTTCGATCGCTGGTAATTTAAATGATGCCACTGCTGATGCTGCGGCTGTTGGTATTGGTGGTAATGGTCTTGTTGCTGCGTGTGCGATCGGACAGCTGACGCCGGCGTCGAGCGCCTCCGACCGCACTGGGAGCCGGTGCCGAGCGTCCGGTACTCGGGCCCACCCTGTTCATCGCACTCCGCGTGAGCACCGGCGGCGGAACTGGCGGAACCCTTGCAGTGCCGGCCACTTGGCTCGAGTGACCCCACGAAGGTGCCGGACGACGAGCTGCCGCTGCTGTCATCCGGCTCGACCGGGATGGCCGTGAATCCGTGCGAAGACCAGCGCATCAGTGCAATGTCCGTTACGGTTGCTGGCAGCTGCGACTGGTGACCGTCGGCACTGACCGTGCTGTTGCTACGATGGCCTCGATTCACGAGCTGCATCGTCGCACAACGCCACACCAATCCCTAAGGACAGACTCTCATCAACACACACACACACACACACAGACACAGACACTCTAGGCGGCGCACCAAACGGCACTGAGTCGCACTGCCATCTCAACGATCCTTGGGACGTTCTGCTTATGGTCGGCTGTTGTTTATTGTTTCGGCACCAACGGACCCACGCATCACTCGCAAGTGCCTAGTGCCTACTCTCCACTCTCGGGCGGTGCGTATCGAACCCGCGATGTCCGTTTGTCGAATGATCTGCGCAAATCGCTGCTCGAGCTACTTCGACGGATGATGGCAGCCGCAAAGGAAAAAAAAATCCTATAACACTACGAAACGTTGTAACCGACACTCAATCCGAACACCGAGGTGACGGTGAAGACGCACTCTGCGCTGTCGAGCTGCTACGGCCGGCTACGGAACGATGGCGACCGACGACGGGGACGGATTGTTGTTATTAGTCAGGGCTGGGAGCGATTTTTATTCGCCCTCGCCCCGATAGCGCTTGGTTTATTATTGGATGGCGTCCAAAAATAAACACTTCGGTGTGCCACGGACCAGACCAGTGTCGTGGCGCCCACCGCGAACTGGAAGAGAGTTCACCATCAATCCTTATCCTTTCGCCGGCCTTAGAAGGAAGTGCACTGAAGTAAATGAAATAAAAACTCCATTGATCATGCGGAAGAACGAGGAATACGAAATGTGCAACCTTATCGCGCTATTCGTGAGCGCGTTAGGAAGCAGTTAATAAACGAAGCATCAAGGGCGATGTGCTTGGCACCGGAAGTTGATTACGTTACCCTTGCCCTGTGTACGATTCCGGCAAATCACTTCCCATGGGATTAAGATCTATATAAAACTGTTGCTTTAAATGACACACAGCAACATTGTAACCACGTAGTAGTAATGGGTTTGGTAAAAACGTCCGCCTGTTCAATCGAAGTTTGCACACGCTTCGGCTGACCCTGACGCTATGAACTCGGCAAAATGCTGGTTTTCGCGCTGCGGTCGATTCCGTTTCAGTTTCCTAAACTTCTACAAATCAATTTATCCACCGACACTGACACTCCGCTCTAAACAACGTGTACCCCTGCCAGCTGCAGGACCGCGCCACTGGCCAAGAACCGGGGCCAATAGCACGCACGGCGAAATTGACACTGAAACAGATTCCTCCACCGTATCGTGCAATGTGCACGAAACGAGCGAGCCAGCTGCCAATGGCTTCCCGCTGATTTCTGGTTGCGCCTATATGGCCAGTCAGGGATACGATATTCGCATTCAAAATTAAAGAGAGAGGGAGAAACACACGCTCCCGATGCAAAAACCGTCAGCCGAGTGGCTATTAGTGGTCGGCCAGAGATGGTGGGTTTCTTTTTTTGTCCATTCCCAAAACCACTCGCAAGAGTTTTCCATACGCCAGCTAGCCAGCCAGCCAGCCAGTCATCCTTACCCCTACCGGCTTACGTGGGTAATTAATGGCTGTGACAGATCTTGCGACTCTGCCAAACAGGCGGCGTCCGTCGACAAATTGTGGTACGGCTTGGACTGGTCCACCGGTCAAGCAATGCCGGCTAGCCAGGCAAACTGAATGGAATGGATGGTTGGTCCGGATGTTTGACAACTTCCATTGCGATTTATTACCCGCAAGCACTGAGGGATCGGAAGTGAAGTGCACCGCAAACCATTTGAGACCCTTGAAGCGATACGTCCACATTTGACAGATAGGGTCCATTTGTCGAACCGACATCTTGATTTGGAGTCGATAATTCAATCGCTCGATCCGGACGTCTCTTGAAAGGCCAAATCCTGACCAACTTTCTCATCGATTCCACTTTACAGCTGGTGGATTGCAGCACAAATGGCACAATGGGACTGTTACATCCTAACGGTATTTATTCAAATTTGTTGTCGCTTCCACAGTACGGTTCTTTTAACGGCAGCATCGATGAACCCCGTGCAACAGAACAGTTGGTTGCGTTCAAGCAAAATGATAGACGTAAATGTTGTAAAAGTAATGGTGTCATATTCAACTCGCTTCCGCCAACAGTAATGCCAAGATGTTAAGTAAGGGTGTAAGCGAGTTTTACTCAAGAGAAGAAAAGTGAAAAAACAGGAAAAAAAACCGAAGGTTTTTCTGGCGTCTGGCGCGGCTTCGTTTGCTGGCACCATCACGCCCAATGGCGTCCGTTGGCCGGCGGACACATGACTGGTGGGTAACATAATCTCCCGTCAGCAAGTGGCGCAAGGTCAAGTGCTGTTTTCTTTAACACTAAGTGCGCGTTCTTCGGATTTTTGCCAGCGTAGTGTACAGATTTCGAACCGAATCCGTGCGGTTTCTATTATTTCACTTACAACGGGCACGAGCACCGAGCGTAGCCGTACGCACACGGTCACGGTCGTCCGAACCATACTCCATGGCTTTCCGGCTGCCCTCGGCCAGGGTCAGAGTCATGGTACCGATATTGGATTAAATCGTCGTGACAGACGGCCCCGCCAGCTAGGTGGCGAAATAGTCACCATCCAAAAACAGCTCCCAGTCACACCGGAGCAACAGCCATGCCCATGGTTTCGTTGCCCTTGAGGGGCGATCGTTTCCCATCTTCACCGTGGCGATCAAGGGAAACGACATTTTTTCCCGTAAATAAACCAAACCAGACACAAATGGCCTGTGGCCTGGCGTTACAGAAAAGCATCATCATCCCCGTCTAATTGGCTTTAGTGGCCGACTAGCGTTTTGTGAAAATGGCGACGAGTTAATTCATAAGATCATTTTAGTAACGTTGGAGAATTGGCCTTTTTGTGTTTGCGGTAGCAACCCGTAACCGGGCACGGAGGGGAACCGATGGAGACACTCTTACCACGCACAGACCCCACCACTAATACGGTTGTGCACCATGTGGTTCTGAGTGGGTGTCTGAACCATGCGCGGATTCAGAAATATAAAGTTCACAAATTTTTCAATACGCTATAAATATATCACACTAACTGCTCCGCACACTGAAACCGCTCTCGTGGACCCTACACCCGCTTCCTTTTCCTCCTCCCGCGGGTAGTTGGGAGTGGACTGTAGTGGGCGGTGCGGCGGCCACCCGAAATGGTGAGCCTATAACGTGCAGTGATTATTGCTCCCATTACACTTTTTTCTTCCTCCTCCGACTTCTATCATCACTTTTCCTACACGGGGCACTGGCCTGCGGGTGGATTACTGGGCCGACACTGTTATTTATCCATTTGTTTGCTTTTTTAGCTCTGTGTGCTTCTCAAGTTCATCGTCGTTATAAGACGCAGTGTGGGGTCTGCTATGAGTGTCGATCGCCGACGATGTCGGTGATCCCACCAGACCCCTGTGGCGGTCAAGTTTTGATACTTCATAATTTATGTCGAATATCTGGTGGCCTCCGGGTGCGTCCGATTAAAATTTTCATCGATGAAATCACGTGGGAACGGGTATTTAATGGTTCGCCGGAAACCCTGGACGTCGCGGAGCGGTGAGGCACACAGCGACTGGCAACCAGTACGCCAGATGCAGAAAATACGTTCCATCTCCTTACGTCTCGCTGGTGGTGTCCAGAACGCGCTCAACGATCGTCCATTGCGTTTACTTCGACCTACCGCACAGATCACCACCAACACACACCGCGAAAGCAGTCACGTGCCCAACGGTGCCGATTGACCGTTTCCGGAGATCTCTCGCCTCGGAACCGGAGGAAACAAACCCGGACAGGGAGGCCGGTCTGGTTCCGCCAAGAGATTCCCAACCGACGATCGACAAATTTAAGGCGCACACTTTTTGCTTCGCAAGTTTGACCACGCGCGAGTCAGCCGTGCGTGGCCGAGGAAAAACAAACACCAAGCACCGACAGCGGCAAAGTCTGAACGCGACCAACTCCCGCTATGTACTGGCTCGGGGAGCGCACAATACGGCTTACCGACTGGGGCGGTGTGAAAAAATAGACCACGCAAGTGGGGACGGCGAAGACGGATCCGCGAAGATCATTCGTCTTCCGCCGTCGACGTGTGCAGCACGCACTGAACATTCGGCCCAACGGTATGCAACGAGCGATTAAGAACTAAATTTACCTAACTCTCGAGTTTTGATTTCTCTCGCTCTCTCGTTCCCGTCACGCTAGTTGTTTCTCGTGCTAGACCCGCGGTCGGTGTGCGCAACCTAAACTAAACTGTTCGGACAAAACATTTGCGACCACACCAACGATCGCCTGTGTTGCAGCAAAGGCTAAGCGTGCCCTAGTTGATCGTGGAAACCCGTGATAACGGCTCAATGCTAGAGAAAAGGATGCCAACACCACCAATGGGGCTGTAATAGTTAAGTCGATAATTTCAAACTAGTTTGGTAGAAATTTGTCCCACTTCTTCTTCTTCTTGTTCATCTTTGGAAACAACCGCTGAGCGGTCTTATCCTGCACCAGAGACAATGTTAATCTCTAGATGCTTTCTGTAACAGTTCGTTTTTACGGGCGGGGTTGTTGGTCCCGCGCCAACCCTCCTGTCACGCCGGTATCGGGAATCGAAACCATGGCCAGCTGCGTGACAACCGATCCAAGGGTTCAAGGGGGGTTTGTCCCACTGTATCCTTTTAAATGGTTTAATTAAAATGAGTTTATTCTAATCCACGTTTCGAAGCGTGCTCTGTAAAACTGGCTGATTGGTGAAAAAAAGATGCTTAATAAGAAGAAAAGGGGTATTTAAAATTCCAATTCTCTAAATAATTTATTCAAATTAATCAATATTCTGTAAAACAGTTTGCCTCAATTGATTATAACACAAACTGGAACTTAATCGCATAACAGAATATTAGACATCGTCGGGTCTTGTATTCCCCGCTATCGTGACAACTTCCGCCGCAGGTTTAGCCGTATTCTCCACTTTATGCATCTTATGGTAGTGTTTCGTCAGTTCCCAGCGTTGGACAAATTTCTTCTCACAGTACTCACACTCGAACGGCCGTTCGCCCGTGTGGTGTTTCCGCACATGGACTTGTAGCTTGTAGTTTCGCTGGTAAACTTTGCTGCAGAACTTGCACGCGAAACTGTCGATGTTCTCGTGCTTCAACTGATGTACCTTCCGGTCGCTGTACGTTTGGAAACCTTTGTCACAATACTTGCACTTGATCGGCCGACTTCCGGAATGCACGAGACAATGGTGCCGCAGATGAGCCTTCGTTTTGAAGCGTTTCGCGCAGGTGTCGCACGAAAACGGTCGCTCGTCGATATGCGTCGCCTGCAAGTGTGCAAGCATATCGATCTTACGGCCAAATTGTTTATCGCAAACCGAGCACTGGAACTGCTTTTCGCGATGCACTAGCTGGTGACAGAGCAGCGTCGATTGGGTGAAGAAGGCTTTCTGGCATACATTGCACTCGTACGAACGCGTTCTTATGTGAGTCGATTTTTCGTGGTTCAGCACGGCGCTTCGACTGTGAAATCGGGCCTCGCATAGTTTGCACGCGTACTTTTTCGCTCGGTACGGGTATTCTTGGTGTTTGAAAAGCGCAGCTTGGCTGAGGAAGCGCTTGTAGCATATGTCACATTCATACGGACGGATGTGTTTAGTGTAGCGTTCTTTTTTATGTACCTTTTCCGAATGCTGCAAAAGATCGTCCTTGCTGGCAAACATCACACCCGGACAAGTGCAACACATCACCTCTGAATGCCCAGAAAGCTTGCTTTCGATTGATGTTTTTGATTGGGCTATCGATTCAAACTCGGCATTTTCGATCGTATTAGTGCCTTCACATGATATGTCTTCATCGATCAAGTATTCTGCTTCTGATAGCACTTCTTCTTTAGTACAACTGCTTCCCAGCTTCTGCTGTTCTTTTACCGTACAACCCATCAGAGGTTCGATTTTAATTTCCTCCGTAAACCGTCGTTGTTCTGTGCCCATTTCGTCAGCAACACTGGTAGTGAAAGACTTCTCCTCGTCTTCTGTTAAGTAGTTTGATCCAATAGGTTCCTCCTCATCCTCTATCTCGTCTTCTTCCGGCGGGTGATCGGAATACTCTAGCACCTCCATTTCTTCACTGGCCTCTGAGGCGAAACTAATGCTGCAATAGACACAAGAAATTATTGCCGTCCCTGCACCAAACGAGTTGGCCAGCTAATTAAGAGCTTACAGTTGTGGGTCTTGCCTGAGCAGCGATCGAAGATGTTTGTCCGACAAAAGAAACTTCGAGCGAAGTTTGTACGATTCTGCTAGCCCATCGGCACACTGCTGGCAAATATAGCGCGGTAAGTCGCCTTCCCGCGAAACCCGGATTCCGGTTAGACATCGGAACATTTTCCCGAGGGGTATCTCCTCAATCGCAGCGTTCAAGGACAGCAAAAAGTCCGGATCCTGCTGCAAGCACCCTCGGCAGACACTCATTGTTCGGGAACAGATAAAAATCTTTAGCAAAATAGCGAAAATACTCAATCAACCATTTCGGTTACAAACTTCGCAGGACGGATTGCTTAGGTAAACATTGCCTTTTGACAGCTCTGATGTTTACCTTAAACAGAGAAATGTCAAAATACGGGTTTGAAAAAGACAACATCATTTTATTTCATTTTGAATTCCGAGTCCGAGGTTTCTTTCTGATATTTTGTTGTTCAAATTTATCCAATGCAAAGTTTAAAAAACGCTAAATTCAATTCAGTCATTATGAAATCGGTTATACGAATAATGAATGCACAGAAAACAGTTTATTATCAACTAAAGTTTTGCAGTTCTAATAGTATAATTCTAAGTTTTTCACTGCTGCCGAACCTTGTTTCGTTTAAAAATTGTTCTCTAAGTGTTGTTGTATCATGACGTCCACCATAATGCAGCAACCAAGTTAACATAACGACATTATTGTCGTATAGAATATTCTTCGATATCAATCGATCGTGGTATCGTTTAAGCACTGCCAAGTTTAGTTGATAGAACTGGTCGTTTTTCAAAGCTTCATTGTAGATCCGTAACTCATCCTTGTTGTGATGTAAGCTTCTTAAAACTTGGATTTGTATGTTTAGAAATGAATCATTTGAAAGGCGTTCCACTTTTTGTCGACACTGTTCTACATACTTTGAGAATTCAGATTTGCCGTGCCATTTTGCCAATGTTACAATATCGATTTCGCTGCCATTGTTTAATGCCACGTTGTTCTGCTGGAGAGGCAAGTTGCATTCAGCAGATGATTCAAATTCATTATATGAGGATCGTGCTGATATCGATAGAGCCGATTTTTGATACTTGTGCATTAGGTCTTTAAAGTCTTCCTTTGTGTAGTGAAGCCGATAAAACTCTTGGATGTTTGGTAAACCCAGTGCACCGTCCTTGGTGTTTAGAATCCTTAGGGCAATATAAGATACCGGATTTCCGTTCGTTAAGCCGACGAAAAAGTTCCACTTTTCGCTCATTGTTTCCTTCGTGTTCCAGATGCCTTTTAGATGCTCCTCCACAGATTCATGTTGTGAGTTTGTGCGACAAATATCGATGAGGGTTTTTAACACTTTGGCCACCATAAGTGTATTTTCTATATCCATCAGGTTAACTGGAGCCATTAGTTTATTCACAATAGCGTAGATGTCGTGGGCTAAAGGTTCCAGCAAAGGTAAAGGTTGAGATTCACAGTCCATTTTCCATCTGCAATTTTTATAAACTATCACTTCGTCCAAATGTTGTTTACCTTTCTATTTTGACAGCTGCTAGGCCGGTTCCGATGTAACGCATGTAACGCAAGTTATTCCGAGCTGAGTTCGCAGCCGACAGGTATCCAGAAACAAAACAAATTTTGTTTACGTGCAGTTTGTATAAAGGTGAGCCAGCTTTTCTGGGGGACCTTAGTATTTTAACTTATTTATAAATCGCATATCAAATTACAATATGGACCAGGAGTTGTGCCGTCTTTGCCTATGCACTGACGGTGTGGAGTACAGTTCAGTTTACGATGAACATGGTGCGGAAACGATCGCTAAAATCATTACTTGTTGCGTAGGAATTAAGGTGAGTAAGTTGTTCAATTCCCGCCTTTCGTCCACAACCACGTTGATCTTCCACGTTGTTCATTGTAGTTTCGCCGCAACGATGGCATTACGCAGGCTATTTGCGATGGCTGTCGAATGGAGATTTTGAATTTCCACAACGTTCGGAAACGATGCATTGCCTCAGATCAGATATTGCGAGACGATCGTCGGAGAAACCGAACAGCCATTGGTTTATCCGTCAAGTTTACTACTAACATAAACGTTAAATTGGACATACAAGATGATGCCGAGCGAGCTTTCGAACTGATTGGAGAACATGAAACCGATACGAACGACGTCGGTATGCCAATTGTAGAAATTATCAATGAACGAGTTGCGGATGGGACGCCTGAAATAAACGTAGAACAAGATGCTGTGCATGAAGCACAAGAAACTAAGACGATCGAGGAACTTGAGTCAATATCAGACTGTGCGAGGTCTCCCACCAGGCGAACCGGAAAAAAATGTAAAGTTCGAAGGACAACGAAGAAATACTTAAGTGTAACCGCAACCGAAAACACCGATGAACCTGGGTTTGTTTGCTGCGGATGTTCGGCAGTTCAGTTCAACAGCCAACAGGAGCTAGATGAACATCGATTCGAAAGCCACAGGAAATATCGCATCTTAGACAACTCCATACGACCTTTCGAGTGCGATATGTGCTTCAAACGGTTTTTGACGGAAAAGCTTCTGGTGCAGCACAAAACACGATCGTACCGAAAACGTCGTTTCGTGTGCAAATCGTGCGGCCTAGCTTACCTTACCAACAACGGATTGAAACGCCACGAGAAGGTGTGCAATGTGGAGGAGAAAAATTTCTCCTGCGAGGTGTGTGGCAAACGTTTTCTGCAAACGGTCACACTGGCGAGTCACCGGAAGCTGCACCAGCAGGAGAAAGCATTCTCGTGCTCCGTATGCGGGAAAACGTTTAGGAAAAAGTTCGAAATAACCATTCATATGGTAACGCACACGGAAGAGCAACCGTATCCGTGTGATCTTTGTCCGGCCAGATTCAAACGCCACCAAGCGTTGAAGAATCATCAGAAGCATCACGTGAACTCTCGGCCGTACAAGTGTGATCTGTGCGAAGAGTCGTTCAATAGTTTTGCTGCCCGAAAGTTCCACCGCCTAACGGTGCACGAAGGATTGGATCCGTTCCGGTGCGATCATTGCGGCGTTAGCTTTGGTCGCAGATTACGGTTAACCCAACATATGAAGCGCGTGCATGGCGTCACTGATTGAAAAGAAATCGTTATGACAAAAATTTAGTATTGATTAATAGTTAATATTAATATGGACCATAAAATGAAGATTAATAAAATGCTGTGAAAAGAGCATCTTGAAAAGGCTGTAAAAAAGAAGAATATTTTGTGGTATTTTGTAAGCATTCAAGCATTGTTTGAAATGTGTTTATAGTTCTGTGGCCATCCGACTCCGGTGACTTAAGAAATAAATTGTCTTCATCTACATTTTAAATGTTCACAATTTGTTCCACGGTAAAAATATTTTAATGACGGGCATAGGTATTTTACCATTCACTCATAATACTGCTTGTTAAAAGATCTAGAGACACAGGTCAGTTCAAATTGCAGATGAAAATCGTGAGTAAAATCTTGACTTAGGGGTTCGAACATGGTTTGCTACGAAGCGTCAACGTTGAAAATAATGAATAATGAATGAAAGGGGAACAAATGCATTATTTCGATTGATACAATCCGTCCGTTTTTCGTATGGGGAGGAATCACGGAGCATCTGGCATCTTGAAGTTGCATCACTTCAGAAGGACGGAACTGCCTGCTCTGGGCGATTTCGCCGATCGGATTCAAGAGGTCACGAGCATAAATATCGTACAGAGGCCGTATGAGGTAATCAATGAAGCAGCTACCGGATTGAGGAGCACCCATTCAGCACCCGGTGGCGAATCTTCCAAGGAAAGCTAGCTCCGGCTCCGACGTGGAGGATAAAACATTGCGAAAATCTGGCTCGTGCTTATATAAATACATAACATCGGGCCCGTCCAAGTCACGTTGTATGCGGTGTGTTTCGGCCGGGGCCATTTACTAGCCGTTAGCCGCCGCCTAGCGGCGACCATAATCCGACACCCACCGCCCGTTCGGCGCAGTCACAGGCATTTCACGCAGTAGCAGCCGGTGCTCTTTCTCGCTAGTTTGCTTAACGGTCACATTGCATCCGTCGTGTTTTCTGCGATGTCCCCCTGTACTTTCTGGCCCATATACCTACGCCACGGTGGAACGGATGGCCACCGAATCGCGTTACACTGTGCTCAGTTCGGTCGGGTACTTCGAATGGTTCGGACGGGAGTTGTTGCAGTCGCCACGTCTGGCGTCTGGTTAGAAGTGTAAGAATTAAGAGCAGTGTAGTGCAAAGGAAGAGTAAGAGATCTACCACATTCAATGACACAGTAACTGTAACTTTTTGTGATTTAATTATTGCACACGACGTTGCAAAAGGTGAGAACCATAACATCTCTAGAAAACCTGAAGCGTAGAATGCTTCAAACGGTTTAAAACATTTTTGGTTCTCTCACTTCAGAACACGTTATGATGTTTAACAGGACGCTCCAGCGTTGCATTTGGTGTAAAATCGCGCGTTTTATGTCATCCGTGAACCATTAGAAGCGTGCCCAAATTCGGTTGTGATATTATGCCACAAAACCTAGTCAAAGTCAATGTTTTAAGTACATAGTGCAGTTTTCACAGTTTCAGGTAATAGAGATGGCAGTAATTATTGTGGTTCTGAAATTATTATCATAAGAAAATCCACCCAGTAATAACGGAAAATCTATAAAACAGTGATTTAAAACGCTCTACACGCGAACACTCCCAGGGACATGTGCGTTGTTGTTGTATTATTATTATAGAGACTTTGAGCGCAGGGCATGTGGCCTGTACAGTTGGCAATTGTTCCTGAATGATTGTGGAAGGTTTCCACCATCGTGAACTGCTCTTCAATCCCTCCATCATCATCGGCCAGTGGCTCATAAATACGGCGAATGGTTGCGCAACACTAGAATCGTGTTGGTTGGGGGAGTGCCTACAACCAAGGTACCATCATCGGGCAGGGCGCCCCGGAACGCCAACAGCGAAGCCACAAAAGTAGTAACGTTTTGTGCGTTGGTGTACGGACGGCAGTTTCAGCTCTTCTCCCATTCAAGTGATTTATTGGAACAAGTCTTTCGTGTAGCGGACTGTTTAAAAACGGTTCACTTTCCTGACAGCCGGTAGCAACTTGAATTTTTACTTGACGAATCGGTGAGCTTCGTCACCGTACGCTTCTCTTTGAACAGCGATAACAGATCGCTCTGCTGCATCGATGAAAGGTGTTTGTGTCTCCGTAGTAGGGTTAAGTAATTGAAGGAAGTTTCTGTGGAGAGTGCAGTGCAACAAGCGGCTCATCGAACCACCACTAACTCAACCACGCCGCGTGGTGTACGCAGCGGGCGAACGTATAGTGACTGACGCGCGATTTAAGCGCTGCTATCCAGTGCAGTTGCAACGACCGCTGCTTCACACATAGAACGATCGTTTTGCAGTATCAGCAGTGAACGCATAGACTCAATCGTGCTTACGGCGTCGCAAATACAAATGCGTATCGTTTGGTGGCGGTGCCACCAACACAACGCCACCCATACTCGACGACTGCAGTTCTAGTCGGTTGCATCAACCTTTATTTGATTTTCCTATGATTCTATCCAGTGCTGAAACGTGTATCGGTATCGTAAAACGCAAGTGTACGAAGATTCGTAGTGTCGTGTCACGAAGAGGAGTGAAGTGGTCTAAACATTTCTAATTTGAAACAGTGTATTGTGCAACAGTGAAAAACAAGGCTATTAATCCGTAATTGAAACCACTGTACGCTCCCGCAATGGGAGCCTCTAGTAATACACACTGGTACGCTGCGATTTTCGCAGGGCTCATAAACTGAACCGTGAGGTTCTACGAATAGTATCGTAAGGTGAGTGTAAATTTGTTCCACATAATGACCTAGACCCGTTTAATAGTCTGGCATAATGAGAATGTTTCATCGTGTTTTACTTCATCCCGGCGTAGTGTGGTCATGGGCATGACGAAGCAAATGTCCGGCGTTGGCCACTATACACACGGGTCGTCCGGCGAACCCACCGAAATGAACACGTTGGCCACTGGCAGTGGAAATGCGGATAAGCAGCATCAGTCATCGTCTAATTCCACGCAGCACCAGCAGCAGCAAAACCGCTTTGTTCAAGGTAACGCAGACGGCAAAGGTCAGCGGTCACAGCATCTTCACCGGTACCGGAGTGTGGGACAGAGAGTTGTTGGTAAGGACAAACACACCGTGCACTGGTTCCGCAAGGGTCTCCGCCTGCACGACAACCCTGCATTGCGTGAAGGGGTCCGCGATGCCAGCAGCTTCCGGTGCGTCTTCGTCATTGATCCCTGGTTTGCCGGAAGCTCAAACGTGGGCATCAACAAGTGGAGGTAAGCCCTTTTTAACAAACATTTTCGATAGAAATTCTGTTGCGAAGATGCCGATAGACTGGCTATCATCGCTGTCACATCAATCAGCTCAGCGCGTAATAGACCTGCTAGTGGTCGCGGCGTTGCCATTTCCAATGCCACCCATTCACTGAGCGTTATGCAATATGCAGTCGGGTTCACGGAATTTTTTTCGCTTAGTCAACATCATCACTATCATAGCCACGTTACAAACACAACGGAACGGTGCCCGGTTTTCGTGCCCATCCGATCACCACATCCCACGCTGTCCGCCTAACGCAGTATTATCCGCCGATGCATCGCTAATTGCTACACCGATGACTTCGACATCAGATTTCCCGATTTCAGCGCCAGCATAATGTAACATTTTGCGACCTTCGGGATAGACGGAACCAGAAAACACAAACACTTTTATTGAAAAAAAAATGGCAACGTAGGCAACATCCCGGTTGGCAGTTGTTGGTATGGAGATACCAGTGGAAATACGAGTGGAGGAAGTTTAATCGCTGCACCTTACTGTAGTTTTTCTCTTTCGATTGGTGTTTGTTTTCCATTCAATAACCATGCCAATGTTATTCACCCGAGAAATCTCCCGAAATCTATATTGATGTTGATCGATTTACATTGAGATTCTGCAGGACTATTAACTAGTCGTTAAAAAAGGGATTTCTTGTCTATATATGTTTTTGCTCATTATTTCGTTACATCCAATATGGCCAGTCAATGCACGCCCTAGCCTTCGTTCTTAAGTTTCATTATAAGATGAAGTAATCGTATAATCAACCCGTTGTGGCCGTTCCTGTTCGACGTTGCATAAATGCGCAACTTGAGTTGTGTAAAACGAGTGGCTGTACAGAGAACTAACGCCCGTTATCAGCTGTTGGTAAAGTCCTCCGTACGCCACACACACACACACATTAAATCGTAGGATTGCACCATTGGGTGTGTTGGTAGCTCGAAATACATATTTTATTGTGCAAAGTGTCACGGTTAAGTGACGCGTTTTGCTAACGTATTGTAGTCGTGTGCGGTCACTTCCTGTGCCGAACTGAACTGTAAGTTAATTTACGTTTTAGTTTCAATTTAGGATTTTTTTTCTTTTGTTTGAGGACTCGTCGAGATATTTTTCACCATTTGGCTACATTATTCAGATCGAAAAATTTTCCCATCTGAATATGCAGTTCGGAAAAACTGACGATATTGTCCGGACAGTCGATTAATAGTGACAACTGTGGCGGTACGGTGCTTCCGTGCCGTTCTGATTGTAATCACGTGGCAGACAATGTGAGCACACAGGCACCCGTAGCACGAGGTTACGTATTCAGCACCCTTCCGCAACGTGCCACCCCGGGCTAGCCGTGAGCTCGGCTAGCATAGCGTTTGCTTCCCACCCACGGCACGGCTAGTCTGCGTGCGTCAGTGCCGCCATCTACCCCTCTATGATGCGGATCAGCCGTACAGCTTCCTCTGATTTGGTGCCGGCTCTGGTACGCAGCGAAACCATACTGAACCGCCATTAAAGTGGGACAAAAGTGCTTGGCCAACTAGTGCATAATGGGCTGCATCAGTTCAGCCGCGATTGGAGTTTTCTTCAAAAACTTCCGGTGCTCATACTGCTTAAAGAATCAGGTTACGTAAAGGTTTTTGACGCAAAACATGTCGGAGGTTCGTGAACTAGCTTTAAACGCTTCATGCTGTGTGAACAATCTGCAGTCTAAATTATGAATTCGATAGTTGTTATCTAAATAAAAATTAGGATGATTCGCTGTAATCCCTGATTGCTAGCACCGTAACACGATGTCTATGAAATAGAAACTGGTTGATCTCCGTATATAATCGTTATTGCAACTTGTTGACAAATTAATCGCATTAAGGTATACGATACGTTCAATTGCCAATGTCGCGTAGGACCACTGAACCCGCTAGGGCAGGACTCGAGGGCAACGTGTTGGAATGTTGTTAATAAACAGCGATGGCCTTCATGCGTATGCACGATAGGTGAATTTCGCTTCGCAGGTTACCTGATACCTAATTTTACCAACCGAAACCTCATTCTCCTCCGTATCACAGGTTCTTGCTGCAGTGTTTGGACGATTTGGATCGCAACCTTCGCAAGCTCAATTCGCGCCTCTTCGTCATACGTGGCCAGCCGGCGGACGCACTGCCGAAGCTGTTCAAGGAATGGGGCACAACGTGCTTGACGTTCGAGGAGGACCCCGAACCGTTTGGTCGGGTCCGCGATCACAATATATCCGCGATGTGCAAGGAGCTCGGAATCGAGGTGATCTCGGCTGCATCACACACACTGTACAATCTGGAAAGGTGGGTCTCAACCGAACCGTGCTCCAGGAGTGCAATTTTGTTGATTGCGTTAACATTGTTTTTCCTTTGCTCCTTAGAATCATCGAAAAGAATGGTGGTAAAGCGCCACTCACGTACCATCAGTTTCAGGCCATTATCGCGTCGATGGACGCACCGCCACAACCGGAAACGATGATCACACTGGACGCCATCGGTTCGGCCGGTACGCCCCTGTACGATGACCATGACGACAAGTACGGGGTGCCGACGCTCGAGGAGCTTGGCTTCGAAACGGAGGCGCTACGGCCACCGGTGTGGATCGGCGGCGAAACGGAAGCCCTGGCACGGCTCGAACGCCACCTCGAGCGGAAAGCGTGGGTCGCCTCGTTTGGGCGGCCAAAGATGACACCCCAATCGCTGCTGGCTAGCCAAACGGGCCTGTCACCGTACCTGCGCTTCGGGTGTCTCAGCACCCGGCTGTTCTACTATCAGCTGACCGATCTGTACAAGAAGATCAAGAAAGCTTGCCCGCCGCTCTCGCTGCACGGTCAGCTGCTGTGGCGCGAGTTTTTCTATTGCGCTGCCACCAAGAACCCCACCTTCGACAAAATGGCCGGAAATCCGATCTGCGTGCAGATACCGTGGGATCGTAACTCGGAAGCGCTGGCCAAGTGGGCCAGCGGGCAGACAGGGTTCCCGTGGATCGATGCGATCATGACGCAGCTACGCGAGGAAGGCTGGATCCACCACCTGGCGCGCCATGCCGTCGCCTGTTTCTTGACGCGGGGCGACCTGTGGATCTCGTGGGAGGAGGGAATGAAGGTGTTTGAGGAGCTGCTGCTCGATGCCGACTGGTCCGTCAATGCCGGGATGTGGATGTGGCTGTCGTGTTCGTCCTTTTTCCAGCAGTTCTTCCACTGCTACTGTCCGGTGAAGTTTGGGCGGAAGGCGGACCCAAATGGAGACTACATTCGTCGGTATCTTCCGGTGCTCAAGGTAGTGGAACGTCTGTGCAGCGCACGGCAAATAGTTACATCTAATCGAATCGCTCTATTCCGCAGAACTTCCCTACTCGCTTCATCCACGAACCGTGGAACGCACCGGAGAATGTGCAGCGGGCGGCCAAGTGTCTCATCGGCAAGGACTACCCGCTGCCAATGGTGAACCACGCGATCGCCAGTCGGGCCAACATGGAGCGCATTAAGCAGGTTTATCAACACCTGGCCAAGTACCGTAGCCCCGGTGCGTGTTACGAGGGCGAGGGCGTAGACAAGGGTGGCTCGGCGATTGCCGGCGTGATGACTGCGGCCAAGATGCAGCACATGAATGCGAGCAGCATGAACGATAGTCCCAGTCCGACCACCATACTGACGAGTGTCAACAGCTCGGGAAACTACATGTGCCGCAGCAATCCGTCCGCACAAAGTGACCCCCATGCGAGGGTGCTGAACTATCATCCGTCGGCAATCGGCGGCGGTCGCCTGCGAACGGATGGTCGCACGTGTTCTGCAGGAGGGGCTAGGGGTGGGTCTGGCCGAGAAGATGTAACGGACACCGGTGAAGCCGATGGCATAGAAAGCAAGGGTCGTTCACTGACGATACAAGAATCCGGCACACAACATCAACATCAGCAGCAGCAACAGCAGCAACAACAAGCGCCGCGTCAGTCACTACACGATGCCAGATCCGCGGATCCGGACCAGGAATCGTACGCTAATCTTGCCGAGTCCAATTACGCCGTGCTCAAATCAGACGCGCTCGGTACGATGATCAGAGAGGCCAACCTGGGTGGTGGTCGCTTCTCTAACCTGCAAGACCAGCTGAGTAATAGCCTAATGTCGCTCGAGTGTGACGTTATGGCCACGAAGCTCGAGCCGAACAATTACGAGTACGAGCGCAATCAGAACATGTACAACAGCCAGTTCAAGGTGGAGTACAGTGACAACTTCAACTCCGGGTACGGCCTGCGTAATGCCGTGTTTTACGGCCGCAAGCGAGAGGACGAACAGGAAAACGAGGCTCACGACGATGAAGGTACCGGCGGTCATGACGAGAACGACGAGGATCGGCCGTCGACGATTGCTCTGTCTGAACCACAGACCTCCGTACGCTCCCAAGCCCAGTTTGGGTCCGAAGAATCCAAAGTCAAGCAAGAAACTTCCTTACAGTCGGCGCTGTTTCGCGAACCAAAGCATCTTAAGGAGGCGCAGCGTCGGCGGGCAGAGCAGCAGAAACAGCCACAGGAACGTAAAACACACCAAGTGTCAGAGTGTACCGAGAAGGGACCATGTCCTGTAAAGCCTTCGCCACATTCCATGCACACCGATTCTAATTACGACACAGACAGCCATCCAATGATGACCGAGTTCCCGCAACAGCATCAGCAAAGAACGTCACTGCTCCAGAACGACCAGCCAATGCAGCAATCGCCAGGTGTGCAGGATAAGGACGAGAAGTTGTACTGTGCCGACTAGAGATGTTCCAGAGGCTATTCCGGAGTGAAGTTCACGCCGGTGTATTTATGGCGAATGAAGATGTCGCACCGAGTGTAGTTGAAGCGGTAAAACTTTCAGAGTTTTTAAATGAATTTCACATAAAATGTATTCTTGTTGTAAAACAATTCACCAAATAAATTTCAGTAGTATTCATTAGTCAGAGCTCGGGGGGTTATGGTTTGATTTATGATGATGATATCAATTATGGCAGATCGAGAGATGAGTCGGAGACAATCAAACTTCGGTACGACTAGGCTAGATTTAAGACGACAACGAAGCCTTTGGATGGACACACAATTCTTGATAGGTGAAGGCAGTTCCTTCTACTGCTCGAGTATCAGCATCCATCAAAATGCTTATTCTGTATGTAAACGGTGTAAATAATGTACGATCAGTTCTTCGTCCTGGAAGAGTGATGAAAGCAGGGTTCTGAATTACACTTTTCCCACCAAAGATACGAGAAAAAGCGCAGAGTAATCAAATAAGATTGGGAAATTGTCCTACAATGTGGAAAACATTACTTAATTGTCGAGTATGTTATATTTATACTGTTGTTCGATTGTACATGGAATAGATATAAATAAAGTCATTGTACATGGAACTTTACTGCAGCTCTATTGCAGTACTCTGATCAGTTTGCTTTGTAGTCAAAAATCCACCACCTTCTGCCGACTCACGACTGACATGTTCCGAGGCTCCACGAGCCGCGTGGGCTACGAGGATTGGGCTTCCTACGGCATGCATCAAGCATGAGTGATCCTCTCGATCACTGAAGAGCATTTGCCTGGGTCCAGCCCGACGATCAAGGTCACACCGTCGAAGGTCAGGCGAATTTCGATGTGTTTTCCCCACTCTACCGTACCTACTGAAGCAGTGGTCGGCTTAGCAAACACTTAACCGGGAAGAAGTTAAGCTTGATGGGTCAATAAATTATTCATTCGAACTCAAGCATTCCACCGAAATATCTAACATGAAGCGGGGTCTTCGTCAGCCGGAGTCGGAGAGGGCGAAACGTCACGAAACTCTATGACCCTTCGGTAAAACTTTTGCGTCAGCGCAGTAGATTGTTAGCCAAGCATGGTTTCTAAGCAAAGCTGGATGCTTTGGAAGTGTTCGAAATCGGTTAATAACCCGGCGCTCCGAATATTTGCTGCCAAAAGTGGTTGATGGTTCCGTGGTGTAACCAGCATGGCACCAGTGAAACAGCTCCAATTTTAGTGACGACCTTGTTGAACGGTCAAATGCAAACCGGAGCCTCCGTGTCCGTATCAATGTCAAGAACGATGGATTTTCTACCGTTCTCGGCAGGATGATAAATCACTTTTGTCGCAGCGTTTGTAACGTCGAGAACAGAGAAACTCGTTCTTAATGAGCTAGTTAGTTCCGCAATCCGCGGTCATCGTTCGGAGTTCAAGCTAACTTCGCCATCGCGCGGCCCCGGGTACGCGAATGCATGTGCATCGCATCTTTACACCTATTTGCTGCCAACATTTGAACCCGTCTCGCCAATCTAAGTGTCCTTGTAACAGGATGTGTTACCGAACGGAAAGGCTTTGCGCTAAACGGAACGTGCTATCCTTTAGGTCATACACGCGACAAGCGATCAAGATTACCTTCAAGTGCATGCGGCGCGGACCAACTGTACTTACATTTCCGCAAATGTTTTCACATCGTTATAGAGCGCTAATTGCCGTTACGGAATGAGGCTACTGTCCGCCCGAACGTGCAGGAAGCAACTGCTAGACGTCGGTTTCCCGCCAAACCTAGGATAGCGGAATGCCTATCAGCGATCGGTTTGCCTCGAGAGCAAACGTTTGGCGAAGCTCGGGGCAGAGAAGTAGACAGTAGTAGTGGTAGTAGTGGCCGTAGTACAGTAAGGTACAAGTTCAATGTCCAGCAGCCAATGGGTCAGTTTGTTCAATGGCTTGTAAATTCCGGTCTATTTGAATCTCGCTGAACGAATACAAGGTGTACCGGATGGGTTCTCCCCTCCACTTCAACCGGTGCCGGTGCTGACCAGTTTGGTAGCCGCGATCGTTACAGACACGCAGGGTGATCCACTCACCTCCGGTAGCACTTTGCCGCCCGAGATGACAACAACCGTGCGGGAGGGAGAAGGCCAAAACCTCTCAGAGCGGCTTACGGACCGGTCTGTTCCGTCCGGCACCGTCGAGCATGGTACCCTTTCGGTTCGTTTGTCGCATCTTGCGTGTGGTGCGCAAGCCACGGAGGCACGAAGTCAAATGTTGCTGTCTGCCAGCATGTAGTGGTAGCCACACGAAATGCGAAACCGTACATACTTTGAACACTGGCGGAGTGGCACAAGTGGCGGAGCAAAAACAACAATGTTGATGCCGTCCAGTCTGCCCAAGGAGCAGCTTCCGCCCGCTTTGGTGGTGGTAGTAGCCGTTTGTTTCGCGATACTTTTTCCCACCCCCGGGGCCACGGCGTTCTGACGAATCGGCTCCTATTTCAGAATCGACCACGTTCTGATATAAGACCGGCGCGCTCGTTGTTTCTGCGTTCCAGTTCGTGTCGTACGTTCGGTGTGCTCCATTGCCCTTCCCGCCGTTGCTCGGTCCGTGATTCCGTGGCTAAAGGATTAGTGTCGCCGCAGCTCTTCTGTGCGTTCCTGTGTTTGCGTGCTAGACGACCGCGGTTCCCCAGAAGCTTTCGTCATGAAAGCCCAAATTGCAGCGCTACTCATCGTGGCTGTCACCGTCGGCCAGGCTGCCAAGTTCCGTAGGTATCGAGTGGACAGGCACAGTAAAATGCAAACGCGTCGAATGCGTCAGCAACCGAGCAGAACGTTTCGTTCTCTAATATTTATGCCCAAAACGAACCGCGGCTCATGTGCAGCAGCAGAGTGTGTCTGTTGATGAAGCTAATTTGGAGCTCAATATTTGATCTCGTGGTGACGTACGCGTGCGCAATGTGTCCTCTCCCGATTTAGCGCCCACGGGGCGACCGGTGTTCGATGAGTAAGCGAATAATTTGCGTTTATTGTTTACATTTATTGCTACTTGAAGTTGAGATATTTGGCACCTGGAATTCGGCGCACCGGTTGTGTGTTTTTCTCATTTTCACGTTATTCGGCGTGCCGATCCGACGAGTATTGCGAGTGTGCCGGTAACCGACGAGTACTTCACAGCCGTCGAACGGGGTGTTCTATAAACTAATTTTCCTTTCGTTTGGATAAACAATGTTCAAACGTTTGTTGCGGCAAATGATGAAGGCACCGCTACTGCATTATTCGTTTATTATCCTTTTCTGAACATCTTTGTGAAGTTATAGTAATTTATTTCAACGGTATAGAGTTGTATTGGCTTATTTTTTTACATTCAACTGAATGCTTCCGCCAGGAGCCAGGAGCTGCCAGGTTTTGAACTTCCGTCGTTTGCATTGAGACATAAACGACTGAACTACACATTATTTTTTTTTTTGAGAAACTACGATTTAATGTAAGTGATCGATGGTAAATTAGATTACGTGGAAAACGTAAAAAAAATAATAATCAACCATGGTTAGCATAAAATTCTAAACGGCCACCATTTAAGTATTCAAACATTTACTCTGCGGTGGTTACATTTAGAGAAATGATGATCAGTAAAAAACATTCGGCTATAGTGAAGAGTAACAGTCTCATAGTGTCCAGCAGATCATTAGCCATTGCGTGTGGGAAACGAGATAATCTCTCTTTCTAAGCAACACCTACAGACCGACAGGATCCGTACACGCGCCACAGCCTTCAGGGCGGTGTTCTCGGGCAATTTGAATAATACAGTGCCCATTAGCGCTAACCGGTCATTGTTTTTCTGTTCCCCAACGATCATAACCTAACGTTCGAACTGGTACGTTCCCAGTACCATCACCTCCTCCGCAGCGGCTCAACATTAGGCTCGTTAGCGACGGTGACCGCTGGGGTATAAGATGCATGATTTAAATGCACCCGCCGATTGGACGGATACAGGAACAGTGTCATTAGTTGGAGTTTTTTTTCTCGCGTTTTTTTATTGCTGCATAAGCTCTACAGGTTTATTTCGTTGTTTGTGCTCAGCACTGAACAACTTTTATTGGGGCACTATCAACTATTAATGGCACCGTGCCGAGTCGCGCCGTCAACATTTAACACTTTAAATAATAATAATTTCAAATGTCCCGCTGCAGCCGATTCCTTTTCGCGCTGCAATCAAGAGGATGGCAAATGTCTGCTCGCTGCCATCACGGCCACGTTCCGGGGCTTTTACAAGGGACTGCCAGAGATCGGGCTTGTCCCGCTCGATCCGCTGCGCATCGACAAAATGGACATCGTTCAGGGCGACGGACCGATCAATATCGAGCTCAACTTCCGGAAAGTGGATCTTGTCGGATTCCGGGAGGCGCAGATCAAAAAAGCAAGGTAAGGGTGAAAACCATCGGCATTAAGGGATAGTATATTTCATTTGCCAAATGGTACCTTGCTTACAGTGGATTTACTGCCAATCCAACAAAGATGGAGCTGAATCTGCTTGTTCCGGTTGCTTCGCTAATCGGCGGCTACAAGATCAATGGCAAAGTGTTGATCCTTCCAATCCAAGGGCAAGGATCCAGCAACATGACGATGGGTAAGTTAAAACCATGGTGTTATGCTAACCAAGAGAAAGCTAGGTAGAGGGATAGAGAACTATAGACCAAGGCACACGCAAAGTTGTAAAAAGACGCATTTTACTAATTCACAAATTCGGTGTTCTCCGCAGTTAACTGTGACATTACCCTGAAATGGGTCGGCAAGCTAGTCGACAAGAATGGAAAACAATTCTTCCAGGTCGAGAAATCCAAGGCCAATTTTGACACGTCGCGGTTCTACATGGACTTCACGAACTTGTTCAACGGCGATAAGGCACTAGGCGACAACATGAACGTGTTCCTGAATGAAAACTGGCAGGACATCCTGAAGGAACTGAAGCCCGCCATCGCTGCCGCCTTCACCAAGATATTCGAAGCCGTCGTCTCGAACGTCTTCAACAAGGTGCCGTACAGCGAACTGTATCTCGCATAAAGCCACAGATGTGCCGTTGCCGAGTATTGTTTATTTTAATAAAACCAAACTGTTACAAATGTCGTTTTACGTCACATGTTTTCTCATCCCTAATGTTGATAAAAGTTACTCACTCTTCGCACCACCGAAATAACAAAATCATCCGGCAAAACCACACATTGTGACAAATTTTGAAGCATTCTTTCAATGGGTAATAACAGCCATCCTAAGAATATCTTTGTTGAAAGTCTGTGTGTGATTATGCCTCACTGCTGCTTTATTTCTCAAATACCCTGAAAGCATTAAACGCAAGATCAACCTTAAGCTTGCGTCTGGCGCACCTTTTATTGTTCGCTGGCTACGAGGTAAACGGTCGGAAATCGTCGATTTTTTATTTCGTCTTGGCACAAATGCAGGAAAAAATGCTAATAAAGGCTAATGACGCAAAGCAATGCCACAACTGTAATAAATTAACAAAGATAAGCCGCCTAATTGCTTCCTTTGGGGCTAGAGAGCAAATCTACCCGGCCATTGGGAAGCCTTGTGCGAAATAGCTTTTTACAAATTGCTGTGCTTTTGCTTACACATTTACAGATGTTGTTGTTTCATTTCAAATTCTGCTGATGGGTACGATTATTTGCGTCAAATGAAAGATGAATATTATTTTTTTGGCGGTTTTTTATCCATTCATTCGTTTTTTCTCTTACAATCAAATATTAATATATTCCACTTTGTATTTACGCTTCCACCAAGGTGTAAAATAACAAACTGTTAAATTAATTGCTTCTCTTTGCTTTGAACGCTATCCACGCGCAAGTTATTTCAAACAGCAGAAAATTCGCTACAAACTGCACACAGTACAACATGTGTGTGTTATTAAATGAAACTGAATGTTGATATATTTCTTTTAATGTTTCTAATGGCCGTGATAGTTTGTAAACATTAGGGACGAAATTAAGCTAGATTATTAAGCTCCTTTTTTCATTCCCTATCGCCGGGATCAATGGGGTTCGTAGAGAGGATATTCAGCAGAACCTGCTTCCAGAGAAGCAAACGATCATCACCAGACTCTTAACTGTAGGTTTTTTCAGAACGTGGCCGACATCCTATGATCGTGCCGCGGGCAAGCCGCATGACGTGTAAGTCACGCGCTCCGGCATGGGCGGTTTATTGCCTACCGCTGGAAGGGTTTTGCTTTTCCCTTACTACCGGCTTCTTCTCCCCGATAATCACTGTTATCCGAACGATGGGGGGAATCGGTTACGGATCAACCATTTAGTATCCATCACCGCCTCGCCTCGAACGTGTGCTTCTGGCCTTTTCCGACTGATCCAGTTCGATCACGTAGGCTATTTCCCATCTTGCCCGGGCAATGGAGAAGGAAAAACACACTACGCGCTCTGACTAAGCAACAGGTTGTGGACATCCAAGCATATTGTTATACAATTGTATAAACGCAAAGGTTGAGAAACATTAAAATTGGTTTGAATTTCGAAGGATGGCTTTTTTGAAGAACTTTGGAACTGTGTCATATTTGTTTTTTTTTGTTATTTTGCAATAATTTCTTCGTACACGGCGGTATTAGATTATTCCACTGACGGCGTAAACGTCCGCTAAAGCGGGTACAGGTCTACAGTATCAAATCCTTAAACCTCTATTCTTGCCAACAACTGCCCAATCATGCCTGCTTCGGGGTTAAATGTGCATCTATCGAGGTATTAGATTACCACCGAGTTCAACACTTATACGGGAGGTTGTAAAGGGGGTTTTGCGAATTTTTTTTTTATCATCTCTACAGAGATCGCCGTGATCCCCACAGAGAATGCTGAGAAAGGAGAGGGCGAAATGGTCGTCTGTGGCGCGTCACAAGCAGTAAAGATCACCGCAACCTGTTCCGCCGGCTATGACGTAGGAAGGTGGCTGCTGTTAATGGCAGTGTAAGAACCATTCCCTGGACTGAATGTGAAACGGTGACCCACCCCTACTGGCAAACCATATATAAGACTCCCGATTAGCAAGTTCTAGGTTCATTCTGCCTTTCGCACAGTTAGCGCTCACTGAAACCTATATTCAGTGCTTCTTCTACAGTTTGTGATATCGGCCAGTAACGTGCTCCTTTCCTATCTTGTTTAGTTCCGGATTTGATCGCAATAGTTCTATTTGCTTCCAAAATGAGTGCTGTGTTTCTAAGCGTTACTTTAATTGCCCTCGTTTCACTGGGAAACGCAGTAAAATTGCGTACGTATTCATCACAGTTGCTTTTAAAGAAATCATTTTGCAGTGCAGTAGTTAGAAAAAGTTTTTTAAACAAAAATTTATAGACTACGGCTGGTCAAGTTATTACACTCGTGTGAATGTTTGATAGTAGAGCATCCGTTCCAAATATCCGAATGAAAGTAAAAACCCTTTTCTTTTCCATCAGACGAACTCGGTCACAAAAATTTGCCAAATTGTAATCATAGAACCGTTAGCTGAAGTGAGCTTCAAAATAGAAACTCAACGTGGTTAGCAATAGTAAACTTAAAAAAAAATCTGCCAGGCCAATGACCGCTCTCGACCAATTATTAGGTTTATCACCTGCCCGTCAATCCACGCCTGAAAACGATAGTGGTTGTAATGCGGATGCTGATCTTGACCTTCTTTACGAAACCGGATTGGGGGATCCTCTTCCGGAACGCGAACTTGTGCTTGAGACGAAAAGTGTGTCAACGATAAAATTAACACCATAACCGAACAGTTCTTTTTCCATCGTCTTCACTTGTGCTTGCTCAGCCACTAAAGGCAGAAACAATGATTCTTTGAGAAAAAACCCAAACTACTCAGTATTAATATTTTAATCATTTACCTTTAAAGCTACTGCATTCACGAGATGCAATCCGGCTGATGAGCAGTGCATAATACAAGCCATAAGCAACACGTTCCAAAAGTATACAGCAGGGCTACCACAGTTGGGACTAGCTTCTCTGGATCCGCTGCGCATCGACGAAATGGACATAGTGCAGGGTGAAGGTCCTGTAAATATTGTGCTTAACTTCAAAAATGTTGATATCGTCGGATTTAAGGATGTTATCGTCAAAAAGGCTAAGTATGAAGCACCAGCTGGATAGAAGAATACTATCGATAGTTTAATGATACATTTTATTGCAGAGGGTTTACAGCAAATCCGAACATAATGGAGATCAGTTTAGAAGTGCCTCTAGCATCACTCGTAGGCGACTATAAAATAAAGGGCAAAGTGCTCATACTACCCATCCAGGGCGAAGGCGTTAGCAACTTGACCATGGGTAAATTTGCAGACCTGTGAATTCGGAAAATGGTTGAAAAACTAGGTTAACCGTTGTCGACTTTCTTTTCGTTGCTAGCAAATTGCAACTTTGTCATGAAGTGGAATGGAGGCCTCCAGAAACGATCCGATGGAAAAGAGTACTATCAAATGAACAAAATCAAGGCCACGCTTGATACTACACGCTTCTACACAGAACTCACGAATTTGTTCAACGGAGATAAGGCACTAGGCGACAATATGAACATGTTCCTGAATGAAAACTGGCAGGACATCCTGAAGGAACTGAAGCCCTCCATCATTGCCTCCTTTGCCAAAGTATTCCGAGCGATTATAACCAATGTTTTTGAAAATGTTCCTTACAATGAACTCTTTTTACCATGAATAAGTGAAACGTACTTACAGAGAACTAATCTTTTATAAACCAAAAAACTGTTAACTGTTTGTTGTTTGGTGGCACTAATCGTTCTAAAGCGTGTACATCCTGGGTAAGGCAGATTGAAACTAAATTTGGGACAAAATATTCCCATCTGCATGAACGACTGAGTGCCATGGTAACGTATTAATTAGATTGCAAATAAACTCTCGAAATAAGTAGGCAACATGTGTGTTTTTTGGGAAATTGTGAAACGAAATGAGAATAAAGGGTAAAAACGGAAAATGTATGAGAGTCACCCTGTAGCTACCCAACTAGCCGCCGATCGCCGCTCTCGTTAGTGAGCCGCCGCAGTGGGTCTGTCAAACGGGCCTGTCAGTTGGCGAGGTCTTTTGACAGCTCCCGATTTGCAGTGAACGGGTTGCTGTTGGTGCCGCTGTTGTTCTGCAATGCAACGTTTTGGGAAGCTATGAAGTGCAAGCAAAATCGTACATTAATGCGAATTTCTTTGGTCATTTTCATAGTTTCGCGCTTTGTATGCGCGTCGTCAACGCAAGAAAGCAACGAGGACGAAACCCTCATTGAAGGTAGGCAGCAGTTGTTGGAGCAATTCGAGCGACTCGCGAATGCGGCACGTCGTAGGTGCCCGAGAAGCAAACCGCAGCGACCGGCCGAAAACGGACCGAAATACCAAGAAATCTGACTGACGATGCCGTTTAACTTCTTGCAGACTTTTTCGTGTGCCGTACCTGTGGAAGTGATATTAGTGTAGCTAACCTGCTTTTCGACAAGTACAGCCCACTAGCCCTTAGCGCCACCAACCACACGCTAACGGAGGGCAGATCCGTTCTGATCCAAGAAGTCCAGAACTCACGCGGCTTTCGCTACACAATCTTTCTCGTCAAGCAAGCTTCCTGCCAAAAAATAACAGCGGTACGTTGCGCTTCGCTTACGTGTACCGTCCGGCACATCCGGTAATCAATCAGAGGTAGTTTTAATAGTATTTGTTAATCTCTCCCCATTCAGCAACGCTGGATTCTTAAATCAAGCTGGTTTCCCGGATATGCGTGGAAGTTTTGCATGTGCCCCAAGTGTCGGATGCTAGTCGGGTTTATGTTCGAACCAATCGACAGTGCCACCATTGAACAAAATTTCCCATCCGACGAAGGCTTTTACGTTCTCATCTATCACAGCATCATCACAGAAGGATGTGAGTTCTAATTGCACGATGCTTGCACAATGTTTGCACTGTAATTGATGTTTATTTATCTTTCTCCATTTGCTTAGACGTCAATTCTTTGCTTATGAAAGAAAAAGTATTACGGGAAAACTAAAAACGCCTACATTACTGCCCGCTAGCCTGAGCAACCATGGTGGATCCGAAACGGCACATCAATAAACTTTCCGCCGAGGAGCAAGCCTTCCTCGATGAGTGTGAGAATGAGTTTACGAACCGATTTACAGACCTAGATGAGACGTTCATGGATTACTGTAAGCGACCAACCGAACCTCCGCCAGTAGTTACTGAATGGAACAATCGTCGAGGCGGAGGCGGCCATTGGCGTCGCGGAGGCGGACGCGACCATAGAGGCGATCGGACGTTCAACGACAGGGGAAGAGGAAGATATGACTCTTATTCGCGCTATACAGATACGAGAGAAGGGTATCAAAGACATAGGTCGAAGCCCTACGATTATCCTTCGAACCATAGTCCTAACAATCGGTACGGTCGAGATTGCACTAAGACATCGTCTTCGAATTACAGATCCCATGACCGGACTGATGATCGCGGTAGCAACCGTTGATATTATCTATCAACTCGTTGCTCGTAATAGCGCCATTGATTTCCAAGGCAGCGGCGCGCGTGATCGGCGGAACGTATTCGTCTCATGTGTTCGTCCTTTTCAGCAGATTCTTTACAAAATGTAAATAAATATTTGTAAATAAACGCTGAACAAACAACAAACTGAGTTTTAAGTTACGATCTGTACCATGTTGATTATGTTTTTTTTATCATAGAGGAACGGACTGGATAAGTAAGCTCTTAACGCTCACTTCTACTGCACTAACCTTGGAGTGTGTATTCTTACTAAATACATTTCGAGCACCTATAATTCCTACCTAAGACTTAACTCGTCATGCTTTATCTCGTAGATTTAAATTACTAACTCGGCGTTGGCCTGATCGAGATCTAAGCGGTGTTAATTGCGAAGACGTTCGGTATTGCTTCTTGTTAAGCCCAGCCAAATCGTTACCAAGTCTTCGCGCGCAGAAATTCACTTGCCCCGGCGGCAATCGTGCGTTCTCACAGCTCACGATCACGCGTGTCCCACACATCGCACGGCGAGTGCCGTGCACAAATGCAAATGTGTGAGGGACACGGTTAAACAGAGGGCAATCACATATGTGACGAGTGAGTGCTGCCAAAGTGCACGGATGAATATTTCGTTAGTGTTGAGTACGATTCGTTCTGGATCGGTTGACTTATCGATACTTTTCGCCCCGCAGTGCCAGCAGTGAACGGTTGGCTTTGGTCCGGGTTTGATGATAATTGTCGGAAAGTCATCGGCAAAGCGCGTCGTTTGAATGTTTGAACGTACCGGAGTGGCGTTAGCTGGCTGGATAATCGCTTTATTGGGTTCGCAGAAATTGTGATGCATATTCGATAAGGTTTGGCATGCACGTGTGTGGGTAAGCAGAGCGCGTTGTGAAGGGTTTTCGGACTATGCGTTACACCAGAACGGTGAGAGTGAACCAGTTCAGAACGATGGAAGTTCTGCGCATGCCCGCAAAGATCTGCACTGCTTCAGTGGCTGCTTGTGGTGAGGATCTTAAGAACAATCGGTGCCGGATTGGGATGGTTCCTCAAAGCCTATAAGGTTGCCCGCCAAGACTGTGGCGATCAAGTGTGTGACGGGACGGGACCTGTAGTGAGTGAGTGTGAAGAAAATAATGGTCATTTCTGGGCTGGCGCTCTCACGGTGTTCACGATTCGTGACGATCGCTACACCATCTCATCGCGCACACACACAGCGTTACTTGATTCTACTCACACATTCCAGGGTGATCGGGGTTCGTTCGTCCCGTAAACGATGGACGGGATTCGAAGCGTTCAGTCTTTCCCGTATCCATTTTCCTGTTGGATTGCATTTAACGATGATGTATTTACTAGCCTAACGGATCGTACCACTACACGCGGTATTGGCAGTTGTATTTGGTAGTGGAGCGTGTGTGTGCGCCATGCGCCTATCGATCACTGGCCGTTTCATGTAACTCGATACACTGCTGGCTGCGGAAGTGTGTGTAAACGCTTTGCTGCTGGTAGTGTCAGGAGTGCGCTTGAAGCGTTCCGCAGTAGTGTAGTTTCTGGCTTCTGGTTCGGTAGTCGTGTTCGCATTGATTGGCACACGTTTCGGCAGTGATCGCTTGTGAGACTCGCTGGCGACCAAAGCGCCGGGCAATCCTTTGCCAGGCGCTTGCCTTCTGGTATTGTTGTAACTGAGTGAGAGCATTTTTTCACACAGTGTCGTTCTAGTGTTGTTGGGTGGACCAAAAACATCACACAATCGCAGACCCACTAAAGGATGCAACATGACGCTTACATCGGGAATCCTTTTGTTCCAGTTTCTGCAGCGAATCATAGCGAAGTGACCGTTACAAAATTCTTTGTTTGCTCTGTACGTCGTTACGTTTCCGGTTGTGGCTTTGGAAGCAGTCCGTTACCATTTGTATACTTTGTTTGCGATTTGCGAAGCGTTGCAAATGTTACAACCACGTTTAGCTTGTTGTGATCAGTACCATGTGCAGTGCCAGTGACGTATTGACTATTGGAGATGTTCCAGCAACGGATTTTATCAATCAGAAAGCGACCAATTGATCCATAACCCAGCTGACAATGTAGCGTGTGGGATAAGGTTTGCTCAGAGTAGCATGACAAAAAAAGATTTTATGAAAACTACGATAAAAATGAAAAAATTGAAACATCAAATGATTGAGTTTGATGATTGAAAGTGAAGATCAGTGTTATCGGAGACGTTCACGTGACAAACGTAAAATGTATCCAAATTCTACGATCTAGCCTTATCAGCTCGCCGAATGGCATTATCTCTGCGGGTGGCGGCCAAATTGTTACATTTTCAGGACTAATCGCCACGGGCCAGGTTGTGCCGGGTCTTCCCGCGCCCGGCGCACAGTTATGAGCAACCTATCTTCAAACGTATGTTTTGATGCATTATCGGTGCTGAATAATGTACATCTCGTGGAAAATGGTAAGCTGGGTTTGTTTATTTATTTTGTTTCTTTTCACCTTTTTGTATGCCTCTTCTGTTTTGGGGAGGTTATTTTGCATGGTCTGCCTTTGACTCGTGTTGGTTATCGCTTACACACATACCAGCCACATAGATAAGAATCTCTATTATTATCGCGTAACCTCGGGTAATCTCATAATCCACGGCAATTAATGCTAATTACTACACCGAGGCACTTACAGTAAATTGATATTCGTAATTTAAACCACTTCATAGGGAGCCGAAATGTTCAACAATTTCTTACGCAAAGAACGTTTAGTTCGTGAATTTACGGAATTATTCCGTAATTTTCTCACCATAACCTTGATTATTTTACCAATGTTTTGCCGTGGCCATTTCTCATTGAGCCTTTTACCTCAAAAATATATTCATTATTTGCCAGAATTTTTGTCCGCTGTTGAACGAACAATACACGATCGGCAATCACCATACGGCACTTCTTTTCATGGTAATTTTCATTAGTAAATGTTACTTCGCTCCTCTTCGACGATCCTACGGAATCCTACAACGGTGTCTACACGTATACGTGTTCACGTTCGGTCGCTTTTCTAATACCCCGTTCGAATGTGTTTGGGAAATTGGTTCCGATTTTTCCTCAGTCGATTGCGCAGCCTAAGCGTGTCACACACATTATGAAAGCGGTTAATGTTTTTCTTTCGTCATTCTTAACCCTTGAGTGAAGGGCATTAACAAATAAAAAATGGAAACACAAGTTTTACTAAATCACCTTACGATCGGGGAATTAGGGTACAACAAAGTTTGTTGTTTAGATTTGTTAAAAAAATGTTTTTAAAAATTTGAATAACATTTTATTCGAAATAAAATAAATCATCTGAACGCGAACACTTTATAACTACACTTTCTATGATCGACGATCAATGATCTAAACAACCAAAATTCTGAGGCACTGCTGCACTCTCTTGAATTGAAATACCACTCTATGATGGAATCGCGAGTCCTAAGGGTTCAATGACGGGGCTCGCGTTTGTATGCGTACACGAAGGAAACATGATTTTCGGGAACCCGGCCATGTCACGACGAATCACTGTAATTACGCCCTCCGCTGCCATCCCCCGCACAGCCCGTAAATCGCCAGTCCTAAATGTGGCATGCGACTGCAAACGGCGTGGTATGGGTTAAGTGTGCGCCGCGATGGGCGCACACTCCTCGTCCGTACACGATCTTTTGCACGAGATTTCACGCTCGCAGCATCAATCCGTGAGCAGTGTTCGTGCGATGCTGAGCTCCTTCGTTTCGGGGCCCGTGATCACCGACGTCGTCGTCGTCGTGGTGCCATCCGCATCATCACATCGCTCTCCTAGTCTAGTCACAGTCGCTGGCTGGCCTAGTAGTGGCTCTGCTGCTTAGCTGGCGATCCTCCCAAAAGCCTGGAACCGTGTTCCGGTGCTCCAAGCTCTGTCCCAAGTAGTGCTTCCAACCGCTGGGCGGTTGTTGTTGATTATAGTGTGGCTAGCGGAATCGTTTTAGTCGTTGTTGTTTCACCACGTTTTTTTACCAATTTGCTGATTGAAATCCCTCTTTGCTGCCCCTTTTTATCTGCCTTCTTGCGCCACTCACTGTTTGCCGGACATCAAATAACATCCCTGTGCACCTGTTTGGCACGTGCTCTCTTATTCGACCGATTTTCCGCTGCTCTTGATCCACGCTCCCGGGTGTCGCGTGCCTGCGGAGGAACTGCTACGGCCAACTAACGACGTGTGTTACTCGTCGTCATCCTGCGGTTCTACGCTGCCGAATACCACCGCTCGGATCGGCCCCACGATGATCCTAGTGTGCAGCATCTGCGGGGCCTCGCATTACACCCAGAACTGCCCGGAGAACGCCAAAGGAGACCATGTAAGTATCCCGGGTGTGTCAGTGAAGTGCCCAATGTTGTAGTTTGTACGCTGCGAGAAAACGAGCCAATACGGGGGCCACCTGACAACCACAGTTCTAGCCCAAAAGACAGGATCTTAATTCGGTACCCGCAAGTAACTCTCGATGTAAATCAGTAGAGAAATGTATCCAGCCGTCCCGAAACGTGGCGGTTCTCATCCTCGAATCTGGGCCGGGACATTAGTAACTCCATTTATGGAAGAAATTCGGATCACCATTGAGAACGGCCCACGTTGTCGTGTTTTGCAGAGGCGGCCACTCATTTTCATTCTGTTACCGTCCGGCGCAGTGACTGAACTTCCTCCACTCGGTTCGCGGCCAATGGGGGGTGACCTCCGCTCGGTCTGGAGTGCGTGAAACGGTGCACTTTCGACGGTAAAATTATATAATTTACGCATTTTATAATGTCCATGACAACATGTGCGCAATCCGGTCGCCAGTTGGGCCCCGTCTGCGCAGTGCGCTCTCGCGCTCGGCGCTCCGTCCACAGACAAACGGGGGGCAGCTGCTGTGCAGTCCTGGGTAGCCTAGGCCAAACGCGTAGATGCGGCTAACTGGGTAGGTGACGGGAGGGGGTTGGTTCGAGCACCACCGTTGTATCCGTCTCCCTTTTATGGCCGATTTTTCGTGCAGTCGTGAGCCTTGTGATGGAACCAACGCACAGGAAGTTGTCGGGTCGGTGGGTCGAGAAGGGTTGGACGCGGGGCTATAGTGGGAAGAAAAAAGTCAATATTTTTATCCTGACTATCACGAACACACTCACCACAGCGGACGCGCTACCGAAAGAGATCGAGCGAGAAAGAGAAAGATCGATCGTGCGCACTCGATCGTCGGGATCGTGAGTTGGTAGTAGTGTGATGGTGGAAAATCTTTCCCATACAAGAAGTTAAGAAAAAGGAGAGAAAGCAAGAGAGAGAGCACGATATGGGGAATAAGAAAGAAAGAGAGAGAGAGAGAGAGAGAGAGAGAGAGACAGAGAGACACAGAGAGGAATTTTTACATCTCGCCGAGGAAAACCCGCACATGGAGGAGGAAAACATATTGTTCTGTTTTCGGGCGCGACCACTTTGCAAAAGGTTGGATCGGCGATGGACGATGGGCGATGGGGGGAAGGTGTTTTGTGTGTTATTTTTCACACTCTTTGCGGCTGCCAACACCCACCCACCGGGCCGCCGGCAGCAGTTCCCTTCGCAATCAAGAGGCAACGCAGACTGCCCTTTTCCGTCAGTGTCTAACACGGTCGCTGCCCGTCCCGTTCTGGCGCATCGGTTTTTAATGGCTTCATTTTCCGGCCCGGGTTGTGGAAAATTTGTGTCAGCCAGCCGATGAATCACCGCACGCGCGCCACCACACATGCGGATGGCAGGCAGCTGCTGTTATTTTGTTTTTCATGCGGGCCTCTTTTAGTGCTTCGATCCAGCGAGAAAAGTTGTGAGGGGTGGGGCACAAACATAGATGGTCAAGGAACAGGGTTATTCTAATGCCAGGGGTCTGCCAGTGATCACGCTAATCGGGTTCGGGTCCACAAATTCCAGGTTAAGGATAAGCCGACGCTTAACCTTTCAAGGTCATCGGTGCCGAACGGGTTGCTGATAATGGACACACCGGAGGGCGGCAGCTGCGTAGTGACGTCACAAAAGTTTGCCAAAGGGACCCGCTTCGGGCCGCTGCTCGCGCAGCGCTCCTACGTGCCGGTGAAGAGTATTCCGTTTCCGCTCGTCCTGTTCGCGCCACCCTACTACCACGAGGGCGAGGACGATGAGTACAGTGCAGAGCTGCAGACGCTGTTCAGCAGCGGTCGGAACGTGTATCTGGACACGCGCAACGAAACCAAGTGCAACTGGATGATCCACGTTAGTCTGGCACGGTTTTCGAACGAACAGAACCTCATTTGCTATCAGGTAACCTTGAGGCCGGACAAACGGTTGGTTAAAACGGCTGCTCAACTCAATTTGTGTGTCCTGTGTCCAATTGGTGTTCCTCATCTTTTCTTTCGTCGGTTGTAGGAAAATGACGAAATCTACTACTCGGCAGTGAAGGACATCGAGCTGGGCGACATACTACGAGTGTGGTACTCGCGAAGCTATGCCGCCAAGATCGGAGTGTCGCTGCTCGAGCCGAGTCCGTACGACATTTGCAACAACATACTACGCTCCGTCAGCATGGACTATGGGTTTGCGCTAGAGAAAGCGTCCAGCAACGGTTGTGCGGCCGATGAGTATAACCGATCACCGCCAATGAACGTAACGACGATCGCTGGCGGGCTCTGTGCGGACAGTTGTAGTGCACTATCCTGTGGCACTGGCCGCGATAGAACTCCCAACGCCATTGCAGAGTCCATTATGATTCCACCTGCGTTCGATGATACCTTCTCGTCGATGCCGCACAGTGTTGGTAGTGGTAGTGAGCTTGCGGACATCGACAACAACAACAATAGTAGCAACTTCTGCTCGGCTACCTCCGATTTACTGGCAACCGGACAGCGGTGCAGCGGAGGATCACCGGCATCGACTTCGGGGTACGATAAGGTATCGCTACCGCCCATTGACAGTCTGATGAAAACGACTTCGCCGAAGTACAGCAACACGCCCCTGCACCACCAACAGAACCACATGTTCGATTTGGAGTTACTGGGAACAGGTGCGGCACTGACCGCAGCATCGTCTTCGAACGTGGCTGATTTGATGGACGTTTACTTCAACCATAGCTCCGCGGTTACCCATTCTAGTCAGCATGTGGGGCAACCGCAGCATCATCCCTTAAATCACCACCACCAGGAGCAGCAACATTTGGCGTCGTTCTCTCAACACAGTCAAAACCATAACGATCACCATCATCTTCAGCAACAACAGCAACAACACCTCGGAATGATCTCTATGGCGCCGGAGGATGATCTCCGCCTGGCAAGACAGCTTAGCTCCCATCTCGAACAGCAATCGCCGATCAGCCACATGCATCACCATCATCACCAGCATCATCCGCAGATGGTGGGTTCATCTGCGAACCTGCTCGATTATGCACCGTGTCTTCCGGACGACACGCTGAGTCCGGCTGATTTGATCAACATTTCGCTCGGTGCCAGTGACATCAACATAGCGTTCGAATCGTTCGACGAAGCTACCATCGGAGGAATGGGTGACAACGCGAATGGTCACATGATGTCCTATGATGCGGCTGGCGACGAGCCGGACGGTGTCGCTTTCTGTGACTCCAGCTTTACCCTCATGGCCGCTACCGGAACTAATTGCAGCGACAGTGGTGGCGATGGTGGTGGATTGGAAAAATTGCACAGTCGTTTCTCGTCCTCTTCCGACTCGTTGATCACACTCAATGATGCCGGTAGCGTTGGGGGAGTGACGGCCGTTACACCGACTCCCTCGCTAGTGCCTTCGACACCGGGTGGAAGCGTAGCAGCGGATACAGATACGGAGAAGAAGCACGTGTGCGAGGTTTGTCTGCGAAAGTATATGACCAAGTCGAATCTCGATAAGCACGTGCGCAAGCACAATCTCTTTCTGTGCGTATTCTGCATGAAGCTGTTCCAGCAGGCGGACGAACTAAAGGAGCATGAGTGCAGCGAACGGCGAACCAAAACCGCATACCTGCACTGTCCGAAGTGCTTAAAAGTGCTGTCGAACTCGTGGTCGCTGCAGCGGCACATGAAAATCCACAAGGAGCTTATTCACGATGAACCGTCTATGGTGACGCTGGCGATCGCTGGCGGCACGATAGAGGAGCGGTCAAACGCTGTAATCGAATCTCCGGCGTACGAAGATATTTCCATCACGTCAACAGCAACGGAAGAGGATGTAAAGCCCACGATCGAGCACCGATTAGAGGACCGAGTCGATGGAGTCAATACCATGAAGTTGATCGCCAGTAGCGAGATCAAGCAAGAGATTTTCGATCCCGAACCAGTGCCACCCCAGCAGCAGCAATCGCTGGTGGGTAAAATGTCCATAAAATCGGAACCAGGCGTCCGTAGGGCTGGCTCATCGCCCGGCTCCCCGTTAACACCAGTCGTTTCAGCTTTGCCTAATGCTACCACAGGAACAGCTGCGACAAATACAAGCTCGAGTCAGGATATGATCACCAACGTGCAGGCGCCGAACGGGAAGCAGCTCTACAAATGTATTGTGTGCTCGAAACTGTTTAAAAATCCGAATGCCCTCGAAAAGCATCTGCGCAAAGTGCACACCGTCTACACGGTATCGAACGACTACAAATCGGAGAAGAAGGTGATGAGCCAGCTGAATCAAAAGAAAACATCTCCGATAAAGCCGGCCATTGCGAAGGCGCTGGCTACGAAGTTGTCGCAAAAAAGCAAAAAACAGGAGGAACTAAATGCTGCCGCTGCGGCTGCCGCGGCCGCTGCTACCGCCGCAGCAGCAGCGGCAGGGGGCGCTTCCGGTGCTCCGTCGTCTGTTACTGAACCACAGTCACAACTCGGTAACGATAGTAACTCAAGAACGGTGGCCCAAGATTCGCTGCAACAAAACAAAACGGTCCAGCAAACGTTAAAAGAATCAACACATGCATCACGGTCGCAGAATCCTAAGAAAAAGCACGCCACAGCCAACGGTAGCGAGCTTGGCAGCAATAACTGTCCCGGTAGTGCCACAACTCTTGCAACCACCGAAGGTAACCAGAGGCAACATCCAAATTTGGGAAGCCGAGACAGGAGAGAGCTTCAGATCGCGTCCAATGCCAAAGATCTCACCACGGGTTGCATCACGCCGGCGTCGTCTGTGGCGGCTACTTCAGCCGCTGCCAAATCGCACAGCATCATTATCATCTCAAATCTGGAGCTGACGAACAACAATCTCATCGACACCAGTCACCTGTTCCACGGAGCCACCGGCACTGGAAGCGGGCCTAGCAATAGTGCGCTAGGAAACAAGCTCGATGTGAAAGTATTAAATTCGTCGGACAAATTGCCGAAACTGGTGCCTATTTCAAACCACCACCATCATCCACCAACCGTGGTCAGCATGGGTGGCCCAGCGGGTACGCTGCAGCTGCCTGCTGGAGCCATAATGGTTCCAACCACGGGGACGGTTACCATGGGAAATATGATGAACTCTAATGTACAGGCTGGAAGCGGACAAGGAAGTGGTGCGGCAAGTGCCGTTCCTACAGAGAGTGTGTTTGTATCGTCCGGTGGCAATGCTACTGTGGACGTCGAGGGATGTAGCCTCGTGGTTGAGGATATATCCAGTGCAGGAGCCGGAAGTGTGGGCTCAGTCCCAACGTTGCATGAATCGCAGCTTCTTACGCTATCCTCCATAAAACTGTCCGATTCCAACGATCCGGCGGCCGACGGTGCGGTGGCACTGGAAGATTTGAACTTCGGCTCGGGTCAGCAATCAATCGAAAAGTCGCGTTCGTTGCTTTCTCCGGACGATTTATCTGTAAGTAGCGACGACGATTTCCTATTTTGTATTTCACTAACCGCGGGCCGCTCAAGGACGAGGCTAATCTTACGCAAGAAACGCATCGTTTATGTCTCCCTTCGGCATCAACCGCTTTTCAGTTTGTCTCACACGCTTTTGCCACGCTAATCGCAGATTTATCTTTCTTACGGTTTTACTTTTTGCTCGCCTGTGGCCAACCGCAACAAACCGTGCGTCGGTTTTCCCATTTGCGCGCTCAACAACTGTGCCGCTTTGAAGAACGATCACGATTGCGCTTCGATGATCGCTGAATCTGACCACGCGCAGCTATCACAAACATTTCCATGTGACGAATGTGATCGAGTATTTGCAAAGGTAACGCTCATTAACGCTGTTTCATACTAACAACTATACATACTGTTCAGCTTTCAAACACTAATTATAGCAGAGAAAGGAATACCAATGTGGCTTGGAAATGCATGTCGGTAAATTATGTCGTTTTGTTTGTCAAGACGTTAAGACCCGCTGAAGTTTCTTTCTTTTAGTTCGTTTAGTTTAGCTTATCTTTTAGTTCGTTAACAGTTGCCCTTTTTGCTATGGCACAGTCGTTGCCGCCGTCGTTCGTTTGCTGACAAATTCTTGTATTATTTAATTGGAGTTATTTATTTTTTGGGACTGAAATGTTAATTGTTTCAACGTGTTCTAGAACTATCAACTGAAAAGGCATTTGGAAATTCACGACAGTGTTTACTACACGTGCCCGTATTGCGATCGCGGACCGTTGAAGGCGAAAGCATCACTGCGCAAGCATCTCTACAACGTGCACCCGGAGCGAGCTCCGCCCAAGGAGCAGATCAATAAATTCATCTCCACTCTGGTGGTGACGGATGAGAATGTTCTTCGGGAGCTGGCGATAAAAAATGAGCGAAAAATACGCAACAAAAGCGCCAAACAACAGGCAAAACAGTTACAGCAGCAGCTGCTGCAACAACGACAAAAGCAGGACCAGCAACAGCAAGATCATCACCAAAAGTTGGATACGCTTTGCAACAGTTCGACTTCTGCAAACTTTCTGGCAACCGCGAATGTTGCGGCAACTGGTAACGTTATTATGTACGAAAATGGTTTCCCAAGGTCAGCGTTGATCGGTGAGGAGGGTGAGGACATGCTTTCCTTTAAAACGATATTTCCCAGCGAAGGCAGTATTGGTGAGTCGTCGATCGATCCGATGGACCACACCTCGTTGGAAAACTGCGACCAGAGCAGCACGTGCAGTAGCAGCACCAACTACGTTTCTCTCGCTGGTGGCAGCACGGTCGTGCAGGAAGAGGATAAAAAACGGAAAGCCTCTAATAACCAGGCTCGTTTGGCTCAGTCGCATTATTTATCGTCGGCCCGGAGCGCCCACGCCTGTAGTGGACGAAGCAACAGCATTGATGGCGGGATCATCGTGAGCGAGGGTAAGCGTATGAGGATCGTAAATCCGTCAGTGCCCAGTAGCGCAATGATTCGATCCAACGACACTGGAACTATGGATGTGAGCGGTTCGCGGGAAAACGCCCAGCAACGTTATGGTAGCTGTAGCAGCAGCAGTAGCAGCAATGTAGCAGGAACTCCAGTTACAAACGGCACGGGTGCGCTTCGATATTTGCGCAAAATTCACTCAGTACCAGCACCACCCCCCACATCGGAATTGACTGGCGCTAGTTCGTCTTCTGTTTCGCTAATGCCTTTTAACGGCGGGAACCATAGTCATAATCAGTCATCGCATGGTGTTGGCGTTCCGCTGGTGGACGGAGGAGTTGGTAGTAGTAGCAGTGCACCACAACTTAATCTGGACAGCCTGTTTGGTAACATATCGATCGATAATTACGAGTTCGACGACAACGCTACGATTCAGTCGTTCAGCTTGATTGAGGAGAAATTTAAAACATCGTTCGATCAGATACAGGAGAAGCTCGATGCCGAGCTGCCCTTCGACGAGGAGCAAATCAAGTGGCAGAACAACCTCATGGCGAACGATTCGTCGAGTGAGATCGGTGACAAGATGCTGACCGGCGAAGAAAACATAATGCTTATTTAATGTTGATTACTTACCAGTCTCCCGACGCAGCGGATTTTCCTTACTTTACTTGTTAGATTTAGGAGTTAAATGGAACACTATTGCGTTAGGCGGTGCTCAGATTTTCATCTCTGTTATTAGTTTTACCACATCGATCGTCTGGACTCATTTATGAATAGTAGTAACATTCACCTATTTCACCTATTCCTTTACATTGAAACCCTACCATCGACAGAGTTGAACACAAAGAAATGTTCTCTCCATTTATTTAACTATAGTTTTTATTTATTAATATCAGCATATTTAATCCGACTACGTTTGTGCGGCGTTTGTCAAGGTGAACTGTTAGCTACGACTGCTACTGAACTGTATTTCAATTGCTACCCTTGCCAATCTGAAACGAAACAAATATGGAGCCATTTGAGCAGTTGTAGCCTTGTACGCACATTCATTATTAAACTAATTTATACACGTCGTTATTTATTGATTGCTTTAAAGAGCCATCAAGCTGCGCGAATAGGAATGAGTAGCAGCTATCAGATTGTGTCACTTGAAATGATTCATAATCAACACTCGACAACCCAGAAAGTACGCTAATTTATTTTTAAAACGCAGTGTTTGACCCCTATCGAATGATTCGACGGAAGCATACGAGGGAATTCTATTTGTCACATTTTAGTAAAGCAGTTGTTATCGCCAACGATCTTGTGATTTTCCTGTCTTTTTGTGCAATCGAAAATGGTTTGAACTTAGCGTACACACGCGTTTACGTTTATTTATTAATGGATATTATAGCCCAGTCTGGGATCTTTGAGCAAAAATTACTTCATTGTTTCCTTAAAGAAACCGGGCGCAGTTCAAGGTAAGGGAAGTTCACAGTTGCACTAACGGGCTTATCGGAATCGAAGAGAACTGATGTGTGGATTTGTAGAATCGTAGTCATTTCGATGTGGCGCCTGGGGAAAGTAAAGATGATCGTGGGATCGAGGCACGTCGAACGCTCGGGAGATGGGGCAGGAAATAACGTTAGGTACTCTTACTTTACTTGAATCGATTAAGGCTATGTGCGCTGAGGAAGAGGAACAATATCATGACTGAAACAAAACTTACATGAATAGAATGGACCACTGTGAGCATTCTTTTGAATAAGTTCTTAGCGAAAAGAAGGTAGCTGGCATTCAACGCGAAGTGGCGGTGGTAGTGCTAATGTGTTATAACTTATTATAATTACGTTCTCCCGTTTAACTGTTGTCAGCAGCGATCGGCCACGCTGTGGCGTTGGGTTTTGCTTTAGCAATTTATTTAAAGTTCACTACTAATACCATGGTGCCATTATTATATCGGACGAACTTTTTGCGCTCAAAAATGCCATGAAATATGTTGCCCGCGGAAACACAACTTGAATCTCAGTTTAAAACAAAAGGAATAAGCGAAGCTTTTACTATACACAAGAGTTTGTATGTCATAAGCAAAGTTCAAACCGCCATGGCATCAAGTAACTTGAAACCAAAGGCTCGAAGGAAAGGAAAGGAAAAAAAACCATTGCGCTTAATTTAATTATGTTTTGTGAGCTAAATAAACATGTAAAATATGTTTTTTTCTTTGAATCATCAATCTTTAATGGCATGCGCGTTTTTGGTGTCCTTGCCAAGGACGTTGGTTGGCTCAGACAGCAGCAGCAGTCGTTAATAAATTAATTCAAGATATTAAGTTTTGCATAAATGAAAAAATGGTCCGTTCGCGGTTTTCCGTTACAAATAAGGTAAGATTCTTTCTGAACCTCGGCAATGTGTGCCATAAAATTGCATCGCATTGTCTGACAGCTTGCCGTAGGGCTGCGTGCAACCCTGCCGTTTTCTTGTTATCGCAGAGTTCTTGTACCTGCGAGAGTGAGAAGGAAAGCCTGGTCGGTGTGTTGCCGCAGTAAAACGTCAAACGGGAAAAGATTTTCCAGCCACCATCACAGAATCGCATCGGAAAATCTGGAGTATTTTTAGATTCTCCAGCGATTGCAGCGACTGGCTGTTTGTCTTACAGTTACGGTACAAAGTTTACCTGTGCTTCGGTGGCCTCAAGTGCGGGTTCCAGCTACCTGTGCAAACACAACTCGAGCCGATTACCACTGGCCAGACAGTCAGTCGCGAGCATTGGAGTGATTGGTTGATCGTCCACCTTTCTCTCACTTCTCCGAAACGGCAGCAAAATGGATACACTGGGTACAGAGATTGGCCAGAAGATGAGGGTACGATAAGGAATGCCCCAAAGGCGCGTGTGTCCGTTTGTGACTAACGTTTTCATGTGCCTTTTTTTCAGAGCGCCGTGAAGGCAAAATTGATCGAGCTGGGTACCGGTTCCGGCAGCGGGTTCATCGACGACGAGCTGCCAGACTATGTCATGATAATGGTGGCCAACAAACGCTCACGCCAGCAGATGGTGGACGACTTGTCGCTTTTTCTCGGTGCGCAGACAGAGGTGTTCGTCAACTGGTTGCATCAAGTGCTGCAGAAGCTGCAAGAAGTGACACTGCCCGCCTCGGTGACGGCCAAGTCGGTTAAGGATGTGGCGAAAAAGAAATCCGGTGAACCCGACGACAAACGCAGGGAACGGAAGCGTAAGGATAAGAAGAACAAACGGCACGATGTTGGCGGCGAAGAAAGTGAACCCAAGAGTGCTGGGCCAGTGTTGAGTGGTGACGATGGTGACAAAACGCCTCCGCACCCAGCCACCGGCGGCCCACCGTTGGGCTCGATCACGGAAGTGTTCGCCCATCAGTACATCGAAAAGGCAAAAAAATCCATCGACGAAGACGCCGGAACTTCGGGTGACAAGAAGCCGTCTTCCACGGGATCCGCGGCACGGGAACAACAGAGCGGCAAAGCACCACAAGCTGGCCCGGCGAATATTTCTTCGATCGCGGACATAGCCAGTGCCACCGTCGTGCGGAAGCACCACAAAGAGCTGTGCGAGTTGGCGGAGATACAGCAGCGGATCTCCGAAGCGAAGCGGCACCTGAAATCGCTGGGGACCGATGTTTCGGATGATGATGATGAGGATTTGCTGAGCCTCAAACTGCCCGACGATAGTTTGCTGTTGTCGGACCGGCGATCAAAACCAACGACGGCACTCACCAACCAACCGTCCGCCACGGGAACGCCCAATCAGGTCACGACAGGCAAACAGCGACAGCGCATAACGATGGCAGCGCAGGAGCCCCCGAAGCCTGCACCGTCTTCGTCTCGCAGTACCACACCGCCGGCGCCTCTAGCCGTAAAAGAGAAAGCTCAGACCAGTGCCAGTAAACGCTCGGTTCTCGATCGTCTCGGAACGAGAGCCGTCACCGCTTCAGCCGAGTCTGTCGAAGTGGAAAGCTCTGGCGGAGGAGCTGCCAAGCAACCGGCGCGTGACACATCGGCCGTCGGTCACAGTGCAAACCCCTCGACCAGTAGTGAGGGTGCTATGAAAAGCACCATCATCAGCCTTTCGGCGCACCGGCGCGAAGAACGTGAAATCTACGTTCCACTGTTCCGTCGAAAGGAACATTCGAACGAGGGACCGAAAGGCCATCGGCCTGTGCGACATGAACGGGCACGGAGCCGCGAGCGGAACAATCGACCGAAGGCATCGTCACCGCCTGCGTTGCCACCCGGCCGTCGGTTGAGCCGCGATCGACGCGGGAATTTGGATCCTGGGCGACCGCGTGATCGGCGGTCTCGAAGTCGCGATCACGAATCCCGTTCCATCGACCGTGATCGCTCAAAAAACGGGACCGATTCGGCGCGCAATCGCATCGGTTCGCGCGTCATCGTCTTGCCCCCGAAACCGGAGTACAACGAGGACATCGTTGAGGTACCGGTAGCGAGCGTCATTAAGGTACAGCCGCGACCGATAATACCGAAGGCGAAGCAACCGAGCAAAAACCTGCTCCTGAAGGCGATGGCCGAAGCGCAGCGTTCCACCGTGGCCAATCTGCGCAAAACCATCGACAACACGGTGGCGATCGGGGAAAGTAAGGAGCCCTTTCTGCGGGTGGACGGCAAACGGAAGCTGCTGATCGAAATATCGGGCAACAGCCACTCGGAGGTGGAGGTGCAGTACGAGGACGACGAGGACGCTGTCGAAGAGGTACCGGACGTGATGGCCACGTACCACCGCAGCGTCGCAACCGACGAGGAGGTGCACGAAGTGGACATTGCCAACCAGGTGCTGATGGACGATTCCGATGAGGACGACGAGTTTAAAGAGATGCTCGAAGCTGGGGCGGACTACGGTCGAAGGGTGGACACGGGAGTGGGCATGAAGATACTAGCGGGTGGGAACGCAGACTACGACGCCGAACCCAGTCTGGTTCCCGGTGTGGTTCCGGAGCCGATGGACGATGATGATACGAAGTTTGTCGTAACGCTGGACGGTGGACGGTTCAACGAGAGTGATTCTCCCACTACACCCAGCCATACTCCTCCTCCCACGCCGGTCGCCCAGCCCGGTGCGGTCAAACTTCGACTCTCGGTCAAGGAGCGGATCGGCGTCAAGCAGCAGAAGGAACGGCGTGCGTCGCCAACGTCGAAGGACTCCAAAGAGTTTGAAGAGACGCTCAAGAAGCGGAAGGAGCGGTTCAGTGTGAAACCGGCAAAGACCCCTCCACCTCTACCACCACCACCTACGCTAACGCCTGAAGCGTTGAAACCACACAAATCCGGTTCCACTTCTCGCTCTCCATCTCGGGGCCAGCGGTCACCGAAACCCTTCCGGTCGCACTCGTCGTCGCAGGGTGGCACTCGCCACGCTCGGCGCACACCATCGCTCAGCCCCGAGAGGCCAGTGCGACGAAATGCGCTAGCCTCCCCGGAAAGGTCCCGATCCTCGCGGCAACGTTCGTCCCGGATGGTGCCAACCGGCAGCAGCAACTCGCCCAGCCACCTGAACGAGCTGTTGCTGCAGCGCACCAAGGAGCTGATGGATGACAGCGTGTCCTCGTCGCCGATCTACATGTCCAAGACGGATTACGACAAGATGGAGCCGGCTTCGCGCAAACGGAAGCGCGTTTCGCCGATCCAGTTCAACTTGACCGACGAGGACGACGTGCTGCAGGACAGTGACGACGAGTATCGCGATCGACGTCGTGAAGAGCGCAATCCGCGGCGCAGCCGACAGCGAGAGAGTGAAGAACGCGCGGAACGGAGCGGGCGAGAATCGCGCCGCGAGTGGGAACGGGACGGTGAACGGCGCGAAAGTGTCCGATCGTCGCCGGGTCGGAAGATTAAGAAGCTCGAATCTAGTCGCAAATTTGACGATATTCCTCCGTGTAAGTAGAATGGAGTGGCTGGTCCCGGGGATCACCTTTGTCACCTTAGTTTTTTTTTCTTCTTTTTCCAGTGCTGAGTGCCATCTCCGTCTCGGGAGCGGATGGAAAAGCTGGCAAACCCCTAGCTGGCGGTAGTGGCGCCATCAAGGAGCGTTGTAAGTACTTTCCGAGCTGTCGGCAGGGCGAAACGTGTGAGTTCCTGCATCCGACCACTCCCTGCAAGGCATTCCCGGGATGCAAGTTCGGCGACAAGTGCCTCTATCTGCACCCGATGTGCAAATACGATCTCACTTGCCACCGGCTGGATTGTAACTTTATGCACTCGAAGAGCACCGTCACCGGTGCCGGTGCCTCGGCGCCCCCGTTGGGTAAGTTCCTCGGGTGTTCCTCCTGTCTGACCGTGTAACAGCATGTTCGTTTTGTCCTTCGGCAGCTTCGTCGGTGGTTCCGGTGCAAAACTACAAAACGATCAGCGCGAAACCGTTGCCACCGCTGTGCAAGTACTATCCGAACTGTAGCAACACGCAGTGCACGTTCTACCACCCGAAGATGTGCCGCTTCGGGCGCCACTGCGTCAACAAGGTCGAGTGTAACTTCTACCACTACGAACTGCCACCGCAGGAGCTGCACGACTCAACGTCGAAGGACAAGTTCAAGTGGATCTCGCCGTTCTCGGCCTGAAACGGAGAGCGTGTGGCAGCGGGCGCTTAGAGTGTAGGTTCTTAGTTCTTATTCGTCTGCCCTCTTCATTGTAATTCAGTCTTATCACAAGCGCCACCGAACCGACCGGATTGGCCAGCTCCCGTTACTTGAAACTAATGATGGTTACTCATGCTTTTCACCCTTAGCTGAGGCGTGTATAGTTTAGGATTGCGTAGTTTAGTTGCAGATTTGCAAGTGTATCAGCTATTTATTCTGTGCCAACACCGCAACGGGCGTACGAGACCGGTACACGAGACCCTCAGGTGGTGGCAGAAACACGTTTTATTTTACGTTAAATATACGTATACGTAGCGTAGGAAGGCGTTTGTTTCGGGAATTTCGATATCCGGCTTTGGACGGGACGCAAGCGCTAGTGCAAAAATGCTAATACTCGGGTGGATCCAGTCCGGAAGGAGCAGTACCGGACACCAGGACGATAACTTACGGAACACGAATGCCGCGCAAATGCTGGTGTAGTTGTAGTTCTAGTTTGCGACAAACTGTGTACGGAAATTTCGATAAATCATGCCCAAAAGTTCACCCATCCCGCGATCGCCGATAGCAATTTAAATTAAGTGCGTTTTCGGCTTCCTTCATTTCGAAAGAACTAAATCTCATTCCAGGTATCTCTAACAGATTATATTACAAACAACACAACTCTATTCCGGCGGCACATTCTCACGAGCTGTCCCAAATGGTGAGCACGTTCGCCAGAACGGTCTCCTGATCGGACAATTTGTGCACCATAAAGTAGCCCTGAATCTGCGCCGGGCTAACTTTCCGACCGTCGGCGGACACTAGTTCCGCAAAGTGGCGTGCATTTACTTCCGCATCCGCCCCAGTATAGAAGCGGCGGAACATTTGCTCGAGCTGATGGGGTGTGCAGTGCCCAACGTACTCCTTGACATCGACCCGCCCGGGTCGGATGAGGGCCGGATCCAGTCGCTCGAGGTAGTTGGTGGTCATGAAGACGATCCGCGCCTCGGTTGACGCCACTCCGTCCAGGCAGTTCAGTAGCCCACTGAACGTGACCCGATTCAGCCCCTCGAAAGCCGACTTCTGCTGGGGCGTGTCCTGCCGTGACACAAACGCCGCATCGATGTCCTCCAGCAGTATGATCGATTGCTGCGGGGCCACGTTCATAAGATGGTTTAACCGATCGTCGGTTAGCCCTCGCTCGGACAGGTTAAGCAGGCAGATACCGAACTCGATTTCGCCCGCAAGGGCCGTGATGAAGCTAGATTTCCCGCAACCGGGCGGACCGTGGAGCAGGTAACCGCGTCGGTAGGGAATACCACGGTCGGCGTACCACGTCGGGTTTTTGATGAACTCACGGCAGTCGCGTAAAATGCGCTCGGAAACCCCATCGTCCAGCACGACGGAACTTATTGGTCGCCGTTTGCGCGGATGCCCGAACGGACGCCACTCGGAGCCCATTGCTGTGTACATGATGGTTTTGCCCTCGGTGTTTTTAAGCGCCAGCTGACGCGCCTCCTCCAGGATGCGAAAGTACAGCTGCTTATCCCGCCCGAACGCGGTCAATTGAACCGTCTCCCACGGTACGCCCATGTGCAGATCGAGCGTGTGCTGCTCGCGGGCTCGATCCACTTTGATCCACGTGCCGCCGTAGCGCATGATGTGCGTCCCGACCGACGGGATGAAATCGTAGCGTGTTTTCACGTGGCCCGTATCGCGCTGCTCGAACGACGTCTCCACGCTAAGATGCTGCGTTTTGCGAGCGCCTTTCTGCGTAATCCACTGCAGTAGCCACTGGTAGGACTTGTCCCGGCATGGCACCTCCAGTGTGATCATGTAGTGGCGCCGGAAGAGGACCATCGATCCCTGTATCCCTTTACGTAACATTGCGGCCCCGGCGCCGACCCCGAACAGACCGAATCCGGCGCCAAAGTACGGGTTTTCCGCCAGCGCGCCAATGTATTCCGTCAGCGTCATCCTCGGCAACTTCTGAGGTCCTCGGACCTCGGTTACAATCGGCCTTCAACGTTCGATGATAACAGCTAGTTCACTTAAAACAATTCGTGTCCATTCCGGGAAGCGCTGTAACATGTTTATTTTGTCTTTTCCACCCCCAAGTCAGCTGTCAGTGTCAGTATGCTGGTGCGATGGTGTGAGTGCACTGGCAATGGTAACCGTTAACGTCATCGTGAGAGTGTGGTGAGGAAGATTCAGGCGTGAGTAGTTTCGATCTCACAGTGCCAGGTGTTTTCAAATTTGAAATTTCGAAACTCCAGTTTCACGTTGCCGCAAACGCAAAAAAGCGAGAAGTAAAAGTGCTACTTTTGTTCTTATAGCCCGATTCACATTACAAGTGAAATCAAACGGCAACTTTAAGCTAAAGCTACCTAATTTTTGGACGAATGTGCGAAGACATTCTCAAATTTCTCTGCACCGATGCGGTTCAATGCTTCGTTTTGCGTTTAGAGCGCAAGTGGGTAATAAGCGCAAGATACTTCAACCATGTGATGCAGAAAAGAAAAACAAGCATCCGGTTGGACCGTGAAAACGGTGGGCAGTACCTGCGGAACGGTGGAATGCACTCTCAAACGGTAAGAACTCTGACGAGAGTAGGGTGCAAGAAAAATATTTGCATACCAGCCACCTTAGCCACGTACGTTAACAAACCTAAGAGTTAGTTAAAGCTCCCAGACATGTAAGTTACGCCAGTTTTTCATGGATTGTTTCCAAAGAATGATCAATCTGCTCCATTGTGGTTCGCTAACTTTTCTTTTCGCTTGAAAGCCAATACCTCCGGGCGGTGTTCAACTTGGCTGTGATGCGATTAAAATGGTTTGGCTCCGTATGACCAACCAAAAAATCCTTTTCAGGCACTGTGAAGTTCCCAATGAGCATGGTAACGCAGTGTCTGATGGGGCATAATTGGGGCACAGCATAATCGTATCAATCCTATTATTATCATCATTCAATTTCGTTTAGGCAAGTCTTTATAGCAAATATCAACTTCATCGTTCCACTAGCCCGTTTCCATCGTAAAAGGTGTAGACTGGATGCTTCCGCACGGCAGGATAACTTTTTGTAGTGCAGCAGATTCAGTAACATTCACCTTCGATTTTTCGCGTGAGTCTAATTCAGTTAACGAACCTCTTCACCTGCCTATCGATCACTTGGAACCGTCTTCAACAGAGGGCTCATTCCATTGTCCATTCAATTTTTTCCATCCCCGCCTTTCGGGGCAATTCAGGGGAAAAGTTTCCCACCTAACTTACCGTAAGAGGATCGCTTTTCGTCGGGTGGTGCTTCACCTTCACTGAAGCGTTGGTTTTCCTACTTTTTTCATACGCATTTTCTTTGTAAGACTTCGCAGACCGAAGCGAAGCCTTTAGTACGATCCGTCAGCGGCATTGAGATCAGATCGTGGGGGGAAAACAATTTATCAAAACCGAAAATCTGCACGGATCACGAAATTACGATATTAATTTCTTTCGCATTTTCCGAACACGAACCAGACATCGTCCGACAATCGCACGCTCTCGACTACGGTGGTTACGTTTTTTTGCAAATATGAGATGAACCAGGAAAAGGATGATGCTCTGTGGTGGCCTAAAATTATGTTGTTTTCGCAACTCCATAATTCAAGTGTTGAGATTTATTATATTCGAAAAAAATTATAATGATATGTTCACATCGATTTCAAATTACTTCGAGCTAAAGTTTGGTTAAGTTTTTTGCCTCAATAAAGCATAAGTTTTCCTTGGCGCTAGTGCGGTGTAGAAAAATGCGCTGGTTTCGAATGGATTGACCTTTTTGTGCAGCTCTCTTCTTTTATGAGCTTTTGGTTTCGCAGAAGTGTTTTTCTTTTGCTGCATTCATTAGGCTACCCGAAGCCTTTTTTCATATCTTCGACGGGGCAAAGCATTTTCTTAAGCGAAAGTCGCCGTTAGACCACCACCGGCAATCATCATCGTCAAGATTGGGTCATAATCGGGTCACGGTTGCCATCGTTTGCGCCGGCCGCAGGGCCGTGGTTTCTCGGTTCAAGAAGACATCGGAACAGCAGCAGCATCGGTAACCGGGCCGGAGGGTGGAATAATGGGACTAACCAGAAGGCTTAACCACAAACTTGGGTTTTCGGCGTTAGCGGCGTTTGGTGGCTTTGGTCAGAATTTGAAACTAATCCGTGGGGCGTGCACAGAACGGCATCCTTCTGAGCCGAGGATGGGCTACCCGGGTCGTGTTTTTGGAGCATTTCGATTCGATCAAATCACTCGTGAAGGTTTTTGTTGGTCTCCGAGCTGTTGGATAGTCAGTTTCGGATCACCATCTGTTACGCAAGACGTGCTTTGTAACGAGAAAGGTACGTCATTTATTGTTGTACGTTTTAAATTTAAATTTTTTTTTCCAAAAGTCAAAAATTTCATCAACATTTCATGCACAGTATCAGCATCATCACTGTCTTGCAATAATCATCACTGTATGGGTCCGTTTGGTGGGTATTTGTCAGTCAGACAACTCCGTTTCAATGTCATGCTTTGAGTAATTGAATTACCTTGTTCACGAGCGATGCTCAGTGGAACCGCTAGCCCATGTTAGCGACATGGGCTCAGTTTGAGTTTGATTTCAGTAAACAAGCGGCCAAGTAATTAACCCATGGTTAGGATACTCTGATTGATGCTAACATTGAACTCAAAGCATTCTCAAGTATTTTTCGAAACATCGGACTTATCTCCGAATTTTTTTAGTTTTTCCTCTTTGGATTTTGGACCTGAGAGCTCGGGACATCACGTTGGCTAAAGGCTGAAATCAACAGTGACCCACTTAGACCACCACTGGGATCACTCAACTCGGTTGGAACCACTTCAGATTTTATGCCTACGCCACTGGAAAACATGTCATCCTTCACACATTCTTAGCACATCGTTTACATCGTCTGGCGGTAACAAATACCCGAGAAGTTAAAGAAAACGACTGAATCATGTGAAAAGCGGTCGGACGACGGTGTTTGAAAGAGGACGACACCGTTTGGCGCTGGCCACACAAGGTCATATTGATCCTCTCCGTTACAATGTTGCGAGGATGTCACTGGAAACGATGAAAAATGTTGCAATATGCCGTCAGCGTAAGCTTTATTGGTCGCCATTTTCGGCCAACTCACCTCTACACACTCGACACTCGATGGGGGCACATGGTAGCCCGCTTCGGCTTCGAAGGCTACGAAGCTTCCGGGACGCCAATAAGCTCGTAATAACGGGGATATGGCTGCAGTTAATATGATACCACTCAACTCCCATTCGGCCGGATAGCTCCCATGAGAAAATATGATCTGCTCCGGTGGAAATTGTCGGCCATAGCAGAAAATGCTGAGGCCCGGAAAATACCTTCTCCGATGAACGTGCCGTATACCTTTTTGGGTAGCCAGACAAAAGCTTGCAGAGAAAATTGAAAAGTGGGACATCAAAACTCAATGTTGGTGAATAAATTCTAATAAATAAATAAGTAATTGGACATCAATTGTGTGAAGTTTCTTTGATGTTGCATCATGCGCTGGCCGATTTTTAGCTTTTTAAAAATTGAGCTTACAACACGTTAACTTGTCTGTTAAATTGTTTCAACCATAGCGATTTGTGTCGACACATTTTGTCTTTTCTCACAATTTATGGAAAAAGCTAATAACCTTTAAAGGGTTTGGAAGGGTCGGTCTTCGCGGTCATCTGTGTAAAATTCCAATGGGTGTTTTATCGCTCTCAGTACGGTCGAGCCAGAATGGTAAGCTTGCAACTGTCACTCGAGCATGCACTTAACCTTTCATCAATTAATATTTCCTCCGTGGGGGACCATTTGAAGTTTAAAACTCTTTAAACGTTTAATGGTAGCTATCAAGAGAGTAATGGTCCCACGAGTACATTTCGGAACAGATCGAAAGCCATCGAAAAAAGTATTAAAACGTTTCAACCTGTTGCGAAGGTGATACCAGCTACGGCCACCGCACAAAACCAACAGTATAAGCGATTCATTACGTTCTCATAACGATGGTATCGACGTTGCTTGGCTGGAATATCCGATTATCGACGGCTTAACCACTTACTGGAAAATCTTATCATTTAAAGATCAATTAAATTGATTGGTCTTCGGGCGACTAGCATTATAAAGAGCACTTCAGTTCATCAGTTTTTGCATAAGCTAGATAACTTAGAAAAGTTTTTCAATAAAATACTTCAATAAAGTATTATCTGCTCATAACCGGGCACATATCGCCGCCACCATTATGGGCAGACGATTTTGATACGAGCGGCTCGAGGAGCAATATTATTATTTTTATGGTGTTTTGCGTCTTTTTTAATGACTTCTTTTTAGTGCTGTTTACGGAATATTCAAGTTTGAATAATACATTTATATATTCAAACTTTTATCTTTCCTTCTTTATCCAGTCTACCGCTCAAACACAAGGGTTAACGTTGAAAAATTGTGACGGTTAAGTTATGTGAAACCATTTTTAATTCATATTCAATGTAAAATTATCAACTGCACCCAAACGACTGTACTATTTCGAAATACATTTTTAACACTCCCCGAAGTATGAGCTGGTGATTCCAGAAAGTTTATGGTGCGTTGAAAAAATCATTCGGATACCCCGGGACAGGCGCTGCAGTATTCTGCATCATCTGTCGTCGGGCACAAGTTTGCCCGCCTCCGATGACAGGCTGACTGGTTCCTTGAATCTGGAAGCAGCGAAAAGATTTCTTCCAAATCTCTTCAGATCATCTCCCGGGGGGTGGGCTTCCGTGTTTCCGTCCATGGCGCAAGCCGGACCGGAGGATGCGCCAATGCTGGTTGCGGACCGAAATCATATACGGCTGTCACCTGTTGGCAAAAGTTGTACTAACCCGTTTAGACCCTCGGTCGGAGTTTTGTGTATTAGGCAATGCTGACGGTGGATAAGTTCTGTGCGCGAATAACGCTGAGGCCATCCGTACTTCCATATAGCTCTTGTCAGTTTGTCAGGTCTAACTTTTAGGACCCGCACGGCTCGCTGGCATGATGACGGTGGTAAAATTTATTTATAAACTTTCCACTCGCACGCACTCTACTCGGTCGTCGCTGCCACCGGAACGTCTCCCGAATGTGTGTCTGGCGTGAAATGTTCCACTAAAGAAAGTTTGGATCTTTATACCGGCCTCAGCACGGAACGGCCCAGTTTTCTCGGCATGAGGCCGCAAGAGACAGAATTTCATTACACATTCGCTGCACTTCCAGTGTCAGTGTCGAACAGTTTTACAAGATTTATTCGATTCCTTGCGGAAAGTGAATTGAATTATGCCGGGTTCGGAAAATACGGACCTCGTTCGGTTCGGAAACAGGGACGCCGACTGGCAGGCTGACATTTTTTCGTGTTTTGGAGAATACGTCGATTTTTTCCTTTGCTTCACAGCGTATACAGAACGATGCGAGCCAAACACTGAATACAATTTTAAATCAGTGTATGAATAAATTTAGCTTTTGATCCACACGATTCTTTTGCCCGAAAAACTTTTAAGACTTTTTCTAAAAACGATGTGGAAATCCGTTCAGGATAGCGGCTATTGTTGTTCCATGTTTCAATTATAGCCGTGCAAAGAGCTGTGTTTGAGTAATTGATATGTTGAAAATGTATGAGATATCACAGTTAAGTATGAGATCTTATGTTACTTTTCCGTCAATGGTGTTTTAGAGTCGACGAGAAGGCTTTTCGTCATAAGGAGACAAAAACCCCAATCAATTGTACGACCCATAGTTCAACTCTCATACTCTCATAACATTGAAACTTCCCAATGACGAGAAGCCCTCGGTGCACGAATAAACAATAAAAATTGAATAGATTTTCCATTGAGACGAAGGAAAGCTTAGTTTGAGGTGTGTGGGCTGTTATTCACTAAACGTCTTCATTTGAGGCAATTATACCAATGGAGACGCCTGGTGATTGGTATAATTATTTAGGATTCTTAATCAGTTCAAATGGAACTAAGAACAACAAGGAACCAAACCGATCGTAAACAATCTCTAGCAATTGCAAGGTGACCAAGTAAATACGACACGCTTGGCCAGCCCCTTCGCGTTTCGTAACCCGTCAAAATTTCCAATCATTATTCCCACTGAATTTTGATTATTATTATCCGTGTATGTCACCCGCCTCCGTGTTGGTTAGACTTGAGTGCTTTACACACTATCGACTTTGTCTTTCGATCGTATCGTGAATGTTACACATACCATTTGTGGGTGTCTCCGAGCCTGCCCGGACGTCATAATTAACGTCATGTTTGCACATAAATTAGAACTATCGATGCCACTGCTGCTATTGTAAACATCGTACTCCGTTAGCCTCACAGCGCACGGGTTATTGCAGCCACTGAGGCATGGTACCGTCAACCGGCACCCCGTCTCAAAATAAATTAGCATCGGAATCGAACTGCTCGATACTGCCAATAAATCTCGGACACGAAAGCGCACGGAGCTCGTTGCGGCCTCGCTCCGGCACAGTCTGCCGGTCACAACTGTCTCACGAAACCGAAACCGGCTCGTGGTTAAAAGATTCCCTTCGAAGATATTGCACAATTAGCAATTAGGTAGTCAATCCTAGCATGCTCCAATGGTCGAGCTCCAGGGCCGTTATGTCCAAAGTTACGGAGCCAACGTATACATACGCCAGAGACATACACCTTGACCTTCGAGGAGGGCAATATTCCATGCTACAGTAACGACATGGGAAGCTAAATTACGCCCGTCTACTATTTCCAAGGGTTTGTAGCGACGTGCTGGCGCTACCAAGCCAGTCTCAGCCAGCACATCTTGAACCGGTCTTTCCAGGTTGTCTAAATTATCGCCTCTGTCAAGCTTTGAATAACTATGCCGAGGAAAGTGGCTAATCGGACAGGAAGTCATTCATTAATGCACTGTTGTAGCTCGTGCAAACGCAATCGTTTCACGATTGTTTCACGCATGCATCTAACGTGTTTGAGAAAAGAAATCATGATATTAGCTTTTAGTGTTGAAAATTTAATTAACACAAATTTCATTGCTAAATGATTTTTTCCTCAAACTTTAATTGATGTCCTTGTGAAACATTACCGTTTATGAAATTGACTACAACTATGCATATAACGGGCTGTCGGCCCTGAATTAATGGCCTGTTAACCTTACATCTTTTTATGCTAGAACAAACATGATTATGATCATGATAAAGCCGGTGAATACCTACACGCAGTGCCTGAAGCAACTGCTTTTGCTGTAACAAGTTAACACACGGATGTTACTGATGCCATCGCTGCACAGGTATCAAGTTAATTTAGCTGTAAGCCATCGGGGCATCGCTGCAAAATGTGTCGCTCTGTCCCGAGCATCATCGACAAAAAATCGCACCGTACCGAAGATCGCACGGAACCGACCCTTTGGGGGTCTCACGATGGGACGCTACAACGCGTCTCCTCAGCCGACAACCAGGTTTATCAGCGTGCATGTTTTATATCATTGTTACGAGAGCACGAAACAAGAAACCCGAAGCCACCCGAATCCACCACACTATGACCCAACCTTTGCTGATGCAGCCTTTGCAGCCCATGTTTTACTGCACCATTCTTTCGCCAACGGGCGGGAAAATCACATCCTGCCGTCGTGTGGCTTACGTTACGTTCCAGCTGCCACTGCCGCAGGCTAAAGTGCATCATCCTGACGATCGTCTACTCCTGCTGCTTCTAGCTCTAGCACAGGGGTCGGTTGCTCCATGGCCGGGTTGGATATTTCAATTTGGTTTCGCCTGCCTGACGTCATTAGTTTCTGTTTGTAACATCAGCCAGGGTCGTGACGTAGTGCGAACCCTTAGGGCCGTGAACCATACCTGGGTGAGTTTAAGTGATGAATAATGAACCATAATCAGGCCAATATTTTTCGGTAGGCCCCATGCTCGTATGGTGTATCGCTTTTATTATAATTCCAAAATGCCGACCCTTCAAAGTTGCTGTCTTTCACATAATTATACTAACACATTTTAAACGTAGCACGTGCTAGAACCTTAGTGAAACCAACATTTGAATTTAATATAAAAATATTTTAAAACTGGCGAAAAGTTCACAAACATGAAAAGAGCGATGATAGTTAAGCCGAAATAATAAAAAAAAACACAAACAAAATTTCCAAAATATTTTGGCAATGCTTACAAATAATATCCTTTTTTCGTAATATGTATGATTTCTTGAATTTGTTGTTTTTCTTTAATCTCAATGTGATCGATGATTTAACGTTCAGTGATGAGATGATGTACGACGTACGATGGTTCCTTCAAAGAATTCTAACAATCGAATGTCCCTCTGTTGATCCGCATTCAGTATCAGCATCGTGTGGAATTTGTGAAACAAAGTAAAGAAAGATAATACATATGAACAATAAACAGACAGAAACAGTACATTACAAGCTCTAAAGACGAACAGAATTAGCCGAAAACGGCAAAATCAATGCATCGATCTGGACCATCGATAAAGAGAAGTTTCACTCCTTCCGAGAAGGAAAATTCTCCATCAAGCTGGTCCAACTTTGAAGCGATCGAATCAAAAAGCCAAACTGTCATTTTGGTTCGAAAGAAAGACAAACTGGCCGAAGGCACCTGAATCATTCACATGTTTACAAGAAAGAATGATTCTCTTTGTTATCCTCGTTTTCCGAAAGCATGTAACGAAGGTTTCAGACAAATATGCTTAAAACAAAGAAAAAGTGTATAGTAACACCAAATTGCCAGCAACTTCGGGCTCCACACCGTGGTCTGGTGGACCATACAGTGCAATATATCGCCGCCTCACTATCGCTCCGGGGAAATTTCTCTAATTCAATTTGAAAAATATTTCCCATAAATTAATTACTAAAGCCTCGTGGCTTTCGCTCGCGGCATCGAGGTTTGGTTCGGTTCCGAGCCAATCCCTGGTGGTTCTGGTCGGTCGGGTTCTGCCACGCTGCCATGTTGCGCCGAGGAACATGCTGGGCCTCGTTTCACACTTTCCACCCTGCATAAGATGACCAACTGCGCTTGATTTGCATTTTATATCGTTCACGTGCTCTCTCTCTCTCTCATTCGCTCTCTTTGGCAGGGCTATACTTTCATTACGGAGACAGCTTCCAAATGCCAACCGCTTTCTTCGATGGCCATCCCCGGAGGTGGCCACCCCGGGGCTGATTGCGACATCGGACGGCGACCGGGAACCCGGTTCCTGGTAACACCTGACGAAGACCGGTCCCAGCTCGAACTTCGGCCCCTAACCGGCCCTGCCGGTCGCTGCATCTCGATCCGGACCGGTTCTCTCATTTTCCACTAACGATTTCCCGTTGGGATGCGGCACAGAAGAAATAAAATTCCGACACGTTTGGCTCTTAATGTAAAATATAACCACCAACGACACGACGCTGGGAGGAAAAATGTGGGCCTCGCCGCGCTCGAACTTTCCTTCCCGTTTTTGCACTGGCACCGTTGTGGCCCGGCCGTGGTTGGGACCGTGGAAATGCAGTAAAGTTTTATTAGTTCCCCACGAAAGACCCATTGGGAAACTCATTTACCACCTGCCGGGACGATGGAAGCCATGGTGGGAGCAGCGCATCGTTCTTTAAAGTGTCATGTTTTCTACTAGGGAAGTAATTGTTTGTGTTTGCGTGTAACAACACACGTTGGGTTTTGGTTCCATTCTACTGCATTGTTAAAAAAATGAAATTAAAGCGAACATCTGTTGCTCCAACACATCCGCATGGTGAACGAATCCGCTTTAAATGGTATTACCAAAACATTGTAGTATTTTATAAATCAAATTAAGCTTTATGCACCAAAATCCCAATAGCGGAACTTGGAAATTGCCGAGCAAAGATGAACAAAACCGGATTAGTCTGTGGTTCTTTTCACATTGCCATCTTTTTTTTCAGCTGTCCTGTCATGGCGTTGAACATGATACCTTTTCAGGAATGTTTCCTTTTGACATCTCTGGTTACTTGTCATTCCGTCCGACTTGACAGTGTCTGGTGAGAATTTCCCTGGGAAGTGCCGTGTCACAAATGGCCCCATCAGTTCAAAGGCTGTGTGTCCTGTAGCATGCTCATCTACGACATTCTGTGGATAAATTAACTGCTGAAACTGAAACGTTCCGAGAAAGCAAGCACTGTTCTACTTAGCATCATTGACTCTAATTGCGAATGTTCGTCCCTTTGAGCTCGCCTTCCCGAGCACACGGAAGACACAGAACGATGGCACCACTGGAGACACAGAAACGCCCGGGGGAAACTTCCGTTTGTTTTGTATTGAATACTGCTCACCATTCTGAGTTACGGATATTCGAAGACATTTATTGACAGTTGAAGGCATTTGAAACCACAGCCACGTGCGGGCAGCGAGGCGGCCCGTAAACTGGAATGGTGCCCATCAACTTATTTTATGAGTGTTGAAAACAGTTGTTTGAGTTTTTCTAGCACCAGCAACTTCCTCGGGTCCATCACGGGACGTAATTCTAGGTCAGTGACTGTGAAAACCTGATAATAGCTCGGGCAAACTGTTAACTACTTGTCGACGTTACCTTGGCACAACTGTTACAAGGGCTTTGCTTTGCTAACTGTGTGGTAATCTCACGGTCATTACTTAGCCTTTTTGAAACTTTGGCGAAACTTTAGTCCGAAACTTTAGTTCTGCGGCCGTTCTTAGATCTTCTCTTGCAGAAAAAATCACACTATGTTCGGAGAAATATCAAACACTTAATTACATTTCTTAATGTTAAATCAAAATTATTTACCAATCGCTTATTTATGCTGTCAAGAATGATATATTCGCTGGCAAAATTTAATTAATTTAGTCACACAACGTCAGTTGCGATCGCTATAGAAAATTAGTTACCTCCTCGACCAGTTTTCAATAGTCATTCTCGGAGCCAAGTTCCATGGAGTAGCTTGCCGTTCCCAAGTGGTCAGCCCAACATTCCGAACGTGTCCCATGCTGCCACATATGGTATGTTGTGTTAGCTACGCCTCACAATATCACACTTTACATCCCAGGCGTGATGGAGGGACGTTTTCCTATTCATGTCAGCAGATGGGCCTTTCTGACAAATGTTTCTGTGGCTGCGGATGAAATCTCGCTCCGTTGGAAAGGCTTGGGTCACGCTACCACGATGAAACTATACGACTGAACGAATCAGCATAAACCTCACGGAGCTCTATGTTTCCTTAAACGGTACGATAAATTTAAGTTTGGTTTGAATTGCGATAGAGAACAGCAGAAAGTTAATTATGGAAAATGATCACTATTGAACAATCTTGGAATACCTCTTGGAAGGGAGAATTAGAAACAACAGCAAACACAATGCTAGATTTATGATTTATTCATTATGATTTATGTGATTGATATATTTATTCAAATTGATAGATCTGAAACAAACAATGTTTGTTCACCGTTCCTCAGCATACCGACAGTAGTATTTGTCAGGATTTTCTAGCTAATTTATCACAGAATGTTTTGAAGGTCTCCATTTCTAATTGTAAATTGGAACAAAGGCTGTAGCTCCTGTTCAGGATGACTCTCATATTTTTCCAATAGTAAATGATGGCGACTCAAAATCTCTCCACCAACGTGGCGAAAGAAGTCTTCTCCTCCAGAAAGCCGAATTCGGATTCGCTGGCAAATCTGGCCGCGCACAGAGAGTTGTCCGGCCGAAACTGTACGATAAATCACCGTGCTCCGTCGAGTAGGCACGAGCAAACGCTATAATTGGTGAAACAATCGGCGAAGTGAAAGGAAAGTTTCTTTCTAATCCTTCATGGCCCAAGGTCCGGAACAGGGAGTCCGTTTTATTTACGGCGGGACACTCAAATGCATCATCACCCTGTCACCGTCAGCATTGGATCGTGTGTCTGCTGGCGGTGTATTGAACCGGCCGAGAAAGAATGGATTTTCTTTCACTGGGACCGTTCTGTCCCGGTTTGCTTGTTTTGTCCCTCGAGGGGCCAAGATTGCGATCGCACCGACCTCCGCTCGGAGGATGTGTACTCTTGGGTGTACTTCAGCAAGTGTGGCCACTTCTTGCAAGTTTGCAGGATTCCCGGAAGCGAGGCGACATCAAGCGTTGATTTATGGTTTCCACTCGAAACCGGGACAAAGGTGCAGAACCCTCGAGCAGTGCCATGTGACGCGGGGCAGACTCACTGTGAGGTATGAACGATGCGTTGAAGTTGTATGTTTCGCTAACCAATTGTAATCAATGAAGTTGACGTTTACATATGCAGTTTGTGACATTCGAATGTCTTTTCGGTGCGCTTGGGAATTTTTCGCGGAACAACTTAAAAGGAGAGTAACGTTCGACATTTTTAATGCCATCGAAATTGTGGTTATAAGGCACACATCAATAGGTTTGATAATAGCATTAAAAATAGAAAAAGATTCTAAACGATTTCAACATTAAAATACATGTTTAAATTAATACATCATTTTGATTTTTGTTCTTTCAATACCATTAGCGTTTAACAAACAAGTAAATGCAAAACTTTAGCTGAAGCTTTCAAAGTCCAAAAATCTCCCGATAGCGTAAAATGCATTGAGGCCGTTAAACCTGGCAAGTTTTCAAGTACCAACAAGCACAAAGTACTACTCGAATGCAGGGTCCTTCAGTGACGAGATGATGAAATGAAGTCGGCAAATTTTATACAATTTCAATAGCCTCTCATTGCTTCGTTTCCTTTTACAGCACCGGCTAATTGGATTATTATTGCTGCACCGATTGGATGGGTATATTTTGTAAATACTTTTTCCACGAAGATTATAAACGTTGTATCGCAAAAAATGTAACCGATTAATTGTAACCGAGTAATTGGCGATAATTTAAACTACTTTATTGCGTAATTGCCTTTACGGCAGTCTTCACCATTGCTATAGTTGGGCTTTGATTTTTATTTTGCAATATTTTAAGTTAAACAAGTTCAACTGATCATTGACGTAACGATGACTTTACGTTAGCCTTCGTTTTGTTTCTAGACGTGCTTTCAACAAAACAACTTTAAACGCAGATACAGCTAAACGACGTGGAATCCTTTTGCTTCCATTCAATTTCCAGAATAACGATGCTTGGTGTTGTTGTTGCTTATGTTGCTTGCCAAAACATGTTGCTTATATCCTTCGCGTCCTGCTTCGAAACTGCTTACTGCCACGCACGTATCCGGGAGCCATCTAACACGACCGGCAAGCGGTGATGCTTTAACAATTCCGACATGCATCAATGTCAGATTCCGTGTAAGGATGGCTCGTACGGAGCGCTCGTGATTGCGAATGATAGTTATTATCTTAAATATTTATCGTTCGTAGAAAAGGAAGTTCTGCCTGTGCCCCGCCGTCGAAACACCGTGGCTCGAGACACAGTGGTGTCAATAGCGCGCGTGTTTACATTCTGGTAAACCTGGTACGCCGGGCAACGTCGCACATCCCTTTTCGTGGCGAAGATAACCGGGATGAAATGAGAAATTTTGCCCGCAAATTGTTTACTTGTCGTCCTAGAATTGACTAATCTGAGGCCGCAAGCGCCCAAACATCAACCTTAGAGAGGCGAAGCGGGAGCCGAGTGAATGGAGATTTCCACGTATCCGGTATGTTAAAATTAGCGACTGGTAAATAAACCATCGGACGAAAGCAGCAGCTAGAAGGGAAGGCGTTTGCAGGCGTTTGACCTAAAGGTAAACCATTTCGAGCTTAAGGTATTTACTCAAACTTGAAATGGCCATGCTTAAGTGGTACATTATCGCGTTCACCGGCTCTTTGCCTTTTCGCCAGTTGGGCTTCTTCAGTTATCAGCCGATCCAACCATTTGATGTCTTGTGCATAATGCAGCCCTTTACGCTGCTATGTTATGCATGTTGAAAGTGTGTCTCATATTACTTGTGTGCTCTTACTTACTGCACGACAACTGTCTGACTTGGGATTGGCAACCGGCCAAGGATTTGTTATACAAAGGAAGAAAAACATTCGAAACAAATTGCAGTTGGTTCATAAGAACGAAATAAGGAAATCGTTTTCCGTCACAAAGCACAAAGAAACAAAAATAATTCAGTTTAATATTGCACCATCGTTCTTGAGCTGTTTTTCATTAATTATCGTTCAAACCAGCAGCTGCTCAAATTACTTTTGAAAGAGACTGGGGCCAGTCAAAACCACCGTTCATTGTACCGTTAACATTTTCTGATTCGTAGTTTTTCTTACTACAGCGTGTCCAACGAGAAGTGGTTTTCGAAACCGGAACAGGATAATTGCAGCAGCGCGAGCTTCCACCCGGAATGGACTCAGGGCAGGGCAGGGTATGAACACAGAAACATGAAAACATTACCCGCGTTTTCGCGTGTTTCGCCTCGAGGCGGTTACAGATTGTTCTACGCTCGTTAGCAAGTGGGTGAACGTGTTTAAGGTATCGTGTTTCTGGTGACAACTGAACCTTTTAATTTAACGAAAAAGCAAGACAGAAACACACACATTAGAAAACCAACAGCTGAGCAATGGAATCTCGTAGAGCAGTCTACAGAACGAGGTACTTAGATAGCAGAGTATTTATGTTGTCTCTCTTTGGAATGACTTTTGCAACAGATGCATTGCAGCTTGTAACATGTAGAAGCAGCGCCTAGTTTTGCCCAATAAAGCTTATGATTATTTTTTTTAAATACTTTCCTACTTGTCTGAGCTTGTTTTAGTAATTCATTTGGATTATCTCAGAGGATATTAGTAAAATGTTGTCTTTTGGCAGATAGATAGATACTCAAATTACATCGGAAACGTACATTTACAACGGAAAACGATTAAATCACAAATGCTTCCGATGTTTTACAATTAAAATATATCCTTTATTTCATGACAAGAAAACAAACTCTATATGCCTTTGTTTGAGTTGGGACAGAATTTTAAATAGCGTAAGCATTCCCATCCAGACACTACGCGAATGAAAAAGAACAAAGGAAAGCTGTGCGTTTGACCAGCCTCGTAGCATATTTACGCACGTTGGACCGATGCCACCTTTCAACGTATAATTTCCGAATTTGCATAATGCCACCAAGGGTACGTAGCGTCCGGCGGCTAATTACGTTTTCCAACCGGCCACTAAACGCAGCCTGCAACGCACAGGTGTTTCGGTGGAAAATTGGGCGTCCCAAATGTCGAAAGTCGAAACAACATTACGGCCGGGCTAAAAACTACGGTCAGTGAAATGGTCAAATTTAATTTGAAAGAGTTTTTGTACTTCACAAGTGCCATTTTTTTGTTGTCAGAATCTGAATTCCATTGTGTGTTGTGTGTGGTTCGGTTTTTGGTGAAAAACTCGCAGCCCTGCACGCCAGAAGAACACCATTTTCGTGGAAGATTCTGTTTGAATGGGGCAAAACGAAAACATCAACCCAAAAATGGTCTCCTGGCAGAAGTCTAAATGACAAAAGTTTTGATTGTTTTACGCTCTGCTTTGTGGGTCTTGGTTTTGTCATTTTTTTTCTGCCCCGTTTTCTCACGCCATGAACAGCCAAAAATGGCAAAAATGGCCCACAATTTATTTTGATAAATTACTCGAGGCGCGCTTAGCGTTTTCTTTAAACACTCCATACTAAAGAACGAAACTTGCACAAAAAATTGTCTCTCCGAGCGAGGCGTTATTTTGTACTCATATCTTTTTATGCAAAACGGTCGGGCATTCGTGCGTATCGTAAAGTCGGAACACATAAACCCACGCAGGAAGGCACAATTTGCAATTTGTACGTGTTTGCAGAAATCTAGATAATTTTATTTCAATTATACATTCCGAGCCAGCACTTCCGGCCAGCTTCGGACTCGAATAGCCGTCGGTTTTGAATGCGTTGTAAATTGCGGAGTGTGCAATAGTGATGGTGTACATGCCGATCCCAGCGACCAGTGTTCTACGCTGTTCTGTGGGAGTATTAACTAATTCAAAAATGAACATTTCCTGGAAATCGTGTCTGATTGCCCACTGGGTGATGGCGTTGCTGCCCGGCCTCCAGTTTCGAGTGTCTCGTTTTTGCTGCCGTGCGTTTTCCGAGCGGCTGACGATGGGCAGGATGTGCACACAGTTACAGTTACAGTCCGCGCCACTAAGCCACTTGCCAGGATGAGAGTAGTATTTTACTTGTACTTCGCGTCGAGTATCCGGTGCATCCTTTTAAGCTCCGGAAGCTTTCTTGTTCCTTTTTTTACATACTTCACCGACAGTGCCAACTCCTGATGAGGGCCGAGCACACCGAGCTCTATGGCGTTGTCTAAATTTAATAATAGTGGCCCTGGACTGGATTTTGTCGCTGAGTGCTCGGCAGTACTCAACGCTCGCTGAGTGGTACGGTACAAGAGTTTCAAATTGCCCGTGGGCTTCATTTTCGACATGCCGTTTGGCGTCTGCCACAATCGTGCAGAGATTCTGCATTCATTTTCCATTCTATGCCAACTGACTTCGTACGGGAGCAGCGATTGCCTGCATGGTTGGCTTGTTGATGGTAACAAAACATTACTTTTCAACTACAATGTTGTTTCTACTCCTTACAAAACACCCACATTTAATGTTTTGAAAGCACAATTTAATGATTTAACTAACAAGACCTGTGAACGGTGCACCTAATGGACACATACAGGGCTCTTCCGTTGCTTTTTTCATTTATTTAATCTCCGGCGATCGGTTCGGTGGTCGCTTGGGGTCAGGTATGCGTGACGGCACGCAGGTGTCTAGTAAAGTGAAGAATTCATTACTTCATCGGTCTCGATTAATCATTCGTGTCCAGCGTTGGCGTATATGTCCATGTCACTGCAGCATACCAACTTTTGGCGGTGACATAATTGGAAGCCACACGGAACTGGACGCTAGTGCTAAATGTCACGTCATGTCGGCGTATCCGAAACCATTGGCCCAGCACCCGGAAGCCGTCAGTATACGACGATTAATCTTACGCTGTGGGACAGTGTCTAAAATTGACTGCCACCAAATCGCCATCTGGTTGTTGGATTACTAAAACAACAACTAGAAGCTATGAGTGAAGCTTAAAATATCTTTAATGTGTTTCTCAACATGTAGTTTTGTTGAATGGTAAAATTACTACCCCGAAATAAGCAGAATAAATGTATTATTAAGGTCAATTTATTAAGTTACTAAATATTTGTTACGTACCAAGTTGTTGGATTAGCATCGCTGGCTTCATTCAGCTCAAATCGCCCGATTCATTGAAGTATGCGGAAAGTAATTTTATTCAGCTATAATTTGGCCTGTAAATGATACTGAGCATCGCTCGACAAACTTTGCACAATTCTGGGAACCCATCCCGGGCGGGTTGCATTAAATGCCCACTTTTAGGAACGCTCCAGTGGTTGGTACGTTAAGATTACTTCGCTTATGCTATGTTTTATTAGCCCAAAACCCGTTCCAGGAAACTAATTGATTTGATTGAGCACTTCGAACAAAGTTTTGCTGCGTAACAACGAGGGTTGTAAGTGTAATCTGATCGCCTGATATCGAATAGTCGATCCACGACAATCGGATTACACTTCTAGTTTGATAGCAACTCATCTCGGTGCGGTGTTCGATAATAGTTCCAACTCGAGAAGCCCTTCAAGATATTCTGTGTAGACACTAAACGGACTTACATCAGAATAATTTTGGCTCACATAAAGCTTTAAGGTACGTCGAATTTAAACAATATTCTACTTCCTGTTCCGGGGGTCTTGTACCGAGCCGTAACGAGCGTATTGATTGACACCTGCAGAAGGTTGTCGCAAGATGCCGTAGTGTTTGCTTGCTGACGAAGCCAGTCATCGAAGTGATGATGGAAGAAAAGAAATGCTTCCAATTGCCTGCCGCGACACTGTCCATCACAAGCCGGATAGGATATCCGTCGGCACACTGTCGAAGTGCTGCCGCTGAAAGTTAACCAGCACCACACTCAATTGAGATCGCTTCAGGGGGTCTGTTTTCATCACGGGCGTGGATATTATTTGCCGATCATCGACAGCCATTGCTTGGTTGACAACGCTCGAGCACACCGGAAATGGAAGTACTAATTTCGAGGTCTTTGAATTGAAACATTGAACGGCTCAATGACTTTTACGATTAGCAACGTGTTGGTGGTCAAAGTGTTGAATATTAGGAAGCGATATTTTTTTTTAAAGTATGTCAAGTGTTACGGTACCGATGCATCGAAGACATGTTCATCGAATTGATTCAGGTTCATTCAATTGGTTGATCAGGCCAATCAGTAGTAGCCATCTTTAATCAGTGGGTTCATCCACAGGGTTGGTCGGATCATGCTACTAACTGAGCAAAGTTCCGTTCAACACGTTTCGATGGCCATCTGTTTGGTTCAATCTTAAAACAAAATCTCCCATAAGTTAAGCAAACGGAGGGTTTAAAGGGACCGAAATTTCCTGTTCTAGTGGCGTTCATTTTGCAAGAAAACTCGGTCCGTTGGTCCCTGCGCTGGGGAGGTAGTGACGGCCGACACCACACACACCGTACGTTCCCGGGCAGCTCCACAGGCCTGGCTGGCGGAATGGCGTTGCAGGACTTTGTGGCACTTTGTGTCCGTGTCAAGCCACGAAATAAATCGATGCAACAGCTGGATGTACATGGGCGACGTCAGTTTCCTTTGAAATAAACTCCCGTCCAGCGACAGGACGCAAGACATCGTAGAACCTCGGCCGATCTCGCAGCACCACTAACACGAATTCTTTTGCAGCCGGATGACGCCAACTGCACGTGCTCGGGCGCAATCTCCGCTGGCTGATGGTTTTTGGATGACATTAAGTAGTTTCTGATTAAAACTGGCCCATTGTCCGGCAGTTTGGCAAAGTGTGCTCGCTTGCATTGGCGCAAATTATGCGAACAAGTCTCGATGGTGTCGTTCATCTAGTGGTACACTTACATTAACGGCTGAATTTTCTCAAACTCATTCGTATTCCGCTCAACTTTCTTCTGAGAAAATTGATTCAATGTTGATAAACTATGTTAACTTATGTTAATTATGTTATCATTACATTAACTTATTCGAACACGGATGAAAACGATTGGTTTGTTATCGGTTTGCATGGTTACCGACCAACACCGCTGTGTTACCGCTGTGTTTGTTAACCACCAGAAATCCGACGTTACAACGGTTTCCTTCCTTCCTAGCGGTGGGTCCAATTTCGTGCCTGCAGCTGACATTATTTGTCCATTATCGCACTCAGTGTGACGTGATACATCTAATAATCTCAGGTCCGTCATATGGCGGCACCGATTGTGGCACCGTAATTACTGCCCGGCTGCCTGATTGGGCGTCGGTGTAGGTTGGTCCGTTACAGACACAAACAGTGAAATGGGCTCGTACGGTCAAGGACAATCATTGGTTCGCAGCACGGCACCCTACCCGCACCTAAACAACACCATGTAGTGCTTTATTGTGTGCTATAGAAACTCATTAAAGCTTGTCGTGGGTAACCAGTATTTAAACAAACTTTCTTTGGTGTAATTCTTTTGGTTGCTGTGCAAACTCTTTCGTAAATATATACAAATGTATATGAAAAAGTTTGCAAATTGGAAATGGAAAAGAGTAGAATCTTTTGTTGATGATTTGTAAGCTGTGTAATCCGTTGACTGTGCGTTCATCTTGCTTCATAGATAGGCGACTGTTCCTACGGATGGAGGAAACCTTAGCTTAGTCACTTCTCCATCCGTCTACGGTGCAAGTTATTGCCTTTCTTTCGCTTCGCTTCTCCGTTTGCTGGAACATTTGATTCCGCGATGGCTGAAGTACCCCTATCCTAGAAGTATCCATCTTTCCAGTGCTTCGATTTTATGTCACATCCTTATACTTACACGCGCTTCAGCTTCACCGTCTACGATTGCCGACAAATGTGTGAAAACATCAGACGAAGGACGAATTTGCTGCGGCTGCGGTGGTACGTCGAAGACAGCAAACCACGGGTCCTCACGGTCGGGTACGACGGCATCGACCCGCCACCCGATCGTCCACAAAACTGTCAGGTCACTTGGTGCTCGTGTCAGGCCACGAAATGAATCGTTGCAACAGCTGGAAGAACATAAGTGGCTACGGCTTGAAATGAACGTCTCTTAACCCACATCATGAGACGTCGAAGCGCAACCACGAGCCAGACTTCTTTTACGGCACACTCCGGCTACAGACTGCACTTGCCAGCGACATCCCTGGGCCCTGATGGGCCTGACGTTAAGTGTTTTCTGATTAAAACGAGGAAATCGATCGGATCAAGTTCCCGTAGCAAATTGAACGTCAAAAGCGCCACAGACAGCGGCACGAGCTAGCCTATAAGTTGATGCGCATGAGGTTCCAAAGAGTTGTAGTTAATTTTTGTGCGTAATATGCGCAGTTTTATTCTATCTACCGACCGTCGATTTTTATGCTGCAGGTAAGCGTGGTGTATTGAGTCATTATATGATGATCATTCCACTGATTGCCTTACGGGCCGGAATTGTTCGTTTGAAGTCCGGTTTGCAGCGAAATTGATTTCCATTCAATTGTCTCGTAATCTTCATTTGATTGAATCAAGCTGCATGCAGTGTAAAATAAAAACCCGGGCTTGCTTGCGCCAAAAAGGAACGGAAATAAAACACAATTCTTCCGGCTGCTTGCAAAATGCTTGAATCGATTGGATCCGAACACCCGAGTCCCTGTGTGGGTGGGTTGCAACTGGAAGAAAAAAGAATAATAATTGATTTGGCAGACACTTCCGGCAGACGTGATCCGGACGTGGCCGGCACCGACGCAGGAGATGAGAACGAACATTCCACGGGCGAGCTTAGTGTAATGGCACTATTCTTGGTCCGCGTCGGACTGCGCGAACGATTGGCCACGACGTGGCGCTGTGAGATGGAAATCCGTTCAACCAAACGGAACGCGGCCCCCGAGCCAAGCGCCCCTGACCGTGGTGCAGTTCTTGACCCAGAGCACTCCGGAAGAGCACATTCCGAGTGCAAAAAATCACTCGGAACGATCCATAAAAAGCAATGGGCGTGAATGCACACTTAAGACAACGATTTCTCAGGACGCCCACACCGTGGGCGCGTGCATCCACGTCCGCACCGCGAAAGGGTCACTTGTTCCGGCGTCTGCTAATCCTGCGTGTACTGTCGGTTGTTGAGCAGCCACGGCACCGCGGGAGTCGGATACCGTTACGATCGGCGACTCAGCGAGAGCGACCCAACGAGCTTGCAACTGTAGCCCTGGACAACCGGGGTGTGGGGGAGGGGCAGTCGAAAGCAGAGCACAATCCGCGGTTTATGGGCCCGGAGGTTTAATTAAATAAATTCTTCCCGTAATTAGTTGCATTTCGATTCGATCCCGACCACACCTCCTCGTACCAGGCTTAGCTTTCGCTAGTCCTTTATGGCCGAGTTACACAAATTGAATCCAGGCCGGTGGATGGCGACCGTTCGTTTGAATAAGGAAGGTCCCTTGTTGGTCTCGGCTTGCCCGCAGTCCGCTCGGTTTCCGTGGCAAAGACTTCACCGGCCATATTGGATTTTATTACCGGAATTTGCGGTACGTGTTGAAAGCGGTTCCGAAGCGACCGCTCTGTGCACTTAAAGTGGCCGTTGGAGGGATCGTGGCCCTGGTTTTCGGTGTTTGCTAAATTGTTTTTAAAGTGTCATGAGAAGTAATTGATTCGTTCGATAGCAGCCAACGTTGACTGTGGTTTACCAAATTAACTTCAGTTGCTTTCTTAGCAGAATTAGATTCACTGGTGCTGCCCTATCGGGCGTTAAGATTGCTTTCCGGAGTGCTGGAACACGAAATTAGTCTCGAGCTTTTGTTTCTTGTAAACACTCTATTCCATAATCCGCATCGAAGTGTTTTCCTGTGGAGCATTCGGAGTACGAAGTAGGCGTTCATCAAGCGCTTCGAAACATGGCCATTCTTTTCGATTCTTTGAACTTTGGCAGGCTACTTCGTTTGACAGTTCGTAGATAGGCGTTTCCAGTTCCAAAAAGTAATTCAATTTGGACCATATGAACTTGCTGAATTCTTATGGGATGCCCAATTAATTGGTATTCAACCCTTTTCAACGAATTTTCTATTTGATAAAGGAAATATTTTGAAAGCTCCCCTAAGCAAATTTCAGCAAAGTAATCTGATCTCCTTTTTAGCTGTTTAGCCAAGGGGATTGAAGTGTTTAGATCGTTGCTGAAGCCGGTGCTTGTTTTCCTTCTGGTTGCAGACATTCCCCACAGATAATCAATGTTGCTGCTAATTAATGGTCAGCATGTGCCAGAAGCCGACTTGTTTCAGCGACCAAAAACACGACTCAACAAAACCTAACAAATTTTATGAGATTACCCTAACATTTACACATCTCGTTTGCTACCGTAACCTGCACCGTATGCCAGCGAATGATGACAGGCCGAAGTTTTGTATTGCCACTCCGAATTCCAAACTGAAAGTCCTTTTAGCAGCCACCTTTTAAGTTACCGTTCTAACCAAAGCCACATTGTAGCGGCCTGGCACCGTTACTTGAAGTGTAAAAAGTTCACTACTCCCGGAGATGCCGATACAGGTTTTTTTTTCACAGGAGGAGTTCTCGATTTTACCGAACTTTTGCCCATTTCGCTCGGTTTCTCAATAAGAGAGTTGTTCTTCATTGAAAATCACTCAGCGACGAATGACTTTAACTTACCGACCAACCGAAAACCGGGCGGTTCGGGAATTGACGGTGAAAAGTTTTTACACCTCACGACCACCACGCCGTGCACACGGCCACCAGTTACAGAGCATTAATGGCTTTCAACAGCTCTCAACACAGCCACACGGCGCACCGGAGAGCCCCGCCGGAATGTGCTATTTTATGAATGTTTTATGTTTTATCAAAAGCCCATTAAATCCGGCCACTGATTACGTGCACTGATCCCTAATGGTGAAGGTGGTCGGGTGCGATCGATACCGTGCGCAAGGCGTGAACGGTGAAAAATGACGCGACCGGTGCGGCGCATAAAAACATAAACGCCATTCCGTTGTCGGATGGACGGGCGGCCAATCCGTCAACCGGGCACCGGGCCGATCGACCGACTCAACATTGTTTTGACTAATTTTAATGAAAACGTCCAATGGCGCGGCGTGGGTGAAAAATTAACCTACCCCTCCCGGGCCGACATTTTCACGAGTGGCTTGTTTACATTTTTCGTGCCGCGGCGTCCAAAAGTGAAACACATTTTGCGCAGCGCCTCGGGACCATTCTGGCGACGGCGACGAGCCGTGCACGGGGCACGATTTTCTCGGCCACCAAATTTTCCCGTGGCCGCCAACTTCGGCCCGGCCACGGCCACGGCCAGCGCAACATCATCATCTTGGGCTAATGAATCGGGCGGGCGCAAAAAGTTTGCAAATTAAATGTTCCACTTTATGCCGGGGCGGCCGTTGGTGGGTCTGCTGTCGCCCGGCGGCAGTGGGAGGGCTGCGGTGATGTGCGGTCCCGGCAGCCTCACCGGGGCCCGTAATTGAGCGAAAATGATTTCCAAATTTAACCAATTGGCCAAGGCCTATGGAACATTTTTCGGGCAACATTATTTCCCTGTACATACCGATCAGTTCGGGGCACTTGGGGCATCCTAATAGACTCCGTTAGGTAATGGTTCTATAGTTTTGGCGCAACATTAAACGGGACAATCTTTGTGGTTTGTATCGTTCCAATAGTAGCGAAATAAATTACATGAAATTGTGCTAAAGAATTTCAGAAGAGTGTCGCGGTGTTATTATTCGTTCACGCTGAATGTGTAAATGTCAAATGAGTCACATTAAAAACCCATAGAACATAAAAGTGAAACGTGCCAGCCGTCAGCACCTCCGTTCGATTGAATACGGGAGATCGCCCCGGAGGTGCCCCTGATGTCCCAGCGTCCCATCGGGAAGCCGGTATCTGAGAAAACCGGTGGCTCAATAAGCGACCCGCAGTGCCGGTGTTAAAATTTGCTCCACCGACGAAATTGGAAGCCAATTTCGACGATCTCTAACTTATCGAACTGGGCATAAACCAATTTGTATGCAAATTTGCGATCCCATTAAACTGTGAACTGAACTCCAGACTTCAGAAGGTCGGCCTGCTACGTGCCTGTTACGTCCACCGTTGTGGTATTATTTTTTAATTTTAGCCCAGCCGAAGGTAAAAGTTCGAACGGTGGTAAATAAAATTAATGAAGAGCGATTTTCGGGACTTACACGATGTAGTCCTTCGATTACGGGCGTTCGGAGGCGCGAGTGTCAGCGCAAGTTCGGAGCAGAGTTTTTGTGTGCGGGTTGCGTTTGAAGCTCATGGGCTGGGCTTACATATGGTTTAGTATGGTAGCAGGGCCTTAAGGTTATGTCTTCATAATTAAAGCTAACAGAGAAAAAGAAATGCCCGCCGCCGGGGAACGACCGGGATGCCCGAAAAAATGGGGCTTTTAAATTTGTTTGAGCCAAGCTTTGGTGCCTATTTTAGCGCCATGCATCATTCATGAGAGCCAGCTTTCTAAGAAGATTAGTTTAAACCTCTCACGGTGGCTCCTCGCAGGCAGCAACCTTCAAGCGGGTGTCACTGGTTCGTGTCGCTCACTCACGAAAAAGACGCTTAGGGCGCACGGAGGTGATACGTTGAGCACGCGCCGCAAGAAAACATAAGACGCACGGCTACGGAACGGGTGTTAGTACAACCCGGCCGGAGTGGGGGGCCAGCATTAGTGAACAATTTTGCCACCGTTCCATTTTTTTTCGGTCGAAGAAATCACAGCCCGCAGGCGCCACGCGTGCCAGTGTGTCGCTCGAGGCGGGTGGAGTCTCTTTCGATCAGAAAAAGGCAGGAAGAAGATGTAAAACGGTTGCCACAGCACGATGCCCAATGGGCCACCGAAAAGGAATGCCACACAGTCGCGGTCCAGTAAACCCGAGGTCGAAGCAAACAAACAATCGCTTTTTGGTGGCAGAAACTAATTCTACGATAAAACTTAAATTAGTTTCGAGGCTGACCAGGACTCGAACCGCGGCTACAGCGATGCGAAGTACTCTCCGGATAGTAAAACAATGAATAGTTAATCCTGCGACCATCTCCTCGCGCTCGAAACTCTAATCCGATCGAAAAGTATGCACCGGGCATTATGTGTGCTGTTCTATTTTTCAAACTTATGCACCATTCCAACAAAGATTAGCTACATCGCGGCGATATCACCGTTGACGCAAACAAGGTAAGGACCTCACAAAAAAGCTATCGAGACTACAAAAAAGAGATAGATCGAAGAGAACCTGGCACGGAAGCTCTCAACTTTAGCTCCGTTTGGTGCTGCATTTTCGAAAGCCTAACCGAGAGCGAGAGAGACAGACAGACAGACATAACTCTTGGGCCACGGTCCCCGAACGGATGTGTATGGGTTCACTAAGGGACACGGTCGCGCGCGTGTATCCTTCGCACTCGGGATACGGAGCGTGAATGTTATCTCCCTTTTTTGCTTCCAAAGCGAGACCGGCGCAGGATGTACTCACGGTACACATCGTCAAACCGTGTAAGGACATCCGTGATTAGCTACAGTGTGTGTGTGTGTGTTTGCCTGGGCATGCTGGGGCGACCGAGAGACTGTGTAGTGGAGCAGTAGGTGACCCATCTTTCCCAGCAGCAGCATCAGCAGCAGCAAACGCGACGAGGTTGGGTTAGGTCACTGACGGTACTCCGGTCGCTGGTGCTGGTGCCCTTGAATTTGTTTATGGACGTCTGCGAGATCTGGTTTATGGTGTGTTGGGGTTTTGGGTCTTTTTTTCGCTTGCTTGTAACCCCATTCACCTCGCAGGAGGGCGAGTGCGGGTTTTCGGTTGATTTGATTAGTGTGATGGGTCGGAAGTGACTTACCTCATCCGTGACCGTCCGGCAGGTCGAGTGGTTTCGGTTGAAACCCCATTTTTTCACAGAAGATGTGAGATCGCTCGGGTGCCCCAAAGCTCCTGCCGATGATACCAAGCCTAGAAAAGGATTACTTCGAGAGCGATAGCCTTCGTAGGCTTCCGGCGCAGCGTTCCGTTTGATTTGCACATCTTCCGTTATCGGCTCAAGTCGAATTAAATACCCCAACCTGTCGAAGATTAATTACACTCAGATAGCAGTCGCTCGGTTGCACCATTTGTTCCGGTCAGCATAGCTTCAATTGTGTGTGACCATGAAGGGTAAACCGGTGAATGTTCTTCCTATTGGCACGCGCCGCACACAGCCTTTCCTTGATTGATAATATTCCCCGTTAAGTGGCGCTTGCAGGATTGCGGTATCGGGCTATTCGATCAACCTTTGGGCCGACCGAGACGCGAGACTGTTGCCCTGATTTCGGACCGTTTCCTCGCGGTAAGGACTTCGTAAGCGAATCGTGCGCGGATGGGTTTTGCAAAATGGGACTGATGCGATTACGTCTTGACGAAGGCTTTAGCGACGCTAGTCGCCCTCGGTAAGGACATCGCGCCCGACTGCTGCGGGACCAAATGATCTGTAAACTTGAGTTAGGACGCTACGCTTAGTGGCTGACAACCGGACGCTTTTATCTCGTGACTCTGGAGGGCAGTCGGCTGCCAATAATAATAAAAAAACGAAGAAACACTTCCTTTTCAACGTTCGCACACCAAAATGAATGAAATCGACCAACAACGGCATCGACGGCTCAGCAGAAACGTGACGATGTGGAAACGAGCGGGCGTAGGAAATGTCGAGAAAAATCGACCGAAAGATGCCCGATGACCGCCCACGACGGCGGGAGAACAGATCCGGCACAACTCCGCGCGTCCCGCAGACCGTTGATGTGAAAATGGCTTAAATTGATGGAAGTTTGACCACGTCGTGACAGGACTGCGTGTGTGGGCAAAATGTTTGATGCACACGGTTCATCTGTTGGTCGAGTGCCCGTGCTAAAGGAAGGAAAGTGTGTTCTACGACCGGGAACGAAGTGATAAAGCTCTCGAAAGCAATCATGTTCGGTTCATTACATACGATAAATAAAGATTCCTGTTTTTTGTTTGCTTCTTCTCCTTAATGCAAATTACTGCCCACTGTTTGCTTAGCAAGTCATTTGGCCGACGTCGACGAGTAAAGCTTAGCTTGACATTTTGTTAATGACTTTATGATTCCCGGCCGAACAACGGATCGGTTTGCCGTGACAACAGAAAATACGACGGAAAAGATCCGGTCGTATGCTAATGAGGTGTGCTCATCAGTGGCTCGGAAATCGGCTTCATGAGAACGGAAAAATTGAAAACTTCCTTTAATGTGAAATTCTCCCGAGACTTCTTTGTCCGGTGGTTAAGAAAGGGAAAAATATGAACTTCAAATAGTAAAAGCTCACCCGAAACGCGGCCAAGTTTGCCGCCAGCGTACCGAAGTCGCAGGATCAGCATCAGGTGTCGACCGTAACGGCCAGCACGGACGAAGGATGAACTTGTGAACCCCAGAGCGAACCCTAGTGCGGTAGTTTTCCCGTGGACCGGACCGACCGTGGCGCCCAGCATTAGCCGATCGACAAATCATGGGCTAGCCCGCCGGCCGCATAAATCCTTGTCCAACGGTCTCATTTTTCATCACAATTTTCATCCGGAAGACTGTCCGGGCCGGACACGGAGTGCGTACGGCCGACCCGGAAAGCCCACGCCCGTGCCCGACGTAGTTTGCGTAGGGGTTGTGGGTTTCCGCTTTGGCTTGCGACCCACACAACCCACCAAGATTCACCGGTAGGCGGCAGGACGTCTGACAGTTTTCACATAGCCCAACCCGGGGTTCCCACCCGACGGAGCTTGGAAGAAAATTATCTAAAGGCTTCGGGCCCGACCAGGACCGGCGTGAGGTGAACTAACATATCAATTTACTTTACTCCCCCCGGGCGGGCACCCGAGGCCCTGGGGCCGATGTGAAACGGTTCGGAAACCATTAAGTTATTCGGGAAAACAAATGGCGATTCATTTCCGCTTAGTCGGGTCACCCGGCGGCCCGGCCCGAGGTAGTGGTCCAGGTGGCACTGGTGTTGACATCATCATTTGTATGTTTAGCGTAAAGTCTAATTGAATCGTTGAGTTTTTGGAGCGAAAGTTTTAATTGAAAATTGAGTCCAAGGCAAACCCTCTGACGAGCTCAATTGAACGAGTTTACCGTGTGCGGGCGTCAATTGGTTGCTAAAGAGTGTACATGTTTGGCAACATTTAACTGGCATTTGTGGTCCCACATCGAGCTGTAGCCCAATTTCGGTGTGTGGATGTAAAAGGTTTTTGTTAACTTAATGATCAAACGATGAGCGACGACTTGGGGATCAGAATGAACAATTTTATTTATAGAACAGTACCTGAAACGATTTTCTTATCACTGTAACGATGAAAGCGGCCACGAAAATGTCAACGTTGGCTTTCTGTGTGTGCATTTTTCATTTCGATGGTAATTTCTGTGTCACACGGCGTCTGTGTTAACCACATGTTTCGCCGTGTCATGCGAACAAATTACGTTCGCCGTGCTCTGCGCTGGTCCGGCCGCCTCAGGCCGGTTCTCCCAGGCTTGCTGTAATCGATTATCGGTGTCCATCGGTGACCGGTGCGTTCGCCGCTTCACGGTCTGCCAAGCGCCATCGTCGCAATATCTTACACGTGAAGAACTTTCGACTTTGATCGTCGACTGCGGCGGCCGGCTTCAACCGTCTTCGGCCCCAGCCGTGCACCGTGGTGCCATGGCACGGGACCGGAAAAAACAATAAATTATTCGGTCCAATTTCATCAATCGTCCGTTGATTGACAGGATGATAAAGGAACGCAAGGAGTGGCCGCCCAAAAGTTGCTGGCCGGTGCTGGCAGAAAGGGAAAACCTTCAACCGTAGTCGGGGGGGGGATGTGCTCTTTGGGGTAGGTTTTTCTTCGCCCTTCGGCCCCGTGCGCCGCCCGGGGGGGGTTTCGAGAAAAATTTTCCCAATTCATCATTCGCCGCTGGAACGCGGGCGGTCGTCCCGGAGCTTGCCCGGGCGGGAGCCGCACTACTTCACCGGCCCGGAACGATGCCGAACAGATGAAATACATTAGCTAATCCGCACTTGACACAACAAAACTGGGTCCGGAAATGACCGGGTGACAAGGACAGCCGGACGGCTTCGCACCGTCTGGGGCCATGTATGCAAAAATAAAAGAGACAGAGAGAGACAGAAACAGAGAGAGAAAGAGAGAAATAGTAGAAAGAAAAACTGTGCAAAACGCCACTCGGTAGAAGTTTGCCGGCGCCCCGCCGTTATCGTCGATGGCAGAAGGTACTATCGACGAGTGAGATAAATTAGCCAATTACCGAGTGTTTATGATGGCAGATTATGCTGCCGATGCGGCGGCAACGATGGGCGATTTTGTTTGTCTTCATTTTCCCGGGCCCCGTGGACCACAAACGATGGGCTCCACCGGGCGGGTCCGTCGAGTGTTTTCTAACTAACAACCCTGCGAACCCTGCGGATAAAAAGGTGGTTGTCTCCGTTTTATGTCACCGGAGACGCGCTGCTCCGGAACTCGGGGCATTTTCCCGAGCAGCATACTTTCGCCGGCGGAGTGAATGAAGTGGTGTTCTTCTTGTGGGCCAGTCGCGCGCAGTCGCCGGATGTGGAGAGCTCTAGCGAAAGATAAAAAAAAACGCGGAACCGGAAACTTGAGTTATTTTGGAACAACCAACCATTTGTCATCCAGCCGACACGAGCGTGTCCGTGAGCGTGTCTCATTGAAGTCGGTGCAGTCGCTACGGTGCCCAGGATGCAGCAGGAGATAAAAAGTATGTCAAAGTCGACGTGCCAGACGGCCAGGAATGCGGAAAAAAGTGATGATGTGCCAACCGTGTGCCAGAATGTCTTTATGGTATTCCCCTGAGACGCTCTGAAAGGCGAGCTGGGGTACTGGGTTGTTTGCTTAATCCTCTCACTCGGCGTCGGATCGATCCACAGTCCAATGCACGACTAGGGCAGCAACTGCTGGTGCTCGACGTCAGCGATGAGGTCACACACGTCATCTGTCGTGAAGGTGTCGATGGTTTTAAATTTCAAACAAAAATGTCCTCACCGAGGAAGTGGAAAAGTTTTGCGGCAGAAGCCAGAAGCCGGTTCGGGTTGCAAGAATTTTTCTGCATAAGCCACGCCATTGAGAGTTGCTTGCAATGATCGTCAGATTGAGCCGGGGAACTGCGTTCGGGAAACTTTGCCATGCCAAAATGGTGAAAATGAGCGCACATAACAAACACTATTTCAAACGAGAGATAAGAGCCTCTGTGATCTGTGCCTTTCCTGATGGCTATCTGTGCAAGTTTTTAGGAATAAATGTAAGTAAATTTAATTGTAAAACACTACAATAAATGTAGGGCGTATGAGCGTATTTGTTTATAATTCAATTTCTAGCTTTGGAGCTTTAATATAATTTCAAGCAAGTCCCTTCCTAGACAAACTGGAAATAGATGGCAAACCACCGTCTTTTTTCTTTCAGCGTCCACCGCCAAGTAGACGCTTCGCCATGTGGCGTATAAAAAGTAATGCTATGCAGTACTATGCGCATATAGCACCCCTTTGGAACACGCATTGCTGGGACGTGCCGGAGCAGGGAAAACCGGTTCACCCGGATCACCGCGCCGGACCGGTGTGTAGGGAAAACTTTTCTCTTCCATTGTGTGCGGCGCAGTGAATGCAGTTGGCTGAAGTGGCGACCGGCGACCTGCGGGCTTTCGTTTTAGTTTCGTTGCCACCGAGCCGGCAATGTTCCTCCCATTGAAACGATGCGTTAAGGAGAATAGATGAGGCACATCTAAACCCATTGCCGTTGGCAGTGAGTTTCCAAACAACACCACGTTATTGGAGACACTTTCTTGGGAATTAGTTTTAATGTTTTGCGTTTGCTGCGTTTCCCAGGGATGTCCGATCGAAATGATAATATTAAATGTATGTTTTCCCATTTCAATTGTTTGGCAGCTGCCCACTGGAGTTCTTATTAAATTGCTCTTATGATTTGTTACGAATGATGTGTCCATCTCCATCACGAGACGCGATTCAATTACCCCAAAAGACTCTAATGAGACATGAATCTTATTTTGTTAGCGGGCCAGAAATAGGGCCAATAAACTATTCATAGTATTTTGGTTGCCTTAACAAGAAAGTTTAGCATACGTCGATACGCTGTCCCGGTGCTGTACCGGGGCGTTTTAATATTCATGATCCGCATTCTGGTCGAATAAAAGTATGCTGGCCAAATCTTGAGGCACACATGACAAATGTAGCTCCCTGGTCGACGGACACCGGCCGTGCACGCAACGCCAAAAATCTTCTGCGACACCCTGGCAAAGTCTCATGTGAGGCCTGCCAACAACCGGCCGGACCAGACCTGCCACGGGAGCTGCCGGGAGCTATAAATTAGATGACGAAAGTTTGGGGCAATATGTTCCACGGGTGAGCAAAGGGGCATAAATTTGACCATTGCTAACTAACTTCCCTAAACTCGTTACTGGCGTACACAAGTGTGGCCGATCCGGTCCTGGAGCGTTCTGTGGCGATACCATTATCGCCTATGAGCTGGGCGTCAGTAAATTTAATCCCGACGACAACCGGTACAAGCGCAACGCCACCGGACCCTCGGGTTGGCCGGGAGCTTTTGGTGATAAATCAGAAAGTTTTGATCCTACGGCTGCTTTAAATGGGTTCGGAGCTTCGTTTATTGCCCACCGAGGAAAAGGGCATAAGCGGCCGGCACGGACAGCGTGTCGAGGGAATTCAATTGCGGCCGATTGGCTACCACGCACCGCTCCGTGGTCGCAGTCGAATGTTGCCTTCTGTGGTGGATCCGGCGAATGAATGGCCGGTGTCGCGTTTCCGCTCAATGGCCTCTAACGAGCTTCGATAATGGTGGCAACGGACACGTGAATGATAGCCATTTTTCGATCACAAGCCGAACGTTGTTGTCGAAAATTTTATTATTTTCATTACAGCTGCCGACACTATCGGAAACAATTTTAATCCGGAAACTCGCATTCGGAAACTTGGAACTTTTGCTTACGCCACAATGTTCCTTTATTGTGCACTGAGAGTAGCAGTTGCATTTTTTCATTTGAATTTGATTTATTTTAGTTCATACGTTATGGTAAGGTTCGTTTAAAAAGCAATCAACAATCAGCTTACGACTTTAGAAACCAAGTACTGATTACTTTAAACAGGGCACATCGGTTGGTTGTTTATTTCTCAACAAAAATATAATGAACAGAAAATTACCGAAGACTCTTCATGATGGTGAGCGGTGACAATGTCCCTAATATGTCTTTGATAGATTATAGATGTTGTTAGGACACGCAGCGAAGATACATACGAGAGAAATGTTAGGAGCATTCCTCGTTTGCCTTAGCCTGTAAAATTTACGAACTACGAAATTATTCCGCTCAAAAAGGGACAGTCTCGATGATGAACTTGGCGAATTGTATTTACATTCATTGCATTTTTTCATCGGACATACTTATGCCAAAAAATGAGTAAAGTGCCCATTCATGGCAGTTGAGCAGTTTGAATTAAGCAAATGGAATGGTAAACCAATTTCCTATCACTAAACACTTCGTTGCAGTTAAACGACCTAAATTTGTTTTACTAGGTTCGTGGCGTTCAATAAAATTTTCGCTGCAGACAGATCCCGGATGGATAACTGCAGTGCCGAAAATCGCACCGAGTTATTAAAGGCAGCCTTGTTCAAAATGGTGCGCTAGTTCTCACATTTTGTCTATCTTTCGGTCAAACTTTCAACCAATTGTGTTTCTAAGCCAATATCAAAAAGCTCTTACGATAATTGCTTGAAACTTATTTGAAATAAAACAGAATCTATTCCCCTGGCCGGGTGTGCTTCGGTGGCGAAAAATGGGGCTTCATCGGAATACTAAAGTCTTAAGAAAATGTTTGCCTGTAAATAACGAAAACATCGTCCCACCGTCCGTTCTTCCGTTTTACGGCTAGACTAACACATCCACATTGCCGTACGGTGCCGTGCGCCAACCGGCAATTTATTGTCGAGCAATTTCCACGTGACCGGAATGTTGGCATAAATTTTCCCGCAAGATTGTTTGAATGAAAGCTGGAAAAATATTTTTCATTCCTAGAAGCACTCCGCCGGGTTCGTGGCTGCGTTTTCTTTCACGAACCGGTTTGGCAGTAAGTGAAGAGTCACTTCTCCGGCGGATCCTGGATCCATTGCATTCGTTACTCTCCGTTTCGATTCGTGCGCGTATAAATCTCACCCTTTCAACGCCCCTAAATGGAAGGATTTCGTGCAAAAAGCTGCCCATAAACGTAAATCAATACAAAACACTGTGCGGTGTGCGGCGTGTCTGCCGCGAAGGCCGTCCCGAAGACTGTTGTGTTAGTTTTAAAACATTACGTCTTGAGCTCACGGCGCCGAGGTCTTGCTTGGCGAGGTCAAGCGATTCGTTAACTCTCCACATCAACCGTTCACACCCGAACCGTGCGCTATCGCGAGAGTCAGTTGGCACCTTGACAAAACGTGAAATCTTTAACACCCAACGGTGGTAACGTAAACGCCTGGAAATGTGGACTTAAAATGGTTCATCAATTTGTCCTTAGTTCGCAAAACACTAAACAACTGCCAGAACTGGTCACCGGGAATGGGCGGTTGCTTTGCGCGAACCTCATATCTTATGCAGCATTTATGCACTAACTGCAGTTGAATAATTTTCACATGAATCATCGCACATTCAAAGTTAATTTGTTGCCAATCGTGCATCCGATAAGGGCACTGGGTAAACCCCATTCGGCCCGGGATCGGCAGTGAGCGTCGTTGCTTCCATTTCTGTTGTCGATTTCGCATTCTTCTCGAAAGCATAAAGCAAGCTCATAAATATGCTTCTGCCCGGCAAGGAAAGCTACAGCCGCCAGAGAGCACCCCGTTTTCGGCGCTGATGTGAATGTTTCCAAATAGTGGTGTACCAATCAGTTGCCATTTCTTCCCGTGGCCTCTGCCTACCCGCAGGTCCCTTGGTTTCCGCCAAGACACACACACTTACACGCCGGATGTCCCCAGAAGGCGCATGTGTCTGCATATTGATTTGTTCCACTGGGTCGAATATCGGCTGCAAAAAAACACACACAAAACGAGGAATGTGCATGTGTCGTCCCCTTGGAATATGCTTTGTGTATGCAATTTATCAGCATTTGCCTGTGTCGAGTGTGAAAGCGGCAGGATTCGGACCGGCGTGCTTAGATCGATCGCAACGCAAGTGCTGCCGTGGGATGGCCGTTCGATTTTTCGACCTTCTATATGCGGAGTCATGCCGAGCATTGGGTCGGCAAGAATCCAGCACCAGCCGCTGCTCCGGAATCTGTTCTTATGCTGCCAGGCGGCGTGGCTGGCGCGGACGATTCGGGTGAGGATTATGCTTGGCAAGCGAGTTATGACTAGGTCAAGCAGCGGTTCAGGCGATTCAGGCGTGGCTGGCGGCCAACACTCCGACCGGCGGCATGCGATCGTCCACTTGAAGATGAAGCGGAAAAATCGGTAAATGAATGGCACTAAATTACACACCCAAAACCGAACGCCGTACGTCGCCATCGTCCGGCTCGAGTTGGGCTCGGGACAGGCAGGAACGATTGCTCCGCACGACTCATGAAGAAACCGATTTTTTGCTTCCATTACTTCCGAGGCAGCGAATGGTTGTACGTGCAGATGTTGATATGTTGGCATGACATGACGAACAGCATGAAACGTGAGGCACACGACAGCCTTCGCTCGATGATGATTTGTTGGGATGCCGGCGGTGCTAGTTTGTTGATCGATTACGATCGGAACAGAAATCGCTCAATATAAACCAAACAACCCTAAACGTTTTGTTTTGTTTCCGCAATTGTTTTTCTACATGACACGTGGTGATAAACGAATGGAGCAATGTAGAGAACAAACAGGCTAATACGGTAACAGTAAAATCAATAACTAATAGAGTAGAAGTGCATTCAACAGCGATGATTTTTGTTGTTGCAATTTTTTGCTAAGTCTACTAATAGACCAACTTTATGAATGTTTTAAGAGGGAACCTCGTAATATTTATACACTTGATGCACATTTTTCAATTAGTGGACATCGTTAAGATATTTAAACAATGTTTAAACACCTTCATGCATCTAAGATTGGATACGTAGCAGCGTCCAACGAATTGTTTCCGTTTGTAAGTCTTTCGATGACAATAACTTACTAGAATATTTTGGACTTTTTTACCCAAGACTTCACTTTTTCTTTTGTCGTTATGTCATTTTGGTCCTTCCAAATGTTTTGTCATTTCTGTCGAGTTGCGTTCCACTGTCATTTCACAAAAAACTATATTAAGTTTACAATGTAGAGTAGTAGAGTGTGAGTGTATATAGAGGCAAGACAAGTGAAGGAAATTAAAACATAAGGTCGAGAAAATATCGGCACAACTGCGCAGACACACGGAACGATCCAGGACCCCATGGTCCTGGATCTATCGTAATGGATACTTCATTAATCTTAATCTATTTCGGTAGATGCTCCATCGTTCGTCGCTTTACGTTAGCAAACGGGGGAATTTATTTGCATCGCCGATCGGTTCGCCATCGGAGCAGACGAGTAAATAAAGACCTATCGGGATTGCAAAATTAGATTTCAATAGGGTCACCCACGGTTGGCCAGCCCAGATCAATCAGAAGGGGCAACCGCTTCCATATCTCGTGGCCCGTGGCAGAATAGTTTTCTTTTGATGAGCTCACTTTCGGGTTTCCTATTTCTTTCGCTCAGCCCCCCGGGCTCGGGCTTTGGACCGTGAAAAAGGATGGCAGAATGTTGGCAGTTGGATGGCCCTTACCGTCGAAACATCTTCTGCGCCACCGTCTCCGCTCGCAGACAATAGTTGAAGCCGGTGTTATTAAAAAGAAAATTCCAAGCTTCTCGAACGACAAGAAGGCGGAATGCTGACGGTGGCCCTTGTTGACCTGAAACTGCCGAGCATCTGGTAGTTAGTTTGGCTGTCGTCTTCATGCAAATTCTGTCGGAACAGTTGCTTTAAGACGAGGGTTCATTTCGCGATCCCACTGCGTAACGAAACGGAAACTTGTAACGGGTATGCTGTGCAGCAACATGCTGCAGTGATATGCTGCTTGTCGAACGCCCCTAGAGATTTTAGTTTTGCTTTTACGACTATGGAATGGACTCGTATCACATTTAAAGCACTTACATTACTTAAGCGTGAAGTCTTGTCGTTTTCGACTTTCGGCGGGCTGAGCGGTGGGTAAAAGGCTTGGAAAACCCCCTGAATAAGCCTGTCTCACACCGGCCAAAATGTTGTTCATTTTAAATGTCAGGCTCACAACGATTGAACCAACAAACAGGAGGGGCAACTGTTGGAAATATCGCAATCTTCCTACTCACAACAGAGCGCCGTAAGCGATAAGAAAAATTACCTTTAATGATGTTGCGGTAAGTGCTCTAGGACACTCGTGTGGTACACAAGATGATGGCCTAGAAAGTTTTTGTTCGCTGCTTTGAAATGGATTTTATGTGTATCAATATCTTTGCCATTAGCAAACTGTCGGTTGTGTTTACAAATTGGCCACCAGCGTTGATGAAAGTTTGCGCTATTAGGTTAGGGGGGCAGAAGACTGGCGTGCAGTAAAGTTGCGTTCCAATTATCGATAAGATTATCAATATTGATACAAAAGAATATATTGTTTAGCTAATACGTTACGTTTATGTTAGAGCAAACGAAACAGATTGGTTTACGCTATGTGGTGGCGTAATGTAAAGTAGCAGTGTTCCTGCAGAAAACATTGCAAATATAGAAAATAACTTCTGAATTACATAGTGAAAACTCCTGTTTTTAAGCCTATTGCAACCATTTTAAAGAAAGTAAACGATCGGTGGTCTATTATTTTACAATTGAGTTATTGAACTGCAACTATTGACTCTGAAAGGTGATACAAAGCTGAGAAATGTTTGCTATGCGCCTGTAAATTTCATTAAACGATTGCAAAGAAATTCTTACTAACCGCTTCAATAGCAAAATATGTTACTACACAGTGGTTTTGAAGTATGATCGATGGTGTGTGAATGTTCTTTCAAGAAAAAATCTATAGCAACCACTGAAGATTACACCACGAGCGATAATAGAACAGTTGCTAATTGATGATATTGTGTGGCGATGGAGTTGAATGTTTTTTTCATTGACATTTTAAGTGCTGTTGAAAAACTCATTAAGCCCCATTGGCTTACAACTTCTGTCCAAGGATGGGTGGTGGCGCCAACACTAAGAGGCACCGTTCCGTTTTAATTAAATCAATAAATTCTCCATTCTTATCTTCAACTTCCACTTAAGGAAGTTGATGGCATTCCGTACCATTTCCCAGCGCCGAGGTGCGCCACTAATTCGCCACGTTTTGTTTGACATCCCGAATCCGTAGCAACTTCAGCTGCCGGGCAAGTGCAACGTTGCAGTTGCAGCGTTCCCGTTCCCGACACAATCCGCCGTTTTGAGCGCAAACAAAAACCCAAATAAATATCCACACCACGAAACGGGGACCGTCACCCGACGAGTTTGGGAAGAGATGTGATTTATCGCGATGGCAAAGTAAAACAAAACGAAAAAACGGCGCAGAAAGAAAAATGTTAAATAGAACAAATCCACCGGCGAACGTCTGGAGTGGCACGGGGTGCCTGCAATGTGTGCCGGAAACTAGAAATGGAAAAAGTTACCGAGAGAGTCATATTTTTCAACCCACAATCATTGTATCGCAGCCAGCTCGCGCTGGCGGAGTTTTTCATTTTTTGGCCCCGACTGGAACGGCTTCGCAACGCAGTGGAGTGCCGTGTGAAAATCCGTGTGCCAACCGAGAAAGATTTTCCGCACCATTGGCCCCGGCACCGGCCAACAGATGGTTTTCCCCGTGCGCTGGCGGTCGTGCAGGGTGGAAGAAGCCGTTGGACACAAAATATGAGTGAAATTCAAAATGCGCACCGATAGCGCCGTTGCTTGTTTCAGGTGACACTTTTCTAATTTGAAGTCGCTGTCCAGCCTGCAAAGAAATAAATTCGAAGCCGCGCAAACTGAATTGTTTTACTGTAAACAACCGAATGGAATTTACATAGATTACGCCACGGCACTTCGCTTCCGATAATGCAATCCGAGCACCATCCGAACACCTATGTTGGGCCGAAGAAGAAGCAGATGAAGACGCACACTGGAAGGCTTCACTTCCGTTGGTCACGGAATTACATATTCTGAGCGTAGCCTCGCTTCCGGTATGGTGATATATTATTCTGCCACCTGTGCCCAAGGAATCAACCATCGTTAATGCGTACCTTCGGAAATTCCAATCATCGCGCGGCACAAACCGAAGTGAAACGATGAGCGATAATGATGATGACAGATGCATCTGTATTGGTTTGTAGGCAATTTACGTCACCGTCACCCGACTCTTCGTCAACTTCTCACCACACACACTCACACACGGGCTCGGTACAGCAACTTCATGCACCGCCATTGTCAGTGTTGTTGTCACGGTATGAGGCGATCCGATCGCATCCTCCACAGGACATAATCGTCCCCGAGAAGCAATCGAGAAATCCCATTAGCATCAATCATCCAACGGGTTTGCAACGGTGTGGCCAATCGATGTGGCATCCTCACGGCAGGACACGCAGCGCGACGTTTGCATGTGTTTCCACACACGCACGGACCCACACATCAGTCCTTCGGTACAGCTGTTATCGTTTGTGGAAAGTTGCTACTGATTTTATTATAAAATCCATCGCCTCGCCACACGGCCCGATCGTGGAAACTAATTAGAATTTTTCGTTGACTGATCGTTTAGCTTTTCAGTGTTCCAAATATCGATCGTGCGAAGAAATATGTGCTGCTGAGAGGGATAAGCTGATGGTAGCAGAGTCTTACTTTAACATAAATATTATAGCAATACCAAGGCGAGCCGTGGCGGAATGCAACCACTATGGGTGTCCCAGGTTGGCGTTCGGTTCATTTATCAATTTTCCCATCATCTCGGCATGGACTCTTGAATTGATATTCATGCCCGGTAGCCGCTCGGAATTTATGCACAAATCAGTAACGGAACAATAAAACTTTAAGCATGAATGAATTGATTTTCCAACGCATGACCTGCATGCATGTGCACACCCGAGGAAGCGAAGACGTTCGTTGAAAATGGTTCCCATGTGTGTTCGATAAAATATTCTTCCCAAACGGTCCTGCAGACACACGGTGGAGAAAATGCAAATAATCATTCTTCGTGCTGCCGGCACCGGCATCGCCTTCGCCCCAGCTAAGTGGTCGGTAAACGATAGTTCGGTGTATTTTATCACCAACTAATTGAAATACCGTCCCTGAACTAGTCACCGTGGTTGCTGCAGGATGTCGCATTCTAGGAAGAGAAAGCTACCGGGTCCTATGAACGTACATTACGATCGGACGCACAATTAGTTTTCGACCGGCCTTATTGTGGAAACTGAAACGGCCAAAATGACTGGTAGCGAGCTTTATGTTGCTAGAGTGGTACAAAATGGTAAGCAAAAATGAATGAACTGATCACTTTCTCGTTCGATACGGCGGCACTGATCCGACAAATGCACGTCGCTTATAATTTCCATCTTTCTGAATCCGCTCCTGTTCGATCCGATTTGACGCGCCAACTCCTGGCGCTTGATGTTAATTTTTCATCTGACAGAATTTCGATACTTTCGTTCGGCTTCACGTAACACGCCGGTCCGTGCCCGGCCCGGACACCTGAATGGTCCCGAACTTTCTCCGAACACTGAACCCGATGCCACGCCACGGCAAAACGTCTCTCTGCTGCCAACCAGTGACGGCGGAGCGTTAGTGAAAATGACGTCGCTTCACGGTACAACTTTCGGAAAGTAGATGTTTCCGAAAGCCGCACTGAATAAAACATTACCGAGAACGCATCACCAGCTCGGGGCTCGGCGGATGCAACCGGAGACGTGGCCGGAGCCCCGAACGGCCGGGCGCACGGGTTGCAATCAGTGCAGCGGAAAAATTGGCCTCACGAACTTTGGCTTGGGCTCGGGTTGGGCGGAGCGTGGGGTGGACGCAATAGTGCTCCCCAAGGAAACTTCCACGGACGAGGGCAGCGCAATCGATTTCGATTTCGGCTTCATTGATGTCAAACCGGTGATGAAATATTTCCACATTCGGCGCGTCGTCGGATTCGGCTTCGTCCGTCGGATCCGGGGAAACGTCAGTGGAAGTGGAATGGACGGTTCTCGCGGTACTAAATGTCGATGCAAAATTGTGCAATCACGAAGCGAACCACTTTTACCGCAGATTTGAGTTTTGTTAGAGTTTCGTGCATGTTTTTGTTTGGTCTTTCTAACTTCTTCTTGTTCTGAAACCTGAAGCTATATTAGCTGCTTCCGGTTCGGTTTGACCGAGCGAGCGGTCGATTGGTTAGGCGTTAAGTGAAGCATTCAAAGCAGTTTTTGAATTGGCTCGTTTTTCCATAGAATTTTTTTTAATTGTTAGTGTGTGGGTTTGCCGTTAACGCATAGATTAAATAAAGGAAGCAACCTTATAGTTAGTTTCTAATATGAAAGTGTGTCAATGCGTAGAGGATGACGACAATGTCAGTAAATAAATATAAATAACGTAACGTAACGTAACGTAACGTGTTATAAAGCTAATAGTAGAATAAAAACATTTGAAAACTTCAAAAGCTGCTGATAGTGGCAGACACATTATTGATTCGTGAAACCTCGACCAATACTTACTACCTGTTCGTTTTATTATGTAAATATTTCGCTATCTTTAGATTTTAAACACTGATTCTTTTCATAACGAGAAACATATTCGGAAGCCGGTAATTGAATAAAAAGTGTTGATGAACAACGGAGTCACAAAAAAGAGCTGCAAATGCTTGGATACCTGCGATAAGCTTGGTACCTTTCGCTGCTAAATACTAGCAAGACGCGTCACATATTCGACTGGCTTCGTGGCTGGCTTCTTTAGTACATGATACATTCCTATCTGGCTTTTTTGGGCTGGGCACTACCAACGTAACTTCGTTCATATGGTTAGCAAAGTTTCGTACCCAGCAGCGACCCCCACACTTTCCGTACTCGTCATTCCATCAGTGGTGACCACGGCCTCTACGGCCTGCCACTTTTTGTGGTCACCTACATAAATCATTTTGTGCATTAACACGTTATGCGTGGTCAGCATAACAGCAGCGGCATTAGTGGCAGCGCAGCCGGTATCCGGGCGAAATGGCTTTCAAAACTTACACCGTGTAGCCGTGTGGTATTTTGTGGCCGACGCTGGGTGGACGGAATTTTCGCTGCGTCTCCCGAAAAGAGAATATAAAATTGTCGGAAACCTGAAACGTGCGGTCACCGTCCGTGTCGGAACTACGGGCACCCCGGAGGAGTCGTCAGAGCTAGTGCGTCGCCAGGCGAAAAAAGGTGCCCGAGCCCGAGGCGCATTAGCATAGCACACTGCAGGCCATTTCCTGGAGTTTTCACGGACCAAGGTGCATAATTATGTTTAAAGGAATTCTAGCCCTTGGGTGTCGGCCCACCGCCATAGAACAAACGTCATTTACCACGTACCGAGCATTATGCAGATTGTTGTCAACGAAACTGCCTGCAGCAGTATGGAACGCCGTACAGGATCCGGCCCTCCAGCGGCGCGACGGATCTCGAGATGATATCTTCACGACGGCATATCGTGGGGAAAACTTTACCTCCCGAGCACCGCCAGCAGCAGCTTCGTGATGGAAACTTTGCTGTATGCTGGAGCTGGATGTAAACTTGACGAGATGGGATACCTTTCCCAATATTTTGTACCACATGGGCTGCGTCTACGTTACTTTGGGCGTGTAAAAATCAATACTTGTTTCCATGCCAAACTAGTTGAATTCAACGTTTTGCGCCACAATATGTGTCACTTATCACATTCCTCTTTGCATAAACATTGTTTACTTTTTATCAACGGGCAGGACATTGCAAGAATTGGATGAACATACTACTTTAGCTTAATGCTCCCAACGAAATGCTAAAGTACGTCTGCTTTAATTGGATCATGGATTATCCTCTTTAAGCACATGCACTGAAACAGATCAACCGATCAGAGCATACCGCACGGTGACCAAGCAATCCTTTTGCACAGTCTTTATACAAAAACGGATCTTGTATTCGAGGGGCGAACACAGTCCCGCATCGCCTAGTATCTCAACATAAAGTTAGCGCCCGCTGTTTGAGGATCGTTTGATGTTGCTGAATAGACTGCCGCAATGACGAATTCGAACTGTCTTGCCGCACTACGTCACGGGTTCGCAGAGGGTGATGTCCAGTCACCGAAGGCGATTCAATAAATTCCTCACCTTCCTTAGATCTCATTCCTGCGCAGACAGCACCGGCTGTGGCATTGTGTGATGGGAAGGACCCCGAAGCCTGCACGACATCAAACATAAAAGGAGGCGAATTATTTCAACCGTTGCAGCAACGCACCGGCGAAACGAAGCGGGAATAGCACATCGTCCCCAAGCATATCGATCGGTTTTGCCAGAAAAGGCCCCTGCGATCCGAACGATGGTCACCACGATATTCCGTCATTTCAGCACCAGCATCGGGGCAGCTCGCAAAAGTGGGTTAGAAATTATGTTTCATCGCAAAACTGTTCCCATATTATTGCATGCATTGAACCACTGCTATCGGGGCCGGCCCGGCGTTACGGCGGCCATTCATTTGATCCGACAATCGGCGAATGACGGAATCCTTGCCATTCCGGCCTGGTGATCTATTTCTGAACCCATCTCGGGGTGATGTGAGCTAAAAGTGAGATATGCTTTTTTTCTTATTTAAAGGCAACCGGATACGGTCTGGTTTCGACGAGTGATGTCACATCAACCGGAGCAGGCGCCATCAAGCACTCAGGGTGGAGCATCGTGGAGCATATCGGTGCGGCGTTCGACCGAGAAAGTAGGAAATCAAAATCGTTTTTCCAGGGGCGCACGGAAAACGAATAATACTTCCCCGGCGGCACCTATCATCCGAACCGAGATGGGCCCGCCGAAAGTGTTAGGTCAGTGGGTGGGCCAGGGGAATCCCTTTTCGGGCAGCGTCGGATCCTCGAAATGTGAGTGTTCTTCTTTCAATGTGTTTCTTCGAGAGCGGTCCAAAGGCTACGGGGCGATGCCGGCACAAGGCACAGCGAGCAAAAGCCAACGAGCACAATAAAACGTAATTTGAGATTATATCTTCCGAAACGACGAAACGCAGACGGGGTTAGGTTGATAAGACTGTCGTGCCATTACCGTAGCCGGCCGCCGGGAGGCGAACGGTGGCTCCTTCCGGCTCAAGAAGATCCAGCGTATCAGTTTGCAATGGTCAAATCTGTAAGCCGAGCAGCTCCGCCTGAGGAATCTTAATGTGCGACAATTTGAGGTTGATAAATTGTGTGTTTCATTCACACACCCGTTTTTCCGACATTCGTCTGTTTCCAAATCTAAATCACAAGCCCTTTTTAAATTTATAGCTCAAGTCTTCCAACAGCACTGCATAAATAGACTTGAGTGCTTTTAGCCTCGAGCGCAAAAACAAAAAGAAGTGGAGCTACAGTGACATTTGCTAGTGGATCATGTAGAGCAATCAACGGTAGTAAAAAAGGATTACTTTCTCAGTGTTTCAACAAAAACGCAACCATTTTCCAAATTCTCAAACTTTTGATTTCCCAAGCCGTACTGCTTCCTTCTGTGCACTGCGCTGGCAACATTCAGCAACGCGGACGGGGCTGGAGTCCTGCATCCTTCCTGGAACGCCACCGTAAGCCTGTGTCATACATCATCTGCCAACATTGTCGCTGCTGCGGTTGCCGACCCACCTTCATCGTACAATATGTACCGAAGGATTTGGTCCCGGGTTGTTTGGACTCGCCCTCGTGGTGTCTTGTTTTTCAAATAAACATTTTCGTCCCCCCTCTGCAAGGAGCGCGGCTGTCCAGCGCCCCTCGGGGAGTGCAGCCGAGCCAAAGGTTTGGCGGGGCCACTTGTGTTTGCTGCAAATGCATCTTTCCGGTAAAATGACTAATCCCTTCTGTGGACGTTGGAAAAATGTTTGCCGATCGGTTGCAAACCCCTTGTTCGGGGCGGTTCTGGGAAAGCGGAGCGTTTCGTGCGGACATCTCCGCCGAAGAGGATCCTCACGTGCGGGTGGGTCGAGACAACACCGTGTACCCATTTGGTGAAACGTGTTTTCTTGCTAATGCACCTTTTGCGCTCGTAATTTCGACACGCCACATGGGAGTTGCCGAAACAGTGCACCAGCCGCTCCGGTCGCCGCAGGTTGTCGAGACAAGTACGCTGTTCAAGACATTTTCTCGCTTTCCAGAGTGTCACTGTCGAACGTCGTTAACTGGCACTGGCTCCACCAGTTCCTACAGCCCACCCCAGAAGCAGCGAAGTGCATATTTGTCAAGATGAGATCATCAATCGTCCTGAAACAGGCCAAACCGTTCGTAATTTCATTGTTTTACCGGCAGCTGCATGCTGTTTGCAGGTTTGCCACGGGAAATGGGACCTTTGAAGCTTGGCGGTGTCAAAAGGCGTCACAAAGAATTTCACTACCTATTAGGTGATGGTAGATTCTGTAAGCCTGGCTTACAACGGCGTCGCAATTAACGTACTTAACGTGTGGTGTTTGTTCACACCTGCGCCTCCGGAATTGGTCCAACATCAATAGGACACCAACCAGCGTGTGTGTCACTTGATCCGCGGGGCTAGTTGACCAGCAATTCCAACTGAAATACGACCCTCTCCAATGTAATTGGTCATCGAATCTTCCATGGAATTTCTGGATCATCGGTTTCGTATTGTTGACTCATTACGTTCCGCTTTCGTTTCGTTTCGTAAACTCCAGAAAACGATAATTACACAATGTTATACTGATAGATTGTAGCACTATCTTCGCACAGTGGCACTAGTTGATGGAGAAGTCAACATACTAGCAGGCTGGGTGTTTTATTTAAAGAAAAATTCGTGTGCAACGATAATTGTTCGACCTGCTAATGTCGAATTGGGAAAACTCATAATACAAACGGTAAAATTCATGCAATCATCAAGCTCATCTTGAAACAATTGCTTTTCTACTTTATAAGGAGCTGTACAGTTTTTTTTCTGTACGATGCAACTCCTTATTTCGAAAAAGGAAAGTACCTTCAACTGAATGAAAACAACGGTTTCCAACATTGTGCAACCAGCAAAGCGAATGATTACATGTTGCTTTTTGAACTCCCACTTTGGTACGCGACGCGATTCTGCTCCCGAGTTTTATCCCGATGCATTTAGGTCCTTAAAAGTTGCCGGACCGTTCTGTAATATCTATGCCGGAGATTTTGAAGTGTGGTTCACGGTTCTTTGTGGTTGACGATGGAAAATTCATGGAGAATATCCTCCGCCAGCTGTCGCATTTTGTCGCATGTATCTCTATCTTTTCGACCCCAGGATGTTGTCCTGGCGCAGGGTTCCTTTTCTTGCTCCCCCTTTAATACTTTCGCCTCGACAAATAGCAAAAGACAATGGTTGAAGGATCTGCAGTCTGAAGATTGTGGCTTCTGGAAGACACGGCGCTGAAGATTGCACTTTGCGGTTCTTGAACCCCTTCCTGTGCTCGATCCTTTGCGCGAACCAGTTTGCCGCATTGAGGAGTGTACATTTTTTTCTGCTCCCGTTGTCCATTCTTCGCTTGGAATAAATTTTCCTAGTGCGCCGGTCTCTCACAGCGAACGGAAAGTCAAACTTGACAATGGCTTAAGGCGTTGTGCCGGAGGAGAAAAGATTTCGTCTCGCCCTCGTCTGCCTTCCTCGCGGCACTGCGACGAGGACAGCCCTTGGATCGAAGTTGGGTGACGAGGGTCCTTGGCTTTGTTTGAACGTTTCGTACGTGCTGATGAGTGTGGTGCTCTGAAGCGCCGCCGTGGGCCATCTTCGGCGCTCCCGAAGACTTGCCGGCCAACGACTTCGACACACTCACTCGGACTTGGCCCGGTGGTCGGTCGGTTTGCAGAAAATCGAATACCTGTTCTATCTGGCAAACTTCAATCACAGCCGTAATAACCGTTTGGTCCGTGATCTCAAACAAAATCACTCATCCAATTTTCATGATGAACTGCAATGATTTACAAACTATTTTCATTGCAATGAAAACGATAACATTGTATGCACATGGAAGTGCATGGTTATCATGCCTGGAAAGCAGCGCAAATTGTTGCTAATAGCTAATATTGATTTGATTATTACGTTGATATTTTATCGCTTCGATTGGGAAGGGGAGAAATTGCTTTATGAACGTACGAACGAAGTGAGCAATGAGGTGAATGGTTCAATAGGCGACTAAGTGGTCTCATGGGCCCTATCCTCTAAAAACTCTCCTTTGACACGATCCTGAAAGCTGCTAACTCCTTGAGATAGAGGCAGTGATGAGCTTTTATCGTCTTGAGTTGTTGAGCTGTGCCGCAAAACTATTTTAACGATCATACAATTATCAAGCACTAGAAGCTATACTACTCATTCGTGCATGACTTAACGCTTTGAAGTGCCAAAAGTACTAACTATTGATAGTTTATGCGAAGTGTTCAACCCATTCTTGGTATTGGTGGGCTGCAAATGGTCATCAATCGAAATGGATGGCTGCCGCAGGCTTACTAGTTCACCCGAAGGCTTAGCGTAGCCGAGATTGACTATTGACAAGCCCACGATTGGCTCGTTTCATTAGATTGAGTGCATTTACCAGCCACCTAATCTTACGCAATGTCAAACATGGATCACGCTGCGAATGTTGATGTTTGCAGCCATATACTAGGTCTATACGTTGAGAATCGGAGTTTTAAAAAGATTGCTGTACCTGCCGATTGGGACTTCCCAGTTTTGCGGTTCATTCATCATTACCTTGTTTTGATATCAGGTAAATGAGTTCAGGTCGAAAAATAAATTATTTCGGTGTGCAACCCATTATTTAAAGGGTTAAAGTACGTCAACTTTTGTGCTTGAAAATGACGTTTTGCGGGGATTATTATTTTTCTGCCCCTGTTGAAGAAAACTGCTTCGGAATCGCACCAAATGCTTGTCGGGACTTGTGTTTGGAAGATCGCAGTGCTTTGAGTGGGTTAAAAAATTCCAAAATGGCGATTTTGACTTTACAAAAACAAGCGTCCAAGGACTCCAAAAAACGAACATTCTGATGGGGCAGAAAGGTGTGGTGTTTCACAAGTTCCTAAAACTTGATGAAAACGTGATTTCCGATCGCTACTGACAACAAATGATCAATTTGAACCATGCTGTTAGATACTAAGATAGAAAGTGATCCCGAAGGACCGCGCGGTAGAGCGAGAGAACAGGAGCCACGAGGGCCACTCACGGAGCGCTCCGAAATGAACTAATGAACTAATGATCCGTAATCTAACTAATCCCTTAGCCTATAAAAGCGCGTGCTGTTTAGTTGTTAAGTAGCTCTCTTATAAAAAAATACACAACGTAGGAAAGTGACCCGCTCGTTTTTATTCAGTTCCCCAATCATTTCGACCCAACGCAATCCCGTGACCCAACATTTGGTGCCGTGACCAGGATGAAGAGTGAAGAAGATTTGTGTGTGAAGAAGATTTGCGCGTGAACAGATTTGTGTGTGAAGACATTTGCACGTGAATAGGTTTTGTGCGTTAGTGTGAGAATGCCGCCGAAGAGTTCTAAGAAGGAAGAAGACTCTAGTGAAAAGGCCGTGATCGTCCTTGATCGTGAGTTGGTGAAGCAACTAGAAGCAGAGAATGCCGAGCTGCGCAAACAGCTCGAAAATGTAATTGTTCCCGCTCCCATTCCCGCTCCCGTTCCTGCTCCCGTTCCCGCTCCCGTCCCCGCTGCGAAGGAGCCCGTCAGTGCGCTGCGATCCCCGGTCACTGAGGAGATCGACCGAATGCGCAGGATGATGGCGCCCGAGGTATGGAGCGAGACAAATGAAAAAGAGCACGTGCCGAACCTAACCTTACTATTCGGCAACTTGCCGGTACCCGACCACATGCTTCAACGAGGAGAGCGATGCCCTACACCGGCCCAAAAAGAGGCACGAAAGGCCATGGGCCGAGAATTGCCGACCTTCGACGGCAATCCGGCAGATTGGCCGCTCTTTATCGCGACCTACATGCAGACAACGATCGCCGGTGCATATTCGGCAAGAGAAAATATGATCCGCCTGCGAAATTGCCTCAAGGGCGCTGCGTATGACGCGGTAGCTGGAAGCCTAATCTTGCCAGAAGCGCTGCCCAGAGTGCTAGACACTCTTGAAATGCTGTTCGGGAGGCCGGAGATCCTGATTCAAGCATTGTTGGAAAAGATTAGGAAAGTGCCGGCACCATCCGCAGAACGCCTAGAAACGCTGTGCGACTTTGCGCTTGCGGTGCGCAGTTTCAGCGATCATTTGATCGCAGCTGGGCAAAGGACCCACCTAGAGAACCCGGTGCTACTAATGGAACTAGTAGAAAAGCTGCCAGCACATGTGCGGTTGTCGTGGGGCAACCATCTCACGGGAACCAAGACAGCCGCAAATTTGGCGAGCTTCAGCGAGTTCATGTTTGGAGTGGCGCGTTCGGTAAGCAAAGTAACGCTTTACACCGGACTCAGCGAGAAGCCTAGGCAAAAGAGAGAGAGCGAGCGAACGGCGAACAGAAGCTTCTGCCATGCCGCCGTGACCCAACCCGATCCCGTTGAACGACAAGGAGAGAATAGTGAAACCCAAGGACGAAACGACCCGCCGAAGACTGGATTTCAACAACCCGAGAGCAAACAAAAATTGTTTCCCCCATGCCCTGCCTGCGCAAGGGACAGGCATTCGATCATAAGTTGCGAAGTTTTCCAACAAATGACCGACGCAGATCGACTACGCGTGATCCACGAAAAAAGGTTGTGCTGCAATTGCTTCAGGAACGACCATTTTGTTCGTTTCTGCCAATCTGCCTTCTCCTGTAGACTGTGCAAACAACGACATCATAGTTTGCTGCACAACGCATACGTGAAACCCCCGGTACCCGCTTCGCTCGCAGTGTCTGCGGTTGCAACGCACACCAAAGGTAGCAGAATCTCGACAGCGAGTACGGCTGTACCCACTACCAGCAAACCCGTAATTTTGTCCACCGCAATCGTTATCATTATCGATGGATACGGACAAGAACATCTTGCTAGAGCGTTGTTGGATTCGGGATCCCAACCGAATATTATGAGTGAGCGATTGTACCAACGCTTGCACATCCCGCGAAAAACGAGAAACGTACCCATAGTTGGAGTGGATGGCACACAGACGAATGCCAAGCACTCTGTCGAAGCTGAATTGCGCTCGCGGCATTCCAATTTGAGATTGCGCATGGAATTTTTGCTGTTTAAAAGAGTCTCCGGCGATACCCCCGCATTTTCTTTCCCTACGACGCCGTTGGAGATTCCCGAGCACCTTGCATTGGCCGATCCGGAGTTCAACACTACAAGTAAAATCGATCTTATTATTGGAGCGGCCCACTTTTACGATCTGCTGAAGGGCGGTAGAATACGGCTCGCGTCAGGGACGCTTACTTTAGTTGAAAGTTATTTGGGATGGATCGTAGCCGGGCAAGCAGCAAACTCCCCTCTTCAATGCGCCCCTCTCCTGCAACACTGCCCAAATCGCATCGATAGATGAAAGGATGGAAAAGTTTTGGAAGCTTGAGGAAGTAAATGCTTCGAATTATTCTGTGGATGAGCAACGCTGTGAAGAGTTCTATCGCGAAACCACACATCGTGACAACGATGGCCGATACATTGTGCGATTGCCTAGGCATCCCGAATTTAACCAAAGGCACGGAGATTCAAAGGAAACTGCCCTGAAATGCTTTCACGGCTTAGAACGCATATTAGAAAGAAAGCCCGAAGTAAAGGTGAAGGTACAGGATTCAACCCCAACAAAAAGAGAAATGTTGTCCACCATTGCTCAACTGTACGACCCGCTGGAATTAGTATCCCCCGTAGTTGTTCAAGCGAAGCTTCTGATGCAGCATCTGTGGCTGCTCTCCTTAGGCTGGGACGATGAATTAACCCCCGATATCAAACGAAAGTGGAAGATCTTTCTAGATGAACTCCCCGCTTTGTCTAACTTTCGTACCGATCGACATGCTCTCATTTCGCATTGCGAGAGCGCGGAGCTTCACACGTTTGCAGATGCCTCCAAAGATGCCTACGGAGCTTGTGTGTACATTCGCTCGGAAAATAGTAATGGTGAAGTGAAGATTAGCCTCTTGGCATCAAAGACGAAAGTAGCCCCGCTGAAACAGATCAGCATCCCGCGGCTTGAACTGTGTGCAGCCCTCATAGCATCCCGCTTGTACGACAAGGTGGTGGCCGCCCTCGACACAAATTTTGCCCATAAATACTTTTGGTCGGATTCTACTGTCGTGCTACAATGGCTTAAGTCTCCCCCTCGGACATGGAAAACATTCGTAGCCAACCGCATCTCCGAGATACAATCCACTACACACGGATGCACGTGGCTGCATGTGAGCGGAAATGAGAATCCAGCCGATCTACTATCTCGAGGCTGCGCTGCAAGCGAACTCATTTCTTGCGACAGGTGGCACAGCGGACCAAGTTGACTCTGTAAGCCAAAGGCAAGTTGGCCTGCACAAATAACCCCCCTCGATAAGCTCCCTACCGAAGAAGCAGAAGCAAATGCCCCGATTCTTGTTACCGCCGTACAAACAGTGGAACCGCATGAAATCTTTAGAAAATTTTCGTCATACCGCACGATGATCAATGTAGTAGCATTTATGTTGAGATTCTTCAACAACACCCGATCCAAGGAAAATCGCATCTCCGAACTAGTACTCCAAACGGAAGAATTGAAGCGAGCAAAACTGTGCCTGGCAAAATTGGTGCAATTCGAAGCATTTCCCGAAGAAGTCAAGGCCCTACGTAAAGGATCGCCAATAAGCAAATCAAGGCTTCGGCTGCTAAACCCGTTCATGGACTCTGAAGGAGTGATACGCGTCGGTGGCCGGTTGCAGCTATCTTCAGAATCATATAACGTTCGTCACCCCATAATCATCCCCGGATTTCACCTGTTCACCAAATTACTGATAGAGCATCAGCATAAGACGCTGGTTCATGGAGGTTGTTCAGTAACCCTTGCCGTTCTGAGGGATGAATTCTGGCTACTGCATGGACGGAGAGCTGTACGAAGCGTCTTGCGCCATTGTTTTAGATGCTATCGATCCAACCCACAACCCATAGAGCAACCCGTCGGACAGTTACCCATCCATCGCATCACCCCAAGCGAAGCCTTCGTCTGCACTGGAATAGACTACTGTGGCCCACTCTACCTGAAGCCGGTACATAGAAGAGCAGCACCCACAAAAATTTATATTTGTGTTTTTGTTTGTTTCAGTACGAAAGCTGTCCATCTTGAGTTGGCGGGCGATCTATCCACCAATACCTTTTTGATGGCGCTGGATAGGTTCATGTACCGCAGAAACAAACCGGCCCACATATACTCCGACAACGGCAAAAACTTCATTGGTGCAAAGAACGCATTGCATGATCTGTACCGTAGACTTCAAGCAGATGCGGAAAACAACAAGATAAGCAAGCATTTAGCTCAAGATGGAATACAGTGGCATTTAATACCCCCGCGATCCCCCAACTTTGGTGGCTTATGGGAAGCCGCAGTGAAGGTAGCAAAGCGTCAAATTGTAAGACAGTTAGGGAATACTTTACTATCCTACGAGGAACTTCTAGCTATCTTGATCCGCATCGAAGGATGCATGAACTCTCGGCCACTAACCCCATTGTCAGATGACCCGAACGATTTAGAGGTTCTAACGCCTTCGCATTTTTTAATCAGAAATAGAAATCCACCAACTATTGAGTTAGACCTTCAGCATATTCCAAACAACAGATTAGATTTGTATTGAAAGGATCTTTCAAGGTGGCCGGAATGTTAGATACTAAGATAGAAAGTGATCCCGAAGGACCGCGCGGTAGAGCGAGAGAACAGGAGCCACGAGGGCCACTCACGGAGCGCTCCGAAATGAACTAATGAACTAATGATCCGTAATCTAACTAATCCCTTAGCCTATAAAAGCGCGTGCTGTTTAGTTGTTAAGTAGCTCTCTTATAAAAAAATACACAACGTAGGAAAGTGACCCGCTCGTTTTTATTCAGTTCCCCAATCATTTCGACCCAACGCAATCCCGTGACCCAACACATGCATTGATCGAAAACGACCAAAAAGCTGTTCCAGTTTTCTGAAATGGAGGCGCCTGGTCCTCCGTGGCCTGAGGCTTCCATGTCCCCAAAAAACAAAACTGTTTCAGGATACTATCAAATCACTTGGATGGAAGCTGCTATCCCTCCCCGCGTTATTCACCAGACTTGGCTCTTTCCGAATATCATTCTTTTTCATCGATGGGACACGTATTGGCTGAGCAGCCCTTCGTTTTTCTACGAGGAAGTCGAAAAGGAATGACTAATTAGTTTACTTAAAAAGTCGAAGAATTCTTTCGTCTGGGAATCCATGATTAAGCAGAGAGATAGGAGAAATGTATAGCTAGCGATTGCACATACTTCGAATTAAATAGAAAGTTGCATAAAAATTTTATAAACAAATTGTTGTGTGCTAACAAACTCCGATTCTCAACGTATAGACCTAGTATCTCGAACTTGCCATCGGCAGCTACAATCACGGCGCTGCCGATACACGAACCACAACGGTTCGGTGGCTGAAGGCATTGATTGGTTTGTGGTTGCCAGGCATCGGCGAATGTTTGCCCTTATCATCCGCACTTTAAGTGTGTGTGACTTTCCGAATGGTCGCACGAAATTCGCTGTCGCCCGGAAGCGACGTCCCGACGGACGCATCACGTCCCGGCGTATCCGGTAGTAATGTTTGAGGTGTTGAAAGCCCCTTGGTCTGGCATTGTTTAGATGCCTTCCGGTGCTGGCTGGGCTGGACCGGAACGGACCTCGCCGGGGCGTTGGACGTAATTGAAAGAAAACCGTTCGGCTTATACGATTAAAGTCGTAAACAATTGCTTACGACAGGCTGCACTAACGGTGGTCGGTAAAGATCCTATGCTCGCTAAGGGTCGCTTTGCATGCCACTGGCACAGCACGATAACTGGCGAGCGAGTCTTCTTCACTAGTGTCCGCTGGTGCAGGATCAGACACCTACCGCGGCACCACCCAGAGCACTACAGATGTCCTCAGATGTCCTCTCGGGTGCAGACCGCTTGAGATAGCTGAAAAGGTACACTCGCTTTAAAACTGATAATAAGACAGAGAGTTGCGTGTGGGATGCCTGCTGGATGGCAGGCCGGTTGTCCATCGCAGATAGGGGGATCAATAGAAACAGAAACAAGAAACAAAGCGAACCCCGCGTACCATCGCAAGTACCTTTAGTAACGCAAAGCATTAAAAATAATCTTATTCCTCCCTTCACGGGGTTTACTGTACACATTTTGCTTTTATGCTGGCACGCAACCAGGAAGTAAGTATCATAGCGTTATCTTGGGCTGATTTCATCCAGCAAACGAGCGCGACCGGAAAACTGCCCACACCAGGACTTGGCCTATAGGTCCTTTTCGTGCCTCCGCCACTAGCTGGAGATGGGTCGAGCCGTGGGCCAGCTTCCGCTCGCTGAGCGTTGAGATTGTTAAGGCATGATTTATACGAAGTGTGTTGCAGGCTGCGTTTGGGGAAGATTATGCTTCGGTAGAATATTCATGACTTTGGCACACGTCCGCCGGACCGCGTCTGGTCGTGTGAACGATAGAAAGCGCACTGCGTCTTGTCTCTAGTGTCTTATGTTTTTCATTTTCGTTTACGATTAGTGGGAAAATTAAAATGGTTTTTAGTTATAGTCTGAAAAAAGTCTTTGGCGTACACTGAGAAGAGGCTGAGCGCCGACAGTCTTAACGGCACGTTAGTGTATTCAATTTTCTTGAAACCGTATGTTGCGCTCACGCATGGTTTTCCAACCATGTCGGGCCACGGAAAGTCTTGAATGGAACTTTGATGCTCTACAGCACAAGAAAATCTATTCACCAGCAGGACTCAAAACATGTACCGTTCAGCCGGAAAATAGTACTACCCGTTGGGCTACGGACAATCAATTATTTTTAACGAACCAAGTAGTACAATTGACCTGTTACGCCTATCAAGTTGGAATAGAAACGGAAATATTTGTTCATGATACCATTCTTAGCTAGAAATAGCTTGATTTTTCCATTTGTTAGAATATCAGTTTTTTGTTTTTAGCCCTCGTGCGCTCGTCTGCATACTTGCCCTCGTCCACTTATGTTTGGAGAATGTTTCAATTTCAACCTAGTGAAAAGATGCTGCCAGCTCAATCATCACGGTTGTGCTTGACGGTAAGCACTCAATAGACATGATGAAAACATCTGCTGTGCTGCTATCAATTTGGGGCCATGTTCAGTCCGGTCGCCGACGCAAGCCAAACTGAAAAATCATAGGCTTTGATAGCTGCACGGCCGCGTCGACCCAGCCGTCGCCTGGTAACGGACCCCCGATGGTATCGAAAATGAAAAACGCAATTGTGGTTCACTGGCTCGTGTTTATTCTGTTGACATGATTGAAATTTGACGTTGAAATGATGTTATCTACGGCGCTCGGTCGGCACTTGCCTTCCATTTTGGTCATGCTTTACAGGATGCGTTCCGTGTCTTCGTTTTTCCTCCCGAAACCACAGTCCGGATTCGTCCGATGTGTTTCAGCTTTGTTTCAATTTTTTGAACACGAGCCTCACAATCTTCGACTCATCCGTGGGCGGCAAGATGTGAGCTCGCCGAACTTCCATTGCCTAGTCGAGCGTGTCGGTCGAGCCGAAAAATCAATTTGCCACAAAACGGTACGGTACGCGTTCGGTTGATTTTCACATTGACGTTTGACGTATAGCTGCGAATGAGCTACTGACGGTTAATGCCCGCTGTTGCGTTTCTTTTCCTCTTACTTGTATGTTCTTCTAACTAAACACGATAATATTGGAAAAGGATTCGATATTGAGTTGTTCTGGCATGGGAAACTCTCCACGATGGTAACCCGTTGCGAATGACGGTATGACACATCGTGATAAGTCTATTAAGCCGAACCAGCTGTGAAACGTGAACCAGCTGTGCAGCGGAGACGATTTTGGAGCCTGGTTGTAGAATATTCCAAGCAGGAGCCTAATAATACAGGTCCTCCTATTTCCTAATAATAATTCCTCTTTGGCTGCTTCATTTCGAATTTTGAAAATCTTTCGAGAGGACACAAAATTACATCAAAACTAAAGACGATTGATAGCTTCTACTCATTCTTGGTTTGTTCTTTCTTCCTGATAAATAACCTTTTCTTTTTTTTGATATTTATATTTTTTTAAATGTGAATCTTACGTTTTCAACATGTTTGCAGTCTTCTCGTTTCATTCCTCAACAGAGAGAAAAGTAAACAGATTTCGAATATAGTCATGCTCGAGCTGCTGCGCGCATCCAGCCGGCAAACAAAGCATTATGCCACCGGCAGTGAATGTAAGTAGGGTAAGCTACAAATTAAATATCATCATAGAATTTATCGCACTTCAATATCCGGCTTCGCTGTCGGAATGGAATTCCAATTAGGAACGGATTATAAGCGCCGGATTTCGATATTCACTTCCAGCACACAAACACCAGGCGGGTTGATCAGCGTGATGTGAGCGTTTTTATTGTCATTCCTTTTCCATTCAATACTTCTTCAACCCAATAAAGGATGCAGCCCGCACAAACGGACGTATGCCGCAGAATGTAGCATCGCAAGCATCGATGATAATCCTGCGCAGGCAAGGCCACAATGCTGTCCGAAGACTTTTGTTGCATTCGAAAATGCAATCCGAACTGACTGGCGGTCCTCGCCTTGCTCTGAGTTACGTAGAACTAAATCTGAGAACCTTTCATCATGGAAAGATTGTGTGGTTGTTAGCGGGGAACAAAAGAGTGCAATAAATTGGACAATCCTTTTTATGGATACCGTCAGCTCGGTTTGCTCCAGGCTCATAGAACACAGTACAGCACAATCGCTACGATGGTACTCGCCGTTCCTGGATCGAGTTGTACTGCTAATGATGTTTTATGAGTGCGCACTTTTATTAGTTTTCGTGTTTCTTCACAAGCAACCGTTGCATCGTGCGGTCAGCGTATCAATAGCAAATGCAACTCACTGCACGTCCACTTTTGTCTCATTCGGTGTGAAGGACCGTTTCAACAATTAATCAAATAAAACTCATTCTCTTCTAACACTTCATAAAACCGACGGCAGAAACACAGATGATGACAAGTTCGATCCGATTTTTCCCACTTTCCACGAACCATTTCAAAGTGGGGACGTGACAGCGTTGTTTTATTGAATGGCACCAACACAGCATATGCTACATGTTTGATTGCTCCTGCGTAAATCTTGTCTAGGGAAAGAAATCGATCGTTTCAATAACGCTGATTTCGGTGTCTCCAAAAGAGATGCCAATAATTTGATGTTGCAAAATCCCCTTTTATTAATTCTAAAAGAAAGGAAGAAAAAAAAAACTTCCATTCAAACACCGATCCGCGTTCATGCTGTATGTGATATCCTTGCGTTCCACTGTTCCACAACAGATTGTTAGTGTGGCATCTCGACCAGACACGGCCTCGTACTTGCGGGTTTACCTTGAACAATGGGAGCATCGTAATACTTCTAGAGCACTCGTACGCCATGCATCAAGTTAAGCTTTTCTGGTACGCAAAGCCCAGCCCGAATCCGTATAATTACGCAAGGTTGACGGCGGAACTAGATTAAGCAGTTCGCCGTAGTTCATGTGGTCTTAACAGGCACTAATGAGGATAATTATCTCTAACGGCCCACAATTTCACTATCTTTTGCGCCCAGTACCCATTTCTCTCCCTCACTTTAGCAAGCCCGTACCATACAAAGCCCTGCATGTCCTTGCGAGCCTAGGGCCGTCGGTTGCGAAAGTGTTAAATTTCGCACAAAACAGACCCAGCACAGACCAGGGGTGAAGTAGCACTTTAGGGTTGTTAGTCGCTTTGTTGAGCAGATAACGGTGGCAGGTTTTCTAGCAAAATTCCATCAATTTTATACCCGGCCTACGAAGGGGCTAGGTCCGGACCGGGAATCCCACAAAACGAACTACTACCAGTAGCCCCACTGCCGTTGTCGTCGCCGTCCAACGAAAGTACCGACACCCAGTTTGGTTTGTGGTCTTTCGAGAAGTGACAGCGAATGGAAAATGCTTTTCCATCAACCTGCCGGATAGTCGGGTTTTACGCTGGCAGTAATCTACTGTGGACGGAGTTACTACGGGACCGCTTGACTTCCGCCGCTCTTCAACGAGCACACACGGGAAGGATTTACCATCCCCCTTTTCTCGGAATCAACTTTCGATTCTACCGATTGCCTAATGACCACCCTTTGAACGGTCTTCTGATGTGTGCCACGAAACGAATTTCCAGCTCCGGTTGGATGCCATTCCGTTTTAATTTGTTTCGGGTTTTCCTGATTTCTCCACGTCTGTCAAATTTTAATCGTCGCAGAATTGATTTTGCCAACAGTGCCGTTGCAGGTGGTTCGTGGTTGACCCCTTTTTCGGTTCCGTACGGTTGCCAATCGCCAATACGAGAAAACCAGTCATGGTGATTTCATTTAACGTAATTGTTAACCTGGTGGAGACAGTCGGGAATGTGATGCAAGGCGCACGATGCCTGATATTAAATTATGAAGCTAGACTTTAAATTTATCTTCAGTTTTAAACAATTTGCCGTTTAGTACGTATAAAAGAGCGCAACTGCCTTCGGCACACTAAAACACCAATAGCGCACACCGTTTGTCAATCTTTTACTTTGTAAAGATTTATGGAAGAAAACTCATATTTTCAGCCCTCCGACACTGTAACCTTCGGACGGAACCGGGTGTGTGTGTTGGGAAAATTATTTATTGAGTTTGCTCTCGTCTGAGGCCCGGCGACCAGGACGACGATGGTCCTTTGCCGGGCCGGGACTGTGGGACTGCAGAGTGAAGGAAGCAATTAATAGGGCTAGAGAATCCGGCTGGACGGGCAGTTCCAGAGCCTTAGTGGTTTTCGTTTGCACGAAGGCTTTTTCGAGGATTAGTTCCCCGGCGTTCAGGGCGGATCAGCTGACGAATGGAATCACTTTCGATGGCCAGAGCGGGGCACCAGTGGCAGCGCCACGATAAGGGGCCTCCAAAAAACGACCCAAGGTAAGTGTGTCGATTAGTGCCGCTGCACCAACCGTCCGTCTTACCTGCGTCGTTATGCTGCTACGCCGCCGTCACCATCCCCGATGACGACAACGGCAATTGATGGGCCCATAATTCATACTGATGAATGCGTAAACTTATTAAACGTGGCACAAGTGAACGTATAATCTGCGAACCCGACGGCTCAATCAGGATATTAGGATATTGTGCTGCACGGGTCGTTGATTTATTGGTCTTCCGGTTGGTTTCCACAAAACGGAAGCACTGTGCGGAAGTCAACAGTGCTGCCAATGGCGCTGAGCTACACACTAAGTGCCGAGTGATTGGCGAGTCCTTGCCTTGCTGCCCGTCACGCAGTCGTAGTACTTTTATCGCTTCCAAGTCAACCCCGTTCTTTCATTCGGTTCAAAATTACGATACAAAATCCAATTTAAATCTTACGTTCCGGTAGTAGTCCGCAAAGTTACAGGCATGGTTTTCACAGATACTCTCTCAACATGCATCCATCCGGTGGCCCTGTTCCGGCCAGGGCTCGGGTAGGTCAAACAGTTTCAGGCAGTGCCTGTGACATATCATGCAATATCTGGGTACCCGTACCGCATCGCCCGGAAAGTTTGTGTAGTTCATTTTTAATTATTAATTTATTCAAATGAGTGCTGGCCGGCGGGCTTTCGGAGAGCCCCGGAGGCTGTTTATTCTGGGCCGCCCGCCTCTTCTCAGTTCCGTGTCGGCAAGAGAAATCGTCCACTACCGAGCCCGTTCTCCCGTGCTTCCCGTTCTGGTGGGCGAAGATTTCGCAACGGTTTCAGGATACGCTTCGGGCAGGACTGGATGAGCCGCACCCGGCTACGGAGGGGGTCTTCGGTTGTAGTGCGGTGCTAGTGCGCCGGTCGTCGTTGGATGTTTCGCTCACTGTTCCGGAACCTGCTTCCGGTCTGGCACACACCAGTGCTGACAGTTCCCGGGCGAAGTGGCCCTGGGTCTTGTGGTCTCTGTCCGATCTAATTGCATGCCTTGTCGGAGCATACAGGACCCCACGAAACCCGGGTACCGTTCGCTACCTCCTGCTCGGTTGCAGGTCCTGGTCGACAGTCCCCAAAAAAGGCTTGCAAATTGGAAAGCTCGCCCCGGACTGGTTTTGCTATGAATTATCTGCCTTATTCATCTCTTTGGTCTGGCAGATACTTAAGCCTCCGGTCGTTAGCATACATCCTTCCACCGACGGGAAGGATGTTCTTTTCTGTTGTTGGACCTTTCCGTTTTCCTTACATCTTGCTCGAGGAAGTAAGATTCTCTTTCAACCGGTTACACATGTCTGCGGGACGGCAGCGTAGCGATGGATCTTCCTGGGTCTTCGTACTCTGACTTCCTTATTAGTTACCCGTTTGCGGGCACCCGCTTGCAAGTTGCGAATAAGCCCTGATTCGGTGCCGTCAACCCGAGCCGGGAACACTAGCCTTCGATTTTTGGATTTGCTTTTAATTGGAGTATGCAGTTTTTGTAGCCCTTCTACGAGCCCACCGTTAGAAGGATCATTTTCGGGAAACAGCTGATTCCGGAGAACGGAACTTTGCACAACGATGTAACCCTTCGTGACATTCCCTTACGGCACAGATTTATTTTCATTCCCGACAGCGGCTTTCGCACTGTCCCTTCAGCTGTGTGTGTGGTTGTGTGGGCTTTACTTCAGGGGCAGAAACACATCCATCTTATCGGCATTAATCATTGTCTCCGGCTAAACGCCGTACACTTGCCCAACCTATCAATAGGCAAGTGTAAAGCAAGCTAAACATGTCATTAGGGGCCTAGGAAAATTCCAAGTAATCAGCTGAAAGTTTTCGTTTCACTGGTTGTCACCGTGTCACACGGAGGGTTTGCTTGGAGCAACCGTCTTCAATCAGGATTAGAGCCGAGACCTTGAAGACCGGCTGCACTGACCGAGAACCCTGGCATAGGGTTCTGACACGACTGACATTCAATAAAACCGTTCACACGGATTGTGCATCCCCTAACCGATAGCTATTCGGTAAGCTTAGCAGCAATCCTTTACCATTTACTGTGATTGCGTTACAGAATTAACGGTAAGTAGCTCAAGAATGTGAATGTGGTTCCTTAACAATTACGCATACTCCGGCATGTTTGTTTAGTTATTTGTTTATTTATTTATTAGTTGTTGGCTATCGAAACTACGAACATCTGCTAAAATACGGTGCACTGTCTGTAACTGATCGATTTCCAAATCGAATCGATTCCAGTGCGAAGAAACTCAAATCGACGGCAACTGTATTTGGCCTAACTGTTACAAATTTTTCACATTCAGGCACAAAGATTAGAACAGCAATAAATTTCTTGTAAAGTTCAAAATAAGCTGGATTTTTTTAATTTATCAATTATTGAAAATTGTTTGCTCTTCTTTGTTCCTTCCATTGCGCTAAATTGACAGATCAGACGATCAAGTTCTCAACAGAATTAAGAATTTGGCCAAATAGAACGATTAGTTATTATCCTCAAGATTTCTTGTCCATTCGTATTTCTTGTCCTTTCCCTGAAAACGATCGCTGTCAGAATTTTTATTAAAACATAGTTTATGGATTTATGATCTCTCTACAGCTACCCGTTGTTAGATCCAATAAAGTCATAGAATGCATCATTACGTTTAGACCATCGTGTAATAGTTATTGATGAATCACTCAAACTTATCATCCACTTTATCTCAATTCTGTACTCGAATAAGCACGGTGATCAGAGGTTTGACAGAAGATTGAAAAAAGTCCCTAAGCCCTGCGTGATGGATTGCATCCACAGCATTAGCATATTTGTCTTTCATGATAGTGAAGCAAGTGGCTAGTTGAGGATGATGTTACTGGTTCTTCGAGACAGCTTCGCATGTTGGCAGAAGACACAAGAATGTGCCAGTGTTTCGCTTGAAAGGAGACCTCTCCAAGCATGAAGATATCAATTTATCACAAAAGCTGAAGCAACAGCAAGCCATCAGTGTGGAAGAACGGTACCAAAAAAAAGTGAACCGAACAATGAAGCATACACATCATAATGAGATACAACAATGTGTTTTTACTGTATGCACTTTATGCTAAACTGCCCATCGAAATTGTATCCCGTTATTTGTTCGCGATTTTATGCTACATTTCATGTATTTAAGCAATGAAAGTTAATGCATGATTAACCTGGCCGGGGAACTGATGCTCAGCTATGAGACATTTTAAAGTTGTGGCCATTTCATGTCATATTTACCTTGATTTTGCTTTGTATTCAACATCAACTTTGTATTATGTTTTTATTAGATGTTTATATTTTTTTATGCGGTCCTCGTTTCGGGTGTTCCGGTGTCGTACGTTTAGTTCGCATTGGCATACTTTGCGTCGCCATTCAAGGTTGGTGTCCAAGTGTCAAAAAGCGCATCGGCGAACAAAAGCACATTTTGCACTTAACGACGAACGCAAAAATAGTAAACCCATCCTATGTTCCATCCCTATGCCCAACGGGAAACGGCGGAGATTCCAATCCATTTGCTAAAGCACTCGTTCGGAATTTGGTATACTTTCCCAAACCTGACAATGCCTGCCAAATCGTCAGGGGTTACGTCGCAAAACGAGTCGCCGATGTTGTGCGCTCCGCTACGTTCATGACTGTACCGGTTTTTTTCTTTTTCGATTTTCGATCACCCATCCCGACGTACATATTTGTACGCCATCAGCAAGAACATGTGCTTTCATGCTGGTTGCATTCGCCCAACTAGTGCGAACCATCGTTGGCAGAGCGGACACAGTTTGGCGGGGCAAGCAATGGAACGCAGGGATCGATGCGGTAAAGATTCGGGCCAGTAACACTCCATAAAGTCGATTCTCATACAAGCAGAAAACAATTGACGCGAAATACGATGTGTAAATATGCTGGCAGCTGCGGGATGCTGCGGGCTCCACGTTGTGTGCTTGCCGTTGCGGTTTGACGCCGGTCATGGGAAAATTGATTTTCTGCCAGGAGAAAGGAAACATTGTACGGGTTTTTATGTCACACGAAACCAAACGCTCTCTAATCGCAGCGTTTTCCCGTAGTTTTAACAAAAAGCGCCATACTGAAGCGAAACAAAAACGTATTGCGAAAGTCGCTACCCTACTTTTTACCCATTGATGGTCAATAATGAAACCGTCAAACTTGATCTATGAAACATTCAATTTCTTGCGGGATACTTCCAATTATACTTTATCAAATTATTTAGTGAAAGCGTAAAGGCTGATAATGTTGTCAATCGATACCAGGCGTCTCCATTTGGCTCCCTCGGTCGACTCGGTCAAAAATTGAACACTAAAACTGCACTGTAAAGCTTTCCATTTTTGTTTTATTATTTCTGTTTTTCCTCGTATAATAGTAACCATTCATCTATTATTCTGAATGGTAATGTGTTTTAACCATAGCTCATCAAATGAATAAAACCATCTCGATTTTTTGTTTTATTTTATATTTGTCCCCCCAATTCAGCACTGTCGATGCACATAGCACAGCACATTCATTGAGCATTATCGTTTCGTTTTTTTTTATTAAAGGAAATTTACTTTGACGAAGTTCAATAAATATATCTTAAAGAAGCGGCTTCGGTTAGGCAAATAACAACAAATTAGGCAAATAACAACAAACAATATACATTTAAAAAATGTTGAGAAATTATAGGTTTTTAATATAAAAAGCTTTCAAGAATCTGAAAGACATCAAACATAACATAGAATATTTTTACTTGTACTTTGTGTGTTGAGTTAACTATGGCTTTAGATGAACATTTGCACTTTTAGCCAGCAAACATCACCGGCCACCATGCGTCTCCATTGAAGACTACTTTTCTAATTTGTGCATTCATTGCGCACCAATTATTACACATTTGATACAATATTATTGCTCGTAATTGTTTATGATTTGAATGAATCATTGCGAAACAACGTTATATTATAATGATTATTTCAGAACTGAACTTCTGAATTCTGAATGAACTTTCGTATCAATTTGGTTTTTATTATTTTTTATTTGGTTAGATTGCCAATTTATGGATATGTGATTCCGGCAGCATTTCAGCGACGGTGGTGCAATCAGTTTATGTAGAACACTCTTTAAATTAGATATTTATAGATATATAGTATAATTATATATTTTCTATTCAATAAACTGCGAAATTTTCGTAAAGATATTTTCAAAACGTTTTAAAACAAAAAAATCATCATCGACAAGTTAACGTCAGCTGTAACAATTTCGAGTGCAAGATCATCTGTTTAAACATTTTATGATTCGATGAGAAAACGGCAATAGAAGAAATACGCAAACACGTAGAAAAAAATCGTCTCAAACTACCAAAGTTTGACCGAACGCAACAAAACGAAAACGATTTCAATTCGGCTTTTTAATATTTGAGTTGGCTTGCATGCTGTCCACAACATTCTCTTACTTAATGTTGCGGAATATGCAAATAAACTTGTCTCGGGGAGGCTGAATTCTCTTTCAAGCCCAGTTCACATTTTTCTGAATGGCCAACGTAAACGCTGTTTGACGTTTAACCACAAATCATTCCAACTGTGGGCCACTGTGAAGCGCTCGGTTTTTATGTTAATATTTTATTTAGCTTTCTACACCCAGTACATATTGCGAATGACCAACCCCATTGTGCTTCTCGCTAAGCCGCTAAATTACTCGTACCACTATTTACCTTACGAATGGTTTGAAGTCTACATACATTTAACATTGTATATGACGAATGAAATTTACATTTTGAAAACCGTTGAAAGTTTAATTTTCTTTTTTTTTTGTTTCACTACACCATGCAACTGTTTTGATAAACATGTTAGTTATACAAACCAATGTTCAGGTTCAGTAAACACACGATAATGGTAAGCTGTTCTCTAAATGAATGGAAATACAACCAACGAATCCTTTGCTGTTTTCTGCCATATTAACTGCCAGTTAGTATTGTTTGTTGCTATCATGGGCAAATATTGGTTTTGATTTAAACACTGTAAGCTTCATAAGAACGAACAGCAAAGAGCTTAGAGTCACAGAAACTAACTAGAAACGAGTTGGAAATTCAAATAATTTCACTTCCCGGGAAAGCTATTGTTGGCGCTCCGGGTTCGTGCAATCGAAACAACGCAAAGCTGTTTCTCGGCGGGAGATGAATTTAAATCCCTTATTGTAGGCAACCTTTGGCACGAACGGGTTGCTTTCCCTAGTCGGGAAAGGTGAAAACAATAAAAAAAGCTGCGAAAACGTCCGGGCATGGCCTTGGTTGCTGGCGAATCTCTTTCACCACAAATCGTCTCCGGGTCGGCCGAAGGTACTTGGTTGGTAAACCCGTCACCTCTTTGCTGAGTGCGTCACGCTCCAGGAGAGGGAATCCCCGGTAGAAGCTTATTTCCTTCCTCCAACTTCAGAAGACACGTATTACAACGAGGCGCGGACCGTTTTCATCCGGATCCCCGAAGCACCGCACAAACCACAGCATCGCGGAAATCAATAAGCCCGAGCCGAACCACGGCCGGCGGCGTGAGGCAGGTGTGTTTCCCCCTTTAGCGGCAGCCTTCCAGACACCGATCTAACAAATCAAACTTATTGTCGCAATTGGCATGATTGTGGGTGGCACGGGGTTCACGGGGGGGTTCCTCAAATAGAGCATCGTACCACGATTGTTTTCGTCGGGAGTACGGGTAAAAATGGGAATCATCAAAACCATACCATCTTTGGGAAAAGCTGTACACGTTCGCTCCGGATTGATAGATAATCTAGGTGAAATGTGGTGCAATTTAAATTTTATTTCGGAGAACGTGCGTCACGTCGAGTGCGTTATATATAAACCGATTTTTAAATGTATCCTGTTTTCAGTTTTTGGCTCACCGGAATTTACTCGCTTCGCTCTAAATTGCTGGTACGCTTCTTATGAAATTTAGCTTCCGGCGGTTTCGATTCATCATTCAATGACTGTTGTCGGAGAGTGCTCGGCGTGAGTTTCCTTTCACTGACCAGCCTACCATCAGGAGGCGTGTGAACGCGGGTTTAGCGGTCAGCCGTAGCTCTACTACACGTTACAACGTTACGGCTTTCGGCCGCGTGTAGACGCACCCTGGCTGAGTGCCGACAGCCGTTGTTTGTTGTTATTGTTTGCAGCTCTGCCAGCTTGCTGCTGCTTCGAGTGCGCCGGCGTCAACGATGGTGGTCGTCCTTTGAGCGGACCCGATCCCCACCAGCGAGGCGAACGCACGGACGTAACGTTCGGCCATTCCTGCCACTGGGCTGTGAACCGCCCGTCAGTCTTCGGGCGTTCGTGCTTCCTGCATGAGTCACATTCCGTGAGTGTTGGTTCCGGGCCGCCAGACAGCGCTGCCAGACAGCTCCTCAGCTGGCCTCAACCGCTGTAGGGTCATCGGTCGGTGGTGGTGGTGAAGGTGGGTGCCTCGGTCGCACCGTCGTGCACCGACCCGTGCCGTGAAACGCTCTGCACACGCACACAATCTTGCCGTAGTGTTGATTTTTTTACAGTTCCCACCACACAGTAGTCTCTGGTGCGTGTCCGTTAGTAAATACTGTCAGTGCACCGGAGGTGTCCAACCGAATTGACAGCTTACGTGCGTGGGAATTCGACACACCTCCGGGCGTTGGTGTGCGTGAATCCGGCTTCGTGTGGCGGCTGCTGGTGAGAAGCAATCCTGAAGCAACTATCGGTGCCAACGTTATGCTACGCGTTTTCTATCGATTTGCCGATCACTCGTAAAAAGCTTCTGAAGCTGGAGTCGTCGAAAGACCTCAAATGTTTCCGTAAAGTGTCCATGACCACACATTCATCCCTGTGTGTGCGCGTGTGTGTGTGGGATTGTGTATGTACGAGAAACAGTCGAATCCCAGAATCCTTTGCCGCGCTCGGGAGAGAGATGAGCTGCGAGAACGAGACTGGCGAGAGTGAGATCTAAGCAAGCGACTCCAGCCTAGAGCCCGAACGGTCTTGCATCTCGTTCGGCCGTTCGCTTGTGCTGCTCTCGCCACTCGGATGAAACCCACGAGGTACTAAAGATGGCCGCGGTGGCAAAAGGAAAACGTGAAAATTGACGTGACACCTTCTTGATTGAGGAGCACTTCCTTCGTGGCGCTACAGGCGGTCTGCCCGAGGGTGTCCCGACCGGTAGGTTCCTGGCGAGATTGTGCAGGCAAATTGTAATCGAGTTTAGTCAGTGTGTGTGCGCCCAGCGCTCGGTGTTTGTGTGAGTGTCGCGGTGCAGCTTACGAGATGATATTCTGTGGTCTCGCCGCATCTCAATCGTAGCGATTATGGCATCCGTGTCGGGAGCCTTGGAGCAGACCGTGCCCTTGTCCCTGTTGTCGTGTTCAGTCAGGTGAAAATGTGAAAACATAGTCCACAATCTTCGCACCCCACCGCACAGGGCGCAGGAATACAATGGGTTTGCACAACGCGAACCACCACCCATAAGGCTTCCTGCGTACGCTTTTGCTGTCGCTCCACTTCGTGGCCGGAGCGTGAGATCATAATGCCCGGTGCTAAAGCGGTGATTGTCCGTGGTCAGTGCATTGGTGTGCGCAAGGCGTTCACTGTTGGCCGAAGGTCCTGTCGTTGCAACCCATAACTAATGGGTATTTATGGGAGAAAAGAAAAACATCGGGTCGTAATATACCGGACCTGGAATGCGTTTGTTGATAAAGGTTGGTTACTGTTTATTAAAGTGGTAATTCCCGGTTAGTAAAGAGTGCACTCCATTATGGTGAAACATTGTGTACGAAGCAAAATATCTCACCAATATTAGTGTAACGGTCTTACAGTTTTGACTAAATTTTGTGTTTAAAAAATTGCTTTGTAACTGGAAGGAATGTCTCAGGTTTATCAAAGTCAAGTAAGACATGAAACATACCGTGGTACGTTGGAAGAAACTTCAACAATTGCAACATTAACGAAGCATGGATTATAAGAGTTTGACGGAGTGGTGTTGTAGCGGAAAGGGATATGCGAGACATGAAGGATACTTTTGGAATGCCGATTTTTAATTACTAGGTAAGATATCTTTCATTCAATCAATCCCATTTTAATGCTGTTAAGGCACTTACATTAAGGATAGTGTGCTTGTCCATTCACTTGAAATAGAACTAGTTATAACAACAACAGCTACTACCAGTTCCATTGCTCTCATGATTTGGGTCTGTACTGATCTAATGGTGAAGAGAATGAATGGTTCAAACTACTTAACGACTCAAATGTTTTGACCGATCCATATCACGGTACAGTCGGTCGTGCGTGCCCGTAAACCCTTTTTTGGACCACTACTTACGAAGCTGGTATCCAAGAGTTTCGGTCGTGCATGTGCAAGCACCATAAACGGGCACACAGAGCCACTCGGATAGATGATAGTGCATGATAGTACCGGATTTCCGGAAGATTTATTGCATGTCGTTTCGTTGTTGACACGGGCGGGTGCCAGATTTTGTGTGGCACACGTAGCGAACAAACATCGCCCAAAGCGTGGCCCAAACGATGGTGTTCCTTAACGTGTAACCGTTACGATCCTTTACCGTGACAGGAAACCATAAAAATAAGTTACGCTCTCGGGTTCGCTGTATTTAGTTTAGTTTCATGTTTTATTTCGTCTGAGATTCGTGTCCCGTCGATGGTTTCTGCTAACCTTCGCGAAAGAACCTTTCCAAAAATTTCGCATGACACCACAATTTTCTAATTAAGTTGTGGTACACTAAGCGGACCCATGAATCATAACGCAAAGGAGAAAAGCAAAGAAACAAAAACACTCGCTCCGTATAAGAAACATTGACTTCCGGTTAGTCCTGCCCCTTGTGTAGTCAAGGGAGAGGATCGTTTCGACATCATCCCGGATAAATAAAACCCAAGTTACACGAGAATGTTCAGAGTCCCCCGGGGGTAATTTGCAGGTTGCAGAAGACCCAAAATTGGGGATGTGTACATCCTTTTTGTTGGTTTCCACCATTTTTGGGATTACGTGGTTTTACGCCCAGCCTTCGGACAGCAGCCCTCGTTCCAGTCGCACAACTTTGTTTGATTTACGTGCCGTTTCCGTTTAGGTTAGTGTTTGCTTTATTCATCCTACCAAAAATTCTATCCCATTGGCCGGTATCCGGGTGCTGAATCTAACAGATTGCGCCTTATCGTTGGAGATGAAATTAACACTCCACGCCGGTGAGCGGTAGAAATTGCAAAATTAGGCCACTTTCCTCCGTTGTCTGAGTTTGACTTGAGTTTTCGTATTTTCTAATTCATTCACACAAACTGTGCGCAATGGAAACATTGGCAGGGCCGGCTGGCCAGAAGCGAGTTAGTTGCCTGCAGAAGGGATCAAACATTCGTCAGCGCTACGCTGAAGTCATCGAATTGTGTGATGAGTAAATACGCCCAAATTGAAATGTATTTATCTTTCATTCGGTTTCTCCGTAGAATGGGTCCTTCATCCAGGTGGAAATCCATTGTGGGTCGAGTATTTTCTTATTTGTTCAAAGGACGCATTTATAGGGGTACCAACATGAACATCAGGTTTAAGGAACTTAGGTCCGATTAGTGCAACCTACTTACTTGAGTTTAGTTGAATTATTTAAAACTTGCAAAAAAGTGTTTATTAAACGACATTAAAACATGTTACGGAATATGTCCCAACAACCACTAGACAAATCACGATCACGGCAAACCACAAACCATACAGACAAACCACGTTTTTCAAGAACGACGAATAAATATCATTCGCAGCCAATGCTGCACCCCATGCTGACGAAGAAATTACTGGTTTTGCATCACCACGCCTCAATTCGGTGATGCTTACAACGCTTCTGTGGATGACCGGGATGCTTCTGCGGATGACCGATACATCGGCAAAATTTCAGCATTGCAGTCGGTGGCGCTTCATTGCGAACCCCGGATTGCAATGTTGGTTCAGTGCATTTTATCCTAGAGCATCCCATTAGCAGGAAACGCTATCCGGTGAAGCGAATGCAAACATTTAGCGTGCGCGTCCCAATGGCTTCCTTCCCACGATTGGGCCCGTTTTGTGTACGCATTTAATGGCTGTCGTTGCCCGGAATGCTTCATGCGTCCGCCTTCTTCAGGAAGGTGTCGCGTTGCTTGCTATGAATGCACTATTTGGGCACCCCTTCAAATCGTTGCGTGGTTCATACTCAACGAATGGGCTTGCAGGATCGAATTTCGAATACAGCAGGCGCCCAAAACATCAACAATCTGTTGCTGAGCGACGCAGGTCGCAAAAACAGAGAACGTTCGCAATGCATTGCGCAACCGCCAAAGGATGCGCTATTTACTTAGAAGCAACGCATGCCGAAAAAAGCAGTTGCTCCTGCACCGGCCAAACGCGCTCTTTCGCTACGATACGATGGCATTAGCCAACTATCGGCTGCTACCGGGACGGTCGACTCTTCAGCAAACAGCCGCGAACGGCGTTAAAACATCCTGATGCGATGGTGAGCGCGAAAAATAAACATCCAGCACGATGGCTCCTCGCTCCGAGCCGTGGAATGCCAAATCATCTGGACACCGGTATCGAAGCGGCGGTTCGAACGATTCGCCGTGGACATCAGATCGGGTGCGGTTTTTTGTCTGCCACGGCATTTCATCTCGCCGAAATTCCATCGCCAGGTGGATTCGTTTCCGGTGGATTCACTTTCGAATACCATTAATTGAAAAGGTACTTCAGTCGAGCAGAGCCACACCGCAGAGCTGTCCGCCTGAGTTAAGCACCGCAGGATCTGCGAAATTAGCGACCATGTCGCACACCGATCTTCGTTGGCATCATCAGGTATCACACCGGTAATTGAAGGCCTGCAGCGGCTCGCTGTTGCGTGGGTATGGGACGATGTGACCCTCACTCAGTGTGCATTTCGTATCACTGCAGAGTTTTAACTAGTTTTTAAACCACTTAAGTGTTTCTTGGGAAGTTTGCGAAAGTCACACCCATACTATCACAGTGCTTTCTTCGACAACTTTTCGCTTTTTCGCGTTTCGACTTTCTCGTTTAGTTTCAATTCAATCTTGGTCCAATTATTTTTTTAGTAAGAAGTTCATCGATTATCAAGTTGTGTGAGTCCAACAACTGTAATGGCGTTCGGAAATTTTAATTGAAACGTAATTACCATTGACGCCCTTTAAAACGCGTGTGTATGAGTGTAATCGGAGTAGTAAAAAGGAAGCAAACGAAACTGCTACGCCTCCGAGTGACAACCCCATATTTCCAACCGTCATTACGCTTTCATGGGCCATTTATTTCGATCGACCCGAACAGTGAACGCCTGATTTGTTTGACAAACGCCATCAGCACCGAAACCAGGTTAATCCTTTTGCCACCACGCAACGGAACCATCCTGCAGTGGTTCCACCTTTCAATGGGCCCGGGCTCACGGCCTCGGCCCAACACCTGAACGCGAAAAAGGCACAGGGCGGAGCGGGAGTGCCGAGTGTGCCGGCCGGGGCGGGCGAAACCGAAGGATGAAAGCATGAAATGTTAATTCCATTATTTCCGGAAAGCTTACACCAAGTGCTCATTATGCTTCATTTACAACCGTGATGAATCGTCATCTGATGGTTAGATAACGGCGTAAGGCTCGCTGGCCCGCCCCGGCCCGGCTTGGCAGGGTGACTCTTGAAACCGGAAGCATTACTACCCATCGCGGCCGGTTGACGACCGAGGACGTGGATGCCGGTGGTTGTGATGCGTAGCGACGTAACGCGAGCCAAAGAGCTTGTCGGGGATTTGCGTCGGTCTGAACCGGCAGCACGGAGCCGTCGCACGGACTCTTTGCCTTGTGCTCGAGCGAAAAAGGCGGAAACGCTCAAATGGTGTCTTTTGCGTCTCGGTCGCGGTGACCATAATCACTGCTACCGTTGCTTAACTCGATGCCTTCTCGTCTTGCGCGCCCGATTTCAAACCGACACACAGCTGTTCCGCTTCCGGTGGGTTTAATTTGGCTGCCAATATGCATCTCTTCTCGTAAATTTGATCGTGTCCGTCTCTCCGCTCGGCCCAATCCATTCATAAACTCCGGCGCTGATGGCACTCGTACCTGCCATGTTGACAATGTGTTTAACAGTAAAAATAAATTCAGCTTTATCATGGCGTTAGTACGTGCTTATGTTTCTATTTCACATAATTATTACATTATTTTCACGAGGGCAATTTTTTGTTTATTTTAATTGAGTTTTCAGCAACAAATGGATCATTTCGTTGTGTTTTACAACTATTTAAAGTAAATCGCCATCTGGTAGTCACATTTCATCGACCCAACGGAACCGCAAAACATTGGCACCCAATTGAGCGCTGCTGCTTGCTGCTCAGTTTGATTCATTTACGATCCGATAAACCATTTCCAATTTAAGCGCAACTTGTTATTGAATAAGTTCCGCTCAATCATGGTCTAGATTGGTGCCCAACCCCCATCGACCCCAACGATGCTTAACGGGCTTACCGAAAGCAGTCTTTCTGGTGCACAGGCCCATAAATTCTCAATACGTTTCGAGCCGTTAAACACATTCTTTCGTTTCGATAATCAGTAGTTATTTGCATCCATTACTCAACTCGTCCGACCCGAAAAGTACACACACACACAGAACACAGAACCACAGGAGCAAGAGGATCGGCTAATGCCGCTGTAAAATCATAAAATGTACGTCGAGCACCCGAAAAATGAGCATATTCGAACCGGGGAGTAACTTATGGTGACATTGGCAAACAACCATTTGGCATTTGCCCGCGGGCCGCGCACAGCTCGCAGATACTTTCGGGGACATTTTAATAAATTTAGCTTATCTCTTAGAAAGCCACTGATTTATTTGCGCCAGATGTGGCGCATGTCGTGGGGGCTAAGGCTGCTGAAGCCCGGCATAGCTTTTCGCACTGGCATGCGCTGCGGTTTGAGAGTGTGCCTTTTTATCTTTACACCACGCTCGTGCCATACACTCCGATGTCAAACGCTCGCGAGCACATGTTTATGGCGTAGCAGTTGCACGACGAGTGCTGTGCCAAAGATCCTCCAAGGAACGCCTGCGGTGTTGCTGCTGCTCCTGTTGTTCAATTGTTACCCCTCGAGCTGCGTTATGTTTACAACATTTTACTTCACACTTGACGCGTATCTGCTGTAAAGTGTGAAGATGTTCTTTATTATAAATGGTCACGCTGCGGAATAAAATAGTGTTGGCGTGCGTTGTTGGGAAACCAACCTTATGTGCTGCTCAAACAACACGAACACAATTAATTGCCCATTATTAACACCTTCAAAATAAGGAAACATATGGTGATGAGAGACGAAAAACTGTAGCACACAAACCGGTTTCTTGAAGAGATGTGCAAATAAAGGTATTAACGTAATTACTTTTACCACTTACGAGTATTATGAGTAACTCCAGTGGGCATTTGGACAGGATGCACAGGATGCCAGCGACTTTATGACCAGCTGAGCTTTAACAATACTGAAACGATACTATCAACGAGCCGTTGTGTTTTATCAGCGTTTTATCAGTTCTCGCAGCAATCTAACGATATTGCTGATTGTTTCCCGCGATAACACGTGTCGCGATGATAAACGTGTAGCTTTCGTTGCCATCCATTGGCACCTCATTTTAGAGGCGCACCGGAAGGAGCAGAGTATTGCTCCATTCTTCCGTACGCGTGTGCGGTGCAGGCCGTGGGAGAGCGCACGAATCGATGGAAAAGTTCCCCAACTGACCCATAGATGAGGGAGATTAGTTTGGTGATTATGGTGCGGCTCCGACGCCCACGTCAATGAACCGAGGTCGAGATTTCACTTTTACATGACGTTAGCTTTTATCGGCTCGCCCAGACAATGGACAGACTTACCAATAAAATTTAATCCGATTTCTAATGGCTTTCGTTCCGGTAGAAACAATGCACAACTCATTGGGCAATCTTTGTCATCCATTAATCTGGAGGCACTTGAGTCTGGGAAACTAAATGGCCATTCAATGTTGGCAACCTTTCTGAATGTGCTAAAATCTAACCGATGAAGTAGGAACCTTGATAGCGTCACATACTCGGTTCCGCGAACGCGACCCAACGTACACATCGTGTCCTTGAACGTGTTCTGCGAATGGATGCCAAAACAAGGTCTTCTGCCCAATCTTGGCGTAGTATAATAAAGAATACATCAAGAAAGGTTTCTCCCCAGCTGCTAGTTACGATAGCCATAACATAGCAAAGCGATACTTTGGCTCAAACGAGCGTTCATTGTCGTGCCGTCCGACGGTACCCGAAGGATGCTAACGAATGACGCCATAGCAACGGGGAGGCATCACTCCAGCACGATATAATCATTCCGAGGCGTTCCATTTCGTTGCGCGTGTTGTAGAGTATCAACAGTGACAGTACGAAGAAACGGCGCCTCCTTAGCCCTGGAACGGGAACCGAAAGCCTATGCCGAGAAAAATGTAGTATTCGTAATTGATGCCGTCGAGACATCACTTGAGCAGCGGCGCGAGCGAACCAACACCAGCAACAAAGCGCCCTAAATGTTCATTACATCTGTCTGGCTCGATAAGCATCAAACCTTTCGGTGTCAACGAATCGGTGCTTGATTGATTGTGGATACTGGTTGTGATTTCACCCGGCAAACAGGATTACGGCTGATCCAGGGAGCCTTGCCGATTCAGTTAGCTTTTCTTGGAAACCACGTTTTTTGTGGCCTTTCTGGCTACGGAAGAGTGTTGCAGATTATGGCCAGCCTCCTTATTGCTGTATTCGGTTTGTGTTTGCTCGTTTTATCGCCACTCGGAACGGAGAACCATCCTCACCAGGTGGAAATATTTCTTTTCCCCAACAAAAACGACCCCGTTGTGTAGGAAGCTGAGCAGCATTTATTCTGCCGATTTCTTTGCTCGGGAAGATAGAAGAGAGCTTCCTACCATTACGAACATGATTAATGATGAAGCGCCAAGGGCCAAGCCGCCCCCGTTCGGATGTTATAATGAATCAACCATAACCTTACGGTACACGTTCTTGGAGATCTGGTAGGAAACTTATGAAACACGTCACGCCAGATCTCGGCATGGCCGGCTGAATGGGAAAGGGGACTCCCGATGTGAAGCTACCCACATTTGCCACGAAAACGTGCGACCAACGCCTTTTCCAATTGTATGGTAAATTATTGTAGCCCGTTTCATTCGTAACCATTTCTTTAACTGAAATGCTTGAAAGTTTCATTTGAAAGAACTCCTTTCGGGCGTTGTTGCAACGCGAGACGACTGTTGCCTGAGAACGATGTACCGAAAGATTAATTTCAATTAGGGATTAAATTACTCAACATGGTACGTCCGTAGATCATCCTTCAGCGCTGCATCGATTAATAGGTTTCTAAGCAAAATACGTCAGTTCGAACCCTGACACCGCACCAACTTGAGTACGGCTCTGCTCGCTCTGATAATAATAAATAATAAACAGTAAATATAGAGTAAACATAAACTCTAGTAATAAAACAGTGACAACAAGAACCCGGGGAAAGATGATGATCGGGAACAAGAACCTGAACCTAAATGCATCATCATCATGTCAAATTTTAACGAATGGAAGGCTACCGCCATTGGCCAGCGACTCGAAAGGACAAGGACAAGTTTTCACGGTTTTGAGCGCGCTGGTTAGGCCCGATGATCCCACATGAAACCAAACATTCTTTAAATCCTCTTTCCGGTAAATCGCTCGAAGCGAGTCCTCCGCGCGAGGGACCGTGACCGTGTAGAAAAGTTACTACAGAAACCTCTCCCTGGGCAAGGGAGATGCATAGCTCCGGTGGGCGGGTTTAGCAGAAACGGAAAGCTGCTGAGTTGTTTTCCCTTCACACAATGCGCGTGTGTGTGTGTGACGTGGAAAATATTTGCATACCACATACTGTATATCGACCGAGTATGCACGAGGCCGCTCGGGAGGCCGCGTGGCACGCTCTCCGGGGACCGGGGATGACAGAGTGAAGCAACAAACTAACCCTACTCGGGAGAGTTTCGCCAAACACCTTCCTGCGGATTGTCCCCAAGGGAAGGATCAACCTGACAGGCGCCATCATGCGCGCGGTTTGGCCGACAGAAAGGCCAGATCCGATGTCGGAAGGATTCTCGTTGACGATTAAAAATGCTGTGCTGTGCCACTCGTACCGAAGGACTCACCCCATCAAGGCTTCCCCGGGTCCCCCGGGAGGTGGGATAGGGCCAAAGTGGAAGCAAGCATCGTCGGCCGAAAGCGCGGAATGAGTTTGCACATCATCCCATGTTTCCGCCATACGAGATCCCGTGAACCCTATTATTATTGCCATCATTCAATTTCGCGCGGCCCTCTGACGTGTCACTCGAAACTGCTTCCCACAGAACCCCGGAAGAACGGAAAGTTACGCCACAAAGTGGTACTTGAGCTTCATTTGGCTGCCAGAAAAAGGTGTCGGAAGCGCGACCAAAATCCAAAACCCATTATTTATGCATCTCCGAGTTTTTCCACATTTTTTTGTTCGTTTCCTACATTACTTTCGCCCAGTTTGACCGAATCTCGTCGCATACCCTAACAGTATGCGCCTAAATACCATATCCTTCGGCCGAAAGGGGTCGGTAATGCGCGGTCTTAACGCCACCTCTTACCTTCCGACGGGGCGGATAATCTACCCGTAGAACTTTCCGCAAAGTGGGAGACCAACTTCCAGTTCCACGGGTGAACCCGTTTTCCTGTTTATTGTGTGGGTCGGTGAGTGTGTTTTTTTTTCGTTCGCTGTCGAACCTTCCCAATACCCTTGCTGTAGCCCGGGCGACCCGGGGGCGGCCTGGGAGAAAAACAATTTATCAAAACCCGAAAATCTGCCTGGATCACGAAATTACGTTATTAATTTCTTGCGCTTTCGCCCCGACCGTGGCACTTCACACTCACGCGCTCACGCAAAACTCATAAGCCACCGGCCTCTCCGTTAGTTCCGATAAGAATTTATTATTTTCCCAGCGGGCTAATTTATTCAGGATGTATCGAACAAGAGAGCGCGAGAGGCGCTCCTGACGACCATAAGTCTTGAACCGCTTCTTTTTGCTGGCACTTTATGAGCGTATGCTTTCGGATTCCACTGCCGTTTGCTGTGCATGGTCAGAACGTTATTCGTTCGTGCGTACTGCTGATGTTTGAAGAAGCCTCCGCTTTTACCACACGCGCCTTGATGGCTGATACCTTCTTCTCGGGGCCTTTTACATTTGTTGCCAGCCAAGCAGATAGCCCGGCACCAGACAGGCGCGTAATCTGGAAACAAACTTTATTAAAAATTTGATCTCCGCTCTCGGTGCTTCGCTGTAATTGAGTTTTTTGCTCTCCTTCTCATCTTTCTTAATATTATTATCGTTTTCGGTGGTATTATTACTAGTTCTTGTTGCTCGTGTCTAATGATTTTTCCCAGCCACGGATGCCGGCGCTGCAAGAGTTGGCCTGAGAACTTTTTTCATTTATATCCGACTCTTTTATCTGTCATGTTTTAATTTGGTTTGATCCCTACTTTTCGCGTAAATACTGGTGCTCAGGCCAGACAGCTGCCAAAGTTATTTGCCAACCCACTGCATAAATTACCAGGCCGCTTCATAATCTCCATGGCGCTGGCTGGTAGCAGCAGGCAGCTTTGCTTTCATTTGCAAGTACAAACCTCACTATAACGTGAGTACAGCTTGACCAAGCGTTTGATGCCGAATACCCAAAAGGTTGACCTTCGTTTGTGGGCGGTTGGTTGCTGCTTCTTCGTTTGGTCTATTTAATCACTCACTGTAGAGAGCGAAGCACTCGCGGAGAATGACATAAATTTCCAACTCCAGCCTCAAACTTTTTCTTTCAAAAGCAAAACGAATCACCATTCGCCAGAGATGGCTAATTTTTTGTTCGTTTTTATCGAAGAAGCAGTAGTTTTCGTACCGTTCTTTTGCAAATCGTATTGCATCCCAATTACTTTCCACGAAGGAACAGGAAACTACTACCACAGCTGAGCGATGCTGGCAGTGGCTTCTACACAGCGCTGTGCCTTTGAGGGAACCTTTGGAAATCCAAACGGCTTTGGAAAGCGGTTTCGGAAAGCAATCAAAGAGACCCCGTCAATCTCCTATCGCTAATGTTTTGCCCGCCATCACGGGACAACCGACCTACTTGAAACCTCCTCGTAACGGGTTACCCCGGAAGGAAAGTTTCCGCCCCACTTGTGATACCAAAATCTTTCGAGCTCAGCTCATCCATTAAAAGCTCGGCGAACGAGCAAGATTCCGCTCCACGCCGGTCGGTATGATGCTTTGAGTAATTGGATTAACTTGTTTACGAGCGATTCTTATCCGAAACTTAGTCTTTATTGTCGGGCGACATGTGGCCGTGTAGGCGCCGCCGTGGGTTGAGCCTACGCCGGCAAATCGTTCCCTTTGATTGCTTCCACCGAGGATCCATCAGCATCGAGTGGCTCTAGCTGGCACGGTGCATGCCAGGGTTGGCGAATGATTTGTCGAGCACACGACCGTGTGGCTTGTGCCTTTGCTCTCTCGGAGACAGATAAAAGAAATGGTTGCCATTTAATTACGACCGGTACGCAATGGAAGTTATAGTGCTGCGACCGAATGAGCTTTTCCAAAATTAAACGCACGGCCAAGTGGCAACAGAGAAGTTGTGTCTGTCGGTTTGTCGGGAATCGATGTTACAACAGCATTCGATCAACACCCACCAGGGTATTGAGCTACACTTCGATTGACAAATGACATACGTTTTAAGCCGAAACGCCAAAATGATGGATGAACGATTGCGTGTAGGTGGTTTAGGATGTGTAATAAGATGGCAAGAGATCGTTGAGATTTCTATTGGCACGGCTGTGGGATGGATAACCGATTGCCTAAATTTAGGCGTATTTCACATTCAAAGTGTGGCGCATCAAATTAAAATGGTATTGGTTCTCCTATTACTTGCGATGCTATTTCTGTCGCAAAGTTCAAGGAAACCCCAAGCCAAATCCATTTCCGATGGCATTTCAGTTGCAAAAGTATTCACACAGCCGTGATGCTGGTGCTTCCCAAACAGAGTGCTGGTCGGAAGGCATACGAAATGAACCCAGTGACAAGTGCCAAGTGCGATTAGCACTTTAGTGCCGAAAGTGGTTCTCGTGCTGACTCCACTATGCTAATGGAAACCATCCGGCAGTGTTGGCTTTCCAGGGTTTCTATTTCAATCACTGGGTGCATTCACACGGCTAACCGTCCGTCTATTTATGGCCGTCCACCCGGCTAGACTGTAGACTTTGGACTTATTAAGTTTGTATGCGATTGCTCGTTTCGAAGGTCTTTCACGTGGTTTCGTCCTGTTCACTCCCCGGATGGTGAGCGGTTCGACCGCAGTGCCCATCAGTGTTAACAGGTAATTCACTTTCCTCACGACGGCCACCAGCCAGTAACCCATTGGGGCAAGTTCCGCACAGCCTTCCCGCCAGCGGAACGTCTCGCCCGAACGTACACGTCTGAGGTTTCGTCCCCTTTCGTCGGGGACGAAAGTTCCCGCTCCCGTCAGTCTTCGTTGCCTTCGTCTGCCCGTCGTCTGCCATGCCATGAGTCATATCAATAGTGCCCTTTTATGTTGGCCGGATTACACGCAGCAACTCTTACGTCCGCTAAAGCGGGCAGCATATGGCGCGTGAAGCTTCGGCTCGGGTTATGGTTCGGTGGACACAGCAAGCCTTCCAACGCCTTCTTGGCGAAGCGACCCGGCAAGCTGTGTAATCAACATCTGAAGCTCCGGCTAGGGGGAGGTGAGAAAAAGTACGACAGACCCCCGGTCGTGTGGCCCCGTTCGTTTTACGACGAACCGGGAAAAGGTGATCTCAAAAGGCGCACCGTGCATCACTTAAGCTCCGGGACGGGATCCTTCTTCCGCGGACCGCGACCCGAACTCGGGTGGCAGGCGGGAGCACTTCGCTTCAATTATGCACCGAGAAAAGAAGGAAATGACTTGGGGAACGAACGTCTATCGTTCATCGTAGGAGATCGTCTTTGCTGCCCGGTCGTCGGGCTGCCGGATCATGGCCTGTGCGTCTGCCGCTGCCGAGTGGGTCACAAAAGGTAAACAGAAGGGTCTTCGCAGGCCTAACGCTAAGCTGTTTGTACGACAAACAAGGAAAGAAGAGAAAACGGCACGAAACGGCCCCCTTCATTCCCGGGGTCTTCGACACCCTATATCATAAAGGATGGATGAATATTATTAACGCAGCCAACCAGCAGCCCACCCAGTATGGACGAGGACGACACTGTGTGGCCTTTTATGTGTTCATTCCTGACCGGGGCATCATCGTGCGCATCGTTCATGTGATGATTGGTGCGACAAAAATTAATCAAATTACCACACAGGGTTTACCCACATTTTTTGTGGCACTCATGACGGTAAATGTTAAGCCATGCTGTCAGGTTTTAGTAACCCTCCATTTTGTAACGTAATCAGTAGCAAAACATAATCTTCTGTCGGAATGAAACATCCTGAATATCGGTTAAAAATTCAATCAACTTTTGAAAATAAAACACGAAAACGATGGGCCCAATTTTTTCTCCTGTTCATAAAAGGTCCCAACTCTCTCTCGCTCGCTCTCTTTCTCTCTCTCTCTCTCTCTCGATCTCACTCGGTTGCGGCCATTCGTCCGCAATAAATGCGAAAACACGCATGCCCCAAATGCCACCGGAATCGATGGAAAATGCTCATGTACCGCCTCAGCAAGTTCTATCATAATGGCAGATGTTTTCTTTCGTCGCTTTTTTCGCCGTCGTGTTTCTGTGCACAACTTACATGCTCTCGCGGCGGAAAAGCTACTTTCCGGCTTCCATCGGATCCGCTTCCGGTGCCTCCGACACCGGGTGCGTGTGTCCGGGATGTCGTGCTTAACGATGGATACCTCCTCAGGTTGTCCTCTCGCTCAGGCTCCTCTTGGAAACTGCAGAAAATACCAGCTCTTCAGCGCAAGCAAAAGATTACGAGCAGGCATCGGAAGCGCTCAGATCGAAACGAATTATGCTGAGTATCAATTTTGTCCTCGGCGGGCCAGCGGAAGAAGCGTGGGACGCGCGGGGAAATTAAAGCTAAGAAAAGGGCAACGTCGGTGGTACTGCTTTGCATGCTTCATGAATTCCAATGAAAGGCCCAGCAACGGGGGCATGCTTCGAAAGCGGATTCCTCGGTGACGGAAAACGGAAAAGTGTCGAACTCGGGGCCCGGGGCCGTTTTGGGGCAAGTTTTGCAAATTGTTTTCCCTATTCGTCGTTTTTGTTCCCAGTGCCCGAGATTCATGCCTGGGGCGGTGGTTTGGAAAATGATTGAAATGTAATTTTGGGACACTCCACGAGACCCCCCCACACACACACACACACGTGCACATCGACACGCGCAGCACACGCATGCCTCACGAAATCCTTCCGTTTCGTTTTTTTTTTGTTTTCCGAATATTCCGAATACGCCGATGCCGATACGCTCGCCTGGTGCGCCGTGCGGAGTGGGTCTTAGTCATGCTCGGTGCCAACGGGATATGGCAAAGCTGCTTGCGGGTCTCCCGGACCAATGCGGCAATTGGAAACTCGCTTGTTTACAAGCCACGAGCATTTTCGAGCAATTTTGCTGACGCTGATGTATTGAAGTACATTTATTTACCTACACGCAATCAGTGAACGGATCGGGAAGTGAAAGACCTGTCAACTAGGTCTATTCCTAATCTAAAACTGATAACTGATGCAACATAGTCGGATAATTGAACAATATAGTGAATAGTAGAATAGTAAAACGGAGAACGTGGCGTGTTGAAATGAAAAGCTATCAAATTGTTGTGTCAAATGGTAGGACTTTTAATTTGGCACTATACACAACTAACATTTTTAAAACAATCCATAATCATTCAAGAGGAACTCCTTAACTACAACAACCATCTGTGAGTTTTATTTTAGCCCTTGAAAAACGTAGCACAATTTGACCAGTGGGCCAGTTCGGCCAGGGAAGACTGAAAATGGTCTTGAAACAATGGAAAGGCTCTAAAGTGACACGCTCCACTGTGTGCCGCTGTTACACCTCCCAAGCGCACTGGCGAAGAATTAATTTCTTCCGGCATCACACCGGTCCATATCCTGACCGATGCCGGACGGCGGTCTAATCTGCTTCGAAAGTCGGCCTGGGCCGGCCGCCATCATCGGACCCAGGCCGAGTAGCAGCAAACATGCCGGGACGTGCCCGGCATGTTGAGCAGCACGTGCGCCTTTGTTTCAATTATCGTTTTCTCCATCGGGACCCGCCATCTCTGTGCGTGTGTGTCTTTGTGGTGCTGCCACAACTTAAATTCTCCGTTAATGCTCCCGGGAGGCAGTTAACCGTAAGAGCTCCCGATCCTGGCCCGATGGCGCTGGTTCGCGAAGAAAGATTACCTGGAAGTGATTTCATCCTGGCGATCGACCATTCCGACCTTCTACGGCGATTCCATCAACGGATGGGCGGCAGCACCAGAGCTGCCGGGAGAAACAAAAAATCCTCCCCTTACTATGGAACCATAACATTGTGCGACATAAAAGTGAGCCTTCGCCTGGGGTCTGCCCGGTACTGTGCAATGTGACACCACCACCAGCTGGACCGACGATAGTGGTGGAAATAAAACCCTTGTTTTCGTTTCGCACCTTCTGCCGATAATCTCATAAAGATTGGCCCCAGCAAATGAACCCGGGGCGAAAGCCGCCGCCGTCGCCAAAGACGCAAGGACGACGATGCTTGGCGTGTCCTTTTCAACAAACAACAAACCCATCCATCATGCGGCGGAGTAGTACGCGCCGGAGAACTATGCGATAAGACGCGCGTGTTTATCTTCGTGTGCCATGTTTGCGCCAGCAGCGCAAACAAACGATCAAATCTGCCACCCACAGGCCTGCCACTCTTCTGCTCACCTGTCGCATCACCGGCGCGCACCGATCCGATGGCGGGAAGATTTATTTCCAAACAGATGGCTTTCCATGGGGCCTCGCTTCTTCGAAGGCCTCACCAGGATGCACCATAAATAAACAAAATGTTTGCTGCGCACGATGCAGCGCGCGAGCGAGCTTCTTCGAATTTGAAGCCAGGAGCTCGCGGAACGTTGAGAAATTACCTGGCACAGCACATTAGTTAGCCGCCTGATGGATTATCCCCGTCCTCGCGGGCTCCATCCATCTTGTCTTGTCCTTCTTTCACCCAAAATGTAGCACATAATGCTGCAGCAACATCAGCGCCGCCGCCGCCGCCGTCATCTGTTTCGGCTCGTCGGCGAAGCGCAAACTGACATTAGAGCCCCACTGCCGAGCCCGATCCGGAATGGTTAGCACGAAACCGGGCGAAGCTCGAGTCGCTGCAGCTGTGACAGACTCAATCATCGAGTGCAATGCAATCAGGCGCGGGAACAGTGTATCCTGTAGATAGCGGGACTCCAGCGGGAAACCCCACGGTGCCAGCAGTGTGCACGTTTCCATAATGTTTCCACTACATTTGCGGATAAAGCTTATCGAAGCCGGGCTAAGGAAAACAAGCTTTCGCCGTTGGCTACACGTGGCTTACGGGTAATCCTCGGCGGTCACCGGCCGCCCGGAAGCTCTATCGAGTCGCCCAGGAAACGAGACATGGACGATTTTGCTGCCCCGGGACATTTTTCCCGGGATCCCAATACACGCTGCCCTTCTCGTCGCTGGGGCTTACATTTTCCATTAACCGATCGATTGAGGCACTTGGGCCACGCTCGTGGCCGTTCCAGCTCCCTGTGTAAGCGAGGCAAAGTAAAATGGCGAACATGCATTCGGCACCAACCCTAATCCAATAGAACAGCGGGAAAGCTTTTAAACTTTTTTTTTCGCCTTCACGCGCCAACATTTTGCTTGTTCAAACGATGACTCCAGGAAGCGAAGTTGGTGCCTATCATCGCTAGAAAGCTAATTCCTTTGTGACACTTTTTGTCATACAAAGTCAATTAAGCCACCGAACATTTAACGTATCGTTAAGAAAATTCCAAGCCGTATTGCATAGCTTCAAGCGCACCCGCTTCGAAAGTATTTTTTACTTTAATTAATATTAGTCATTTCACTAGTTATTGAAAGTAATTTTGAAGCCATAACATCATTTGATTGCAGCTGGTAAAATTATGAAAATCACACTAAGCACCGAAAATGCGCCTTAATTTATGCTCTCTCAATCGCACGATGTTGCCTGTTAGTTCCTCAAACAATTAATCAAACTCAAACAAACAACATCAAACTCAAACAAGTTCGTCCAACAGCTTAACTTTTTAAGCGTACTGAATGACGTGATGGTGGCACTCTGAAACCAGCATAATGTAATGAATTAAAAATGAGAAAGTCGCCTATCGCTCTGAATTGCAAATCCGCCACTGGCGGCGGCGGCGGCGTATCGCATGCAAAGACTAGTCTCCCACACGAAAAAGTTCTCATCAAAAACTTCGGCTCCCCGACAAACCCGAAAAACGAAATAAATCAAAACACCTTCCAGCCCTCAGACTCGTGCGTCAAAACCTGTCAGCAAATCCAGGGAACGCTTTTCTACAACATAGTATTTCAACACCGTCCATTGCTGGTAGCTTTGATAAGTCGGGTTGGCAGTGTTTCGCCAGAATTATCAGTCACTCGACAAACATACACACAGAAGCACCCAGCTTACAGCACTCCAACCAGTGTCGGTCACGAAAGTTCGGCCCTCATTCTATTGCACAAATCGCCGATGTCATTGACCCGGCACCCCACCGGGTTTGGGGATGCCGTACACGCCTCCGCAAGTCGAGCATCTCTCCGGTGCGCATTGCGGTTGGAAATGGATGCGAATAAATAAGGAGTCAAAAGTCACCCGTTTGGACATTCGGCCGGCGGATGGGTTGTAGGGAGGCGGTGACTCCCGCAGTTTGCTGGCTTATGCTCTCGCTGTCTGGTCTGGCCACCTTCACACGCCAACCATCCACCGGTGATGAGAAATGGGCACCGGAGGACATACCTCGAAAACGCCCGCCGCGCCCGGTGTGTTGGCCGGAAACTGAGGGTGTCAAAACACCACACCAGCACGGGTCCATCGCGAGCGGAACGAGCAGGATGAAAACAACTAGTCTCGCCGTCGGACTGGGAACACCGTGACACCCGTGCACCCTACACTTCTGTGCGGTTCGACCGTCTGGTCCGGTGGGTGCAATGAGTGCAGTTCCCAGGCACACCCATTTTTCGGTTGCGGGTGGCCCTCACCGTTAAGCCGTGTTGTGGCATGTCGTCACCGGTGTGCACTTCAGCCCCGCGACGCACGCGACCCATGATTACGTGGCCAGTGTGACACACACACACACACACGTACAGTTTAGAAGGCACAGATTTATGAGCAGCGAAAAGGCGAACCACACGCCACCGGTTCGCTCGGTGGCCAGCGTAATTAATAACGTGCAGGAGCCGCCCTCGCCTAGCACGCCAAGGAACACAAATTGCCGACAGGTGATAGATATTATCGTTAGTCTGGGCTAGACCACCACCCGAACTGCCACGATGGCGATGGGAACGGAAAAACAAAAAACAAATTAAAAGGCACTTTGCATTCCGGAACGGTGCTGCGAAACGCAAACAAAAACAGGCAAACCAGAACAGAAAGCTGCAAATGGCGAGAATGGACGACCTTTGTTTCCTTGCTGCTAGCCAGCATAGCGCGACACCGCAGTGCCTATAACCCATTAAACTAAACTAATCCCGTTTGAACGTGAAACATTTTCATGGAAATATTTCACTCGAAACGAAACTAAATGTAAAACCTTTTCTGCCCCAGCGAACACTGCTAACAACCCCCATGGCCATCACTATTCATTGTTGTTTTTTTCTTTTTCCAGGACCTTCGGCCAATAGCCACGACAAACAACCCAATTACCAGGCGCACGGCCACGGAAGACCGTCACCCCGTTAGTGTGCTCGTTGCACCGCAGCGCGCACCAAACAAGGGACCATCGTTTCGGTCTCGCCAACGCCATCAGGCTCGCCACCGAATGTTACCGGAAACGTGCTTCCCCACGCGCTCCGGTGTAAACGGATGTGTGTGTATAAGGTGATGAAGGACATACATTTCGATACGATTGTAACAGGCGGGCGGCCCGTCAGGAGCCGGGGCGCAAACAAGCCACCGGTGTCGCCATCGAAGAACAAATCCTACGACATCCGGCCGGCCTTCGAGCCGGTACCGGTGCTGGGTCTTATCGCGGAACGTCGGAACGCCTCCGAACGCCTGGTCGCGCCGCCTTCGGGTTGTCCGGATCCATAAGAAAGCGACGAAAACATCAAAAGCTGCCCGCCAGGATCGGGGTGGGGTTCCGGTTTCCGGCGCAAAAGATCGTTAAGTGTCACTGTTTATGATGCTCTCTGGACTGATAAATGGCACCGAGCGGACGGCGCGCACGCCTGGTGGTCCTCGGACGAACACCCAGTTCGGCCCGGTAGTGGGTGGTGACGATAGTTTGCGAACTATCTACGTTACGAACCCGGCCATCCGAGCGACCGGTGACAAAACGAACCTGGTGGTGCCCGAGGGACGACAATCGGGACGATTATTGGTCTACGATTTGTAGCGATTGCTGCAGAGAGCCATGTCATGTGTGTGTGTGTGTGTGATTCACAATAGTGACTACTTCATTCCATGACCCTTTATTTGTCGAGCGTATTAGATACAGCCCTATCGGTTTCGTGTTGTGACTGTTTCTTTCTGTTTTTGTTTTCCTTCTTTTTACCACTGTTTTCGCCCACTTTATGATCGCTTCCCATTTCGTTTACGCTCTCATTCCAACTGGTGCCATTTGCAGGGGACTAATGAGCCGGCGCACGATGATGTCCTAGCCCTCGCCGGCGGTGTCGACCTCGCACGGACCGAGCGGCGTGTGCAATTGCAGTGCTAAACCCGTAAAGGACACGAGTGGCCGACGTGAAAGCCGCGGCGCACGATCGATACGAAATGAAGTCATCGACGGCGCTTTGGCAGCAGCAGCAGCAGCAGCAGTGCTATCGTTTTGCAATTAGTTCAAGTGGTCGCCGCTGGTGTCGCCCGTGACGCAACCGGAGCTAAATTGCCCGGATCGAACCGCGGACCGACCAAACTCGGGGCTCGGAAAAATGTGGCCGGGCCGAGGCGAGACGAAAAAATGCTAACCGGACGCTTGGATTGGATGCGCAGCAATGGGTCATTCGAGTCGACTTTGACGGGAGCTCGACCTGGTAGCGCAACCGCTCGAAGCGAGCGATAATCACACCCAGCACGCTGCGAGACACTGTGACAGTGGTGCGAGGCAGGAAGAAAAAATGTTACTACCAACAGTGACTGTCGGTGGTCCCCCCGGTACCACCGCTACTTCCGGTAGCAGCAATCGGGCCAGTTAGTGGAAGTCCCGTACAAGACTTGACATCTTCGACACTCACCAACGGTGGCGCGCTTGGCGGAGAATCAGTTACGGAGACTGATGCCGGTGGTCATTATTGGTGGGCAGAGTTGCTGCGTCTTCTTATCGACCACCGTCCGGTCTTCGGTGCAATTTGATGCCACGGACGGTAGGGCTGTTTTCCGGAGGGTAACGGAAGTTTGTGAACCGTGTGCAACCGTGGTACCAGTAACTGGGTGTAGCGCAGATGACAGGCAGCGTGGTGAGTGTGCTCAGTGCTACATAGTCCACGCCAATCCGGTTGTGCAATGTTAGTGTACCGGGCCGAACCTAAGAACTCGCCGACATCGAGAGTGTACGTTGCGAGGTTGCTTTTCTTGAGCTGAGCGGGAAGAAAGGAAAAAAAAAACAGTTCAGTGAGGATTAGAGGATCTTGGAGCAGCATCTCAGGAAGGTAGCATACAAACAAAAAAACGGAGGAAGATTACCGTCGGAACACTACTCACCGTCCTCACCGGCGTTAATCGTTTGTAAGATAGTAGTCGCCACTGCGGCAGTAGAAGCGGACGGGGAAGCAAACAACGCCGACAGACACCACCAACCCGGGGACGAAAATGAAGTTTGTGAAGTTCCAGCACTTCTGCATCGTCTACTTTCTGCTGGTGCGCTTCCTGAACGGTGCCACGATGGACCTGTACAAAAACTCACGCCTCGGCAACCGCATCGTGCAGACGCGCTACGGACGGCTGCAGGGTCTGGTGCTGCCGCTCGAAGGCTATAAATTTCTCAAACCCATCGAAGCGTTCCTGGGCGTACCGTACGCCACACCGCCAACCAAAATGAACAGGTGCGTATGCCGAAGCAGTAGAGCGAGCGGAGAGTCGTGACCCAGCAGTCCGATCGAAGTCTGTTTTCCATCTGCCCCAGCAACGCAGATGTAGAACTCCACCGACAGACAGTTTGCCACTTGTTCGAGGGAGAAATCAATTAACTGTTCTTTTTTTAATTTTATCTTAGCTCACATTACGAGTAATTTAAAAATGTTCTTAGTTCGAAGGATTCAAGTGGGACCTTCGTCCGGTTACGTAATCAATACTTTGAGGGTGTTGAAATTATGACATCCTACACACCCACTGGCCTTCTGGCCTGTTCCGTAATGGCGGCCATCCGTCGGTGCACATTATTCAACCGTCATCTTATCGGATCAACACTTTCCGGTGGGCCCGTTGAGTTAACCGAAAAGTATCATCAATAACGCGGGTCCGAACATCTTTGTGGCGCTAATCGCTCTTCAAAAAGTTCCGCCACGAGCCGGCCGCGGGGGTAATAAATTGGTGCCGGTGCGAAGTGATTCACTTTTTTGCTGGGGCTGCGTTTCGGACACCTCCGGGTTGGCCGGGGCCGGCTTGGGTTTTCTTTTACAACAAACTTTGCTAAGGCCGTTCCACATTTTCAACACTTTGTCACCGACGGGGATTCGGGGTTTTTTTAGGGCTTCTCCAACTCGCTCACTGGAACACACTTTCGTCGACCTTCGTTGATTTGCTTTTTTCAATATTAGAAGAACGGGTTGGACCGTATTTATGACCTTCGTTGTTGCTGGAGAACTTTTGGGCAGCTCAGGCAAAAAAAACGCCACCAGCTCTCCAGCGTTGACGACGGGCTGAAAAGGGTTTTCCATTGCGCCTGGTCGAGCGAATTTCCGTCGGATTTTTGATACGTCTGTAAAGTTTTAATCCTGCATTTTTTTTTGCTTTGGTGCCTGCACGTGGTCCGTGTGTGTGGCTATTTCACGCTCAGATGAGAATGATAAATGAAGTAATTTATCAATTAACTACATCGGCATCAACGGGCGGTGGATTTTGCCTGAATACCCACGGCCCACGGACCAGGAGAGAAAATGTGGCGCTTTTCATTTTCCATGAAGCGAGCTGACACCGAACGAAGATGGCTGGAGTCTGGCTGGGAGGAGCCATTTTATAATTAAAACTTACCGTTGTCGAGAATTACTACCCCGCCGGCCACATCCAGTCCGAAAACCTGCCTTGGACCGGTTTTCAACTTTTAACCAAACAACACTTTATACTTCAGCTTAACTTTGGTGAAACTTTGCAAACAATAAAGCAAGAAACATCTTGAATTACAATGCTCATCTGCTGAACAATTTACAAAACTCCAAAATACGGAAGCTCGGCTACGACAAAAATAAATGAAGTTAAAATTTTGTTACATTTTTTCTTCGGTTCTTTTCACAACATCCACTTAACGTTGCCGTAACGTTGCGAACGTTCTGCCTCTGGTTCTCGTTTGTGACGAGCATCGGGGTTTTTTTTTCTCTTCACTAGTCAAAGTTTTGGCGGCACTAAATTTACTCGCCGGCCGATCTGCATCGGAACGACCAATGTCTGTAAGGATACTGATAAAACAAGTTTCCAACAGTAAACAAAGTATCTTCTAAATGCTAGCCGGGCATTTAAACGCGATTACTAATAAAAACTCCCTTTGCACAAACACCACCGGAAAACGACAAAACATTCATGATTAAGGTCGTTAAAGTACAAGTTTCCCTTCTCAGTTCCAGACATCCAGCCGTCCCTACTCTGTACAGACAGCTGAAGCATTATGCTGTCCGTGCACTGGCAATCGCACGTCTCACACAGACACAGAAGCCGAAAGAGTGGGCAAAAACGTCGGTTTTTTCTTCATTGGGGGTAAATGTACATATGCTGGCAAAGAGAAAGGAAAGCAAAAAATCAATCCAATGCGAACGAATAAAACATCTAATGTAAAGTAAACCGTCGAAACGCTGCTCAGCGTGTTTGACAAGAGACGGAAGCCGTGCTTGATTTATGTTGAACCGGAAAATAAATGACATTCAAATGGTGTTTGCGGGAGTTTGTCAACGGTTGCCGCTTCGTCCTTGTCACGTTCGTTGCCCACGCCAACGGTGGCTTTCATCCGCTATTTTACAACCATTTTCGATCGCACTTCACGTCGGGTTTCCCACGACGTGCGTAAACACGTGACAGGTTCAGCGTAAGCGGAATGAATTATAATTTCAATCTTAGTCACACTTGAGAAATGAGTAGGACACACACCGTTAACAGAAGTACAGGATGTGGTTTTCGCATGACGCCAGCTGGTTCATTGTAGAAAAATAAGATATAGATTCTTATTTTGGTAGATTCCGTGAAACCACCGAGAAGCAGACCTGCACAGCCGAAGTAATTGAACCAGTTAACATGGCAAAACAACAAACTATCAAGAGTGTTTAAAAACAACTACCACCAAGGGTTTCGAAGACAAACATCCTGTGTCAATATTTTCTATATGCTCTGGGGCTGCTGCTTTCCTCTGAATCGAACTCAAGTCTAGTCAAGTTCGCCACGCCATGACCTCCCCGGTTGACTGGTGTTAAGTAGTGGTCAAAATGTTTGAACCCTGTCTCTGAAACGGTCATCATGGTTCAATCCATGACACCAATGCAATTTCTTCTAGAACTTCAGGGGCCCTGCTTGTGATCAGCAACTCAGCTGGAAACTATTACTCGCTTAAAAAAGCGTCCTTTTACAAATTTAAAATAAGACTTGCAGCACAGAAGGTCAAGTTACACAACTTATATAATTTAAGTATTCACAAATTCCCAACACTGTGCAAAAATGATTGCGACACACTTTCATTTTATCCCGTATTTCGGAATTAAACTATTTCCACCAACTAGTTCTTAAACACGTACAAAGTATTAGACTGCAAGCATTGTCAAGTTGTGCTCTTAATTTGAAGACAGGCACGTACGGGAAGCACGTTTCTCCAATAGCTCAACCACCCGGACGACCTTAACTTTTGTAGCGAAAATACGGAAAATTGTGCCAAAACATAAGACTAAACGTAAACGTCCCGGTATTCGTTTGTTGTGGTAGTACGGCGATTTCCTTAAGTGAAATTTGAAAATTTATAAAGGCTATCCAACCGATTCTCATGTTGTTTGGATAACAGAAGGCATTTTTGTATTTTTAAATATAACTCAAATTGTGATTGTTGATCCGTGAGGCGCATTCTAATTGGTTACTGCTACTCTGCAAATAAGTACACTAATTAGTCCAACATTTCACTAATGCAGCATTTGTGTTTCGCACCATAAAAAGTTACGAATGAAATGTTTCCGCAGCCCCGTTTTTTGCTTGCAGCAGGAAACGGATATGATATCCTGCGTTAGATTACGAAATTCGGTTCACTGAGCAGCTTGCCGAACCAGTATTTTTCTGGTTCAATGAAAATTTAGCTCCACTTAATCCGACGATCTCGTGTACGGTGACAGAATACACAGCTCGCAGAGCCAACGCTATCAACACCCATCGCCGATAAAGGTTAACACGACATCTAGCGTTAACAAACAAGTAAGCGTTACAATTCGCTCGCTCCTACTTCCGCTTGTTCGTTTCGCATGATTTGCTCATGGCCGTTCTCATTTTTGCCCAATTTCCCACGGTTCGATGTGTTCACTGGAGGCCAAACCATTGTGCCCTGCTCTGCTGAGTCGAGGAGTGAAATCAATAACAAATGGCCCTTTTCTATCGAATCGCCAAGGGAACGCGCGAGAGCTGAAAGCTGCCGAAAGCATAAAACGATAAATTTTCGCTACAATTTTTGTTCCTTCTCGGTCGGGACTGATAATGTGGCATCTTTTGGCCCTACAGTTTGAGTGACAAGAGTCTGGAACGGGTGTTGAAAGTTCACTTTCATTTGATTCGAGATAGGTCGGAACTTCAATTGTTTCATTGGAGTTTGTAATAAAAATTTAATAAGTTATCATAACGGAAACTGTTGAATAGAATTCTCCTAATCGGTTCAAAATTTTCTTCATTTTTTTGAATTTAATTTGTTTTGAACTCCACATCCCAAAACTACACAAAACGCTTGACATGAATTACGGCCTCCAAGCGCACTTCCAGCAGACAATCCAAAATACTCGCTAAATGCTAATTTTTTCCACCGTCTAGATGCACGTCATTTTCCAACGCCAGCCCGCCTTATCCTTGACGTCGCGACTTTTGCTTTTATCTCCGACAATAATCAATTTCTTTTGGGCCATTTCGACGGAATGACATCGACATCGTAACCCACGTCGTAGCGCCCCCAACCGAGAGGCGAAAAAGACATCCTAAATGGACCCGCGCGTTGACCGAGAGCCCAGCCTAGCCACGGGGAAATAAATCCACACAAAACCCACAATCTCACGTTCGCCCAGCAAACGCCCTTACGAAATTGCTGTTGCCACTTGCGGCGCCCCAGTCACTTTCGGGCCATTTTCGGTCCGGCTGTCGGTTTCCTCGGGCGGCAGAATATTTTGTGGCTTAATGTAGGCGATGACGACGGTGGTCGACGACTTTCCACAGCTTCTTGGCCTCTCGGCACCGGCCAGGACCAGCACGTTGGCTAGCCAGGCCCGCCCAAATGCGAAAGCCAGCCAAGTTAACCACTCCTGAATGAACGTGTACATTCAGCGATGGTGCCCGACTTTCTTTGCCTTTTTCGGCCAAACCTTCAGAAAGTCATGGACCGTGAAGCAACTATTGGCCGTGGCGCCGATGACCAGCACGATACGGGGAAAATCAACATAACCTCGGGTGAAACCCGTCAACCCCAACGCGCCGCAGGCAGTCCGAAGCATGCCCCGGCGGCGCTGCCGAAGGCCATTAGTCCACATTATTCGTCGGGCACAACTTCGAACGGGGCAGTCACGGACCGTAGAGTACCGACCGCGGGGAGCCTCGAACATCGTCGCCATATCTTCGAGCCACGGACCGCCCAGCAGACCGACTGGCTCCGGCGTCGGTGCCCTCCCCGTACCGACGGATTACTACACCCAAGCCCCATTTTTCATTTCATTTAACTTTGCCCAATTTCGCCCCTCAATAGCTGTGCATTAGGCGGAGAAAAGTACAGCGAGTGCGTCAGCGCAAGGCCCAAAAAAGAACTGCGTTTCGTTTAGGCAGCAAAATAAAAAGTAATGGAAATAACGGAAAAGCTCGCCCCGCCGACAAAGAGACTTCAAAAATAAAATGCTTCAAATTACGAACTTACTCGATTGCGCTTTGCTCCGGGGCCGGGGCCACGCTTTCGCATTTTCCTATCACGCCGCCGGTCGATGGAGGCGCCTGGTGATCGATAGAGGCACCGTCTCTTCTCGACCGACCGCCGACCTAAGATCGCACCGTGTTCCCAAAAACCCAACGAACTCAAAGCGAATCAATGGACCCGTAGCCCGCAAACAGAGAAGGAAATTTATGACGAGTCTTTTGCGGCGAATAAATTACCGCCCTTGTTTTTCTTCTTCTTTTCGCCTTCGCCCGGCGTAATAAGGCTGGCGTGATGTGATGGCGCGAAACGAGGTCGGGCTTGACGTGATCACTCAGGCGGGCTCGTTAGTGTTTGTGGTCTGCCACGGCCGGCGCTGGATGGATGGATTTCAAATCTCAAGTTAGTGACTTTGTTTTGCTTTCCAATCAACACTCGTGATCCCGATTTGCGCCATTCGCCTTTTTCGCCCTGCGAACAGGAGCGAATATTTGCAACCGAAAAATATCAAACCCAGAGCCTGAGGAGTCATGGTGGTCGAGGGTGGTTTCAGTAAACATCGGCAGGTTTCGCTGTCCGTCAAGCGATGTTAAATCAATATTTTTCTTCCAAGGCTTATGCGCCCTGTTGACTTTGTAACTTCCTTCGCGCGGGAGACAATGCGCGACCCGCCGGCGATGAATCGCTACTAGTCACGTTCTGCGTTGACTTAAAATACTTCAAAGGCTCCGAAGAAGGAAAAAAGCGGAACGATTACACCTTGAAACATTAGTGCATTAGTGTTATAATGCTTCACGGGCAACGCATCCGTGTTTGCGTTATTTTGGTTCGAAAAAGGGAAAAAATAAAGAGACACAGCATTATTCAAAGGCACCGGATATTCTTTGTGACTTCAATTGTAATAAATCAATCTCAATGGTATGTCAACCGTCTGCCCTCCCGGATGACACCGTTTTGCGTCCCTCAAGCCTGCGTGAAAGTAAACTTATGATTTTTCTTCTCTCCCTTGGCACGAAACTTTCTCATCGATTGGTTATCCAAACAAGATATGAATCCTCATGTTTATTGTTCGTGCTTGCGTGATGGTACTAAACTATTTCCACAGCAGGGAACTTGCCCTTCTGGGAACCGAGTGATATGTAAATACACTTCAACTCTGAAGATAAACCTTCACTTCCTCTTTGTTGAAAAGCTCTCTTTTGATGCTTACAGGCTAACGCTAAACCAGTTTCAAACGCGTTTCACTTGCTTCGAAATAGGATTTTTTTTACCTCGAGCGTTCTAAAACACTTAAAAATGGAACCATTCAATTAGTCAACAAGTTGAAGCAAGATTAATGAGACGTAACCTAATTTGACTTATAGCAAGATCTATTGGTTAGTCTCCAAAAGCTTGCTGCGGGCAGTGAGTTGGAAAGCAAACCAACCGGAAATCAATGCTGATTGCCATGACTTGAGACTTTATAAAATGTTACTCTTTTCATCTTTACCGTGAAGGCCTTTCAGCCTTCCTAATATCTCGTTTTAACGAGCGAGATAGTTTTGCAGGGTGCGAAAGAATTTGAAATAATCTTCGAACGTTAGAGAAGCTCACAAAACAAACCTCGTCAACGTCAACGTCAACTAAAATTATCGCTTTGAAAGAGAATGAATTTTCTATTACTGTCACCATCGTGTGGAAAAAGCACACCTAGTTTTGACATTTAATGACATAAATTATGCGGAAACATTCACACGACAGCAGTCGCACCCGAACACGGTCTTATGATCAATCAACGGGCCGGGCCGAGCCCGCCTCGTCCCACAGTCGCCCTAGCTAACGAGCCGTAAATATTCACACACTCGACTAATGTGTTGATTCACTACGAACCCAGTCACGAAGTGGCGACGACATAACGCACGGCTAATGAGGCACCTTCTGCTGGAGGCGTCCTACCGGGGAATAAGCAAATTGTCAGAACGCGGCCGTCAGTACGTGCCTCGTCGATACAATTCGACATCGACCTTCGGTGCAGGAGGGAAAAAAGAATAAATAAAATAACGATTGTCACGATGATTGCGTGGGGGCTCCACGTTGAAACCGAGTGCCGTGCTTCGCGGCCACCATTTGACTTTCTTATTAAAGATTGCCAATTTGGAAACCTAATTTATCGCCCATCGCAGCTCAACAACGTTCGGTAATGCAATTCATTAAACTTCACGCGAGACATTCGACTGTGGCCGTGCCGTAGATTGGGCGAAGCAAATCGAAACGAATCGATGGAAATCTTTGAAAAAATGCTTCATTTGCCCTGTTGGCCAAGAGCCAATTCATTATCGGCTTAGGCCAATTTCGCTCATTACCGTTTAACTTCAATGGCCACCCGAACTCTTCCAGCTTGCCACTGATGAGCAAACATCAAACAGGCATTCTGAGATGGATGGTTGAAAGAAGCTTAAACCTTCGTGAACGAGGGAAATAAAAATGGAATATTGAACCCATTAATCAACCACTACACTCGGAGCGGCTTCGTCGATGCTTTGGCAGCCCAGGATATCATTTCGGGCCGCTCTGTATTCATAAGCTTTTTTACAAACATCTGCAGAGTATGTGAAGAAGCAAAGGGGTGCCTCCACCTTTGACGTTGGACACTGCATTCCATTATTCATCCTAGCTCCGTCCCCGGTTTGCTGCCATTTTGCTATGCATGACTGTGTGTTATGCTATGCACCCGTCCGGGTCGTCGGCCAGTACGCTTTTTCCCGCTCGTCCAACATCCGGCGTTTGGATCCGTGATCGATTTTTAGGAAAACTTGTGCAAGTTCCTCGCGACCTACAGCCAGCCAAATTTCCAGCGTATATCAATTGCGTCGCTTTTCCGGCTGGTGGGGCGTGAAAATTTCATTTCTATCAGTCTAGAAATAATTTATAAAGTGCGACTGCTGGTGACCTTATTTGTTCGTGACCTGCTGGAAAACTTGTTCTTTTACGCAGAAATGTCCAGCTCGTAATTGCGAAGTTTAGTTTAGAATGAACTTCGAAGCGGCGTAAAAATCGGATCTCTGGAGCAAATGGAGCCTCTTTATCTGATTCTAAAATATCTCACTTTGTTTTCGAGTTTCATGAGTGCGCGTAAAACCCAACCTTCAAATACCATCTGATTGTTTTGTACCTCAGAACGAACCTAATTCCCTTTTTTGTGGTCTAACCCCGGGTTTTTTTGTAGTTAGTCCGTAGGTAACCAAAGCGAAGCAAAGTTGGGAGTGGAAAACTTTACATACAGAAAGGACTCACACCCGACGGAAAACCCCTTTTGCAACTTCATTGACCAAACACCCTTACGTACTGCTGTGGCCAACCTACGAAGAGACAAACTGAGAGAGAAAGAGAGAGAGAGAGAGAAAGAGAGAAAGAGATAGAGAGATGCCTTTTTTCTCTAACCGACATTTGACCTACATTTTTGTACCACGTTTTTCACTGTTTTGTTTGAAGTCATCCAAAGTTGTGTGTTTCGGGTTCGCATCCTGCCAGCAGCCGGGATCTGTAAAAACAAAATCCAATTCGCCGAATCGATTTTGGGTTGAACTTCCGCTAGCCGGGATCCGGGAAGCCCGAGAGTTACTCTTTGGCTAGACGAGAAATACCTGCTTCGTAGATGAAAAGTTATACTCGCTCTAACCTGCACCGGCACCGGATGGAGAGAAAAAATTTCCGCTGTGTATCTTGCCCGACGTTGAATAAAAAATGTGACACAGAACTTTTCCTAACTTCCCGACGGAATCCAATCAGCGGCAAACGAGAAACGGTACGGAAATTTTTCTGGAACGCCAAACAAGCCTTTCGGTTCTGCTAAATCACTAGCGTAAGTAATCTCGGTGTTTAACTTCTAACTTTTTTTAGTAAAACGCGACCGATGCATTGTTTTATCTTTGCCGTAAATAATTTTTGCACGACGTAAAAACTTTCCACTCTTCCGGCGGACCATTTGCGTGCCGAAAGTAGAACCCCTTTAGCGAAATTAAACCACACCGCGCCACGAAAGAAATCGATTTCTGGGAGATATTTTTATGACCAAACTTGCACGAGACCAAAAGAGCTTACCGGCTGAACGCGCAGATGTCCGGCCCCAACCAAAAGTCGACCGCAGAGCTGCCCGAAGCTAGGTGCAAAAGTTGGTTTAATCCTCACCGACCGAGCGAAACGCGAACGTGCGCGAAGAAAGCGTCGGAGAAGGGCGAAAAAAACTTAGTTTCGGCGTCTTTCGATTCAATTTGCCATCTGTCACCCGGATAAATTGAAATGAAGATAGGGCACCGAGAGGGAACTGGGCGCTGCGAAACGATGGCTCAATGGTCACGCCACAGAACGATGCAATATTCAACACCTGACACTTCTGAAGGGTGAACATAATGGATGGAAAAACTTTTCTTCCATTTCCCGGGCTGGGGGGCTCTCAGTTTAAAGGTATGCAGCCCGCAACACCACTGAGCGACAAAGGCAAAACCAAACCGATTGTATCGCCCGATCGGTGCATGTGGCGGCATCAATACTTCTTCGATTAATTATCTTTTATTTACCCTAATTTTGCAATTATTCGAGAGGGCTGTAAAATGAGTGGTCGCCGCAACAATTTGTTCGCGACATCACCCATCAACTTGCACGTTGCCGTTGAAAAGGGTTCAATCTGAAAAATCACGGAACTGTTTTGCAAATAAACGCCAACCGGTCTTTTGATGCTTTTGCGTCGTCCAACTCGCCACTTTGGGGGCCAAGCGGCTTCCCAGGACCAACACACAGCCAGCACATTCAACAGCCATTCGCAGAAAACCCTCTTCCGATGCGGAGCGTAAGCTTTCAGCCTTTAATCGCTAGCCGACAGTTTAGTTCAAGCAATTTTAGCTGGAAAACTTTGAGTTTTCGGTTCCTAAAACTCTTCGCCAACTTTGCCGGCGTTTGCAGGCGAAACAACAACAGGACCGAACGTAATAAAAATGCAAAACCCACTCGAAAAACCTCAGCCACCGGGTGGAGAAGGATCGTAATCTGGTGGCGAAGGAAACCTAAACAACAACTCGGCCAACAACTTCGATGTTACACTCGCCGCGGCAATCTTGTCAAAAGTTGTTGCCAAAGCTTTCAAACTTGACTTTCGTCAAAACACACGAAGCGCGACTCAAGTATGGAAGGCTCAGGAACATGGTTTGATGTCCATCGCCGTGGCAGACTTTGGTTTTCGGAATAATCTTCCAACCCGTTTCGCTTTGAGCAACGAGCATAGCAACGGCCTAGTAACCGGCAAGCAGCAAGAACGGCGCTGTATGTTTATGAAGTTATTTTGTCATTTTTTTTACTTGTTCCAAGGGAAATATAAATTTTGGGAGGCTCTTGCAAACTCACCTCAAAGCTTTCAGCCAATCCAGAGATAATGATCACTGTTTGATTTCACCACTCATATTAATTGGTTCCTGGAAAGGGTTTTTACAAAATACAAAAACATCCACGGTAACCATCGTGGAGCTTCAACTGTGCTTCACGGGTTTCGTTTCGCCTAGCCGGCGGTTACCAGAAGCCGAGTCCGGTTGCGAAACCTGAAACATTACTCGCGTCTCATTACATGGAACAATTGCAAACACCTTTCGCGCAATCGCATCGTGTTACACACCACACAGCAGTACCTGCCTCGGAAGAAACCGGGGCCACCATAATTAACGTCATGTTTGCACATAAATTAGCAAACCCGGTGGCCATAATTGTAACGATCGCATTGCGCCCAAAGCCACGTCCCAAAGGTCACGGGCGTTGCCCGATGTCCCCAAAATAAATTAGCATCCGCAATCGAACTTCTCTCAGTGCCGGTGCCAATAAATCTCCGCCGCAAAGTGTACGCAAATCGAAGCCTACTGGGGTCCGGACGCACGTCAAGTCACCCGGACGCAGGATGGGCCACAGAGGGCCGGCCGGCCCGGAGGTTCTCCAAGATTCCTACCCCAAGATAGTGTACCATTAGCAATTAGGCACTCAATCCTGACATTTGACTCCGGCTACTGGTGCTGGTGCTGGTGCCGCTGTCCCAGCAGCCTTTCCGGCCACACAACTTCTGGCAAAGCCGCCAGCGAGCCGCCAGCACCATCTCCATAAGCCAGATCTTGACACCCCGACCTTTCGGCGACGCTGGCGTATCGTACCACTTTCCGGAATAACCGTATCAGAATGTAAATGACACTTTCTAATGGCTTCACGGCACCGAAGGGACTACAGCCGGGAGCCACTAAGCCACCGCCCTTTGGTCCAACCACCATGTGCTGTGTGTGTGCCGGTTGTCAAAAATTATCGCCTCTGTCAGGGCTCTAAAATACGCTCTTTACTCGTGGCGCGCCCAGCCAGCCAGCCGGCCAGCCGGCCTACGACGGGGTCTTGGGGAGGAACCCGTTACGCACGAATGTTATGCATTTGTTATGCGATAAAAACTTGATGGTAGATTATGGTGGCATTGGCTAGATTGGCGAATCTAATTTTCACATATTAGGACAAGCGTTTCTGGGCTCTGGTTGACATGATTGGCGCTCGATTGGATTGTTCCGGGTTCCGGCGAGATTCTATCTTGTTTGTACGAGTTGGTCCATGAAACAGGATACTGTTGCGTGTGTTAGGACACGAATTTTAACGTGCACCCTTGCACGTGCACGATAGTGTTCTGTGACGTGCCCACTTCTAAAGTGTTCGCGGTGGCTCAAGAAACAAATAGGAGGTGCAGTTTTTGTCGGCAGGCCCCCATCACTAATCCCTGGCGGTCTTATCGCCGGTACGGCCGAGAGAACTCATTCTCATAATCCCCGTCGATTGCCGGAGGAAAATCGATAATCTACTCCACCTTGGGTGCTGACCCGTGCCAGTTCCTTTCAATTACCAACCGGCGCTGAGCGTAACGGTGAGAAGGTACATACCATTGCGGCCCGACACTATCGTCCAATCCTTTCCCCTGCGAGCTCTAGCCTAGCGGCACGATGGCCGAGCCGTGCACCGGGGGTTGGTAAACATAATATGTTCGGATTAACTTTCTCACCAAGAACGGGCCAGCACACGTGCGCCGAAGGTGACTCATTTACACGAAAAAAGCCCCAGCGATGCGAAACGGTGCCACTGCTTTTTGCTCCGGCAGCAACGTGGCTCGGTGAAGCTCATAACTTTGCCACCATCGACCAGCCAGCGGACCGACCGGCCACGTCGGCTAATCCCCAGAGCCCTATTTCGACGGGGCGTGCTCGTGAGGCATAGTAATTTTGGCATATTTCATGCACCTGAGCTCTTGGCAGGAGATTAACACGGCGATAATTACGAATGTGAAACCTTTCGTTCTCCTCCAAAGCCGCCAGGTGGAGCATAAATTTTGAGGCCAACAGTTGGACGGTTTTTGCTTAAGAAACATATCGGCAACGCTATTCGTTTCGGAGAAGCGAAACTTTTGGCGTTTCGCCGAAGTCTAAAAACCCAGCACCCAGGTCGGCAATTTTGAGTGGTTGAGAGGGCGTATCATAATTAGAGAATGAAATTGTGGGTGTGAACTTGCTTGGAATAAGTGATAAACACGGCACGACACCAAATTAAATTAAACAAGAACAGCTAAGCATGGCCAACGTTCGGGAGCATAACTAGGTTGATCGATAAAACAGTGGTAAAAACTAAAAGAGTTTGAACATACCTCAAAATAAATATAAAACATGAAAACATAGTTACTAGGTCTATACGTTGAGAAACGGAGTTTTTTAACACACAACAATTTGTTTATAAAATTTTTATGCAACTTTCTATTTAATTCGAAGTATGTGCAATCGCTAGCTATACATTTCTCCTATCTTTCTGCTTAATCATGGAGTCCCAGACGAAAGAATTCTTCGACTTTTTAAATAAACTAATTAGTCTTCCATTTCGACTTCCTCGTAGAAAACGAAAAGCTGCTCAGCCAATACGTGTTCCATCGATGAAAATGAATGATATTCGGAAAGAACCAAGTCTGGTGAATAACGCGGGGAGGGATAGCAGCTTTCATCCAAGTGATTTGATAGTATCCTGAAACAGTTTTGTTTTTTGGGGACATGGAAGCCTCAGGCCACGGAGGACCAGGCGCCTCCATTTCAGAAAACAGGAACGGCTTTTTGATCGTTTTCGATCAATGCATGGTTCAAATTGATCATTTGTTGTCAGTAGCGATCGGAATTAACGTTTTCATAAGGTTTTAGGAACTTGTGAAACACCACACCTTTCTGCCCCATCAGAATGTCCGTTTTTTGGAGTCCTTGAACGCTGTTAGATACTAAGATAGAAAGTGATCCCGAAGGACCGCGCGGTAGAGCGAGAGAACAGGAGCCACGAGGGCCACTCACGGAGCGCTCCGAAATGAACTAATGAACTAATGATCCGTAATCTAACTAATCCCTTAGCCTATAAAAGCGCGTGCTGTTTAGTTGTTAAGTAGCTCTCTTATAAAAAATACACAACGTAGGAAAGTGACCCGCTCGTTTTTATTCAGTTCCCCAATCATTTCGACCCAACGCAATCCCGTACCCAACATTTGGTGCCGTGACCAGGATAAAGAGTGAAAGATTTGTGTGTGAAGAAGATTTGTGTGTGAAGAAGATTTGCGCGTGAACAGATTTGTGTGTGAAGACATTTGCACGTGAATAGGTTTTGTGCGTTAGTGTGAGAATGCCGCCGAAGAGTTCTAAGAAGGAAGAAGACTCTAGTGAAAAGGCCGTGATCGTCCTTGATCGTGAGTTGGTGAAGCAACTAGAAGCAGAGAATGCCGAGCTGCGCAAACAGCTCGAAAATGTAATTGTTCCCGCTCCCGTTCCCGCTCCCGTTCCTGCTCCCGTTCCCGCTCCCGTCCCCGCTGCGAAGGAGCCCGTCATTGCGCTGCGATCCCCGGTCACTGAGGAGATCGACCGAATGCGCAGGATGATGGCGCCCGAGGTATGGAGCGAGACAAATGAAAAAGAGCACGTGCCGGTGCCGAACCTAACCTCATTATTCGGCAACTTGCCGGTACCCGACCACATGCTTCAACGAGGAGAGCGATGCCCTACACCGGCCGAAAAAGAGGCACGAAAGGCCATGGGCCGAGAATTGCCGACCTTCGACGGCAATCCGGCAGATTGGCCGCTCTTTATCGCGACCTACATGCAGACAACGATCGCCGGTGCATATTCGGCAAGAGAAAATATGATCCGCCTGCGAAATTGCCTCAAGGGCGCTGCGTATGACGCGGTAGCTGGAAGCCTAATCTTGCCAGAAGCGCTGCCCAGAGTGCTAGACACTCTTGAAATGCTGTTCGGGAGGCCGGAGATCCTGATTCAAGCATTGTTGGAAAAGATTAGGAAAGTGCCGGCACCATCCGCAGAACGCCTAGAAACGCTGTGCGACTTTGCGCTTGCGGTGCGCAGTTTCAGCGATCATTTGATCGCAGCTGGGCAAAGGAGCCACCTAGAAAACCCGGTGTTATTAATGGAACTAGTAGAAAAGCTGCCAGCACATGTGCGGTTGTCGTGGGGCAACCATCTCACGGGAACCAAGACAGCCGCAAATTTGGCGAGCTTCAGCGAGTTCATGTTTGGAGTGGCGCGTTCGGTAAGCAAAGTAACGCTTTACACCGGACTCAGCGAGAAGCCTAGGCAAAAGAGAGAGAGAGAGCGAACGGCGAACAGAAGCTTCTGCCATGCCGCCGTGACCCAACCCGATCCCGTTGAACGACAAGGAGAGAATAGTGAAACCCAAGGACGAAACGACCCGCCGAAGACTGGATTTCAACAACCCGAGAGCAAACAAAAATTGTTTCCCCCATGCCCTGCCTGCGCAAGGGACAGGCATTCGATCATAAGTTGCGAAGTTTTCCAACGAATGACCGACGCAGATCGACTACGCGTGATCCACGACAATAGGTTGTGCCGCAATTGCTTCAGGAACGACCATTTTGTTCGTTTCTGCCAATCTGCCTTCTCCTGTAGACTGTGCAAACAACGACATCATAGTTTGCTGCACAACGCATACGTTAAACCCCCGGTACCCGCTTCCCTCGCAGTGTCTGCGGCTGCAACGCACACCAACGGTAGCAGAATCTCGACAGCGAGTACGGCTGTACCCACTACCAGCAAACCCGTAATTTTGTCCACCGCAATCGTTATCATTATCGATGGATACGGACAAGAACATCTTGCTAGAGCGTTGTTGGATTCGGGATCCCAACCGAATATTATGAGTGAACGATTGTACCAACGCTTGCACATCCCGCGAAAAACGAGAAACGTACCCATAGTTGGAGTGGATGGCACACAGACGAATGCCAAGCACTCTGTCGAAGCTGAATTGCGCTCGCGGCATTCCAATTTAAGATTGCGCATGGAATTTTTGCTGTTTAAAAGAGTCTCCGGCGATACCCCCGCATTTTCTTTCCCTACGACGCCGTTGGAGATTCCCGAGCACCTTGCATTGGCCGATCCGGAGTTCAACACTACAAGTAAAATCGATCTTATTATTGGAGCGGCCCACTTTTACGATCTGCTGAAGGGCGGTAGAATACGGCTCGCGTCAGGGACGCTTACTTTAGTTGAAAGTTATTTGGGATGGATCGTAGCTGGGCAAGCAGCAACCCCCCTCTTCAATGCGCCCCTCTCCTGCAACACTGCCCAAATCGAATCGATAGATGAAAGGATGGAAAAGTTTTGGAAGCTTGAGGAAGTAAATGCTTCGAATTATTCTGTGGATGAGCAACGCTGTGAAGAGTTCTATCGCGAAACCACACATCGTGACAACGATGGCCGATACATTGTGCGATTGCCTAGGCATCCAGAATTTAACCAAAGGCACGGAGATTCAAAGGAAATTGCCCTGAAACGCTTTCACGGCTTAGAACGCATGTTAGAAAGAAAGCCCGAAGTAAAGGTGAAGGTACAGGATTCAACCCAAACAAAAAGAGAAATGTTGTCCACCATTGCTCAACTGTACGACCCGCTGGAATTAGTATCCCCCGTAGTTGTTCAAGCGAAGCTTCTGATGCAGCATCTGTGGCTGCTGTCCTTAGGCTGGGACGATGAATTAACCCCCGATATCAAACGAAAGTGGAAGATCTTTCTAGATGAACTCCCCGCTTTGTCTAACTTTCGTACCGATCGACATGCCCTCATTTCGCATTGCGAGAGCGCGGAGCTTCACACGTTTGCAGATGCCTCCAAAGATGCCTACGGAGCTTGTGTGTACATTCGCTCGGAAAATAGAAATGGTGAAGTGAAGATTAGCCTCTTGGCATCAAAGACGAAAGTAGCCCCGCTGAAACAGATCAGCATCCCGCGGCTTGAACTGTGTGCAGCCCTCATAGCATCCCGCTTGTACGACAAGGTGGTGGCCGCCCTCGACACAAATTTTGCCCATAAATACTTTTGGTCGGATTCTACTGTCGTGCTACAATGGCTTAAGTCTCCCCCTCGGACATGGAAAACATTCGTAGCCAACCGCATCTCCGAGATACAATCCACTACACACGGATGCACGTGGCTGCATGTGAGCGGAAATGAGAATCCAGCCGATCTACTATCTCGAGGCTGCGCTGCAAGCGAACTCATTTCTTGCGACAGGTGGCACAGCGGACCCAAGTTGACTCTGTAAAGCCAAAGGCAAGTTGGCCTGCACAAATAACCCCCCTCTCGATAAGCTCCCTACCGAAGAAGCAGAAGCAAATGCCCCGATTCTTGTTACCCGCCGTACAAACAGTGGAACCGCATGAAATCTTTAGAAAATTTTCGTCATACCGCACGATGATCAATGTAGTAGCATTTTATGTTGAGATTCTTCAACAACACCCGATCCAAGGAAAATCGCATCTCCGAACTAGTACTCCAAACGGGAAGAATTGAAGCGAGCAAAACTGTGCCTCGATGTTGTGTCTGTTTTTTGACGTTTTTGACATGGATCGTCTTAAAGGCTACTACGACCATGTTTAAACTCAGAACCCCTCTTTAACCACCTAATTAAAGGTGAAGAGTCCTTATACACTTTCAACATTCGTTCATAATTTTCCTTTGCTTTTAAACCTTTCAAAAATAAAAATTAAATCACTGCACGATACTTGATTTTTTCCATTGTAAAAAATACTGTGACATGTCGATACTAAATGGCTTGTAAAAAAAAAATAAGTGACCGATTGAAATGAAACTTCACATACGTTCATATGAAGAGTGTACCAATATCAAAAAAAATAGCTCGTAGCAGCGCCCTCTGGTATCGACCCGCAAAACTTTATACACAGCCTAGTATAATGATTAAAACAAATAATCCAAGTACATTGTGTATATCACAAAATAGCAAAACACACCGAATGAAATAACTAAACGAAAGTGTAAATGAGGATGAAAAGAAAAAACCGAAGGAAAGTTAAAACGAACAACAAAAACTCTAATAAATCAAATTAAAAACAACACAAAACAGAACAATGAATGCAATGAATCACGCGAAGTGTTTGTACCTCAAAGCTTCTTTAGTCGAAAGCGCTTCCTCCACATATGGTTAAATGTGCTGGAAGTGGAAACGACTATAACCAGAAGCGGAAAAAGCACACCACACACACACATACACATACACATACAAGCACTACCCGCGAAAGATGTAGAAAATATGCTGAACAAAGGGCTGACTCGGTGGTGTAATAAAATGTTCGCCAGCCAACACTTTACCAGCGAAACTAGCACAGTTCGCGCAACTTGTGCGGGGGGCAATATTGGACCCCGGTGCACAATCGCGGAAGATCTATGAGACCGAGACCCTTGTTGTGTGTGTATGTGTGTGTGTGTATCTGTGTGTGTATGTGTTTCAGTTGCCGTACGAATGAAAACCTAATTTAAAATTCGCTTAAACTCCCCACAACACGGCTAAGCAGCTGGGCGCGCATCTATCTCCACTTTGCGTGTGCATTCACGCGCGAAGTAGTAATTCTAGCTTCCTTCCCAGCGCGAGCTGATGAGCCTCTTTCGCGCGCGGTGGTGTCAAAACCGGTGGGTTTCCGCCATTCTATAATTATAATCGACAGCTGATGCTTGGGCCGGGTTAGACCGCCCCCCGAAGTCACGCGGAAGATGGCAATCGGCTGGCTCGCGGGCGAACCTCCATCAAGAGTCCTCCATCGGAGCTTTCGGGCCAAACCCGAAAAAACCCGGACACAATGAACGCAATTTGAGCACCGCCACCGCACTAACCGGTCGATGTAAACTTTCGCACCCTCCTCGCAGCGCCACGCTCTTTGATGTCACTCACATCGACGGTCGTGGCGGTTCGGATCCGTGATATTAAATTTAGGAGCTTTCGCGTTCGCGTTGAGTTGATCGCGGGGCACAAACGGGACCGCAACATGGCACTATAATGCCGAAACACCAGCAGATCCCATCCAGGGCCAGCCAGAAGGGCGGCCGGGAACCTCATTAAGCTGTTGCCGTACCGTGGCGTGTGATAAGCGAGAAATACCCTTATCAAACATTCATCTACCAGCCCAAAAGTTCATCACGGTCCGGGAGTACCTTCACGGCCACGAGCGAAACCCATCAGCAACCTTCGCTTCGGTTGTAAAGTGGCCCCCGTGCTCAGGACGACCGACCGCCGGCAGCGTAGCTTTCGAGCCATCTCGCACCTTATCATCAAACGCGGGTCGATGCTATCGGAGGCTAATGGTATCCAGTTTATTTAAACCCACCCCGACGCCAGCAGCCCATGGCTCAGCCGTGAAGAAAAAAATATGCTCAACTTGAATCAACACGGACAACGGCACAAGCGGCGACGGTGCCCGGATCCGGTGTCAAAGATGAGCCATCGAGCGCTAGGCAGCAAGCTTGCGCTGCAGCGACGGACGTCACCCGGTGGACGCTGCCAGTTCGCGAGGTGTCAAAATTATACGTGTTGGTCCTGTTGTATTACAAGTGCCCCATTGGTCACGTTTTCCCGAAGCGTATTTTATTACACGCTTCGTTTATCAAACATGCACCATCCGTGGGCCCACGGTTTCCGGGTGTGTAAAATCATAAAACTGGCCACCAGATTGATGTTGCCATATGTTTGAACTGATCCGCAAATCTGTATTCCGCACTGCTTTTATGATTTAAATCCTTGCGCACGGACACGGAGCTTAATGGAAACTTAATTTAAAAAAAGCAAAGCTGTGCATAATCCTTCGATATGGACGCTCTCGCTATCGCTCTCGGTTCCCTTTCTCACTTGATTGGCCCGGTTCATGCCTGGCATATCAACCGGCACAGGTGGATCTCTAATCCAATTCGCACAGATCCACCCATTCGCCCAGGTACAGTTTACGGACGGGCATCCTTTTTTCGCCCTTTCCGCAATCCCAATTATACATTCCACCAATGAATTGATTCCGCGAGCATACATTGCCGTTTTTCTCGTTTTTTCCCACAATACTTCCCGTATTCATAACCCGAAAAATGGGGCCAACAAAGCGGGACCTGTGTGCATAAACCAAACAGAAATCCAATCCAATCTTAACATTGTTTCATGTTCGAGTGCTTCAAATCACGAATGATTCACGGTGCTCCTACGGAACGTGCCACGAAACAGACTCACCGTGCGCCCGTGGTGTGCGATAAAAATTCATCACGGCCCGCGGCGGTGTTGCCGGTAGGAACAGCCACGGACAGAATCCGAAATCACCACCATCCGATAAAGGGGCGCTCTGCTCCCGGCAGAAAACGGATAGGAAATTTCAGACGCAACCGAACGGTCCTATGGAGATCCCCGGGAGGATCCGGGAATATCGTCCTTGGTCGGAAAGTCCCCGGGAGAGCCATCAATCGATGCGGTTTCATAATTGATCTGCATTGAACTCCGGTCGGGCCGAAGTTTAGCAATCCTTTGTTGTTTTTTGCCAATACTTCTCGAAGGCACTACCAAACGTGGACACTCACTCGGAACACCGGCACGTGTATCGTCTCCAGAGAAAGAGGGAGCGAACGTAGAGTGATAGGTCAGCGAAGATACCTATCTTTCCCGGACCGCCGGACTGCGAAGGTGTCCCAGTGTCCCTGAGCTAATCGCGCCGGCCCTGGAACCGGGTGCCAAAGGTGCCGAACATCCTTGAGTTGCGTGCTGTCGAACCCGACCGGCGTCGGCGAAAATAAAAAAAACCGGATATCCACAAGACAATACAAAGGCCCGTGAACGTGAGCCATCACCGTGTCACGTTTTGCTTCGAGCCTGCAGCATCTGATGAGGTACACCGCACACACGAAATGGCGGCCACGTTTCACACACGGGCCTGTGCCACCAAGACCATGGTGTATGGTCGTGCTCAAACTAACACGCTACATTACTGCACGGAGGACAGAGCGATGGCGACAGAGAGAGAGAGAGAGAGAGAAAGAGAGGGCGAGCAAGCGAGCTTAAGGGCGCCTGCGGCCGGAAATTGAGTGTCGCGAGGGTCGCATTCGAAAACGGGAACCCTTCTGCGCGCCATTCATTAAAATTCCGCCACGTTCGGAATAAATTTTCATTAGACACACTCCGGCCCGGGCAACCGAAATGCCTCGCACGCCGCTCGGCTTGCCGGCGGGAGGTAAGAGCCTTGCTGCGGGACCAGCAAGGCAATCGGTTTACGGCTCCAGAAAGCACTCGAAACTGTTCAAGGAACTGCCACGACGACGCACACACGACCCGAAAGGGACAGTTTCTCGAGCCTTGTTTCTTTTCTTGCTTCGGCACAATCCGTGGTCGCCTGTATCCGCAGATGTTGTTGTGGGTCTCACCGCCCGTACACTCATCAGTCGTGGTGTCATTTTTTTTCTTTTGCGACGGTACGTGCCATAGAATCTGGGCCGGGCGGGCAAAAATGTAAATTATTTTTTATGTTGCTCCAGCGACCAGCCGACACTGGACGTGGCGAGTGTCGGCAGTCCGCGATTCAGGCTCGTGGTTTAAATATCCCCATATCGGCTCGTCGTCTAAAGAGTATGGCATGGCTGGCTCTTGGTTGAGTTACACAGACGGGCATTATCACTAAGATGGTGGACCGCAACATGTCTTTATGCTTCCCCGCATTGTTACATTATGTGCAGCTGAATTCGAGCATAGCGACTTGGAACACTATTTTATGTCTTAACTTAGAAGTTGATTTATAGAGTTGAAGTTCTTTTTGAGGGTAAAATACAAGTAGTTTCCGAAGGTTTCACACCGACAACATCAAACCTTTTGTAGTTTCCCGTTGTGTGAGAGTGAAGACACCCATCAAACGTTGCGTAAAATTTCGTTTTCCACATGCTTCGATTTAAGAACGGTGTTTCTTAAAGGGAAAAACTTTTCTTCGACGTGCAACCGAACCGAAGCGGCCAGTAGTTGTGCTCACTCGCAGCACCACTTTCGCCACACTTACGGCGCGCATAATGAAACTCCTTTGGGTCCGCGATGCTGCACATCTGAAGCATACGGTTGCATACGCGAACACTCGCCATCATCAGCACCGTTCCAGTGACCTCGTTTCTAACCTACGCATCCCTTGGAACGATTCTGGGCGGTTTCTGCTCGCGCCGCACCGATCCCGCGAACCCATCAACGTATGCAAAGAGGTGGAAAATAAAAGGCAGGCCTCCACCGACCGCACGGGAGGCGAAATGGGAAATGGATTCCTACACTTCGGGTCACACGAAGCTTTCCCCCGAAAAAAACGGCGCCCCCTTTCGCTGATTGCGGTGCGGGCATAGTGCTATCCGCGTCCCAACCGCTCCAGTACACGGGGCCTGCGTTTGATGGTGGAACTGCGCCTCCTCGATTCCCTGCGCGCGTAGCCACATTTGGTTGGCTGTGCGGGCTCCTTTGTTTCGTGGCCACCCATGGCTAGCGAGGAGCTAGTGAGGGGTTAATGAAAAACAACAACAACAACAACTACAAAATAGGACGCGGCTTCGAAACTTCTTTGTGTCCCAGCGCACGGGACCCTGGCGCGAGCGCTCCGGTCCTGGTGCGGTGGCTTCAATGGATGAATGAAAATCTTTCAGAAAAAGCCAACTCCTTGGCGGCGTGACGCCCGGAAAACAGCACGGAACAACAGAGTGCTTCACCGTTAGCTTTCACCAGCGGCAGAGCAGCCGCACAAAAAGGGGAGCAAATAGTATCGGCGCACAAGAACCAAGAACCTCACATAGTGGTGTGTTGTGTCACGGGGAAAGGAATCTAAAGCCGAAAAAAAAGGAACTCTCATTACCACAAACCATCATCATCAACATAAACACAGGCGCCAGATGGTTGCTCGCGGAAGAACCCAAGACTATGGTGTGGCTCTGCCGTTTCCCCTTTGCAGCAACCGCTTCGGGTGGCGGCTTCGGGACAGTGTGCCGTTTCCTTAATGAAATAAAATGATTCATAACCTTTTTTCGCCACCACATGCACATCCGTTAGCCGGGCTGCTGCACAAAGTAATAGGAGTGTGTGTCTTTCGAGCGGTTAAAGGTTTTTATTTCGCAGAAAGGCACAAAACCCCGTTCGTAAGAATTCACATTCAAAGAGGGCTTTTTGGGGTGGAGAAAAAGTACAAACATTCAGGTTCGTCGTGGTGTTTGTAGCATCGCAAATGGTAGAAATAATTTCTACGATTGGGGACATTTCTAAAGCTGAACTATAAAAGAAGAAAATACTAACGCGTTGATCTGTGCAAAGAACTTTGACGATGGAGGCGCCTGGTCGCTCGTAGAACCTCCCCAACTAACCCTAATGATCATGCGCCTCCATCACAAACAGAGATAGCAGAGTTACGCCATTACCAGGCGCTGGCGGTGATTTATTTGAACAGAAGCAGAAGCAGATAATCGCAACACAAGGGGCGAGCGTCAAGAAAGTTAATTAAAGCGAAGCATGCGGCGCGTATAAGCACGAGCAATAGGGTATTGCAAAGCCTACTACACTGTGATTAAATGCTGCATGAAAAACGGAGCCTTTTATGCTGCCATGTTGCATCGTGGTTCGGTGGAGCTTCAGAATGACGCTAAAAGAAGGAACTCAAAAGTGGGGTTATTACAAGGAGAAAATTGCAGCTTACGGTCCGTGACATATTCACTTCTGTCGTCGTGCAGTACTCTTTACTCTGGGGCCACTCCTAGTCCGGCGACCAATTAAATGCTACCCATTCGTGCAGTCATGCTATCAAATCATGTCCCTTCTGCAGGGACTAGCAATGATTACATAGCATGAAAAATACCATACCATTACTATCACGTCAATTTAACTTTTCATAGACGCTCAATTGTTCAACTGTTCATAGATTGTTCAATTGAAAATGCATTCCAATTTATTACGCAGGAACTCTTTTCATTAAAGACAGCATCGCCGGACATTCCTCTGGGCGCCCCAGTTTCTGCTGATGGAGCGAAACCCAAAACCGCTTGAACTCCCAGAAACTACAATATTTCTACCGTAATTGCGAGACGTTTCGCTGCCCGCCCTGCGACACCCTCCGGACCGATTGTTCTTACATGGAAGCCGAGGACAAACTCGAAACTAACAAGACCCCAAAGTATGCAGCTGGTTCGTTCTTCATTTATTCAACTTTTCGCCCGATAGCTAGACAACTCCAGATGTTTGGGACTCTCGGTTCGCACTTATTTCCGAACTAAACGTCGAAGCTGCCACTGCCCGGCTGCCGGTTGGAACAGCTTCTCCAAAGCATTCCTGCAGGGCGTCTCCGTCAGACCCGGGGCTAGTTGTGGCACAACGACGAGGACGATTGAAAAACGATTACCGCGAACGAAACCATTTCGGATAACTTTTGAGAACGTTCACTACTTTCGTGCCACTTTCATTGCCATTGCCGAACGCCGAACGAAAGGCAGCAGCAGAAAGTTTCTTTAATGATCCGAAAGCTGGGCAAGGAAATAGGAACTCTTCATCCTATACACAACTGTATGGGGAAGCTCGTTAGTGTAATGAGACGACGTTCGGCCTGGCTCTGCGCTGAGTTGCTGCGGACCGATACTGTAACCGAAGGACGAGTTTTCTTTTTCCCGGCCAGTTTCTTTGTGTTTGTGATTTTTTTTTAAATGTTCTATGCCTGTTAAAGGACAAAGACAGACGTTTTCTTTACACTTTCTCCCCCACAAAAAGCACTACTTCGTGGTAAACTCGTGGCATATTTTTGATGAGCACTTTGGGTAGTTCAATCCGTGGAGACGTGGCGCCCTTTTCAGGTCTGCCGACAATAACACAGCCCTAGAAGGTAGTAATGGCGGCATTTGGAGCATTTTTTTTCTAATAATCTGCCCTTCAGATGATTGCCACATTAAATACATGCGGTGGATACATAATTCATGGCGATTCAACTACATATACATCTACATAATTCATAACAATAATTTACTCGTGCGCTGCCGGCTGCTCAATGTTGGCAGCATCGCTCACGGATGTTACTGCCCTCCGAAGCACCTCTCTAAAGAGGCAAGCATCGTAATTTTACGATACCTGCAGCATATCGCTCACACAATGCCCGCAGTCCCACTCATTTGGGCCGACTGGAACACAAAATGTGGCCATAAAGCAGGAATTATGGCAAAAAAGCGGCAAGGTAGTACGGCGGTACAGTTATCTGGCCCCGAAATTGCTTGTAAAACAGATCCCATGCACTTGCCGTATGAAGCGTCCCACTTCGGCAATGAAAAGCGGTCCATGCCGCCGGCCAAGTCGGAACTAGAACTTATTGCCTCTCTTTGTTACGTATGTTTGTTGCCAAAGGTGTACGAAGAAATTGGCATATAAATTTATTTAATCGCTTCAACTTTTCAAACTGACCCACTTCGTTCGCCCAGCGCACTTCCACGCTGCAGCGGAGCGTGGAACAATGGAACGAACGCTGGAGTTTCCGTTACTTCGTCGACCGGCAAGGCCAGGGCACTACCGGACCTCCGTCGCAATCCGTCGCCAAAGTTAGCTTTCGGCTGTCAGCTGTCGGTCGGACGGTCGGCACGATTACGGTTGGGTTGGGTTTTAAGTGCTAAATAAACATTACGACAATAACTGGTGCGACCCGCTCCTGTGGTCGCAGCCCTGCGCAGCACTCGATCCCTCGACCTCACAAAAGGGGAAAATAAAACTGAATAAAACAATAACTCGCATCACTTGAGTGAACTTTATCTCCGGCAACTCCGGTGGCCTCGGACGCCGGACAAGGCAAGGGCCGTACTTAGACACTGCCGGTGGCTGCCAGCCCTTTAACTGTCTGGGTGTGGGAAAACTTCGCTTCGCTTGGGACAGCCGTGCACATGGGAAGATTTTATAGCACAGAGTGCGGTGATAAAAAGACGGCCCCGTTTCATTATTCCAGCTACCCGCGTTTCGCCGAGGACTTGGTGTGCCACGAAAAGGCCCCCGACACCGATTCGGACGCCGTCCTCTCCGTGTGGCGCGCTTCCGTTCTTTCTTAAATCCTTTACGCCTTGCCTGACCCATTACAAAGAAAAAAGGGACTAAATCAAACATCCCCGCCCGAAACTGTCGTTCGATAGGGGCTCGGTTCGGTTGGGGTTCGATGCCATAAAGTGCCGAAACCACAGCCCCGGATTTAGGAGCGCAAGCTACAGGCCTGAAATCTGAAACGGGCGACAAAAACAACCGCCATAAAAGGCTCGTCGAGGAAAATTGTTTGATGGATGATGAAATTTTATTCGCGCGCGTCGGGGCCCCGTAAAACCGAAACGAAAAATCACTTCACCCCTCGTTGACTTTTGCGTGACAATCACACGAGCTGCGTGTTGGGAGAAAGTTTTTCTTTCGCTTGTGACACATCCAGAGGGCCAACGGGACCGGTGGGCCGATTCCGAAAGGAGCCATATGGCTGCCGGTGCTAGACGGTGTACTAAATTAGTGTTTCCATTTCCCGCGAGACCTTCGGACCATTTTGCTCCTGGCAGTGTCCGCATCTACTAAGAACCACATTATCTATTTTACATATGCTGAAGAGTTTATTGTCGAACTGTATTCGGTCGCATTTTATGAGCGATCGAAGTTTTTTCTAACGATTTTTTAAGCTGCCCATGCCGAAGCTTCTCGTAGAACTCACATTTTTTTGGACTATGCCATTGACAGACAAGATAGAAAAAACTTAATTCTAGCTCGTTTCGCAGTTTAATGTTTAAAATATAACCATAAACACCCGAACAGGGTGGGCTACGAGACGAGCTAGAAGAATGTTGTTTATGGTACGACCATCCGGCCTCAGATGGTCGGTCTAACAAAGTGCAGTAAACATTTATCGGTTCCCGACCATAGCGCGGCCCATTTAGCACCTGTCCATTGACCATTTACCACCTGCCCAAAATCTGCAATGTCGTTTAACGTGTGATGGTGTGCATTTTTGAGAGCTGTTTAAAGCATGAAACATGCTCCACGTTGAGATAGTTTAACCATATTCCCAACATATTGCTTCATATTGCCTTAAGTATAAAGTAAAGTAATATAATTTTATTCAATCTTTTTAATGACGCCAAGTTCACTTTCGTCCTTGTACAGTTTCCGTTCGCTCGAGCGAAAATAGTATTATTTCAATGTTTCGCCTCTTCCGCTTGGCACAGTTCTGAGTTTGATGGCGAAATAAAACTTTAACCCTCTCGTTAGACATAGTGGCGCCCCGACAGGCAACGGAGAACTGAAGTTTCCCGTTTCTTCGTCAAAAGAGCGCGCTGTTTGAAGTATTGCTAGTTAAGCTTTCCGCCGAAGCAGCCAAGCGAAGAAAGCTCAAAACTCAAGCCAGTTTGTCAGAGTGCGGCACACGCACACGTACACCAGCCGTCGTTGGCTAGGTCCTGAAATCCACTCAGCAGCCCGTTCTTAGTCTAACTTCTTTCGACATCTCACCATCACAGCAGCCACTGCGTTGACATCTTTGCTGCGGTACATTATTTCGTTCATTCGGAGGCGCCCATTCTGGGTGCCCACCTCCCGGCTCGGTTGAGTAGCCCCCCACGATCCCGATGCTGGGTCTAATGTGGTCAAGTGTCAGTAAACGAAAACCCACCATCGTCGGTGCGCCATCATGACGCAGAAGAAAGGGCAAAGGAAAAAAAGAAATAACAAAGCCACACCACAAGATGCTGAGTAGCTACCGAGTGACAGCACTTCAACGCGCACCACCCACCAAGCGCAGCAACCAGAGGTTACAAATCGTCCCCGGCTTCGGTCGGCGAGTCCCTGGCGGTGAAGCACCGGTGAAGTAGCTCCCTCCCCAGCGGAGCCTAGAATATGTATGTGGGAAGACACAGCGTCAACCGCGAAACCCCACGGGAAGCGACCAGTAAAATGTAATGATTCACAATCAGTATAAATAATGGTGACCATAAACTTGTTTTATGAGTGACGAAAAAGGCGATCCTGGGCGAGAACGCCTAGGTCCCAGCGGCGAACTTTCTTTTCGCGCAACAAGAAGCTATGTTGACGGTGGGTCGGAGTGCTTGCGGGCTTGTCGTGGTTACCTAAGCAGCAAATCCTATCGATACAAATAACCGGGAGCTGCTTGGACTCGTTTCGAAGGCAACCGCACCCGCACTGTGCCCCGTCTAGTCTGGCCAACCAGGTATGTACCAAAGGACAGGTGTAGGTACCGGTGGCAGAAGCGGACGTCCTCGGGCATGGGGAACTTTTGCAGTTCAAAGCGAATCGGTTTCCAAATTACTTCCACCGAATGTTTATCTTAATGAATATTTAATGAGTTTGTCCGGAGCAAAGCAGCTCCCAAAGTCCACAGCAGGCCTGGTGGGCGTCCCACCGGGTCCCAGCGGCTCTTCAATTCCGGATGTTTCGCGTTCGATCGCAACGCATATTAAAGCTGCAATGGTTATTGAAATTTTTAACATGTACCAACACACACGCGCCGCGCCCACACTGACGAAATGAATTCTAAATTGCTCCACCGGACGAGAGTTTGCGCTCAAGAGAAGTACCGAACGGTACCGGAGAGGACCTAAAAATGGCTCCAGCCATAAGCTGACCGGCTGATTGCGTAATAGCGTGAAACTTTCTTGATCCTCACCTGCTCTGCTGCCCCCCACTGGTTGGCGCGTTTGGTGTTTGATTTCGGGTGAGGCTTCCGGGTCCGGAACCATTTTTACCTTTGGCTAAACTTTTGAACTCATGAAATTCCTCTTAGCCTTGTTTTCAATGAAAAGCTCGCCTAAAAAAAGTTCATGCTCGCAAGAGTTTTCCGTTCAGTGTTTTTGGGTTTCTTCACCTGCCATTAGCAAACTGACCGGGGCTGCGGTGGGACACGGTGGCTGAACTATGCTGTGCAAACTGCTTCCGTGCGAACACTGGGCTGCCGTGTATGGTTTGTTCGATCAAAGTTCGGAACGAATTCTGGCGAGTTTCCCACTGGCGAACGCTGCAGCCTCGGCTCTCGACCACACACTCGGCTTCAACAGTTTTAGTTCTTCAACCCCTTGCTTCACTCGCCGCAGCTCTGCCCTCTGCTCTGATCGAAGCACATTGTGGCGGCTCGCGTGAATTTGACACAATTAAACCAGGGAACGGAGTACTTTGATGATTGGAAAATGTAGTGCCAAGGTGTGCCAAGTGCGCTGCTGGACTCAGTTCAGAGTATTCAGCGTTCAATTATTTGTTTCAAATCTTCAAATCTGTACTTGAAATAGGGGTTAGAAAATTTATGATTCATAAGCGTTCGCATATGCAGAAACTACCCACAAAGAGGTCCTCTTTGAACTAATTTCTAAAACGCTTCGAACCTAGTTTGGAGGACGATACTTAGCTACTTTTAATTGGAATGAAATTGGTTTCCTTCGCCGTCTTACCGCAATACTCTAGAATCTCGAAAACAGTCAGCCGAAAGGACATCATCTAAAGAAAGGCATCGACAATGGCAGACAAACCAAATATTGGTCTGAAGGCTGTTCTATGCTTCGGCACCGAGCGCTCTAATGAATCATACTGAAGATTCGGACTATTCGAAGGAAGACGATTAACCAAAACCCTTCCGCAAATTAATATCAGAAAATACCCATATATCCAAAGACTTAAATTTGGAATCTTCAGCATCACAGTTCAGGGAACTTCCGGGTTGTAGTTTGAACAATTTTAAAGTTATAAAATGATTGAAACAAAACAGTGACCAGGATTAACAAAATTCATCGGCACTACTTATTGCGTGCCCTGATACCACTACCACCACAGCTGTAGTATTTACTCTAAAATTTTCAATTGCAAACATCGTTTTATCGATAGCACTTCCCTTGAACGGCCTCCACGAAAGGCTCCTCTGTTCGACGCACAATTTGTATGGTAATTTCGGACTTGGCCGGCTTTCGGACTGGAACCGTCTGACTCGGTCTCTACTGGCGTGGCGTTCTGCAATGGTAGTTGAAAGTAGAGTCCGTGTGTGCCACGCCAGATAAGAGTGACAGAGGGAGAGAGAGAGCCGTAAACCATTTCTTGCCCCGCACGTTGCATGTTTTATGAGATCTAGAACCACCGGTTTTGGGTGGATTCTGAGACAGTTGCACTGGGCTGTGGCCACTGGTGAATGAGGATTGTGTTGCGATTTATTCCTCCGGTTCAGGAGCGCTCACAGCTTGCTTTCCAAAATCCACCCGGCTAGTGGGACATTACCTTGCAATGGCAAGGAACCCATAGCCTCGTCCTGTTGGGCTGTGGCTTTATGAAGCTATCAAACCACGGGAACAACAGGAACGACACTGTGTAGCTGTGTGGCAATGGGGTATGCAATATGGATCTACCCCAACGCTAGAACCACTGCCCACCGGCGGGTTCAGGTCGCCCGGGCTGCTCAGGCTGCTCCGAGCTGGGTCATGCTGTGCGTTTCGGTCCAAAAGAAGATCCGTTCGACACACATTCCCAAGCGTCCGAAATGTGTAATTCTGGTCACACTGTTTTCTCACCCATTAATCATTGCTTGTTGTGACATTTACACCTCCGTTGCTCCGCTGGTGGCCATTTCGTTGGCAGGCTTTGCTCCTTTCGCCGCGGGGACCGCAAGTCGGCACACCCGATGCTCCGATCTCCGATGCCGATGCGAGTGGGACCAATGCTCCTGAGTGCGAATGCTTGTGCGCGACCCACGGACAACTTCCGGTTGATTGAGTGTCAGAATGTGGTGCTGGGTTTCCGTGGCGAAAAAGGTCGCCAGCAAACGGCCTGAGCCAATGATGCAATGCATCGATATCTGCATGAAGATGATGGTAGCCCAAACCAAACGGATTGTATTTTGGGTTGCTCATTATTTTTCATAGCCACATTTTAGTGAGCCACGTAAAATGCTTATGCAGTACTTGTAAACTTTTCGTTTCCGTATGCTTCACACGTGCATTATGTAGCATCATTGAAATATAGTGGCACCCACTCAAAGCGTTTACACCCAACCCTTCGACGGCATAAATCTCGCATCATTTGCCTCTCGCCGAGCCGACTGTGCTGGCACACCGACCGCCATGCTGTGAATTCCACTTTGACGAAAGCCACCACACGACATCGTCCACACACCGGATCAAGCACCAAGAAAAAAAAAAACCGAGAGCCCACCAAGCGTGCCGCACCATAAATCATTGTCCTGTTTGGTGCGACCGGAAGAAGGAGGGGACCACACGAAAGGCATAACACAACAACCTTTCCATCATTCGCCCGAGCACGGAGCGCCCGCGTGTTGGATCGAACTCATAACATCGGCCCTAAAACGTGATGCGTAAGAAATGGGGCAACCTACGCCTTTTTCCCGGCCCGGCTTCTCGGGTTTGCTTCGGGACCCCAGAAGCGCGAGTAGTTCACTCGCCGTTCCCCGGTATCTGTGTGGCATCGGGGATTGTTCCGCGAAAACCCTGGCAGGATCCCGTGGCCAGCGACTCGGCAACGGTCGCTCGCCCGAAAGTGGCTCGCCCGCCGTTTCGGCAATAAAATCGAGATCGTGATTGGAATGTGCGCCGATTGGACGTGGTGCGGCGGCCCGCCTGCTCTTCTGCCCCAGTCCCAGCAAGGGGCCCGCTCAATCGATTCAATTGGAAAAAAGGATTGCATATTTAGCGTTTGATTTGTCATTACGACCCTGACGTTCAGTCAATTTGAACGATTTGGTTCTCGGGTTTCGTCGGCAGCCCGCGCAGCGATGGATGTTCGGCAAAACAGTCGAGCTGAATCTGAAATCACAAATTTAAGGTTTTAGTGGGAACGATTTGGTCCGTTGGTTTGGGCTCCAGGGTCCGCCAGCGTCGTTCCGGTTTATGTGTATCGACTCATATTCGGCTTCGACCCGGCTCTTGGTTTTTGGGCCACTCAAAGTAGCTTCGGAAACCACAAATACATTAGGTTCGGAGCTTCACAAGCTTAGCTAGGCCATCGTCCTAAACTTAGTATTAACTGCATTTTAAAAGTATGCAATTTATGAACTTGGTAAGTCAGTAGCTTCGGAACTTCTTCAAGTTACTTGTTTGAGAAATTATTATTTTAATACTCTTTAACTGTCGCATGGGGGCCCACAGAAAATCGTTCTGCGCTTAGGGGATGGAACCGACCACAACGTATGGCACATTCAGCGAGTCTTTAAAGGGTTACGCATTTGTCAGGGCCAAGTGATTCGCCCTCGAAACTTTGGTGGCGAGTTAATAAAGTTAACAAAAGACAGAGCGCTGGAAAGAGAACACCGGCACGGCACGGCACCGTCTGTCCGCTGCAGCATACCTTCGAAGGCGGTAAATTACGTGATGAAAGTTTTACCAATATCTGCAAACTTGCGAGCCGCTCGGCCGCTGGCCAACTTTGGCCATTTACCTGCCGCCGGTGCGGGGTGTAACACTCATTTACAATTCCGGTCCCAGGAACCGGTGCCTATCAATGCACCCTCCAAATGATGGCGAGCAGTGTTGTTCGCCACTTTGCCGAGTTTTGGGCCTTAACTCTTCACCAACTAGCGGCCCAGCAGCACCCCATAACTTTTTCAGCCCTTTTGATGAATAAATCAAAAAGTTATGGTCTTCCGGCTGGTACGAGATTACGGGACCGGCGCTCTCCACCTGTGCGCGCGTGGCGCGGCCAACAGCCGTACTCAACCGAACAATGTGTTTGATGTTTCGTGGCCCTCTGGAGATAGATGGTGCGTCTTCGTTTTCAACCTAATGCGTATTTTACCTTTCACGATACGCTCGGTAGTGGCAAAAAGCGGGTGTCATTTTATAGTAAAGTTGCAATGCGTGGGCAAGCGCTCTTTCAGAGTGTATCAAATGGAAAGTGTCCTCGTTCGCGGCACTCTATCAAAATAACATCCTTCCCCAGGACACACAGGCACACACGAACCTGAAATCAAAACCGTGGCTGGAAACGCCCGGCTGCAGAATGTGAGCACCAATATTTATGGTTATTGCGATAATCCTTTTTGGGTGGGATCTCACCCACTTCTAGACCTGAGCGCCCAGCCCGGGTTCACCGCCTGGGGAAACGTCCCACCCCAAACCCGACGGTGAAAAACCACTGAGAAATGAGCCTTGATAGAATTGGGGCCCGAAGTAAGTGATGCACAAAATGAAATTTTCCACCCGCCTGGGCGATGGCTCAAGAAGTTTTTGTCGATTGATTCTTGATTCCCGAACCCTGTCCACCGGTTACGCCGACGACTAGTGATCGTCCTTTTTGGGACGACTTTGGGACACCACAAGCCCATTATGCCGGAAGCTTTGTAAAATCGAAAAGTAAACTATTCCATTATCGTTTGCCAATAAATATTTATCAATCCGGCCGGTAGGTGTCACGTAGACCATCACATCTGACCCACCGGGGTGTACTTCTTTCCGGCACGGCCAGACAATGGGTCCACCCGGTGGATGCCACACCCGCAGGATTCTGTCGGGCTTCTTCGCCGTTTCCAATATTATTTCATTCGCGGCCCGCACTTGGGACTGCTGATCTACGAAAGTGACCGTCGTCGGGCCAAGAGTTCACCGACAGGAGGGCACTGCCGGGAGCAATATTCTGCTCCAAACGCTATCCAATTGAGCCAAAGTGAAAACCTCATCGGTATCGCTACGGCTAGTGCTGGGCAAGACCTTCATCGAACCATAAAACCGCAATCCGATAGAGCAATTTAAAGACGATCCGAGCCCCCGACAGTGGACCGAATCTTCCTAGAGGTGGTGGAGCTTTCAATCAAGTTGACTCAAAAATGTGCAAAATCCCAGCCGGGATACGGATCGCGGGACGATAATTTGGCATACAAAAGAAGAATTTGGCATTTCTTTAAAAAACCATAATAATTTTAATGTAAACTTTAGTCATCTTCTACAGACCTGACAAGCAAAGCAGAGGGCAACCAACACTCGTCGAAAAATAAGAAACCAAGAATTGTTCTCTTTGTGAAGCTATCTAGAAGGCAAACCATATTTTTCGGCCGCACAAAATGGCAGCAATAATCGTAGCCCGAGCTGAAGAAATGATCGAAATGATGAGGAAAGTCCCAATCCAATCAAAACGGGCAGCACCACCACCAACGGGTCCCGGGCCGTCCCCCCGACCGCTGTCGACAATTCACGCCCAGGAAACCCTGGCCCCGGATCCTGGTCAGTGCTGCCAATCGGTGCCACGGTGGCGATAATCTTCGTCGCGCTTTTCCATTTCTATTCCTTTCTTCTCTCTCCCTCTCTCTCTCTGTCTCTCTGTTGTCGGCTGACAGGACCACAGCCACCGGAGTCCGGATGAGAAATGGGGGGAAAAGTGAAATGGTCATGCTCGTGAATGCAACTCCCCCCGGGGCGGTGGAGCTCGCGGGGGTTGTATTTTACTGAAGACAACCCGCGAGGGAGCGGTTCCGTCGAGAGACCGGGACCGGCCATTTCTTTAAAGGATGTGCTCCGTGTTTCTCTCTCGCTGTCGCTGTCGCGTGTTGTGCGTAAACGTAAAGGCAGCAATATTTGACACGCGCGTTGCTAAGAATTTTATATGAGCGCAGTGGCGCACGAGAAGAACGAGTGCCCACGATTGGTGGATGGCGTCTTAACGACACCTTTGTTGCGGAACCGGATCTGAAGTGTGCTGGGGTTTATGTTGTTAACCCCCAGGCAGCTCAATGGTCGGTTTTGCTTCTAGGATAAATTAATTATTGTACCCGTCATCAAGCAGTCGTTTTGTAGCGTCCAACGAAAGCGTAGATCACCGAGAATAACTCCTGATTCTGCTGGATGGCACCACTTGGTGTAGTGAATCTTTCGGCGAAATAAAACCTTAAATCTTTGGTCGGACAGGGACTGTTAAATAGTAACGATAAATATTTGGCAAACAGTACACTTGATTCCTTTGAGTGCTGAAGTCTTTTTCTCCAGGCTGAAGAAATCGGAAACGTCAGGTGGTTTAGTCTTCTTATTCCCTTGTCTTCAATCCTCAACTCTCCAGTTGGATCTTCTACTATACCAAGGTTTTCTTTTATTAAGTTAAAGCTATTTTTAGTTAAACTCTTTCATCCAGACCACAACTCTCGGACGATTGATGTTCAAACCTGTATCTTATGCTGCAAATTATAATCAGTGCCACACCCTTACTGTTTCCACCACATTTCCTTTCGCAATTCCGCAAGAGGTTATTTTTAAAGCGCACTAAATAGCTTGCAATAAAAAGCAGATATCAGGATTCGAAGGCAACGCTGCCGACTCGCCTCGCTTCGTCACTCCGCGCGCCAGCTCCTGTGGTGAGCGTAAAATCTCGAATTCCTTGTTGGCGTAGCTCATTAGGGGCCCTAAATATTGTACTTTGGATTAGCGCGAATACCACCGACCAGCCTGCCAGCGTCTGGAGCCCGCCGCCGCCGTCGGCCGCCATTGCTCGGTGAATATCAATCGAAACGAACGGTCTCGGAGATTGGTTCTGCTTCTGGTATCGGAGCGAAAATATCTAATCTTACTTCGGCCGAGCGACGGCAAAGGTTGGCGCCAGCCCACGCCCGAAATGTGTAGCATTCCGCCGACGATACCGAACTAATTTGAATTCAGTTCAGCTCAGCTCTACCCCCGGAGACCTGGACCGACCGAGCGCGCTTTCAGTTAATTTAATGAAACGTTTCTTTATTTGGGCATCCGGTGGAATATTTTACTTTTTCTCATCATTTTGAAATTCAAAACAAATTACCGCCCTGACCAATGTTCGGCGTTCTTCGACCGGACTTGTTCGTTTATTTTAACTTCGAAGCTTCGAATGCTACACGATTTGGCACTGCTCGCAATCCGGATATCCGCGGATTATACGTCAACCTTGTGAGCAAAAGGCCCGGTATTCAATTTTCGGTGCCACTTTTCGCCGCGTGGGTTATGTATTTTCGTTCAACAAGAGGCGCTCCATCGCAACATACCGAGCGCCCTAATGACGGGCGCGAGTGACAGCGCGAGCATGATACATATGCCCAAGGTGCCCAAGTTTATGCTCCCGGGGACGGCCCCCATCCATTAACCGATGCTTGAACCTGTGCCAACCTGGGACTCGTCGTCGAGTGTCGTCGGGCGCTCTCAAGGAGGCCGACGTACGTTCTTGAACCACACCGCCGGCGGGCGCACACGCTGCACGATGATGCCAACTCTTGTCACGCTTTTGATGAGTCCCCCGGGGAGGAGGATGGGGCGACAGGTGGCGATGGGTGCACGAGGCCCGCCTGGCGAGCTAATAAATTCCAAACCCCGCATTCTGCTCGCTCGCGGATGCAAACAGTGACGCAAACGGGGCGCACCGCGGATCGGAAGTCAGACCCAGGGAAGCCGGATGTCGAAGGTGACATTCCCGGTGTTGACTCTTTGACGTTGTTCCGCGCATCCGGTTCGCGGTTCGGAGAGCAGGCGAAAGCAGGCGGATTCAAATTAAGATAACGGCGCTCTCTTGGCGCCTTAGGGCAACTTCCGAGTCGACCGATCGTTCAAGTGGAATTAGTTGATTAGCGCCGCACCGGCGGCGGAGATGCGGATGGAGAAGTTTACATTGTTTTGTGTCTCGTTTCTGTATCGTCGTTTTACCGGCAAAATTCCCACCACCGAAGCTTTCAACCGTTATGAACTGCACGGCGTAAAACATTCAACAATTTTGGCATTCCGGAAAAGACGAAAAAAGATACAATGTTTCAGGCGGAAGCTGTGCCCGCGTGGCACAAAGAATGTCACGCCAAACGCCGTGGAAGTTTTGTCGACTACCCCGGACCGGAAGTGAGCCCCTTAGTGTGACCATAATGTCACCGTTCTTCGGGAGCGCCCGTCCACGGCCGTTTGCTAGGGATTTCGGTGGCGCTTTCAATCGTTCAACAGAACCACGCACAGGACCCGACTTCCGGGGTCCAAAACTTGCCCCAAACCATGATGCCGCTGCCACTCGCTGACAATGTTTCGTTAGACCGCTTTCAAGAGCGGCGTTCTTGAAACCGCTCCGATGGCTTGTGTCTAGAGGCGAAGGACCCGCATGTCGAGACCAACGTATGTTGGTGGCGCAATGTAACACAATTATTCCCACATTTCGTATTTCATTTCACAGCTTGTCAAATGTTTTTCATTATCCCCAGCTCCCAGCACCGACCCGAACCCGAAAGCGGTGCTCCAAAAACTCGCACATTTTGATGGATCGTTTGAAAGGGACGCAGACATGTCCTTGTGGTTGCGCGCCGGCACCTTCTGGCCGGATCGCAGCCCATCGCAACGGAACAACAGCGCTACATACGGAACTATCCGGGCCTTCCCCGGCAGCACAAGTTTGTGTTGTTTGTATCGCGCTGTTTGCCTAAACTTTAAGCAGGCGAACGGCGGAGCTGTGTAAACAGTTTTCGTGTTCACGGGTTCGGCACGGGATGAGGACTGCACAAACAACAACGACACTGGTGCGGTGCTGATGCTGGCGACAATCGGCATTGTCCCGAGTGCGGCGAGGCGCGCCGTTCCTTGAAGAGCCCGATGCGCAGCTGTACAGCGTAATTACATTTGCATGTCACGAGAAACTCAATTGTTTCACCTCACCACTAGCTCTAGCTCCTGGGGCGTACTTCACTCCTCAGTCATCCAGCCAGCAGCGCCTTGCGAAGAGTGTAAAAATCGATCCTTTTTCTCACCATTAATCGTGTGTATGTGTGTGGTTTGCATAATCTCTCCGGCAATATGTTTGCGCTGTATACAAGGGCCGCAGGCCGCGGAATTGGTAAACACGATCAATCAAATGCTTTAGAGCCGCAGACCACAACGTGCCGCAGCTGCCGCGGCTGCTCGGGCGCCAGCATCCCAACCCCGATCTTGGCCACCGGTCGGGGTGGCATCCTCCCGCAAAAGTGACCAATATTTATTTATGAGCCTCACATTCGGCACGTGATCGACCGCCAATGCGGTGGCCAGTGGCCATTGTAATCGTGACGCCGGGGTTCGCACCGAGACCGGTGCGCTCCGAATGGTGACAGTTAAAACACCGAAGGATTATTCATTTTTATCGCCCACTAAAACCCGAATGCACCTGCGCTTTCGGGCGTCCTGGGCTATCCGCGGCCTCACTATCCTTGCGGATCTCGGTTCACCAAAAGACAGTTAAAGCGCAGAAGGGTGGGCTATTGGCTGCTGGTGGATCCACTACTCGAGACAATCTTTCGAGGCTGACGGGATGTCCGTGACAAATGTCCTTTCCCGGGTGTTTGACGGATCGGCATCAATTTATTGCAGTACGCTGGCAGAAAACCACCAACCACCGACCTTACCGGTGCCGTTCACAGACGCTCCCGCTGAGCTTAGCGGCCCATCTAGCGTAATGTATTTTACAGAAACTCTCTCTCTCCACTTTATTTTCGTTTTAAAACCCTGTTTGCAGCATTATGGCCCACATGGTCTGTGGCGTCCACTTGACGGCTCCGACGTGAGGCACTCGAGCGATCCCAAAATCGACCAAATAAATTGAAAGCCCTACACAATGTGTGTGTGTGTGTGCGTGTTTTCATGAGCAGCTTAATACACCAAGCGAGTGCCTTTGATCTTGAGACCATTTTGAGACCCTCCCAAGGCCGGCCGCCTCACGGCCCAAATCCGGCGAAGGCTTACGGCTCCCGCATACGGGCCCGCATATGCCTGTGGCGATGCAAATCGTTTCAATATGTTTTACAAACGAGATACATACATTGGCCGGCTCCGCAAAACATAAATCCCTCCTCCCTCTCCTGTCCTCGGTGGCCTTCTGGCCTCGGCCACACGCCACGCATCAGCCTGACGCCCGACACGGAACAAGCGTCCCAAAATGGCGGGCAAATTGAGCAAAGGATTTTGGATATCATTTACCGCCCCGTTCCCACGATGGCCTTGTAACTCCACTCCGCGGGAAAGGGGCTCGGTACCCGCCACCGAATTGGGCCAGCCCACCACAACCACCACGCCAGCCCAGGCAGAGGCAGGGTGTTATTTTTGGTGGGTTGGTTCTTGCCTTTTTTCCGTCTTGTTTTTTTTTCGTTTCGAAACTGTCCATAGATAATCTCCGAGCGCCCGGCACCGTTTCCGTTTCCGCTGACCCACGCGGACACCCGCGTAAGATCCGGTTGGCGCTTGGGTTTCGGCTACGAAAATTTAGCAACTCCAATCCATGGCGCCCCAATCACTAGCTGCCCCGAGATAAGCCCGGTGAAGAGGGTAAAACAATGGGCAGCACGCACACACACAAACACAGACATCTGGGGGCCACCCGTGTTGGGACGGGTTTCTCCAGAAAACCCCGGGATCGGCCCAGGATCGGCGCATAGAAGCGAGTGCAACATCAAAACACCAAGCGGCAAATGAAGAAGTAAGGCCGGAGAAACTTTCTTCGCCAGGACCCCAGGAAACGGACCAAAAAAAAAGATTCACTTCGAGCGAGCAAATGATCACGATAAGCTGAAGGCGATACGGACGAGAAATGGTAAAAAGAAAATCCTCCGACTCCGGCGGTCCGGAGTCGCACAACGACACCGGAACACACCGGAAATGGTGCCTCTCCCTCTCGGGGGCTAGCTTTTTTGTGCCCGCTACTGTCCCACAATCCTTCCCGGGGTTGGCGTGGCCGGGTTTTTTTTGCAATTCGTTCTCCTTTTCGGACGATGAGCGTTTTTTTGCTTTCCCTGGCCACTGTTTGACTTGTAAGGAGAAAGCCCTTGCCGTGCTTTTTTTTGTGCGAAAATCGAGGCCTCGGCCTGGGCACCCGGCCCGACCCGGCCCGGTGCACTTTATTTCGAGTGCCAGCTGCGAACGGCAGCTCCGGCAGAAGGCAGTATTTACTTCCTATTTTCGTCCGCCATTCGGCGTTTCGGTGTTTTTTAAGACACTGTCGAAGGGCGCGTTGGTTGGTTCTCGTTGGGCGCTACAAATCTTTATTTATTGCCGAGACGGCCCTGTTTTTTCTCGCCCCGCTTCATTTGGAGGTCGTTCCTTTGCCGTGGTGCCACCGGCCGTCAACGGCAGGCGAACCGTGTCCTCGCGGGCGTATGTTTTACGTTCAACTCTCCTCCCCGGGGCACATCCGCCGAGAGGTCCGCCGCGGTCTTTGATGGGATTGACGGGGCAACACCAGAACGGACCCCGTCCAGGATCGTAAACTAACGTCACTCCGGCACTTCGGGGCCATTTTTCCGGTCGGCTGTTGATAGGCTGAACCCGAAATGATCCAAAAAAATACTCCGTTCGCAAATATCGGCGGAAGTGACGCAGAGCATTTGGTAAACGCTCCGGAAGAACTTGAGGTCCACCTCTTTTGACCGACGGGTTCGACACGGGATGGCACCGGACAGACAGAGGCAGGCGCTTTAAAGAACCCGAGACCCGCGCCGGTAACGGTTGGTCTACCGAAGGGGATCCTTACCCTTATCGCGTGAATCGAACCGAGATTGGAAGAATTGGAAGACTCTCGAACTGCCAAGTAGCCCCAAAATCCTCTCGAAGCAAACCAAACAACGGGAAGCGGTACCGGAGTTGCACGAGATCTTGATCGGAGGCCCTTCATTAAACGGAACAAATGGGCTAGCGCCACAGATTGGCCGCAGCCAGTGCTACGCCTGAGCTACGCGCTACACCGTGGGTTGATGGAGCGAGTGTTTGTCAACTTTTCCAACCGAAACGACAGGCCCCGTTCCCTGCGTTCTTGGCGATTAAACATCGCTTCGGGGTAATCGACAACCGGTCGGAACCAATTAGTGGCACGATACGCAACCTGGATGGAAATCGCTGGCCACACATTCGCGCAAAGTCAATCACACAATTTGCCCTAATGGCCTCGGTGCCAATCGCGATACCGTGCTGCGTGGGTTGGCCCGTCCTGATAACGGGATTTCGCGCAATGCGCAGTGCCCGCAAGTCCGGTCGAGATGTCGCAATGATTTGGAGCAGCGCACAAAAAGTGCCGAAACACGTGGCGCACGGTAAAAATTTAATATAAAACCGCCCACCTGGCGGCTGGCCTGGCTGGCGGGCCGGGAGAAGCGGGAAAAAGTGGAAATAAAATAAAATTATGCTTAGTCCGGAAAACGAGAGGTGAACCTATTTGATTGCTGATGGAAAACATCTTCCGAGGTTTCTGCGAAGCTCACCTTTCGGGACAGGCGACAGGATGGAGGATAAAGCGGGGTCGGGCATAATGGCCGCCAGGCTGTTATTATTTCCCCGAGAGCGCCAGGCAAAGGAACCCGGGCGGTTCCCGGTAATCACCGGGGCCCGGTTATTGGTTTCGGTGGCCTAGGCCCATCTTGCGTGCTGGCGTTCGCATCTTGCCAAAACGAGTACAAGGTCGGCGAGGGAGGCCCCCGATCCCGGTTCGGAGGGTGGTGATGCGCCTCCTCGTAATCATAACCATAACATTGATGGTACCGTTCGACGGAGGCACCGTAAAAGCCCCGCTGGGCCAGGCCTTGAGCGAGGTGTGCCGGAGCTTTTCGGCATTTGATGATGATGATGGTGTTTTTGTTTTGATACCGACACAACACCAGTCAACAATTACCCAACCTTGGACGACATCGACTTCTCCGAGCGACGGTAGACGCAATAGACCGGGTGTCAGTCAGTTTGACAACTTGAGCTAACCCACGTGTCGAGTATTCGGGCCCTCTCGATCGGCAAATACTGATCCTCCGTGCGGGCGTAGTCAACGGTAATCCATCCGAGCCGCACACCGCCGCAAGCCACAAACACTGCCGAACATACTCAGACAGGCTGTCGCCGGATGGCCGACTACCGCAACAAACACCCGCCGGCCATGGTAGGCTCCGGGCGGAGCAACATTATCATAATAGTAATAACCGTATAAAAATAATTATTTGTGACACCGAGTGTCACACACACACACATACAGAGAGACGGTCTGCACCCAGTGACAGACGACGCGCGTGTCACAGGATCAACATAAAACCATTTCGCACCACTCCGGCAACTCCGGTTTGATGGCGATGTGATGTGTCAGATGGATGAATTAAATAAGAATGCATTATAGCGAAAAGCACAACGGGCATAATGATAATGTTGCGGTAGTTGGAAGTGGCCGTGAGGACATCAGTCTGTTGCAGTGCATAAATGCGACGCCACCGCCACACACTGCAGTAATTCCTGCCCAGGCCGGACACTCCTGGCCAGCGCCAACGAGCAAGTGTTGCGTAATTGTTGCATCTCCTTTTATGAGAGTCCATAAATAGGAGCAAGGCCACGCCGAGTAGAGCGCACTTCTCCGGGCTGCGGGGCCACTCGGACGGATATCAACTCGGACCTGTACGGGCTGGCCGTCGTCGCCGTCGTCGTCGGCCAGGGAGCTCCGTTAGAAGCGGGTTTTCTCGTTCCAGCTGAGCTGCTCGCGCCCTGCCCGGGAATTTCTAAAGCAGTTGAGCAATTTTTCTTCCAATTAGTCCCATACCGTTTCCAATTAGTTTGCTGAACACAAACGAGCAACCGCTCTTGGCTCTATTCTTCAATTGAAATAACCAGACCCGGGCCGGGCCGTCATTCATTCCGACATCGCCTTTTTTCTAATTGCACCAGCGTTTCGTTCCTGACTTTATTGAAATTGTTCATAAATTATTCATTAACCACTTTATTTGGATATTCTATTTTTCACTTTCAGTCGAGTTGAAAGAGTTCAGAATGTAGAGTAAAATAGTATAGAAAAATATAATGTACAGCAAAATAAAGCCATGTTTAGAATTACTTTAGAGTGAATATGTCATTTTCGATCCTAGCTAAATATTAGGCTCAGGAGCACATTTGTTCTTTAGTTTTACAAAGTGACAAAATATCGTTAACTTCCACGGTGAATTCCGATAGTCCTTCTCATTGTCTTAAAACTAGGACACTCAAAAGAAACAATTGGGACATTTTGAGGACAGTGCAAATGTGTGCGAATATTTTTTATAAAATACGCTTCTATATTTAATCCTCTGATGTACACTTTTATGTTAAAGTTCGATTCATAGATCCAACGTCCTTTCGCTGTATTGTTGTCATTTTCTTATAGGCTCTACTCTTATGTCTTATGTTTTGTGTGTGTCTGAAAATAGTTCAAATCCGTTAATCTTCATGTACTGATCCTTGAGCAACTATTGCTCACAGACATATTGTGCCAATAATTATTAAACAATTTAGATACCTAATTTACTGCCCTGCGTTCACGCATTTCGCGATTTAAGTTTCAACCCGATACTTCTGCCTGACCCACGTCGAACACATCGCAGCTTCTAACTATAAACGGGTGCCCCATTTAAAACACTTACCGAAACGGAAACAAAGCTCTATAATTGTCTCATTAAACTATAACCATATCATTATACTTTGTCCCGCACGTACTGTGCCGATGCATCCCCGAACATGGCCCAGGGACACCGGGCCAAATCAATAACCGACGTAAAGATGGACGATTATGTTCACACGTTGCGCCACCTCATGAGCGCGGGCCGCTGAAACCCCTCGGTACCAAGGGACAACAACTACTCCCCGTGGAGGCCGACTGTGTCATCGCGTAGGACACAAATGGCACCCCACGGATTATCCTGTCATGCAGGAATGTGTGGTTTTTTTCTCATTCATCTCCCTCTCACTCTCTCGATCTGATGTGATCGAACGCCATTCTTCAACGACCGACATGATGCACCAAACGCATGATGGAGTGTTATGGAGTGCGGCACTACTCCATAAACGTTGCTGCAATTGTAGCCACACAAACGACAGGGCCAGATGGTCAAATGGTGCGTTGGAAAAACGGACGGACCACTAGCCAAAGCGAACAGCGCACTCCATTTTCCACCCTCTGCAGATCCGATGTCCGACCGAGGTGGCCATTGTTCGGCCGAATGGTGGCGCTAATATAAATTGGCGTTTGGCAATTATAAAAACTCGCTCACGCTGGCGCAACGTGGGCAGCAAATCAATTCCACGATTTTGTCGGCCACGGCCAGGATTCAATTTTTGTACACCCCAAAATACCGAGCACGGGTGCCAAAAAATGAATTCTAATTTCAATTCGGGGCCATTTGCGATCGGATTACGGATTTTCGTCACCCCGCCCTCGCCCTCCCGGGCCACAGCTAATTGGTGAGTGGTGAGCTAAATTATGCTGGCCACCAGCGAAAGGCCAGGAACGGTTTGGATTACCGGCACGGCAGGGCACCGCCAATAACGGCAGTCGACGCCGAACGCCGTCGTCGTACTGAAGCCAACAAAATGTCAAGGTTTGCGTGGAACGAAACACTAGCCCGAGAATGCGAGCCAGGTAAATCCAGTTTTTTTCTCCCATTTTTTCGCGGCCGCCAGCAATCGAGCATAAAAGCGATTCATAAATGGAAGGCAATGATGATCTGCTGGTTTTTTTTGCCTCCCTTCGCTATTGCTACGGGTTTCCCGGCGATTATTGCTATCGCCAGAACAATCCGATAAAACTCGCCGCCAATTAAAGTGCCCAACTCGGTGGAAAAACTAATTTTTCCACCTTTAAACCACCCGAGTGCCTCTTGGGGGAATGAGAAAAAACAATTACTAAAGTACCGTGTGCGATCTTGATTGGAATTTTTCAACATCAAACGGGTATGTTTTCACCATCGTCGATACATCCGCCATATTGATGTTTGATTCGTCTACTATTTTGAGTTCGTTCACGGGATTTAATTTAAATGTATAATTTTAATCGCTTTTTCTCGGCCGGTGCTTTGATTGAAACATGCCAAAGCTTTGGGGCTGCAAAAACTGGTTCGAACTTTTCTATCGTTTTACATCACTTGCAATCGGGGCTGTTGATCGGCATAATTCGAACTGTACGTTCTGTAACTGTAACTAGTAAGGCATGATAATATTTCTACAGAAATCAGCCTGTTTAGATGAACAGAGTCTAATCATGTGTGATCTTACATCAGAAATAAACGCAAATTTTGCTTTCGCCTTTTTAAACATTCATGATGAATAATTTATGGATTAAATTCGTTGCATGGGCAATCATATCATGCATTCAGAAACATTGGCCGGTTTTCTTTGTCCTGTTTTTTGATGGTTTCTTTCACATTTATGTTTCTGTTTCATTATATTTCGACATCGTGCATTCCAATCCAGCATTCATTCATTGTACTCATTGCTTTTGAAGCATTTCCTATTCCCCAGAGGGTAAATTGAAAGCATTCCCTGTACGTAACGATGCTTGGCAACCTTAACCAGCCTTAACGATGCTTTTTAACCAGCTCACCATCCGTTTTTGGTCAATCATTCACTCGTATGTTAGGAATTTTTAGTTACAGACGGAATGAAGAATTCAATTCAATTCCGATTAGAAATCATCGCACAGTAGCGATGCATTCCAGAACTGTGTTGACCGATAATAAACGTCAGCCCACAACCATGCTGACTAAAAACCATGTACTCGCATCGTTTATGTGCCTTCGCTACTTACTGACCACCCTGTTTTGGGGCCGAAATGGATGAATGAAAGCAAAAACGGTTCCAAGAATCGCTTTTATTGGCGAATGGAACTCCAAAACAACCACCACACATCACGTACAAATTGGATACTTTGAACCACTTGTATACCGGGGCCAGAGACCCCGTTTGACAGTGCGGGCCGATGTAGTCAAAACTTGCCTTTGATCCTATTCCCTCCTGTACGCGAATGGCCAGGTCGAACCCGCTCGTGTGTGTTTTGCTACTTCCTCGTTAGGAACTCGTTCAAAAACAAATTCTCGGCCAATCAAAACTACACCTCTCGGGCCGAGCTTTCCGAGGTTTTATGCTGTTCGTTCCGCTTTCCTATAGTTTGTTCTCTCTGAAGTCGCCCGCAACGGCGGTTCGATTTGTTGGTGAAACGGAGGCAGAGACTGCCCCATAAATGGACTCTGGTTCCGTTCCCGTGGGATACCTACTTTAGTTCCAGTGTGTGTGTGGGTGACAAAAGTTAGTTCGTTAGTTTATCTTGCTCTCTCTTTCTCTGTCTATGGTGCTTATTACCGAAGGACTCCCCTTCGTTTACAGTCTTCGACGCTGATCCGCTTCGGACGGAACTGTCTCAGGTTTTTTCTGTATATTAACACCGTCCATCTGCTGTCGCTCTGTCGTTCCAGATTTAGTCCAACCCGTACACCGTCGCCGTGGGACGGCATACGGATAGCGGATAAGTTTAGTCCGGTCTGTCCCCAGCGACTGCCGAGTGTAAATAACGAAACTGCAGCTTTAGATAAAATGCCAAAAGGACGACTAGAGTACTTGAAACGTTTGCTACCTTTTTTACAGAACCAATCGGAGGACTGTTTGTATTTGAATGTATTTGCCCCGGTTCATGGTAAGTACCCCTCGGCGCACCTGCCCTTCGATCTTGGGCATCTTCTTTGCACTGTTCTCTCACGACTCTCGTCTACTTTTCTCCGTTGCAGCCACTCAAAGTGACAAGAAACTGCCTGTTATAGTATTTTTACACGGAGAGTCGTTCGAGTGGAACAGCGGGAACGCGTACGATGGTACCGTGCTGGCCAGTTACAGTGATTTAGTCGTAGTTACGTTAAACTATCGGTTAGGTATATTGGGTAAGTCTTTGTCACCGTTCGCCCTACCCCTTAGCGAACTTCCGAGCCCCAAGCCGGAACCGATCGATGCGGAGGAGTTCATTTTCTGGAAAAATCCACTCCCCATCAATCATCCCGCCATGATTGATGGCTTCTCCCCGTACGGTCCTGGCTTTCACGTCGATTAGGCCAAATCGTTAACTGAATGAACGTAGATCGCTGCTTCATGTAATTTAGTTTTTATTTCTACCGAACCGGGCATCGTAACGGAAATAGAACAATCTTTCGACCGGTTCGAGGACGACCACAAGAAAATATTAAACAAACCAAGCCAATTCGTAACGTAACGAATATAAATCGAATTTCGTTCCCCACAATCAAAATCGGCGCATGATTGATTTACCGAGCAATTGGGAAGGTATTATAAGCTCCCAAACCAGAACCGGAGCTCTGGTTTGGGCCTCCAGCGATCTTTCGTGTCCATCAATTTGAAATGCAATCGGTGCATTTAATATGCAACCCCCTCGGCCGCACTGATTGGATTTATTATCGCCCATTATTGGCCGCGCGGTGCGGGCGGATTGCATTTACATTTTAATCAATTATTATAACAGTCCCACAGTGACCATCGGGGTGGGTCCGTACGCGAGAAGCAAATTTTTGAACGATAACTTAACGATTGTTTCGGGCAGGTTTTCTGAATGCCAATCCCAGCCCGCAGCTGCGGGCCCGCGTGGCCAACTACGGCCTGATGGACCAGATGGCGGCGCTGCACTGGGTGCAGCAGAACATCGCCAAGTTCGGCGGCGACCCGGCCACGGTGACGCTGGCCGGGCACGGGAGCGGGGCGGCCTGCATCAACTTCCTGATGACGTCGCCGACGATGGTGCCGGGGCTGTTCCACCGGGCGATCCTGCTGTCCGGGTCGGCCTACTCGTCCTGGGCGCTGGTCGAGGACCCGGTCGTGTACGCGCTCAAGCTTGCCAAGGAGGTGAACTGTTCGATCCCGGAGGACCTGATCAAAAACCACGAACAGATCGTGGACTGCTTGCGGGACGTGCCGCTCGAGGAGCTGTTCGCGGCCGACATCCTGCCGCCGAGCTTTCTGAGCGCGTTCGGGCCATCGGTCGACGGTGTCGTCATTCGGCCCGGGCGCTCCAACCAGGACATCGACGAGCTGCCACCGATCCGGGGCACCTCCAAGCGGTCGCAGGGTGCCGCCGGACGCTACGACCTCCTGTTCGGGGTGGTCACCGGCGAAGCGCTGTGGCGATTCAGTGCCGCCGACATCCAGAGTGGCTTCGAGGGCGACCGGCGGGACAAGATCCTGCGCACGTACGTCCGGAACGCGTACACGTACCACCTGAGCGAGATCTTCTACACGGTCGTCAACGAGTACACGGACTGGGAGCGCACGGTGCAGCACCCGATCAACATGCGGGACGCGGCCGTGGCCGCCCTCTCCGACGCCCAGTTCGTCGCCCCGCTCGTCCACACCGGCGACATGCTGGCACCGCCGCCGCCCCTGCCGGGTCAGGAGCCGTCGGGACCGAAGTGCTTCTTCTACGTGTTCGACTACCAAACGAAGGACGGCGACTACCCGCAGCGGATGGGCACGGTGCATGGCGAGGACCTGCCGTACGTGTTCGGGGCACCCCTCGTCGATGGGTTCAACCACTTTCCGCGCAACTACACCAAATCGGAGGTGGCCCTCTCCGAGGCCATCATGGTGTACTGGGCCAACTTCGCACGGACCGGGTACGTACCAGCTTCGGCCCGACTTTAATTAATTCAGTTAACCTCGACCGAATCGAGCGAGCGGGGACCGGTTCCAATCAATTTCCCGCGTGGTGCCCCCTGTCGACGGCAAACGCGGGCATTTTGGTGACACGCCCGGAAAACCTCCCCATCGATATCGATTCGGAAGTAAGTTGCCGCGCTTTACCACGGTAATGAGCCGCGAGGACCCCCAGAACCCGCCGCCAGTTGCCAGGAAGTATCGAATTTCCGAGCATTCCTCCCGGGGGCGGCCAGGAAGCAGTCTAATTGCCCCAGTGCCAATGCGGCCGGGCTTGTCCGGGTCACGGGAAAAACCTGACTAATTATCCGGAGTGTTAAATCGTCTACCTTAACTCCGCTCTCTCTCTCTGACTCTCTCACCGTCCGTTCCGCAGTAATCCGAACGAGCACCATCGACAGGATTCGATTCTGGCGGCATCGCGCGAACGGAACCGCTTCCGCAGCATCAACTGGGAGGAGTACGACCCGGTTCATCAGAAATACCTGGAAATCGGTAATATCCTGGGAACGGTGGAACGGGTGCCCATGACGGTGCCATGACGATGTGGATTCTATACGCTTTTCTTTCTTTGTCGGGACTTGTTCCCTGTGCCGTCCCCTACAGGCATGAAACCGCGGATGAAGAACCACTTCCGGGCTCACCAGCTGTCGATTTGGCTGCGGCTGATACCGGAGCTACACAAGGCCGGCATGGAGGACGTGATAGCGAGGCACAATCTCTTCAAGAACCACGACGACATGGACCTGTACGAGGGCCTGGTCAAACCGGACACGTTCACCGGGCGGCTCAACTACCTGGAAGACAATCTCAAGCACCGAGGCATGCTCACCGGCGGCGACGTGGGCCACGCACTGCACGCAAACGGTACGTTAGTTCACCCAAAGTCCAAAGCTTCTTCCACCCTCCGCCCCTTTTCCCTCGCAAAAGACGGCCATGCTTTGATTGATGGATGTTCCTGCGTTCGGGCCGGCAATTAATTACCGACCTTTTTACCGTCTATCGCTGCCATCAACTAGGATTTGCGGAGAGCCTGTTTTTGCGCCCCGCCATTCATCGGCGCATTGCGCATGAGGTGCAAGTTCTGACGACCAACGGCCGTTAAATGGTGGGCCCACTTGGTGGCGCCCCCTGGCGGATAGGCACTTGATCGTCTTTGATTACCTTCCCGTTTTTGTTGTGCCGTTCGGGGTGGCCCGGGCCTTAGTTTTTAATTGATGAAGATCGAATCACGAAACACGAATACGCGGATTATGGAAGATTTGTTGGCGTTCATGAGTTTGAGAAGCTTGGGCAATTCTGATAAACTGCAAATCACTCTTTTCTGTGGATACATCGTTTTCTCTTCTTGGCACTAAAATAAAGAACAAATGACCATAAAACCGATCAAGAGAATGGTTTTACCAACTACTTAGGTACACACGTATTCCAAATGGTCAAACTGTCAATAAACAATATACTATTTGGGCGTTTTGCGTCGTTAGCGTAATGCGGTGCGTCCAAAAAGACCAGATTTGTTGAGAGCAATTCTTAGTTTTCGCATCACGAGGAAGGTTTTGTACCAAATTTTAAACCATCAATTCGACACAAACTGTACCCAGATCGTTCCGCAACCACCGTATTCACCTGACCTAGCAGCAGTCCAATCCCAGGAATCCTTTTACAGTAACTAGTTGAGATAGGAGCCAAAACGAAAAGTGTGTTGAAGTCTAATAAAACTTTTCGGACGGTTTTAAAAATTGGAACAACTGTAAACATAGATGTAGAAAGCGGGGATTATTTTAATGGTGATGACATAGATTTTGAACAATGAACAAATTGTTCATTGTGGAGTTATAAGCGAATGCCCGATATGTTTTAGCCACAGTATTAAATATACTTTGAAAGAGAACCGTTCTCATAAATCGAAAGACTTAGGTCGTTGTGGACATCGATATCTGTAGGTCGCGTTAACATCAAGTTAAGTAGAACTTCGTCTAGTTCCTACACATTCTACATCAGTTTTATGCTTAAGAGTTGCTCTTTCAACCTAAAGCACAACACTTGAAAGGGAATGGTTTACGGGATGCGACGGACTGAAGAATGGAAAGCGCAATCCGTGTTGTGGTTTGTGTCGTCTGCTTGTCTAGCCGCCTCAATCTGACAGCTTCAGCCTGTGTCAGGTGTGCCCTTTTCACCCCTAACCTTTGCGGATACCGTGTTTTGTTAATGTTTAGTGCCCAAAAAAAAACGGCAAAACCGACATGGCGTTCATAACACACTCTGCTGAGCTTCTGTCTTTTACTTCTCCCGCTTTCCCCTCTCTCTCTCGTCCAGTTGGGATGACGACGGCGGAACCGGCGCTACTGACGACCTGCATGCCGGTCGGCAACTACAGTGCCCTGGCGCCCACGGTGACGGTGTTGAACGCGACCACGGACACGCTGGCCGGGCTGGAGGCGGCCGGGTACGCCGCCTACTCGACCGCCCTCAGCGTCACGATCGCGATCGGGTGCAGCCTGCTCATCCTGAACGTCCTTATCTTCGCCGGCGTCTACTACCAGCGCGACAAGACGCGGCTCGAGGTGAAGAGCCTGCAGAAGCAGTACCAGCAGCGGGGTGGCGGCCTCCACCAGCAGGGCCCGTTCGACCCGATCAAGCACGCCCACTACCACCTGGGCCACTCGCAGTCGGCCAACGTCATCGTGGACGTGGAGAACCACGACACCGGCGCCCTCATCCTGGCCGGCGACGTCAAGTCGCCCCACATCTGCACCAACGCGATGCAAATCAACGTGATGAAGAGCGGATCCCCCGGCGGCGGCGGCGGCGGCGGCGGTGGCGACGGTCGTGGTGGTGTAGGTAACCTGGGGAGTGGCGCCAACGGTGGCGGTGGTGGGGTAGGTGGCGGTGATGGCGGAAGTTGTAACGTGCCGGCGCCGCTCGGGCAGTCGAAGATGCCGCTCCAGGCGAACAACACCGGCTACGGCGCGGCGACGAAGCTGCCGCCGCGCAGCGAACACATCACCATACCGATCAAGAACTCCACCTTCATCGGGACGGCCGGCCCCGGGGGCGGTGGGACGTTCGTTAGCGGCATGATGACGCTCCCGAAGCCCACCTCGCAGCATCAACACCAGCAGCAGCAGCAGCAGCACCAACAGCATCAACAACATCAACAACAGCACCAGCAGCAGCAACAGCAGCAGCAGCAAGTGCACATCCCGATGAGCTACAACCGGAACGAGTGCATGACGCTGCCGAGGAGCATGGGTGGTGCCGGGCTCAGCGCAACTTCCGCCATCACCAGCACAGGTAAAGTGAGACTAGATTTCATGACCACACCGATTTGAAACCGATTCAACACCACCACCACCATCACCCTTGTCACCTTACCCAACACCACGCACGATCACTGGCTTCGGGTGTGCGTCGTACCGTTCGATGCTTCTCTAATCGTCGGAAGTCAGCCGGGAGTCTGTCCGTTACGGCGGTCAGAAAGCCATGCCAACGGCCGCCACCGAGTCCGCGGGCAACCCAAATCGAGCACTCGAAAGCGCCGAGAAGGACCATGAAACGCTCGTTTCGCGTCGAGAGTCCTCCGCGCGGAGAGAGCTCCCGAATGGAGAGACCCCCCCCCCCCAGCGCCAGCGAGCTTAGGATGGACCACCGTTCGGTCGTCCGTGCCGGCACAATGCCGGCCGTCCAGCACTTAAGACACCTTCCCCTGTGCCTCCTCCAGCACTTCAGGGCGTTCCATTAGCTTCCGGTCCAGTGTGCCACGAAGTCACCCGGCACCAACCGGGCCACGTTATCCGTTATCTCCGTTTGACCGTTTGGTGTTGGCAAACGAATCTTCTGCGGCTCGCCCACTCTGCCTAGGGCTTCCGTGCCGCTGGACCTGTTTTTCTCCAGTCCCGTTTTGTTGTCTTTGACACGTCCCTTGTTCCACTATCCGTTGTTGCTGTTATTTCGTTTTCGACCCTCTACAACGAATCGTTAGCCGGCGAGCGTGCCAAAACCCGACAGCAGATCATAAGGGAAGATATCATAAGGTTAGGGATAGAAAACGAAAGACGTGGAGGCGTAGGTTGAAATTAGCAAACGAAGCGAGAATGTGGCGAAAATATTTAACAGAAAACCCATCGCAATTAGAGAATTGTTAGACCGCGGACGACAAACCGATATATCATTCAATAAACTCACACAGAAACGATGTTTCAACGATCTTAAACCGTGACCATAAATCGGCGTGGTGTTCCGAAACGGATTAAGGAGTTCTGCTGGGAGGAGTGTGGTGTATTTCCGTTCGGCCATGATTTGATCGTGATTTGGTCGTGATTTTCACCCTTTCTCGCTTCAACGGTAGGTTTCGCGATCCCTAAATACGCCAGCTCTGCTTATTAACACAACCACCGAGATGATAGTGAGCTTAAATGAAATGGGCTTTTCAAACTCCGTACAACTTGAGTTGAAGACTCGTCACTCTAGAAATCAGTTTTTAAATGTTTAAATTTCCAGTATGAAATTTGACGTTTTAAAAATCAGATAATCGGTAGTTTAAAATTTAATCAATTGATGTATAACCGGATTGCCGGATAAGAAGAAGAATTATTCAACACGGCAGATGGCCTAATGAAGAAGCAATTCATACGTCATTTTTCATCTGCCCATCTGGGACGGATGCGTATGGTCTTTTATTTTCGTGTTTAGAAAAGCTTCATTTGTGGTCAAAGGTTGTCCGCGACAATAAATCGCTCAGAAACTCCTAGCACCTGTTAGCGCAAGTTTGAAGCAACTGTTGAATTGAAAATGTTCCAATCCAATTTGGAATGCAAATTACGAAAATCCGGTGCAATCCTCTTGGTTAATTTTATTTTTTCAAATGCACTGCATTTCGTTCGTTGCAACGATGGAGCTGCATTTCCACATTAAAAGCCTTGAATCAATCTTGAAGGTGACGTGCCTCCCTTGTCTGCGGTTCCCTTCCACTGGGAAGGCATAATTTCCACAATTAAGTATTTACTCATGAATAACGTGCATCTGAAACGAAGAAAAGCCTCGCTACGGCAACCGAGTTCCGGTGCGGCGCTACCCAAGAGGTGTCGCGCTACCGTCACGGCGACGCTTCCCAACAATTAAGTATGCATTAACTTATTTTATTCCGCGGCGTATTCGGCGCCATTTTTCACATTCCCTTCGCTCCGAAGTTTATTGATTCAACAGAATGCATTCAAAGCCATCAACGCCGCTGACGGCGCCAGCGACGGAAACTATTCCGCGACGACGGAACAATACTGTGTCTGCACTGTGGAGGAATGAGAGGTGCCAACCTCGCCGTGAGTCAATTTTAAGTGAGCCCCATTCCCCGAGGTGTGACGACGACCACACACACACACGCGCGCACACCACAGCCATAAAACTTTTGAAACACCCGGCCCACTTCCGGTGACTTCATAAAAGCTTGCGCACGCCGTACGTCGAGGCATAGAATTCCACCGTTCCACCTCCCGGTGTCTCCCGGTGGTTCCCCGGCTGGTTGAGGCAACCCACTGAAACCGTCAAATCAAATTAAACCGTTACCGACAGGTTCCACGGGCGGCGTCTGCCTTCCCCGGTCCCGGCATTCCGTGCCGTTCCCAGCAATGATTATTTTATATCAATTATTCGGAACCATACGGGTCTTGCCCGGGGAACCCTGGTGGCGAAACAATTGAAGTACTGCTGGTGTGTGTGTGTGTGTAAAAAACGCCGGTTTTAATTTGCCGCGACGCATGTTTGTGTGTGCGTGCGAGCGGAAACATTCGCAGCCACTGGCACGCCACACGATCACGCCCGGAAATAGAGGCAAACTATTCCGGAAGGCAACACAGTTCAGAAGTCTGAAGTGGCCCGAGGCCTTGGCGCGCAGAACCTCTTAAGCGATACGACTTCCGGCCACCCGCCCTTCCGGTAGTTGCGGCGGCAGTGACGGCCCACGGGAAAGATAAAGTGATTAGCGTGAATGGATTGCGCGAGCTTCGCGCATGAAGGCTGCCGCCAAATTAAATATGGCTCGCGGACTTGGCACGCGCAACATGACTGCCATTTTTGGAAGTGCTTTTTCACGCCGTCCCAAAATTTGGAGCTAGCGAAAACAAAGAAAAAATAACAACGGTACAAACGGTCCGTGGCCGTGCCACACGTTTGCCAAATAAGAGCCACCAACGTCGGCCAGGGATACAATTTAAGGCACACATAATTTCATTTTCAGCTCGAAACACAGCAACGCGGGCCACGTGGCAATTAGGCGCAAAAACAGGGACACACCACACCGTAGCAGAAACGTGGCCTCCAGATTGTCTTGTCTAGCCAAAACCGGGGCGCAATGGAACCACACGGCGTGGTTCCAGGAGGGCCAACGACTGTGGCAACTATGATTAAAATCCGCCAGCCGATTAGAGCCACCGCTACCTTCTGCAGGTGGCCGACGGTGGAGTTATCCTTGCCTTGCGGCCATCAGCGACACAGCGAACCCGCCGCCAGCGAGATCGCAGATGCTCCTCCGCGCTAATGAGGCTCTTCATTTGCCGCGTTCTTTCGCCACTCGACCACAGAGTGGCCTAGTGCCTGCCCGGCAAGCGACCCAATCGGGAATAGAGGGTGAAGACAGATTAAAAACTCGTACCAACTTTGTCGGTCGCTCGTCTAGGAATAACAGAATGGCCTGGAGGCCAGGCGAGTTTGTGAGGTGCTGCGCACGCCATTGGCTGTCACCCAAGCTAAATATGTCATTAACTTGTCACACAACAAGATTAATTGTAAATCTTTTGAAGCTTCCGAAAGGGGTGTATTTTTAATAAAGTTTCAATCAAGTTAACAAACAATCACTATCTCAACCAGAGTCTTGCGTTCTACTCGAAGTTGCTATTACTAAATAAGCTCAGTAGAAATCGAAAATCGGCTGAAAGCCCAGCCCACAGGGAGACGTGAATTTGCATGTCAATCTTCTGTATTTGCTTGTCAAACTTGCTCATCGCAATGTATTTCTGTGAAATTAGAAAAAACCGAGTATCGCTGTGTAATAAAATATTTGTTTTCAAAAGGCGATAGGTCTACGCAAAACAAAGATAAGATGGGTTCTGTGCTTGTGGATTCGCTACCGTCCGATGCACCGTTGTGAGATTTTTGGCACCTAAATTTAAACGTGGCTGCTACCCTCAATTTTTCTCTGTTCCTGAATATCTGGTTTTGGTGCGGACAGGTTTCGTTCATATTACATCGAAAATGTGTGGTATTGCTTGTAAAAAAGTAAGTTCAAAGTAATGCCTACTGCTGTTGTTGAGCAGTGTTTACATTATTTCGATCAACCGGGACCATAGGCTCTAGTAACCCGTATTAATGAAATCATCTACTGGGTAAACGGACCCAGCGCCATTCGGTGGATGCTTTTTATTAACCGATTGATTTAGTTGCTTTCAGTGCAATCGGACTCAATTAGTGCAGTGTGCCGTTAATGGGGTGGACCACGCTTGACTTTTACCCAATTTCCCTGCCGGCCACACCACAACGCCAATCGCTTATCAAAATAGCTAATTAACGGTGATTAAGTTTATGTTTCTCGCCCGTCGCAACATTACGGCACCGGTGGGGTGGGCCCATCACTCGCGCCCGCTTACACGCCGGTTTATGCTCGCCCTCCGGAGTCGTTGGGTCGTCGGAATTTTGTCTCTAATTTTATATGCAAATTTGTTTGCATCAACCAGAGTCTGGCCGACCCGGCCGGAGTGGATTAGCGGCGTGCGGCGCACGGCGTCGGTTTATTAAAGTGCGTTGAAAATTCACGAAATCCTTTCGGCAAGCAATTAGCCACCGCCAGTCCGTCCGCTTAATTAATCCCATTTGAACCTCAGGCCAAACACAAAAAAGCCCAACCCGAGGCCAGCCATCCGATCCAATCAACCCGCCTCGAGCCCGGTCCCGCTGAAATCACCCATGGCCCCGCTTTACACCTTTCCAGCGACCCGAATGTCCTTGTCGCGGACAGGAAGTTTAACATGTTCACCGCTCTCCGATTATTCGATTACTTTTCTAGATGCGCTGCAAATTAAGTTACCACCCAACGGGACGGCTATCGGGATCCACATGCGGTCGTCACCGCTGGGCACCGCCGGAAGCGGTCCTGCCGGTACCGGACGAGCCTGCGCCGGGAACTCTTCGCCGGATCATCGGTCCCACCATCAGCAGCAGCAGCAGCAGCAGCAGCAACTAGCCTCATCCGGCCACTCCCACCATCACTCCCATCAGCACCCCGCCGATGGTTCCAGTTTGATGCAATTAAAATCGCAAAATCTTAAGAACGCTTCCGTGTGCCCCCCGCAGCTGCCCCACGCCGCCATGAGCGAAATGCGTGTCTGATTGCACCCCGACTGTGGCGATCTGGTTTGAGCCGGCCAGGCGCACTCCTGCGTGCAGCTCTAGCACCGGCACCGGCGCACCGGGTTTGTAGGCACACAATTGTGATGTAAATTCCCAGTCCCAATGGAATGCTTTCCAGCAACCAGTGTTCAACGCACCGAAAAACTCGGGCTCGTGAAAAAATGTGGAAATATGCGCGAAGCGTACGATTTTTCTGCTGAATTTGGCCGTGTTTTGTTGTGGGTTTTTTTCTGCGAAAGGCGTGGTACCATTCGCTTCGCATTGGATGTTTCTCCAGAGCGCCACATGACCAATCCTTGCCAAAACAACAACAAAACAACGACGAACCCTCAAAATAGCCACCTCGCAGCGGTTGGGAAAGCAACCACATGCCGTCACTCTAGCGGGATTAACCATAATGCCGCTACTATCAATCATCGCTACCAAACACATCTTCGAACCAATGAAGCGTAGCCGGCCGGTCACTAATCCGACCGGACTGTCGGATTGGCCGCTGCTGCCACCATAATCGATCGCCGATGGAGGCCCATGGTCGCCCGTGTTGCTGGCGTGCGTGTATTTGTTACATCGGAAGCTTACTTCTGGCTCAATACGATTTTTGTTTTATAATTTTACCTCGTCTAGGTGGCGTACAGAAAATGTTTACAAAACTCAGCCAAATTAATCTCACGTGCTATAGTTTGGCGCAATAATTTGAATGTTTGGATAAATGGGAAGTGAGTGCAGATGCAAAATGTAATTAATTGTTTTATGCCCAATGTCTCAGGGGATGCGATCCAAAACGGGCCTATCAGCGGGTTGGTTGCGAACGAACTGAGAAACCGTCACGCACTAATCAATCTAATTTGGGCTAAGCCATTACATTCACAAACCGTGCGGAGGGTTTTATGGTGCGTGGAATGCCAATAAAAGTCCTTCTTGCTGGAGGCGATTCCGGGAAAGTATCAAATCAAAATCACGATGTTTGCCAAGAATAATGCCAGATCAAACCAGCTCACCAGAAATCGTGGCCACGAGCATCATGGCTATGTTGCAAACCGTACCTAATTAAGCACGTTTATATCATAGGCATCGAAAGGGCTACCGGTTGGTGCAAAACAAAAGAAGTAAAAAAGATATCGTTGGCAGACTTGACAAAAAGTACGCGAGCGCGTGTGTAGGAGAGTGTTTGTGTATATATACATATGTAGGTACCGAGTAGATAACATTTAAATTACTCCAATCGGCGTACAAAAGTTTACCCGGGCCGGTTTCGAACGCACCAGCAGCCCCGTGAGGCCAGAGGATTAAACTACGCACAGCGCACAACATCCGCATACGTTCAACACCTTCCCGCGTACGTGTTGCTACCGTAGAGTGTTATTGGAAAAAAATAAAATGGCAAACAGGAACGGGGAAATTCGGAAGGCCACTAGGGAAACTCTCCCGGGTCCACCCGGGTTGTAAATATGTGTTAATTATTGGACGGGTACGGAAACCGATAAAATTGCTCACGAAATTTTGTGTTTCGAGTTTTTAAGAAAAAAAAACTACAACACTACATTACCGGTAAAATGCGAAATCATGTAAAAAGTGGGGTGATTTCAAAATATCCTCTCGAGAAAGGCGCGCATTAACGTAAACGCAAGCAACACACACAACGTTACAATGTTACTTCGAATCTCAATTTAACGAACACTGCACACACCCTCGGAGGAAGAAGCCGATCACGCCGCTACGGTACGTTCCGATGCAAGCCGGCGTGGCACGGTCCTGCGCAGGATGTGCGAAGGCATGGAAATAGTAAGACTTTTAAAGCGGGCCGCAGGAGGTGATACGGCAGACATGAGTAGGTAAATGGGGCGAGCGAACGGTTACGTCCGGATCGCGAACCGGGCGCATCCACGATGTTTTACGATGTTTAAACTAACTAGCTAAATTACGTACCTCTATCCGTCAGAAGGTTGAGAGTTGTAAAATATAACACTAAGCACGGAGTACGAAAGGCTGGCAGAGAATGGTCCGAATAAAATATTTAACAAACGAAACGAACTCGGTATTTCACTGGTTTTGGTTCACTGGTTCACTCATTAACGATATATTTGATGTAGTATTATTATTTATCCATATTTTCGTTCTGATTTCGATTTCATTATTTGGTTTTCCGATTAAAATGTTTAATACATTTTTTCCCTTTGTTAAACGTAACATGGAAAGGCTTAGACTGATTAAAAATCCGAAATTGATAAAAGTTGGAAACCTCATTTCAAACGGTAAGTGTGAAACAGTTTTGTTATGTATCCACCACCTGGCGTGGTGAGTAAACGAGTGAACGAAGACGCGACAACTGACGTTTGTGACGTCTGTCAGTTGCAACGGAAGTCGAGTGGTAGATTTGATCAATGTAACAGCGCGTGTTAAGTAAATTCGTCGTGTTAAAGTAAATATAAGTTAAGTAAAACCTTAGAAAGTTTCCCTGTCTGTTCCTTGTTTCTTAGGCGATACAGATCGTAGCTAGCGCAGCTCGCGTTTCTTTCGATCAAAGCAACATATCTCTACTCCGCGCAGCATCGTACCGTTTACGTTGCGAACGTACGTTCGTATTTGAAGCTCCACTTGTTGGCCACTTCGTAACCAAGTCCTCACGAAGATGTCCGACACGATTGATCAGGAATCTCAGCCTTTTCCGGAGCTGCAGGTGAGTAACACCAACATGTCCTTCTTTTGGCGGTCCAATGCAATAGAGTTCCGATCAGTTCCAACAGCAGCCAATCCGGTCATCGACGCCACTCCCGCTTACGCCAGCGAATTCGGAGAACCTGTTTGACAACGATCAAGACTCCAGTGCGACGGCCCAGCACTACCGACCACAGGGCCAGCGGCAGGATGACGAGGCTCCCGCCAAGTACCGGGCCCAGCGAGCCCCCCGGATGTCGTGTTCCCGATCTATGGCTGGTCACAGACAAGCAATGACCAAAACCGGCCAGCACCCGTCCGAAGAACCAATGGGCGAAGCGCAACGCCCTATGAGAGAGACACGCAGCCAAACTCAACGATCCGCTGCGTTGTCGCTTGCAGCCACCCAAATTCAAACGCGTTCTCGTTCCCGAGCAGTACGAAGCGACTCACAGGCAGGACGAAGCGGCTCACGGGCAGGACGAAGCGGCTCACGGGCTGCACAAAGCCCCCCACAGACAGGAAGAAGCGGCTCACGGGCTGCACAATGCAGCCCACAGGCAGGACGAAGCGGCTCACAGGCCGGTCGAAGCGGCTCGCAGGCAGGACGAAGCCGCCCACCGACTGCACAAAGCCGCCCACCGGCTGCACAAAATGTGTGGTTATGGGCGACACTAACCATCCGCAAGCGCCAGAGCCGTAAATAAAAGATGAAACTTGTTTTGGCCATATATATTTTTTGTCGGTTATCTATTGTTTTTCATTGCATCCGTTCTAGGACCTTCTATTAGTTTCTTGAGATAATGCTATTTTCTAGAACCGATGGCGGTGAAATTTTAATTTCACGATGATCTCGCACCATGGAGCGAGGTGTCCTCGTTTCCACCCAGCGAGCGCCGTGTTTTCGTGGAACATAACGATTTTCTTTTTCGCTCCCAACTGCCCACGATGTCCTTAAACGAAAGACAGTATCCGGAACCGCCTCCATCGGCGAACACGGGGGAAGAGGATGAAAAAAAGCACGACCACCCGAACTTCCAACCGTCTCGTAAACCGTGATGCTTGTCGCCTTCTCCGCCTGCGTCCCGTTTCACAGAGAGCGTTTCCGTTCCATGAATAAAACATCCTTTTTTGGGCCCTACGCCCAAGTTTGGCGCAGGCTACTTTGACGTTTGCTTCTTTCGATTGGAGCCATTTCTTGCACAAAACGTCGGCCAGTCCGGGGACAAGAAAGCAGGTTACACTTGCACCCGGGGTCTGTGGTACCTTCCGGCATTATCCTGCCGATCGCTTCGCGAGGTCCGCCATTCCGGGTGTCTTCAGAGGCTCAGCCATCGTTCCATCACATGCGTCACGCTACTAGCTCAGTGACAGGTCCGAAAGGATGCGCCCAGGGAAGAGGGGCGGCCGGGTGCCAGAGCACGATGCAAAATAATGAGTTCCGGCAGCCTGGACCGGCCGCTGGCCACGGAGCGTAACGGATCGAAAACGGAAACGGAACCGAACCGTGAGCCGCACCGTTCACCGCTACTGTTTCGGACCACGGAACCCGACCGCCGGGTGTAGTGAGCTTTGTTCTTCGTCACCGGAGCATCATCTTCCTCCCGCCGCCGCCTTCATCCGGCCGGAAGACGAAAAGAGCATATACCACCCCTACATCACCCTGCTTGATGTATTCGTTTCGTGGGTTTTTCTTGGTTTTTTTTGCTTGCCTCCTGCTCCTCCCGGACACAGAGAACACCGAGAAACAGTGTAGTAAATCCGGCCCCGCCCAGAGATGCCCTGTGTCCTCGTGGTGCTGCCTCGTAACATGCCATCCGAAGGTCCGATGGTTCTTTATGCTAACGGGAAACATTTCAAGCCAACCCTTGTTGGCTTCCCCCAACACTTTCCTTCCCCCCCCTCCTCTTTGTCACTCTTTCTCTTTATTCGTATTTTTTCTCGCTTACACACTTTGCTTCTGCTCCCTGAATATGGAACCAAAGCGGAAGCGTCCGGAAACGGAGTGGTTCACACACTGTGGATGCCGCGGATGGCACCGGATGTGCTCGACTTGTTGTGCTCTCCGCAAAACGGATAATTAGCAACAAACAATGGGACGCCCGGGAGAGTGCGCCCCTGGATGGGTCGGTGAGTGCGTCTGCCGGAGTCCACTTCCGGTGTAAAGTCCGGGTAGTATGTGCACCAAGAACAGCAAAAAAACCGGCCCCAGCTCGGTCCCGGTGAGAGTTGAGGCCGAAGATTGGAGATTTGAGAGGTGATAAAGGACACAGAGCAGTAGCGTAGAAAAAAAAGTTTCGGGTGTATAAGATTGGATTTTGTGGATTTTTTTTGCCACACAAAGCCTTACTTCGGCGGAATGGGATTTAGGTCCCGGTGCTGTGCACCGAACGCGTACAGTTAAAATCCCCTGCCGAGGTTACTTTGATCGTGGAGTTTCCGTTTGTTTCCGAGCTTAGTTACAATGTCGACAGGCTTGTCTGAGGAGAATTTAAGGCCCACTATGGACCTAAGGGCAGGCTGCCTTTTCATGGCGCATTAAGAACGAATTTTTTTTAGATATTCTGCGAAAATTCGGTTTGGTTCTATTCTGAGCTAAACGAATATTTTTGCATTTCTTTCTTCTGCAGAGCGGTCCAAAATACATTTATTTTCATTCATGTGCGTACTTCTGCAAGATAGCAGGCTCCGACGAGCGTCACTATCGACTTTGTCTGTCGTCTGTCGCAGAATACACACACTTAAAGCCGGTGCATAGCGCCATGACTTTGTGCAACAAAGTCATCATCAGAAGGGTCCGTGTCAGTTGATCCATGGCAATATAACGGAAATCTAACATCCTCTAATTCCGTTAATTACGGCGAAAGACCAGCCAGCAACAGGTCATTGACTCCCACGGAAATGTTATGAATAATTTCACGGAACGCAAATTGATTAAATATGCACCATCATGGCCAGCTGCTAGCGTCCTGGTTCTTGATGACGCAAAGAGAAGCGGCCTTCGGAACCCTTGGAACTTGGTTTCTGAGCAGCCGGGCTAGAATATTAGCGCCACGCCATGTCCCTAAGGTCTGATACTAGTCAGTTTGGGTGGTTTTACTTGAATGCTTTTAGATAAATCAGCATTAAATTTGCTCAATCATTTCTTCCCTTTTGATCCAACTTCCATCTCTACGTTCCGTGAATATCGATCAAGGTTATGCTTCCTAATCGACCCAGGCACCTAGTTTGCTCCTTGACCTATTCTACAGGGCTTCACGGGCGATACTGCAGAGTAACGGACGCATGATGTTGCTATAACTCAACTTCTGAATATTAGCGTCTCAGGCCATATTGGCTTGAACAAACAAATCTTGAATGATGAAATAAATAGATGATTAAACAAAACTACTCCAATCCATAAACACGGAGACTGCCCCATAAGATCCTTAAACAATATTTGTTCGAATCTAATTCTTTCACTAGTGAAGGTTCTCAAGCGACCCATCTTGCATTCCTTAAGCAGCCCGACCATTTTGGCGCACAGTCGTAATCTTGACCTTTCGTGAGCGTTGAACGAATTAAGACATTCCACAGACATAAGGTAAAATGTTAATCATATGCTACACTCAAATGCGCCGAACCTTTCTTTATGGGGTTTCTATTTACACTCCGACGGTGTTTCTTCCACATTTGGCATTCCCTCACGATGGGTCCTTTCGGTTTGGGCCTCTGGTGCTTGCTCATAAATTAAGCAGCAGTAGTAAGCAGTAGTAGCGCCATTCAAAAAACAACTCTAACCGACCGAGCACCGAGACTAAATATGCCTGGTGTGCGGGAAGTTACTAAAGATTACTAACGAACCGAAAGTGGAAGAGGAGCGCCAAACCGTATGTAGGCCTAGTCCAAACGGGGTTTTACTCCAGGTGGTGGTCCAGGTCCGGTGCCCTGCTGCGGTCCCGGAGACCAGCCGGCCAGCGCCGGCCGGGGCCCCATGCCGGGGCACAGTTTGCGCTGCATTTACGGGCCGGTGCCATTCGCTAATACCGCCGACCGGTGCCACCCGGTGTTATTTCATTATATTTTTGTTTTCGTTTCGGTCCCGTCCTTTTTTCCTCCGCGTGGTGTGTTCCATCATTTTCTCGCGCCCGGCAATTTCCCAACCACTTTCCGTGCCTCGGTGCCGACAGGATGGCCCGGGCACGGGGCTCCTAAGCGCACACCACACTCATAAATATTTAATGATTTATCGTAGCTAATGTTTTTATGTAGCATGAGCTTTTGCTTTCCTTTAGATCTTCTGGTTCTTCGGCGTTCTTTCGTTTGCCGTTCGGTCGCCCGCTGCTGGGCCGCCGGAGGCCCTTTTCCCGGCGTACATACCTATGCGCAAATGGGAGCGTTGTAGACGAGAATGCGATATACTGTTTTTCTATTCTATCCCACCATTTATGCCAACGCTTCCGGTCGCCATTCTCGGTTTCTTAGGAGCGTTTCCCACCAAATATGGTCCCACGCACTAAAAAGCTTTCAATTCTTTTTTTACAATAATACTAACACCAGCCCAGATGGCGTTAAATAGACGCGTTTTCGTGTTTTCTTGTGGCACCATTAGCCAAACCGAAACCAGGCAGATCGTTACGCACTTTGCCGACTTTTACGAGTCGGCTGACTTTCTTGCTTCGAACTGAAGACTGAATTTGGCACCACTTTGCGATGCAAATTGGAGGCTGTTCGGTGCGTGCTGGGCAGCATTTGCGTTACAAATTCGCCGTAATGGGCCACACGGAGGCCGTACCGTTCGGCTTAACTTCGGTGCACGGTAAGGTTTCTACTTTTCGCAATAATTGTACAAAGTAGCATTAGGGCGCAAAACTGAGTCACCATCAACGCAAGGCACAACACGGGCCGCTTTCTTGTGAACCAACCTTCGCATACATCTGGCCCGTGATGCCTGGCCGGCGCTAAAACAAAGCAATCCGACCCGACATCGTTCCCGTTTCGGAGAATTGAAAGCATAACCCACCCGAAAAGGATGCAAATAAAATAAAAGAATCGTGTAATCATGGCATGAATCATAGCACAGCCAGGAAGTGAAACGCCGAACACGGTCAAGAAACTCCTACGCTGGCTGCTGGAGGTGCTGTACATATAAACCGGCACACAAAATGGTCGCCCACCTGGTGGTGCAAAACCCACGTACACCCACCGAGGCCTCGAGGCCTCTGACCAGCGGTTCACACTCCGCGGGTCACTATGCTGGGAAAATAAAATATTGAAACATTTGATTTCCGTTTCTTTCGCGGTTTTGCTCCCCGGTTCCGCGAAACCAAACGGCATTTCAATTAAAATGTTTTCAGAATATTTGCAAAGGGCCCATTGTCCCCGCGGAGGGCGCCCGTGCGTCGATCAAACAAATCTGCTCATCTGCTCGTTCGCGTTGCTGCAGCCCTTTTGCGCCGGAGGCCATCGGACGGAAGAGTCCTCAAAGTAAACGCCGTGAAAGAAAACCAACGTTTTGCGTGTTTCTTTATGTTGCACTTTTTATGCATACGAAATGAATTTTGGATTCAATGGGCCGGCAACCACATCGCACGCATAACAAGCCGATCGCTTCATCAACGGCATAATCACCATCGGACTGACCGCTTGCGTTCTGTCGTTTAAATGCATTTTCTAATAACCAATCAACCGTGCAAGATCCATGGCTCAGAGGCCAGGGCCTCCGGCCTGCTGTGCTGCCGTGACCTCAAATTGTGCAACGGACGCCTCCGGGGTTACAACCCGGGGCCAGCAAGCGGATCCACGATCCTACGACGATGGGATTAGCTGGTTGCATCGTGCTCCATCCGACTAGAATAAATTTTGATCTAATCAAATTTAATTACCGCCCACCCGTCCGCCGGTTTCCCCGGTTACCGGGTTGGCATCGCGGCGCGCGAACAGTGGACGCGAAGCTGCCCAAAAAACTATAATCACAGGGCTCAGCGTTAATTTCTTTTTAATGCAACCATAGAAAGCAGTACAGTGCACTCCGAAATCCCACCATGGAATGGACCACTGCCAACTGTGGAAACGGACGTAATGTTGAAAAGAATCTAAGAGAAAACATAGTAACTGAGACTGCGTTTTTTTTATTGTGGGACTTATGGCCAGGCCTTATTGCTACAATTTGACTGCACAACATGTAACCATACACTGTGACATTACTACATACATGCACATACTACTGCGCATACTACTTGGAAAAAAAAGGTTAATCACCCACGGATTTCTTTATGTTTTGTTATAATAATAATAATTTTTAGAACAAAATACACGCACCCGAGCCCACTGTGCGCTCGCCGTATACATAACGGCTCCCTTCCGTCTCAACGCCCAGTGCCACGGGCCGGCAGTAGCAACATAATTTTCCTTTCGCTCGATCGGATGTAATCTAGTCATCGCCGGTCCCGAAGCAGCGCCGGGCCTCGGTATTGCCCGGCAAAGTTGCCCGCTCGGAAGCGGACGCCACGAGTGTATAATTAATTAATTATTTATCATTTATTTTGTCGCAAGCCCCTAGCGCACAGCACATATACACAAGCCGCCTCCCCCCCACGTGGGCTAACCCGCGACCGGCCCACCCTCGAAAAGGATGATGAGCCAGCCATTGTGCGACGTCCGCTCAGCAGCCTCGTTCCGTTCGCGCATCGAGTCGACTTCGATTTCGGTGGAACCTCCGTCGGTTGGCAACCGAGGCCGAGCGTTGGTCATTTTTCGAACCACTAACCACGAACAAACCGGCCTGGTGGGTGGAAGCTAAAATCCCCCGTGGGGCGATCCCTGTCAAGCCTTTCGCCGAACCGCGCTCCGACTGGCCGACCGGGAGGCTTTTCGATTCTAATCGTAAGCTGAGCTTCTGCAGCGACTTTGGGGCGGCGGTGCTCGTCGTCCAGCCTGCAGCATCAGCCAGCCGGTGTGCCAGGATTGGCCACGGGTGATAAATATTCAACAGTCATGTGCGATCCACACCTTCACCGCGCGACTGGAAAATGATAAACTGCCCAAATCCCTGGTTAATCCCCGCGGAAACAAGTGACACGAAATGATATGGCCGAATTGGGATTCATTTCCCCGAACGCGTGCCGGGCCGGCCAATTTAGGACAGGCAAAGAGTTAATCAATTCGAGATTTGCACCGAAATTCGGTTCCGTTTGCCTTAGAAGCTTAAGCCGCTGGTAAAAGTGCTCGTAAATCGGATCGGAGTGTGACAGGTGAGTTTCTGGGAATTCTTCCGATTCGTGAAGAATAGTAATTCAAACACTTCTCTCCGTCGCCAGACGAGAAAGTCATCACATCACTTCGTGCGAGATTAGACACTGCCACACAAAACAGAATAATAAATGTCCACCGGAAGCAATCAGCAGTTTCACCAATTGAACCGAGTATAGATCAAACACCAATCAGTTACTCCTTTCCGGCTCCAAATTATATGGCATACTACGGCTCCGATGGATGATGAATGAAAAAACGTAGGGAAGTAAGGTGGAAGGCCGATGGTTAGAAGCCCATCTTATTGTTTGCCCATTAATTTGCGTTTCAATGTTGCGCGTTTCACATGAATAATTCATCCATTGTATAAAAACAGTTCTAATTCTTTCGTACCGACTTGCATATGTTTGTGTGCCTCGTCCGTAGATCACCTGTCTGCGCTGAATTGGTGCAATAGGTTCCAATATGGAGATACGGAAAGACTTAAATGAATGAAAAATTCAAATTGAACCACATGTCAAACGGTAATTGTTAAACAGTTTCCTTTTCTATTCCCATAAAGGCCTTTGCGTTCGGCGATGAAGATCGTAGCTAGCGAAGCTCGCGTTTCTTTCGATCAAAGCAAACATATCTCGACACCGCGCGCATTTACCGTGTCATTTACGATTGTGGTGTCGTCGCGAACAGACGTTCTTTTTTGAAGCAGTTTTTATTCGTCCACTTGTTGGCCACTCCGAACCGATTCCTCTCGAAGATGTCTGACACGATTGATCAGGAGTCTCACCATTTTCCGGAACTGCAGGTAAGTGACACCAACATGTCCTTCTTTTGGCCGTCCAATGCAATCGAGTTCCGATCAGTTCCAACACCAGCCAATCCGGTCATCGACGCCACTCCCGCTTACGCCGGCGAACTCGGAGAACCTGTTTGACAACGATCAAAACTCCAGTGCGACGGCCCAGCACAGTGTCCAGCATTACCGACCACAGGGCCAGCCGCAGGATGACGAGGCTCCCGCCAAGTACCGTGCTCAGCGAGCCCGGATGTCGCGTTCCCGATCTATGGCTGGCCATAGACAAGCAATGACCAAAACCGGCCAGCACCCGTCCGAAGAACCAATGGGCGAAGCGCAACGCCCTATGAGAAATACCCGTAGCCGAAGCCGAAGCCGACGATCCGCTGCGATGTCAAAGTCAGCCACCCGACGTCAATCTCGTTCTCGTTCCCGAGCAGGACTAATCCGGTCAAGGGCTGCACAAAGCCGCTCGCGGGCTGCGAAAAGCCGTTCCCGCGCAGGACGAAGCCGTTCCCGTGCAGGACAAAGCCGTTCCCGCGCAGGACGAAACCGCTCGGGGTCCCGTTCGGTGCGTCGTTAATCGTCCTTAGCCACAGCGATTAACTCAAGAAAAAGATCAAGTTCGTCCAAATTCCAACATTATAGAGCAGCGAACGCAATAATCTTCGCTTAGTTTGACAATTTGGTGAGACCAGGCTATTCAGTGGAATCCAAATTATTTCATTTTATGTTACTTTTGATCTCACCGGTGGCTTCTAACACTACTGACTATTGGGGTTTTATTAAAACTGCTTAGAAAGCCATGTGTGTAAATTTATAGTTTACAACAAATTGGAATAAAAGTTTCTTTTTTGTTCCAAATGCCATAAGCTTTTAAAATCTACTTCAAATCTAGCTAGGTCCTGGTTGATGACATACACATTATAGGTTCAGGGCTCCCCGATGTAGCTCAGGCTACAAAGGATCGAGCAAGCTGCGGAAAATCTCCGTGTGCAAGTAAACGAAAACAAGACCAAATTGGTGGTGGTGCCATCGGCAGAAGCCCTAACAACTCACATACGTATCTGAGACATGGACTCTGCGAAACCCTGACGACAATGAAGAAGTCGCTGCAACAGTAAGCTGTAATTCTCAAAACGAAAACAGGAAATACAAAAAGAAATGCGGCAACGAAATGCGAATCTCCTTCAACGTGTGCTTCAACACTGTTATTTGTAGAAGTATTCGAATTTGACAACAAATGTTTCGGTAAAGTTTATTAGTATTGAGGAACGCGTTGAACCGTACTTACGGCGTCATACAATTAAATCATATCAATGCCAATCCATGCAAAACTTTAAATAATCGAGTTTTTTATAACTCAAATCTATGAGCCAAGTTGTCTTGAATAAATTAGGCTACTGAGTTGGCATGAGACAAGCTGTTCAGAATTCGTTAAATTTTCTAATAACAACCAAATGTACCGTGAAAGGCCGAAAATGTATCTTTACTGTGCAGACTGCAGCGGCCAGAGATACATTAAAGTCGCTCGGAAAGACTTTACTTATCTTCAATCTTATCTAATCTTCAATATTATAACACTTATTAAAGGTTTTTTCGTAAAAAAAAGTATCTATTTTACCACAACGAGTGACATTTTTTTCGAAGTATTTCCGAGCACTGAAAATTTCAATTTTAGTTCAAAAAAACAACACACGATTTTATCCGTTTTCACACACGAGCCCAACCGAAGCTACTGTCCGAAGCATGAGCGATGCTTACCTTGCAAAATCTCATTTGTTGAATAATTTCCAACTATGGTTTTCCACGTCGTTTTTTCCATGTTTGTCCAATTGCTCCCCAGGTAGCCTCGCAATCAGTGGCTGTGGACAGAAAAAATCCTTTTCACAGCCCGACGCTTGTCGACGTTTCGCTGAGTTAAAAGTAAATTAACGACTACTGAACCGGGCCGGCCCGGATCGCTTAATCGCAGCATATGCGAATGTGTACAATTAATGTGACCATACATACAAAACCGAAGCAAAACAAAATTGCAAATTACTGCAATAAGGCAACCCCAAGGATGCCAAACATCGCGGGCCAGGCCACCCGATACTCCGGCCGCCCGGCTCGTGGTACCGGCGGCTTACAGGATACCGGATTTTGTTTTCGTTCGTTCGGCGTCCTCCGCCTGTGTGGCTGCTACTTTTTATTCCTTTCCCCAGTTGCGAGCGGCAAATCGGATCACATTTCCTTCGCAAAGCACATTACCCATGGGGTGCGTACATGGTCTGCCGTACAGTTCGCCGTGATTGAATCACACGCGCGACAACTGCGGCCCATGCAATCCGCTCGCAACGCCGACGAAAGAGTCCCTTAATCAAATTTCCGCCTTCATTAGCAGACGGCACGAGCCGGGCGCGGTCGAACAGCTTTATTAAACGACGCGTCGTTCGCCGGCGCCTTAACAGGGACCCCCAAACCCTCGGCGGTCTCAGGCCTTTCGTAGGGCCCTGCCTTTGGAGGAGAAACTTGATATTTGACTCAGATTTTGCGCCGGTTCAATGCTATCATCTCGCTACGCGAACCGGCGCGCCCTCCGCCGAAGGTGGCGAATATCCTTTTTCCCACGCACCGCCCACATGTATGCTTCGCGCGTGTGCGCGTCACTGTGCTTATGTGCCGTACAGAGCGCTAGAGCGAAAATGGTGCGCCCAACGATGGCGGTAAACATGATGCTTTTATTTATGCTTCGCCAGCAAACACACCTTCCATAAAGCATAATAATGATGTTCTTCGGCTCGTTGTTGTTGTTGTTGTAGTTGCGGGGGTTTTTTCGGGGAGCCGCGACGCTTGCTGACGCCAAGGAAGGTGCTCCTGCCGTGCACGGCCCCCGAACGACTCAAGGACGTGTTCGTCAGGTCCTGATCCGTGGTGTTGATGATGGCAATGACGACGTCTCGATAAGGATGCGTGAGGCGCGCACCGTGCCACCTGCTGCCGGTGCCACCCTAAGCCCGGCGACCCCTTTAGTGTGAGCCTTCCTGGAAGCGGACCGATACCTCTGCTTGCCGACCGCTTCCCGCATGAAGCCCGAGCATGAACGTGGCAGTTTCAGCGACACGTTCGCAACGACCACGCACACGCACACATACACACACACACACACACAGAGCCTCAGAGGCTGACCCAGAGGACCTCCGGTCGGGGGACGGAAAAAAATCCTCTACCACACAACCCTTCCCGCACTACGGCACGGCACACCCCGAAAGTGGTTTATGATTTATTCTGCCATTCATTTTGACGATTTACTTGATTCGCATGCATAATATTCAATAATGCGATGCAGAGGGCCACCCGGCCATTTAGGACTCGTTTATATGCGACTGATTAGCCGTCGCCATCGCCACCGCCAACGAATAATGCATGAGACCTGCGCCCGCGGGTCGATGAATGTATGAAAAGTTTACATTTGGAGCACGATAATGGATGCTAATGATCGGGGGCTCACGAATCAACCAAACAACCACCACAACAACCAAACCTTGGAGCCTTCGAGATTCGAGATTTGAGTCCTCTCGTACTTCCGGGAAAGGATGTCGTCGGAGCGCTTCCGGGGGTTTTTGCTAATGGGTTTTGTGTTGTTTATAAATGAAGCAAAAAAGGACCTCTTTTAAGGGCACAATGCGATGGGAAGATTAGGGAGTCTTTGGCCAAAAAATCCCAAGAAGGTCGCCTAAAAAATGGTACTCCCGTTGTTGCTGTATCTCTTTGGCAAAATGAATGCCGGTGAGCGAAAGCATGGGATATACCTGGGAGTCTCTATCATTTTGTCCGACGCTAATGATACTCTACGAATGGACGTTAGCCCGTGAGAACCCTCGTTTGTTTGAGTTCTGAAAGTGAGTAAAACCTCTGTTTCCCTCAAAATAAGCATTTAATAAGCGGACGCGCCACGGAAAGCTTTATTGAAACCAATCCTGGCGAATTAGATGAGCAGAGCAATTAAAGAAAACTACGCTCTGTACAACTTTTTAACAAATTAAAGCTAAAGCATAAAATGAACTCACTGGCTCTGAACAAGAAATTCAGGGGTCTTCAAGAAAGTGACAAACGACACTGAAAACAACCGATATGTAAACAATATCTCAAAGATTGAGAGTTCCCCAACAACTGCATATATTCTCGCTAAAAGCATAAAAAGCCGTCGAAAGTTACAACACAGCTGAAAATCACCTCGATACCGGTTTTGCTCCCAAGTCCCAAGCTGAACTTAAAGAGAGTTTGGTTCTTCGATACGTTGGGAAAAGCGAAAGCTCCGCCCACTGCCGCGTCCAACCTGCCGAATCGGCCCCTGGTTTCGCTATAATTAATCAGCGCCCTTTCGGCACTGCAATACGCTTCCGTGGGGTTGGCGACTATTGTTTCGTTGTTACGAACGGACTTCCCGCTCACAGCGGGCCGCAATGAAAATGAGTGCCGATAGTGAAAAATTAAAACGCGCCACCTTCCAGCGGCCATCCGTCTGACCAGCGGCGGTTTTTTGTCCGTTGCCTTCCGTGTGGTTCGAAAAGGTTGCTCATTTCGTAAGATGCGACCAAGCGCCGGCTCGTATCGCCGTCTCGCATGACTCCTCGGCTTTGCCTAGGGAGCCATAAATCAAATTATCGAACACTAAATAACCCGTTTACTGGTGGCGATGAAAATGCTGGCGCGTCCACGGCGCACCCCAGGAGGCAGGGAAGCCGGGCGGAGCTTAAATTGAATGTTGCCAACCGCCCGGTACCCGGCACAGTAATCGGAGGGATTACATTTTCCCTCGCTCGCCGGACCCGAGCCGGGCGATGCAGCAGTGTAGCCCATTTCGGTACGCCAATGGACCGAGAAAACCACCGATCCAAGGTCCGCCTGCGATAGCTTTTCTCTTCCGGTACCGGCCATCCCTTCCTCGCGAGACCCCACCCGCTTCCAAGTCCGTCCTTCGACGACATCTTGCTCCGGCCGCGCACCCGCCGTCGGACGCTTCATCTGCAAGTGCAAGAGCCGGAGAGTAATCGGAAGAAAATAACCGACGTCCCCGTCGCCAGCCAGGCAGCCAGCCGGGCGATGGAGTAATAAATTCAATTTCGCATCGCAAGATGGAGGACGAAATTTAGGCGGAATTCAGCCCCCAGAACCCCCAATCCCCCTTCAGCCGAGCCCGAGACCCTCTTTTTGCTGACTTTCGTCTTCGATTTAGTTCGTTTTCCGCTTTTGCGTTCCATTTTTTCTTTTCCTTCGTTTGCTTCTCCGGCGTCTACTAATCATCCCTTGGCACAGTTTATGGGCGTAGTGTCCCTGCGCCACGTTAGACCTGCCGTCATGCTCCTCTGGGGTCGTCCCGGCGTACGCTACGGCGTTACTTGCTGTAATCTTTAAATTAAAGTTAACTTCATTCTCTCCGTCTTTCGCGTTCTCTCTCTCTCTCTCTCTCTCTCTCTGTGGCGATGCCTCGAAGGAACTGAAATCCGAATTACCAACCTAAAAATCATGTCAGACACACACACCACGCCCTGGATCGCCCACTTGGGATAATTTATCGATGCCACATCGGCGCCGGAGACGGTTCAGCGTGGCACGGATTGTGGTTACGTCGAAAAATTGCCATTAAATCGATTCCGGCAGCACGACGCCGGCGGCAGCATGTTTCCGGTGAGCAATAATTACGCATCCGAGCTCGCAGCCGAGCCGTCCCCGGTCGCGACTGGCAACGCGGAACAGGGGACGCAAAGTTATGGCCATTAAATGGGATCGAATGAATGCAAATTCGCGAAAGTGATCATTCATGTCCAATCAACGCTCGCGACGGCGGGGACCTGGGTACTTATTTGCGTTCATTACGTCGGTCGGAATAGCGCGAAACAGCAGAAAGCGAGGAAGCACTTGCCAGTTTTCGTACAAATTTCGTTGGTTATCACGTAATGTACAAGCCCCTGCTATGGAAACTTGAATTTTAATTAAACGGTGACACACGCGACACAAAATGAAACGCACGATTCGAGTGATGTGGGAGCCGGGATTTGCTGCAATTATTCAACAGTCTAAATCGCATTGTCCCGCTGCATGGAACTCCGGAATGGCGCATGTAATCCCATGCGAATGGCATACGTTTCCAAATGGACACAAAATTAATTTTTGCCTTACTTCTTGGAAGCTTACCGAATTATGTGCACTACCGGTTTCGACCACAGGCCTCGCTGTGACTGTGAACCATGCTGCCGTTAATAGAAATGTTTTTAAATGTCTAGTCAAAACCCCTAAAAAATGCCTTTTCAAAGTCAAACGAAACTATCACAGCGGCTACCCTTTTAGTAATGTTGAAATTCAATTGGTAATTGAAAGCGGCTGACTTATGTCGGGAATATCAGATCTTTGCATATTTTTGGGCAGTTAATAGTAGTTGTAATCGATCAAAGTTTGAAATAAAAATAGTTACTTGATTCCCTCATTCCAACCTGTTTTTACTAGCTCATCAACAACCGTATAAGTATGCACATCAACGTATAAGTATGCTTAGTTCTATTAAATAAAGTATTGCACAAACTGTGTCCCGACTGGATCGAGATGCCGTTGAGCCGAAGCCCAACAAAAAAGCTTCAAACCTGAATGCCACGCCATATTTCAGGCAGATAGAAAAAAAGCCGAAGACGATGCCAAACGATAAACTTCAATTATCTGCTGAGTGGAGCAACAGAGGCAGGAAAAACCATGTGGCCCAAAGCATCAAACAGAACGGCCAGAAAGAGAACCCGGAACGAGCGCGAAAAGCAACCGCTTAATCCCAAGATTTTCCACGGCGCACCGCAAACCGCAGCGCATACGCGACGACGATAAGACGATGCGGCTTGTGACCTTTGGCTTCGGTGTGAAGGGAAACGGGAAAAAATAAAGGGTTTAAGCGTCCCGCTTGAGCCAAACGGTGGGAAGATTGGGAAGAAAACTTTTCTGGTTCCCGCACCACGCACCCAAATCAAGCGCTCCCCAAGCGGTTCCCGAGGCGGAGGCAGTTTGGACGAATAATCGCGCCAAGAATTGGCGATAATCTTGACGAGTGGAAAATGAGCTCCAGCTCTGAGGCAGCCGAGATGGGAAGGAAAACTCACGGCAAAACGGCACGGCGGAAAACTGGCCACAACTTCCGCCGGTCCGTGTGCAGCGCTGTCCGGTTCCGAGGAGGAAATAAACGAGCAAAATAAAACACCAAATGAGCCCATTTTCAGGGGAAGCAGCAGAGAAAGGGAGCGCGAGGGAGGGAAATAGGCTGTGCCACCCCCGGTAGGCTCGGGACGCGTAGCCCACGGACCCGTAGTTCGGTCAGAAGAAGCCAAAGTTTAAACACGAAACTTGCGTCGCAGTTAAATCTGGTGTTTCGCAGGCGTTCTTCTGCCGCAGAAGCAAAAAGAAAAGTCTCGTAAAATAACAAACAATAATTAAAAACTTTAATTCCCTATTTTCCGGACCGCTGCGCGGTGGGTTTCCACTCGCTCGGGCCCTCGGTACGTGGCACGGGTGCCACGGGTGCGCTGTGAAGGATTACGCGGCTCGCAACATCGGCACCGGCATCTCGTGGCTTTTTTCCTGCTTACCCGCCAGTTACGCTGATGAAGTAAAACCCCCGGCGTTACTGGCCAAAACCACGAACCCACCGACCCACCTGTCTGTCGGGAGCAAATTTATGCTACGCGGAACGCGACCACCGTGATAATGATTACAGTCAGGGGCTCGCTTTCGCAACGCCGAGGGATGCAAGCATAAAGAAAATCGGAGCAAAAAATCGCTCACCACCGGTGAACCCTAATAAGTGCAACCGTACCGGTACCGTAGCATAGCCCGGCGAAGTGCATTAGCCGGAGGGGTGGGCGGATGCATCCCGTTTTGTGGATTCCGGCCCGAAACACCGAGAAGGAAGTGGACGCTGTCATTGTGTAAAGAAATTGAATGCAAATGGAGAACTGTACCCGGTGCCGGTGCATGCAGGATGCATGTCCCACTCGGCCACTGCCTGCACTTATGCAGCCGCCGTTCGCCAACCAACGGGGCAAGGTTTTCCGCACCCATTTCTGCGAGACGATGGACGACCGGCCGGCTCGGTGCAGGATTTCCGACCAACCGGCATTGTTGCCATTGTTCGACCGTGTTTTTTTTTGCGACCAATGACCAAAAATGCAACGCCGCACGCTGGGCTGGGCTTAAGCATTGCATTTTTGCATTAAGTATTGCACCAAATCACGCAATGCAATTATTCATCTTTTTCGCTCTCGCCCGTAACCCAACCGGGTCGGCAAATGTTTCGTATCGGGCTTTTCAGTATGCCGGAGCCGGAGTTTTTTTTCCGATTATGCTAAGAGCATGCGTTTCACATTTCGTACAATAAATGGAGAGCAAGGTATTCATGATTTGGGTTTGGTCGCATTGAAATCACCCAAACCCACCACCGCTTTGGAACGCAATCGCCAAACTGATAATCCTTAGCCTAATTACGCAGTAATTGAATAGTGGCCCAAACTGGCGCTTTGAAGTCTCGACAGCGCTTGCGTCTACAAAACGTGCTTGCTGCAGGACTGCAAGTGCTAATAACCATCCGTCCCGGAGTGTGACGGACCCATCCGCATGGCGATGATTCGGTCGTCCTGATTGCATTCAAACCCCCGCACACCACAACGGGCTAATCGGGTCCCCGATGGCCGCACAACATTTTATGGCGAAATCTACAGCAAAATGGAGAGCCCGAGCCTAAATAAATCACCCACCGAAAGCATTACTGCGGCCACAGAAAGGATGCTTCGGTACCTTCGCAACACTTCCGTGGTTTCGGTTGATTCGCTAAGTGCGCTCACATGCTGACGGGCGGCTTCCGGCAGCATAACAATAGCACCGCACCGCATATCAGCATATGTGTCAGCTTAATCAAAGATGCAAATTTTGCACTGCAACTCCCGGTGCAGTTCCGTACATGTGTGTGTGTGTGTGTGTGTGTGGTTCCACACACTCCACAATGGGGCGGCTGTGGATTACGTTTTTGTGGTCCAACTTTTACCGGTGGCCAAGCGAAACACGGGGGCGGTGTACAAAAAACGCTGGCACTAGCATAAAGCTAAGCAATCAGGCTCATTGCTCGCAAATCATATCACCCAAAAGTGCGCTAGGCGGAAACAAACCACCACAAAAAAAAAACGGTGGCCACCCACAAACCACCGCCACATAGCACAATGCGAAAGAAGGAACAATGGTGAAGGTGAAGTGAAGAAGAGCTTCAACAGCGGGGCGTGCGGCGGCACTCCGGTGCGCTGTAGATAATAATGATCATAATCGTTAACGAGCGCTTTCGAGCTGCCGGAGGTGGGAATGTGAAAAAACCCACCCCTACACACACACACACACACACGGTGCGAGGACACGCTTTCCGGCAACAGACGACAAAAGCTCACCCTCGACGAATCAACACATCAACATAATTTATCGCCCTGAATGGCCGCCCAAAACAAAAAAGAAACGCACACATGAGCCAGCCATAACGCATGCTTAACCGGCCCTGCCACTTAATTCGATTTATGTTCGAACAAACGATAAAATTGAACCCTGACGACTTCCGGACGGTGCACCCCGGCCACGATCGTCTGGTTTTTAATGTTTAGTTTGCCCCGGAAGCCCCAGTGGTGGTGGCGCTAACCATTTTCCAATGCCCCCGCGGGTCGGACCACTTCGGGCTTTACTACTTCATAATTGACAGGGAAATTTGGACAGCGGCTCGAAAGAAAAGAAAAGCCCCCGGAAAAGCAGATTCCGGCGCGCGAAAGAAATAACTTAACTTTCGGCGAACCAGAGCAAGGGTTCTAGTGTTCCGCTGGCTACCGGGGGCTACGGTCCGGGGTGCTAGCAAATCGTGGCACGATTTATGGCACTCCGACGACCCACTCCCTGGGTGGGTCGAGGTCACCACAGATTGGAAGTGCCGGAGCAAACATACGAACCCAAGCCGCTCCGACAACACGGCGGATGATGGGTGGCGGAAGATGTAGGCCCCGTCGGAGCCACCGGGGAGGTCATCAGGTCATCAAAATTTATGCTCCCATGTTTTTATGTCCCAACCCGGTCCCGGGGCCGCTGGTTTCCGGTGTGATGTCCTCTTGGTCCTCTTGATGGGTTTGGTCTCCTTCTTATGGTTACTTTGTTTGCCACCCAGCAGCAACGGTTTGATGTTACGGTTATTTGCCTACCCATCCCGCCCCCGCCTACGCAACACCCGCGCCCGTGTCCGGTGTCAAAAGGGCTTCCGGATGCTGGACCTGGCGCTGGACCTCCGTAACGGATTAGGTGCGGAAAGGTGCGCCGAAAGCATCACGGGGCGTCTCATATTTTCTTATTTCGTCCCACCCACGCACTGGATGAAGGGCGGGCGTGGGTGTTGAAGTACTTTAGAAAATTTATGCTAAACAAATTAAAGCCATTAGATTTTATGCGAACGGGTGGCCGGCCCATCACGCGCCCATCACCGGACCGGACACATCACCATCACCATCTCGGTGGCAGGCCGGTTACAGGATACGGATTTTTACGGACCACTTCCAGGATGGCTAGCCACCGCCACTGGCGTCGGTCATCCCGCCGAAAAGGGGTTTTGTGGAAAAATATGGCCCGCTTTATAAAGAGTTATGGAATAATGACGGCGGCGTCGGCGATGGCGGCGGTGGCCGCGGGTTTCGGTCGGCGAAGAATTCCCCGATTCCCCGGCTCGGTGATTGATGCCACCCAGTCCAGTCGAGACGGCGGACGGAGGTGTTGTTTCTTTCGACCCCTTTCGGACCACGGTTTTTATGGCCACGGTTCGGTTTTTCGTTCAATTTGCTTTTATTACTATTATTTTTTGCCTTTCCGCTGGCCTCGGCTTGGAGCGGTTAGGTGGTGCGCCTCGCCAAGGCAAACGGTGAACTAAATGGCGGTTTTTGAGGTTATGCTCGCTCGAAAGCGACGAAGGCCCACAAATGAAGCCCATAAATATTGCCGCCAAAAATCTCATCTCGCCCCGTTCCCCCCAAGCGGCGAGGAATGAAGTGGATCGGGTGGGAGGATGTACAGGAAGTACCTTCCCTTGCCGCTGTTGGGAAAGAAAATAAATAATGCAATTTCCAACATGCCGGGGTTAAAAAAGGGGCAATTTCCCAGCTTCCAGGCCAGGCCAGGATGAGCCTGTTTCCGGTTGCCACTTCTCGTGTTTTGCTGCTACTTCCGCTGCGCTGTGCTGTGATGGTGGCGTTGGGATAATTTTATTCGATCCAATACCGGAAACCGCCACAATTTGTACAACAACTTCACGGAACGGCCGAGATCGCGGGAGGCCTAGGCTTTGGCGGCGTGCTCCTGACGGCGACGACACGATGACATTATTTTCTATGCGTCGTCGCCCATGATTTCTTCGTTCGTTCCCGAGGGGCTTAAGCACGTCCGGGACAGCCCGGCACGCTAAACGATGATAGACGGCCACGCCACTTGCGGATCCTCTTCCGGCGCAAGACAGGGCGGTCGGTTGGCGCACCCGAGGAAAGTCGCCCTTTTCTGAAAGCTAATCTGTCCCGATAAATGTTATTTATGCGTTTCTGGTACTTCAGCTCATGGGGCCCCCTGCCTGCCTGGGTGTTACTTGAATGACTCCCAGACCTGGCTTGGCCCGAGGCCTGTGTTCAATGTGCATCCCTTAGCGTTGCTGAAACGTAAGTGACTTAAGTAAGCAAAAAAAACGCCTTACAAACCCCGCCATTTCCGTTTGGTATCTTTTCGAAGGGCTATAATTGCCAAGAAAGCTGGCCAAGGTATGATACTTTTGTGGTTTTCCTGCCAAACGCTCAACTTCAAAAGGATCACTATCGGATTATTATCAAGATTATCCGTGAAAACAAGCGCGAAAGCAGCAGAGATTTGATATGTGATAAGATTTTGCACCAAAGAATAATGTCGAAAGAAGTTTTCGTCTTGGTAAAATAGCACCCATTGTTCGGATGTCCTGAATTGGATTCTAAACTTTATAAAAGATACACGTTTATCCTCCAGCCCTACATTCTAAGCCTTTGCCCTATTGCTACGAAGTAAAATTTGCTGAATATATTTTCCGAAAACGTTGCAAGTGAGTGTAAATAATTCAAATTAGATGCAAATTGTGTAGTTTAAATTGAACTTCCACCAGAGCTGTCACTTAAGCTGTAAGCCAATGACACAAATACTAAAACTTTAAAAAATGTTTAGCAAAAGAAATCTAGTTGAATTCTTACAATTGCAGTAGCTTAAGTGTAAGGACTTTGAATCATGTTTCATATGCTTAGACCACGATTAGCCATTTTTGTACCCGTACAATGATGCAACGTCGTAACATCCTAGCCTCGTTGAAGTACAGCAATCAAAACGTAAAGTTTATGGTTTGGATACGCTTTATTGGCTATTAACACATTCGCCGCTGGAGGTTTGACACAGTTTTGTGTCATAAAATAGAATTATGAAAATAAAAACACACTTTTGACTGACCATAAGTTAATCGAACTGCGATTGTTGATGGCATGCGCCATAAAAAAAGCACTAATTCAGGCCGATAATCTATACAGGATGTTTAACGATTGCGGCTCGTGTGGCCGAACTTTACACGAGTGAAACATTCTAAACCCCATTCAGAAGCACTACAAAATCAGGGTAATTAAAATCCTTTATTGGTGCACGGTGATGAAGCTGCAACACAAATTGAAACCCGCCCAAAACCCATCAACGGACATCACGTTGCATGCTGTCGGTTAACTGCACCAACGGTACTGCAACAATAATTATGCCAACCATTAACGGTGCTTGTGCATCATTCCAGGAGTAATAGGAATTCTCCGAGACCGCACCCGACCGGGCACCAAGTACGTTATTGGTCGCTTTTATTGCCCGTGGCTGCTGATAATGCACCGGTTATTGTAGTAAATCATTTCAAGCAAATTCCAGCGTACCGCGCCGGTTCGGTCTTCGTCCCCGGCTGTGCTCCCGCTTCCGGTTGGCCGAGTCATTAGCTCGACTGCGGTGACTAATTTGTTGCTAAACATCCAGAAGTGCGCATAAATTCCATGCAGGCAACCCGTACATGCGTGCGTTTGTGTGTGGTCGTATTGCAGGATGTTTTATTCGACAAAACTCAAACTCACTTCTAGAGGCTTCCCATCAATCGGCAGCATGGCAACCTAACCTCAACAGCTCGAGTCGAATTTCGAGTGGCCCAACGGTTTACTTCTACGATTTGCGGTAATCATGTTCCGTTTTTTACAATATTTTATCTTTGCCCCGGGCCACCTATGTGCGCGACTGAAATTGTAGAACAAATTGAGCCCCCACACACACACACCGGAAACGGTCACCGATTTCCACTTCCGATCGCTAAATGTGTCCTGGCAACGGAAGCCTAAGGCCACCAGCGCTCCCGGAGTAGGGCCCGTTTTTCTATGACAAATAGTCAATTAACCAGCAATGAATGTCTGATTTATGATGCTTGGCACTGCAATGGCCACGCACCCGGAAGAAGAGACTGCAGCGGAACCCGCGCTGGCCACCACAACGCGTCCAGGGCTATCACATTTAGCATTTAACGCTCGAGAGACGATTTAGAAAAAGCGATCGAAATATTGTGCGCACATACGCTCATTATAGCTCTCGGTGGCCAAGCCATAAGCCATTGCCGGCCACAATAAATCACCGAGCACCGGTTGGGGACGAACATCCGGTTGCCACGCCGGATGGGCCGGAAACCGGCGGCGGTGGGTTGTTGCGTTGTGGTTGCCGTTCTGCTCCGTGGCAACTGCTACTTTATGTGCAAAACATTTCGACACCAATCATCGCCCGGTTCCATTTGAAGCGCTTTGAAGTGCCTTCCCGTATTAGGGCCGCCAATGGTGAGTGGCTTTAACAGCCGGCTAATGAGACTGTAGTACCAATACGCGCTGCACCGGCCAGCAAAGAATGCTCCCGAAATGAGCAAAATGGGTGGCAAAGTGGGGATCATTCGTATTTTGTTGGCTTTATTTAATTAATTCCAATCTAAAGTTGGTTCTGCAATTGATCGCTATATTTTTCTAAACTTTCGCCAGGATTATTGAGTATAATTAAGATATGAATTCTGACAGATGAATCGATGATTTATAAAATCAAACATTACCACACTCCAGAGTGCAGAGGAATTCGAGCAACACTTTAATATTTAATAATTGTAATATTAAAAAGTAGAACAATCTACTGAACTACTGTTACTGAAAAGAATTCTTTGAAATGAAGACGATTAAATGTGAATATTAAAACCAGAGTTTAACATACTTTCTTCTTCTGTATGTATGCACCAAATGTAAAAGTTCATTTCAAAACAAAATAACAAATTGAAGGAACGAGAAATTTAATATCAGAGGGACAATTCGGTTATGTTATCATGACTTCATATTATAAATTAACATATTTGCTGAAAATTCAAAACCAAAACACAAATGCCAAAGCTCTCGACAGAAGGACACATACTTTTATTTAAATTATTCTCTTTTCTTACTCTTGATGCCCGCCGGAACGAAAGCAAAGTTAATACCGTTTGATTTTATTCACTGTAGCCCTCCGGTTTCCGTTTTCTCTTTTGTTTTCATGCCACCCACTGACAAAAGGTGGGAAAACCGTTTTTGAATTTTATTAATCCCCCGCCCGTGACAGATTCAATTCCCATTCGCCATTTTCGTCGATCTCGCGCCATCATCACGAACCGAAGGGTCCACCCGAAAGGACCGCCCGCCCGCAGGACACTTTGTGCGCCCGCCGTTGCTACTGTGGGTGTGTGTATGAGTTGGGGGCAACTCATTTTTAGGCGCTACCCATCATAAATCTTGGCGCTGCAGCGCCGGCTACCTTCAATCCGGGTTCCGGGCCGGACACCAAAAGCCCCACAACCACGGGCGGGCTCTTTGGTTGCCTTAATGAACGAAATGAATTGAAAGGAATATTTCTCCATCACCTGGCCGGCTGCCGTTGGGTGCTGAGCGTCCAGCGCCGCGGATCCTTGCGGGTCCTGACGCACAGTAATGCAAAGAAAATGAATATAAATTTCACTTCATTTCGTCCGCAAAACTTTCGAATCCTCAGTTCTTCCGGCCGTCCCTTTCGCTGAAGGCGCACACAAAAGCACAAAATCCTCGTTTCGGATCCGTGCGAACACCCAGGATCGGGCCCTTGTCCTTTTTGCTTGACATACCAAAGGCACAACTTTAGCCTCACCTGTCGTCGACCCTTATCATCGGTTTCTGGGTTCGGGTCTGTGGAGACGCTCGGTGCGCCTTTGTACACTGCTTAACACCAAGAAACGCACAATTTACAGAACCGAGTCGGCAGAGCCCTTTCGCCGCGCAGCTCTCCGATGGTGTGCTACTGCTTTGGCCTTTGGCGATGGCACTAGCATCGCGGGTCGATCCAAATTATGACCAAATGGTAATCGAGCACCGTAAGCTTATGTTGCCTAAAACAGCATAAGGAGAACACCGATAATACAAACAGTAGCAAAGAAATATTACAATACAAGTTCATAATATGAAAAATGTTGCCAATAAACAGCCACCTAACGTTCGTTGGTCGGTCATTTTTCACAACGCTTCCGCTCGTGACGCCAACTGCAGGCCCACAGGGTGCGCAGGGCTCGAGTTATCTATGTAAGTTAGTTGTGCATTCCTCTCAAATTGCTCGATTATGCTGAACAAAGCCCCGAACCCAAAGATTTAACGCCCGATAACGCCGTTCGAAACCCGAATCCGTGCGGCACCAAATGTCGGGTGCGTTAAATCAAAAGACACTTCAAATTTACCACCCAACATATATTTTATGCAAGATCCAAAAGTTTAGACACGCTGCCGAATTGGCACACGACCACGCTCTGGCAGCAAAACCAGTATCACGAGTGTAGCATACCTTGAGGCCACCTGTTAAATTTGAACACACACGCACACAGTGGCACGGGCACACGGAACCCCGTTTACGACCTCACTGCCACCGCCATCGGGTGGCGTTTGAATAATAAATATGCTCCAGTCGGTAATATCGCTTATAATAAAATAATTTCCACAAATTTATTTATTAAATCACTATCGACCAACCTTCGAGCCGGCGTTCCGTGTGCGCGTGAGTCACGGATCGGGGTGTTTGTTTTTTTTATGGCTGTGTATATTTAGCCCCGCCAGTCCGGAGCATGAATCACGCAGCTCGGCGGAAGTCCACGGCAGCAGGGACCAGCGCACCGAGCATCGATCGGGTTCGCGTTCGTTAACTGAGGCTGAGGCGTGCAGAAATTATGATTTGGAAGAAACACCACCCGGACGAACAATGCCAGAAGGGATGGGTTGGCCGGCGCCATCTGGTGGGTGGCGGGTGCGTAGAGCAAAAGCTCACAGCATAAACCGGGCCCGATCGGTGGCCCGGCCAAGTTCGGTACACTCAGTCGCCAATAAGGTCATCGCCGGATCACGCTTTCGTCCTCTTTCTCCATTTCTCCCTTCCCCCACTCTCTCTCTCTTTCTCTCTCCCTCTCACTCTCGCTAGAGTGATATTGAAATGATTTTTGCAATGTTCCGACGGCCGACGAGCACAACTAAGCCACGGAGATGACATCCGGTTCACTCAAAATCCTGGTTCCGTTACACGCACACAAACAGCAGCGCATACACAAACGCACACACCTGCCTGGGTGGCAGTGTTTTATCAAAACTTCCAGCCGTTCCCTGCCCCAGAACCACCGCCCGCCGACAGGTGTTCGCGGAAATTATAATTTATTTGAAAATTTAATAAACCATAAATACCGGAGAACGGACGGAGCGGCCCGGGGAATGGTACCGTGGGTGACCCTGGACGGCATCCAGTATTTATGCTCAGCGTACCCTGTGGCATTTTCTACGACCCCGAATCTGCCCCACCCTGCGGGTGAGCGGACAAGTCCGGTGACTCCGGTAAATCCGTGAGGACGATAGTTTTACTGCCCTCGTCCTGTCCGGCTAGCCTACCTGGCTTCGGATGGCCGAATGGAGCGAAGGGAACTACTTTTTTACACTCTAGTGGTAGATTGTTTACCTACGGGCCCTGGGCGAGTGCTGCTGTGCCCAATTTCGAGGTAAAATAATTTGCGGCGGTCAAAGTTATACGTGCCACGCCGTACTCTCAGCGCTTGACGGCCGCAAATGCCGGATGAACGCCGCGATCCGCGAGTGATTATCTGCGAAAGATTTAATCACGCAATCTGCTGGCCGGCTAAGTGTGCTTAACGTTACGAAACGAAGTTTAAAGTTTAATTTTTCTCGTCTCTAAATGTTTGTTTTATTTCCTATGAAAGTGTTGGTAACAGTAATGGTAGATCTATTCAGTACGTGAAATAAATTAAAATAAATGTCTTAAACACAAATGCTATGTTTTTTAACCTTTACAGGGTCCATCGAAAGATTCCTAACACTCACGTAATAATATACAAAAATTGAAATACCATGGCTGGTTAGCGAATTATTTAGGAGTACACTTAGATCAAATACCTCGTTTCAAAACACTTTAACTTTAATAATGTAGCAATAACATGTGAAAGGATATATTAACTTTAAATACAATTGAACCTAAACAAAAATGTTCCTTATCATATCGAAAAAGAGCTTCAAATCCTTCAGAATAAGCTCCCAAAATCAATTTTAAAGCTACATTCTTGGAACAATATAATGGAAGTCCATGAAATAGTTAAAGTTGAGGTACTAATCCTTCACTACACATAACTATGTTCGTGTCAAATTGAGAACTTGGTCAAGTTTTGCAGGAAATTAGGTAGAAGGTTTTTGGGTGGACATTCTCAACGTAAAGGAAACGGCCGTGTACGTTTATTAGATGCCAAACGAATGCTTCTTTCATTTCCAAAACTAGAAGACTAAAAACTGGGTCAACCGCTGCTTTTCAAACAAATCCAGCTTATCCTTTTCATACAAACTTTTTTATGATAATTTGTCAAATTTTTAACTAGTTTTCCGTGCTAACAAAAAGCGACTTTTTCATTAAGCTTAAATTACCCTAAAAAAATTCAAACCCTTCACTCGTGTTCGGTTTGAAGGGAAAAGGTTTGTCTCATCACGAACCATTCCAAAACCACGGTGTAGCTACGTCAAATGCTATCATCGAAGGGCCCATCGTTATCTCATTTACATCGCTCTGTTGACATCCATCGGCCGAATTTTCAATCAAAGTCAAGAAACCGGCAAATAAACGTTCGATCCACATTCTTGTCGCGTGCTCCCTGCGTCCTGTGTTCTACAGAACGGCCCACATCCTGCGTAAATAACGCATCCCTGCTGAGCCCTCGTAGTGCCCCCGGCGGCGATATGATAAAACCCGGCCCGTACTTTGTCATTTGTAACTCGGCAAAGCATGTCCATATTTTTGTCTTTAGTTCCCCGGAAGCTCCTCCGAGAAAGCGGAGCCGGAATTCCAATATTTATCAGACCCCAGTGCCAATCGGAAGTCTTCTTACCCTGCGGCCAACCATACCGATTGCAGCGAATCAACGGTAATTGCATAATTGTACATGCAAATTCCGCCAACGCGCCACCGAATGGTAAACCAATAACCAATGGCACGAGGCGAAACTTTGCGTGCCAAACTTTTCCTCGATTTTCGTCGCCGTCGCCATGCGCCATGCGCCGTGATGTGGTGACTTCCGGCGAAAGCATGATGCTTGCGTGTGCTCTTTCTTTTTTCTTTTCCTTCGCTAACTCGTGCTGCGAGATGAAATTATTCAAACTTTCCCAAAAACTCCTTACCCTAATCTTTGATCGATGGAAAACAAATAATGGAGAAAACATCGATCGTTGCCGCACCGTGGCAAGCCCAACAATCGACGTGCGGGCGCCAAAATGTTAAATTAACGTGCGTGCTGGCAAGCGACTTTACTGAGCGTCACGTCAGCCAGCGCCAACCTATGGGCATCGAGAGATAAAAATTCCCGGAATCAAAACGATCCTCGTGGAAAAAGTCAAACATCGTCCAAAGGCACTCGAGGCCGGGGTACCACGAAACTCGCCGCCCCACCGCCGGAGATGGTTATGGTTGGTGAATAACATTTTCGTTTGTTTTCCACCCGAGCTACCAATCATGGTGCCCGGCCGGCGGGGCTATTTTCCTTTTCGGGTCCAATTTTTTTTCTTCTTTTTCGGTTTAGCTCTTCGTTTATATATTTGCCCCCAAAAAGCCCTTCAGAAACGGTGCGTTAGTGCAAAAGCGAAAGCAACTTAAAGCGCAACATACCGACAAAAATAAATCCGAATACGAACCCGTCGTGTTGCGTGAGGGAAAAGGCAAGGGAAAAAGGGAAAACATTCGCCGCCCTGACAATTGATGCGCTCGGTGAAAAATTAAACGACGCAAAAGGAAATATAAAATAACAGATAGAGCCAGCGCCGCACGGTTCGCTGACAGTAATGAAGTATTTTCGTAATAATTTCACCACCCAAACTCCACACCAAAATAGCGCCTACACAGCGTGAACCAGCGCGTCCGGATGTACGAACCGAAAACCAGTCCACGATCGTCACGGGACTGGCCCCATGGACCCCTTTTTGAAAGGACGCAAAGTGCACCCAAAGTGCACTGTTTGCGATGCACTTCGATGCGAGCACCGTGAGCCGGATGGAAAGTGGGACCACAGAATCGAATGCAGTGATGTACGGAATAAAACTGAAAACGCCCGCTTTGGGATGATTTTGTGTCGCAGTTCCTACCCAGCATCAAGCGGAGCCAAACCGAAAGTCACGAATAATACACTTAGCGACGTCCGTGATCAACGTCCTCCAGATGCCGAGTGCATGACGATTAGCCGCTCTTACATTCCAGTAACAGAATATATTTCACCTTCGACGAACCGCCGCATCTCGAGAAAGAACAGAAGCATACAAAAAACGTAGAAACATAGACAATCGAGATAAGCACTTATGTGTCAGTGTCAAGAACCGCTTCATGTTCAATTTGATTTGAAGCGACGCACCGTCAAGCCCGCTTAGTATAATTTTGTCACTTTCGTCAATGACTTGCGTTTTGGCTTTGGAGAAACATTCACGAGATGCTGAAAACAGTACCCCTGTTAGTCGAGCAAAGACATACAATCAACATTAGCCGACATATCTTCCCGTAATGAATGACAATAAACAGACATCTTTAGGATACCTCATCTCGACAACGACTTTTTGAACTAAATACAACGATCGAAAGTGCAACGGGCTCCGAAACACGTGGTGGGAAACCACCGTCAGGAATGTGTCCTTTGGCAGAGGAAATTCGACAGAGAATGGTGTTGGGGCGAAGAACAAAAATCGCACCTTTGCATTATATACGAAAAAGTCAGACGAGAACCGTTCGAAAAACAACCTCTCAACCGTTCGACGTACTGCTACCCACTTTCCACGAAGCACAATGTCATACATATTTTAAAAATAACGCAAATCATACCCAAACAAAATCTGCGATTGGCACACTCGCCGGGCCGGATTGCAGAGCGCCGGAGCACAATTCCGTAGTGCACCGATGCACTTGAAATAATATTTCAATATTTTGTCTGTCGCAGCATCAGTTCTGTGGATGCCACTAGCAATCGGTGGGCCGGCCGGAGAGTCGGTTAACCAAGAAGTGCATTTTTCCTGATGGATTTACCTCCCTTCCAAACGGCGAACACCGACCCCGGTGACATTGGGCCGGGTGGTCGATTTGCATGGCTTCCAGCGAGCATTTCGAACAGGACAAACCGGGATTTTTGGGCGGAAAGACCGAACAGCAACCGCTGGCTGGCTGGCACCGGCGGAATCGAGTGTCGAAATGAAACCACAACAAATGGAAATGTAAATGCACCGACATGCCAGCACACTACCTTCACGCCGTTTCGATTTGTTGCGAAAATTGATCGTTGGAACTGTGATTGCGGGGTTGCGATTGTTTGAACTTCTTCGCACGCAAAGCTGACGATCGACGCCGCCACCTGGAGGATTTGGTTTCGATAAAAAGCTTTCAAACTCGAACAAATTCAAGAAGACACTTGACGGTTCCCACGTGGAGATTTACCAGGTAGGTTTAATTAAAAACAACAGCAAGTAGCACATGCTACATGCAAATAGCAATCATTTATTTCAATTTAAAAACTAAAGTTATTATGTTGTTAGTACACTTCACATGTACTTCACACTACAAATGATGGGGACAACAACTCCTGAATGAGTTTTGTGTTTCGTGATGATGATGAAAAGGCTCAAACTGTGAACGCTCTTTCCGAGATTAATTTATCGATCGTTTCCAGCGTAACACTTATGATTCTGGGTCCTCAGTAGGGCGTCGACATTTTCATATGCGGGGGTCATGGAGGGCCTACTCGTGTTTACTCCCACGTTTAAGGTTTTGCGGTTTCTAACTTTATGCATAAATGCAGCGAAAAGTGCTCTGTTCGCTTTGGCCGCATCTTGGCCGCATTTTTCTTTTCTCGATGCCTAGCTCCCGAAGCGCGGCTTTACTGATCAGTCTTCAGGGCTGTTCTGGCCAGCCGACTTTGAAAACAAGAAGATGACAAAACGACTCACGAGGGTGGTGTGTTGGCAATCGCACCACTTTTCTTATGCTGCACGGTGTGTCCAACAAGGAGTTCGATTTGACTAAAACCTCCCCAATTCGTTCAGTCGTTTGGTTTACCTCGAAGATTTGTGTTTTGGATGCCAAACTTAGTAACAGAGTGTTCGTTATACTACTTAAATCATCGTAGACCGTTTGAAAAACCAACATCGTGTTTTTTCGATGTTATGGGTGATGTTATTTGCGACTAGCGAGTGAACTTGTTCATCTCGTGGCAATCGTGACGATGCACTATGGGGAAAAGGCGGTCATAAACCAACTTTAAAAACAGAGGGTTTTAGTTATATTAGCCTAAAATAGATAAGTTATCTATGACAAATCCGAATTTTTACCCTTCCATGTTGCGTAGATTCCGAGAATTCATCTGTCACAGTCGAAAGAGTGATCAAAATGGCACTTTAAACCCAACTTTTATCAACTATTTTAACGTGATCGTTAGCACAATTCTGCAAAGGCATTTGCAGAAGATTATGCATTGAAGCATTTGGGTGCAATGCAGATTGCATAGCTCAGGTGTTTAGATTGTGCATTAAAATTATTTTGTGTGATACAAATTGCATAACTCAGGCGTTTAAAAACCTGAAAATAACGAAAAAGCTTATTTATCATACTTGAACGCGTGTATTACACATAAAAAGTTGTATTTAATCAAAACACATGCAAAGAAAACAAAAACATTGCAAAAGTCCATAGTTTCTTCCTAAAATCAAATATGTCCTCCCTTTGTCATACAAATTCCCCACTGTGCGATGGAAAGTTCATCGGCACTTGGTCAGGTTCGTCATCAGGTTCGAAGTTTCTAAGTTAGGTTCAACATGTAGGGATTCTCAGAGAACTTGGTTGTTTTTACAATTTTTCCAACTTTGCTGGCTTCGGACGCGTCGTGCGTGTATGTGTTATGTTACGGGGTAAAGTTGTTGATTAGTTTGTTGATTAAAGTATTCGGACGTGTTTCCCAGGAACACGAGTGAAGCGAAGATAAACCCTTTTCACCCTTTTCAACCCGTTCTGTCGTGTGTCGTGTTTTCCTGCCCGGCGATGCTTTCTTTTGTATCGTCTGACTCGGGCTGCTGAAAAGCGTTGACGCAGGGAAAAGTCAAAGGCGAAAGAAACCACAAAATCCGGGGTGGAAAATCTGGTGTGCCCAGTCCGGATCGGTGTGAGTGTACAGTGAGTGCGCTGCCAAAATTGTTGCCATCCCTTGCCCTGTGAGTTGGCCGTCCCGGGCGCGTGTAGTGATATTATGCTGGACCGCGACCGCGGGGTGTTGGGGTGGTGGTGGTGGTGGTTGCTTTCTGCGTTTCATTGATCCCCACAACCCGTCGTACAAGACCGTCGTGGGCTGGCTGTGTTGCCGTTACGGATGGATCACCTCGCACGGGACCATCAATGGCGAGCGTGAAAAGATTCACGAAAGTTGCTCTCTCGTTCTCGCTTCGCGCACCGCGTGCCATGCGAACAACGGCGAGAGCGAGTAAGAGCGAGTGAGCATGAGTGTTTTGAGAGCTGTTTCTTTCTTCGGATTTGTTGACTGCTCCTTATTCTCAGTACGTCATTGCTCGTGAAAATCGCTTCTCACACCATAGGCTGTAGGGGTGTCCTTTTTGCGGCATTGTGTCAAAAGGCTGTGGTTCCTTCGATCGAGGATATTCCCCGCGCTGTTGACAAGAGGTTCTTGTGTGTGCCGTACTCGAGCGACAAGCAACCAACGTCAGCTCGCTCGTTACCACTTGCTTTTTTTCGGTGTTTTCTTCGATACTCTTGCCGTCTCTTTCTTGCCCGGTTTTGATCGCCCTCGCCCACATCTTTTTGACCCCTTCCCAGAGCTCTCTATCATTCCTGCGCACACACACAGTGACTGTCGGCGCTCTTCCCGTAACCATTATCTCCCATTCCCACCCAATTCCCGTGCACCGACTCTGTGTGCTCGTCAATCTTCTTCTCGTTTATCGCGTGAGATGTAAACACACGCGCGCGCGTGTGAGATTTGCAACATACACACACACACCCAGCTGCTCGGACACCGATTTGGCTGTCGAGACCAGATTCCACATCCCCCCGATGATGATGATGTGAGATGAGAAGACGATCCTTTTCCATGCTCTCTCGGCGCGGAATGTAGTAGCGGCACAGGTTTGTTTTCTAGCCGTCCGCACGTTCTGTTGTTCTTTTTGGTTCACCCTTGGCTCTACACACACGGGCGCAGGTGCACGGGTGTGTGCGTGTGTGTGAGCGCGAGTAGTACGGAATTTGGATGCGAGCTATTTAATGCTTCCTCACGTCGTCCCGATAAGCGCAAGGATCAACGTGCGGGCGCCGTGTAATTGCACAGGTGAAGCAATCGCTGGTTCCTGGTTTTGTGACATTCCAGTGCCCCGTATCGACCGCGCAGTGTATGTGTGCTTGTGTGTGCAAGAACGGACAGAATTGACGTTTGTTCTCCCTCATTGCCACAGTGTTTTTTTTTGGTTGGGACTGTAATTCCGCTTCGCCCGCGAATTAATCTCGGCCGCCGGACCACCACCGTGTGTAACAAGTGAAAAATGAGCTAGCAAGATAGGGAGAGAGAGAGAGAGAGCGGGAGAGCGAGAAAGCGAGAAAGGATTGTTATGCCATGGGAAAGAAAGCCAAATGCACGCAAGGCACTATTTGAAAGCACTCACATTCTCTCACGCGCCACACACACTCACACACCGAGGAAGAAACAAGTTCAAGAGGCGTCGTGTCGGTGTGGTGTGGTGCGCCGCGCGTGGTTCTGTCGAGTGGCCAGCCAAAGCCTTTTTCCCGTTGTACACAACATCGGGCGCAGGAGTGAGCGAGACCGCCGAAACGACACGGCAACAGCGGGAGAACTGAAGCGAGAGCGCGACTGTCAAGATTGTGTTGGCCATATTCTTGCTCACTTCTCACTCAGGCGGCAAGGTGGCGGCGGCTTCTCGCTATATTCTGTGGTCATTCATTTTAACTCGCTTTTGTCTGCGCGCACCGCCTTCGAGAGGGTCCGCTTTTGTTTTGCGACCTTCGCGAGTCCGGATCCCGGAGTTTTTAGGTGCCCCGCGCGTCGTCGTTAGGTTAGTGGTTCGGTCAACGGCTTGGCTCGGCTCAAGAAAAGGATCGAAGCACCCCGCGGGGAGCTGCGTGAGAAGTGCAAAATCGTCACACTTGTGTAACGCAGTGAGCTGTGCGTGCGTGCGTGTGTAAACGATCATATGTTGGATGGATTCTTGCTGCCGAAGGAGCCCTCGGTTCTCGCACATCCTTTTTTTTGTGTGGATTTTTTTGCGTCTCTTGCGCCCAACAGAAAGTACGCACCACCTTCTTCGGGGGCGAGCGAAATGGAAACTTGTTTCACGGGGACGAGAAAACCGGGTAGCAACGGCCGCTAGTCCGGGACAGGGGGTGGGGCCGGCTGGCCAGAATCGGAGAATCGAGTTTTCTTCCACCCCAGACGGTTCTCGCGACGACGACGACGATGTGTGTTGTGTGCCCCATTATCTTTGCTGCCGCCGCCCCATCGTGGTGCGGCCGTCTCTCTCCCAACGTTGTGGCCGGTGTTGTGTGCGTGTGCGCGGTCGCTGTGCTTGGCAACATTCTTGTGCTTTCATTAACAACCCGACGGACGGACGGACGGTTGGGCGTGAGAAATCCTGGGTTCCTGGGGCGTGAGAGTGAGATGATGCGAGCCGGGCCGGGCCGGGCCAGGAATTTGGCAGGACGAGCGACGGGACCGGTTTCTTATTTCGGGCGACGACCAGCGGCCCACGGCACGTCACGGCCTTCGCCTTGCGCCCAGGATAGTGGTGGTGGTGCGAGGTGAAGAATGTTTTCCAAAACGACTCGCTGCGAATCGTAATCGGTCTCAGCAAAACTTTTCACAAACAACCAGCCAGCGAGCGAGCGAGACTCAGACCTGAGTGCGATATATCGATTGTTGTCGTTGCCTACCGCCGCCACCACCCCCCAAACATGTTCACCTGCAGCAGCGAGTACGCGCCGCTGCTTATGTTTATTGTTACCACCCGGAGGAGAGGCCCCCGGGACACTCCAGCACACAGCAGTGCGGATGCGTACGGGCTCGAAATGATCTCAGGCTCAGGGCCCAATGCGACATCGCAAAGCAAGCGCCAAGCAAGGTAAATACCCATCGATTCGCTATCTCATCGATAAATTCTTCGTAGGTTCTTCGTAGCGAACGAATGTAACGGGGCAAAGCACTGAAAAAATGGACCCTTCATCATGAATACGAAGGCGCGGTTACGCAGTTTAGAACTTCGGTTTGGTCAAGTTCCCCGTGAACCTTGTTACGCACACACACTGGCACACAGTTGGCGCAGGTAACAATACACAGCTCGGACGTGAGAGCGGCCTCAAATTCTTACAAACCACCGAACAAGAACCTCCCTGGAATGACGGCGTGCGTTCCGGCTGCTGGAAAGTTCCTCTCCAGTGATGACCGCTGGACGACGACGGCCCACGGCACGGTGCGGTGGCAAGAGAGTGGCAATCTTGAAGATCATTTTCTCCATCGTTGATGTTTCGCTGCGGTGCGCTGCGATGACGAACGATGTCCAATGGCAAGGCCGCCGCCGTCTCTCGAAAGGGATTGGATTCTCCACTTCACAGAACACGATCGCCAGACAAAAACATAAGATCATCGTTTTCGGCGTTCGGCCACTTCTCTCGTTCGTACCCCGCTGTTAAGATCAGGGAGTACGTTGGCCGCAGTAGCAGGTCGAAATATGTAGGTTGCTTCTTCGAAATACGGACGCGGGCAGCAGACACTACCAACACATGCGTGGGGCATGTCCTTCCTCAAGCTCAATACGGTTATGCATGCCCACACACACATATTCCCCGTTCATTGTTGCAGGATGCGAACAAAGTCTAGAACCCCCCCCTGGTGCCGTGGGGGATTTGACCCAGTTGAGCCAACGTGTGTGCGGGGGCTAATGCTCTTCTCCCCACAGAAACTCGGTCCCTCCCTCGGAGACGGAGAGAGAGAGAGCGGGATTGGTTTTTTACCGGGATACGGTTCGTCGGTGGCTGTTTCTTTGGGGCCCTATTGTGCAGCAAGAAACTATGGTGCAAGATGGACCCCTTTTTTCCCTTCCAACCTCTCAGAGGTGCGCTCGGTGCTAATTATCATCGCGCTTGAACACCGCATTTAATTGCGTTTAAGCTCGTCCAAACGGGCAGTGCGCTTCCCGATTTGTTGGTGGTCCGTTCCTCGGTGTTTTGTTGTGTTTTCTCACGGCAACTTCAGCGCACGCGCCATTGTGCATGTGCATGTGCGCTCTCTCGCCGTCTCTCGCCAGTTTCGGGCAACACGGGCATCAATTCCATTCTCCGAGCACGGGCATCTCGCAACGAAGGCTCTCGCTCCGCCAGGAAATCCTTTTTCGCTCGATGAGGTTATGTTTTCCCTCTGGCAGGGCGCCTGGGCTCGGAGTTACTATCGAGTGGGTCGCCACTGCGCTGTGTTGCCTGATGATGCTGATGATGCTATTGCTGATGTTACTATTGTCGTACGTTCGTTACGCTCTTGCCCGCGCGCTCCGCTGGTGCCAGAAGAGGTGGTGCGGTTTCAAATCTTGAATCAATGAATTGTATTTGCTCGCGGGTGCTGTGCCCCGCCAGCGCCATTCTCAGCCCAAGCCTCCCTTCCCCGCAGCTCCCTTCGCATGTTACATTGCAGGCGCTCTCGCGGAGCCGCGACAAAACCCGTCGCACCATTTCGAGCTACCGATTTCTCACCACCACCACCACGCACACACACACACCCATCACCCATTGTGGGTGATCGGTGATCGCGAAGAAGAGCGATTCCATGCTGCGTTTCACTCACACACATCGCGAGCACAGCACAGCGGGGAACTTCTCGATCGACTTCTCGATTGTTACCTCCAGCCACCCTGTCTCGGTCAGCCTCGGGTGTGCGATAAACTGTCAAGTGATCAGTGGAAAAATTCCAACGGTGCTGCGAGATGCGAGATGTGTAATCCAATGCGAGAAGGGTCAGCGGCAGCGCAGTCCCCGTCGCTGCTGGGCCGCTGACCACGAGTGACTCCATCACCAACGTCAACGAGAAACCGTTACAATATTGTTTCCCAACTTCCCAACGGAAGCGCGGGAATAAGCGAATTCCGTAGATGATTTGTGCAAGTGCAACCGATTTTTTGCTTTCTGGTTTCAATACAATTTCAATTAGTAGTTCCCTTCAGTGTTGCTTACGGTGCTGCGCGCCTGTTTATTATGTCCACCGCTGTATTGCCGTCAAGTAAGTTGGTAGCTGAATCGATGATTTTTTTCTTTCTTTCTCTATTTCCTCGACTCGATCACTCCGTTCGTTGTAAATAAACAAACACCTAGTGCAAAAAATATGCTTCAAACAACAGTTTGAAACAGCTCACCACCCCATTACACGCGGAGTGCTAAAGGCTTTGTGCGGCACTTTACGCACTTCAGTTCCTGGAGCCGGGCAAAGTTGAGCAAACTTTTTGGGACCACCGACCACCACCGTTTCCAATGGTTTCGTTACAAATTTGTGACCACCACGCACTTTATCGCTTAATCGGCACCAGGCGGTCACTCTTGCAGTGGAGCAGTTCGGTTACATTTGTCAAACAACGTGTAAACGACACTTTTTATATGGCTTGAGGGTTTGCCGCGGTGCCGCGCACCTACGCGCGACGGCCGCTTACTTTCAACAATCATTTACACACAAGTCGTTGTTTTGCTAACAAAGCAAACCCCACACCCAGAGAGTCAGCACCACCCGGGGCACGTTCGTTCATTAACCTCGGGATTGGTGTCGATCGCCAAAAAAAGGAGCACATAAAGTTTTCCATCTTCTGCGCGCGGCCGCGCGTATGTGTTTATGCGTTCGCGGGTAAAAAGAACATTTAACAGAACGTACAGAGAGAAGAGACCACACGACGACGATGCGCGTAAAATAATCACGCAGCAAAAATGCGTGGTTTTCTTTCTTTTCTGCGTTGCGTTTTACGGACACGCAGGGCAGAGCAGAGCTCCCGCGATGCGTGACAATTTCTTTGTTACTATGGCCCCCTCCCCCACGGCGTGTGTGGGTTTACCGATGCTCTCCGATACGATCGCGTACACCGGTGCACGGTCGGTGGTTTGTTTTTATTTAAATGTACAATTTATTCCATTGTAAAAGAAGGACGGCCATTGGTTTGCAGCATACAGTTCTGACGCAACGGCCTGAGGGCCGGGGTTATCGATGGGGAACGCATAGTGATCTCTTTGTTGTGGCGTCGCCCCCAGAATCCACATGACTCACCAGAATGTCCGCCCGGTGCCAGTGACAGTGGTAGTAGCTCTCATTTTACGTTGTTTGTACTTTAGTCTTAATTGCACCCGGAGAGTAATAGTGTCGGAATAGGCTGACGAATGTAAATTGCTTCCATTTGGATCACGCCACGGACTGCTCCGATGCTGACGCTCGATCAACCAGTCAACTGACAGCCGCACACACAGTCACACACGGCCGTGTTTGGTTTCTCTGTTGATCGATTGTTTACATTCGCGCTGGAGTAGATTTCGAATCGATCGATCGATCGACAGTCAATCGACCGCTTGGTAACTCGCCATCGCGCATCTGGCCAAACTGTTTCGGGCCACTCCGCGGAGGAGGCCGCGGTGTTCCGCCGCAATCCGCCGGATTGCCGCTTATTATCGCCCAGTAAACGGACGCAACCAATGAGAAAAGTACTGATTATGACTATCTGACGTCCGGTCCGTTGTCTCGGTCTCGTGGCAAGATGTCAATCATTGGCCGCGTTTGGGGGAGTAGGCTGTCAATCGGAAATCAATCGGAACTGCAGCCGCCGCGGGTTTGGGCGTTTGAAATGAGTTCCTTCGCGCCGCGGGAGAGCTGAACATATACCGTGCGAGGAGGAGAGGTCGGATGATAACAAACGGGAATAATCAACATCAACCCCAACAACGAGAAAGGAGAGAGACAGGGCTACCTTACCCCCGGGCGAAGCGATAACGTTTGGGCTTGAATTTGGTTTGGTAGCCATTTTGCTTGCCTGCCCACGAGGGCACCCCTACGGGTGTAGGGTGGCGCGAATGTTTGTCAATAACATGCCCGTGGTGGTTCTGCCGCTGACGCTCACGATGTGGTCACGATCGAATCCGAATCAGAGCGACTGCGAGAAAGACTGGCGCGAGCCTGGGTTGCTGGGTGTGGCAGAGTCGCGTCCGAAAATAAATCTAACGACCGTCCGCCCGATTCCGTGGGCTGTTCCGTGCGTCGCCGCCAGCCTGCGCTGCCTGCGCTTATCAGAAGCTCCATCATTTCCCCATCGCCCAGTGTTCAGCGTTACAATAATATGTTTATAATGATGGGCGAATTACGAAAACAGTCGTCGCACCCGAGTCGACGAGAGTTAAAATAAGCCACCATCACGACCACTCGAAGGGAAGCTGTGTGCTATAAAGGGTAAAGTTCGCTTTCCTACCGCTGAGGCTCCCCTTTGGCGCGCGAAGATCACTCTACTGATCCGCGGTGAGATCCGCGCAAATGATGAATGAACGGTGTTTAATTTTCCCGATCATCTTTCCCGAGCCCTAAAAATAATCTCCGTTCGTGGCCGTCGTCGCGTTCTCGGCCAGCGGCCAACACTTTTTGATTGGTTGGGTGTGCTTTTTTGTGACTCACATTTTTTTTCGCACTCTCCCTGTCTTCCAATGTCACCGCAAAATGTCGCCGGTCGACATCCCGTCTGCCGATAATGATATCCGTTTGCCGCCCGCTCTGACAGCCGCGGCAAGGTGGTGGGCGTATGTTGGCGAAATCCCGAATCCGCCAATCGACCACCATCATTTCATCGACCGCGAGGCGGCGACGAGACACGTTCGGATGATGCGTACACGATGAATCGATTGCTTCGGCCCGAGCCGACCCGGCCCGGGCCCGGGTTTGTTTTTTGCACTCCACTGGAAGGCGCAGGCTATTAATAGTAGGGCCCGAGATCCGGTCATGTGCAGTGGGCGACATTTTTCGTGTTCATTTAATTTGCTGTCTAGTTCCGCCGATTCGGGCGACCGGCTCCACCGAACGGATATTACAGAGCATGCAATAACTCTGGGCCTATGAACACGGCCGTCGTTATGGAACCTGTGTTCCGCATGTGCGAGATCCCAACAAATCCGTGTGGAGTGTTTTACTTTTTTTTACATCTGGTGTTTATAGATTTACATTTGGACACCTCCGGTCCTTCCTAAGAAGTACACCCCGATACGCTCTTTTCGGGCTCAGGATTCTCGGAAGGGGTTTTATTCGTCCTTTCGGAATTTGTAGACCAGTGGATCGCCAGTTCGAGCGAATTTTCACATAAAAACCGGACCTTTATCCACAGGACGCGGTGATCCATGAACAAGTTTCGAAGCCTATTTCGAACTCGATTTTTTTGTAATCGCCTTGGCTACCCATCATGAGTCAGTGCACCAATGGTTCCAACTGTTGCTGGCGATCCGTTGACGTGCGAAAAGCGCGTCAGGGTCAGGGCGGTTCATTTCCCTGTCAGTTGCCAGTTACTTCCCGTTACGCGAGCGCGACTTCTAATGACGTTACATCATCTTGCCGCGCGTTGTTGCAGTTGCACTAACGCAGCTGCAGGTGTAAAGCGTACGCGCGGTAAGCCCTAGAGAGCCGCCCTACCAATGCTAATTGGGTGATGGTGAATCATCGATGCGCCGCACAATAGGCACCGCTATTAATGGAGCCATTATTGCTGTAGGATCATCAGCAAAACAAGAATGGTTCTAGTCTCCTTCTAGCCACAAGCGAGAGCCGAATGAAACGGCTATTAGTATCTTGATAGTAAGCGATGATAGCCGAACTTCACGGTCCCCTCTAATGACGTGCGATCTCTGGATCATTTCATTTTTTCTATTCTGTTCATCGTGCTGCCGTACTTGGATGTGTCCCAAGCGCAGATAATTTTAGTTCTCGCCCCGCAACCGGCAGGCCGTAACAAAGAACATTTTAATTCGCACCACGACTTTTCGCCACGATCATCATATCCGCGTGGCGCTGCGCAACGTGACCACCCCGCAGTACTCTACTCTTGGATGGATTTCAACTGCGTCAGCTCGGCGATCGCCCATGACTCACCTGGTGTTCGTAACTTTCGTTGTCCCGCGGGTTTTCTGGGCCATTAATTACTGCCATTTCTCATAATTAGAATTAATTGTCGGGCCCGCTGTGGATTGGATTTGAATTTATTACTTCCACGGCGCTTTTTATTTGCCCGCTAGCGCAGTGCAGTGCAGCGCAAGTTCAAGTTATGTGCATTTTCGGTATGAATCATCCAGGGCACCCATTGACATTGGTGCATCGTCGTTCTTTGAGGACGACTTGTTACACAAAAATAATTTAAAAAATTACATCACGCAGCAGAAGTGTTGATTGGAAAGGCGAAAAACAAACAATCCATCATCCAATCGCTACCGGTTGTGTTGCAGTAAGGCTAAGTGGTAATGCAACCCCACCACGGCTCGTCCTCTCTGCTCCTGTCAACAGCGGTGCCCGAGATAAGGCTCACCTGGCTTTACAGGGTTCAGTGTCTGATTACGGGAAGAGAGGGATCTTTTTGCAAACAACTCACATTAACGCCGGCTGATTGAGTCGAAGTTTGATTTGTCCCGTTTGCTTCTTGTTGGCGGTTTGATTTCCCTCGCTACGTTCAAACATTTGAAGCTGATAGTTTCAACGCGTCTCACAGTTTCAGTTGTTGAAGTGGTTGCTGACTGGCAGGCAACTAGCAGTTTCCGATCAATCAAAGAACTGAAAAGAGGGACGTAACGTGAACGTGTCTACTCTCTTCCCGTTTTAAATGGGTTGCGTTTATGGAGTCGACATTCTACCTACATTCCGACGCCGCTTGAGACGTGCACCGTAAATGCTTGCGCTTGAGATGAAGTTCTGCCGCTCGAGACTATAATTAGCGGCGCAAAGTTTACGTAACGGCGGTTAGTAAACAATCGTAACGCTTTCATCCGTTAAACAACTGACTGCCACACACGCACAGACATGGATACGCACACACACACGCACACAGATTATGGTGGGCAATCATCAATGAACGAACGCGCAAAGCGGTGGCCGCGTCATGCGCCATGTGGTTTGCCTCACCAGAATGGCGGCGGTTCGAAGAATGCATCGCCGTCGCCGCACCGCGCGCCCGTCTTATCTTGCGCACGGCGACAGCCCCACTGCTGCTACGCTTCAGTGCGCTTCGACCAGCTCGCCCTACTGCCGCTGCTTGCTGCTGGGCCACATTGCGTCGCCGATCGGTTCATTCATTTATTTAACAAATTTAATTCATACCCCACGGCCTATCGACGACCGGCGGTGGGTTTGTGGTTTTTTTCCACCTGGGCCGCGCTCCTGTTTATCGACACCCATTGTTTCAATCCCCCCCCCGGCACAGAAATCACACAAAACATGGCTGATTGCCCCGGATCCAGATTGATAGTGGTGGCAGAAGCACGATCCCGGAGTTGAAACCTCCCGAGAAGTGATATCTTATCTCGTGCGTCGTGGTCCTAACTTTCGTTTTTCGTTATCACGGGGCTGATGAAATATGGATCAAACAAATGTGTAATGTTGCCGCCATTACCCGGACCGGACCCGGGCTGATAAGTGGCACCGAAACCATTAATGAATTTTAACACCTAAACCCCCGAATCGGTGGAAGGGTATCACAGAGAGAGCGAGCTGCTCAGATCGGGGAATCGTTGAGGTGCGCCTTACGGGGTCCCTCCGGCAACACCAAATAACTCAATCGATTCGAAAATCGAAAGGCGAAATCGTTTTGGGTCATTATCGCTGAATTTGGCCTTTAATAGGCCCAACTTGCCGATGGAGCTCGATCGAGACACTTCTCACTGTGCGCGAAAATCTTCGCAAAGCACCCGAAAATGGTGCGATTGCCTGCGATGCTGTAAACAGACGCAACGAAACATTAACCAGAAGGCCGGACACACAGCCGGAGCCAGTGTTGATAGCATAGACCCGTGCGAAACTGACCTTTTTTTTGGTGTATTTTCTAAGAGTTGATCCGTTTTCCGCGCATCACACGGGCGTTGTTTACTTTGATCTGCATCTGCACACCCGCCCAAGATCGGCCATATTTCTTTCTTCGCCGAAAAGTGGCCAAAACGATCCAAGACCTTTGATGCCGCACTGCTACTGCTACTACTACGAGTACTGGTTTATTAATAATCCAAAACATGGCGTCGGTGTGCGGCCCACGCGCGGACGGTTTAAAAATAGGGATCACAAATTGGCCACCTTAATTTCCGTGTGGCCGGACCCGGACTCAGGCCGCCAGCCCGGTAAACGATCCGGACCCGCTAGTAGTAAACGGGTAGTGTGTTCCGTCTACTTTTTTCTTGGTCAATTTGGTGTACCAGACGTCGCCACCAGACAGTCCTTTCATTTGGACGCCGATTTCGAAAACCGTTAAAAACGGAAGACATAATTTTAGATGATGGGCGGCGAGGTAAGATCGTTGGAGTAGGCCCGACGGGAGCGCGCGTGTTCGCCCGAGCCGAAAATGGAATCTTTTGCGGGTTTGAACTCTTGGCGAATGAACGAAAATGTGTCCGCGTCTTCGCCGTGTCGCCGCCGCGCGTATTTTGGCATTCGCAACCTAACACTCGCCCTACCCCGCGCGCTCTCTCTCTCTCTCTCTCTCTCTCGTTCGGTTCCTTCTCTGTCGTCGGGTGAAAGATGTGCTAAGCGACATTGACACACAGGTCCACGCGATAGTACAACCCGACGGCGGCCGCCGCCACGATGGAACGGCCAATGGTTGGCAATGAACCCACGAGGCGCGCACGAGTGTGCAAGTGAAATGGAGACAAACACCACCACCATCCCCTCTCAGTCCCGGTCTCCTGCCGTGTCCCGATCGGGCTTTTCTCGGGCTCTCGGGCTGCGCGCCTCAGCTTAACAAACAATCGACGGCGAAGCGAGCGGGCGAAGAAAAATACCAAATAGGAAAGAAATGGCGCTTAACAGTGACCTTCTTCGCGAGTATGGCTGCCGTCGCCGCATCCCGCCGGCGAAGGCCGTGCTACGCACATTACTACGCTGGCGAGGATATTCTCCGTATCGATTGACTCGCGGGCTGGCGTGTGCTCCATCCAAACTGGCCGCTCTCGTTATCTCTATTCTCTCGCTCCCTCGCCGTCTCATTCTCGCCGTCTCGTTCGCATCGAAGACGGCGTTCGTTCGCTTCTTCGCCATGTCCAAGTGATTGAGGCGAGTTTGGCGTTTCTTGTCCACGGCGCGGCGCAAGAAGGAGTTAAGTGGCGAAGTGGCTATTAGATAGACAGAGCGCTCGGCTCGGCTTCGGTGCCTTGTGTTTGTGTGTTTTTGGAATGAAGCAATAAAAACATCACCCAGCCCCGAGGGGGGACCCAGCGAAGTTCGTGACGCGACCCTGTGGGGAGCGCACGGAGGGGCGAGATAAGAAAAGCGAGCCTCGCACGGGAGTGGAAAAATTTATAAGACGCGCTTTGGCACGTATCCGTGTAACAAGGGGAAAGAAAAAGAGGAACATTCGGTGCGCGGGGCATGAATGGTTATGGGCCGATGATCGCGCGATATCAAAACCGGACGTCTGGACGTCTTTCGCCCGGCGGTGGCTACTACGATGACATCGTCACCGACACGCGGACCCGTTACCACCTGAGACGTGTCGGTGGCTGTGTGTGTGTGTGTGGGTTTTCGGTATGCATATTTTCGCGGAATAATTCGTTCGCGCACACCTACCGTCGTCGTGACTGTCAAGGGGTTGGGGGCGGTACACGTTTTTATCTCTCCGGTCTCTGCGGCAGTGTGTGTGTCAATGGCAAGGACGCTGGTGGTTCGCGAGCAGGTCAGACATCCATCATCAGCGCTGAGCAGCTGTGAGAAGAAGTGTGAGCGAGCTATCTCCCGGGATCTCTATAGTGAGCAGCTCACGCACACACTCACACAGAAAGGGGAGCCACAGCAACAAGAGCAAGCGGTGAGGTGAGTTCGCGGGAGAAGCGCGGCTTCGTGGTTCTGACAGTCGCGAGCAAATCATGTAGTTGGCTGGGTTTTGGGCCAGCAATTATGCTCGAAAGCGATTCAGTATCGTCTACAAAACTCCGAAAATGTTGGAATCCACTGCTCAACGCACACACACACACAGTTCATCGTGCTCGCCGCCCCATTCATATGGCCGGTCATCGTGGCCGCGACTATGTTTTGGAATGCTTTATGCTCACAATGAGTTCCCGGAACGACGGCGACGGGTTGTACGATCAGCACATTAACCGAAATCGTTTCTTGTATTTTCTGATCGTTCTGGGCTCGTTCGCTGTGTGCACGCATCTTCTTGTTCTCATCGCTCCGTCTCACATTCCTTGGCCAAAGAACGCACGAACACGGCAAAAAAACGAAAACGACGGCAAAGAAGCATGATCATGCAGAGAGGAGGGCCCACGGATCGAGACAAAACCGGTTCGCCCCGTGCGTTCGGTTCGGTTTGAATGCTAATCAGCGCCCGTTTTCGGGGTATTACGTGATATCGGCGGCAAGAAGAAGGAAAAAAATAAAAACAACATCTCGACACACGATGTTGAGAAATCATTCTCCCGCGGTCGGCAGCGGGCGCGCACGGATCAGTTCGTGCATCCGGTTTTCGCGCCGTGATCGGTGAAGGAATCAATGTTTGTTCACCCCATTTTTGGTAACTGATTTTCACGTCCTTTTTCCCGAATCAAAAGCCGTCGGTCTCAGTCATTTGGAGGCTAATCTGCTTACAACCCCAAACGATACTCATGACCCCCTGCCTCAGCAGGTTGTAGCAAATAAATTGTCTCCGATCTGTTCGCTGATAATCGAAGCAACGGAACATTCATACTGACGTCGGAACGAACCGTTTTTGAACAGCTACACATTGGTGTGCGATTGATTCGAAGGGCTTCCGGGCACTCCTTGCTAATGCATCGATAGGCACTTTTGGAAGAACACAACAGCTCGGGGCCAGAAAGTAGCCAGATAATGGACAAACCGCTACGCTGCCGAGCTGCCGATCGACTCCAGCGCTCCATGCCACAGTTACTATCATTTGTCATATCACTGTGTTTTTTCTTTATCTTACAAGTGTAATTTAGGAAACGACTATGGTTCACAAACGCCCAAGAATATGGTTCATTCCACGGCCACGACTGCATAGTTTCCCCTGGGAGGGGAGTCAAACCTCTCACGTGCCTCTCCCTAACCAGTGAGACGGTGGCATTCCACCCATTTTTAATTTGGAGTTCAGTTTAAGTTTGCTGTCGGGACAAAGTGCATTCCAAGTTGCCCGGTTTCCGTGCGCCGCCTCCCGGATTGGATAGTCCATTGCCACTTTTGGCAATCTGTCACGCGGTTAGCATGCTCTTCGGGTTTTGCACTGCTGCACTACTCTTCTTCAGCTCCTCGTGCTGCTCGTGGTGTTGGTGATGCACATGTTGGCAAATCATTTCAATCACCACCACCACGCGGACAGAGAGAGAGGGCATCCAATTGCTGCAGACGGGGCCGGCGACGGCGATGCCCGTTTACGTACATAATATACGACGATCCGGCTCTCCCGGCGCTGGGGTCGAAATTGATACCCCACAGCAACACCACCGCGCCGCGTAATGACGGAGTGCGAGAGTGTAAAAACGCGGTTTTAATTTGGAAAACCGCGTCCGATCAGTTTTTGGCAAACTCGTGGTGCACACCAGACCGTGTAGGGCGCACCCCCGGAACCCGAATTCTATTGCTTCGGTGGAGAAGCGTGTGTACGGGGTATGTCTGTCGTGACCGAAGAGTAAGACCCCCGATGTACGTATTGTGCTAGCGCAGCACTTCTTGGCGGGTTGTTGTTGAGTTGCTGATGGAAATTTTGTGTGTTTTTTTCCCGTTGAAAATGTCTTACCTTTCTTTTTTAGCAAACGTCGTTAGTTTTGCAGATTTTTAAACAAGAGCGCCCCACAGAGGTGGTGAGGCAGAAAATAGCCCCACCGCACCCGGCCGAGTGTTTCGTGGTTTTTGTTTGGTTTCTTATCCCAAAATTTTCACCCGGTAACAACCACCAACCCGCGCGGCTATGTCTGAATTCTTAGCACCGCCCCCCGAGAGAGGTTTGGGAATTTTGCGCCGTCGACAGAAAAGTGAAAGAAAACGTAAATAACGTAAAACCGTCCCGAAACGGGTCCCCCGTAGTAACTTCCCAGCGCGCGCGCCTCGCGACCGTCTCTCGCTGGCCAACACGCACCGAGCGCACACTGCCGCCGTTCCTCGGTAATGGTGCGCCCCCCGTTGTTGACATTGGCAGCTTGACATTGACGGTGCCATTGATGGAAGAAGCCCTGGTGGTGGGTAACAGAGTACACAAACGATGAATTCGGGGGTTCCGGCCGGTTCCAAGGTGAGCGGGCGGGGCGGTACCGCCGAAGAATCGGGGAGCCCCAACCGTTTTTTTTCGCGATCTGCCATCACTCGGTTTACAGCCCGTAGTTTAAGACCGGGACTTGCAGGGAATATAACATCAACACACACACACACACACATGACTGTCTGTTTTCTCCTTTCACCCAACCATCCCCTTTGTATCACCTGTCTCCAGAGGTGCCGATGACGTGTCGTTCAGCTTTGCGTACAGAAACCCAAAACGAACAATTTGCGCAATAAAGTTAGGTAATTGCCCATTCGGTAATTACCAGCTACATTTTTCTTGCGTGTGCTCTCTCTCCCTGTGCCGAATCCCTCGCCTATCGCCACATCTCTACGTGATTATTGTGTTCAATAAGTTCGTAAGGTCGGTAACAGAGGGCGCTAGGAATCTATATTGGTACACTCTTCATATGAACGTATGTGAAGTTTCATTTAAATCGGTCGCTTAATACATTATAATGGGGGTTTCTGAATTTAAACGTGGTCGTACAAAAGAAGATCTAGACCAGATCCAGAGAATACGGTAGCTTTGGTATCATTAGTGTGTTGTTTCGGCCAAAAATTTGTGCAGAAACCAGGATGTGTTAGCAGCAGCGCAACAGTCAATTTTGTGTTTCCCACAAATCCGGACATTTGTGACGGATTGCTTCGGGCGAATGGCGCATAACTTGCAGGAAATATTTTTTATTGACCGTTCTATCCTTTGGCAACAACTCATGATGCACCACGACCCTGCAATCAGAGAAAACTTTTAAAGAAAATTTCACATTCGACCAAAGTTGGCTTTTCGACGTTCACATCTTCTCGGCCCTATGAAAAATGTTTGAACCACCGATAAGTGCTGCTTTTGATTTTAATAACTTCACCATAAGCCACGGTAAACATTTCGAATGCGTCCGAGCTCTTAATTTCGTTTTTCACACAAAATTTTATAAAGATACTTTGCCATCCTTTTTTTGGAAGAGACAAACATCGACGATGAGCCAAATCTTGTCCAAGAAAACAGCTGTCCAAAATTGACTAATCACTCAAAATGGCCGAACTTTTTACCATAAGTCACTGACATGGGTAGCAACCTATCGCCACAAAATATTCAAAATCGGATGTACGTAGCCCGCGGAAATTCCAATTTCGCAAAACTTTTTGATCGCCCCTCGTATTTTGAAGGCGTTCCGGTTTCTCACTTCAGGGATGGAATTTATAAATTGGAATCTCGTTGGAGCAACTTTGTTCAGAAAGGGCATACTATTATTTAGTGTATTTCAAAAGACAACAATGTGTTTTTCTTATCGACCATACGAACTTACTGAACGGCCTACGGTATATTGTTTTAACCTACCACTCAATTGATATGTTTACTGGTGTTACTGTTCCAAAAATAAAATATTGAGTGATTGATCGTTGTTTGCCAGACTATTTACTTCGTGCTAACCCTCGTGCTGAAATCTTTTTATTTTAAACTCGTTACCTCCCGATGGTGCTCCAACTAGCCGGTCACTGCTACCGGTTGTGGAACTGGCATAGTGGTTTTTTTTCTTGCTGTCGCTTTACTGGGCCCTACCCATAGTGGACCTCACTGACTGCGGTCTCCAAACTGTGCAACATACCCGCAGCGCGCAGAGGCTGGAACCGGCGACAAAAGACATCTCCCCACGAACGTAAGACGTAACGGAGAAACGAGGCAATTAAATGAAACCGAGCATCAAGTGCTGCTGTGTGTGCGCGCCCGCGAGACACATCTGGTTGTGTCAATCCACGGAACCTTTCAGGACCAAACGGGCTGGGTTGGGCTGGCTCCCTGCCGCTCGCCCGTCGTTCCTTCGCGCCGGGCGCTTCGCCGTTATGCTTTGTCTGAAAAAGGAAATATCAGTGCAGCGAAAGAAGAGAAACGGCCAGGGCAGGAGGCCAGAGCTGCGAGAGATATGCCCCGGAGAAGGTGGTGGTGGTGCACACATCCCTTAGCCTAACCCGCGTTAGAATCGCCATACTGTAAGGCGGCAGAGAGTTTACGCGAAGACGAGTCGATGGACGATGGTGGTTGGCCGTTCTGGTTAATGAGTGATTTAAAAATGTGTTTATGTTATAAATAAGACCAGCCTGCGAAACCGTCTGTGTGTGTTTGCGAAACAATGTAGTTATATGATCCTTTTTCTTCTCTTTTGCTCTTCTTCCAGACTCCCAAATGTGGTGTGTCTCCTGTACACTTGCCGCCAGACGGGGACCGTAGTTGTCGTTACACGTGGCAAGAAGACCCGCAGGCACCGACCGACCGCGCCAATGAGCCCCGCCGAGAGCGACAAACAGGAAGCGGACTTATCTGCAAAAAGTAGCAGAGCACGGCGCGAAGGTGGTGCGATCTCGCAGCGCGTGAAACTGACGATGATTTCATCCAGTTAGAATTCCGCAGAAAGGCAGCGATTCACGGCAGCGGCGACTGTCTTCTTGCCGTACGCAGTTCTTCGCCAATTCTGCTCCGTCTTGATGCGTCCCGGGCGTCCCTGTCTCGCTCGCCGCAATGGCGCTCGCGTTGATGAATTAGTAGGCCACGACGGGCGCTCGCTATGGAGGGCCGGCCAACATACCTTATAGCCGGTCGCGATTTACGGTTGCGTACGATCAAATTTGTCATCCTTACCTCTTTCGCCATCGCCGCTTGCCGCGGCTCCTCAGCTTCTTCCACGGCACCCCGATTGTGTTGTCTCGTTTTGCGGCATCCTTCCTACTATCGCGGACCCAACGTTGGATGATGTTCCAAGGGGGAAAAAAGCAACGCAACCCGCGGTCCGCGCGTTTCCAACGGTCTTGCCATGCGTGCTTGTGGTACAACAACACGGTGGAGCACTGTCGCCCGAAAGGGTGGCCAAAACCCCTTCTTTTCCTGATTTCGCCCCATTCGGTCGAATAGAGTTTAAAAGTGTACTCAACGGAGTGCTGATAGTTGTTTGGTTTTTTTAACTGGCCCGTTAGAAGCCGATGATTGAATCATTGTTGAAAACACTTCCCACATTGTGTTGGCCGCCATATTCGCCCAATGTGTGCGGCGTTCTCGTCCGATTCTCAGTTGGCGGCGGCGACGGTCGAGCGCTACGATCGTCAGTCAGTCAGTCACGGAGGGTACTTGGATCGCGCAAGACATGTGGTCGGGCTCCACCGATCGAGTTTTGCAAACGATCTGACGCTACGCACAGCTTGAGCCGCGGGTCTTTGTTTTCCACAGATTCGCGTTTCGCGATCGGCGGATAGCGAGAGAGAGAGAGCTCGTAAGTGTCTATGCCTGGATGGGTGTGTGTTGTAGAAGAGAACAGTGAACTGTGCGTAGTTCTTGCGTTTCGTGCTGCGCGGCGATTGATGATGCGTTGCAGTCGTTGCCGTTGTCGTGATCCAGTCAAGCGTGCCCCGTGCACCGCGAGAGTACCGGAAATAGCTAGCGGGCAAACAAAACCGAGGCGGAGCGAGCGAGAGAGACAAATAGGAGACCTCTCCTGTGACGGTAGTACAATTTTAGTGCACCACGCGCGCGCCGTTCACCGTTGACCGTTGTAATTTATGTGTTGTGTTCGGTTCGGTTATTGTTTGCTGTCTCTCCGTCCGCCGCGCCCCACCATTTCTCGTCCGCTGGTGGGGGGGGCAAACATTGACTTACGCACCATCACACGGCGCACGGCAACATAAACTCGCCGTCCGTCCGTCGTGTTTTTCGTGTTCAATTTTGATTTAATTTTCTTCATTTTGCTTCTTGTTCCTCTCGCTCGTGTAGCGCTTCCTCTTCACCGACCGCGAGTCAACGACTGGTTGACAACGTTCCGAGCCCCTCCACCTCCACCAGCATTCCCCCGCCACCCTCTTCGATTAAAGTGACCGCCCGCGAGATAACGGGTGGGCCTCGATTGTGACAAGTGACCAGCGAAGCAAAAAAATAATAATTCCACGAATTGTGATCGCGGCGTGGCGCGTTTCGTGTGAGTGAGTGCAATTGTAAATATACGCTACCTCTGCTCTGTTCGTGCGTGTGTGTGTGTCCTGATCATCGGCCGATCGCGCAAAGCTCTCTCGTAAGCAATGATGCGGTGTTGTCTCCAACCAGCAGCGTTCTAGAGTGTCAATCGATTGTGTCGAGAGAGGGAGAGACGGAGAAAGAGAGAGAGAGAGAGAGAGAGAGAGAGAGAGTGATCGTGGCGCGATCACCTGTCCGAAGGACCGCGGCCACCAGCAGCAACACGCCTTCACATCGGTGCGGTATGGCAAGCATTAATGAAAAGTGATACATGAATGGGGACGGCGTGTTGCCGTACGTTGTTGCAACATCATCATCATCGCCATCATCATCATCATCTTCGTCGTCGTCCAACAACATCTGGCGCCGGCTAAGAGGGGGAGCAGCCAAACACCACACCGTGTGCTACGTCGGACCGGCCACTAACCTTGGCCGCAAGATCTCGATCAGCTGCCGGAAACACCGGAAGGCGGCTGGGCCGGATCGGATCGGATCGGATTGTTTTTTTCCGCTGTTGGTATCGCGTTGTTGATACACGAACCATGCGTCAACCGTTGGCCGCCGGAGCGACGCCGATCTGCGGGTTCGGTGCCGCCGGCAGGACAATTTGATGGAATCCCCTTTCAACGCAACATGAAGACGCTGCAGTTTTATTAATGGCAGTGGCCGAACGTCTGGCGGCGGCCACGATCGCAAAACAATGGCGGCCGTCCCACCGAAGTGGCGAGGAGATGGGCACGCGATAGGAGGGCCTCTCGAGAGCATGATGGTGGGCCAGACTGTGTATACGTGCGTTGGCTGTAATGTGTGTGTGTGTGTGTGTGTGCAGGTTGTTTGGTGATGGTGGTGTTGACCCGCGCCATTAACCTCCACTGACAGCAGCCCGTCATCGCGTGTAGGCGTTCCACAATGATGGCCGCTCCACAATCGCACCGCGTGGGTTGATGGGTTGACGGGTTGTGTGTGTGAGCAAGCGGCAATCGAGTACCCCCCCACCTGTCTGTGTGTGTGTGTGTGTGTGTTAGTGGTGAATGAATTTGCCGACGACGGCGGACGGCGGAGGCAGAGGCAGCCGTTTGTTTTGTTGCGTCCCGCGAAGCAGCAGAAACCAGAACTGATCTGCTGGTGGGTGGTGAAGTCGTGTGTTTGGGTGCTGCGTTACTTCACTGCGCACTAACGAAGGCCACCCTCGCCGGGTGTGTGTGTGTTTGTGTTTTAGTAGCTCCACGTCCCTCCGAACCGTGTCCGACCCACGCGAGCTGCGAGCAGAGAGAGCGAGAGAGAGAAAGAGAAAGAGAAAAGAAAATAGCAGAGTAGTGCCTTTCGCACCCAAATCGCAACAATCCACCAGCCGCTAAACAGGGAAACCCGGGAACGGGCAACATACACAAGCAAACAAATAATAACATCAGTTCCCGACGGGGCGGCGACGGCGGCGGCGGCATCGTTGGCGATTTCTTGACGGGACTTGACAACAACAAACAAAAAGTGTACATTAACGTAACCGGCAACAGTACCGCGGGCGCGTGCTTTCGCACAAAGCAAAGCAACAACCGCGGATGGATGGACGCGAAAGGAGCCGCCGGTACGCAAAATCATAAAAACTAAACTAGCTAAACGAACACGACGACAAACGAGATAGTGCAATCTGAAAATTAAGGAACTACAACTAGCATGTGATAACCCGCAGGACAGGTGGTGAGTGTGCTCAAAACATTTCGTTACCTTACCCTCGATTTTATTGCTTCACAGATACAGGGTGATCCAGCAAGTGTTCTCTTTTTGAACTACCGATTACTTGACTTTAAAGGCCCGATTATCATTCTCTAATTGAGTACTCGAACGTTAGAGTGAACACAGTAAGGGAGAAAGCAAAATACAGTAAGAGAGAAGACAGAAAGTGACAGCTATAGCAAAATGAACTCAAAATGAATGATCGAGTGAACGTTCGAGTTTCATAATAAGGGGGTAAGACGTAAAACTTCATTCTGAAATTCCAGATGAAATAATCAGCAGAAGTGGTAATGTGAATTGGCCTCCAAGAAGCAGCGATTTAACACCGTTGGACTATTATCTTTGGGGTGCTGTGAAAGATCAATGTTACGCAAACAAACCAGAAACTATTAACGAACTCCAGAGCGAAATTTGACTTGCTATTGCCGTTGTAGGACTAGACACAATGGAAAATGTACTGAAAAATTGGGTCGACCGAATGGTCTACTGCGAAACCAATCGTAGTGGACATTTAACGGAAATTATTTTCCAAAAGTGAACGTAACAAGTATCCTATATGAGGCCCTTCGATCTAAGCTACCTTCACACCAATTTTCAGCCAAGTCGGTTCAGCCGTTCTTGAGTTATAAAGAGGCGGCCAATAACGCGTTACTCTTGTATATATATAGATGAATGAACCTTTCGAATAAATGTTCAACCATCGACAAATACTACACCGTTTTTGTTTTATAACCAAATGATAAAGAGAACACTTGCTGGATCACCCTATGGTAGCCACTTCACCACAGCCCGCGTTGCGTGCGGTTTAGGGAAGCTTACAGTTTGAAACCGGGAATTCACCACTCTAGCTGAGGTCCCTCGACGACGTGTCACCTGCCAATGATCCCCGTTGCGAAGTCAAGCAATAGCGCAGCCCGGAGATTAAAACGATAATATCAAAGCGCAGCGTAGGAAATTCATTTCGATAACAGACTCAACCGTGCAGGAGTTAGCAAACCCCTGGAAAAGTTCCAATCCGGTCTCACGTAGCCAGAGGAAGCGTAATCCCAGGATGGGAAAAAGGGCCGCCAGGAGTGCCGGTAACGGAGTGCTATTTCAGGCTTAACTCGAATCATATTCATCCTTCCAAGAAAAGCAGGGTGTTTCGATGGAGTGTGCAGTAAATATCCTTAGGAACGGATTACTGGGAAATGGGTTGCTGTAACGTCAAACGCAAACGTTTAGAAACCGATACCATAGAAACGCATGTTATCGATGCTCGATTGAGTTTTACAAACCATCTTTCGTGAACTATCGCCCAATGGCTACGCCCTGCGACGGAGGCAAACTTTTTAATGAATTAGCCCCCCCCCCCCCCCCACCCCCCACCCAAGGTGCCGGCATAGAACCGGATCGAACCCCTTGCCTTGCGGCTTGCGGTGTTTCTGGTACGTCAACGACAGGGATAATCGCTACTAAATCCACTGCTCTGCACAACGACACAGGCTCTGTGGAGAGATTAGCCGGGAGAGGATCGAGAGAAATGGTTCTACGTGGGGAGAGTTTTAAATTTTCGTACGTCTCTCTCCCTCTCTCTCTCTGTTGCTAGACGCATGATGTGTTCGACATGTTTCCTTCACGCTCAGGAGGGCCGATGGAGGCTGACCAATCTCTGAACTCAATTATGCTCTACCCGAAGTCCGTTTAGAGCTGATGACTTCTTTTCATTCCAGGCAACTCGGTGTGCCTGTTGCCAAGGGCCGGGAAAAGTAGCCTCAGTAGTAGTGTGCTAGTATCCGAGACCCCCGATGAAGAGAATGAGACAGAGATGCTGAGAGAAGGACAGATCAGACCATAGAGAGAGAAAAAGAAGGGAGAGAAGTCCCAATGTAAACACGCCGCTTCGTCGGCTGGCTATATTTACTTTAAATTTATATTTATAAATCCAACACCGCCCCGGAGTTGTTGTGCGCGGCGCATGTATGTAAGTGTGACCGGTTTGTATGTGCCGCCTCCCGAAAACAGTGCCAAGGGGCCGACAAAGCAGGCCCAAGACCACTGGCGCACTACCCGAGAAATCGCATCAAAAGCAATGCGTACATGCCTTTTAATGCTCTCAATGCTTCAGTTTCTGCATCCCACTAGAACGCAACCTGCGGGAACATAACACGAAGAAGAACAAGAAGAAGAGGAAGACCGAGACGCTAGAAGCGCTACCCTGCCATGTCGATCCGCGCAACATCATGGCCGTCACAGAGTATCGTTGAACAAATATAGCAAAAACAAAAAAAAACAGAACGGATCGGAGAGTTTGCTCGCTGAAGATGGAGCCACGGCGGGATGAACGGGTTTTCTTCCACGGCGGCGGCGGCGGCGGCGGCGGCGGCGGCGGCGATGGGTTGGCTGCGTTTCTTGGCCCCGACGGGCGACGACGCACTTGTTGTCGCCAGTGGACGTCGGCGAATGTGACGCGCGCGGTGGACTCATTAGAGGGCCCGTTGTTTTTTCTTCCGTTTTTGTTTCGTCTATCCTCTGGAGTTTGGTTTCGTTCCCCCGTTTGCTCCGATACCCCTGGCAAGCCTTGGGCGCCTACTTTCTCGCCCCGGCCGGCCGCACATTCTGGGCCATCCTGCAGGGCTAGGGGAAGAAAATTAACTAGGCTACTTGTATGAAACGGTTAAAACGGTTGGCCACCGTACTGTTTGATGGCTTTAACGAACAAATGTTACCGATTGGTGGTTGACATTTTTCATTTACTGGAACATTTCCACCACAAGTTCTTGCGCTTCGCCGCAGTGCATGTTCTAGGAAAACAGCCTTCAAGTGGTCCACAGTCCCTCTCAAGTGAAGTATCAAAAAAGTACCTTCGAAAAAGCCACATCAACCTTCTTTGTGCTGTCTGCATATACTCCCACCTGCCAACACGGGCGAATTCGGTTCCATAAATCCATCGAAATCCCTTTGAAAAGTATGTTGCTGCTGCGTTGGTGGCACAAGATGATGCGACATCAATTGAGGTGTGTAGTCTCTCTGGAGGGTCGCCGCCGGTTGTTACGTGCAGATCAGTGCCACGATAGGAATGTTACACAGCTTCGCACGGCACATCTTGTTTGTTGTGTAGCAACGGCCCCAACGGCTTGCTGCTGGTTGCGATAAATCCCTTTTCGATTGCTTTCAGGCAAAACTCCATAAATAGCTTTGTGCCCGTAGTCCGTCCGTGCTGCGTTCCTCGCCATCCTTTTCCCGGTGACAACACGGTTTGCAGAAGCTGAAGAAATCCCAGCGGGCAAAATCTGTCGTGCGACCTCGGAACAACCGTCGGGACAAGCTCGGAACAAAGAATTTTAATTCTCTTGTTCCGACGCGTTTTTCTGCCCGGCGCTGAAACGCTTCATGTATAACGCTTTAGTGGTGTGTGTGTCATGAACTCGGTTCATCCAGTACCTGCCCCCCTCCCGCCCTAGCCCACGTTTCGGATCTAGATATACTCGACAAATTGGGTTAAAATTTTAAAATCTTTATTCACCATTTGTATTTGTAACAAACACGATAAAAACACCACTATAATTATCACATGCACATCACTATACTCCTCCAGTGTCCTACGGCACCATTTCACGCGCTTCCTTCTAGAGACGGGACGTCGCTCGGCTCACTTCGTGGTACCTGTAATTGGAAAAAAAAGGACCCGTGAACACTTTAAACACTGCACAATTGTTAAAACACTGCCACAATACTTACTTACAAACATTTACGGCATCCTCCTGCAGCTGCAATAAGCAAAAGAAACAGATTATTATACGAAAACTACGCAACTCTGCGCGTACATGACGAGCGATCTTTGATCACTCTGATCGCCAAAAATACTTGCAATACTTACCAGATTCTTTCGGAGCTACCTTCTGCAGACATTTGGCGAACTGTAAACATAAAAATAGCACTGAATTAACTAAAAAACAAAACCCTTTTTAACGTACTTACTGCGGCTGGCCCTGAGGCGTCATCACTTTGCTTGGGACTTGGGATCAAAACAAACCGAACTGACAGTTGAATGGCCAACGCACACACATACACCGCGTTGGCTACCATCGTTCAATAAGTCCCGAGACTAGCGTAGAGATGGTGCTAATAATGCCATTTATATACCAAGATTCAGAAGTACCAACCTTCAGACAAGATATAATTAATTGTAAGAAGTCATATAATTTGATGTAATTCGAAACATAACATAGTTATTTCATTTACTTCATAGTTTTTCATAGTTTTCATTTCAAACATTTAATAGTTAGTTCCGGGGCTTATTGAACGAAGTGTTATGTTCACGGAGGCCGCGCGTGCGCACAAATGACGCGTCGATTCGAAGAGCGAGAAAGGAAAAACATGTTCGAAGGAGCGAATGAAATGGCAACACCCGGTGTTGCGCTGGGCCTGTGACAGAGTGAGGTTGTGGGCTCGAGGGGGTAGGAACGAGGAAAAATATCGCGTGACGGATGAATTTTTGAAACGCTTTGCCCGCGGGGATGTCTCCGGGGCGTAGCGTAGCAAGCGTGGTGAAATATTTGAGCCCAAAACCGAGACCTTAACCAATGCTGTATAAAGAAAAAAAGCGGACCAATTTCACCGGTTATTCTCGTGGCACGTGTTTTACCAGGCCCTTTTGAAGGTGAACGGTAATATAAAGCTTCGAAAAATGTACTTCTTCACTAACTTCCGTTTAGTGAGGATACCGAGCCATCGAGTCCTAACGAGAGCGGGTTTCATTTTGGTGGACGTAGACGTACAACCGGGGTTTTGTGACTTAATTTCTTCCTGAAATTGAAGAGCTTGCCAGCCCGGACACAGGGCAGTTTAGAAGAAATGTGTAATTTTGAAAAGAAACGCTACATTGGACATTGTAATATGATTTTTCTGGTTTTCGAAGCACGATTAATCAGTTTCTACATGAACCCCCTCCATGCAGCCACCGATTTCGTTGGATGTCCACTTATGAAGGCCATAGGTAGGTTTGTTGCCCCGCAGGCAGGGGTGGTTCGTTAAATGGGATCGCTACACGCGTAGGCGGTTCGAAAGGGTTTCGAATACAGTTTAAGCTCGGAACCGGAGGGGTAGAAAAAACCTTCCACCCCACCAGGAGCCATGCGCCGGTGTCGCCTAATGGGGGGAACGATAAAAAAATAAATTCAGCCCTTATTGAAATAAAGCTTTCTTCTCGTGCCCCGAAGCGTACGCCAAAGCCCTTGAGCAAAGTCTTGAGAGTTGGAGTGTGGAGATTTTCATCATCATTTTCATACTACTTTCCCCCCCTAAAAGCACCAAAGCGGCCGCCGCTGCGCACTGCCATAACCGGTAACCAACCTACCAACTTCCCACACACGCATACACACCATTCGTGACCCCCACGCCCACGAAGGCGCGCAACATCATAATAGGTTGGTGGCTCCCACAGTAGTGTCATGCCTACAGGGGCTGGCTGTTGCTGGGCCGAAGAGTTCTCGATCCGAAGCAAAACAATTGCACGTGAAATTTTTTTTATCAAAGTCTGTCTCACATTTTTTGGTTCCCCCAGGATGTGTTTTTGGTCCCCCGGGCGTGTTGACGACGAAACCGTGTCATGGACTGTGCGCTCTGAACATCATCATTGTCCCTATCAATTATCCGGATTTTTCAAAGCCGCCCCCCGCTGGGGATAGAGATTTCTTTCGTTTTTCCTCTTGATAGAGATGCATACCATTGGATCGGCAAGGAGCGCAGTTATCCTGACAAACTTCAAGCATCAACATGGAAAAATGTTGAGAACATTGTGCGAACAAATAAACAAATCTACTTCGAGGCGGCCTGGGGCGGCATTTGAATTCACTTGAAGAGAAACGCAATTAATTGGTGTCCTCCATGGGCCCGCCCGTGCCTTGAATTTCCGTGCCCGACCGACGCTGAATGTGATTTTCATTTCATCAACCAACATCCTGCGGGCCTCTCTAGGCGGCAGAGTCGGCACGTAAATCTTGTCCGATCGCTCACGTCGGTACGCTTAAAACGGGTTCAGCTGCGCCCGCTCGCATCGCAAATGAGCTGGGAAAGCGATTGAGCTCTTATAGAAGCGCATGAGAGATGATGCCGCTAAATTTGAATATCTCACTCGGCGGCAATGTAAGCAATGCCCCGAGGCGCCTGAAACCAAATCTTCCCCTATCGGCGCAAATCACATGTCCGCGGCCAGGCAATGGCCGTGGAAAAATGCCTAAACCTTTTTGTAAACCTCCAGCAGCACCGTGGGACCCCGCGTCTCCTACGCATGGAAAAACATCAATCGGAACGGCGGGGCCTGTTTGCCTGCGCTCCAGTAGTAAACACTACATTCCGTGGCGTGTTTTGGCGTCAATTTGCGAGTTGTGATGCACGAACGTGCGCATGATAATCGAGATCGATCATTCCGGATCGATCGTCCGTCTCCGTCCGGATGCCGGTGTCGGTTTTGATCCCGTAGAAAGTTGGGTCGATCTTACCTCGGATATGCTGGCGAGCGAAAGTGCACACGAGGCCACACGGAAACGGTTCTGCATTGAAGTTTTCATTTGATGATTTGTTTCATCCACGGATACTACGGATACGCAAACGAAATCAATTAATCGCAATTAACTAATAGTGTGACATTCCATTGTGAATAACAATGTTTTCTTGCTCTTTACCCTTTGTCCTTTTCAGATATCTGCTTCCATAACAAGACGCTAGAAGTGCCGCTAGGCTACGCGGATAGAAGAGCAGAGAATATACGAAAATTGTCGATTAAAATCGATTAGTGGTAAGAGTTTAAAACGTTGCTGACGCCAATTGTTTATCGTGTGCAACCTCAGCAGCGACTGTAGCAGCAGTTAGCGTTATTAGCGAACCAATGGCCACCAATCAGCCGACCGATCGATCCTAGTGCGTGGAGCGTGATAGGCGGAGGAGCATCGGCAGTGACCGCAGAGCGGGGAAGATAAAGATAATCAGTCACAGGTGGCGTCAGTAGGAGACGGAGAAAACGGACCCAGAAATCGAAAGGCCATAGAGAAAGTGCCAAGTGTGTTGAATGCAGTCGCTGCGGCCACCCTGCCGGCAGCCATGATATCACAAAAGCAGCCATCGCTCCTGCCACCGCCACCAGCGCAATCGATCGCGACCACACCGAGCGCTAACATGACGACAACGGCAACTACCGTCTCAGCGAAGATGTCGTCGATTGCTTCCGGCCCGGGCTCGGTGGCAGCGGCGGCGGCGGCGGCGGCGGGGAAAAGCGTCAGCCAGCAAAGCGCAACGCCCCGAATGCACCCGAAGAAGCGAAAGTTTGATCTGGCCGAGTTGGAGGAGATGGAATCGCACCGCCCGGCGCAGCCTTCCGCTCCCCTACCTATCCCACCGTCGCCGGAGACACTTTCCGGTGCACCGGTGGCCCCACAGCCTATGGACACTGGGCCCGGCCCGGGAGGAGGAGGAGGAGGATGTTCTTCCTCAACGGCGGGCAGCACCAGCACAGGCCCGGCACAGCCGAGGGCGGCTAACGCCTATGAATCGGATGGGGTGCGCACCGGCAGCTCCACGACGGTCCTGAAGAATGGTACCACCGGCACCGCCGTCGGTCGCGGGGCCAACGGCAACAACTTTGAACTGTACAATAGTAGCATAAGTAATGGCAGTATCGGCGTTAGCAGCAGCAGCAGCAGCAGCACTAGTAACTGTAGTACCCTTAGCCGAACCGGTAACAATTCGTGCGATAATACGAGCTTCACTACCACGATGGCACCATCGTCCACCGCACCTACATTGGCCCGAACTATGAACTGTAACGATCGCCACACCGGCAGTCCCAAGCGGCGTTCGGTAGCGTCTTCGTCACCGCCAGGACCCCCGGTAGGTCAGTCGCTAGACGGGAGAATTCATCCCATCAGTTCAGCATCGTCCCGCACGAGCGCCGCCAGTGGAACGACGCCATCCGCAGCTATGGTGGCTAGCACCATTACCACTCCGATGGTAAGCAGCTCGGTCGTACCCACATCGCAGCCGCTTCACCTTGCGCCCCGACCGACCCATTATCACCACCATCTGTATCCGGGTGTGGGCACCAGCGGCGGTGGAAGCCTAGCCACGAGCAATCCGGGGCTCGTCAGCAACACCGTAGTCAACCGATCTCAGAGCTACACCATTTCTACCATCACGCTGCAACAACCGACGGTGGCTACATCGGTGTCATCCGGCAGCAGTAGTCTGCGTCACGAGCAGCAGCACCATCAGCAGCAGCAGCAGCAGCAGCAGCAGCTGATTGGGATGGCCAACCGCCAGGTGCTGTTGGCGGTCGATCCCGGAGCAACGATACGGCACCAAAGTCAGGCGGCGGTGGCACAGCAGCAAGTGCTGCGACTGCAGCACACGTCCTCGCCGGCGGACACTTACTTGCCGGCGAAAAAGCTGCACACCGCTCCATCCTACGGGTAAGCCACGGGTTCAAATATTCTCCGTATTTCCGTTTCGTCCCGAGAACCGTAGGGCCTTCACCAAAATCCCACCAGCGTATGCTCTGGCCCGTTATATGGCGGCTTGTGTCACGCGTAATACTATCTTTTTTTGGGGTTTATGTTTGCCAAAAAAGGATGACCTTACCAATGAACCCTCTTGCCCCTGTGCCGGTCCCTTTAACAATCTACGTGCGAATTATTTGCAAACCAGATCGGTAAACATAAAACGGTCCACCAGTGAATTGATTAGTTAACAAAAAACAGTAAGACCCCGTGTCCGACGGGTTGTTTGGAAAGTCAATGACAGCACAGTACTACTGGCATCATCCTTCCGCAACGCTGTGCCAGTCCCAGTGCACAGCATTATGTTGACACATTTGAATTGGTAACCGCCGTTTGGTTAGTTCGTCATGTAAATCCTTTCTGTCCGAAGCTCGGAGCCCTGCCGCGGCCACGAGATAAAACAGGCGTTAGAATGGTAAAACGGAATACGCTGCTGCTGCTAAGTGGCCTTCAATGTGTTTGTTCCGAAAGAGGTGACAAACAGTCGTTTCTGCCAGTCGGTTTTCTGCAATGCAACAGCATGTTGATCCGTCGGTGAGCGATTTTATTCAATGCACAACGCCGCCTACGTGGCCACGGTAACCGCTCGACCGGCACTATTTGAATACTATGAATCCGTTTGTAAGCGCAGGCTACTCGCCGTCAGCGCGTAATTCGCGTCGTCCTATCCTGTTATGCGTCGCGACGTTAGAGTGAATCTATTCGTGGTCCGAACAGACAGCGACTCATCCATAAACATCCACACTACGTTCGGACATTGGCGGCAGGAGAGATACTCAAACACCCTGCTACCTCCCCGGGGAACCGTTTGGTAGTTCTATGGCGCTCTGTGTTCTCGTAGCAGCGGGCGAGGTTTTTTTACGTATGTAACACGTGCACGACACGCTCTGACCCCGATATCGCCGACAGATCGCCAGGAAGCTATAAACCCTCCCAGACTCCGCCGTCGGCTGCCAACACGTCGACTCCTTCGCCCATCCATCAGCTGCCACCATCTACCTTCTCCGTGCCACAGCAACAGCAGCAACACTACCATCATCATCACCATCAGCAGCCGCCACAGCACCATCAGCAGCATCCTCATCATCATCATCATCGCCAGCGGTCACCTCCGTCCTCGGGACTTCCTGCGGATGAAACGGCGAGCGTCCATCAGCAGCAGCAGCAGCAACATGCGACCGGGGCTGCTGCAACGGTCGGAACGGTCCGTAATCTAATCGACCTGAGCGAGTGGGTCAATCATCGGGTGTTGGCTCGGCGGAACGGTGTTTACGATTCCGGGCGCATCCGGGCCACACCCGCGCCGAGCACGGTCGTCATCGGTTTCGACTACCCGGAAGGCAGCCACCAGACGTACGACGACGTGTTTAGAGGTAGCGGCGCAGCGGAACAGCAGGACATTATCGACGACGTGTGCCCGACGACGACGACGCTGATCGACCTGCGGCCTGGCATACGGGTGGGCGTGCGCGCTACGTGCGTGCACCCGCACCCGATCAGCAGCGGCGGCGGGGACGTGTTTATCGAGGGCATCGTGAAGGAGGTGCAGAACAACAAGAAGCAGTTCGCGGTGCAGATAACGGGTGGTGGCGATAAGCAAGAGGTAAGCTGCGTTTGCGGACACGGCAGCTGTGTGGTGCTCCAACCTAACGACGTTTTCTGTTCGATTCGTTTTAGCCTCTAATAGTGAAGCGAGTCGATATCCGATTGCTTAAGCCCCCCTGGTGGGACGAACTGGAGGAAGCGCTGGGAAGTGTGAACGGTGCTGGACGGTCCGGAAGTGGCAGTCTGGCGGCGGTGATCGCCGCTGACCATCGCACTTCGCAGCAGCGCCCGAGTGGCGAGCTGGACGAACCGCGCAGCAGTAACCCTCCTCCACTGCAGCAGCACCAGTCATCAGGAGGTCTCATGAGCTACGCGCCGGCAGCAAACAGTGGGAACCACCACCATCACCATCTTGTTGGTGGTGGCAGCTTGGAAGCTGGTGGTGGCCTATCCGCTCCCTCGGCTACCGTTATTTATGCTAGCACGGCCGGAGGCAGCAGCACCGGCGGGGGAGCACATTACAAGAATAGCATTAGCATAACGCAGGGCCGGGGAATTCGCTATGATCCGGCGGTGGCGGCGGCGGCGGCGGCTGCCGCAGCTAATTCGCAGTCGACCAATGCCCAGCTACTGAGTGCGGTTCATGTGCCATTACAGCTCCAGCAGCACGCAGGTCTGCCGCTGCCTGGAGACGAGCAGCAGCAACACCGCCACCATCACTATCGCAGTGCCGCTACTTCGCCATTTCAAGCGGCGCAACTGACGAACACCGCGGATGGGTCCGGATCCGGCCCTACTTCCCACTACTCGAAGGCCGGAAACCTTGTGACACTGCAGCACCCTGCCCAACATCATCAGCAGCAGCAGCAGCAGCACCATCTGCACGGTCAGCATCAAGGAGCGATTCCGGCGCCGGCCCACAGTAGCAGTGTAACATCGATGGCTACGAGTGGCGGTGGAGCTACCACCGGGACAGTATTACAGGCCGTCAGTCCGGACGATCTGCGCACCACGAACCGAAGCTACGATTACGAGAGCGATGATGAAGTGCGCAGCAGTTTCCCCATGGATGGAGGTAATGGAGGACGCAGCCCGCACGGTGCGCGGCTGGTGGCTTCGAATCCGGCCTCTGAATCTCTGTTACTAACGTGTTGTTTTTTTTCGATCGTTGTTTTAGAAACTGAAAAATACTCAGGCAGTAGTAAACGGAGTAGTATGCAAAGCCGTGGCAGTACCTCAAGCTTACTGGACCAACGAAGTACACCCAGATCTCAACCAGCAACTCCAAGGTAGGCGTCGTAAGCTCTGCTGCGTAGCGGCATTCGCCAGGCAGGCTTCACCACCGAACCGTTTTGGTTTTTCTGTCAACCCCCCAAACAGATCTCAAGCGGCAACTCCCCATCGGTTCAAGAAGGGGGACGTGGTCTCAACGCCGACCGGTATCCGGAAGAAGTTCAACGGGAAGCAGTGGCGCAGGCTGTGCTCGAACGAAACCTGTTCGAAAGAATCTCAACGACGGGGCTACTGCTCGCGGCACCTCAGCCAGAAGGGGAACGCGCTCCGCTCGTCCACCAGCTCGGTGAACCATTTCAACAGGTGCGGAATATCTCCTGAACTCGACTCGACGGATTGAGACGGAAACACGACCATTTTGAATTAACCATTTTTTGTGTATTTGGTTTCTTCACTCTCTTGCAGTCGATCGAGCAGCAAAACGCAACTGGACGAGGAAACGTCACGAGATTCGGAAACATCGCCACACTATCGCGTTACCGGCCGGTTTGATCAGGACGAAACGGACGCTGCCAATATGCTCGGTATGTTGTCGTCCCTTTTAATTTACTGATGGGATCTATAAGCACTCGGTCGTTAGATGCACAAAGCAAATGGTCACAATTTTACCATTCACTACACTTTACCTGGCAAGCACACAGCAGGCGTATCGAACCGTAGTACGACACTGTTCCAAGGAAACCCGTTTCGTAAAGTCCGTAGCTTTACCGAAGGAGCCTACTGATACTCGTTGCTATTTTACGGTGCTTTCCAAGAACTCAGGACGTCAGGTCATCCTCGCATGTGCAATCCTTTTTGTGTTGCTTTGTTCCGATGCGGAAATGGTTTCACAAGAAATAAAGCCACATTAGTTTGTTGCACCAGGTTGTGTGCGCGCCAAGCGCTCTCCGAACCGATCTGTAACCAGGGCCAGTCGTCTCGTTTTCTTCGAACTGGGCTGAGTGAGTCTCATTTTCGAAGCGATATTTTTGTTCACCGTAAAAGCCATGGCACGCGCCGGCTTTTGATGCCCATTCGGTGAATACGTCGGCCGAATGGCCTAGACGATTACCCATACCAGTATGCCGAGCGAACGAGGCTTTCCGACGGCCACCTAGCGGAGTGATGTTGATTTTCGGGACACCGGAGCGCTATCACAGAGACGACGCGCACACATGCGTGCATTCAACAAAACAAACATACCCGAGTGTGTCGTGTGTGGTCTCAGCGTCGACGAAGTCGAAAGGATGACTCCCGAAATGGGTGATTAAAAAATTAGTACTCAACTCGGTCATTGCAACAAAGTGAGAGACTGCCTAATAACGGCGACGGTACTGGGGGCGCTCCTCTATGGATGCTGGATGTGTCGTTGTGGAGGTGATATTCGTGGTGATCGTCGTGAGTGTGTTCAGTAGCGCGTTTGGATCAAGCTGCAAAGTGCTTTGCGGCGGCCGGCCGAGCGGTGCCAATCTGACTCTGACTACCTGAGTATTCGAAGTGTGCACATGATTAATCCTCACACAAGTGGAGAAGGTAGGCTAGCAGGAGCATTCGCAGGCCACCGGTCGCCATACTTTGATCACTCTTCGAGCAAACAGTGTCATTCACCAAGTAACGGATTGTGGTAGAATTTGTGACGTGATTCTGGAGCAGATCGAAATTAAGAGAAACCGTGTGCGAACATGAATTTCATGAACATGACTACGTACGATTTTCAAACTGGAGCCGAACTCTACATCAAGTGCCTTCGTAAGTTTATTTTCGAATGGAAAGCCAAAGTTACTGTAATTTTTACCCGTGATTAACAAGTTCCGTGGCACTCATTCTGATCGAATCATTTTCAATGATTAAGCCAGGGAAGAACTCGCCATTTTGCACAACCACAAGGCGGGGCAGGTACATGTGCTGATCGCTGCAGCTCGGGATGATCGTTTGGTTGAAACAAATTATGGAGCTGCTCGATTCATCGTTCGGATTATTTTTCCATTCCTCTCCGCCCAGGAAGCAACTCGACTTTTTGTGGCTGTTTATTGGATAAAACTTGGATAATAATGAATAAAATGGATAAAATTGGATAATATGTGGTCCAATAGAAAATATAGGTTTGCCTCCAGTAGATAATATTCTAATTACATGTCCATTCTCTATTACAGTTTCGCTCAGCAGTTCCCGATCGGCGACACCCAGTAACTCATTCTCGTCCCCGACGGGCCATGGCTCGTCACCGCACGCCACACAATCGCCGGTTACCATTGGCAACCGGCAGAACGTGTTCATGCCAATCGGGAGTCCCGCTCCGTCTGCCGAGACACCGCACGGTGGCAAGTACAAAACGGCCAACACGCCGAGCCCGAACCCGATCGGCGGGGGTATTGGGGGCGGTGGTGGTTTAGCCAGTGTTGGTAGTGGCCATCATCAGCTGATTCGGCCCGAATCGTTGCGTCCCGCAACGCAATCTTCATCGTCGCACGGAGCTGCTTCGGTGGCGGCGGCAGCAGCATCTGCGGCCCCCACTAGCGTCATACGCATGTCCCCGCTTTACGCGCAGCATCCGTCGCACCCGTCGGCCATCTACTCTCCCTTTCCGCCCGTCTCAACGCAGCAGCAGCAAGTGATCGTTGATTCGATTACTTCCGCCGCAGCAGCAGCAGCAGCTGCGGCTGTTTCCAGCCAGCAGCACAGCCTCTCGACACTTCCACCGGCGCAGCAACATCCACACGCACTGCTAACGGCGAGCCGACTGCACGCGACTGGGCCGCTCACCTCCGGTCAGTCTCTTCAAGCAGTGCAGAAGCAGCATCAGCTGCATCAGCAGCATCAGCAGCATCAGCAGCATCAGCAGCATCAGCAGCATCAGCAGCAACAGCAGCAATCCCATCATACGCAGCCACCGCCGCAGGCGCATCACCATCATACGATCATTCAGCAGCATCAGCAGCAACACTTACAATCACAACAACAGTCGCCTCAGCATCAGTCAATGTCGCAACACACCACCGTGGTATTGAACCAACACCAGTCGTTAGCCGTGCCAAAAAACGGCATTAGCACGGGTTCCACCTATCAATGGCATGCATTGCTTCCGATTATTCAGGGTCCGGTCGCGCAAAGCAAAGTCTCGCCGATGGTGGTGCACCAAGTTCCGAACTATGGGCCACCACCTCCGCCGCCACCACACACCGCCGCCTCCTCGTCTACGGCGGTAGCTGTCTCGCAACCACTGTCGGTACCATCCAGCAGCGCGGTCACGACGAAACCATCGTTGCCGACCTCCGCTTCGTCCTCCTCTTCCACGTCCACGTCGAATGCTGCCGGTCCGGCGATCGGCCCCGCAGCAGCAACGAAGGCCAGCGCGTACAGCAGCACCTCTCCTCCACCGCCAGAGGTTCTACCGATCGACGACGACGACCAGGGGGACGATGATGTCTTTGAAGCAGAGCCCGTGAAAACGACGACAACCAATACCAATACCACGACGACGACAAACGCTACAGCGAAGCTGGGCAAAGCGGGAGACATGGCCTCCAACAACTTTCAGCAGCAGCAGCAGACCGCTGGACAAAATGCGCATTATTTGGACAGGAGCGAGGAGGGAATGGTGGGTGCTGGTCATCATCAATTGCTGCGAGGAATTGACATTGAGGCACCGGCACCGGTCGGCTCTTCATCCGCTACGACCGCCGCGGCACTGCTCGGCGGGAAGCTAGCGGCGGTAGCAACGGAGAGCGCCGAGGCGTTGGCGAAACGTCGCACACAATCTTGCAGCGCTGCGTTACAGGCGGCCGCTTCGGGTGGTGGAGCAGGAGGAGGAACAGGGAGCAGCGCAACTACTCCCTCCGCCACGGCCGGTGGCTGTAGCACGCCCAAGGAACCGGCGAGCCCGTTGAGCAAAAAGGACGCCAAGATACGGCGACCGATGAATGCGTTCATGATTTTCTCCAAACGGCACCGTGCGCTGGTACACCAGAAGCACCCGAACCAGGACAATCGAACCGTGAGCAAGATCCTTGGTGAATGGTGGTACGCGCTTAAGCCGGAGGAGAAAACAAAGTACCACGAACTGGCGAGTGAGGTAAAAGAGGCCCACTTCAAGGCACATCCCGAGTGGAAGTGGTGTTCGAAAGATCGTCGCAAGTCATCCTCCTCGGCGAAGGACGGAAGTGCAGCAGGAGCCGCAGGTGGCGGCCAAAATGCACCGTCGTCTACCGGCAGCCGCGGACGGATCGATTCATTCGATGGCACCGATTCGTTCGATGAAAAAAGTCCCACGACTCCGGCGGAACATCTTCATCAACAGCCGGGCGGGGGCCCGCCTCAAGCCAACGATATCATTCCACTAACCGTGGCACCGTACAATTCGATCGATGAGACAACCGACTCGGTAATCGGCAGTATGATGCCACCGGCAACGACTGGTCTGCCGCGAAACGTCTGCCATGATTCATCCTATCCCGAGGCGATGGTGGTCGATGGACCCGCCGAACGTGAAGACGACCGAGCAACGGAGATCGCTGGAAATGAGGCGAAAAGCGACGATGATGATCGTATGGACATTTCCGTTACGGAACACGAGGAACAGCAGCCGATGGAACAGGAAGACGAACCGTCCGCTGGTGGCGACGCAGACGGCGAGCATCAACAGATGGTAATTGCTGAAGAGTCAACACCGGCACCGGTCGAAACAGTCGAGATCATCGATCTCAAGTGTGCCGAAAAGGTTAGCGACTCCGACGACTTGGACGATCCTCGTCCCTCGGCTTCCATCAATGGCCCCCCGGAGAAAGGCGACACTCAGCAATTGGCTGCTGATAATACTTCAACAAAGGTATGTTTCGCTTTTTCGTGTGTTTATTTCCGCGTATTTTCGCTGCGACTGTTTTGCTTTACCTTTTGCTGTGCTATAGGTTTCAGAATCGATGGTTTCAAACGATAGCAGCAACGGAGGTATTGTTGATCTTCATCGGCATCATCATCATCATCATCACCAGCTACAGCAGCAGCATCATCATCAACCGGTCGTTAGCAACGGAGACGTAGCAACGGACTATTCGATTAAATCGTTGACAGCTAACAGCACGACGACCAGCAGCACTAGCGGGCCAGCGACACCAGGAGGACCAAATTCGCTGGGCGCTTCCGATTCGCTGACTTACAAACCGAAGCCAATCAAAGCCGCAATCCGATCACAAGGGATCGGTGGTGCCACTGCCGACGGTACCGTTTCCGGGGGTGGACAGACGGTTTACCAACACCATCATCCCATCGGATACGCGTACAGCAGTCCGAAGAATCCGGTCGGTGTATCACCGTTTCAACCGACAGGTAAGTGGCCGTCGTCATGTGGACATATTTCGGTATCTAAAGCCTTGATACGATCATTCCATAATGTGTTACGCAAAAAAAAATTATATCGTTTTTTTAGGTGGAGCATTTAAAACGATGCCACAGAGCCCGAAAACCCTGGGCAAACAGCAGCAGCAGGATATCCAGCAAACGTATCTGCTTTCCCCGGCACCGTCCACACCCACGACAGTCAAGATTGAGCCGGTGGAAAATCTATCGATCGGCGGTACGACTATGCGTCACCATGCGCAGGAAGCGACAATCTTCAATTTTTCAGCTGCGGCACTCAAAGAACAGCAACACCAGGCGTCACTGGTATCGTCTCATTACCATCCGGCGAACCACAGCAGCATCGATCCGCACCAGTTGCTGCTGACGGTCGGTGGTTGCAACGGCGAAATGATAACGGCATCCTCCAACATCGCTACACCGATGGCCGTCCCGTCCACGGATGGTGGCAATAAATGTAAATCGATAAGTCTCAATCCCACCATTTGTTACACGATCTCTAACGTTAATGGTAACCACGCGGCCACTAGTAGCAATGCAAACCTTAAGCCTAGTACTAATGCAATAGTGATGAGCATGAAACAAGGTAAACTACTAATGGATGTTGTCAACACTACTACCACCACTACCACCACTACTTCTTCTACTTCTACTACTACTAACACTAGTGCTAATGCTAATGAACTTGTTCACCATCACCAAACCAATCGTACCGATAGCAATGCTATCGAAAGCAATCATACTCCAACTCATCTTGATGTTGTCGTTCATCATACCTTCAATCATGAGCTTTCACCATCCAAATCACTCGGCGTCAATAGTACTGCGGGAGTTAAAGTTGTTACTGCTGCTGCTACTACAAGTACCGCTGCTACCGCAATCACAACCGCCACTGCCAGCCGCCGCGGCAATGAACCATCCAGCGTGACCACAAACGCTATTGCTCACGCCAGCAACCCGATGGCAGGTAGCTACACTCTCTCTACGCCCGAACCCGATTTGGTTCACGTTGCAAGTAGTGACGAAGGTGCCACCAATAGTAAACACAACTTCGTCCTGAACAATACTGCCTCACAATTGAACGTTATCAGTGTGAATGGATCGCCCGCATACATCGCCCCACCGTCATCAGTGGCTGAACCGGTCAGTGCGCATACAGCCACCACTACGGCGCTTATCATAAATTCAACCAATGCTACTGGTAGTCCTGGAACAATACTTCGTCCCCAGCAACTCTTTTCCAAAGCTAACACTGTAACAACAACTAGTGCGTCATCCGGTAGCAATATGGTTAATAAAGCGGACGAAGCGGGTGCTGGAATGCCCGCCGTTATCTATGAAACCATTTTCATCGAACGGTCTCCAGTGAAGCACAAACAGCAACAACAACAACAGGTTGCTATAGCAACTGCTGGTGTTGTTTCGTCCGGACGATCGACGATCAATGTCAACCAAAACTCTACACTGGTGGCGTCCGGAAGTAGTAACGGCTTGGTGATTGGAACCACAAATGGCACCGCAACGGCTGGAACTTCGTCCTTGCCGAGTGGCAGCATCATCGTCCTGACGCAGGCATCGTTGAATGAAATATTGCTCCAGAGCAACGTCGCCATCCAGCAACAAACGCAGACGCCTCATCAGCACGTCAACGGAGAACTGCTTTTGACTGGTGCAAAAGATAGCAATAAGAAACTAATCATTGCCACCGGAACCGGCACCTTGGCGAATAGCTTTTTTCGTGTTCCAAAGGCCACGGGAAGCACTAGCGCCGTGGGTGCAGCTGCCGCTAACGCTAACTGTAACACCAGTAGTGCTTCCGCTAACATCGTCTCAAATGCCACTGTAGTTAATGATGTCAATCAGTCAACCAGTTCCTCATCATCTCACTGTACTGTCGTTACCGGTGCTAGTACTATTCTCACCACTAACACCGCCACGCTCTCTGATATGTCTGCAATTACACAAAACAACGAAATGACTGCATCCCCGTTCGCCCCGAGCGATCCTCATCTTAGTTGTTCCATCATCTCCCCTGTCACTACCATTAGCAACTCAAGCAACAACCATCATCTCCAGAACTCGAAACAAGCGAACATTCTAATTAATCCACCGACTTCGACAGTTTTGCCAGTGGTATCGTCTTCGGCCGCAGCGGCCACCTCCCTGCTGCCGTCTCTGACGTCCGTGGCGGCTCCCCTGCACCACGGACTGATGGCCCCCGTCGGAGGACAACCAACGACCTATTCGCTGTTGTCAACAGGTGGCACTGCACCGACCTTTGTCAGTGCGACCGATCTGACCGCTGGAGATGGCCGCGGTGGATTGATGACGTCTTCGACGGCCACGATTCTAGCGTCTGCTCAGCGGCTTCCGGGACGACAGAAACTCATGCTATGTCCTCAGGTAAGTGATCCAGTTTTCTCCCTAGGCCAGGTTGCTTTTAACGGAGGGCGCATTATCTTTGCAGTTCTATTATTATTGTTTGTAGAATAGTTTGTTTCTTTTCACTCACTCACCACTCAACCTTCCGTCCATCGCAGAACCATACAGCTACCGATTTGCTTCCACGCTCCTCCATCTCTTCATTTTCTACCCCGTTGCGCCTTGCGCTCTCCTGTACTGTTGCTGCACTTCTCCATTCCCGTAGCAACATCGACGCACAATCGACCTCCGACCACGAAACACCACACCCGCATCCTGTTTTCCCTCAATCGGCGTGATGTTTGGTTTTAAGGAGTTTGTAAAATGGCGAAATTCGTAGCAAAATCAAGACCCTCCAACAGAACCACCCCCTTCACGTAAACACGCTGAGTCTCCGTAGTTGTAGTGCATCAGTTCTTGGCGATAAACGCTTCCGTTCACCAGCCACCGTTTGGTGGAGCATATTTTCTTTTTCTTTTCTCAGTTCCGTTTCATCGACGGTCTCTCTTCGTCGTATTCTGGAATGCCGTAGGAACTAGTTTCACGACCTTTTTCCTCACTAGTGACTAGTTAGACCCGCCAGATAGTGGCCGTTTTCGATTTACAAATACAGGTCTGCCCACTCTTGCATCGCTGCAAGCTTCCAAAAAAAACAAACTCTTTTCGTTGCTTTGTTTAACTAATTAGCGCGTCGCGGATGCGAGGGGCGCAGTTGTTGGCTTTGATTATGTTGTATGTTTTGCTTTTGGAACCTCTCTATAGCAGTTAATGCGCACGCAAGTAAAAGGATTGTTAGCGCGTTCCAGTTTGCTCTTGTGTGATGGTAGTGTTTTAGTATCATGCTCTGCCACTGCTTTCCGTTCTCGTTTCAATTCTCTTTCTGGACTTTTCGATGACTTTCTAACGGGATGTTTCTCCCCAAACCTACTGTACTTTTCTTGCTTCCAGTTTGCCTTAGTCCTCCCCGAAAACCAACAATTCACGTTGAGCGATCGTCCCAAAATATTTGCCAATCTCTCTACGGCACCGTCGGCAGCGACGGCCACGTACACCATTAAATCCGCGCCGTCGTCAGGCACAATCTTTTCCGCCGTGCCGCGTTCCTCATCATCCACTTCCGCGGCCGTTTCCTCTTCCGTCTCCACTTCCACTTCCTGTTCCGCTGCTCCCACGGTTGCCTTTGCACTAACCCCAGCGAAGACGATTGCCGCCGGGACACGCCAACAGACGGTTTCGTCGTCCTCATTGGTCGCTGGGCCGTCGGTGGCGCATGTGAAGCTGGCCAACATCATCTCAGCCACGGCTACGGCGCTAACGCCCTCATCATCGTCCTCCTACTCATTGCCCTCGCCATCATCATCGTCATTATCATCTTCTTCCCTGTTGTCGTCATCATCGAGTGTGCAAAAATCGACCGCTACAACGGTGACGGCAGTAACTAACAGTAACGGCAGCAACACAACGGCCAACACCATCAATACTACTACTACTACTACTACTACTACCACTACTACGGCCAACGCCATTGTGGCGACGGGTCCCACGACCTCCATACAATATTTGATCCAAGGCAAGATACCGAATCTTCTCATCTCCACCGCACAGGGCTACCCGGCGCAGCTCCAGCAGCAGCACCACCACCTCCACAGCCATCAACAGCCGCCGCATCTGACCCAACACCACCACCATCACCAGCTGCACCAGTATCCTTCGGTCAAGCAGGAGCCTCCGGAATCGCCCGGTGCCAGACACTTGCCGATTACGCCCAACTCCACCAGCACATCCACCTACAGTGCTGGCAGCAGTGGCAGTGGCAGTAGTACGTCTAGCACCGTTAGCAACCACACGGCAGCTGGCCCGGGAGCAGGCGATGGGACACCGGCCGGTCGTGGAGTGACAACAGACACGGCCGCCGGCGGAACTTCTGCTGACCAAGCTAATGAAGAAACGGACGGCGAGGACTACGGTGCGCCACCGGAGAGTAAAAAATTCATTCTCGCACCGACTCCAGCCCAGCTGGGCCGGGCTCCGCTTCAGCGCCGTCAGATGAGCAACAGCAGCACCAATAGCGGCGGTTCCAAGACACCGGTGATGACGCATCAGCAACAGTCACAACCTCACGAGCAGCCCGAGACTCACGCGATCGACAACTCCACCAGCAACCAACAGCTGACCTCGATGCCATCCGCGCTGCCAACGCCGACGTCCGCCTCAATTGAGGACTATCACAACCAGATATCACCCTCCACCGCGAAAAAAGTGTTCTTCCGGAAGGCAAAACCAGACGATATGGATAAGTATGTTTGTCCGCGGGTTATAAAACATAGAGTTGCCCCTAAACTGTTGCCTCTTCTCTCGCACAGTGTTCTCCGGCAGGTGGACTTTGAGAAAAAGTTCAAAACGTTGCCCCAGTTCAAGCCGGAAGACTGTCACTCGCCTAGTGCCATCACAGCATCGTCGCCGCGCGTTTTCACGCAAAACTATCGCAAAAAGCAAACCACGACACACAAAACACGTAAGTGGATTTGTACCATCGAATTGGTCCGCTAAGTGCTGACGACAAAATGGACGATATAACAACGTTTGCCCTTTTCCCGACAGTTCCTGACGAAGATCAGCAGCACCATCAACAACAGCAACAGCAACAACACCAACAACACCAACAGCAGCAACAGCAGCAACACAATAACGTCCTGCATTCGGATGGAAGTGCTCCTCCATTGTCCAGTACGGCCACTCCCTCCAGTTCGTACGTTATTGGAAATCGCTTTTTCGGACCCGATTTCAACATGGAACAGTACAAAGGTAAGCTGAGGTCGATGATTATCGTTGTATTTTGCCTCGAAACATCTTGACAGTTCCCCATTATTACCCGTCCAATCGTTAGCTAATGATCGCTGCAAAGGTCACTTTTCGTTTGTAGAAATGGCGGCAAACGAGAATCTACTGGTTGGTAGCAGTGAGCGGTCACCGCGTACGCCGAAAACGCCATCGCAGCGGTCGGTCAATTCGGCCGAAGAGAAAGGCCACCGGAAGATACTGGAACAGCGGCGCAATCTCGTTGTGCAGCTGTTCAACGAACACGGCATGTTTCCGTCAACACACGCGACCAACAGCTTCCAGGTAATGGACCTTAAGATTGCATGTTTAGGAGCCCTTGCCCATAGATCTCGTTATCTTCTTAAAATATCCAACACCATGTGTTAACTTCTAAAACGATTTTGGGAAAGTTGAGAAATGTATTTGAAATTTAATATTGCCAAAAAATATTTCGTAAACCCTTACGATAGAGCATATTACAAACCCAGATGTGCAATTCATTATCATTCGACTTGACCTCTCCTTCCACAGCTGGCACACAGTGACATATTCCCGAACAAGCAAAGCCTACAGCTGAAAATACGTGAAGTGCGACAGAAGTCCATGGCGCAACCACACGGTTTCACGCCCCAGTCTGCTGGGCCCATTACGCCGACTGATCTTGGCAGTGGTAAGAAAATAAGCCAATCCTCGTTAAGAAGCCCATTTTTCACACTACCGTATTTTGCGCTTTCGTTCCAACCAGGGGTTGGTCAACCGGACGGTCATCCATCGCAGGCGCTGCATCATCAACTGCATCATCCGCAGCACCACCAGCAGCAGCAACAGCAACTGCAACAACAACCACAACAACACTCCCATTCAGCCCATCATCATCATCATCACCATCATCACCAGCAAATGCTACAACAGGAGCAACAGCAGTAAACATATAGCGTGTTGGACAACGGCGTACAGTTCACGATGGAAAGAAAAGGCCCACCGGGGCACGTTGTTAAAATTGATTTGCAAAGAAGATGAACTTATTGCTAGCATTTGCGAGACAATTGCGTGTTTTTTTAGGGGAATCGATACAGTAGTGGGTTGAGATATAAGGGTTCAGTTTGAAGACCGTGAGTAAACGTGAGCAAATTGTGTGTATATACATCATACATGTACGGTAAACACACCATCGTTAGTTGATGGTCTTTCATGATCGTTAAATGGAATGAAAAACCTTTCCGGTGTTTTGTTGACTATGTTTCTGTTGCGGTATTTCCCTGCGTCCATATATTAACGAAGCACTCGGGGCAATTGTTTCATTTCGCATCAAGAGAAGTAAAACTTCTAACCCACAGTTGCTTGCTAAACGAATAGTGAAGAAAGGGAACTCATCTTCCCCGGAAAACCAAAAGCAAACTTTTATCCCATGTCTAGCAATAGTTACAGTATAATAGCATGGAAACTTAAAACTAAATAAACCAATAGATATACGCCTACCATAATACGCAAAACACCCACAGAACGAAAGAAAACCAAATCCAACCAAACTATGCAGATACTACTGATCAGCAACAACGTTTTTATCTCTTCATTATGGGTACCGGCCAACGCTCGGAACGCTGGAGCCATTCAAAAGTATGTTCGCTTGAGATTTACTAATTACTAATTATGGACTAGTTCCTTTGCCGTTTAATCAGCTAATGAGCGTAAGAAACCGTCGAGAAATAACCTATTAAGGAATGAAGAAATCTGTTGAATGGGACTCACCATCAGCATGCTGGAAAGATAACGTTTGTAATGGAGGGTGTTGACAGGGAAAGCTTTTTCATAGTAAGAACGAATTGTAACGTACAATCATCATAGTGCTGTTTATGGGAGACGCTGAAGTTACTGGAATGATTCAATGATCACGATCAGATTGTTTTGCCCATCTCAAATTCCACGCAAACAAAACGCGATGCGTAAGGCGTAGAAGGCAAAACACAGAGAACCACAAACATACGAGAGAGGACACGCAAACGTGATCGTCGAATACATACGACTAATACGCGGGGTGATTATTTCGTGATTTTAGGTTGTAAGCGCACGGATTGACCATGAAAAATATTGGATTGTAAAAGGGCTTGAACCCCAGAATGGCCATCTAACGGTCAAAATCGGTGAAAAGTTTTTGCAGATAGGCGGGAAGACAGGGCAAGTAATGTATTCGATTGGTTGTGGAAGAGTTTGCCAGTTTTGTATGTAAATAAATTGGTAGAAAAAAAGTAATTGTATAAACCACAAATGTACTGTGGCCCTGTTTTGTCTGTCACCCTCTGTTAGGATGGCATCATGTTTTGAGTGGGGCGCGGTTTAGAATAAAAACCTGCTACAAAACATCTAACCTCATTGGAGAGACCACAAAGGGGCTGTAGAAACGGTAGCAGCAGCAAAGTACAAGAAACACTAAATGCTAGCAATTTTACTGTGAGTTTAATAGTTGTGTAGCACGTGCGTGTGCTTAACGGATACACGCACAACAGTGTACTTCCCTTTACGCGGTAACTGACACGTTGCGATGTGAAACATTTCTACTGTTTTACGCGCCAGGGATTTAGAATTTAAGGTCGATGTGGTACACTGTACTGAACACTCACTTTCTTTATCCGACGAACCGGTCCGGCGACACTGTCACAGTTACTTCATCCTACCAATTGTGCTCACACAAAACGGATTAAATGTTTTAGTTGTGTAAACCGCCTCGTGCAGCAAAAAACACAACTCAATACCCAAAAGCCAATATCAAGTCATTCCCATTTGTTTTCGACAAAGTAAAAAATATACATATACACACACAAAAGAAGAAAAATGCGTAGTAGAATTAGAATAGTGTTTATTATAGCAAAAAAAGGGACAACAACATTTAGTAGTTTTTAGTAGTGGCTGTTATTCCAAGTACGGCAAACAATCGACAGACGATATACGTGCCGCCAGCAAGGAAATCGAAAAAGCTGGCACCAGTACGCGAAATACAGTTTGTGTGTTGCGGTTAAACCTACAAATGCGCTACGTGCAGAACGAGACCCTTTTAAAAGCTAAAGCACGAACAACAGAAAGCCTGTGAGTGACCACCTCCCTTGAAAGAAAAGTGGAATGTGTGTTCTTAGCACGAACAACAAAGTAAAGTATTGCTGCTCTGATGCTGTAAAAAAGTGACAGAACAACTGTGCAGATAGTTAAAAAAGACGACGAAGTGGTTGACTGGTGTCGTATGCCCATGGCGCGGGGCTTTTGATGCCTGAAGCAACTCTTTTTCTTTTTTGTAGAATAAAATAAAGGCGACATTCGCGTGTTAAATAGATTAAACGATATTACTTATTGCATACCATGTGCGAGCGAGATGATCAATCGGTGTTTCAGTTTATATTAAAATTGCCAATGAGCCAAACATTTGGACAGGTATGCCATATGCCGTAGCTGTCGCCGGAGAGGACGAATCACCAAGCTTTTTGATAGTTTCCGGCCATGAAGAAAGCGTACAAGTTCACACGTAGACATCGGATACCTATCACTTCTACACTGACCCGTGCACCATTGACTCGGAAATAGGACTCACCTTACAAATCACAAATCATCAACGTTTTAGCGGCCACGGGATGTGTTACCTGTTGTATGAATGAACGAATTTCTAAAACTTTTCTCTAAATCACACAAATCTAGTGCAGTGTAGAACAAGGAAGAAACAAAACGTGCTATGACGATGTACACCCATAATGTTTAGTAAAATAACACTGTTTCAATGCCTTTAGGGCTAACCTGAAAGATTTGATATAAGGCGCACGCCAGCAAAAATATGAAGCAAAACTTATGCGTAAAATCCCCACACATATGTACTACGCTAAGGATTGATAGCCAATTAAAATTGAAGGAAACATATTTTTATCCAAAAGAAGAACAAGACACGGAAGGTTTTTGTTAGTTGAAATGATGCATTACGCAACAGCAGCTGATCGGAAGCCACAATCGGCTCCCAAGTAGCTACTGCTAAAGTGTTGACAAACCCTTTTGGCTGCATGTAAAGACGCTTCAACATTTAGGAGACCATGATAATTAGTAGGTGAAACGAACAAAAACCCATGATTTAAAACGATTAAATGAAAAATATACATGCAATATTAGAAATGCTCTTGCTTGCACTGGTGATTTATTGTTGGCTTCATTGTGTCGAATCGTATTGTCTCGTACATTCTTTTTTTACAGGATTTTGTTGTTTTGTTATTCTTTAAATAATCGAATGAATAAGCAAAGCTTAAAAGGTAAGTCGATTCCGTAGAGCTCTTAAAGATTCTGGCACTAATGAAAAAGAGTCCACATGTCCATCGTCCAATAACATTATTAAGTGCACACAATAAAAGTGCTGCTGATTGATTATAATTGTGGTTGACAGTAAATCAAGTTGCAGGCGATGCACTAGCACGATTAAGCAAGTTTCGTCGAACGGACTTACTGCTCAGGCATTTAAATTTCATATTTTACATACCATCTGACAGCAATCCTTACTGCTGTCAAGTGCGTTGGAAACATAAACAATGTCGCCGGTGTAGGCCATCGTGTGCGGATTGCTCGTTTCCGTAGGCGTGTTCGTTCCGATGGCAAAGCCAAATCCCAATATTCTAATTACAGGTGCGTAAGTGGAATCAAGAACAATTTAAACAACTAGTTGGCCTGTTTTGACTGCTTCGCTTTTACAGGGACACCCGGCACCGGTAAATCGGAATTGTGCCGGTTGCTCAGAGAGAAGCTGGCGCCTGACTTTACGTTGCAGAACGTCAGCAAGATCGTAGTCGACAATGGCTTTGTCGAGGAGTACGACGCAGACTTGGAGTGTCCCGTAATGGACGAGGACCGGTTGCTGGACTTACTTGAGCCCATCATGCAACGCGGTGGCAACATCGTCGAATACCACAGTTCCGATTTCTTTCCGGAACGTTGGTTTGCGGCCGTGTTCGTGACGTGCTGCTCCACCAACGTGTTGTACGATCGTTTGCGACAGCGCGAGTACAGCGAACGGAAGCTTAAGTCGAACATGGAATGTGAAATTTTCCAGACACCCCTCGAAGAGGCCCGCGATTCCTATCGGAAGGAGATCGTTTTCGTGCTACAAAACAACGACCTTGCCGAACAGGCTGCCAATGTGCAGCAGATATGCAGTTGGTTGGAAGAATGGAAGAACAAAAGCAATAAAAAGTAACATAAACTAACATCTGCATACCGTAGTTTCTGGAACATCTGGAACAAGTCAAGGCGGTGGTTTATGACATCACCCATTAATATCGTGTAAAATCCTAATGTACAATCGTGATCGAGAAAAATGCGCCCAAAAAAACGAATCCAATTTTTTATTTTATGAAGTGAAATATTTCACGTTTATGTCGACATTTCGTTGTGAAGGCTTTGACAGGAACTAGTCAGTGCTGCTGCTGCTGCTGGTTCGAGCGAAATGGTCTGCTCTCGGTGTGCTGTTTTATTATGTGTAAAAGTGGTTGCGTGTTACCAGAAGAAGAATAAGTAGTTTGAATACATCATTGTCCATCACTTCAGAGGACTTCTAGTTAGAGTGGTTTGATTGAAAGCGGCAAAAAGACCTTATTTCATCGTAAGCAACGCCGTACAAGGACGATTAATCCCGATTACGCCGTCAGCGGCGGGTGTCGACATATCCACTGAACAGCAATTGTACGGCGTCCTGTCAGTTCACCATTTTGCGGTACATAAACAAAAAAAAGATTGAAAGAAGGTATTCGTAAGCGTCGCAGTGAAAAGTGTCGGTGGCGAAACTAAATCCCTTTAACCCATGGAAATGGTGTCTCTGGGGCCGAAAAAGGATGGAAATCCTAATGCCGAGTTCTTCACGGCACCGGAAACGCTGCAGGGCTTCGAAACTGTGCGGTTGTGGCTCCAGAAACATTGCAAGAAGGTACGGTGTTTTGCGTTTGTGTTGGGTTGCGGAGATGCCCCCTTCGGGCTGCGAGCCATTTTGTCATTGTCAAGATGCTGATGAAAGTGGCACTGGTCGTAATGTTGTTTCTCCACGAAAAGCGGCCGTGTGAACCGTTTTCGGATGAAAAATCTAGCATCGCAGATTTGAGTTTGAGATCGCCAAGAAGAAGGAATACGTGATTTGCGTCATTATTCAGATCCGTGTCCGTGTGGCTTGATGATGCCGCCGGGCGTCCGGACCTGTCAAAGCGATACTCCCTCTGTTTATGTTATATGCTCGTTGGCCATTGCGTTATAATGTTATTACTATTGTCGATTTGCTTTGATCCTATATTTTTAGAACCTCGCACCGGATCCACCGACGAAAGAATCGCTAGCTCATCTCATCATCCAATTCATTCAGTACCAAGAGGCTAAGCTGGGCAAGAACTCCCAGGACCCTCCGACGACGCGGTTGCCGGTAAGACGGACGAGAATTGTGTTTTATTCTACTTCGATCGGATTCAATTCACTCACGCCGTTCCTCTGCTTTGTTTCATTCCGATTCGAAGATTCGATATTTTATGGACTTCAAGCCAGGTGGCGCCCTTTGCCACATCCTATCGACCATGTACCGATACAAGGCGGAGCAGCGTTGGCGCAAGTTCGATTTCACCGTCAACAAGAATCCGATGCGCAAGGATCCGATCGGTCAGATGGTACTGGACATCGAGACGGCACTAATTGAGGCGGAATGCATGCGTTTACCCATGGTTTACATCCGGCCAGAGGTGGACCGGGCGACGGCGACCAAAATTAACGACATCGTCACAAACCATCAAGGTGAAATCACGAACGACGAAGAGGAAGCGACGCACATCATTTATCCGGTGATCGATCCACTGCCGGAGGACTATGCGAGGCCCATGTTCCGGCGCGACAAGCACGTCATGATCCATTGGTACTACTTCCCGGAGTCGTACGACACTTGGGTACCGAACACGTTCGATTTGCCGGACAACATCCCCGACAGCCCCCCATCGCCCGCTGAGCGTTGGCGTGTGTCCGCTTCGTGGGTGATCGATCTAGACGACTACAACGAGTGGATGTCGGAGGAGGACTACGAGGTAGACGAAGCGGGTCGCAAGAAGGTGCATCCGCATCGGCTAGGCGTGGAAGATCTCATGTCCACCGGAGTCGAGGATAAGGTGAAGAAAACGCCAAAGGTGGTCAACTCGAAACGTAAACGATCGCCATCGCCAGCGGCAAAGGGTGGCAAGCGCAAAAGCTACCGCTCTCCGGCCTTCCAAAAGAAACGTGCCGACGACGAGGAATCGGAAGATCTGACCAAGGACATGGAAGATCCGGTACCGGAAACCAACATCACTGAAGTGAAGGCCGGTTCCAGCACTTCGGCATCGGGCCCAGCAACGCCACAACCGAAGCGTGACCCCGATATGCTGCCGATGAAGTATGCCAGTGTGACGGATTTAGACGATGATGTTGAGCGGTCGAATGCGGATCGTGCCACCGGAACTGGTGGTTCGGTTTCCGGTGGAATCGGTGGCGGTGCGGCAGCCGGTGGAGAGGATAGCCAAGCCGGAAAGACGAGTGACAGTAGCAACACGCAGGATTTCCCACAAGGCAAGGATGACCTGGAGGACAATGTGACGGAGCAGACGCATCACATCATCGTCCCGTCGTACGCCGCTTGGTTTGACTACAACTCGATCCATGTCGTTGAAAAGCGTGCCCTACCCGAGTTCTTTAATGGTAAAAACAAATCAAAAACACCGGAAATTTACATGGCGTACCGGAACTTTATGATCGACACGTACCGTCTCAATCCGACCGAGTATCTCACGAGCACGGCCTGTCGGCGCAACTTGGCCGGAGACGTGTGCGCAATCATGCGTGTGCATGCGTTTCTGGAGCAGTGGGGTTTGATCAACTACCAGATCGATGCGGATTCGCGCCCCACGCCCATGGGACCACCGCCGACGTCGCACTTCCACGTGCTGAGCGATACACCGTCCGGGTTGCAGCCAATCAATCCGCCCAAGACGGCGCAACCGTCGGCGGCGAAAAGTCTGCTCGATCTGGACAAGAAGCCGCTCGGTGAAAAGAAAGATCTTGAACCGTTGGGTCCTGGTGTGGTCGGAGGAATGCTCGCTGGGCCACCGGGCCTAGGTGGGGTAGGGCCACCGGTAGGGCCAGGTGGTGCGCCCGGAATCATCGGTCCCGACGGTATCAAGGTGGAACCGGGAAGCGTTCCCAGTGCCGACCCGAACGGCCAGTTTGGTCTCCGATTGGATCAATACACGAGGAAGCCGGCTGCGATGCGCAACCGGACGGCGGCCAGTATGTCCCGCGAGTGGAGCGAACAGGAAACGTTGCTGCTGCTCGAGGGACTCGAAATGTACAAAGACGATTGGAACAAGGTGTGTGAACACGTCGGTTCACGCACACAGGACGAGTGCATTCTGCACTTTCTGCGACTGCCGATCGAAGATCCGTACCTCGAGGATGATAACACGTTCCTCGGACCGCTCTCGTACCAGCCGATTCCGTTTAGCAAGGCTGGTAATCCAATCATGTCGACCGTAGCTTTTCTGGCGTCTGTCGTCGATCCGCGCATCGCGGCCAGTGCTGCCAAGGCTGCAATGGAGGAGTTTGCCGCCATCAAGGTATGAGGAATGCGAGGCCGCGCAAAAAAAATATACGTCCCAATACGCCATCAACCGTTTGACGGTTTGACTGATCCATTTTACTTTAACCAGGACGAAGTGCCGGCCTCGATGATGGATGCACATCTGAAGAATGTGGAGAAGTCGAGCTTCGGTGGCAAGTTCGATCCATATGCCGGTCTCACCAACAGTGGAATCGCTGGGACCGGCGCGGAGAAAGAAAAGGAAGCTGAAGAAGGGGAAAACAAATCGCCGGCTGCGACGGCAACGGCCGCTTCTGCGGCGACGACTGCCGCAGGAAGCACCCCTCCGGGCGGTTCGTCGGCGAATGCTGGTCCGTCCAGCGCTCCATCCACCACCAATACCGACGTCGAGATGAAGGATGTATCTAAGAAAGAGGACACCGCGGGTAAGTGCGCATTTCCGTATGAACGTCCTCTACACCAGAAATTCAAACGAGTCCAATATACGCTGGTGTACGATGGTTGCCGTGCAATTCTGATTTTTTTTTTATTTAAATTCATCTTTAAGCGGTAATTTTCTATTGATTCAGTTTTATTATCCATCATGGCGGTCAAACTTTGATCATTACATTATTACAATTATTTTAATCATTACATTTCATTATGATTCTTAAGATGTGTTTTACTTTAGGTGTTTTGTATGTTTCTCTGTTTGGAACATTTCCTTTAATTGTTTTTGTATTATTTTTTCGTTTTTTTATAACATGGTCCCAATTACCGCATTATTAGAGAAAGAAAAATCCACCGATGAACCCGTTAAACCAACTGTCGATTCTGATGCTCCGGCAGCAACCGAGACAAAGAGTGCTACCGATGCGGACGCTGCTGGTAGTCCTTCGGCGGCCACTCCGACTGCCGCGCAAGCGGCGGATGGTACCGCCTCTGCGGCCACCTCTAAAGATAAAGAAAACAAGGACGCGCCTTCGGCGGTGCCCGAAACCCCTGCCGCACCCACAACAGTGTCCACGGTGGCGAAGGAGAACACTGACCCGAAACTGTTCAACGAGGGTAACCTTCAGGCGGCCGCTGCTGCCGCGCTTGCTGCTGCTGCCGTGAAAGCCAAGCACCTGGCAGCGGTCGAGGAGCGCAAAATCAAGAGCCTTGTGGCGCTGCTCGTGGAGACACAGATGAAGAAACTGGAAATTAAACTGCGCCACTTTGAGGAGCTCGAGACGACCATGGAACGGGAGCGGGAAGGGCTCGAGTACCAGCGGCAACAGCTCATCCAGGAGCGCCAGCAGTTCCACCTCGAGCAGCTGAAGGCGGCCGAATTTCGTGCCCGCCAGCAGGCCCACCAGCGCTTCCAGATGGAGCAAGGTCAGTGGCAACAGCAGCAGCAACAGGCGGCAGCGGCCCAGCAGCAGCAAGCGGCCGCACAACAGCACCTGCAGCATCAGCAACAGCACCCGCACCAGCAGCAGCCCCAAGGACCGACGGCGGTCTCCGGTGCACCGACCGCAGCATCTGCATCAGGCCACTCCGCCGCCACGGCCGTACCGCACAACGCCATGCCCAATCCGGCAGCTAGTGAGTCCGATATTCAGAACCATGAGCAATAACTATTAGGCGCAGGACATTTCGTAATCGGAAACCTTTTCCACCGTTTTGTTCTCTCTCTCTATCTCTCTCTACTAAATTCATGTTCGCAGATGCTCAAAAGCTGCCACAGACGCCATCTATCGCTGGTGGCCCGGCAGCAACAGCACCTGGGGTGCCACCAATGCCTGGCGCCAACAGCTCCCAGGCACCTCCGGTGGTGCCGCCGCCAACATCCTTACCCTTGGTCAACAACAGCCACATCCCGGTGGCAGCAGCGGGCAACGGTATCCCTCCTACCTCCATTCAACCCTCCTCTACGAATCCTACTACCGACGGCACTACGCCAAATAATATTATGCCCCCGGCGGGAACGCCACAGCAGCAGCAGCAACAATCGCAAGTGGCAGCACCGCCTTCCCCGTCCGCGGGACCCCCGGCGGCGGGCGACGGAACGACAGGGCCCGTGCTGCCCGAAGCAACTCCAGCAGGCCATGCGCTGCCAATGGTCCCCTCCTCTGGCCCTGGACCTCAACTGGCTCAACACCAACCGGCCCAAGTGCAGGACCACCACCACCCGGGGTCGGTGGCGGCAGGGCAGCAGCCACAAGCCGCGCCGCAACAAGGAGGAGCCACGGCTCTTCCGGTCACATCCTTGGTCGAAGCGCCATCACCGGAAGAGGCAGCTTCGGTAACGCCTCCGTCCGCGATCAGTGGTGGATCGGCAGCGGAGGGCAACCAGCCAGCGGAGACAGTGGCGACATCCAACGCTCCCGGGGAACCGGGAGTCACGAATCTTCCGACGAACGGAGCCAACGCCAGCGTACCACCACCGAGCGCGACAACGGTTCCACCTTCGTCATAACTCCGTAGGAAGACTCTCGGCCCTCGAAAGCGAACCACCGTCAATCCGCCAACGGATTGTTCCTTACGCGGCCGCCGTCGTGGTGGTAGAAGGGCGCGACGTCGTGGCGTAGGGCGCGGACAAGCAAGTACCCGCTGATAAGAACGCCAGGTCCTGCCCCCGTAGGTTTGGGTAACTCGAGCTACGTTGGGTAGCCCCACTTGTGTGTGTGTAGAATGTGTCTTGATTTTATTTTTACCGCCTTCTGGCACCCCCCGATCCGCAGATCTGTTTTTGCTACTTTACTTTTTGTGTTGTAAGCACTTCTTGCTCCTTACACATCTTTCTTTCGCAGATTGTCTTGTATTATTTAAAATATTCATTCCTCTCTGCCTAGGGTAAGGAAGATATGCGCATTATGCAGATTATTAAGCCGTTTGTAGCATCAGATTGTCGTCGTCGTCGTCGTGTTAGTGTTCTGACCCCTTTTTTCTGTCGCGCCTTTTACTTTTGACGCAAAGATAGAAAACACACACATTTAGGATGTGAGAAGCTAGGAAGCTAGACATTAACGACAAATCCTCTGCCCACATTTTTCTATAAATGAGAACAGAATAAGAATAATTAAAATAAACAGCATAATAAAACAATCTTACCACTACCTTAAACTAATGGAGTTATAGTTGTTGTGGAAACAGTGTGTAGAACAATAGGACGCCGAAAACTGTAAACTGTCTTCTTCAAGTGGAATCATTCGATCAATAAGCGCTAATGATGATGCATGATGGTATATTCGCTGAAACGTGATGTTCGCAATCGAGTTCGTGCAACTAAAACAATGAAAATGTTGCAACATACGATCGGCCGCCGTGTAACTGACAACAGGGATGACGATTGAAGAAGACCGGAACGATCACGTAAAAACGGATATCATGGCACGTCCTAGCCGCCGGCACCAGCCGCACCTGGCGGACTTACCAGAAACTGTGGCTAGAACGATAGATCGCAACGCATCAAGTAGTCACAGATAAGATGTAAAAACGAATATAGAAGACGAAAAACGGGCAGTTCGCGACAGACAGTGGAGGAAGAAAGGACTTATAATTCTTTAGTTCCTCTTACATTACGGTATAATAAAAGAGGTTCTGCAAAAAAGGTTTTCTAGTTTGTCGCCGACTCAAGAGTGAATAAATTCAACACTCTGGCAATGTGCCTTAAGGTGTTCGGTGCGCAATCGTTCGTTAAAAGCGTTGTGTGTATCGAACCTACACAGTTTTCGTAATCCGTCAAACATCAAACATTGTAGCTATCATTTATTTTGCATTGATCGAAACAAAAAAGACCGATTGCTAAACTCATCATAGCTTCTTACATTACCTTTCGCTCTCTCACTCTCGCCCTGCAGAAGAAAAACCTTTTGACGATTTTCCGGGGTGCTTCATTATCTCTCCCTTCGTTCCCTCTAGGAATATTAGTAAACAAACCATAAAAAATCACCTAGTCACACCACTCATGCAACGCACTCTCCGTTCGTACTGAAGCTAGAACGATAAAACAGCGAGAACTGAGCAACTTTGTGCGGACCTCGTCTGTCCCTTACTCAAGGTAAAGCAAAAATCCTTCAGCACAGCCGGACCCACCGACGGAGGAACCGCTCTGAGCGGCAATAGAGTCATTGTCGCCGTCGGATGACGACGTCTGGATCTCGCCCCCCTCGGGACGGTTTTCGTTGAGCATCATCGCTCCGTTTCGGATCCACACGTCATCGTTCCATTCGCGTCGCGGATCATTACTACCACCAGCGATCATCGCCATCTGCGCCGGGCCTGTGTCTTCTTCAATGCTCATCTCTGCGTCTTCCTCGTCATCGTTGCTCTCTCGCTCGTCGTCATCGTCATCGGTTTCGTCGTCATCGACTACGTGGTCCTCGGCGTCCCTCGACATTACCGGATGATCGTACAGGTAGGCCGCCGCCGTCGTCGTCGTACCGCTACTAGCACCGTCCGCTGCATGTCATGTGCTGTAGTCCTTGCTGAGGTGCACCTCGATATCGACCCGGCAGATCGGGCAGTGTTTGTTGGTCACCAGCCACTGGTCCACACAGTCCTTGTGGAACAGGTGCATGCACGGCAGACGCCTAAAGGGAGACAGATCGAGGATCATTCTCATAGACTGAGCGGCCTCTTTTCACACAACCCTCCTTCTTACCTGACGTCGTTATCAACTTCAAACTGTGACAGACAGATGGTGCACTTCTCACTGTCCTCGTCCGTCTCGGACACGAGCCGAAGCTGTTTGTACTTGTGCGGGAACGTGTTCGTTTCAATCATCTCCTGGGTGGCGCCCCGATTTGTGCACGAGTCTTCGATGACGCGCACGAACCGATTCAAGCTCGACAGCAAACTGGGACGCAGCTACAAAAGGGCAGAGCGGATAAACGGTCAACGTCTCAACACACTGGCCGCCGCCGTTGTTTACTCACCCCAATGCTAAACTGAAGCCCGGGCGGAGGGTCCACGCGGAAATGCTGCGCCGTTATGTGGTGGTACATGTGATGGTGCACGTACTGGTGCTCGCGGCTGCAAGGGAATGGGACACATAAAATACCCACGGAGTACGGTGCGATCAAGGACAACTCCACTTACCGTAGCGCGTTCGGCGAATACGTGTGCATTCGGGCACGCCGATGCGATGCCCGGGATCCCTGCCAGTAGCAGTAGTCGAGGGGAGCACCACTTGCTCCACTGCTACCGGCAGTGCCCGGCTGATTGTGATGGTGGAAATGAATATGGCCTCCGGCGTCTCGTTGCTGCCAGTCTCTGTCATCCGGCATCGCCTCCGGCAGTGGCCGTGAACCACTCGCGTGTGGTTGATCGTGTGGCGCCACGCCGGGGGCCAGTTGTGGGTGAAAGTTGGCGGAGGAACCGGAAGCCATCGGCATGGAACCGTTGCCCGAAGACGTGCTGGCGGCGACACCGAGTGACGGATTGCGAGACGACTGCAGCATGTAACGGCTCGGTGGTAGGATCGGAGGAGGGGATCGCGAAGGGCGGTAGCTGGCGAGCGTCTGACGCCGCTGCAGCTCGCTGTACGGGGCCGGTGTCACCAGGTCGACGGACATCATGCGCCGTAGCGCTTCCTGAGTGTGGTGCTGCCGCTGCCAGAGGCTTTCGTGGGGCGCATAAGGCATTCGACCCATACCAACGGCAGCCGATGGGACGGGGCCTCGCTCACCAACGCCATGGCGATCGGCGACGGAGCGGCGCGAACGAAGGTAGTAATCGTGCCCGGTGGCAGCACTGGTGGGTCCGACGGAAGCGGCGGACGCCCCGTTCGGTGCCAACTGCATCGTCGAGCTGTTGCGCGAGTGTGGCGATGAGGAGCTCGGAGGAACGTAGGACGCTGAGAGTAGCCGACCGGCCGTGGTGGTGGCCGACGACGACGACAACGCCGGAGGACGCGGAACACGGTGACGGTGAACGGGGAGATTGGGGAGACCATCGGAGTATCCGTACGGTTGCGCCGCAGCCATACACAGTGACGCCAGGAAGTGCCGCTGCACGCACGGCCGTTCGTGTTCGACGGGCTGGGCGTTCGCCCAGTCGGGAACGGTGTGCGGTTGGCGCGGACAATTGTTGTTGTGGCTGTGGTTGTTGTTGTGATCGTTTGTAACCGCCAACGACGACGATGATGAGGACGACGGCGGACGGCGGCCGCTCGCCGACGACGGGGTGCTGCACAGCATCGGATCTCCAATGGCGGATAATGGCGGTGGAGGTGGAGGCGGTGGCGGTGGTGGTGGAGGCGGCAAGACCGATCCTCTCGACGACATTCGGAAGCGGATCGCTGGTGTTTCGCCACGGGACGAATTGCCCATATTCATTGGCGTTGCGGAAGAGTAGTCAATGGGGTGATCGGATGAGCGGTGGTGGTTTGGGCGCGGTTCGGACTTCGGTAGCCATGGGTGAACGAGGTGGTGGTTGGCAGCAGTGACAGTATCAATGGGTGCCTCATTTCTGGCCATTTGCAGCTCGGGTGGAACGTTGTAGATGCCGCGGCGACGAACGGTCCAGTTTTCATCGTCATCTTCATCACTAGCGCCCCGTGGCCATGGGTAACGAAGTTGCCCGCGCCGATGGTGACGTTGAGCATGCTGCTGATGGTGGTGATTGTGATGGTTGGGACCAGCGAAACTACCGTTGGCCGTATGGTCGATCACAGAGCCAGCAGCACCACCATCACCACCACCACCACCACCACCACCATCGTTGAGCACGGGTGAAGCGGATGCGGATCGCTCGGCCGTCGGGTAGGACGTCGAATGGAAGCGCGAGCATCGCATGCCGGACGTTGTTGCGTAGGGACAACCACCGGAACCGCTGCTGCATGCGCTACACCTGCGAACGGAAGTCGCTTCGTCCACTGTCCCCGAGGACGATGGTTGACGGTGGAGCGACTGGCAACGGCGACTGCAACTGGCCGACGCGTGGAGATGCCGTGCGGGCACACCACCACCCGTCAATGAGGCCGCCGAAGAAGTGGGAGACGATGACGAGGGTGATCTCGTTGACGAGTGGTACGAGTCCCACGCTCGATGGTTCGGGATGCGATGCCGTTCGGTACGACTCACCGACAGACCAGCGGATGCGGCAGCATTCATCCAGCTGCTGTGACGCTCAGTACCATACACCCCGTAGAGTGGCTGCCCGGTTGACGAGTAACCTCTAATCCGTATCGTTGGTTGAATTGAACGCACCCGGTAGATGTTCTGCGTTCCCGGACCGGGAACAATCTTCTCCGTACTCGTGGCTTCACGTGACGGTACTGCAGATCCGGCCCTAGTTTCCCCACTACTGCCAACGTTTCCTTCCTCGGGCCCGGGTACCAGCGTGGACTCGTCATCCTCGGAATCGTTCGTCAGATCGATAGGTTCACGGGTGACAACTGATGATGCGTTCTCGACCATGATGACATCGTCACTGTCCCCACTAATGCTGCTCGTATCCGTGATCCAGTCTAGCTGTAGGTCGGGGGCAGCAAGGGCATCAAGGGTTTTGGGTTTCGGATCTGCTACGGCCGGAGGCGCTGCTTCCTTGTCCTCTACTGCCTGGTGCACTACTACTGGCGACTCTTGTTGGTCGTTTGAGTCCGTCGCCACAATGTCATCGTTCGTCCCGGAGAGGTCCACCCCTTCACAGAGTGGCTCCAAGCGCACTCCCATGTAAACAACGTCATCCGGTTCCGTTTCGTACTCATCGTCGCTGTCGCTACTGTCCAAAATGGGATTCCGGTAGCGCCGTGACCGGTGCATCGGAGCACTCGTTCTAAATCGACTACGGCCACTCGCCGATGATCCTCCTTCAACGCCATTTCGCATCCACGACATAAAATTGCGACGGTTAAGCCCGCTCGGACCCGCCACCGGATCGGGTGCTGGTTCTTCCGCGGTGGTAGACGAAGGGTCATTTGAAATCTGTTCCGTTTTCGAGCTACTGGCTACTCGCTGTGTTTCGTGTACTTTCTCAACTGACGCCGGACTGACATCGTTACTTGGTGGTGAGCTGGCAAGTGGCAGGTTTTCATTTGCCATCCTCTCGGCACCGTCGGTATCATTCTCGGTCGGTAAAGTGGGCTCGAAGAAACTACCGGATGGTACCGGCGGTTCCTGCTTGACCGTAGAAACGTTAGTTGATACCTTTCGGTCTTCCGTGACCTCTGTTCCGTCATTTGCGAGAGTGCCGTTTTCAGCCTCCCCCCTCGGATCGGCAACGGGTTCAAGCTTTACGTTATCGATCGTACAACGTGACGTCGAAGGGCGTGCCGTTTCCGGTGCAGTGGCAGTGGCTTGCGAAGAACAGGGGTAATACGGAAAACGTTTTGCCAGTGACTGTTTGTCGTCTTCACTCCGTGTCGCACAACATTGACAGGAACATTCGGTGGTGGATTCCAGCTTGATTGTCGTATTTATGTTTGCTGCTGCCGCGGGACTGTTCGCCGGCGGGGAACTATCCCCAGCGGAACGCGGTTCTTCCGAAGGGGTAGCTGGTTGCGCTTCAGTTTGCTCAGTTTCTGGTTCAATTTTGATCGCCTCCTGCGATGGTTCATCGCACTGAGGCTGCTGCACCGGTTCTACTTTAACGGAGGAGCCCGTTGGAGGCGGCGGAAGTGTTTCGGGCTCGGGTTTTGGAGATACATGTTCATGTTTGATGACGCTCACTGCGCTTTGCTGCCCGCTTGCGGGGACTACTTCCGCTGGCGGCGGTTCATCAATTACTACGACAGCAGATGGCACAAAGTTTGACGCCGAAGGACAACTTCCTCGACTTCTCTCGCGCGCGGGCTGCTCAGGGTCTTGGTGGTGATCGGTGTGGTACCGCTTCAAACTCCGTCGGCTTCCACATGGTTCGGCTTCCGACATCGGTGGTCGCACATCCGGCGCACCGTCGCCCCTAAGATGCTGCCGTCGGTAACCGTGCCGGCAGCAACTCGATGAAGCCATCGCAACCGGTGGAGGCGGAGGACTCGCCCCGAGGAGAGGGTGAGAGTTATTGCTCATGAAACTTCTTCCGCCGTGGGTAGCGTGGGTCCCAAAGGAAGCATTGACGGTGTGAGTCGCAGAGAGCGTACGACCAAAGCGTTCCCGGTGATGCGGTCGATACGGTGTGTATCCTCGGAAGGTATTTGCATACTCATCGCAACGGGCACGGGAAGTGCGTGGGGCCGACGGGAACACGGCTGCCGACGGTTGCGTGATGGGCGTTTCGGCCGGCGGTGGAGGAGGGCGCGGAAGCGGCGGCGGCGGCGGAGATTCGGAATCGGTTTCTTGGCCAGTGGCGGTGTCACCGCCGTAGTACAGCCCGTACCGGGAAGGATCGTAATCGTACACATACATCTGCGGCTCGAACGTCCGGAACGAGCCAAACTCACGGTTGGGCCGCAACACGCGCACCGGCCGATACTCATGCGTGTTCTCAGCCGCAAAGAGTGATGGTTCCATTTCGACATCGTTTACCGCTGGGAATAGGAAGACAAGAAATTAGTGTGGTTCGAAGGCAAGGGTTCGAAATTCGACTTGTTTACCACCAACGGTGCCGCCACGTTCACTGCCGCCTCCGTCGATACCCGCCGGTGCATCCGGAACCGCATCGACGTCGGATTGGATGGCGGTATCGAGCAGTTCGCGGAAAGTGTCCGCCTCCAGCCATTCGATTTCAACAGGACTACGCATTATGGACGTTGGAGCGCGCGGGGACGCAGGTTCACTTCTACCGTTGCTACCCATTGCTATGCCGCCACCGTCGCCCCTCCCTTTTGGGTAGCCTCGCTTTTAGTTGTAATAAAAATTGTTCCAATTGGGATTTTAGCTTGGATCACTTTTTCGTGTTCACAAAATAACGCTCGATTGCCCGCTGCACGATCGGTGTTAGCTGAACTTTTCCATTTGGTCGGCCACTCCCGGTTTCTACATTTTGCCCGGTTTCTGATTGCCACGCGAAACCACTACAAGGTAAACACAGACGGCGGAAACGGGACTGCCACGGCGGATTGCGAACTGTTATCGTATCCAAAGTGCAAGTGCAAGTCTCGGTCCGGGTGTATGTGTGTGTGTGCGGTAGGTATGTGTCTGTATGTGTTCACCGTCGCGACAGAGCAACAATCCTCTCCAGAGTGCCTACAGATGTCAGCCCCGTTTACTGCGCTGGCTGAGATTTGGACTATGCTAACTAGATGCGTGCGAAGTTATGATTTTCGCCACCCACCAAGAGTTGCCGGGAATCGGGAGCAGAGTATTTTCGTCTCTGCCTGCCTGGGGCTACACTTTGATGACACATTCGGGGAACGGGGGTATTCTTTGGCACACCATCTGACACCTACCCGTGGCAAGGGGCTTTTTTTGTGGCCACCACCTAGTGACCGTAGAGTCACCGTGGCCGAAGACCGTAGTCGCAAGAACTTCAAGAAGGCGATTGAACGCAAGTTGGAGACGATCGTTTCTGAGACGCAAATGCACAAGTCCTTTCTGTGCTCGACACTCGACTACACAACAAAAAACCCGTCATTTCAGACACACGCACACGCATGCGAACCAATGGCAAAGCACAGACGGCCACGGATGGCAGGTGAATTACTCAACACCGCGCTCCGATTCCGATACGTTCTGCGGGAATTGGTTTGCGGGAGTTCGGAAGCACTTTTGCATCGCAGGCAGGCGGCCACATTAATTTTGATTTAACAAATTGCACCGTCTACACAAAGGAGTGACCCCACGGTCCGGACCGACGGTGTCTATCACATCTGTTCGACTGCGCTACGCAGGTGTGTGTGTGTATCGTTGGTACAGAAAGTTTACATCTTGCACTGCGAACTGCGCCTTTAGCTCAGCGCTATTGCCATCACCTTCCGGCGCACACGCTGACAGCGCGCAACCGTAGGGATTCATATCGGTTTTCTCACTCTGCCACGAGTAGAGCTCTTGGTCGGGTCGGTGGTGTGTGTGCGTGTTCTTGTCGTTTTGTGTTTTCGACAGAATCTGATGTATTAGGTGGAGCGAAAAGTTGCACCAAGGTTCGGTTTTCGAGCTGGTTTGTCAGTTTTTCCTGACCGTAGCGTTGAACTGAGCTACTAATAAAGAAACACTAAAAAAGAAAGCGATATGTGGAACTAGAAAAGGGTAGTTTTTTCGAACATTTTACTAGTTCCGAGACCAAACTAACTAGCCGCTCGAATCGCTCGGACCGTTTGACAGCACTGGCTGCTCGAAAATCTGGGTCCCAGTCCGCGCCGTTCGTCAGCAAGTCTTTTCGATCCACGCGCCTGTCAACGCCATCGGCAGCAATCTTTTCGGTAAGCTCGTGCAATTTCGCGAGCGAAACAAAGCCCACAACGTGCGCTATTGTTTCGAGTTGGCTCGTTTATTCGTTTATTCGTTGTTTCTTCTCGCTTCGACGCAGCAGCCTGCGTTTATTCTGCAGTTTTACCGTACCGTGCGGTCGCGGAACCTAACGTCAGAGCCACCGATAGTGTTAGCCACTGAACCATGCCGAAGAATAAGGGAAAGGGAGGTAAAAATCGTCGTCGCGGTAAGAACGAGAACGAGTCGGAGAAGCGGGAACTGATCTTCAAGGAGGACGAGCAGGAATACGCACAGGTCACAAAAATGCTGGGCAACGGCCGCCTGGAGGCAATGTGCTTCGACGGTGTCAAGCGCCTCTGTCACATCCGTGGCAAACTGCGGAAAAAGGTGAGTCGGTCCACGGCCTTGCCAACGCCATTTCCGCCCCACTGTCCGTGACACACACGATACAGCGACGAGTGCAGTGCTTTCGGAACATTCCGGAACGCAAAGGGGCTACCGTTGGTGTGACAGAAATTGCTGGCAAGCATTTGCGCATTGTCTTCAATGGCAAGGGAACGCCAAATGCGCTCGGCGCATACACACGTATGCATGTAACGAAGGGAAAATGCTAACGTGTGGTTGTGTGTGTCTTCGTTGTTCGGGTCTGTTTACCTTTTCGATAGGTCTGGATCAATCAGGGTGATATCATTTTGATCGGCCTTCGCGACTACCAGGACTCGAAAGCGGACGTTATTCTCAAATACACACCGGATGAGGCCCGAAATTTGAAGACGTACGGCGAGTTCCCGGAATCGGTGCGCATCAACGAAACGGTCACGTTCGTCGAAAACGACATGGATGACGATATCGAGTTCGGCGACGACTACAGCTCCTCGGAGGAGGGCGATGCGATCGACGATATCTGATCTGTTCATCAACAGCATCCTCAGCAGCAGCAGTTCCGTTAACTCTTTTAACTCCGCCAACCGCAGAACCCCACACGAGGATGCCGAACCCCTGACCGCACCCAAGCAGAGAGTATATTCGAGTGGTTTTTGCAGGTTACATCAAATTATATCCTTTGTTTTGTTGCATTGTGTTTGCGTGGACGCAAACGTCGAAGTAGCAGGCGCGGAGAGCATGACAGAGCGAAGGCCGTGAAGTATTGGTGTTGTATAAGAAGTTCCAAAATTTCAAGAAAAATCGTTTATATAACACACAAAACACCCCGGAAATCACCCCAAAGTTGTGTTTGTACCGTTCATTGTGCAAAGAAATAATCGTGCCCGGAACGCAGCGAGCAGGCGTCGCGGTCTAGTGTGTGAGAGCGAGAATAAGAGGACTTGTCGCGCGTGCCACAGTAATGCGTGCGATTCTATTGATGAGTATTGATAACGCCAATGTTTATAAAACAATTTTACCACCAGAGTTCGTTCCCTAACAGGACAGGGAACTGTGCGCTCGCGACCGGTCAAATGAGTGATTTCAAATTGGTTTTACTTTGGCCTACTGAGCATTTTCTCCGTATTACTCAGCGTGAGAGTTGGTGGCAAGCAACAACGTTGAAAGTGGGTCAAGTCTACGCGTGCTTCGATTGAAATGCAGTTGTTTTGGTGGTTTCCATAGCGTCCGCTTTGTTGTTAAGAGTGCAGATTTGGGTTAGCCTCTACTTTCAATACTTTTCAATATTTATAATTTTTCAAAACGACTCGTTGGTCGTTCGTTTTGGTATCAAGTTTATTTGGCGATTCTATCGATTTAGACTACAACCATCGTGCGACCAGCAATGTGATCGCTTTAATACTAAATCCTGCACATCTCGGGCTAACTGACACTAACAGCATGCATTCAGCCCTTGAGCGCAACTTGGAAGTAGCATTGCACCTCAATTTTAAGCCTAGTTTTCCACAGACGCCACACGGGGAAAATGTATTTTACACTAAAATTTATCCATAGTTGCTGAACATCTGACCAGTAAAAATATGCCAACGGTGTCGCTTCTCCGAAACAGGAATTTCAATGCAGCCCACTTTGGGAAGGGTAACAATTCAGGAACTACTTCACGATCGCGGCTCGCGGGTAACTTGGGGCAATGCAATCGCCTTCCATGTTTGAGCAGCAGTTAACATCGGCAGGTTTGCAAGCCATACAGCAGGAGGCCATGCTGCCAGGGCACGGTTCTTCGATAAACTGGCCCGGTGCCGGGTAGCTGAGCTTTTGAACCGTGTCGGAGTCCATCGGCTGATTTGGCGGCTGGTACAGTTTGCGTTGCGCCCACGGGTAGTGTTCCTTCGGAGGCGGACAGACGGGCATAAAGCTGAGCTTTTGGGTCGTATCACTCTCCATGCGCTCTATAGGGGAAAATAGAATGCATTGAGTGAACTACTTCGGAACGACCCGGCTGCCAGCTTCAATAGTGTCTCACCTTCCGGGCGCTTATATACAAGAACGGGTTTACAGGACTTTGTGGGAATGATGTTTTCCTTGTTCGTGGCCGGATAGGACAGCCGATTAACGGTGTCAGATTCAACTCGTCCCGCCGGTATGGTCAGCGACCCTGTCGGTACGATGGGTTCCCGTTTGGTTGGTGCTTTGCTGACAAAATCGTGCCGCTGTGTTGTCATTTCCTCCATTGGCCCTTCACCCATCAGCGAGGCAGGGCGTGGCAGTATCGGTGCTTGGCGTTCCGGATGGCAGTGCGTAGCGAAAGACATCTAAGAGTAAGAAACGCATAACAAGTACATTTCGATAGCAAATCAGCAATGGCCTCTAAGGACACATGCACAGCGAACTCCGGAAGGTGAAGGAAACCAAAAGGGGGGCGTGTAGAGCAATCGTATTTACATATTTGCCATCCTCCAATAGATCTAAGAATCTCGAAGCTTTGTCTCCGAACTAGAAGGGTCAGGCGTGCACCGGGGGCGGCAAACTTTGGTTTGAGCGCTTCGTGTGACTACTGCTATGAGGGGTTTTTAATATACGTTGCTCAAATTACCTTCTCCCATTACCGGTGGCGGTGGAAGTTGTCACGTCTACGTGAAATATCGATATGAGAGTGTTTTAATGTACTTAGCGCAAGCTACTAAACAATGGAGCAAATACAAAACCCTAGCATTACGGACGGCACAAGTATTAGAGCCAGGACGTGTGGGACAACCCCGTTTCGTGGTTGCACGTTCCGGCAGGTGGCCGCTTCCGTAACTAGTAAAATGCGGAATGATCCACGACATAGCTAGGATATACCTTGTAGACCGTATCGTCGTCCAGCTTCTGGTCCACTATCCGTAGATGCGAAACCGGCCGTATCGCTGGTGGACGCTCTCCGCAAGCGCTGTGGTAGCTCTCCTTGTAGACCGTCCTCGATTCGAATCCCGAACCGGCAGGTACAGCGAGGTTATTGTACGGTAGCACTAGCTTGGCCCGCTCGGATGCGCAACTGGGCATGAAACTCTTCTTGTACGTCGTCTCGCTGCCCATTGCACCGATCGGTGGCTGAAAACTGCCACGTCGCGCCCACGGCGTGTCTTCCTTGGGGGCCAGGCAGACGGGACCATAGCTAAGCTTGGTGGTCGTTTCCGATTCCATAGGAACTGCAACGTTCACCAGACCGTGATTAGCCACCGTGACACCCATTCCATCACGCACCACACCACCAACACTTACTCTCGGACCGTTCGTACTGGCGGACGGGCTTGCAGGAACGAGCCGGTTGATATCCGGCCATGTTTGGGCAGCTGTACGACAGTTTGTTGACCGTTTGCTTCTCGAACGGTGCACTGTGGACGTGCATGTGTCCGGAAGGGACAATTTTGTACCGCTTCGGTGTCGTTTTGGCCACATAGTCATGCCTGGTGGTGGTCACTTCCTGCAGGGGTCCCGGCTGGATGACCGTGTTTCCAACCGGAACAATTGGTTGGGCACGTTCGGCGTGCTGGTAACCGGGGTACGAGAGCTGAAAGGTACGCCAAAAAAAATCCCATAGTATTCGCGGCAGGTAGACAGGAAGTAAGGCGCTTTTCGGGTCCTCGGAAAGCAACATACCGTAGTAATGGTGTCCTTTTCCAAGCTGCCAGGATGGGGCGCCAGGTGGGACTGTGGCTTTATCGGTAACGGGCGCGCATTCACGGCGAACTGTGGGTCGGTGTGGAAGGACGTTTTGTAGACCGAATCCCCACCAAACTCGATCTCGGGCTTTTTATAACTGCTGACCGGTTTACAGGAGTCCCGTTTAGGTGGTTGCACATAGCGCTTGGAGGGTAAAAATGAAACCGGGGTTTAAAAATTTACTAACCACATTCTTAAAGCCAGTAGCATACTTACCACTCGCTTGACGGGCACACAGCCCGACATTCCACAGCTGCAGTTGCTGCATTGGGGCATCTTGCTGGCACAGCGCTGATCGACGTGAATCGGGGCTTCGGAGCACGGTTCAGCTGCGGGGTAGCAGGACGGTTCGCTGACGATTGGCACCTCAGCACATGGCGGTGCCAGTGAAGCCTCTGGGCGTAAGTTCGCGATGCCGAACGGTAAAGATGGTTCGGCGCAGTCCACACTGTCGGCAGCCGTCACGTTTAAGGTCACGCCATTTTCAAGGAGCATTGAAGCAGGATCAACCGTAGGGGATGATTTTGAAAAATTTGCATTATTATCACGAACCACCGTTGGAGCGGCCCAATGTCGGCCGTTTATTTAATCAATAAAACCTATTTATACAGTTCGATTATTTTTTGAAGTTGCCTCCGTTGACCTTAATCGCTTTCGCTATGCGTGTGGGCTTCTTGCAACTGGGAACACTTTCGATGATGTGTGCTCCAGAAAAAACTATAAGCGAGTCGTTTACTACACTTACCCAACGTCAGCACATTCCATTGTGCGCGCCACGCGGACCAAAAAACACACGGGATTAGAAAATAGTATCCAAAAAACCGATATCCAAAAGCACCGTAGACGAACAAATTTGGCACATAAAAATGCTTACTGGGTAATGTTGAATGTACGAGAATGAACCTCTTTCAGCATTTTTCCTACAATTCTAGGGATACTATGATTCACCAGTTTTTCAACTTTTCAAATACTACCGAAAACGGAATCATGGCATACTATGCGTTGGCAAAACATTGCATTACCCAACTGTTCCATAGGAACGGGGTTCTCCTTCAACCGGAATTCGAATATGTCGATAATGGACGACCATTTTTTTTTCAGCGTGTACACTGAAACATGACCCGAATTTTCGTCTTTTGACTACACCTTTTCAGGTCAAATAATAACACTATGTATCGCTCTTCTACCTCTGCTCTACCACGTGTTTCAGTCTCACCAGTTGGCGGTCTATCCCTGGCATGGGGGTACTTTCGATTCGTTTTGTTTATGAGTTCCATGGCTTTTCCCTTTTCCATTCGTACTCCAGGGAGGGTGGCACGGTTTCCGCCAGTCCGCCCGAATCGACCGACGCCTCAAAATCACCCGAAACAATATTATCCCGTCTCATTATGCAAGCAACATTGAATTCAGCCCTCATAACCTTCAATTTTTGGGCTTTTGGTCCTTTCGGCCATGTTTGTTCTTCGGTTTCTGTGTTCCAATACAACGTGACATTCGTTCCCGTTTAATATATGCAATTTTCGGTCACAAGGTCAATAATATTCATTCCGGGATTTAAACTCCGGAAGTGTTTGAACCGCGCTCCATCATGCTAGACTTAACGTTCCATTCGTGGATACCACATTCCGGTAGAAACGGTTCGATGGAAGTTATTTAAAGACACACTTTTACGACACTGTTGCTCAGCTTGGGTGTAACCTCCACAATGAATTAAGTATTCGTCAATCGATTAGTATGATTAGAGTTTGTTTTCTCGAAGTCACACAAATATTTCATTAGGTGGTGGAAGTACGGAACCAGTCACTCGATCGTTCAGTCAGGTTTTCCTCAACCCCTCAGTTGATCTTCGGTCCTTGCCATAACAACTTTGATTAAAGCCCGACCAAAACCCGCCTGATCTCGTTACCTAAGAGCAAGAAATTTGTCTCAAAAGATCAGCTCAATTAAACTTTGATTTTGTACAGACAATCGGCCCCATCTTACAGATTCATTGCCCTTCGGCTCACGCGTGCTGAGAGTTCAAATTCCTTTCTAAAAATTCCACTCATGCGTAACTGGCAATAAAAGGCTAAACTGTGTAGCAGTTTTTAGCACATCAAAGCGACCACTTACGCTTACGAACTCTTATCGATCACCTTCTGCACTTGAAGCGACCGAGCAGACGTTGGAAATGTTAACACACTAACGCAAATTGCACGTGACGTGCTGGTAATAATTAGCGTTGCATGCGTTCAAGTGTCCACCTAAGGAACGATCTTGATGGGGACCGATACAATCACTGCATACATTTCTTGTGCTCGTCGACGACCCTTGTGCACCGTTCATTGCAGACAGACACTCTACTTTGCGTCTCCTAATCACAATCGGTCACGAAACACTTCGGCCATTGGCCGAACGCAACTCTTGCACCGCAGCGGTACTGGATGTTTGTCAGACGTCTTGGACATACCACCAAACGTCGTCGGGCAGGAAGGAAGCAGGATTCTGTGGAGGCTAATGGCTACTCCAGGGTGGCTCCGTTATATCGTCGCCGGAGCCCAACCGAACTGGGATTGGCCTCTGTTGGGGAACCCGCGGCTTCTACTCCGGACGAGTGGAACAGCGATACTGAGAAAAACTGCGCGACCCACGTTCACCAGCGAAAGGCGAATGCGATGGCCGACCGGTTCGTTAACGAAATCGTGACCTCACTCGAGCACCGGATCTGTTCGGCTTCGTAGGGCACCAACCGACAACGGTGCGTGACCAACAGCTGGTTCCACGCTGGGGGACACATGAGCGAGGGGGCAGATAATGCTAGCAAGTCCTGTGTCCCTCGTTCGTCCTGTGAGCGTGGTTAAACCAATACACTGGCACACCCACTGCTGCCGACGCGTGTTACGGTTGACCGGATGCTCGCGGAGGGGTCAGAAACGAATAAAACTTTCCAATTCACCAAAAAAGGTTAAAAGAGACACGAACTTGAAGACAGCCAGACAGACAGACAGCCAGGAAGAGCAAGAGTTTTCACTTTCTTCGGCCACTTGAAACACCTGAAAAAGAATTTGAACTAGGTTTGCATTTGGAAGTTATTTTTTTAACGACCAATCGGAAGTGAGGCCCGCCATTGGAACCAATCGGCTCAATAAGGATGCACCTTCCAGCGCATGACTGCGGATTCCGGTAGTAGGCAGGTCAGGTAGGTGCTGTGATAGGCCTACCTAGAGGCTATAGGACAAGGTTAGGGCAGGGACGGAAAGCAAGAACGAAACGGGAACACCACGTTTCGTTCGGTGGCCCAGTTTCTTTCATTGTATTTCGTTTTACGCTAGTCTGTGGTGCAACCTAGGATTGTTCGTACACAAACCTTACTCACAGGACTCGGGTTGGCTAGTAGACCCCAAACGGTGGCTCGTCTGTTCTGTGCATTGGGAAACATTTTGAACATCATTATTTTGGTCTAGCACCAGAGGTCGGTTGTTTTATGGAGAAACTTTTGTGGGAACTAAAACAGTTTCTTCAATTTGTTGAAATTATGCAAACATTCGAGTTGGGCGAAACGAACACAACGAATGTTCCCAGCGATTAGAATTCGCTGTTTGCGTGCAGCGAGCAAATAAATAGCAATTATTTATCAAACAACTCTATCACTGTTGAGCGCTATTACATTCGAACTAAGACAACCCACTTTCAGGTTACGGCATGGGTGGGAATGTCTGGTCGAGCGATTGCCAAACGGAACCGGCTTAAAGTGCAAACAGAAGTTTAGGTGAGTATTCTAAGGCAAAAACACAAGACAGTGAGACAGCTCTATATATGCTATGCGCTAAAATTCCATTATATTCTTTACAGCGGCCAAAATGTGTACCTGAGCTCCACCGCGCTATGTAACGAGTGTGAACTTTGAACTGAATAAGTTTGTTCACGTTTTTTAGGGCACACCAGTGAACCCTGATGGTAGTGTCCTGTACTCGCCGCCAGCACAGACTACTTTGCTGTTTGTCAAATGATAGCACTCGCATGCGACGGATCCAAACCAAACTCCTTATCTGTGGGGTAGGCCCGGAGCGTCCAAACGATCCTGGGACTCGTTGTACGGGCGATGCTTTTGTAGCGGCCATCCATGGCGGGAACCGGGTCACGTACCGTAGACTACGTGAGCAAATATGCCTCCAGAACATCGATCAAACACCCATTATCATCGGGAGGCAACCGAATGTTACACGGAACGGAGGACAGATGTCGAGAATGGCCACTGTCACGGCAGAGTCTTGAGTCCGCGACCATCCCGGATGCACGATAGGTGTAATGGAATGGAACCTTTCGCAAAACTTCGCACGCTGCACCGTGTCGTTTGGGGTGGCATCCAAAGAAAACCGACAACGGGTATGTTTTTGGAAGCCTTCAGGGCGAGAGAAAACTTTTGGAATTAGGTCGTCGCGTTTACTTCCGGCACTTAAAGGTAAAGACTAGGCTAGGCTAGGCTAGATACTTACAAAGCTCGTTAGTTGACGTTGAAAAGTTGGAACATCTTTGTATGAGACGGTCCGTGCCAGATAAAGCTGTGACTATAATTCTATTTACCAGACAGCGTGAGTACTGTAGTGGGTTCTGTTTGGAGGTTGGAGTTCTCGTTTTGAGACGCAATAAAACACATCGCGAGCATACATCAGTAGCATTAATTATATTTTACAAATAAGGTTACAGAAACCGAAGGGTACTCGCCAAACAGACGAGTTCGAAAAATTAGGACAGTAACAAAAATAGAGCCAAAGTTGCGGCAACTTTTTAAACTCTTGTCGAGACACTTCATCCGAACCGAACCGAACCGATAGGAAAATATGCAACTTGGTCGTTTCGCGATTTAATTTCCTTTTGTGTTTGTGTTACTACCTACTATCTATCCGCCAACGGTGGTTTGCGGCCGCACGCTGCACCGTTTGGAGAAAGTAAAGATAAAAAGAGACAGAAAAAGTGATAGAGATTGACAGGACACGTATGAGGTCCTGGGGCTTCGCTCTGTTTGCCATCACAATCTTGCGATCCTGCGTGTGACTTGCAGATTTGAGGAAATCGAACGCAAACCTCATCAACCTCACTGTTATGGTTGGTAGGTGATGCGCGACAGCCCCGCGGTGAGCTTAGTTGGGAAGTAGGAGAACTATAGTGATAGATTGACATGTGTTGCGAAGGAATCTCGCTGCTACTTCGGTCGTGGGGCTATACACCATGTTTGCGTTTAATATAAGGGACTAGTGGGTGATCAATCGATTATATCCGTCACCTTCGTTTCTCAAATGCTCGCCCGGAGCCTAACCGGTGCCAGTAACGGTACATTGTTCGTTGTTTACTTAAGATCTACTTAGGAAAACTGAAAATCATTTCACGCACACAGGGCGAAACCGGTCCCCGCGGTTCGGTCGTTTCCGTTCGCTCCGTTCGGTCAGCAGCCGTAACGCGTGAACCAAATTGCGGACTCTTCTCTATACACTCCTCTACAATTTACATGCGGGGCTGAGTGATTGATTTAAGTCGCCAACCCTGCAGCAACCACCTCCGGGGAAAAAAGGAAACCTGCCCATCACGAAGCATCACAAATTCAACTCTACTGTGCCACCACAAGTCTTTGTTGTCGCCCGTTTGACCGTTTGAGGATAATGGTTTTCGTTCCTTTCCGTTTCGAACAGATCACCATTGCATTCTGCACACCTATTTGGAACCGTTGTCCCTGAACTGTTCACGCTTCCCCTTGCGGTGATTTTTGATTTTAAATATCCCTATATATAGAAGATTTATGTAATGTGTGTGTGTGTGTTTATGTACCGTCGCGCTTGTCCTGCCATTAGCGTTCCATTATGTATCTGCACTTTGTTTTTATATCTCGCCGCCAAACAATGTGTATAAAAGTGTTCGTTTACTAAACGCTGCGTCCGTCCCTCCGAGGGTGATCGTCAGAGCAGCAGCTTTTGGGTTAAAACCTTTCATCTTCCCTAAGCCGGTGGCCACCGGTCGATGGTTAACGAATTTCGATTAGTGTAGATCACCGGCACATGGTGCGCGAAAGCGAGTTATCGAACGATCGCGAGTCGCGACTTACTTTTTCACCAATCGATCGAGAACAGGGCACGAGAGATCAGGTTATTGGCGTTATTAACTCTACTTGTGTGTGAGATGGTCGTCTGTGCGGAGAGAGGTGCCTGGGTGTTGGTGTGGGTACTAGTAGTTTGGGGCTAATTTTTCGTTTGTGGTACTATTTATTTGTTTCCATTTTTGCCTGACTTTGGCTCCCGTTTCGCGGTCTAGCACCACGAAAAGAAAGGGCTCTTGTTTTGGAAGCGCTGCTGGAATGAGAAAAATCTCGACGATCCTGGGTTCACTTTTGATCTGCAAACAAACAAACGAAAGGCAATAGTTTTGAATCCATTAGTTTAGCAACAAAGGCGATCGACGGTTTAAGGCAAACAGAAAATCAAGATTAAACGAAAATGTTACGAAACAATAACCTTAGGCAGTATTCGCTAATCAAACAAAATTCACAAGCGTGCTACATGCGAACGGTTCATTTTCTTTTAGTTTAAATTACAAAAACTTGCATGTGAAAAAAACGTGCCAGGGTTAAAATATTAGCTAAAAAGGAGTACGTTCAAAAGTGCAGTGAAAGTGCAGCGCTAATGGCGTAAAACGGCGTGTGAATCTGCATGCTCCGATTCAAAGGCTATCGTTGCTGGCGTCGCTACCCCTTCTGCTGCTGCCAGGGAAGTGCACCCACCTCTCGACGATGACGGCCGGCATCTGGACCAGCTGTACCGGGCTCTTGCCGTCCTTTAAAGCTTGTGTTAGATTCAGTATCTGACCACGCATCACAGACATCTGCCGCTCGAACAGGCCCCGATCGAAGCCCTTGTCCTGCCGGAACAGCTCGTACAGCTCGTTGCACAGCTCCTCGACGAAGTTCAGATCGGACAGTGAGGGCAGTATCAGATCCCTGATGTCCTGACTGAACGGTTGCTTCGCCTGCGGCAACCAAGCCCAGTGGTAGGGATAAGCTCGCCACGAATCAGGATGCTTGAAAGGGAACGCCAGCCCATTGTCGATCGCCGCAATCTTAATCTCCGGCAACTGCACCAAGTTCCAATCGGTGTGCTCCATCATCTCCAGCCGGCTGCTGCTGCGAGGTATCAAGCTGGAGCCCGCGTTTGGTGTTCCATCACCGGTCGGGCTGTTGACACTTCCACCATTCGGTGTCACCGGTAGGATCGACGGTTGATCGTACTTTATCAACCAGTTATCATTTCCACGGTCCGTGTTGCGGATGATGTAATCGAGCACGACCAGCCGCTCGAACTGCAGTTGAAACTTTTGGCCCAACCGGGTCGGTAGCGGTTCCTGCTCGAAGCGCCGCAGCCAACAGTCGGCGTCCTTGTAGCCGTCGACAAACAGCTGAAAGGAGCCGGTTTTCGGTGGGAGCGACATCCGGTTGAAGCGGGCCGCCGGAATGCGCTCCTTGATCGTTTTCTTTATCCGTGCCTTTTGCCGATCCAGTCGCGGGTAGTTGAACGTTTCCGACACCAACCGCACGACCCGCGTTTTCGGCACGATGTTAAGGTTTAGTTTTTGGTCCACTAGACTAGCTCCGGCTTCGGAGAGGTACCTACAGATGAGAATTGCGTACGGACAGAATGTTTTCAGTGAATCTCTAATTGACCTTGTCTAATGACACACTTACCCCTGATTCGGTATCAGACACGCACGGCCAAAACAGCACGGACAGCACAGTTTGTGCATCCATTTGGTCCATTTCGGGTTCAGACGGCCGTACGGTTCCTCGTCCTTCGGTTTGAACACGGCGACGACTTTCTGCAAAATGGCCACCGTAGAACAACAGACACTCACATTACCAATTGTATTACATCCGCACAGTGCCGGTGCCTCCCATTGGGAAAACGAGTCCAGGTGGCTTGTTTAGCGTGTGTACGATTCATACCAAAATTCCCAGTAAAACCTCTTCTTGATAATGGAAATTCCCCATTCATCCGTCCCATGCAAGCTTGTGCGATCGCTCTCGCAGTGGTTTCGTGAACGAGATTTGCTCAGCTTCCGAAGGCGCGAGTTTCCTTCATCGAGAAATGCGTGACAGGGGCCGCCCATAAGAAACAACGATGCGTCACCGATGTTTTCTGGTGGGTGTCATCAAGCTTTCCTCTTCGAAAACTCGCGGAGACAAGAAATACCGAGCAAGTACATCATTTTGTGACCACTTCTCGTCGCGATTGCCTAAGTTGATGGTTCGGATGGAATCGTCGGCGTTTTGTAGCGCCGTAACCGTTTTGCTTTGTGCTCATTATTGCAGGATGCTGGTCGCCATCGAACTTTCCGGCGATGGTCCCGTTGAAAAAATGAGCAGTAAGTCCCGGGAAGGGGATATTTGATTAGTTGGCCAACCGCACCCCCCGGTTGGTCACCGTACTTACGTTGGCCGGGTTCTTCACGAAGTACGAACCGCTACTGCCCTGATAGATACGCTCCGGGTAAATTCCAGCATCGATAGCAATCTCCGCCGAGTAGACTAAGTCACTGAAGTGCGGGTCATCTGCCGGGAGAAGATAATTGAAAACATTCATCAGCCAATCAGTAGTCCTATTGAACTAATTAGTATTAAATGAAATCTGTATGACGTCGAAAGACACAAAACTGAAGGCGAAGTAAGCAATCGCTGCTATCCTTTTCTCATATGTCTTCCTATTGTTTTTGCCTTGAACCGTTCAGAACAGTCTAAGATTTATTGCATTCTTCTGGTTTTAACCTTCTTTAGCTAGAACAAATTATTAGTCCGTGCTAAAAACAATCTCAATTAAATATGGATTTCACGCTTTCGGTTTGTTGCAATGTTGGAATCGCTAAAAACGGCTCCACAACACGTCTCTGCCAAATGAATTATATTCGCATCGCAAAAAAAGGTTCGAACCCACTATTATCAACGGGAGTTTCCCGCTTTCGCCAACTTCGCCTATCCTATCGCAATGCGAACCAATGCGGGTGTGTTCCATTCCTCGTGTGCAGCAGAAATGGGTTATCGTATTCTCGGAACCTCACACGTTTGACGTGGGACGTGAAAAATAGTTTACAAACGCATGGTCAAATGCAATGGGGCGCGGGCAGTGCCCGGAGAATGTTAAGATCCGAGACCGGTGACGAAGCAAAACGAAATGCACAACGTCCACGTCCACGTGCTGCCAATCGCCAATAAATCGGATTAAAGATTTGCCACGTAGCACGCTCTCTTCGGACGAGTAAGTGGAAGACTCAGAACGCTCCCAACAACAACTGGTCGCAATGATTCAACAAATAGACCACGACCGGCCATCATGCATCCATCCGTACCGACCATAAATAACTCCGGATAACCGGAGCGTTATTATCTCTCGGTGCACTTTTTGGCACCGGTCCAGTAATTAAAAGGCAGCCTTTACGCTTGGATATTTTGTGTGTCCGTGGGCTCTTGCGTTTTTTTTTGGTTCGGTCGTTGGTTAGTAATGCAAATGTAGTCGCGTTTTTCAGTGTTCCGTTCCGCGAACCTTCTTCGAATGGCAAACAATAATCACACTCACACACACAGGGCGGAGCTAATTCTGTTGCCACACAATGGTCGTTCCCCCGGTTTATGGCAAGGTTTTCCTCCTTCAAGCAGCGGCAAAAGCAAGGAAGTGAAGTGGACGAAGGAACACCGTAGCCAAACCGCTAGGCCTCGACGAGCATCCCAAGGCCATTTGGGTTTATAGGACACCATTTGTGCTTCTCCCGCCCAACGGTGGTTTATCACTACGACAAACCTGATTCGGAAATAGAGTTTTGCGCCCGTGTGCAAACGTTCCACCATCGATTGTTCCTTCTTTCGAGGAACCGGAAATGGAACATAGTATTTTCTTTTCGATCTCCCGGAAAAGGTGGAAATTATGCAAATTATGCCACACTGTAAGAAAAAGGATCCGATCCTACACAATCGATACAAAGAAATGGTTCGAGAAATGATTATAAACGACCTGGCCCTCGTGACTCTTGGGGAAGTGTACTATTAAACGGTTGAAAAGCGCAAGCCAGCGCAAGGACCACGTGACGCTAAGCCACAGTCTATTAATTGCACCGTGGCGCGCACCGGGGAGTCCTTATGGCCCGCTGTACCTGGTATGTCGTTGTAAGGATAATATTCGTCTTCGTTGATTAGAAACTCGCCGTTGATGCATTCAACCCTCGTTTCCGCGGCGGTATCGATTCCGCCGGACCGGCCACGACTTGATCGTGCTTCGAGGCTCACGATGGCCGTACTGAGCTGAAACGGGGCGGTCGGTCGGCCGCTTCCGGCCCGATGGGAAGCTAGTACGGGGCCGCCGAGACAGGCGCTTCCGGTGCAATGCGGTCCGTAGGGTGCCCCATCCGTTACCAGCAGATAGGTGGGATTTATCACGGATGTCCCGCACAGCGGTGGCCGACCTCGTCGGCCACCACCTTCTTCCTCTTCCAGCTCGCGACCCTGCTGCCGAAGCCCTGCCGCTTCGTCGCTCGGTTCGCTCCCGGTTCGGCCCACGTTCCGATCGTCCAGGATAAAAATGTTGGCCGTTTCCACAAGCATTTTCTAAGACACTGTCGGCTTCTCGGCTCTGCTCGGCTAAGGCGTGCGAGAAATTTGCATCGCGCACTACACTTGTTTTGCCACGTTTGCCGCTCACACGCTAATAATGATCGTCACCGTAGCCAACTTTGACGCAACGGTCTGCCACCTGCCGACGACGCAGCCCGTGCTCGGGTAACTTAATTACTGGCATCCTTGGTATCCACCTGGAGACCTGGAACGGAACCGACCACAAAGAGGACCCCGTCACACACACACACACGCGGCACACGAAATTAATCTTGAGAAAGATTAATCAGCATTCCGAGACGGTGAACCACCATCGGGTGTTTTTCCTAATTAACGTCACCGTCGGCATCCGGTGGCTGGTTTGGGAGAAGCACAGGATCGGTGCGGTTTTTGCCTCGAAACGCGACTTTATTCCACACCAAAGTGGGCTGTGGGCTCGCTACTGACACCACAAATCACAGTGCACGGTTTGTTGTCGTCGCCGTGCTTTGCCGTGGCGCTTAGCTACGGTGAGCTATGAAACGTCTAATCTTAGCACTGAAAGTCCTTAGCACTGACTGGGCCTCGCACACATGTCGGGCACGGTGAATCACAGCGCCAGAAAAGCGCCAGAAAAGCGCCAGCAAACCCAGGTGTTCACCGATTTGAGCACCACCGTCACACGCTACGTGGCTCACTCCGAGAGCGCGCACTTCTGGCGGCCGTGTCGTTGGTCGTGGGTGAAAACGTCGACTGGCGGCGGACGACTCGTCCGGAAGGTTCGAAAGTAGCTCGGCGGCCTTCTTGAAGCGGCGATACGGTCCACAGACGAAAATTAGCGCCGAGCCCAACGCCACTCGCACAGCCACGTGAACGCACGCACGAAACGTGGCCCGCGGAGGAAACCCGCCAGGCGGTGCGCGCGGCCCTCTTCGGCGCGCGGCCCCCTTCGGCGAGCGACCCCTGTGTGTGAGAGGAAAATGCGTGACGTCGATCACCGTGGGCAGCGCAGTACTAACACCACACTGGAAGGCCACGGACTAGTAGGCCACCGGCCAAAGAACGCTCTCTCGCTAGTAGCAACTATCACTACTACTACTACCATTATTACGAGCTCACAATGCCAACGCCACCAACTACCGCCTACTGTGTGTGTCGTCATGAGTTTTCGGTTTGTCACATTTTCCTCCCATCCATTTTTCCGTGCCGCTTCAGTCGGAGCTTTCCGAGTGCGACCCGACACTAGGAAAGCTTTTCCGAAGCCGCGTCCCCCGTCTTCGGCGATGTCCTGCGCGCGGACGGTTTGCCAAAACCAAAACAAAAAGATCGGTGAAGTTTTTGTCTTTCGTCCTCGTTTTTGCTTGCCGCGACGGCGATGGCAATTACCCACCAAAAAAACTAACCTCTCGAAACGGTGGTCATCGCAGGGCACGGTGCAGAGTGTAAGGGGTTTAAACTTTTCCGCTTGTTTGCGACAGAAGAACACGTTCGAAGCAGCTTTAGACGCGGTCGGGATGTTATTAATTCTTCGGACCTTAACCAACAATTTGGGTCGCGACCAGGAGGAAACCTGCGGGAGTCTGCTGCTGGTCGTCTCAATTAGGCCATCAAACGGGATGTAACGAAATTTAATTATTCAATTTAAAATTAATCGCAGAAGCGTCCAGGCTGAAGTAATGTGTTATCTGTGGGCATCGGAAATGATTATGAGTTTGCTTTTCCCATCACCGTACCGCCTGTGGAAGTGTGCCCCTCTATTTGAACGAAGCTATCCATTACAAACTGCCCAAACGTCAGGGTCAACATTAGACCTGCCGTTGAGTTCTTCGTCAACGTAACAATTTAATCACGCCCCGCGTGCTTCGGATTCAAGATCACAAATTCTAAAAAAAAAATCTAGGCAAAAGCCTTACGCTCAGAGGCCTCCAAAATTGTCCAATCAATCAGGAACCCGCTGGTAAGCTGGGTCATCTACGGACAGCTAATTTGATAATAAACTCATTTCCGGATTAGTAACCGTTTTCAAGTCGAGCGCCCTTTTTTCCACGGTCGGAAATCGATTGCGGTGGAACAGTTTTGTCCCCCAAAGGGGCCCTTCTTTATGGTGTTTCATTCCTTTCTTCTCATCTGTATTATCGCCCCTTAAACCGGCCATTCCCGACATAAGGAGTTGACGTTTGATAATGATTAACAAAAAGAAAATTGACACCAAAAACAGCACAGACAGTTGCAAAGATTACCCGTGTCTACGGGCAGCAATTTGGCGGTCTGTCTTGTCATGCGCTTGCAAAATGCCGTGCTACACCGGCAGCGACGGGAACACTCAAGTTGTCCGTCACTGGCCGCTCGTTAGTCCCGATAAGCCCAATCCTGCCGTCTTCCAACACCGCCCCAGTCTGGTGTAACAGTTTTCATTGGCCCAACGGTGCGTTAGCGTGAATGTTTATGGCCGATCTCGTCTATCCATTAGCTCTCCTTAAGGCCCCACCATAAGGTTATCATCGTTGATGCACCGCACACCCATTGTGGGCATTGGCAGTGGGCTTTGACTCGATTCAATTTTGTTTCGCGCAAAACGATGGGTCACGGAGTGGTGGCTCCGTTCGGCCAACGTGAAACGAAACAACGATCAAAACAACGCGGGGCGTTGTGGCCGCCTCACTGCCAAGGTTAGATGCACGTCCGGTGGCGATGGTTAAAAAAGAACCGATAATTGGCCCGCTTTCTGGTGGCCAGTGTTCGCTATAGGGCTTATAGCGCTCATAACGCGATTCCGTACAACGCTCTGTAGCGGGATTAGATCACAGTATTGTAAACACAATATTCAGTATTTTAAACACAATTTTCCAATACGAATTGTGCAATTCTATTGCCATTTGATTGACCTTAGCGGGTTTGCAAACGGGCTGGCTAAGCTTCGAAAACGTTTCTAACAACACGCGCCTCTCGTGGCACATCGCACAACGGGACCCCAATATGTAATCATTAAATTCGAAAAAGTGGTTCTATAAATGGTCATACCTTGGTCATAATGATAGCCGTGACCATGTTTCTTAAAGTATGATTCATTGAGCAAGCTCCGGAGCGAGTGTATACAATCAAAGTATAATTTAGAATCGCCGATGGACACAACGAACTGAATTCGCAGTGCGTACTAACCTCTCGCGGCAGGGTAAACTTTGAAACCGCGACGGGTACGGGTGAGTGAAGCGGAACGTAAATAATTTACACCATTGATTAGTCACCATCAGTGAGATGATAATGGCGCTCGCTACCGATTGCGAGGGCACACTCTGGGCCCTCAACACGAAATGGTGTCTTTTGCTTTTACTTTTCCTGTACGGAAAAACAAGATTGTTCTATCAATCGTTGCCTCTTTTTGCCCTAATTCTACCGCTGTGTGATAAGATGGCCAAGTTTGGACAAGTTCCACACTGCCACATTGGTCAGCTGCTGGCGGGGTGAGATTTGATGTCGCAAACCAGGCAGCAGTTGAAGGTATTCATCTGGTGTCGTGGCATGGCGTTCGACAAAATGCGAAATGCTGGCGGCTGCTCACCGCAATCCTGTGGCGGGCAAGTCTTTGGGGCTGCCGACGACGACGTGCCAAACGAGATAACAACCGAAGGGCAGATATCTGTGTTGCTACAGAACATGTTTGTTTCGCCGGAAGCAAAACGTTTCTCAGCCAAAGGCCACTTTCGCTGTCGTTTGGAGGCAATCCATTTTTCACACGATGCGTGCGGCGCAACACTTACCGGGGAACTGATTGTACGTAATCTCATGATCGCGCGAGCCCAGCAGGGGCTGCGATTCTCGGTCGATGCCGGAGTCCAGCGTAATTCCTTCGAAGCTGACGTCGGGCACGATGAGGGCGCCACCGTCTCCGTCCACCGTGGTGGCCACGGTCGAGGCTGGGGTCGCCAGAAGCGAACCGTTCACGCTCTGTTTCTCGTCCACCGGCGATTCGAACGCGAGCAGACTGCTGCCGGCGCTGCCGTTGGCGGTGATGTTGGCGGGACTGTTTATGATTGCATCTTGCAGACTCAGCACCCGTCCGTTCCGCACCTTGTGCACCGACAGATTGGTCCCTTTCAGTCCGATCGGAACCGGGTGCTGGTTGATGCGCTCGCGGAGAGCTTGAGCCGTGGGAGATTCGTCGATGAACGGCACTATCGTTGCTATCGGTTTGGTACCGTTCGCTGCCACCGTTGTGCGTATGGTGCTTGTGTCTCCGTAGTCCAGATCCACAAGTTGTCCCTCCGAGTTCATTGGACAAATCGCGTTGCAACGCTATCCGACGGATGTCACCATCGAATACACGACGCACTAGACTAACTAAACCCGGACGGCGATGGATCAATAGGCGCCTGTCCTTCCGAGCGGAACCACCGTCGAGCGCCTGTCGAATGTTCCCGTCGACGAGAGAACCGAAAAAGTGGTCGTCCTTCGTTCGCGGCGAACTTTCTGTGTCATTCAATCCGCGTGCGATCTACTCATCATGCTTGACGCACTTTTTGCACTTTATTGTCACGCTCACGGGTCTCGCAATACGCAACTTCGACCAACAAAGCGGTTTCCAGGAACGGGACGCAATCACCGACGACAATTGCGTATGACGAGGTGCGACAGTCGTTCGCTCACCGGGGACCAACGGAACGGGCAGGCCAAACCGAACGTAACCTTTGCAGAATACAAAAGAGTGCGAATGCACAAATCATTAAAGTTCTCGTCAGAATTCAATCGCCCAGCTGGTGCACCTTTTTCTTTTACTCACAACTGATCTCCGACGAATCTTATCTCCACAAAGTCTGTGTCAAAAACAAACACTCCGTTTACAGTCGATCCGTTGAAGAGTTGGGATGGGATTGAACACGATCAGTAAGGCGCAATCGCTTCGGTAGCGTGTTTTCAAGCTGTTTTTGAATTTCAAGCTGACGTCTGTCACAGAACACTACAACAGCTCGCACAGCCGATAGTAGAAATTTAAACTTGGAATCCGCGAAACCGTTGCAAATTCTCATAAATTAAATTTGTTCATTTGAATTTGAATTTGAAACTGCAATTGATGAAAGTAATAACGTTACTTAGAGTTAATGATTTATATATACAAAAAACAAACAATTAATCATGTATCGACAGAAGAGATCGAGTGCAAGGGCAGCTATTATGGGAGCACGTTTCGCAATTTTAGCCAGGGAACGAAGACTGATTGAAATGGACAAATTGCCCACTGAAGCGGATCGTATAAAGTGTTAGGCCCTTCTCAACAGTGTTGTTGCCGCTGATGCAAATTGTTTTAAGTGCATTCCGGGAACTGTTGGGTATGCAGCTTCCTTCGGATGTATCACCCTAGATGGCACAGAATCAGGTTCGCCAATCCTCTGCAGATTGGAATCAAACATAAACGACGACATAGACACGCATTATTCGTCATGGAGATGCTGGAAATGTAAGCTGTAGCAAAACACAGCAGAAGCGTGACCAATGTCCGAGTCTGTTACGCTATTCTACAGATGGGGTTTTTTCCGTCGGGATCTGGATCTTACGAAATATGCGCCCATTATTCCATTCTCCAAAACCATCCCTTCGTCGAAACGTACGACGCACGAGACGGTTCCGTAAGTTGTTTATCCCTAATGTGATTTTATGGTCAGTATGTGCATCAATTTAATAAACGGTTTCACTCGACGGCGTCCAATTGAACCGATCAAAAGGGTGGCTACTGCGGCGAAAACACAAAGTCCACGATGGGTTCCCCGTGTGTCAGCGGAGCAACGTGTCGATCAGAGTAAATAGATAGGTTTCACGAGCAAGGGTCAATTTGCGGTTAAGACGATTCGAATGCAATCTCCTGTTGGCCGGCGGAAAGAAGGCTAGGACTTAGACCACCATAGACCTCGTGAGCGCATGGGTTGGTGTCGTTTCCTACAAATGGTTCAGCCAGTTCAGTCTCGCGGCACGTTGCATTCCAGTCAACGGTTCTAAAGGATAAGGTGTGGCATCCGCAAACTCAAATGTGCCTATACCGTTTGCAGTGACAGGCCGGTTTGACGTTGGGCAACAGGACGGAGCCCGGCTCGATCGATATTCCTGCTGATTTTTGCATTCCCATTCCGGCCCAGTCACAACCAAGCTGCATATTAGAGCACGCGGTGTTCGGTGACAAAAATTCACCACCAACCAAAGTTATGTGATAACCGCTCCCTGTGGCAAATGTTTTGCTGGCTGAACCGCGGCCACGTGAGATTAGTAGTGCGAGTAAAGCGTGTTTAAATTACGCCAAAGAACAGTGCCAAAGGTTGTGAGAAGCTATCGAAAATGGGTTTGAACGGAAGTGAAGCTCGAAAAGATTCCATTACATCATCCACGTCCTCGGCAAATTTGGATTTGGAATTATTGCAGCCCCTATTTGTGAAATTCGAACCAGATTTAACCATTGATTCTTATGAGGTGCGTGCGTAACGAATGTTTCCAGATGCATATAACCACGTTCAGGCGTCTGCTGCGCCCACGCGCTGGTTCTCCTAGGTTTTTGGGCTCCCTGCGTTTGGAGGATATTTTTGTTCGCATAATTTTAGAAATTATTTTACTAAGCATTTAAATTGGAATCGTCGATTCGTTTAATCGAAATCATGGAAGCAACAAGTTGTTTGTTCGTTTCTTAACATTTTTTGTAGTAGTTTCACACATTCTTAGTAGTTTGACTCTTCAGCCAGATTTAGTTGAAGAACAAACACGCATTAAATTCAATTCAAGTAATTCAGTAAAACTGTTTATTTCTACTACTACTTTTAGGAAGCCCAAGGATCGGGGCGTGGTGATAACTACACGGCGGCACTGTTTCGTATTGCGTTAAAAGGACATACGCAACCGGCGGGTGGTTCAAAGAAGTTGAAATGGGAGAAAAGCGTCATCTGCAAACGTTTGCCGGATTGTAAGATCAAGCGGGAAGCATTCAAAAGCGAGGCCTTGTTTCGCAATGAGGTTGTCTTCTACAACTCCATCATGACTGAGTACACCGAGTTCCAGCGTCGCCAGCTCGCAGCGGTGAGCCCAAGGGAACAGGAGCAGACCACATTTCGAGCCGTTCCACAGTGCTACCTAGCGCGGGACGATCTGCTAGTGCTTGAAGATCTTCGCGTCCGGTCATTTACCATGCCGGATCGTCAGGCCGGACTTGGGCCGGAAGCGCTGCGGGCAGTGCTCGTGGAGTTGGCACGATTCCACGCCGTCAGTCTGGCTTACAAGCAGCAGCATCCGGCGGAGTTCCAGAAGCTTACCAGCTCCATATCTGAGGGAATTTTCTCACTGGCCAATGCTGAATGGTACCGGAAGTACTATGACGTCCTGACGCGGAACGCTGTGCAGATGGTGCGCCAAGCCGTACCAGAGAAAACGGACCACTTGGCCAAACTGGAGACGTTTTTGAGTAACTGTTTCGGCAACCTGGTGGAACTGGTGGGTCGGGAGAGTGAACTGTCGGTCATTTGCCACGGTGATTGCTGGACGAATAACGTGCTGTTCCGGTACAGTCCGGATGGAGCGATTGCAGAGGTACGCTCGGGTGAACTGGTTGGTAAATCGTGTTCCGTGTTACGATTGTATTTCTTTACTTCACTTAACTAGACATGCCTGGTGGACTTCCAACTGATCCGTTATGGTTCGTTGGCGCTGGACCTGGCTTACCTAATTTACTGCTGCACAGATGGAGCGTTGCGGAAGCAGCATCTCAATAGCTGGTTGCAGACGTACCATCGGCAGCTGGTCAAGTCCTTGAGGCTTCTCGGTTCGTTCGACGTGCTGTTCCACTCGGAACAGCAGCTGAGGCAGTTGATTGACGAAGAGTTTAAAGTTTGCGCCCGTTTCGGGCTTGGCACAGCGATGGATATGCTTCCGATCAGTTGCTGCTCGTCGGAGGAGGCTCCCGATCTGTACGCTAGTGGTAGTGAAACGGCAGCCACGCCACCGGAACTGAACGTCCCACCGAACGCGCTGTGCCGAAGGAAAATGACCGAGCTGGTGCTGGAGCTGATCGATGGTGGTATGCTGTGAGCGGTCTTTCAATGCTGGCATACCTGAAATGAAGCCCCCGGATGCTGTTGAAGGTGGTAGGGTAGCTTAATACTTTGGCAGTATTTCGCAAGATAGTTTTTAGGATCCTTAGTACAATTGAAACAGAAACACATATAATACCGTACCGTTTATGCTCCTCGTTGACAATAAAACTCTAAATCATTGTTGTGGAAATTACGAATATTGTTTTCGTTACTGTTTCCATTATCCTGCACTCACATTCTTTCTTTTAGCACCTTCACTAACGACCATAGTCGTCTGTATACGTATAGTCGAAACCATATGACGTACTTGAATTGTGAAAAGAGCATATTATTAATTAGACGTCTACATGCAAAAGTTTAACATCAGGAAATCGATTATTGTTAATTCAGCAATCAAACGATTTAGGTTTTCACCAAATAAAGAAGATGTGACAAACTAAACAAACTCACTGTGTTATCTATCCATCAGTGGACTTTATTAACCTTAGTCTTTTCCAATATATGATTCAAACGTTTCAAATTATCATTAATGGTTTCTTTCGCTTATCAATACTACGAATAAACATCGCCTTTTAGTACAGTGTAAATTTGGAGCTAGGTTTACGAAGCAGGCAATCAGTGGAGTTTCAGCATTGCTCCGGAACGAAGCAGCAGAGCTCAGCAAAAGCTGTGTGCTGAGCTATCGAGCAACGAAAACACCGAAAAACACATCAAATCAAATCAAAGCCGCAATCGCGTTGGGTCCCAAACGCTCTAATAGCTAAGTGTGCCATTACGAGATCCGCTCTTACCGCATTCCTTCCGAAAGCATCTGCCTTTGCATCTGAATTCTCAATTCCTAGCTACAGTTTAAAAAATGCGATCCTTCTACCGGCTGGCTTCCAGGCGAAAAGTTACCTTGCTAACCCCTGTCCGTTGGTCTTTAATTTGTGGCTCCACCACTGTCATTGCGCTGTTGTGCACTGCTAATCGCTTTTCTTGAATTCCGAATTCGTAACTATTCGCTTCGTCCACTGGGAAAGTGCAAGCGACTTGTTTGTAGCCAAGACATTGTGCGTAAATTGAGAGAGAGTTGTTTGATTCCTGCAGATATTACTACTATCGATTGCACATGCTTGCCGCGGATTGCCGGATGTTCCGTCGTAGACCGGGTCAGTAACGGCATGGTTGGTTGCGTTCCACCCTGCCCTGTCACCATCGACGCTGTTTCGGCTGCAACATCCAGACTCTAGGTAAGTAACAACGACCATCGTTCAAACTTTGACTATTGTTTCATATCGGTTTAGGTTCAATAACAAGACGGAGTTAATCTTACAAAATAATTCAATGAAAAATAAATAGAATTTGGTTTCCCTCCGCTCGGTGGCGCAATCAATAGTACATTCAATTTCACTAAAGGCTTTATAGTGGTACGGCGCGTAACTTAAACTGAGCCACACAATATTGTGAGTACGCAAGCAAGGCCGACCGGAACGGCGACGGTGCTACATCTATTGTTATTAGCAAAGATTTATTTATTACGCTGATTGTTTGGTACTCTCATCGCGTTCGACCTACTTCATCATCGACTGAACTTCTTGTGTTGCGATCTTGACGGGGTCCGCTGAGCCCCTCGTTATCGATATGCTTGTACTTAGACTGGCGACTGGCCATAGTGGATGCCGTAATCGTAATCACTGCCGGTTACTGTTCCACTGCCTCTTCGCCCTCGATACTATCAATAATAGTGTTTGCTGGATGACGGTCTGCTCGGTTTTGGTACGTGTGCTCTCTTTGGAAGGTTGGAGGTGATAGCGTTGAGGTAACACTGCCTACCATCCGCGTGTCCTGCCTGGTTGTTGGGTCGGGTCTTTCAACCATTATTTGTCTACGGCTCTCGCGGAGTGGAAGACGTCGCCGCGCGGTCGTCGATCTACCAGAAGCCGGAAGATTTGCCACCGGGCGGGGCTCTTACGCGGATGCACGAACGACTCTCGGACTTATCGAGTTCCTCTGCGAAGGAGAAGATAGAAGCAAAACGCATTTATTGACCGGCACGAAAGGAGTTAAAGTTACTCCCGTAACCTACCACTGATGGAGAAGGTGGACTGCTGCATGTTCTTGGTTCCGTCGGGACGGTGGCCACGAGCACTGTGCGGTGTGCTGATTTGCGAGTCGCCAGAAATAACACTGAGCGCCGGTCCGGGAATGTACTTATCCGGGAGCCCGTACGCGTCCGGCATATCGCCGTCGTGACCCGACTTCTGGTGCAGATCCAGGCCTTGTAGCCCATTGCGAGCGTGCTTCTCGTCCGACTCGTCGTCCGGCTCACGTTTCACGCCGTTCAGTGCGTCGTACACGAACGACGGGTAGACGGGTGTCTCCAGGAACGAACCCTGACCCTCGGCCACCCGAATCAGATCGTACTCGACGCAGACACGGCCGCGAACAATCACAAACTCGGGCACACCGTGGCACTTCATGCCCTCGAAGATGTTGAAATCACATGCCTGATGGTGCGTGGAGGCCGAAATTGTGCGTACCGCTTTCGGGTCCCAGACGACCAGATCGGCATCGGAACCGGGCGCAATGCGGCCCTTGCGTGGGTACAGATTGAAGATCTTGGCCGAGTTCGTGCTGGTGATTGCTACGAAGCGCTGCGGATCGATCATGCCCGTTTGAACGCCCTTCTCCCACACGACGGACATGCGATCCTCGACACCGTTCACGCCGTTCGGAATTTTGGAGAAGTCTTTCAGCCCCAGCTCCTTCTGGTTGCGGTTGAACGTACAATTGTCACTACCCGTCGTCTGCAGATCGTCGCTAGAGTGAAATTAAGAATATCAATTAGCAGCACACCTTGTAAAAGTAACCCATAGCGGCAGGAACTGATCAAAAGACAAAGATGCAACCGAAAGCCAATAGAATTAGTAACCGTAGACTAAACACAGGAGAAAAACGGTTCGGTGTGCCCTTTCCGAGCGATCATGCCAACTTACAGCGCCAGGAACTTCACCAGATGACGGGGCGTTTCCGGATCCTTCCGTATCGGTGGGCTGGTCGTGTAGTAGACCAGCGCGTTCGGCTTGACGTTAGTCAGCGTACAGCCGAGCGAGCTGGCCAATGTTTCGCCGCAAACGGCCAAACCGCGCCGTTTCGCTTGCGATAGCTGCTCCGCGGCCAGTTTGCTCGTTACGCGTGTAACATACAACGGTGCCTTCGTCTGTTCCCGTGTGCGTCCCGATTTTGTGTGTTTGTGTGTGGTGGGAGGTGGACCCATTGTTCATTTTCGAATGGTATGGTGCGACGTGATGATTTTTCGATGTTTTTGTTATCAGTTCCGACCGATGATCCGTTTGGCCGTTGTGTGAGTCGGGCGAGTTGTGTTGGTTGTGATGCGACAACAACAATGCGTCATGTGGGCACACACACACACGCATAAGTAAAGGATGTATGAATCGATTCAGTATCCAAAACGTGGCCGCATGAGTAAAGATGGTGAGAAAAAAGCGTGGAAATGAAATGAGCTCAGGTTAGTGGAGTATTATGCTGCGGATGGATGTTTCGTTGAAGGATTAGAATAAGCATCCCTCAAGTAGTGGGGATAGTTGTTGATGGCCAGCGGACGACGAAACACACCGGTTAGTTTAGCGCTGAGCACGACAGCGGAAAAAACGTTATTGTACTAAAATCTGCTAAAATTTGATAGTTTGGCACTCGTTACCCGGAACCCCAGCACTTACTAAGCCAACAGCTTCATTAGGAACTCCGGTGTGGTAGGATCGGGTCTTAGCGGTGGGCTGAGGACATGTGCGGCCGCATGGTGCCAGCATTTATGCTGATAGTTTGTACCGTCGGTACCGACCGCGGCCGCCAACGTCTCACCGAAGATCCCGGCACCGTTGTACCGGTGTCTGGCGCGGGCCACTTCTATGCCGGCAGATTTACTCATCACATGCACGACGTAAAGTGGACAGTGAGCCTACCAGTTGCGGTTCATCGGTATATGGCATCCATCACGCGGTTTATGTTTCAGGAGCGGAAAGAGAGCGCAATGTTTACGAGGCAATAGGTTAAAGGAACCGGTCCAAGAAGTAGAAGTCGTGCAGAAACATAAGGAGTGTAGAGAAGAAAAATATAAGACTGGATTACGGCAGGAAAATCGATAGAAATGAAAGTGAAAACGTAAGACCACCAGAAACGAGACCCGTGCCGACTGAAAGTTCAAGTTCGTGCTGAATGTGATCGCGTGCCTCGTAATGCTTAACTTTTTACCCCACACTTTAGGTTCTTAGTAACGTACCCAGCGACCTTACGCGGTTCTCGTAATCATTACTGGGTCAAGACAAGTTCTTAGTGTGCAACATATAAATGACCCCGAAATAATTTGAAAAGTGGGCCGAATGAGCAACTTTTATAGCACCAAAGTTTAATATGTAAATACATTTTGATACGAGAACCTATTTTTATGTTTCAGACTATTTTTAAAGTCAAATAATCAAAATTGGGAATCACATGAAGAGAAGATGACAGAGACTGGGAACTGTGAGATCGTTTATAAAAGTATTTTCCCGTGTCCTTGAAAAGAGATATGTTAAAATAGGAGATACAAAGCACTTGTATGGACATAGAAATAAGTGCATAATAGTCCGCTTATCATGCCTTGTAATGACCGGTTAATTTGTAGGCACAACATTCTAATCTAATCTCCTAAGAGCGCAATTATCAAACTCCCAAACATCCCTGTCCATCGTTAGTGCCACAACCACTGTGTTATGTAACATTTTCGTCGACCTTCCACAATCTTATCGTCGAACGTCTCAACTTCAGTCCGTTTTAGTACTGTTTACTGCGGCCCAACAAGCTTTATCCCCACTCTGGATAACTTTCCTACCCGCCGTCGTATGAAGGGTACCCGTAACGTACCTGATGCGCAATGACGCAAGCGCGATTGACGGCCTCCGCCTCGACCTCCTCGGTGCGGCTCAGTTCGTGGCCTTCCGGGCCGGTCACGCCGTCGGCCAGCAACTTGGTGACATTCTTGGCAATGATGTCCCCGTTCTCGGCGTGTACCATCGCGACGGCTCCGAGCTCCTTGCACGTCTCGAACACCTCGTACAACTCGGAGTCGTTCAGCTGGTACAACCCTTTGTAGGCCATAAAACACTTGAACGAATTGACGCCTCGCTCCTGGCACAGTATCTTCATCTCATCGCGGACCGATTTCGACCACCAGGTAATGCCGACGTGCAGTCCGTAGTCGCAGACTACCTTCGGGTCGGCCCGGACGCGCCACTCGTCGTAAGCTTCCAGCAGGGATTCGCCCTTTTTTGGCAGCACAAAGTCCACTGGGGAAAGATCGGGACAGCGGACAGCGGTCAGAACGGGCCTTCCAGGGGACCCTTCGCGGCCATACTTACTGATTGTCGTGGTGCCACCGGCAACGGCGGCCTTGGTGCCCTTGTAGAAGTCGTCCACCGACACCGTACCACCGAACTCGAGCTGGAAATGTGTGTGCGGATCGATACCGCCGGGGATCACCAGCTTACCGGTGGCATCTATCGTACGGCAACCACCCGGGACCACGAAGTCCGCCCCGGAACCCACGTACCTACGTCAAGGGACGAAAAGCAATTTATTAGTGCTACTCTGCGCGCCACGGACTAATGGAATGATGGGAAGTACCGGGCAGACAGATCGATTTTTGGCAAACGCTCTGGCATGCTGCACCGCAAACAACTATGCGAGCCACCATTCCAGCATTGGCAAAGGGCCAACGTGCAGTTGTTAGGTTATAGGCTTCGTTGGCCGACAAGCCGAATCTTTCTCCGGCTCCCGGATATACTGCATTACGGAATGCCGCATCAATCTAAGAAGGCTAAGCCAAAGCCGATGCTTCGATCGATCCGCCTAGGCCGTTCCTAATACTCTGTCTGGCTACTCACCGGACGGTTCCGTCCTCGATGTAGACGTCCGCCTGTTGCATTCCATCGTGGTTGACGACGTGTCCTCGCTTGATGTACAGTCGGTTTTGAGCACTCTGGAAGAATATCGGGAAAAACACGAAACGATACTTAACGGACTTGCACTACACTCGCCGGAAGCAGACTTCAATCAACGGGTTACATCGTATTCTGATTTGGCACTAATCTCCGCGTCTTTCAGCTCTACGTTCGGTTCCATGACGTTCGGAACGAGCATTTCATCTGCCGTGGTAATGGCTATTTCGACTTGACTTTCACAGTTTGACAGAATTGCTACTTGGACGCTGTGAAATTTTCCGTCACTGTTGGAGTTGAGGCAATATCTTGTCTTATCGACACAGTCAACGGAGCTGCAGCTACGAGGTTGAGATGAGAATGGCGATGTTTGCTTCGATGCATTCAGAAGCAAAGTACGGTAAAATGCGCTCGATATTGCAACCTCCTTCGTCAGTGCGCGTATAGTTTCAAAAATGTAGAGCTCTATTTTGTTTGGGTTTATTTGATAAGGAGTTGCTATTAGCACGTACAAGGTCCAAGTTCCGCATTAAGCATCCCTCAATCTTTGTCGCTTTTGAATAGGTTTTCTAAATTTAGCTTATACACATAATTGAAAGAAAGAAGTAGTAGTTAACACCCGATGAAGTTCGGGGTTCGCGTAGCTTCCATGGCAAATCGAGCAGCTGACGTACGGTCCGACGTCATTGCAGCGAAAGTTGTCTCACCCAGAGTAATTTCAAAGCCGCCGCCCCAGTGGATTAGTAGAAAAGATGAAAATTCCTTTCCGCTAACTTTTGAAGCGTAATCCACTATCAGACACCGCGTGAAGCAGGACCGTGACAGCATGCGCTTCAATGGGGAATTTTCACGCCATACTTCGTGTTGGCCGCACATGAACGCGCGCGCCAGACAGCGGGTGGCATCGGGCACGGCTCAATTAGTCAGCAGTCTGAGGCCGCCCGTCCGGCCGGCCGCTACTTCTTCAGCCGGACACTCAAAGCAAACTGGATAACAAACCGACGCTTAGATCATTCCGCCAAAGAGGTGCGCAAGAAACGGGGCACACCTCAAATGGAACACGCATTCGAAATGAAGAAAATTAATCTCGCCCGTTTACCCCGAACGAAACGGGTGGCCAAATAAATGGCCAGTTCCCGGTCGCTCCGGAACAGCCCCCGGGAGGAACGTGAACAAAAAAACGCTAACACGGATGTTTCGAATTTCTCGCGCACCCTCTCTCGGTGCCAACCGTAGCATATTCCGGGAGATTGCGAGAAATTCGCCGCGCCGCGGGGCGAATAATTGATTTTTCTTTCCACTCTCTTCGGGTGCGCTTGAGGTGGAGGTGTGGCGATAGAAACAATTAAAACCCTGAGCGGTGCTGAGATGCTGCGGTGGCCGTGATGATCTACCGGGCCGGGAGCCCTTTCAGCGCCGGTGCAGGCGAGGGGCGAAGGCATGCTTCGGGAGCATTAACACATAATGGAACCAACGTGAGGTGGGCTTGCTGAGACCGGGGCGATACGGAACGTCGGAACCGTTATCATCGGTAAGCATCGGTCTCCCATATGGTCCGTCCGAACGACGACAACAGAATGGTGGCCCTCCAATCGCTGAAGCAGCGAGCAAACCACTTGAGCTAAGTTGGTTTGAAGGGGACCTGTTATGTTCGCGCGAGATGCACTTTAGAATCTCCAGGCTAGAAGTTTATGCGATCCCCAAGTTCTCCCGCACCAAGTAATCCACCGCAATCACTGTCAATTGAAAGCGAACTAATTTATTTCGACATTTGTTTACCAGCATTTGTTATATAAAATGTAGAACCCCTCGGTAGAACTCATTCTTCGTTTGCGAGCCACGTACTGCGCTTCCGGCCGTATTTTGGCTCCGATTCATTAAAACCCCGTTCGCGATTATGCAGCACGGTTCGTGGTAAGTGGCACCGCGCAAACCGTGACACCATTCCGTCCCATTTCGTGGCCCAACCCGGCGGTTCGTGCGTTCTAACGCCTAATTGTTTATCGCCCTACGCGCATTTAAAGTGTGGTTTGCAAAAGATCTTGAGCTTCGCGCGGGGGGATAAAATTTAAAAACCACACCATGGTCCCAGAGCGGTGCCGTGCAAGGAATTGGCGATAGTGATCGCCCGGCCAATTGAGCCAATCGCACGACGGCACTTCGTTGGCGAACCGCGGTGGCCACCCGTTTTCGAAATCGCCTGTCTGGGGAGCCGTTTGTCACAGACGAGCCGAAGCCAATTTCCCAATTAGTGTTTTGCGGCCAGCCCTTCGGCACGCCCTGTCTGAGAACGCACTGACAGCCGCTTTTCCGCCACACGTTTCGGAACGCGCATTCCCTTCCGGAACGGGGCAAACGTTGGTCAGACTCTGCACGCTTCGAAGTGCAGGCCGCCCGGCATCTTGAAGCCGGTGCGTCTACTGTGAAACGCGATCCACGTGGAAGTCCGTGGCGTGGCTGGATGGTAGAGTTGGTTCGGTTCAGAACGTGTACCCGGTTCCGGTCCGATAGGTCACTCTGGACGAGAACGAATCAACTCCGCTCACGTTACTGGCCCACTGATTAGCCACCAAGTGGTGCGGAGCGCGAAACTTTCGCATTCAACACCAACCCGTGGCTGTGGAGTGCTGTAACCGGAAGTGACCTACAAGTGGCCGTCGGTTGCAACCGCGGGGCCGATGGAAAATGATAGAAGGAACTGGCTCTCGGCAGGAGCGGGGTGTTATGACTATGGTTTATGAAGTTGTTGTGTTAAAAACTTCACCTCTGGGGCCTCAGTTTAATGGGGCGATTAAAAAAACCGGCTAGACCCTTGAAAGTTCTAACCTGACGTGCCATTCGCGGCACATTTTGCGCTTGTGGCGAGTGGCCCAAAAAGAAGCACCATAGAAAACGGCATGCAACAAATTGAATTAAATTGACAGTACGACGGACAGGCGACCTCAAAAACTGAACCGTAACCTTCGCCGTCGGGTCGGGAAAGCAGACGTTCGCTCGGCAACGAAAAACGAATCGATAATACCCGCGCAGACCGAAGGCAAATCAAGTCCAAGTAAAGGTGCCGTCGGTGGCAAATGGTTCGAGTGTGTAAATGTATGAAACAATCCTTAAATGGTTCCCACTCGAACCAGCCAGTCGGCCGCCCGGTCGGAAGCAATAGCGACGCCCCGAATTATTTACCGGACCGCACGGAGAACGCCGAGTTTGCCGATCTTCCGGTGTTAGGGTGGCTCGACGTTGTTGCGTGATTAATAATTCATGTGCATAACACACCACGGCGGGACTGAGGATGTAGTTTACTGTTCTCTGTGTCTCTCGTCGCGTGTATGTGGCCAACGGGGGAAAGCTGGCTGCTCGTTGGATCGATCCACCCGGGTCCAACTGTCCGCGGTGAGCTGGTGAGCGATGGTGCGCGTGAGGTTGCATACAGGAGACGGATTTATTGCTGGTCATGGATTTGAAGGGACGCATCGTGGAGGAACTCTATCTAGAGTTTCGGAGCCATTCAGTCGCCTTGTGACGATACGTCAACCCGAATCACCCCCTTACGTTGGGTGTGTTTAACCCTAGCTATGTTTGAAGATTCTCAACAGGTGGCTATATGGGGGACAGAACACGATAAAAACTAAACAAAAATACAACAAAGGACAGTGAGCATTGTGCACACTACGCAATTGAATAGGAATAGCCACTTGTATGCGTATGTATGATATTATTCTATATAGCGATAGGAATAGCGGATGTATGATATTATTCTTACGTGCTAGATGTTGCTGGACGCAAGTATGCTTCCCGCACACAGCCACGAAGTGGTCAATTCATGCTGCTGGTGTCAGTGCTGATTGAATAAAGGTACCCCAAGGGTTATTTTGATTGCGCGCTGAAGTAGACCACCACGGCCATGGCCAACATTGCGTATCGACCATAATTGCCGTAAGCGCAACTAAAGCAAGCTACTAAGCCGCCGTTCAATGAAGCGTTTGATATCGCGGGAAGGCCAACAGCACGGCTTGTTGGCAGGTTGTTGCATGTTTTTTTTCTACTTGCCTCGTACCAAGTCAAGCCGTCTTAGTTTGCAATTAGCAAATGGTTCTTACTTACGTTGCAGCACTACTCTTTTTCATGCGTTCATATCGTTGTGATAACTATGTTTTTTTTATACATTTGGAGACCCATTAAAAAGGCACGGTTATTAAAAGAGGACGAATAGAACGATAATGACGAGAAGCGTGAGATGCATTGCTGCATAAAAGTTCCATCAAGTCGGTGTGAGAACCAGTAAAGCCTCTTGGAAATTCTCAACCAAATCATTTCAATACAATCGCACCCAAAACAAGCAACTAAAATCAATGTTCATGGCTGCCATGGAAGCCCCCCGTGAGCTTTGCCTGTCTCATATCACGTTTTTTGTGGTTCCACAAGAGTGTGGCGTTTGTGTCCGATTCCCACGGATTCGATAGCGCGGCCGTTTCTCTCTACTCGGTAATGGTTTGATAAATGGAAGCTGCACCATGTGCTGCTAACGAGGTGGGAAAAGTGGAACTGGAAAAAGTACTCCAAAAAACCAGTTTTCCCAACAACCATCAAAATACCACAACTCACCTGCAGATGAATCGGCACTTTCTTCACTGGGGCCGGCGGTGGGGATGCCATTTTCCGATGTGCTGCTGCTGCTGCTGTTGCGGCTGGTACTGGCCAGAGGCTTCGTTTGTTTGTTGATTTTTCGGTCAAAAGTTTCCGCCCTTCCGGTCGGCACTGGAAGCTGCCGCTGATTCCGCACTCGGATTGGGGGGTTGCCGCTCAGCGCTCTATTGGCTCTGTTGTTCTCGTTATTGTTTCTGTTTTGTGCTGTGCGTATTATTTTACACTGTGTTCCGGGGGTACGGTTAGCTGCTTGACACCCTTTTTCGGTTTTCTCACTTTTCACTGTCACTGTCCAGAATTTCCACGATTATCTGCGTTACCAATGGAAGGTGGTGGTGGTTTCATTATCAAAAGCGCATTAGAAACCCACTGAGAGTCGCATGGGAGTCAACTTGGGGTATATTGCTTGAGAAAGGGGGAGATGTTAATGCGAGTCGTCATCTTCGCTGATGCCCCACAAGTTGGTGTAGAAGCGGAATTGGTGGCCCCTCGTCACCGCCAGCTGCTTGACTCATTAACGCACCAGAGCACAGACCGCGGCGGGGACCGAATCTGGACGCAAAGCAACCCCAGATTGAACGCTCCAGCGCATCCCGTCAGCAAGTCCCGTACCGGACTATTGAATAATAGTCATCTTCTCGATGGCACGGTCACGCTCCGGTGCGACCGGTTTAGTTTTGCACCTCTGCCGCTTCCGCCGGGTCTGGTTTGGTACAAGCAAAGGAAAGAACTCTACCGAAACAACGGTTTGCGTTGATCCAATTTGTGACGCCCGCTTAGTCGCCCCCGGAGAAAAGGTGCCCCCCTCGACTGGTTGGTGTGAAATTTCCGCCACCGAGCCGGGTGACGTTGTAGGCTTAGGAGTTAATGGGGTACCCGGTAGTGCTGTAATTTGATTATCAAAACTGGGCCGTTCCTCCTACTTTTTCCTCTATTGTAAAATACCTACGTCAACAACCCTTGGCAAGATCAAGAGCGAACACGGTAACTGATATGTGGCGGTGGGGTAATTAAGTTCACAAACTTGACTCTGCATTTAGTTGAGCTATCTCTTTGCTCAGAACTGCGTTTGGGAGCGTTAGTTTTTTATTTACGAATATTTCGGTGCATCGTTTGATCTCTAGGGTAGATCTCCGAGGGTCTAAGATTTAGCTAAATAACGGTCTAATATGTTATAATGGTGTGTATAGAGCCATTGTTTTGCGGTCGCAACACCGTTTCTTGGCCATCCATCCGATTCAAACTGATTAACGACTTAACTCCACACCTTGGAGTTTGTGGCTTTACTTAGACCTTCCATTTTTTCCTTTTCCATCTCTAGGAACCGACTGAGGTTTGTTGTAGGAAAACGTATCCAATTTTAATACGAACGAACTCAGAACAACTTTTTTAGGATGAACATAAACCAGTAATACTTGATTTTTTAAACATGTAATATCCAACATACAGATCGCTCCTAGGAGTCTCCGCATCAGAGAGTATTTATCACAGCACATAAACGTACTATCCAGCGAACCGTTGCAAAATCCAACATAGTGCTGCAGTCCCCCCCATTGGAGTATGTCAACCCACCGGAATAGGGTTCAGCGGACCACCAACCTGCGGTCAGCTCTGTGCGATCTAGTCTCGGCCAACATAACAACATTCGACTCCATGATCCACTCAACAAAGCAACAACCCGTAACAAGCACATACACAAACACACACACGCCAACGGCTGCCAGCCCTCGGCACACACACGTGGCAGAGTCATGTTTGGCGCATGCTTAACGATCGCGCTCGAAAGCGGATCGAATGAACGGAAAGATGGCTCATACAGCGTGGACCGAGAGTAACCGAGAATGATGGAATGCTGCGCCGAAAGGTGAACCAAGCCGGGCCATGTTTGGTAAAGTCATTAATACTTCGGTCTACGGGCCTACGAGCCTACGGGTTTCGGTTTTATGCTCGCCCCATGGGAGGCATTCGGTGTGGGGCCGGCCTTTCACAGTGAGGTGATGCTGCGGCATAGAAAGACCGTTGTAAGCTGCCTTCACACACTGCCGAGATTAATCACGGAACAGGGTTCTGGGTTGTTGTTGTTTCATGACGTTTTGTGCTGTGTGTGGACACTGCCCTCAAACACTTGGGTGTAGATAAACACCCGAGTTATTCAGATGATTATGTTGCCATCATAACGCCGAGAAAGTAGCAGCCAAACAACAAGGCTTTCGTCGACTGTAATAGATGAAATTTTCCAAATGAAGGTGTGATCTACCTGACAAGAAGTCTCACGTGGGTGCGAAAATGGAGTTCTTTGCTGTTACGACATCGCTTTACGACACCCCGTTCGTCGACGATGTTCTTAAAGTAAATGTTTAGTAAACGTCGTTTATGGAAGAAAATGGAACTGTCTAAAACAGTTTGAAATGTTTATCTATGAGCGAGAGATCGTGTCCGTATCGCCCTGGGGCCGACCGGCCTTTGCTGTGACGGTGCTTTTCAGAAACCGTTCAAAACATCGATAATGTTTGAGGCAACCCTCAAGGCGAGTCCAATCAGTTCAATCGGGAAGAGTTCGATTTGAAGTGTGAGACTTATAATCGCATCATCATCATCGTTTCGTGTCCGACAATCGAGGACCAGCAAAAGGGCCATTCGAAGGAGCGATAACGTTTGTTTATTGTCTCATCAACCGGTTTGATAGGGCCGTTCGCGGTCGCCGGCTCCGGCACCGTCCAAAAGCCTGGTCTAATCAATGCATCGCATCGCTGATTTGCCCGGCGCCAGTTTATCAGCCCAAGGTTCGAGTGCAAAATTGCCCGAACTTGCCAAACGGTTAACCGGAATAGTGCAGTCGCCACGAACTAGAGTTGCCAGGAGGGCGCTGAACCATGATCTACCGCAATCGGACCGTCGCGAGCCCTACCGGGTCCCGACTGCGTAATTGTGCGCCATTTTGTGACTTCCGCGCAACTTGAGCCACCCGCGGGGGCTTTACTTTTCGCGACATTCATTTGCCCTTTTTGATCCTTTTGCAGCCATGCCAGGGCGATGGTCTTTCCATTTCAAGGTGGCGGTATGCTTTCTGCAGTAAAAGCCATTAAAAGCGTTGCTCCACTACGGGGCCACCGTGATGACGCCGCGATGAAAGCCGTGAAAAACCTAAAAATAAAACTCATTTCCCTCCCGGTGCCGGGCGGACCCGGTGTGATCGTGTGGTGTGAACCGGGCGCGCCGAGAAAACTGCTCTCACATAATATTGGAGATCGTCGACAGCATCCCACAGGATTAGAGCCGGATTTAAGACAACACATCGTGGGTTCGAGGTCGGAATCGAATGCCGTTTCTTCCGCACGGCTTGGAACGTGTCCCGTTAGCAGTCCAACTGTGGGTTTTCCCTTGCTTCGTTCGAAACTCCAATCACCGACGGGTGCTGTGTCCGATCGGCCGTGTGTTCCTCTTCCGCTTTCGGTTCGAACACCGGGATTGAGAAGAGCAATTTATTGGTTCATCTTCTAATTCGATGGCTCCAATCGACGCTACCATTGGTTGCAGTGTTTCTGACTAGTTTTTCATTCCCATCTAAGCAAGCTGGGTTTTCATACAATCTCTCTCTCACTATCGCGGTGCAAACGAGAGCCTTTTCTCACTCACTCACTACTCTCACACATCAGCCCGACATCAGTTTTCCGCAGTTTCGTTAAGTGAAAATTGAAAAAAATCATCTGGGTAGGGTTGTTATCACTGTTCACCATTCGTGCCAACAAACGGTTGCAACAATTGCATTGGGCCCGCATTTAGGGGAACCGTTTTACGATCATTTCAACGTCGCGAAGATAGCCAGCGCACTTGCCCGGCCCTCGCAAGCGTCCCGCTGGAAGGGGGAAGTAGTCGAGAAAAACCCGTACAACCGTGGCGAATGCGAAGGGGGCCGGAAAGGAACACCAAACCGCAAACACACACACACATACGAGGAGGAAAACTACGCAGAAACGGGCGACGGAAAAGCTAGACACTCCCGAAGGCGACGCCTACTGGGGCTAGGCTGATTTCAACCACAACCGGGCTCCCTTCCGTTTCGTGTTTTTAATCCGTTTAATTTTATCATTCGTTTATCACAATGCCCATTGTGGTGGGCGTCTCGGACCACGCGTTCCACACACACACACACACCCACACACGCACGCGCGCGCGTTTTGCACGCTTTCGGATGTGGTACAGTTCCCACTTTTCCTTCGGCATCCAATCGCTCAGAGAAGGAAAACGACATAGAAAATGTGAAAAACCGTTCATACCGTCGGGCGGATGAAGCAAAGATACGCGACTTCGATTTAGGGGCACGTCCGCAGCCGAGGGGAGAAAATAACGAACTGCCGAGAAACTCACCCTAATGTGCGAGGTGCGATTCAATTCTCCGTTCAATTCCTCACGCGCTCCGCGGCACAGTGGGTAATTTGTATACCAAAGGCGGACATATTTGTGTTTAGGAAGAATCTTTGGACTTTTTTCAACGTTTTTGTTTTATTTGCGTGTGGGTTGATTAAAAAAATCTTTTTATGTGTAATACACGCGTTCAAGTATGATAAATAAGCTTTTTTCGTTATGTTCAGGTTTTTAAACGCCTTAGTTATGCAATTTGTATCACACAAAATAGTTTTAATGCACAATCTAAACACCTGAGCTATGCAATCTGCATTGCACCCAAATGTTTTAATGCATAATCTTCTGCAAATGCGTTTGCAGAACTGTGCTAACGATCACGTTGAAATAGTTGATAAAAGTTGGGTTTAAAGTGCCATTTTTATCACTCTTTCGACTGTGACAGATGAATTCCCGGAATCTACGCAACATGGAAGGCTAAAACTTCGGATTTGTCATAGATAACTTATCTATTTTACGAAAATATATATAAATCCCTCAGTTTTTAAAGTTGACCTATGACCGTCTTTTCCCTATAGTGCGTTTAGCGGTTGAGGAAGAGAGAAAGAAAGAGAGAGAGAGAGAGAGTGGGCGCGAAAGAAAACAACCCGCGAGAGAGTGCGACAGGTGACCCAAGAGAGGGCATGCGTAGGAAAAGAAAATCCGTTGACTGTTGCAGTTGTTTGTTTTTGTTGCCGGTCGCCACGACGAGACTTTCTGGAACCCTTTTTCTGGTTTCAAATTGTAAATTAATTAATTTGTAGAATAACATAATATGTTGTTATGTGATAAACGTAGAAAGTCACAATATAAATAAGAAACATTTTAGTTTCGTTTAGTGCTTTGTGATATTTATCTTTTAGCGAATTCGAAGACAAATTCCGGATTTCAATTCAATGCACTGTTTTATTTTCATTGATTTGGCGAGGACTAGATAGAATGCAAGTTTCTTTACCGACCGTGAGTAATTCGTAATCCCCGCGATCGAACAAACATTGCGGCATTGCACTACTTAAGAACTAATGAATAACCCTAGGAAGTAACGTGGTTTACGTTTAATTGTTTAAGCCCCGGGGACGACCACGGTTGGGCCTTCTCCGCGTGTGTGTGTGTGTACGATTCCGTTTCGTTTTAAAAACAATAAAATAAATTGGCAAACCATTTAGCCTACAATAATAAGCGCATCCAATCGTCGTTTGGAACCTTGCGACACAGCTGCGGTGGCTCGGTGCCGCGCCTTACTCCTCCTTGGCGTGATGGTACTTAACGAAGGCAATCGCCGCCAGCTCCTTGCAAAACTCCTCCAACACAACAATCGACTCGAACAGCGGATCGTTGATTTCCGCGTCGTCCTCCTCGTGGCCATTTTCGGTCGCTCCCTCAACCGGCTCGCAGTCCTTGTGGTACAACGGAGGGTTCGACAGCAACCGTCGCCCCGTGTCCTTGATCTTCTCGTGGAAGTTTTCCACCCGCGGGATCTCCGTCAACAACTGACGCGCAAGGAACTGCATCACGGACCAGAGCGTGGTGGCACCGGTCGCGACCGGGATTTCTGGGTTGAGCAAAATTTCGTGCAAATACGGGTGCGGAAAGAGGGCCAGCTTGGACAGGATGGCAATCACGGCCAGATTCAGCTCGTACGCCTGGGTGTTCATCTGTTTGACGTGAGAGAACAGCAGCTTTAGAAGTGGCCCCTCGTAGAAGCTCTCCTCCGAGATGCCACTGTCGCCGCACGTGTGCATATCCCCGCCACGACCGTCGTCCGTACATTTGGGCCGCGGTTTTTTGGCCAACTTCACGGGCGGCAATGGAATGACCGTCATCAACCCGCTACCGCTGGGACATGGCTCACTGTGAGCCGCCAAAGGCGACGGTTCGCCACTGTCTAGCCAAACCGCTTCGACGGGCCAGCTGAAACCGCGCGTTTTCTTTATCCACGTCTGATAGTGGCGGTTAGCGTCCTGCATGTATTCTTCGTAACAGATACCTCCCGCATCGTTGATGATTTGCCGCGGAAGCAGAAGCAGAAAGCTGTTCAAAAACGAGTAACGTCATGATAGGTGCAAGAAGAGTACCATCCAATAACTCACTGATTGATAACCCTCAGAATGTTGCTCGGTGCCAATGTGCGTGACTTGATCGGATCGTCGGCACTGCCGCGTCTTCGCTCCCGGTTATCCTCCTCGTCGGACCACGATTGGATGGTTTGTGCGTTACCATCGTAGTAGCCTCGGTTGTTGATGTAGAAGAACAGCATGCCGTGCAAGATCTTCTCGTGCGGGTTATCCAACAGCGACTGTGGAGAACCAAAGCAATCGAATTGTCAAGCGTTCTCGTTCTTTGGCCAACACACAAACCTCGACGAATTGTAGCGTTGGTAGAAGGATGTCGCTGTTCTCGTGCGCATTCTCGATCAGTATCGTCAGCAAACAATTGTTCACATCCGGCAGCTCGTCCTCTCCGACGAGCCAGTGGGCAATTTCTGCCGATAAAATAAGCGTTTACTTTCATATGGGCACTCCTTTTTGGGGTTCCCATGCCAGGCTAACCTACCATCCAGAAGGGCTTTCGATTGCGTTTTCTTCACAATCTTGGCCGTCAGCACGAGGGCAAATGGAGCGAAACATCCTATAAGTGTAGCCTCCACGTAGTTAATCAACATTTCGTCCCGTATCCGCGGTCCCAGCACTGGTACAATCAGCGCACTTTCCTTCATTAGGCAATCACAATAGTCCAGCCAGCACAGGAACGATGTCAGCTGGTAGCGTCCGATGTAGTGCGGTTGCTCGGGATCGCGAGGAAACAGTCCCCACGTGACGTTTGCGTCCTCGATGTCACCCGTGTCCATGTCTTCCGGAATTTGCTGACAGTTGGCTGCAAGTCGGGCGGCCATCATGGTGCAAAATCGGCTGATACTGTTGCGGATGGCTTTGCAAGATTTGCGAAGCGTTGGCAAAGACGAAAGTATGAGCACTCCCTCGCAGGCTCTCACGACGATCGTGCTGTCCTGTGGATCGGAAGAAGTGGTTATTAGTGCGTGTCTAAACATCCAGAGCCTTATCGCGGAGGAATCTCGATGCATACCGCGCTATCAAGGTAACTAACAATGGCGTCGAAAAGGATAAACTGGTCCTCATCGTCACAATCACAGCTCTCAACTTCGCCCTTATCACTTCCGGCAGCCGACTGCTTGTCGCCATTCTGTGGTTCCTCCTGGTCAGCACTGTCTTCCCGGACCAGCGAGATTCGTCGCGTATCGTACTCCACTTTCGTGCTAACGAACAACGGATTGTTCACGGGCGCCTGTTTTGCACCCAGACCCTTCCAGTTGGATAGCATCTGAGCGGAGTGATGATGCGACTTAAGGAACAGGTTCACGAGAATGGAATCCGTCCGCACTAGACCTGCAACCGTTTCGAGGAACAGTATTTCTTCCCGCTCGTAGGGCGATGCAATGGTGCCACTGCAGAGCTCCACCAGCCGCTGGACCGGTTGAAAGACACTTGCGTGGCCCAACGGAGGACACTTTAGACAGGAAAGGAAACGGCGGATCCAGTTCAGCACGATGTAGCGGGCACCGGGTGGCGTGTCGTTTACGGCAAACTCTACCAGCACGTCCAGTGGCCGGTTACTCAGCACAAACTCCATACACTCGGCACATTTTGTCGGCTCCGTGTGGGACTGGGATGTAGTCGGGGGGGGACTGTCGGTAGAGGTGGACTCATCGCCGGGACCGGTGCTCGCTTTGGTGTGTACTTCCTGCTGCTGCTGCTCTTCGCGTATCAGGATCGACAGCATCTGGTCGAGATGCACCGGAATGTTCGTGTCGTTGATGTGGATCTTTGGAAGGGTTCTGTCCGCGACGTAGAAGTTCTTTACCAATCGGTAGTGGTAGTCGAAGTCTTGCAGTGCCGTCGGGGGTGGTGCGAGCTGGCAAGTAGAAGGAGCCCCATGGTTAAGATAACGGTGTACTAGTGATGTCCTACTGGCGACTACTTACCACATCGGCCGCCGTCTGCAGAACCTCCGACAGTTTACCAAACATATTATCGATTTCGTTCCACTTTCGGCAAAGAAACATGAACTCGGCCCGAACTGGTTTCCGTTGTGTCACGTGTTGGGTAATCACAATTTAAGTAGACATGCTTTCGCCGCAGAATAATCTCTCAACTCGTTTGCACTAAATTTGCGGTCGTGTTATTTGCAGGTGTAAAGTTACAGATTAGTTCGGTTTCAATTGCTTGTTTCAATTGGATGTTTTGTTGTTTTCGTGTTATTTTCGTGTTGTCAATCGGGATTTGACGTTTACGAGGAAAATAAAAACCTGTGAAATGTTTCTAGCAGTTATTCGTCGAAAATAAAAAGAAAAATTGATTTTCAAGAGACATCATTTCTACGGAATTCGAATTAGTCCATCAGCCGTATACAATCCATATCCAGGGCTAATTTATTCTTAAAAATCATTTAAAAAACCTAATTCTAGGTACCTTTTTTACTCGGTGATTGAAACAAGCCGTTCCATTCTCTCCAGCGTTTGACAGTTTACCAAGCCAATTGACACGTCAAGTTGGCACAGGATTGCCGAGTGTTTACGTTTTATTTTTTGCCGAACACCGGTATTTGCAGAGTTTTTGAACTGTAGTTTGGCACAAAATGGGTAAATGAATTCAGGGGGCGTAGTTGTGTGAAGGTAATTTAGCTAACAGTGTCTTGATTTTGTTTCTTAAGCTGTTCCCACAACGGTATCCCTGGCGCTGGCATCCGTCTCTGCGGTGCTGATCTTTTCCGGCATGCAAATGTACCGTCCGCTCTTAGCATCCTCACAGGTTGCGACCATTTTCGGTGGATACCTCGGATCCTGGCTATTCGTTCTCTCTCTGACGGTAAGTTCGGCCACAACTGCCTCCGACGGAACCTAAATGAGGTTTTCGAATGATTGGTTTTCGATAGGCGGTGTCCAACTTGGAAGCCGTCGTGTTGGGTAGCGGATTCCAAGCGAAGTTCTTTCCGGAAGTGTTGTTCTGTCTGATTGGCGCCCTGTTTGCCTGCGGCATGGTTCACCGTGTATGTGTTACGTCGTGGTAAGTAATCAGTTTACAAAACAACACGCCTCTCAGGCTTGAAAGTAATGATTTTGTTTCGCCTTTCAGTATTCTGTTCTCGATCGCTGCCCTTTATTATGTCAACAAGATATCCCAAAAAGTGCACAACGTCACGGTTGCCCAAGTGGACAGTTACGCTGGAAAGAAGAAGAAAAAGTAGAATCAAAACAACTGGACTCGCGACATTCCCAGAGCGAGGAATAGACGGGTCACAACTTCATCACTCTTTATACGTAGGATTATTGCTTAGCACTCTCCCGAAAGTCACCGTTGCTATCATATAAGAAAAAATATAACATTCTCTAATTCTCGTATTTTCGCGGTTGTTTACTTCGCGCGTTCGAATGCCACTGTTGGAAACAACGGCCGACGGCTGACGACAAACGGCCACCGTGTTCGAGAACCGCGAGTTTAGAGAACCGTCTGATTTGTCAACTCAGTTGCAGTTCGCAACAGCCACTGTAAGCGCCTTTCTGTATGCAATCCACCCATCACCCACAAATGGTTAAACGCCGCATGGTTATGCAATTTGGTATGCATGGAATCTGGTTTTCTTATTCGCCTAAATGTAGGTACACATAACAGGGCCAAGCTACCTACGCGTTATTATGAGGCCCTGGTATTTTGGCCGATTTTGAGAGACCTTTTTCCAATTTTGCGATTTGGCGATTCGTTTCGTTCGGCTGGGCAACATTTTCGGTTTGGCTTCGATACGGTTTCGAATACGGTTTTCGGATACATTTGGCCAGAAAAACAATCAATTCAAACACGAGGAGGTTTTTGCGTTTTTAAATATTGTTAACTAATTTTATTAGTTAATTATCTAAAGATTTTCCACCCCTTGCTTCACAACTTCTTCGCGGCCCATCGAACTGATTTCTACGTTCTGATTTGCACACACAATCGTTCGTGGTTTTCGCGTTATTGATTTCCATTTTTATTTTTGGTCGATTCAACATCCGAATCCTATTGCGGCGGAAGGGCTGGGACTTTTTTGACCCCATTTATTCTCCGCCGCGCGTAGTGTGTTAGTGATGCGTCTCAGCATTAGTGTCGCCTATCCAAAGAAAAACAAAAACAAGTCATGTATGGGTAGTACTATCAAAAATGGTAGTGGCCGCAGTACCCCGTCCGGTACCCTACGCTCTACTATGCGCTGCTACATTGTTACGTGGCCACCCGGGCTAGAGATTACGTTTGCATTATTAGTACGACCGCCGGGCGACGAGGAATAGACACATTTGTAAGATTAGTTGCACTATTTTCTGTAAAACTCGCTCTCCCATTATTGTTTAATATTGTGGTTTGTCACAAAACATTCCTAAACAACGCAAGAAAACCGTCTCCGCGTTAAGGATGGGACCCTTCCCTTTACTGTCGATGGTAAAATTATTGTACCTTTGCATCGTGTGAGAGGATTGGTTTGGTTGTCTGTCGACCAATAGAAGATAGTTTCCGGCGACGACGGTATTGGAATGGCAACGGAATAGTCTTAAATTATACGTGCAGTACGGGGTGGGGGAAGATACAAGGTGTTTGGCCGTTTGCTATTGGTTCCTTCATTGGGATGCGTTGGGATGTGCGCTTTCGCGGATACTTTACATGAAACCAAACCACGTCCACGTCGAAGGGGATCGGATATAATTCTACTTTTTACACACAATACAATGCCTGTTTGGTGATACATGACTAGCTGTAATGATAAAGGTGAAACGGACGAAAAAGAAAGTGTAACGGAAGCGCCTTCAAGAATGTCCTTCTTTCTGTGCCGGCCCCTCCTGTTCCGGGGGAGGATTATGTATAAACGAGCAACAAAATAAATAATTGTGTAAAAAAGCTGCTTCGTGTTTTGGTGAGTAAAGTATTAGTCTAAAAACGTTTCTCAAGGATCATAACGTGGGGAATGTGCTTGGATGTGGCTGTTTTCCCTTTCCCTGGTTTGAGTGTACCCCGCTGACCACTAGAGAAGGCCCGGTCCAACCGATCGATATGGCTAACTCTTTTCTAGCGGTATGCTGCAGTGGTTCTTTGAGTTACTTACAATCTAATGCTTTGTCCTAGTAGAGTTCTACGTCAAAAGTAACAATCAACACGGTACAAAAACGAACCAAAACAAGGAAATGTACTTTTTAAAAAATAACGATGGCTTCGCATACTAAAACGCGTAACAGGTTACTGCTCCTTCCGCTATCGTGTTCTCCAGTTTGCCTGTGGCCCCTGTCTATTTGAATCCTTATGGCGGCGGCTCGTCCTCGGTTAATCGATTTTCAATGTTCGGCCCTCCGGACACAACGAGTGCGACGGGGATTCAATTCAATTAATCATCATATTATTAGGCCCAAGCGGCCCAGGACCTTTTTGCGGGACGACGTGCCGCCAGTGATGATTCTGCTTTCAAACTGTCATTTAATGTTCTTCTTTTTTGCGTTTCAATTATTCTCTTTTTTTGGTGAGCGGCCAGTGATGCATCGCTCTATAACTCATCCCGGCCCATTTGCTGCTGATTTATTATTCATTATGCTATGCGTGAACCCTTTTTTGTCGCTGCCCGTCGCCGAATGACCCCATTCGATTGATCGGTTTTGTGACACTTTTTTTCGATCAGTCACAAGCTGTAATCGCCCCCCGGGTAGGTGGAGTGATGGTGGAGGCCATTAACGGGCTGTTGCAGGACTGATGGACTTAAAACACAAATCGTCCCCCATTTGTCGGTCCTGCTGACGCGCCGTAGTTATGCAAAAATTAGCTACTAGCAACACTGAGAGTAACACCGAACTGCACTCTGGCCCAGCATCGCGGAAATGTCCTAATCAATTTGTTCTAACATTCAACGATTATCCCGTCTGCACACAACCTCCCGTATTGCACTACAAAACATAAGCCACCGATATTTACACACATACCCTGTACAACCCGAGGTCCGTCGGGGACCTACGTTCGCTACCGTGGCCGTTCACTAATTGATTCCCTGCGCTGCATCATGATCCTTTTCATTTTGCTTCCTTAACGTTCGATTCCGCGGGTTTTCCGTGATCCAAGCACTGAGGTACGAAGGCGGGAGCACGCAGTAGCGGCCATTCGGTTCTCTAAATGGGCTTTACCATTTTCCCAACGGTTTCAGGGTCACTTTCAGGATTCTTGTAAGCTCAAATGAACGCAGGTCGTAGGTCGACTTCTGTCGGGGACTACCAAAACCCGACTGTGGACTAATTTAGCCCAGAATAAGTAAAGTGTCCCTTTGTCCGTTCTCTGCCCGATCGTTCGAAGATCGATTACAGTAAGAGTGTGGTGAAGATATGTAAACGGATAGTTACGCGATCGAGATATGCTACACTTGCGCGACTTTGCGTGTGTGTGGATATGTGGTCCGAGAAGAATTTACCGATAATTTTGATATGATGCCAGGATATGTAGGGAAGAAAATAACCAAATCTCTACCCGCTCGAATCTGCCCGAAGACGTGGACAAGAGCGTCCACTGCTTGCTTCTTGCATTATTAATCTAAATTATGGTCAGCTTATGGACTACGTTTAACAACCATTTTCCTTCTCCTCGGCCCACCCCGGCCGCTCGGCTTACGGTGAAAAGACGCGCAGACTGCGCAGCAGCGTGGCGAGCACGTTGGCCAGACACTCGGCGTTGAGGGCGAGCTGTCCGGCCCCGGCCGGCCCGACCCGAACGCACGCCAGCTCCCGGAAGCTCGAGGCGACATCGTGCACCTTCAGCACGATGTTGCGCGTCTGCAGCGGGGCGGACGTGTAGCGCGTCAGGTCCTGGGCCAGCTCGGTGATGCGCCGCAGCGCCGACAGGCACGCGGTCAGGTGCTCGGGCAGGTTGGTCAGGTTGGCGTCGGACATCGAGACGACCAGGTGCTTGGAGGCGGTCACGAGGTGCAGCGAATGGTCGGTCAGCTCGTCCCGGGCCTGCTGGAACTTGGTTTCGTCGATGCTCGTTCCTCCGCCGGCCGCCTGGGCCGCGGAACAGGCCGCCGCTACCTGGTCCAGCTTCACCAGCAGTCCCGCCATCGCCACGTCCGTCTTGGCCATCAGCGTGTCGACGTTCAGGACGTGGCCATTCTTGTTCGACAGGATCGGACTGCCCGGGTTGCTGAAGGTGATGGCGGAGGTGGCCGGGCTAGTGACCGCCGCCGGGAGCATGACGGGTGCGACGGCCGCCGTCGGTAGGGACGCTTTGCGGGCGAGCTGCGGTGAGCAGAGGAGCGTCAGCGGCGGTCTACTGTCGCTCGGGGCACTCTTCAGACAGACCGGCGGGCAGTCGCTGTGGGACCGATGGTGACCGTTCGGGGCGGACGCCACCGTCAGCTCGTCCCGGTTGAAGGCCCGCTCGATCTCCCTGTAACAGTTGGGATTACGGTGAAGGTGCGGCGAACCGATGCCGGCCGTCCGTACCGGCGACGAGTTGGCCGAATGGGACGGCCCGAGGTGAGGTTGTTGCTGGTACTGGTGGAGGAGATGGTGGTGGTGGTGGAGATGGAGGTGCGGTGGCTGTTGAGGTTGCTGCAGCTGCTGCTGCTGCGGCGGCGGCAGCGGCAGAGGAGGCTGCTGCTGCTGGTGCTGTTGGTGCTGTTGGTGGAGTAGGTGCAGGTTGTAGGCGGCGGCGTGTGGGTTCTTCAGAATCGGGACCGGGCTGCGCAGGGCGATGCAGGGTTTCAGGGGAACCGGAGGTAGTGGCGGTTTCTTCGGGGGCAAACTGGCCACGAACACCGGCGGGGGGGACTGCTCGAAACGGGGCGGTAGGGTAGGGGCCGGGTCCAGCTCGTAGTAGTTCCCGGCGGCAGCGCCCGACCCGTTCACCTTCGGCCCGGTGGCCCCGGGCGGCGAGCGAACCGGTGACCCGAGCCGCAGCTGAAGCTCCGCACTCTTTGGTGGTCGCTGCGGCGGACTCGGTGCGTGGGGACAGGGTTTCGGTGGTAGTGCCAGGTTCGGGTCCCCGGATACTTCCGCGGCCGGCACCCGCTGCTGTTCGCCCGCCTCGCCATTCTGCTTGTCCTTCGACTTCGACTTGGCACAGCACGAGAACGGCCCCTTCCGGTCGACGGTCGGATACTCGATGACGTGCCCGTTGGAACCGGCGGTCCCGTTCGGTAGTGACCCATTGGCGACGGTGGGCCCCACACCTACGTTCGTCACACCGGCAACGGTCGCGGCGACGGTGGCCGCGCTCGCCACCTCGCCGTTGCTGTACAGATCGTACTCGGTGCTTGGGGCCGGGCCGCCACCATTCTGGTGCCTCATCTCCGGCGGATAGTACACCTCGAAGCGCGCCGGATCGTAGGCGAAACGGGCGGCCAGCAGAGCCACCTGCCCGTTCGGGACCGGCACCTCGCTGGAGACGAGCGTCGTGCGGGGCGCCGGCCGCGGCGAGTTGGCCAGGTTGAGGTTCTTGGCGGTGTTGATGTTGTTGTTGTTGGTTACCCTACTGGGATCGGTGGAAACGGCGGCGGCGGTGGTGGTGGTGGTGGTGGTGCTGCTGGAGTTGGTGGTGAGGTGGTGGTGGGCAGGAGAACCGGAAGCGACCCCGTTTGGGACGGTCGGGCGATCGGTCTGATCGCCCAGCCCGGGCGGTGGAGGAATAATGTACGAAAGGATCTCCTCCGGCGTCAGCTCGACGGCGGGAGTGATCTTCTGCGTCGGAGGCTCTATCGTTACCTGCTTGAGGAACTCCTCCAGATCGCCCGCACCGAGGTTCCCGGTGATGGTCGGTGGTCCTCCCTTGCCGCCCGTCCCATCGTCAAAGCCGGTCGGCGGGACGCTGAGCACGTGCAGGTTGTCCAGCTCGTCCGGCGTCTGGGGCGGTGGCAGCGAGCGCAGATCGATGATGTCTGGGTCCGTCTCGATGATCGACTCGTCGCCGAGCAGCTCGTAGCCGTACAGGTCGGCCAGCTTCTTGGCGGCCAAGTCCGGGCCCACGCCGCCCCCAGCATCCCCGAGCTCGCTGGCGCTGGCGCTCGCCTCCTTCAGCTGGCGCAGATAGTCCTTCAGGTTAAGGTCTCGCCCGTCCATGCCGCTGTCGGGGCTGTGCAGGCCAAAGCTGGTGCGGATCGTCTTGTTGCGGAGCGCCCCCGGCGGTTGCTGTTGCTGCAGCGCGAACTGAGCCAGCGGGTGGGCCGCGGTTTGGCCCGCGTTCCGGTGGATCGGTGAGCTGTTCGGTGTGTAGAGCGACTCGGAGTCACTCTCGCTCTGCGACAGATCGTTGCCGAGGGTCTGCAGGTCGCTCAGGATCTGGCTAAGGCCGGAAAGCTTGCGCTGACCCTTCGGCGTATTCGGGGCCGACCCGGGCCCGACGCCCTCCAGCTTGCCGTTCATCTCGCTGAACGGGGCCGTGTAGATCGAGCTGAGACCCTTCGCGATCCCGTCCAGCCCCTGGTTGATCGTCTCGGTCAGCAGCGTCAGCGAGTCGCTGTGCTTCAGCACCCCCGGCCCGCTGTCCTCGTTCGAGCTCTGCTTGCTGCTCGTCAGGCTCTCGCAGTCGCTCTCGTCCACGTCGACGGACGTTTCGCGCCAGAAGTTCAGCTTGCCGCCCGGCTTCACCTCGAACTCGTGACCGTAGTCGCCGTGCTCGTTCAGGTAGCGTTCCGAGCTCTCGACCATCTTCTGCATCTCGGCCACCCGGCGCAGCACCTCCTCGTTGCGCGCCTCCGGCACGGCCACCGGGATGCCACCGATCTTGCGCTCGAGCCCGTCCCGCGACACGCGCAGCTCCCGGCCGGCGTCGAAGTCGTACTCCTTGAGGCTGGGACGCCCGTTCCGGTTGGCGGCCCGGGCACTGTTGGCGTTCCGGTCGCAGTCGTCCGACCGGCTCGACGAACTGATCGACCCGGTCGCACTGCGGAACCCGGTGGAGTGGTACGGCGGCGGCATCAGGAACGCGATGCTGTGCGTTTGCTTCTCCGTCGGCAGGTAGCTCCAGTGGTTGTGAACCACCGTGTGCTGCGACAGGTACGGCGGAGCGATATCTTCGATCTGAACGTCACGTTCCTGCTCGAGGGGCAGCTCTTTACCTGCACGGGATGGAAGGGAAAGAGACGGAACGTTCGGTTACTAAACATGCACCCTGCCGCGTAGGTCAACGAGCACTCACCGGCCATCAGGCGATAGTAGCCCGCGAGGACAATCGCAAACTCCGACGCATCGCGATCCTCCATCGAAAAGTTGATCACTCGATCGGGGCTGATAAACACGGTCACGGTGTTCGAGATATCGTCGTCCCGCGTCACGACCACGCGGATCAGCTCTTCCAGATTGCATATCGGTTGAGGCTGTTGAGAGTAACGGATGGAAACAAATGAAAAGACATCAGTTCATTGGTCGATAACGGAAATGGAACCACATTATAAACTAAATTGTAAAATTAAGTAAAACAATGAATGTAGGCAACAAACAGAGAAGCGCAGGAAGATAAATCTTAGCCTTTGCAACAGGTACAAAGAATTCGTTTACGAAGGAATCAGTTGTTTTGTATGTTATTAAATAAACCCATCAGTCGCAAGAACAATGGCGAGAGAAAATGATGTGCGTCAAAAGGATAAACTATAAACAAATGGCAAACGAACGAAACTACCATCACGGGAAGAGAGTCCATCCAGGAGGCAAGTGTATTCCAAAGAAATCATCACCCAAGATTATCGCCAAGCGATAAACTGGTTCGGGACCGAAGTTTCGCCACGAGCGACTTCCCGGAGGTCTCGTTTCCTCTTGCCACACTCCGGCGAAACCACTCCGTTCACCCTCATCAATGGACCGGGACTGCTCTTCCGGTCACGAAGGCGAGCGCGAGCTCCCTTGCCAGGCAAGGGTCGTGGAGATAAATGAGGTGTCAGCCGTGCGCTGCGACCCTTCGAGGCGCTCCCGATACTCCGGGGGCGCCAAAGTTTTGCCTCAAACGAACCTTCCACTAACCCCGGGACCGGGATTTCCTGCGGCAATCAATCATGGCACTTTCGAACGGTTCTGCACCGTGTCTGCGCCGTGTTCCGTGCCGTGACCGGGCCACAAAAACTTTGCCTCACAAACCGTTTAGATCAGCTTTTTCCTGTACGTCACGCCGACGTTCCAGGGATCAACGCGCCAGACAGGAGCTGAAGCGTCGTCTGCTGATGCATCGCTGGCCCGGCTGGAGGTGTGCGCGCGCGCTGTGAACTAAATTGATTTAATACATGATTTTATAGCAACAAAACGCCATCCGGGGGACGAAACCGAACCGACCATTTTGGGATGAAAAACGGGCAAACCCGCCCGACAGTGGAGAGATGTCGACCGCAGTCCGGCCGAGTTTGGTAAAAGGGGACCATTCTTTCGTCATAATCGGAAAACTTTTACTTCCGCTTCTTGGAGCATCGCCAGTAGCGCACACACACACACACGGGGCCCGACGATCGTGTGGGTAAATGTTTCCCCAAGAAAGCGAGGAACTTCCGCTAGACTCCGCTGGGAGATGCCAGGTGGCCGGACTGTGGAACTTTGCCCAAACACTGGGCCAACTTTTCGCGGTAACGTATTCATTAACGGAGAACTAGTTTGCCTTCAGAGTTCTACGAGCATGGCCCTGATGGGGATGAAATTGGGCAATGCGACAACCGTGTTGGTGCACACTGTAGTGCTGCCCGTTCGAAAAATAGCCACCAAAGGTATTCGGTTCTTAGAATACTATTAAGTGCGCAAGTAATAGGTATAGAGTGGTGCTAGAAGAATCTAACAGTCTCAAACAAGGCTAGAAACTGTCACACTCACTTGTGAAGAAGATGATCGAACGAAATAGTCTGGTTCGCGTACGAAGCCTACTTTGTGGTTAAGCTTAACAAGTTTGACAACATCAGCCAACCCATTTAAATATGACAACGATAAACTATCGATAAATCTAGTTAGCGTTGCGATTGTTTTCCAAGTCATTGAAGAAAAGTTTAGTATGCTCTAATCCTAAATTTGGTAAACGTTTATTTCATTATGCATGTCTTGGGAACACAATCTGAGCAGTCCACAAAAATAATATAACGACCGTTGAATGAAATAATGAGTTCATTCTTGTCTAAAACTTAGATTTAGAAGGAACAGACCTAGGAATGACTGTTACGAATTGTATAGATTTGCTACTCATGATACCGTTAAAGATTGAATGAGTTTTGTGCCTTTTAGAGCAAACAGCACGAAGATAGATAAAACGTCGTACACTCGAAATGGTAGAAGTTGAGCATATAAAAACGGTATAAACGGACAGTTGCTCTCAGGGAAATAGTTTTGCTGTGGTTCAATCAGCATCGTGAGATATCAACAAGTTACCCACCCTACTCATCTGCTGTTTGGCAGTTTGGCCATTTTGGGCAAGAAGTAACCGAACTTTCCACAACCCGCTTATACGTCAAACAAGTTCCGTAATGAGTTGTCCGTGATTTCCCAAAAAAAAAAACAACCGGAAAACACTGATTAACGGCTCCTGGCATCGCATCGCGGTTTGTAATTAGCATCCATTTCAAGGCTAATGGTAATACTCCGGTAAACAACGTTTCCAAAGCCAAACAAATGGAGTCTCTGTTCTGGCCCGGTCCCAGAGCGTTCGGTAGTCTGGTTCCGAATCGCGGGGTCGCGAACCACAAACGCCGACCGGGCGCGGTGTAACCGGATCGAGCACGGAGATGGAGATGGATTGCGCGTGGTGTCTGAAGTTTGATCATCAACGCGGAACTACGGCACCACCGTCCGGGCGGACTGGTGGTAGATGGATAATAAATTCTCATTAAATATTTGCCCTAGATTTCCGTTTCGTTAAAGGCTCCACGCGACGGCACCATATTCGCTCTGCCGCCCCGACCCTGCATCGATCGCCAGACGCTGCGGGGCAGACGGACTCTTCGCACACGGAAAATTTCGTCCAAAGTTCCCCACCGTGCGGCAGCATAATTACACCTGCAGGGCAAATTAGGTGAACGAACCGGTCGCTCGGTCAACGGAAGAAAAAAAGAAAAGTTTTCGAATTCGAATTCCGTTTCCGGTGGGGTACGGTTGCCGCGCCACTTCGGACCAGCCTGTGGAATCAACACATTTTCAAGATTCAATTTGGCTATTTGGCCGCACAGACCAGAGACTGATTGGGACAGGATGCTTTTTTTTTGCGGTGCGAGAATTGTATTACATAATCCCCTAATGATGGTAATACATTTTTGATGAATTATTATTTGGCGGCTCCAGATATTCGCTGTTGAACTGCATGCAATGTTTTAAAAAATCCACACCGTAAAATTATATTTTGTATGAAATCATACTTTCAACGTTCCTGTAATGTTTTGCAAGGTTTCCGAAGTTTTGCTAACACATTTTTATGGCTCTTTGGTTAAGTCGTTTAGTTCAAATTAAGATGTAAAATCGACCTAAGCCATCAAAGAGCTTAGACAAAATGTTTTTTTAAATTAGAAAACGATGTCCCATTTAGTGTCAGTTCCGGAACAGATTTTGCCGCATTTTATGCACCAAACTGCCACCTTGCGACAGAAGACCTAAGCTCATGTAATAAATATAAAGTTTATGAAATAAATTACTCCGGTGTATCGAATTTCGGCCATTAAGTACGGGCAATTATTCGCCAACTCTGGCCGTACCGATTGGTCTTACTTACCACCGTGTTCCGCACGCCGGCAATCTGGCTCAGTCCGAACCGCGGGCTAACGAGCAGGACCCGTTCGACACCGTCGCGCTGGTTCGTGCTGAAGCACTTGGCCCCGTAGCTCGGCAGACCGGAAATGATGTCGAGATAGTGAATTTTGGCCTACCACCGGAGTGGGGATAATCCAAGAAAGATGGTTTATTTTCCGTTGCGGTGAGAGGACTCGCTAAACCGAACCCCAAAATGGGTGCCTCACCTGCAGCTGGGTGAGCATCTTCGTCGACGAGCCCGTCATCTGTGAGTTGAGCTTCAGGAAGTGACCGAGCAGCCGCCTCAGCTCCTTCCGTTTCATTCCCTCGATCAACGAAGCAGGCACAAAGCGATCCAGTCCAAACTCTCGTCTGTGGGGTGAAAAAAGTGAGTGATTATTATTATGGCTCCGTTCAACGGTGGCTTTTCAAGAGAACCCTAACGAAGCAATTAGGATCCAGGGAACGTTTTCTTATTTTGGCTAATGGGTCGCCCGCCACCACGTCAATGCGGCTTTAATATTCATCGCAGTGGAGCTTAACGCTCTAAACACGTCCCCGAACTATCGGAAGCATCCTCGAGGATGGTACATGATCGGAGTTTCTGGCGTGCTGCACACATCTAGTGCGAAGCAGAACACGCCCGTGTCTAATGAAATACCTCCCGTGTCAGGGGAAATGTCTGCCCGAAAGTTTGTCTTTGCCGACCGCCGACTTGACAAATGCGCTGCGTGCAACTGCAAAACGCGGCTCGACAATCCCACGTCGTCGTCACACATTCCGAACAGCATCCCGCCACCATCGGGGTGGGTTGAAAAGTTTTTCACGATTATTGCACCACCGACCGGAACGCGTCGGTGAACGCCCGGGGGCCGGTGCATTTACAAATATTTGTCCTCGCGCGCTGCACGGGATTGGGGGCGAAGAAATTCGCAAAACTTTGCCGACAGTTTCTTTGGCTCCGCGAATCATCCGTTCGGGAAGTTCCGGGCAATTCTTCCTCGCACAAATTGAGCCAATTTTCGGCACTCGGAACACACTCGGAAGCGGTGCGTTTGCCGACAACCCTTCGGTGGTGCACCAAGCCAGGTCGGTGGTGTTGAAAAATCGTATCAACAGATTCTTGGAATATCTAAGAATGGCACGAAGTGGGTTTAGTTTCGGTTGCGGTTTTTGGAGTGTTCCATTGCTGCACCTGGTGTGCTGATTTGCGGTAACGTGTCCTTGCTGACAGGTCGCACTCTGTGGGACTTTTTCATTTAGCAAAAGTGAACAAGAAATCACGGCGGAGGAGCGCCAGCATTCTCCGCAGGTGAATGCTTCAAATATAACGACCTACAGGGGGACGAGCAGTGGTAAAAGCTTCGTGTACTGTTGCTAACACGGCACTTCGTCTACAACCGATAGCTCTTGTAGCCAGGCTTGATTTGGTTTCACCGACTGACACGACGCTCTCCGGCAAAGCGACTCCTGGCCAAGGCAAAACGGTTCACCTGGAAACGGTGCAGAAACTTTTCAAAATAAATTTCCTCTTTTTGGAGTAAGTTTTGCGCGGCACTAACAAATGGCAGTGTTCTTCTTCAGTTTTTCGAGTGATAAGCTTAGTTTTCTTTTAGTCAATTCGGTTTTGATTTACTTTCGTACTTCTTTTTTTCCATTAGTCATTAGTTGCCATTTTCTCGTTTCTTATTTATCGGGAAGACGTTCATTCGCTTCAAGCGTCAAGTTAGGAAGTTTGGAAAAAGCCATTTGTTCACTCTTTTCGTTTCGTTTTCGTGAGATAGTCTGGCGACTGCATTAGTGATCGGAAAAAGATCAATACCCAACACATTATTGCCGTTGTTTTAAGTCTCTGCTCAAATTTTCTTTCATAATGACGTTCTCGCTAACGATACCAGGACACTTACTCAACAGTTTTTACAGTTAGTTTCGCCGGGGAGATGTTGTTGGCCAGCGCGTGCTGGTGCATGTGCAGCGCGGCCAACCGTAGCGCCACTTCGGGTTGCAGTTCGGGCGCGAACCGCTCCTGAGTCACGTCGTTGCAGCACTGCAGAAACAGGTAGTCCAGCGCGTTGAGGTCCTTCTGGGCGAGACCGGCCGCCGACACCGGGACGAACGTCACCCGAAACAGACACCGAAGCTTGTGGGCTCCGGGCCGGGCTGCTATCTGTGAATGGTAGGAGCAAAACGATTGGTTTAAAAACTCCGTTCTCCACGGCGGAAGCTCGTCTTCCGAGGTTCCCGTGACGCCCGAAGTGTAGCAGAGTAGCGGCGCAAATATTTGTTCAAACACAGCGACCGGCGGCCTGAAACACAATGAAACGATTTATTTCGCTTCCTCGGAGCGGAATGCGACACGCCGTTCCGGGAAATTGTGCGATCGATCCGGGCGAGGCTCGGGAAGAATTTATCCAAGACAAACTTTGGCCGGAAAAGTTTGTTTCGCAAGTAATGAATCACTTCAGCTGCAATCCTTCCCGGAGGCGCTGTTACGAGTCGGTGCGTCGGCAGGAACGGTCGCAGTCGAGCATTAGCATAAATCTGTACGATCCGATTACCAGCCAATATTACAGTTCAATCCGCGTCAGTTTGTTTGGCACCGCGTCGCGTCACGGTGCCGTGGATTCGACGAGATACTTTCTTCATTTCGTTAAATATTGAGATGATCGAGACCGGAGGGCGGTTAGGCGGCAGATCGTGTGGGTCGAACGGAGATAGGAAAAAACGTAGCGATCAAAGGCGATGGCGGTACTGAGCCAAGTGGCTTCAACAGCCACATTGACGAGTCTTGGAAGTTTACCATCGCAAGCTAATAAAGGGTGAAATGTTGAGGCATTCCACAAAAATAGCATTTTTGCGAGTCTTGTGCTGTGCTTTAAAATGTAAGTCAATGAATGAATGTTCGCTAGGATTAGTTCAGTTTGTTAGCGAAACACAGACTGTGGTCCAATTAGTTTGCATGGCAAAGATTAATGGTAGACGAAGTCGCTGGGCTCGGTGAAGATGCTCACCGTGTGCCTTCGATGGCATGCGACCACACATACGCACACCTTCGAAGGACACGTGCAGGGATATTGATGGTGCGGCTATGGTTACTTACCCGGGCCACCGTCTCTTGCGGATCCAGCAGGGTGAGCTTGTTGCGTTTTAAACTTTTCACGTGCTCCACCACGAGACTAAAGTGTTCGCCGGCGGTTAGGCATAACTTATCGCGTAACGATGTAACAACGTTCTAGTGTTTGTTTCCAGCATCCGGTTGCGTGGCGTGCGTTGGGAGGAACCCCAAGAGAGAGAGAGAGAAAGAAAGAGAACTATTTAGACAGAGCGAGCGAGAGACAAATATTTGTTTGCTGAAGGGTTATCAATTAGTTTGCGGCAATGTGCGGGTAACAGCATGGACCGCTTTCCGTTTCCGCCGGCACCGTGGGTCAACATTATGTTTAATGAGAGGCATCCTTCCGCGATGTCGGCTCCCCCGCTCGGCCCCGCCCCTTACCTGTACAGTGGTAGTCGAGTCGTATTTGAACGATTTGGTTTGACCGTTCTCCAGGAACACCTTCAGCACGTTCGCCATCGGCGGAACGCACAGATCGCCAAGAGAGAAGGCAGATGGCTGGAATGGGAAAGAGCGAGAAGAAAAGTCTTAAAAATACGTACAACATTAGAGATAATCTATAATTCATTATATCTGTTGCCATCTCGCTCAGGACGAACGGAAACCACGCTACGCAGGATTCCGCAAACGCCACACTTACTTCCAGTTGAGCTATCAAAGAGGCCGTTCAAATTCTAACGACCACCCTTGCTCCACAGTCCGCGTGGCGATTTCCATTCTTTTCCTCGCCGAGTGAAATAACTTTTAAACCAGAATTAATTAATCTCCTAAGCCCCCGGCGGGGGCACGGTGCTGAACCGTCCTCCTGGGAAACAACGGGCGTCATATTATTTTGCCATCATTTTCCCATGATGAGGATCATGGCTCGATGGGGGCTGGATTAAAATAAAACTAAAACAGTCGTACCAACAAAACACGGGTTTTGGTGTACCTTTGGCCGATTTGCTTCAAAGTCTAATGCGTCGAAATTTATGTTTGATCATTGGTACACTACATCGGAAGCAATGGAAAAAGGGTAAGACTGGCGTCAGAACCTAACTCCTTTGAAACTGTTGAACAATTCCGTTCCACAGGATTCGCCTTGGGGCCGGACTCGGTGGGCGGTGGTGATAACATTGTTTTTGTGCATTTACTTTTCGTTTCCGGTGCACCATCCGGAGCAGAAAGTTGCTAAACTTTGCCGGAAGTGCCGGAAGTCCGGTGTTGGGGATTATGGCCAAATTTGGGGCGAGATTAATTATTTAGTAGCACAATTTTGCCAGGGGTCTAGTGGGCCGGATGCGCCGTGCCGAATGTGTTTGCCATTGATGGCGCAATGAGCGAAACTTGCTTTGCAATCATTATACTAAGAATTAATTAATAATTATTATCATTAGTAGAAATATAGGATACTGATAGTATACAAAATGGAAAAAATGACATTGCTTAGGGCACCTGGAAAGTGTAGTTAAGTTCTGGAGGAGATATTACTTTTTCACACATTCCAAAGCATAATATATTTTTTATTCGATTACGATTTATGTTTTGTCACTTATTTGGTTCTTAACGCGAAAGTAATATAGAGAGTTGATCAGAAGGTTCACGTCCTTTTCATCATATTGTGGTGGGATAGATATCTTGACGGGATGTTAGTCTTGACGACTAACAGCATCTATCTTACAAAAAAACATCTTTTTGAGTTTCACATATTTAAAATCCATTGCTTTTCTCCCCATTCACTTTTGGTGAGCATTTGCCGCCTTCTAACGCAGTGATAATTCATAAAAAAACAATAATACCGTATATAAAGTTCGTTTAATCTCACACAAAATTGTCTATATTCATTCGAGCGTTCAGTGATTTCCTCGGAAAAAGCATAACTGTTTACCTTCTGTTCAAAAGCTTTCAAATTGCGGTAGAACAAACGTAAAGTAAGACGAACAGTGAGCGAACGATGGATCGGAACTACTGTAGTACCCAAGTGTCTAAATGAAACGAGCTGATTAAATTTCCCTTCTTTCACACATTCTCATTTCCTTTATCAACACGATAATGCAACGAAAAAAGCAAACCGTAAGCTCACTACTCTCTAATTGCTAGGAATATCGCCTGTCAATCCTTTCGTCTTTCGAACCCGAACGTGGTTGTGCAAAGTTAGGTAGTCAGTTCCTGCAGCAAAGTGGCTACCGCTGGTCGTATGGATCTCTAAATCGCTGGAAATGAGCGGGAAATGAAACCGATTGGCTTTGTTGTTCCCGGAAATGACGTGCTTTGCTTGTTTCGTCGGTCCCTCTTTCGGCCGAAGCACACGAACGTGAATCCCACCAATCCATAAATCCAGAGAAAAGCAGAGGGAAAACACGTTGGCTGAAAAATAGTTTGGGTTATAATAGCCCATAAAATGATTAGCAAAAAAAAGTGGGAGCCAAATCACGCTGCCAGAATCACGGCTCCAAAGCGGGCACGAGCCAGGGCGTGATAAACAACACCGGGAGTGGAGTTTTTGCGCCCGTAGTTGATCACATAATGGACGTGCTCGGAAAAGTCAATCGCGGCTTTTTAAAACTGACCTCTCCAGCCGGTTCTCGAGCGGTGGAAGCGCATAGACTTTTTTCCCGCTCCATCATCGCCCGATCGTGGCCGGGGTGGTAAATCACGGACAATGTTCAACTCCCACGTTCACCGGCCTGGGCGCGCCCGCTGTCCCCTCGGGGTCACCGGACGGAACACAATCGGAAACATGATAAGGGTTTCACAGCCTTCCGAAGGGCGTGTAGCAATTTTCGATCCCAATAAAGTCTGCACCCACGATGATGATGATGATGATGATGATGATGATGATGACCGCTGTGTGTGTGTGTGTGTAGCGTACACATCGTGGAAATGTATCATTTCCCGTGGGCCACTGCGCCCGCTGTCAGTGAGAAAATGGTGCGGGAATATGTAGATTTCCTAGCAAACATCTCAACTGGGGGTTCGAGCCTAGAAAAGCTCAGCTGGAGAATAGGAAATTGCTTTAGCGAACACACTGGACTTAAAGGTCATTATGAAAGAGAGACGGATTGCGCCGTGGAACTTGTGGCCTAGCGAAAGGCTTCTGCGAAAGAGCCCAAAACTTCTCGAAAGGCCCACAAATGGATATTAAATAAATATTTTTACGCAGCACTCTTATACCCGTGGCGAGGCCTGTGAATGGCCATTTGATGGTGCGATTTGGGATACGATGGCGTGACAGATTGTTTTCTTTATTGCAATTAAATAGCCCCCAACAGGTTTGGCAAACGTAGGGGTTACGCAAAATATATCATTTGAAAATACAAAATTGAAAATTAAAGCTAGCGGCCACATTATTTGTGTAACGTCCTTTGCTGTGTTACTACCTTCACTTGAGGCGGTGTCCAATTATTTTTCCGAGAGCAAAAAAATACGTCCTTTTCACAATTAAAAGTTGAATCCAACTTTTACTGCTCGGCAAAAAAGGACTTGGTTTTGTTGCACGAACTCGTCGTCATCGGTCGTTATCTTTCTCGAAATTGGAGTCCCCTGCTGTGAGGATTTTATCATGCGAATGGATTTGACTGCGGGCTTTGCTTAGTCTCGCTGGTACACAGGTCCCTGAAAGGAGCTGAAAGCAGCCGGCGGGCTCGACCCCGTCTTAGGAAGTCGACGAATTTACGGGTGACACCGTTGGTGAAATCGATAAGCTAGATAAGCGACAACATCGCAAGACAGTGGTGCGCTGCATTCGGTGCTAGGCACCCCAAAAAGTCCGCCAGACTGGGCGACGTGTAGGGGGATGAGCAAACACGGATGTTGAGACGCCAGAGTGTGGTATCCTCCGAGGAGCGTTCGCGAAGGTATGGTGAAATGTGCAAACATGTAAGGACTCGATTTCATTTCATAACGCACACAATCCTCAGACTAAATATTTAGATTCGTTAGCAACGTGGCGCAGCGATGTGATGCTGCAGCCCTTCTCCGGTGGGTGTTTTCTTCTTCAAAAAACACTCAAGAAGCGGGCGGTGTCTGGTCGGGCGTGCCCTCGAGGGCATCTGGGGTCAGGGCAGGCAGCTTCACAGCACGCTATCTTGGTGCCGCTAATTCACGACTCCAACTTAACGATTTGTGAGTTTTCCGGGCAGTTCCGAGAGCTCCGTTATTTATTGGGGGAGCATTTTTTTTTGCACCAACCCACGAATCGAACGGAAATGGGTCGTTTGTTACGCCGATACCGATCGGTGAGTTCCAATTTTTAGCTTTTGCGAAGCGAATTGGAGATGGCCCTGTGCGAAACGAAAGCCTCGCGGGTTTTTGGAGAAAAAGCCAACTGATTAAAACAAATTTGACAAAAAGAAAGACGATGCCACGGTATTTGTGTTCCGAAAGCCTCTTTGTTGTTTGTTGTATGTGTGGTCTAGTGTGGCTGCAGGTTCAAAGGTCAAACGGTGTCGGTATCGTTAGCACTGACAATACAATTTTTCAACAACATCAAACGCCCACCAGAGTGTTTGCACGAAATACAAACAGCAACAATGGCGAAAGACACTGTCGAAGCGTGACTGGTAAAGTACTTTTGGCGGGTCAATTATTTGCCCTCCCACTCGGGTCCGGGACCCGGGTGGCAGTTGATGAAGTGGTGATATGCTTCGAAACGAAAATGCGAAATAATTTTTCTTTTCACATTATTGACACGTCGCTTCATGCCGGGCCGTTGTTTCCATTTCGGTCACCACATAGCAAAGCAGAGCTTTCTTTCTTGGTAGGCCCGGGTGTGCTAGATCGGCTCGATTGAGGCAAGAGGTGATGAGAATGACGCAAATGCGCAATATCTTCCCGCGATAGCATCTGTTGAACCTTGCGATTGTGGTCCCTAAACCGAAACCGCACGGTGGTTCATTAAATTTGGCTATCTCGCCCGCCTATCGGTCGGACGGTCTGTTGATGGAGTGCCGTGCCGTTCCTGGGGCCCATTTTCGGAAGGAAAGCTGTCAGTCGGGTGCGACGGAATGTCACCTGATTTTGTTATCCTTTCGCCGATCGCCTGGAATTCACGACAGAGCAGTGGATTTGGGGGCAGGATTTATACTTGGTGCAGCGTTCTCGGAGTAGCTGTTGATCGGGTGTGTTTCTATTTCAGTCGATGGGGAATTTTGAGCTATACAATGAAATATGCTGCCGATCGTGATGGGTGTCTCAGTGGCTTCAGTGGCAGAAAGATTGAATAGCTCACCCCTACGTGAACGATATCTTTGCCGTACGATTCCCCTTCGTCGTCGTTAGCGACTAGCCAGACTCCGAACCGAACCGGTCAAGAAATTGAACCCTTGTCTTGGGTCGGAATTTGCCGTTGCGCAAGAATGTTAAAAACAATTTTCGACCGAGTAGGAAGCAAAATTAACTTGAGCCGCGGGTTTACTGGGGATGGAATTTGAGTTTTCGTCGGTCGAAAGCGGCCAGGCGCTTTGCTAACGGCTAACGGTTTTGCATTCCATCCCGGACTGTATAGTGTTTGTTCCATTCTTGTATGGGCTTCCGAGGGCTTCGGTTGGGGTGACCTTTTTCCTGGCTCGAGCAATCTGACAGCAAGGCCCGAAGGACGTTGAGATTTGAGCTCCGATGGTGAAAGTACACTTTTTACTTCAACTTTTACGTTAACAGAATTGACTGGCGCCACCGGCAAACATCATTAGCAAGAAATTTCAATACCTTCACTTTTCGGGTCCCGGATGCCGGGTGCCACCGTTTCGGAGTGGCACAACCTGAAGGCGTTATTAAAATACCATAAATCAAAAATGTGGTCCTCAAATTGGCAGCTGCCTGGGCGGTAACCTCGGCACGGGTTCGATCCGTGTTTCATCTCTCGGTACACACGGGCATAGTTCTATTTATGGCTGGCTTCGGTTGCTTAATGCTCAACTATAAAATCCCCCGGGGTGAAATCATATTCCAGCAGCTGTTCCAGATCGCTATATGAGGTTTTCGATGGTTGTCTTGATTTAACCTTGAGCCCTTCCGACTGATTTTCTTTAACAATAAATTCAACAACAGAGAAGGAGTGCGTTTGTGCCAAGACTATCGCAACACTTTTGGTGGTGCCTGTTTGGCCGGCTTGCGTAACAGTTTCGTGAACCCTTTTCACGACACTTAACCAACCCGGCCCCGCACTTTGTATCGAAATCCATTTGCTGTACTGTTCGTCACCATCACAAATTGCCACTTAAGCCCGAGGGACGATGAAGAAAAATGTACGTCTTGGGCTCCAAACCCAAAAAAAAGGGTTTTGTTCGGACCGAAATTGCCGCTATTGCAACACTTTGGCCCAAGTCATTTGCGGTGCCTTATGATTACATTCATCTCTCGGACCGCGTTTCGCCTAGACTGTGGGTCGTCCTGGTGCGCCACAATTCTGGCCCTTTAGCGTTACGGGCAAAGTTACGACTCCCCGGATGGTGAAATCGGATGGCTAATAGAGCGACACGACATTACGAAGCCTGGAAGCCAACCATCCAACCGGGTCGGAGCCAAGAGGATGCTAATCTAGGGGTGACCGGGTATCATCCGGGCCACCGCAGCCTCGGGTCTCGGGCCTGTGGCCGATGATCATCCGCCTCGGACCGGAAGCACAAAGGTTGCACAAGCTGTGAGAACCTGCTGAAGACTCGGACCCGAAGAACCACACCGAAGATGGTGCGAACTGTTTTAGCTTCTAGCCCGGTGGAGTTCAGACTTCCTGGAAGTTGCTCTTTATTTTCTTCCCCCCCGCAGCACAGTTTATTACGGACCGAGTTTGTTTCGACTGGTGTCGCTAGATTTCGTTTTATTTTTTTTGGTAGGGCAAATTGCCGACACTCTTCGACCGTGTGGCCAACTCTTTTTCCGTGCTCTGCGTGGGACCTAATCAACGAAGTAGTTCCCGGGACGACCTGCCTGGGACTCGCCGGGGGCATCGATTCGTTTACGGCCACCGTGCGAATGCGGAAAATTGTATCGAAAACGGATCTATTTATAAATAAGTAAAAAGGAAACCGTGGACCGGCGCCCTGAAGTGTGCCACTGGTACGTCCTGGGTTTCCGGTTGGCGCTGGCAGACTTGCGAAAACCGTTGCACGAAACAGCGTTGCCGTGAGCGTGCTGTGTGATGCCGCGGGCAAGGGCTCTCGAGGTAAAGCATAAATGTAATAAAAATTTATATAAGACGATAAAATTAGATTTCGTTTCCCCGTGCCCCGTGCTGGTCGGCGTTTTGGAGTTTGTGTTTTGCGCACTAGAAAAGCCCGCGAGTGCTTGATTCGCGTCGGTCTTTCCGCTTCTCCCGAGATATGTTGGCACGACAGGTTGCACTTCTGTGGCCAACTTCTGTGGTGAACTTCGAAGTTGTCGGGCTGAACGTAATTTGTGAGTACACTCTGGAGAGAAGCACAGAAAAACGAAGGATGCAAATGGATTCAAATGTGCGCCCGGTAGCAAGTTGCAGCAAATATGAAGTGATTTAGATATGAGGCTGATGTTCTATGTAAATTTCCAACGAAGAGTTGCAAAAACTAGCAAAAAATGCAGGTGGTTGCCATTCTAATGATGACGGGGACGACGGCACTGCAGTCGGTTACAAACTAACGTTAAGTGACCTTGAGAATCCCTAGTGCAGAAGAACTCGGCGAGTAGAATTGGTTGTTCCCTGTCAGCAGTCGGGTTGAAATATTCGTAGCAACTATTTTCACTTAATGTCACGAGTAAATTATTACGGTTGCGTACGAGCCCACCGGGCAGCCGGCTGTCAAGTGGACCCAAACCCAACTGTCAAGTGGGCGCAGCCAAAACCACATCGTGACTTCCCGCGTGTGCCATCCGATTCGAAATAATTTCCCGCTTCGGGGAGTGTAATCATTTCGCTGGATGATTTTTTTCCGCGTTTCGCTCGGGTGGTCCCAGCCAAGGGATGATAATTTATATAGGCTGCCGGTGGGAAAGATACCCATAATCTTCCCTTTTTCGGACCGACCTCAACGAAGGATTACGGCCGGGTGGGGCTCAATTTACAGAGGACGACACAGCAAAACCATGCGTTGGACCGGATTTTGCGTTAAAGGGGCAAACGATTTTATCTGGAGAATAAAGCTAGCCAAGAGATTTGTCTTTTCAGCAACTTTGCCGTTTTAAATGATTATTTTTAGCATAGCTAGTCAATCGTTGCAACATCAATCATATGTTTGTTGCTTCATCAGTTTACTTTATGCCCTGTTCGTTATAAGGTCTATTACTATAGTACCTTATTGAACGGTCGAAGAATAGTCGGCCATAATCGATACCAACACCATCGTGCTCGCCCTATAACCGTATCGGGATCTAACGATTGCCTTATGATTAATCCACCATTGTGCCCTTGATTGGCGCTAGAGATTGTTAAATTGATTTTCGAAACTGGACCTCGAGTATAAAGGCTACAAAGTTGAAGATGTGGGCCTCATTACGCTGTGGCATTTTATGTACGCAGATTCACCACAACCACCATTCCGCTTTCAAACTGAACCTCACGAGCCTAGTCTGGTAGCTTCTTTTTCAATGTAATGAAATTAATTACTTCGTTGAAACATGCGAAAAGCAGGTTTCCTTGGTTCTCGGATCCTTGTCACCACGTAAAAATGAAAATATAAGCAGAACCAAAACTAAGACACAACGGGTGATGAATGAATTTTAAAAGATCAAAAGCCGTGCACCGCAGCGCCTCGGTGCACGGGCGAAAGCGCGGCAATTATGCTCTGCACGGCCGCAGTTCCACCGACGAACGCCAACGAAGCAGTTAACCGAACCAACTAATTAATTTCCTGCGTCAACAGAAAACTGTCATCAAGCTAACTAGCAGTTTACTTTGGCCACCCGGCTGCCATTCAACCATCCAACCACCCGACCGCCCGGCGTCAAACCGAACCGGCACTTTATTTATGCTCTGCAAACGAAAGCTCCCTCCTGCTAAGGTAAGAGGTTACAGCGAATAGCCACAGCACCGGTTAAAATCGAGGGAAAAAATCCCCAAGATCGCTATCTTTGCGAGCGCCATGTTTAGTTGTGCTCCGGATGTCAACGAAGCTCGCCCGATGTGGCAACGGCACCTACTTAAGGACGATTAGGTATGTGAACGTGCTTCGTTCGTTCTGCGCAAAATGTCTCTAATTATGTTTTGTCATGATGGGAACCGGCTAAAGTGGGTTAAAATCGAAAGGTTTACAAAAAAGTTATCCCTTCTTATGCTAATTTAAAAACGGCCCTCTCGGAAGGGTCTCCACTCTTGAAGCGAGGGTGTAGGGATGTGTGAAAAAAGTGCCATAGAAAGACAAAATCATGAACTTTGCAGCTGTAGGTCGGAAGACGAATTTAGGGGCAACAAGTATTGGGGAACTGAAACAGCAACGAGCTGTTGCTTTCGGATCGCACCGACTAGAGTGTGTATAATGGCCTTGAGAGAGAGCGAGAGAGACAGAGAAAGAGATAGAGAGAGTTGTGATGAATCCGTTTCCGGGTTAGAGCTAGAGCTAGATTGAGTTTTCGCCAAAGTTTGACGTTAACTTTCGTCCCGTTTCGAAAGCAAATCATAGTAAAAGCGCCGTCGCCAGTTGGCCGTTCGTGTTTTATGCTGGCGTTGATTAGAAGATTGCTAACTTCCGCCGGCAGGAACCGGTGCGGCAATTTTATTTGCCTTAAGTTTGTTGCCAAATCGGTGCCTGACTTTCGGCATCCGGGGTAAACGAACCGAAGGCGTAATAAATATATACATCGCACCGGGGTTGCTACAGACATTGTAATTGATAAAGCTACTTTTGGGAAAGTGGGCGACAGCAGACCGAAATTAGTATTCCTTATTGGAGTGCAGTAAGGAGAGTGCATCAAACTTACTTCGGGAACGTAAAATCCTTCATTTAAGGCAATTATTGTAAAATTGGAATCACCGTTGAGAGCGTAATTTACAACCATCAAAAGTGCTTCCAGGAGCTATAATTGGCTCATCGGGTTGGAGTGTCCGGGCGACTGTCGGAAATCAATGGCTGACGATGAACGAAAGTGTCGAACGTACTGTTCGTGGAAACCTCATTTTATCACTCTTCTTGTGACGTGAATCGACACCAGCGGAGAGAGAGAGAGAGAGGACGAATAATTAACCATTTTATGATGGAAGCCGAATCATTTGGTGGTAATACGACGACGACGACGACGTAAAACGACGCCGATGTAAATCATCGACGAAAGTACTGATCGATTATAATCTCAATGATTAATTATGATGGCGCAGCATGGCAAGCCTCGAGGGCACATTGATGGCACGAATGTTGCATTGTGCCGTCCGCGCTCTTGTGGTCGTCCACTTCTTTGGAGCGATATGATATGTCGATGGCTCGCTTGTGTGTGCCATCTTTCGCCCAATTGCACTTGAGAGCCATCCGTCGAAAAATCACGTTTTCGCACAAAGTACCAGGCGTCTCCATTGGCGGAAAAAATCAATTGCTCGCTTGATGCGCGCCGATGGTTGGAAAGCAAATTTCCCTCACTCACGCGCCCGCGGATAGACCATATCGATCGACTGGATGCGAGTGGGGCATCGCGGGAGCTTCCTCGAGCCTGACGATGCTCATCGTCGCAAGAAGTAGGTTGTTCCTCTGGCGAGAGTTTATTATTTTACTGATGATGACAGCATGACTCGTGCTGAGGGCGCAACAGTTTCCGCGCTTCCTTTGCGAAGAAAACCCGGACCTTTCGCGATTGCCCTCCACTTTCGCGACAGTGATGACATCAAAAAGTTAACGGTTGGCTAGGGCGAGCGATGGGGACGCCATCGATGACGCCGCGAGATACGTGTTATCAAATTATTATGATTAATTCAGTTTTGGAAATTTATGACGATTCGAACTAGACCACCACTTGTAGAGTGGCAGAGCGCGGTCTAAAAGCATCCCGCTGTCCACCGGCGTGCCACCGGATGGGACGATGGGGAAAGTTTGGTAATTTGTTGTGATAAATGGTTTCGTGGTGGTGGGAAAGTAGAAAACCTGATTAGAAGTTGATGCGGTGCGCCGAGGACAATGTAAAAGTCGCTGGAAGGGTTACGGCCACCGCCACCGGTCGATCAATATCGGCACCAATTTGGCGGCTAACAAAGTTTGAGTGGGGATTTTCAGTGTAAACAACGGGCACAACAAGGGCACAGTTATTGTTGGTGAAAGCCCGGCCGCCGAAGATCCCGACACCGATTGGGCGGAGGACGCCATAAAAACACGATAATACAGCGGTGTTCGTACCCGGCCCAGCCGGTTGAGTGAGGCTGAATGAAGCCTAAGGACACGGAGCAGATTAAGGGATGATGTTGGCGGAATCTTTCTTTACGCTGAACTTGTTAAGGCTCGAGTAGGATGTTGCCAACTGGAAAGAGTGCTACGTCAGCGGTTTAGTAGCTGGCAAGCCCTCGAAGAATTTTCCTACTCGTTCGGCAAAGTAACCGGCTGAAGCTCGCTCGTAACTTGTATTCCATTAACAAACGTGTGGCTTTTTCAACAGCAAGGCACACAATACGCTATAACATATACATTTGACAAGAAACGGACCAAACGTGTGTACGAGAACGTACCAACAAAGGATTTGAGAATTTGTACCAAAACACGGAAATATTATACATTATGGAATGAATGTAAATAGAAGATAAGCGGGATAACATTATACGAATGTTGAATATATATGAACTGTCTGTCTGTCAAACTGCTTAAAATATAATATCAGGTTGGGGAAAAAGTAATCGACGTTTTTCACAACAGCTGCCTTTTGTGATCGATATCTCGTGAAGTATCGATCGTACAGCTTCAAGTTTAGGCACGTTTTAAAGTTGATACTTTACACTTAAAAAACTGCTTTCACTGTTTATTGTTTGTTTCATTCGTTTGTGAGTTGCAGGGTGTAAACAATGGAGGTCAACTAAGAGAAAATTCGGTACATTTTACAGTTTTTCTTAGAAAACGGTGTAAATTCAAGCAGGACCGCTGAAATTGTGTTTGTGGTGCCGATACTTTATAAGCTAGCTAGGTCAAATTTTGGTTTCGTTGACCCGTTTCAGCTATTTTTTTATGTTTAAGTTGCACCTCGCACAGACAGACCCGCCATCGAAAATGTCGATAAAATCACAGAAATAACCAAAGTTCATCAGCAGTTTAGTAATCGGAACATCGGCCAGGACCTAAGAATAACTATCAAACAGTTTTAAGCCATTTGCGCAAAACTGGGTTCACAAAGAAGCTCAATGTTTTGGCGCCAACCTATTTACATAAAAAAACATGATGGCTCGAATTTCCATCTTCGCAATTTTGTCCAAACGGAATGAAATCGGCCCATTTCCTAAACGGATGGGTACTGGGGATGAGAAATGGGTCACTTACGACAATATTGTGTGAAAACGGTCGGGGTCTAAGCGTGATAAAGCTGCTTAACCAGTGGCTAAACCAGGAAAAACGGCTAGGAAGGTTCTACTGGGTTTATGGTGGGACTTGAGAGGAACCGTTTATTGTGAGTTGCTTTCGTGTGGTCAAACATAAAATTCAGATCTCTTTTGTCAATTACTGTACCGTTCGAAGCTAGCAATTAACCAGAAACGACCAGAATCGGCCAACGGAAGAGGTTTTGTGTTCCAACAGAATAACGAAATGTGATGCACGTCTTTAGCGACTCGCCAGAAAGTCCAGGAGCTTGGATGGAAAGTGTTAATGCATCCACCGTATAGTTCGGACTTTGCACTAAGCGATTGACACCTTTTCCGCGCATTACAAAATTTCCCGAGTGATGAAAAACAGAAATCAAAAAAGGATTGTGAAAAAAGATTGCTCAAGTTTTTCGCCATTAACGAAAAAGCCTTTTATAATAGAGGCATTATGGAGGTATTTTTAAAAAGACAACAAACTTTTCAACAAAATGGTGCATATATGACGCAAATCGGACCATTGGAACATCTTAAATAATGTTTTGAAGTTCACGCCAAAAACGTCGATTTCTTTTTCCCCAACCTGATATACCTGATAGTAAAATGTTTCAATTCTAACAAGAAATGGTGAAAGCTAAAATTGTCACTACGCTGTTCAACGCGACAAGAATTACAACAGAAGGACCTGCTCGGATGGTATTAAAAACCGAATAATTTTCCTCGTAAATTTCCACCAGTGCTGAAAAATGAACTGCACTCAATGCGGGTCTTGTTTAAATTTAATTAGTTCCTTCCGTTGCCAGCCCATGGTTGGTGAGTGTGTTAATTTTTTCATTTGCTCCATCGTGGCAAATTGGCACTCGTCCACCGAAAGGTGGATTTTTAACCAACGCCTACCGACCATCAAATGCTGCGGATGTCTCGACCCAGACCGCCGACCGGGCACCCGGTGGGCCGGTTCTGCAGGTGGTCGCTTGTGGAATGCAACCGCAGCCGAACGCACGGCACGGGGCCGCTACACGTGGCAGTTTCACACACGGAACAAGACGATGGCACCACCGGTGTTGGACCCCCCCCGGGGGTCGGCCCCGACCCGTGTACTTACCGGAAATAATGGCGCCCCGTTAACGCAGACACTCTCGGCGAAGCGGACGCGGATGGGGCGTGATTTCAGCTTCGCCTTCTTGCCCGCCGACAGCAGCGTCGACTTCCGGCCGACCGCATTATAGAGCCGCGGTTGGCAGACCAGCAGCGTTACGGAGGTTTCACAATTTCTAACTAATTGTATCACATGGTCCCGGGGTGCGTCTTTGACGTCCTCACCGTTTACAGCTAATATTTGGTCACCTGGTTCCAACTGGAAAAGAAACGTGAACGGGGTGGGGATGAGTGTCGTGGTTTACTGGCGAGTTCGTCGAGCGCTTTATGGCGGCAATAAAAAGTGTAAGAACCGAGATCTTTGCTTTTCAGTGATACGGGTTGCAATACAATTAACATACTGTTTCGATTGACATATTTTAATGAAATTTAGGGTAAGTGAAACATTTGTAGGGTATTTCAGTTTTTCATGCGTTTCTCACATTGTGTTTGAATATTTATATCAACATTATTCAAGAACAACGCACACATACCCTCTCTTTATATGCTTTTCTTATTTTCTCTATAAGCTTTGTAGTCTGGTTCAGGTGAGTTAAGCTCTCGAGAGCTGTGCAATTCGCATATACTTTTTATGTACCTATCCTATATTTCATTAAAGACATATGCTGTTTTGATTGGCGCACGTAATTATTCGAACCTTTTGCGGTTCTGCGCCATGTTTGGCGTCTACGAACGATGGGGCTGGTGGTCTTACCTTATTTACACTAGGGCCACCTTCCGTGACGAAGCGCACGATCACAGGTTTCTCACTGCCGGCAACGAAGCCGAACCCGAGCGTCGGACTGCGCTGCAGCACGACAACCCGCGGTTCCGGGGGTGCCTCGTTGCCATGGTGTCGGATCGGTTCCTCGTAGGTTGTGGTTTTGTTCAAGTGACTGCAATTTTACGAAACGAAAGCAAAGATTAACGGTGAACCGCCGGGTTGGCACCTTCGTCACGCTACCAACTTACTTGATGTAGTACGGTTGACCTTTCTGATCGATCGCCTTCTCCCAGCCGTACGGTAAGTCGTTCGCCTGGATCCAGTTCTCGATGGGCGGTAACCATCCGGCCGTACGGGTGATGTGACTGAGGGGCGAAAAGAAAACCAAACAGATCCACAATTAATAAATAATACGCCGGCTGTCATTAGTATAGGGCGTGGGGAACGCCGGATTGGCCAGAATCATAACTCATCGACAGCAGTTGCTTGTAATGGCCATCACGGTACGGTACATGCCCGATTCAAAACAATTAAATCGTTAGCAGAAAGAATCAGACGTCAGTTGTGCTGAAACATTTGTTCATTCTTTTCTAACATTCTTCCTTTAACCTGCTAAATCTACCGTGAATACGTTTCACGTTTGCATACATTTTAACTAATCAAATCAAATTAATTAATTTAAAACAAACGCTCCGAATCTAATGAACCCGTTAGAGGTGAACAACGCCAGTCGGCTCTTGATTGCGCTTCCGTGATTTGGGCGGCTCTTTTTCATCGGCCATTGGTTTAGCATTTCATTTGCACTCGAAAACAATTGAACTGAATTACCGGCCGTGGCCATGCGGCACAGCGTGGACCGTAACGGGAGATGCGATGATTTCGCCATAAAACCAGCGCCGAGAAATTCGCAGCACTCGGTGGTGCGGAAAACTGCTGTCGATTAGAACAATTTTGATTCTAATTAAAATACTGGTCGCTTTTTTCGCGCTTCCAACACCTCGTGCCTCGAGTGCCACTGAGCACTGGTTGTTGACCCGGGCATGCCCACCACTGCCAGGAGCATTGCCTAACGAGTCGTGGTGTGGCGGTTCGGTGGATGGTGATTCGTTTTCCCGAAACGCGTCCTGAATGTGGAGGGCGTGCGACGTGGCCCACACAGGCGCATGGAGATGACGTGTTAAACGCACTTTTAGTTATGGTAGATGTTTGCGCCTCTGTGCGAAAATTGAATCACGTGCCGTGTGAATAAGCACGTTTAAACAAAATTCAACCGAAAATTATTTCCTGCGGTGCGAGACACTCATTCGAAATCACTTCTTTCGCGTCCGATCCGGAGCTCGTACCCTGCCGTTAGTTCGGGGTGGGAAGTCTGGGTTAAGGGAGCTATTGGATAAAGTGGATCAGAGAGAGAAGGATAAAATTAAATTTGGGTTCCCCGTTTATAGACTACCCCATCGTTCTGCTGTCGGGATTTTCGGTGGACAATCAAATTACGGTTTACGGTGTGCGTGATGAATCTACGATCGGGGACATTGATGCCACGAGGTGTGCCTCGTTGTTTGTTAATGGGATTTGCTGGAAGTATGATGGATTGAATAGTGCAGATTATGTGGTGTAAAATATGGTTCCTGCTTCAAACGTCTGAAATCATAATTAAATACGTTGATAGGATATTGTTCAAGGCTTCACATAGCATAGCGTGTTGTACAAACTATTCAAACCATTTATTAAATGATGATAACATATTCTGCTGGATTAGTTAACTGTTAAACGATGCATTAAACGGATAAATAAAATAATTATCAAATTGAGCTTCATAAATGTTAGACAATTTTGCCATATTAGCTACATGGCTGAATATAATTAGATTGCCCTATTTAAATATGTTCCTATTTGTAATTCCTATGCGCGTAATTTCGATACAATTTCATTTATCTTCGTGTCATCCGTACAAGCGACCATGCATCTCCATTTGAGTTCCAGTCCAGTTTCAAGTAAAATGGAGGCGCCTGGTGTTTTATAATGAAACGAAAATACCAAATGGTATGGTATGGTATGGAAAATACCATAATGGTAGCAATATCAAAGAAAACTATTTTTACACGCGTATCTTCGAAATGTTTAATTTGTTGTTTTTTCTAGGGTGCAATGCTCATGTAAACTTTTCAACGCTTCGGGAGACTTTAATTAGACTTTAATCGAAATCGGATGCGATGTTTTTCGGTGGTTAACAAAATGTGATTAACAATCTGACAATACGCTTCCGAAAACCCCAGCTTGAAGAACGATATGTATTCCGCATTTTTACAACCACCCACTTTAACGAGCTCCACTTTGGCAAGTGTCAACCTGTACCTGTTGACGAATGTAGAACACTGCATGATGCTGGACATTGTTTCGTCCAAAACGAGCTTCGTTCTAGTAGAGGCTTCGTGTTACATAATACTCGCTACTACGGTCTATTCCATGCCATTCCCGGAAAGTGATAAATTTTTATGAGATTGTTACATTCGTCGTTCTATTTGTCAACTCGTGGTCGCCCTGTGGCTCTCACGCGCCTGAATGGCGTTTATATTCGTTAACCGTTTGCATCGGTAAACACTGGCGGATATTTCGCGCAGCTTAGCGGAATGGAGCTGAATTTGGTAGCTCATAAAATGCTTCACATCAGCAAAGCGATGCATGTCACAGTCAGGGACTCGTAAGGTTGGTTTCCGCTTTTTTCCGCTTTATACGAAATTACATCCTATCCATTTTAATACCTCCGCCCGGAACGAGCCTCAAAACTGGTTTCGCCACACTCGATGTACAGGAAAAGGATGTTGTACATGCTGCAATATTATCTTCAGCGGCAACAACCTGAAAGGGGTGTTGGTTGGGTTTATTTTTATCGGCACAAAACAGCGAACAGTTAAATCTCGTGTGAATTGATATAGATGATTTTTACGATCACGCGAGACTCGAATCGATTTGGGCTCGTGGGGTCCCTTTGGAGTAGCGCCGAAATGAAAATGCACAAAAAGTAAATAGCTTAACACCCTGCAGAGATATAATGCCACACAGTATTGTTTACAACTTCGACCGTACCGGTGCCCGAAGTAGATTACGGCGAACAAAAGTTTTGCATTGAATTTACGCTATTTCAATGTGCCAGGCAACACTGACGAGAACGTGGAACGATACAGTTCTTACGATTAACCCACCAGAGGTACAGCATGAAACTGTGGAGCTCTGTGGAATCGGATAGCTTAAACAGATTTTACCTAAAGCGTGAAATAATAGAAACTTATGTGAAGCCAACTGAACCTGGGATGACCGATGGCACTAAATTATCAGCAACAACCGTTTGGTTAAGATTTGAAAATATTTTATCAATTTCGAGAGGTTTTCCTTTTTCGATTACAGTTTTACTAACTAAAGGTACATTAATCATCGCACGGCGTTCTTCTGTTATGCAGAAAAACCAACAACGCCTTTAAAACGAACGATAAAAAACGATATTTATTCACAGCATGACGCACTTCGTTAAGCGAATCTTTATCATACTTTTCGGAAGCTACCAACGAGCAGCTGTAGCTAACGGTAGCGAAGGGTAGACGATAATTTTTCATTAATTTCAGTCCTACCAACCAAAGAGGTCGCCGGAAGCGGAGAAAAATGTATTTATTGCCCTTAAACCATCTCGTTTAATGGGTACAACAACACCCTTTGGGCGTTAACCCCTCTGGTGAGCTGCCGGTCGGGAACATCATTTACGGACGGTAATTGAATCTGATAAAGAGACTACAGAATCTTCCTGCCCGCGCCCCAACCAGCGTGGGCCAACCATTTCACGGTCTTAATGCGTGTTGCAGCGAAAGCCGCCGCTTATTCCGTGGGAGTTATGGTGCTCGAGTTGGTTTGTGCGCGGTGCGGTGCGACGCGACTCTTATTTTTATTAAAAACATACAACTGTTTGGCGCAGGTAGCTATGCAAAAGAAAAGCACCCACCGAGGCACTCAAACCGATTGGGCGGAGCGTTTTTAATGCTGGCCGCAAATGAACGGGAGCAGAAGAGAAATAAGAATTCTGACAGAAAACCCAGGCCACGAGATAGATAGAAAAAAGGGTTTATGTTCAGCAAATGGTACACCGAAATTCAATTACAAGACAAGTGCCTAGAAAGTGAGAGTAATGAAAAGAAATATTTCAAATGCATTGTGCGAATCTGAGGCACTTGCGCTTTCTTTTAAGTTTTATTCTTTTTGTAAAAGGTCAGAAAATAGGTTTAACAATGGCATGTGGAACCGTTTGCAAGACAGCAGACAAGCTAAGAAGTGCGTTGCAACCGAAGAATAATTTACAGCGTCACAGAAATATTCAGAAAATGACTTTCAATAATTTTAGTATTCTTCCGCCAAACCTAATCATAGATCCCAAAGTAAATATAGTGTCAAATGAAATATACTTCACTAACTTAATCGGACACTAAACACGTCTGCGCCTCTTTTTACGGTTCATTTTTAAAGTTACACAATTTACGTCTACCTGTTTGCGGTGGAAGCCGATGCGTGCAATCGTTTAACATAATTAAGTGGTCCTCTGATAAGATAATATTTTGCATTGCATTCTTGAAGTTTTCACGTTTTTTTTTGCAAGAGGCGCAAACTCAAGTGTCAACATGAATTACTGTTTTGCTGAACGACTTCGTTCGTTGGTAGCGGAGTTTTGATGAAGATTCAGATAGAGTGGTGCAAACAATGTAAGCCTCGCCAGTAGATGAAGCAATGCCAGAACATAGAAATGACATCGGGGATCTACGTAGACTGTCAAAAATATGCTCTATCTTAAAACCTTAAAACATAAATTATTTAAAACATAAAAACAAAGACCAAATCCCAGCAATCTCATTACACCGTGTATCGTGATTGCCTGCAAGCAAAGCAAGTGCTTGAGTGGTCTCTCTCTATTGCTCCCTCACGTACCTTTAACCTAAATGGCCCATTCAAAACGAGGTGCGTACATGTCGGTCCCGCAAGAAAAAGGACAATCTACTTCGAGTGGTCAAATTGTACCGTAAATGGTGCAATATAAATCATAATGAGCATCCGAGGATTCCGAGCGCCCATCCTCGGGGTTTCGTCCATCCTCGGTATGCTCTGTCACATCTTGAGCCGTAAATCAGTTCCGCAGAACGGTACATAAGTCATCGTTACCAGGTACGGAGTGTCTAAAACTGACATTAGTAATCTCGAACCCGGTGCTGGACAAACAGGATGTTTAATCTTAAGTTAAGGTACTTCCTTGAATTTTTCGAAATTTGCGAATGAAAACTAAGTTGAAGCGAACGATGTAGTTGATAATCTATACATTTATAATAAGGATTAGGATTAAGTCCATTGTTAGCAGAGCGCCAAAGCTTCATCTTTCTTCTGTTATTATGTTGTTTCCGGTTGTTATAAGTAAGAAAGCTCGATGTCTGCATTACACACAGACACGGAACAAACCCAAACGACGACAAACGATGCGAGGTGTACGACGGGGCATTAATTACGAGGAAAATTTACGCAACTTTGGCTACCGTTTTGTCACCTAATCGCGCCCATGTTGCAATCCATGTTGTCACCTTGCTCACACCTGTGCCGGGAGCCGTTTACACCTGGGTGATGAGGACGACGCTTCGGAACTATAAACCATTCGGTTTAATGAATGTGTGTTTAGCGTCTCATTTGGGTCGCAAGATGCTAAGAAGACACGCTCCAGCACGGGCCATGGCAAGAAGTTTGCAATTTGCTAACACGAACACCTTCTACCAGCTTCATTCCGGAAGCCGTTCGGGGGCAAGCTGGGGAGCGATATCCCATCCAAACTTTCCGTGTATCATACTCTAAGGACCATTCACGTAAGGCATCGTTAGTGATAAAAAGGATCTCTCCACCCGGAAGCGGAGACGCTCGTAAGGGTCCTCCGCGCGATTCGAGCCCGCCAGAATCGGGACGAGGTTCCCCATCCGATATCGGTGGCTCTCGGGCTCCGACACAAAGGCATGACAATTCGTTCGCAATTCGCTGGTGGCGCAAGCCGAACATGTGTTGTGGCGATGGGTTGAGGAAGTATTTGACTTCCCGGGACGATCTAGGGCTAGGGCAACGAGCAAGTGACAACGTGTAAATTCTTCAGCGGCCGGGAACGAACCGGGCTTTATCCGCCCGCCAGTCGCTCGAACTTCCATATTCTCACCGATGCCATCGCTGTGGAGAAAAGAATGGAAATTTGAAAGCCCAACACTCCGTCCGTCCCATCCGCCAGAGTGGAGGCGAGAGAAGAGTTAGTTGCTGTAGCCAGCTACCACTACTTATCGGGCCGTGCCACTATCGTCTGGGCGGGAGATGTATTTTCACCCCCCAGCCAGACTTAGGGTTTCTACGTTCCCGCGGGCGCCACGTTGCAAGCCCGGGGTATGCTGGGAACAAAAACACGCTGCCCGGCCGGAAGGCGAATGGACAGGAAGGAGGAATGATACCCTACGGCGAACTCATGTGTGTGTGTACGCTGGAAGGCTGATGGGGCTTTGAGTCTGGCACGTCATCATTTTCACATGGAACCCGGTGTACGTGCTGCTTTACCGGCACACTTCCGGTGGGATTTCATCTACGTAAACGATGGCAGACGGTAGGGCACGGTCGTGAAGCTAAAGTTTAAGTGTTTCACGTCGATACCGGGCCCCCGGACCAGCGGGACCAGCTATCAGCAACCGTCTTCTTGCTGCCGGTGCAATATTTTATGCAGCTGAAGATAAAAAAAAAAACCGGAAACGGTACAACCCATCTGGGGCTGCAGTGGCGTGGCATCGTCGTATCGTCGGGTGATGAAATGCTGCAACAGCAGCATGTCAGCTTCTTGACGGTTTAACAAAGTATCGTAAATTATAAAATATTCATTTAAAGCATACCATTCCGGTCGGTCGGTAAGGGCAACGCTCTTCCTTGCTTCCTAGGCGCTGGTGGTCGCTGTTTGCAGCCAAAAAATGAGCAACTGCCTGGGGTTGGTGTAAAGAAATTGTTTTACCCAACGTGGTTGGCGCGTTGTTGGTCAAGGAGAAACTGTAAACTATGGCTATGGCTATGGCTGGAGGAAGAAGGCTCAAAAAAGGCATTTGTTTGTTGGGGCAACAGCCACACGCACCATCACATCATGGAATAAATCACACTTTCGTAAAGTTATTGCTTGCTTTGTATGCATTTTGTTGAATAGAAAAATATAACTCGAAAATGAAATATTATCCACTTGAGCAAACTGAATGCACTGAATTCATCATCCCTTTGTTCAAGCAGCTCCAACCACAAGGAATTGGGACGATTCTTGGTTCTGTCTATGTGGATTTGGCAGAAAATCGTTGAGCAGGAAATCATTCTTTCGGAAAAGCTTGCAGTTTGCTTCGCAAATACGATCTCATCGCACTTGCATCCGAGAGATGGCAAAAGAAAGAAATGTTGCGCAGTTTCGTTAGACATCAAAACCTGCAATTTCTAGTGAAAAAAGTCCATGGTATGTTTGAAAATTACGATGCTTGCGGCCAATAGTTGTAGTAATTTAAATTAAAAAATAATGTGAGCACCGAATGAAAACATGGATTTGGAATAGTGCCTCAGAAATCAGATTAACCTTTCAGGGGTTCAGCACGAGTAAATTTGTTGCTATGTGAGCTTTTCATCGTTTTTCATCATTATCGAATGATTAATCATTTTAAAGTTAAATCAGGCCAAACCATTTTAATAAGATACTGCTTTATATCTTTTGGGCAATAGAGACAACTCACATAGACGTCTTACCAACTACTCTAGACTGTAAGCTTAAAATCTGTTACTGTTTTTGTTGCAAGTTGTTTAAGTTTGTTAGCAAAACTATCACTGAAATAGTTGCTGCTTTCGGATAATAGATGCTTCCGGATGCATGTTGTTATTCATAATGGTGCCAACCAATTGTGAGCGCCGTGAGCTGACCTAGAAAGGCACCGAAGTGACTCTACTCCACCACTGATGACCATCTAAAGCTCTGGGAAAAGACCAGTACCAGAAAAAAACCCCCCCACATTCGACAGCTCTATCAATGTGCCACTATTTTTAGAGCTTCTTTGAGGTGCAGTCCCTATTGCAGCGAGCAACACCCGGTTCGAAAATAACCATGAAAATAGGAGGTACGAAAAAACTACGAACAGCTTCTGCTTTGAGCTTTGATGACCCTGCAAAACAGGGCCAGGACGAACCGCTCGTCCGGGCGCTGGGCCGTACGGCTCGTGTAGCTGTTACGGCCGAATGATAATGTCGTTCGACGACCAAGTCCTGCCAGGCCGGCCGGTGTGTGACACTTTGGGGCTCATTCGAGTGAGACCGAACTGATTTGGTGGTTGGGCTCGTCGGCACTGGCGCTGTTTCGAGCGAGCGCTGTTGCAGCAATAGCGGAGAAAGCTGAGCCCACAACAGCCAACCAACAGGGCACGGCTTCGGAAAGACCATCGGCCGACGTCATTTTCCACACGGCCAAGGATTAATCTCTGCGTGTTGTTTTTTTTTGTTCGCGTTTAAAATTCTGTCGAGTCGCCAATTCGCGAACATGATTATGTTTTAGCACATCCGAGGCAACGATCTGTAGCGCAGAGCTATCGCTAACGAACTCGAAGAACAGCCTTTTTTGCTTTTCGCGAGACCGACCGTCCGTTCGTTAGCACCGCATGGACCATCAACGCTGGAGCGGTTTTTGCCTCTGACACCGACAGATAACGGATTGTCAGCAAAGCATCTGAGGCTATCGCGGACACGACAGACTAGGAGTGCCGTAATGATCGGATGACAGTGAAGTACAGTTTGCTGACTTTCCATAACTTTTGAGCAAGAGTTGCTTTCTGTTGCTGTTGCGGTTTGCGTCTCGTTAAGACCCAATGTTGCAAGCTGCCACTCGTCGTTCATTAATGCATTCATTTTGGATGGTGTTACCAAATGTTAGGAAGATGGTCTATAATATTGTGGAAGCGTAGTTTGGGAAGTTCTAGTGTTTGTTCCACTTAACACATTGGTCTCAAAATCACAATTGGGCTGAGCATTATGGGTTACGGTTCAACGAAAGGATTATTTTATTGGCTACCAATGGCTGGAAAGAAACTTACACAGTTTTTGATCAAATGGTAAAATTACTGCGCCCTTCGTTATCTTTCACATTGAAAGAATTTTACAGGAACATGCATTTTTGAATCCTAAATCAAGGATGAGGGATTGATCGAAAAACTAGGAACATCATGTTTATCAATCGAACCTACGTGTGCCAGGACCTCTCTGGCGGTCGAATAAATATTCCACCATGACGCAGGAGGCTTTCTTTTTATTACTCCGTCACTGTCTACCGATCAAACGAATTTATCCGTCTTGCTGCCAAGCATGTTGCCGCCGAACGCCCGATTTCGAAGCTTTGAACCGAGAAAATGGATCAACGTATGACAGAGCTGTCGGTAAAATGGTACCAATAAAGTGGTTTTTAAGCTTCAAATCTCCCCCAAAATAGCAATAATAATGCCATAAGGCACATCGGAAGATAGATTGGAATGTTGCTAGCGACAAAAAAGAAATGGCAGAAACCAGACGGGAAATTCGACAGTGTAATCTTGCGCCGGGAAAGGCAAACGGAATGTCTAGTGGAAATAAAAAGAAAGAAAATCCGATCGGGAAAAGTTCGCGTTCGTTCGCCTGTCACTCGCCGGAGTCCGGAGGTTTGGTTTTCGCAGGGCGACTGACGCGAACGACCGTTGGCGCACGATGATTTGGGAACAAATCAGAATGATGGATTTCACATTTTTCCAACCAAAATTTTTTTTAGCACGAACTTACACCGATTTTTATAGTTTTTAATGTTTCCCTCGAACGTTTGGATATCACTAATTATTGTGAGCGACTCCAAAGCTTTGGAAAAAAAACTTAGAATAAACTGCCTTATTCAGAAATGTTCGATCAATAAAATAAAGTGATTGAACGAAAACGTAAATCTTTCGGATCAAGCCCTTGACTTACACATTGGACCCGCGTGGTGTAAGTCGTAAAAAATTATAAACTTTTACGCGGAACTATTTGCGGCTCTGTTAGCGAACATGTTTGTTCAATTTTGGTGTTACGCTGAGCCCCGCAACCCCGCAATGCATTGCAGCAGGTCGGTTACTTTATGGCATTCTGGCTTTTTTTTGGTGGCTCCATAATTTTTCTGAAACAGATGGATTCGTTGTTTGGTTGGAGTGATTTTCTGTGTTTAGCGCACATCCTTCCACGTCACACGCGGTTAGGGCCTGGGGATGGCGACCGGGTTTTGTGAGCGCTACACAGTGCGACCATTCGTGCTGGGCTTACGACCATTCGCGAGCGCTCGCTCGTTATCCCAACGAAAAGGATACTTTTTCCTTCGCCCGTGGCTGGAACGCAGAGCGCGACCGCGCTCCGTCCGGTTTCCGGGCGGAGGCAAACCAAAGCCCCATACCGTCTATTTATCCATTCATTCATCCATCCATCCATCCATCCATCCATCCATCCGTCATCCTTGGCGCACGCGCGCACGCTCGAGGATCCGGGCAGATCCTTTAACGCGATGAAAAGGATGACGACGGCTGTAAATGTAATCCGTAATTGACCCAATTTTCGTTTATCTGTGTGTTTTTCTCTCGCTCCCTGTTGTCGCTCGTCGGTGGGCTGCGGTGTTTTGTAGCGCTCGTGAGAAGTGAATACCGTTCGTCTCGGTTGGAATCGAAAGGGGGGAAAAAACTGGAGGCGGCCGATTCCCGCAACAACTGCGAAGGTAATCAAAGAAGGTGACCACGGGCCGAGGGAAGTGAAGCGGAACTGCCACGTCGGAGGACACGTTGAGTGGTCGACCACAAAGTCAAGAAAAAATACCATTTGTATGCAAAAGGAAACACTTTGCATCCATGTTTATGTATGCCGCGGAGGTCGGACTTGTTTGCAGAGCGTGTAATGTGCACTCCGGGGAAGGCCGCCACTGGCCTCTCGTTTCGCTCGCTGGAGCATTAAACTTTAATATCCGAGAGCTTGGCGGTGTGCACGGCGAATCCTTTGGGCTCTGGAGTGGGTTGACGCTGCTGCCGGAGTGTGACATACAGCAACATAAATCGTTGAATCATGAATTTTAAACCAACTCGAACAGACGGGCGAAGAAGGAATGGCTGCGGCGGTGCGGGCGAACCAGAAGGGCAGCTATCTTTAACTTCCTTGGGGACTAGCCGCGAGGACGATGTTATCCAAGCGGAGCATAATGTGACAATGGGTCTGCAGGACAACAAGCGATAAAAGTTACATTTTTTACCATCCATTTCACGCTCGCAGGGTAAGCTGGGAATTTGAGTTTTTATGTTTCAAATGGAACTGGCCAAGATGGGCATCCCAGACTGTTGTTAGACTTCCAACGCTAAAGGAGTGTACCGAGCCTACCGAGCACACGTCCAGTTGCGCGTAAAAAAGCGAAAGAGAAAAAATGTTTCAACAACGGGCGGACAGAGTCATCAAAAGTGTTTCCGAAAAAGTTGAATCAATGCAATGAGGCGCGCACTTATTGTTAACGACAACACAACAGGTATAGGCGGGGGCGGCGGCGGTCAATCAGGTCAATATTGGTTGTCATCACGACCAAGCTGATGCTTATCCGGCTTATGGGAATGTGCGTGGGTCTCCCCCATTATCATGTTCCGATACGGCGCAATCATTATTATGTTTTCATATCTCGAAGCGAAACACGAGCGCTTATTTAAAGTTGAGCGAACGATGGCACGATAATGATCTGGCGGGCTTAATCATGATGCTTGTTTAATGGTCATGCTTTGGTTGTCGCAAAATGTCACAAAAGGCAACAATAATCCGATGAAAATCAAACAACCTCGCTACATCGGGGTATTGTGTTTATTTAAAAAAGCAAAAGCCCATTGAAATTCTCTTTTTATTTCTTCATAAAGCTGTGCACGGTGAGAGTGCGTGGCCGACGGAACGCGAATCTACGCAATTGTGGTGATGCGTGTTACAAATGTGGCTTCCTTGCTTGTGGTCCGCTTGATGGTCGGAGGCTCACAGTGCAACCATTTGCGGATGACAACTAGAAACAACGCGAGAAACCCATTGAATGCCCAAATGACCATGATCGAAATGTCCGGCGAGCTCCAGAGGAGCACCAGCACGGCAAAGTAAGCGTAAGTTGACAGGTTGACCACGGCGAACGTCAGTCCGATGGCGATGGTCATTTGGCGAGTGTCGTTCACCAGTAGAAGCAACAACTGCTCGAGGGCTACGGCAAACACGAACGCATTCAGCGGTAGACACAGTCGTGCCGCAATCGGCTCATCTTCCAGGTATAGGTAGAAGCAACCGGCAGCGAACTGGCTCACGAAAGCTGCCACCAGCAGGTCGGATGTTTTTAGGTAGATCAACAGGAATCCCAGTACCGTGAAGGCGACGGCCACGTAGAACAGCTGCCAGAACACTCCGAACAGGTCGTCGAAGATCAGAAACGCCAGCAATGGGCGAAGCAGTGTGGTGTTGTCGGTCAGAAACCTGCAATCGATAGGCGAGCGATTAAGATGATCTCTGACACGTTTCCGGCGTGACATTACCACTGCAAAAGAACCGTGTTGACGCTGACAACGAAGAGCAGCAGCAGCACCACGAAGAGGTTCAAAAGTCGAAAGTTGGTGTGCGGAGCCGTTGCCGGAACCAGAGCCGGGAGCAAATGATGCTCACAGACCGCCACAGGTTGGGTGAGTCCTATGTGGAGAAGGGCTATGACAAGATTCACGCTGTACTGCGACAGGAGGGGACAGTTTGCACCGAGTTCTGCCACCAACGGAAGTGAAGCCGATCCGAGACTCACAGCCAGAGCGCCAGCAATCAGGTAGTGCAGTCGTTCACCGATCGGTGAGTGACGAATCAGCTGCTGGAAGTACAGGTACCACTTTGCTGACCAGAACAGCTCCGAGACACACCCGATGAAGCGGAGTTCGTAGGAGAGAACATCGGGGATGTGCAGGAGGGTGTAGACTAGAGCCACCACAAAATGGCCGTACAGGATCACCTTCTGCGTGATGGCGAACGGAACGTGGGACGTGCTGGCGCACAGGATCATGGCCAGCACTCGGGGGACGTAGAGCAGAAAGTGGGGCTGTATATCGATTTCCTCGTCTTCGGAATCCTCTTCGGGGTCATGGTAGCTCGAGGGCTGTGCGTTGTACAGGACACCGTCGTCTTCCTCGTCCTCCTCCTGTGCCAGCTGCCAAAGCTCCTGATCTCTCCGGTAGGGATCGTAGCCGTAGGATGTCAAAAACAGGGCAAACACGGTCAGGTAGAGGACGCACTGTCGGCTGCACCTCAAACATTTCACTTCCGGCGTGTCACTTCTGGAACTCTGTTCCGTAGTAGTAGTAGTAGTAGTAGTAGCGGTAGTGATATCACTTTCACCATCTGCCGTCGGGGCAAGACCTCGCTCGGTGCCGACGTTCCGATTGGGGCCACCGAGGTGCATCCTGTGCAAGTTGCAACCGACAACTGGTTCACTGGAACGCGCGATCCCCCGTCAAAGGGTTCGCGTGAGCTTTAGTGAGCGATTTTGGGCTCGACCGACCGACGGCCGGCCTTGGACGGGGGTGCAAGTCATGCTCGGCCGCACGTTACCGTGGACAACGACGGCCTGGATGGCTAGGAAATGCAATTTGTTGGTTCGATACCACCGGTCGTGGTAATGATTCTTGAACTAAGCCCACCGGCGCCGCGGGTTTATGGCGTGTCGTCATCAAAAAGTACTTTACCATGAAGAAATACGACCTTCGCTAGGTGTTTGGGAACCGATTTTGACGGAACAGTAATGTGCCAACCTTCGCTTAGGGCGTGCCAAAGAAAACAGCTGTAGGTCAAGGATTGTAGGACTGTGGATTGGGAGCCAAGCTGTTGTTTGGCTGCCGTTGCAAGCAAAAGAAGTGGCCGCTTCGATAGTGGCCCCGTGCAGGACCTGTAGCGTGTTTATGCACGCTCATGAAAAGTTTAACGTGCCAGAAAGCTCAAGTGCAGAGCGAAACCATCAAGATGCAATAAACCGAATCGTTTTATTAGAACTCGGGAGAGGCTCGTTGAATAATGAAGTCATAGGTTAAACGAGCAGGAAATATAAGCGGTACAACATTAACAAAAACCCGTTCCAGTAAGTGCAGGCCTCGTAACGACTCTGCGGAGCGTTCCGAGCGTTCGTACATTTCTTGGGAAAACAAGCGTCGAATAATTCAGCAACTCCATGGAACGGAAAGAAGGCGCCCGGTAGGGCACAATCAAAAACATCCGGCCGACCAATCAATGGCTTCCGGAAGCAGCCCCAGCTCCAGTACACATTGCAATATCAATCATTTTTCGATTTATTTATCAATTATCGACCACATTAATCTAGCACCGGTGACCATTAAATGCTTCCCAGTGCCGGAATCGAAGAAACGAAAATCGATTTTCGGACTCCTTTCCTCTTGCCGACATTATGCTCGCACCCAACTTCCGTTTCCGATCCGTGCAGGGTGAGAATATTCCCTTTGTGGGTGTGTGTTTTGGGCTCAATTTTCAAAGAAGTCTCTGTCACTTCCGGGGCCACCCGGACAGGAAAATTTGCCCCATGCTCCCTGAGTAAATGGAATGGTATTTTCAGCGCGTACAGAACAGAGAACGCGGTGGATTTATCGGGACGATGTGGAGTTATATGGTTGGCAAGAAAATGGTTTGGGGTGTTCTAGTTTGTTGTCGGTATATCTTGGGAAAGAATGTTGCTGAAATTCAAATTCAGAATGAATGGGACTAGCTGAAGTAATCTATCGACCTGTTGCCAATATAGAACGAAGTGAGCGTAATTTTAGAAATTGACAATCTCGTACACTGCCTAACACGATAGCCGGAGCTCTCAGTAACTTTTACATCCTGTAACACGTCATTTCAGAAATTGTACATTATGGTCCTTCCAAATCCCTCCCATCTTTAGCGATGCTTCAGTTTCTTGCTAGAACAAAATACGGCTTTTTTACGATTGATGTAAATTGAGATCACGAACACTCTATTACGCGTCTCAAGCGCGAAAAATGTTGTGTAAGATCACCACGAACGTGATTCTGGGTGAGTTTGCCGAACGAGCCGAAAGGGTTGGTCGTTTAAATTTATGGTGCTTCTCCACAAGTGCTGGCCTGGTTTATGATGTACTGGGCGAAAGGGTAGCCTAAAGTGGTTAGCATAATCTTTATTGTAAAAATACTATTCCATCATAACGGAAAAGATGGAATATACCGTTACGGTGATATGTGATTTGACATACATCTTTTGGTTAACGTATTGCGTTCTTGTAAAATCTTAATTTTCAAGTTTCGTATTAAGCCGGCCATTTGTACACAAAGTACACAATGCACAATGTACATAAAGCGTTGTATAAGCAGTATTCCACTCTCAAACAAAAGATACGTAGCGCTCACTGTTTGTAAAATTGATAGAATGCTAGTCTAAAACCAGCCCAACTCGTAGCGGGAAAATGGCACAGCATCAAAGGCATGCGGATAAAAAGTGGAAAGTGTAGGGGAAAAGACCGATTTTTTTCCCAGCAAGCGCTCCTTTGAACGAACAGCTACAGTGGGGTGAATCATGGGTTGCAGTCGGGTTTGCAACTGCAGCGAGAGAGTGCAGCGTAATCTCACCACTTAACACAACATAATTTACCACCAGAGAACTTCAAGTGGTTTCCACTTTTGCAAGCGCCACTTCCGTGTAGTCGTGATTGCCGAGCCACGCGCAAGCAAATGAAAAATTGAAGTAGCAGCGTTTATCCATCCGGCAATGAATGGGTTTCGGGTGAGCAACAGTGTTGGGCTGATTTTTGAAAAATTCGTCTGCATAAATCGCCCAAATGGTCAATGGTTCGTAGCAATGCGCGGTAAGATTTCTCTCGTTAAAGAACGATCTTTCAGCCAAGAATCAGTGTTCCAAGTTTACATTCATTTGCACAAAATATAAGCAAATGTTTGAAAAAACAAGGCTCTTTGTGGTCATGGGCTATTTCGAGAAGTAATATTAGTTTGTTTCTAGGCGGTATGTAAAGTTTCATTACTTCGTGTCACTGGAGCAATAACAATAAAACAAGAGTAAAATTGAAAAACTCTTTCTTTGAACAAAAATGAAAATGAAAATGAATATTCTAACACTTGAAAATCTCAGTAAAAGCCCGCGTTTTAAAACACATCCTTAATTCGAGTTGCCGCACTGCTCGGGAGTGTTTCCGAGCGGATAATCAACCGGGTGGAAATACCTTTCCTGTGGTTTACCAAACACTTCGCTCCCTTTTTTAGGTGTAAAGTTTTACGGGCGATCTTTGTGAAGCCACCTAAAGCCAAAAGTAACTAACGTTTTGTACCCATTATTTCTGTTGTGTTTTTTGCTATCATTACAGAAGAGTAAAAAATAGCACCCAAACACGAACGTAAACTTGGTCGCTGGAACTGGAAACTGGAACTGAGAGGCAACTGGAAAATTGGCAAAATTCGGAAAATTTGTGGAACGTGTTTCGGGCTTCTTCTTTGTGTTTTTGCGTTTGCACCCTTTGTAAACTGTTGTTAAATCAAGGAGTTGGAAAGAAACAAACCCATCTGCGGAAAAGCAATCAAGAAACAATTGAGAAACATGAAAGAGATGGTAGCAAGCCTTCCTGAAAACAGGTTTAGTTTTCCAGTTGCAAAAATTTTGAGAAATAGTTGAATATTTTTAGATGGAAAGCCACTAACTGTTTCAGCAAAAAAGTTAACTTTTCAAAAGTCAACCAAAGGTCATTTTGCTCCCAGCTGCTGATCAAAGAATGCCATTTGATCGTGTTTTAGATCGTTCGTATCTAAATTGCTTCTGTTACCACTTTGCCGAAGTGTTTTGCAGTGAATTTGCGGTTTTGGGTACGTATCCCGAGCAGTATTTTTCGGCGTCATCCGAAATAGTTCACCAGGTTCGGACTTGTTTACCAACGCACTGTGGGAAAGGATGAATAATCTGAAAAGATCTCTACACCCTTTAAAAACTTCTTTCAAAGTTTCCACTCAACCATCAAATCACTTCGCACCGACTTTGTGAACCATTTAGAGTCGCTTTGACACAAATCTGAGACGGTATCTGCCCTGTATACCTTCCCGGAGATGCAGATAGGAGACGTTCTGGCTAAAGTTTTCGTGTATTTCGTGAAGGGATGAAGGGACCCTTTTGGCAGAACAAATTACACAAGCTTCATAAAACTGGCGTGTCGAGGCAGAGTGTCTGTAGTGTGTGTGTGTGATGGAAAGATTATTTCGAACTCATGATTTATAAACATGTTGTGGCAACAGCTGGTAACAACGGCCAAGAGTTTGTAAAGTTGGCGACGTTGGAAATGGAAAAAGTAAACCCACAAGAATCTGAGGATGTAGTTTTGAATTTAGTTGTGAGCAACATCGTGCTGAAACAGAAGATAAGGGGATAGTGTATTTGAATAAGTTTCTAGTCTTTGAATTTTCGATACAAACATTTAGGGCCTACAATCAAATAGGCACAAAGTATGGTCTGATAGTGTTAAATTTAAGAAACGGCGAATCAATCATTCGCTTAAATTTTCAATTCTTGCAAAGCGTCTTGGAAAATTCTTCTTTTCCGTTTTGTAATACATAATTATATTTCAATATGTGGGCAAGCCCGAAATGATTAGATGAGGTTGGTCGAATGTGTTCGAATGGACGAACCCTAACAGTTCGTATGGTACGGCAACTCTTCCTGGAAACCATCTTTACTTGACAGCATCGAAAAAAAATACTCTGCGCTCGAGGTGAGCCAACATTTGCATTTTGAGATGTGCCTCACAGGCCGCTAACGTTTCTATGAATATCCAAGCTTAATCAATCACTTCCGGCCGCATGATGATGGGCACTTTAAATAATAAAAAGCAACATTCTTTTCCAAAAAGAGACGTGCGTTTGTTTGGATGCGGAAGTAAATCTGAACACCCCACATTGTTCGTTACCCCGATGATCCTAAGTCAACAAATTTGGCGACTTGCCGCAGTGTTGCCGGTTGACTTTCGTCAGGAATGTTGAGCAAACATTCTTTCCCGGCGTCGTGAACGCCAGCCCGACTGGACGGGACCGATCGGAGCGTTATTGATGAAGATATAGTTGAAATTTCGTGACTTTGTGGGTCCGAATTTTGATATTTTTCGGTATGATTCAATGGGCCGTACGGGCTGAAGGGTTGGTTTGTGGACAAGGTGAAGAGTTTAATAATGTTTGGGGCATTTGACCACTAGTGAAATTTGAAATTGATTTTTCGTTCAAAAATTGATTACATCGGCGACCGAACAAAACCGCATTGATGTTGATTTTAGTAAAATTGTTATTTTAACAACATGTAATACAAATATTTGGTCATTTGATGAGTCTGTTTCGATTAGCCGGGGTGAAATGCAAAAAAATATTATTCGGTATTCCCGTACTCAAACGTTCCGGACCACTAGGAACGTAGCATTTGATTATGTTTTATGCGTATCTCTGTGTTCCATTTCCATACGATAACAACTAGCCAGTTCAGCAGCAAGCAAGCGCTAAGTGAAAACATAAAGCAGTTATCATAAAAACTAGCGAGGAAAAACAATTTGGGTTTACGGCGATAGCATCATCTGGCATGATACCATCCGGTCCTGTCTGAGAGCAAACAAGCATCATTGTTTTTCAGTATGGTCGAACAAATTTAATCGATTTCTGATCAAATATTCACCATTAAGTAGACCGTCTACGATTGGAAGCGGAGTGTAGTGCTTCGAAGGTACACCAAACCAACGAAGATATCGACTAGATACTACAGCAATCCATACGCCCGCTGAACGAGTAGAGTAATTGCCATATCAAGAAAAGCATCGTATGCTTCATAACATCTTCCAGCGAATCCCAGCTTGCGGATATTGGATTTCTGTACCATGAATGTTCTGAATGCATACAATGGATGGTGACCGTACGTTCGATAGTTATTCGGGCGGAGCAAAACTTTTTCCACTCTATAAACTTTCAGTGTTTACGAATAGTAAACTGAAGTCGGAAAAAAAATCCCACTATACAGCATAAACCAGCCGATGCTTGCTACCAGGCGCCTCCATCGCTTTATTTTTCGTGTGAATATATATTTTAAGCCCGCATTTGTCTTCACTAACTGTTTCAATGAAGTTTTTAACTCTTAAGATCACCTCGGATGTTCCAATCAAAGACTTTGGGCTAAACTTAAACAAGAACAGCCAAACTTCTGGAAAATGTCCTTGTTCGTACTCAGACGGGCGGCACGATCGACAGTGTGCAAGCTCAAATATTATTGAGATAACTTAATCCAAAAAACACAAACGTGACCCATGACAGTGTATTAAACGAAGGGACCGCTTAGACGAAAAGTGATTAAATTTTACAGCATATATTTTTATTTTCTGTGCGGTTTTCTCAAAAGTATCTAGTTATTGATTTCTGAAGCTGTTTTCTGCGTTGTGCAGTCAATCGTAGGGAGATGTGGGGAACAAATCGTTCTCACAGACGCTCGAGCTAGACGATAGTAAACGTGAGCGATGGATCCGTTTATTGTTTCTCGCTGTCGTCAGCCAATCAAACGACGCACGAGCCACAATCGCTTCATAGTGGGAACATCAGCTACGTGAAGCCAGTATCTTTCGATGCTGGCATTGATTGATGGAATGTGTTGACTTTCATCCGTTCCGGGTTCTATTGTAGCTACTGGTTCTATTGTAGAACGTTATCATAGTTTATCGTAGGGTTGTGCGTTTGTTTTTCCACGAAAGAAACTACACAAATTGTGTAGCACCGATATTTGCTCAAAAGTGCGTTTAAAAAGTGTTTGAAGAATTTGGACAAAAAAGCCATAAACATATTGGGTTTTATTTTACTTGTGTAATATAATAATAATATACTTGCAAAACCATCAGAGCGCAGTTTAACTGTTGAATCTATGTTCAATCTTACCTAAAGCGAAAGAGAAAAATAAAACAGTAGTAGTTAGAGAATTCCGAAACGAATAAGATGTACTTCAAATGGTTATTTCAAATGGAGACGTTTTTTATTTAGATAGATAGAACTTGTGCAAATGTGTGACCATTTTCTTCGGTTTAAGAATTCAAGCACAAGCAATTTTAAATTTATCTTTTTAAATTTAATGTAACATCGTTCGCCCGTGGGGCTATTAAACATCCTTTTCCATTCTCCTCCATATCATCAACGTCGCTTCCAGTTACGGTTTAATTGAACATTGATTTCGAGTCTCACCAGAACGAGTCGGGGAACAGCAATCGTGGGCAAATATGGCTGCGCAATGGCCGACGCTGAAACATGAAATTGGTCTCGTAATATTCTCGTTTTCAATCATTGAAACGAACGTTCGCCGCGAAGATTCGCCTTGCCGGAAGCACGTGATATGAGCTGTGGCAGTAGGATGTTAATTTCTGATGCATTCCGACTGCAACCGCACAACAGTGCTGGTGTGTCATCGATGACAGGCCGCATGAGGATGTCGAGTGACTTGCAGTGTGACACGACATGAGATAGAGCGATACTAGGATGACACTAGTCAACCAATGCAACCCATTTGGTGCTTCCCAGAAGCTGCACAGCGATGCAGTTTTAATATCCTGTGCATAATTTAACCGACTTGAGCTCGAATTTCTCTTCCGTAATGGACCTCACTGCAGCAGCCATGATCGAAGGTGATCGGCGACCTCTGGACGACCAACGACCTCTTAAAAATTGTGCTTTCCTCTCACCCGTTTGTTTACCAACTACACTGTGGTTCCCCTTTGCAAGTGTGACGAATGGCAAACTTTTCCTCTGCCGGTAAACCACACATCGTCATGAGGCCTTCGTCATTTTAGCATACAAACAAACAACATCCGGAACACCGTTCGATCGGGCGCGGCCGTCTCAGCTACCGACCGACCATGGGTGCTAATCGGCAATCAATTAGTGGTTTCGGTGGCACCTTTGCTATAAATTCACCGGCGAGGACGCAGCTCAACATCATTCGTGTTCTGCAGTTGTCGCGACGTGAAACGTTTGGCGAGGCAACATTCGATCAAAATTTGTGGCGTTTTCAGTTCGATCTAACGAAATGTCGAAGCTCGTAGCGCTAGCGGTGCTCTTGGTGGTGGTGTTGGCGTGTACAACGGCACAGAGGCCATCCACAGGAATAGGAGGAAGACCGGTCTATGTTGGCAGTGGAGCACGTCCGATCATAGCCCGACCATCGTAAGTAATAGAATTTTATTCAATTTTTGCCCAATGAAACAGAACGCTTAACAAACGTGATTCTGGAAATCCGACAGTTTATATCGACCTCCGGTACTGTATCGACGGCCGGTCGTGCTTCAACCAGTCATTGTGCCACGCCCTGTACCGGTCCTAGTCGGCTAAGAAGCCCCGAGTGAGGAAGCTGAGGCATAACGAGGGAGACAAGCAAGCAAGACGGTACAATTAGCACCTCAACGCAACGATCAAAAGCCGTTCGACGCCGTACTCTCTCTCTGTTTCTTTTTAAAAATGTGTTACTCAATTACATTCGGTGTTGTAAATAAAGTGCAGATATTTTATATAAAAAATATATTTGAAAGGAGGTTCAAGTTTCGCGAAATGTTGCTCAAACACGTTATAAGAAGGTTCCCAATTGCAAAGAGCGAAGTCGAAGTGCTAAATGATGCGGTGGGTTCCGCTCTAGTGGGCCCGAGAGTTGGTGAAAAAGTTTCCCTGACCTACAGTCATGTGAATACCGGATTGACTGTGACACAGATGTGACACCGACCCAAAAGGCATGTGTTTAAAACAAAGTAAGATTTCTACCGCACCGTGTAATTCACAGCATGTGAATATTTTGTGCTTCGAGAAGATGTTTAAGGTGTTTGCATCGTTTTTACGAAATACTAAGCTGTCATAGTTGTGCAGTTTCTTATCGTTCGAAAGCAGGTTTAAAGCCATTTCGCAATCACTTTCGAAAATTGCATAAAGCTCTGCTCTGTTCCGGAGTAAAAAAAAGAAGAACTTAGACAGACGCTTTTGCAGTGATCTCAACAGTAATCGCGGCAGTAATCACCCAACGCTCATGTAGTGCTGGAAGCACATGATAGCGGCAACAAAAGTGACTCCATTTTCGTTAACAATCTCGCAAGCTTCTGCACATCATTTTCACTTCCGCTGGCAGGCGCCGGTCGGTGGATTTAGGACGTGGCATAATGGCCGGTGACCGCTGAAGGATGCAGCGCGGACGTTCTCGGCCGACAACGCGTGGGCTCTCGACCGAGTGTTCGTCGCCGCCGGCGTCGGCGACCATAAACACGAGAGCCTTCACACACCCATTCACGCCGTAAGCTCTTCTCATAAACAATCGGGGGTCCGCCCTACGACGCCTGCAGAATGTGTGATAGCTGCAGGCTGCAGCTAATTTATTGCATTTTCACGTCCAATGCACATGCACAAGGCGAGGGATGCGCCGTCCATCTGCACTCGGGGGAAGACTCGGTGGGGGGGGTGAACATTTAGAGCATCACTGGTGGTGGTGGAGCGATGGGGACCAATGCTCTCTCGATAAGCGACGCAAGTAACGCAGTGCACGCTATAGTGACTAACATTTGTCGCTGGGAGTGTCTCGTTTTCGGCATTCTACCGCCACCGTGTTCAATGGCTGGAGATTGATTGGGTGACCCGCAAACTAGTCTTTCGATCGACAGTAAACATCCCAGATGTGCCCGGTCAGATATACAAAATTCAATCATAAATTTACAACATAGAATACGACGGCGCCGAGAATACTCAAGCCTAATTTTATGATAAAAGGAATTGTTTTCAGATGCGGAAGTGTATCTAGAAGCGGAATAAAACACTAACAAACAAGCTCAGTTCAGTCGCAAACGGCTGCAGGAAGGTGTCGCTCGAAATATTAAGGACGCCAAATATAAAAAAAAAACATTTAATTTAATTATAGAACAAAATCATTACCATGCCAAACCGTCCCTATGTCGCTACTGTGCCATATTACAAACATTAGACTATACATCACAAGTTGCTATTGTGACTGGATGAAACAAAATGACAGATTAGTTCCCGAGCAAGCCGCGTGGCGTTTCAAATTTTCAAAATAAATTGCTGACCAGCAGCAAGGAAATGAGAAATTGCCCTTACTTTCTATGTCTTGTTAAGACTCACACCACATCAGTTTGCGTGCAAAAAACAGAGCGATAAAAAGAATTCACCCAACAAGATAAGTTCATCATGGTGCGCCTCAGCCTAGAGACGGCAAATAAAGTGTGGCCATCGTTTGAAAGAGCGTAACAGCATGAAGCAGAAATAAAGGAAAAAAAACTACGCCTCTAAGGACGATTTTTCCGTCCTGTCATCCTCTAATTGACATCCATTGCGTGGCCACAGCGGTCCATCCTGCGGAACAGCGATGTCCAGTGGCAGAAGATGGCAACTTGGCCGAGCTCCTGCGGGCCGTCGTCGTCGTTAAGATATTCATGGTTTTAGGCCCATTTTTGCTCTTTCGCTGTTCGCTGTAGACTATTGGTGATTTTTTTCTTGTTATCTCTTCCAGGGACAAAATTAATTAATTGAAAATGTTTGAATTTCATTAGAGCGCGCTATGTCGTGCGCTATGGTTTCAACCGCCGGCCGAAGGTGATGGCGCAAATTTCCGGTCAAAGTTCAAACACTTCCGGTCCACCTTTCTCCGGGCCGACCAGTGCACAAGGACACTTGCTCCTAAGCACAGCTCGGCACGGAGCCAGAACCTCCAAAGGCCGGTCGGTTTCCTATTTCTCACTTGATCTCTGATCACGATGGTCGCCGTGTCCGCCGTTTTCGGCTGATTTCGACGACCATTTCTCGGCGCTGCGATTCCGGACCGTGCGATAAGCCCCGGAGTGAGCGGCAACAAAAGTAACACGAAAGGATACACCAAAACGGGCAAGATTCACGTAATCTCATTAAATTTACATGAGGCTGATCAAAATCTAATTACGAAATCGAACCGTACACGACCAACGGACCGGATGGGCGCATCGGGTTTTCCCGTCTTCGTCCGGTTTGCCCGACAAACTGGAAGCCTGGAGCTCGACCCACCTCATCGGGTGGTCCGCAGAAAAAGCGGAATCTGTGCCGCACCAGAGTTGGGAGAGTGGATTTAAAAATTCAACTCCAATGATTTTTCAATCGTGGCTCTGCACCTTTTTGAGGTTTCGACTTCTGGTTAGGGCCGTTCTCGAGGGATGCACGGTTTGTCGCCGGTTTGCCACACGCCCGATTCCTTTCACGGTTCGTGTTTGATCGTTCACCGTAAAAGAGGGCCAGAGTGTGGCCAACGGGACCAAAAAAGAGCATGGCAATGAGCAAAATGGATGGTTTAATCAACGGAAGTACACCATTACCGATTCGAATGAGGCAGCCGCTTTCAATTCAGTGCAGAAGTGCGTGCCGACAGCGGTCAAAGGGCCCACCATCCTCGGTCGGTGTGTATCCTTTTAGATTTTTTTCAATCGATTTTGCTAATTTTAGGAACACTGTATCAGTGTGTCCTTGGGAAAGGACCAAAGAAGGAGAAGCCGGAGCTCCGAAGAAGAGAGGGCGACAAAAGTAGCCGCAACCGGCAAGGCACTGAAGACTGATGGGTTTTCTATTTTTCGGCACCGGAGGAGCTCGTTCGTCGAGCTAGCAGTGAAAGATTATGAATAATTCTGCTGAGAGAAGTTTTTGCCCGAGGAATGGAGAGCTGAAGCCCAAAATATGAGAAAATTCCACTTTGGAAAACCGTCCGCCAGGCGTCTGGCAGAGAAAATCAATAATCTTCGCCGGCTCGATCATTATTTATGAGTATCGTGAAATTAAAATACAGAAGATTAACCCTTTCCGGAGATAATATCCCGACAGCTTAGCAGCTAGCTCTTTGGGGAATAACTATAATTTGCAAGTCATTTACGAAAAAAACGCTTCGCGCAAAACGGCGCCAGATTATGGATTAAAGTCCATTTCTCAGACCACTTGTTGGAAACGTATTGGTTTTGTAATTATTTTTATGTAGGCTGAAACACTTCGATTACAGCTGGGCGGCTAGCGTAAACTAACAAGTGGAAAATGAAGTCGTATTAGAGAAACAAAATATTCAGCACAAATAGAAATATTAAAACACATACGTGTATTTGTCCAAACCTAATACTGCTGACGAAACATAAGTGCGGCATGTGTCCATTATTTCCCAATAATGGATACGTTTCGACTTGGCGAAGGTGCATGTCGTTTGCTTATTTGACTGCGCAAACACGCGCACCGTGCACATTAAGCACAATAACGCATTCGGTTATTAAACATCCTGCGCCCATAATGGATTGGGCGAGACTACGGGCTATGGAAGTCTCGCCTCTTGCAAAGCTGACAGGCCGTACCAGGAGCCGGCAATGGAATGACTCGGTGTACAAGAATCGAGAGCACCATCAGCAGAAGCTGAAGCTTGCAGAGTGGCTTAAGAATTTAATCCGGATTTTAAACGATGATTGCCCCGAACTTAATGGCCGGCATTATGATTACTGTGGCCGGGGTGCATGCATGACTGGAACGAAACCAGTGTACCCCTTGATACTGTACCATGCAAGTTCATTCTATGGGTAACGGTAGCACTATGTATCGGACGTGTTTTGGACAAAAATTGCAGCAACCAACACTTTTCTCGAAAACTGGTTGCACCTAAATATTTCATTTCTTTAAATATGTGCGTATTTTAACTAACTTCCGGTTGATGATGATGTTCTGCGTTCTACTATTGCCATGAATTACAACGAATGTTTTTCGAAGCACCAACAGTCATCGATCTCTCCCATAGTTTTACCCACATACGTTCCAACACTTTGGTTACTTTCACATACTGCTGATGCGGCATTGTAATGAAAGATTGCTTGAAATTTTTCCGGCTACAGCATAATCACCTCTTCAGTGTCGAGCCATCGCCGTGGATAATCCTTCTTTTCCATCATAATGCAGCACGTTTTGCAGAATTTATCTGAAGTTCGCGGGTGGGCAATCGGGGCGCCTCACAGTTTACCGATCGCCGCAATTTCGTGCGAAACGCTGCACTGCGCCATACTTTCGCACTAGGTATTGTCATTCATTGCCACTGCACTGCCAGCGGCCAGAATGATGCTGCGCAGTTTTAATGAAAATTAATTTAGTTATGCTGCTCCGCTTCGTTTATCGCGGATTCGTGCAGCTCAATCCCGTCGGCCGTCTTTGTTCGTACGCAATGGAGCTCGGCCCTCGGCTGAAGAGGTTGTCAAGTGCCGTCCGTCACCGTTCCAACGCTCAGTTGCCTGATGCGGCTCTGATGGATTCAATGGGAAACTTTCCGATTGTAACTGTCACACAGCGGGGTTTGATTGTTGAGGCGAGGGTAACTGCTGCGGCGAGAGTGACGATAGCTGTCACGGCTCAATTGCCTTTGCCAGTTGCGCCGGCCGAGAATGCGAAAACGATCGGGGTACTTTCGGTACTTTGGGGCAAGTTGGGTTGCGGCTCAACTTACTCGGCAATCGAATTTATGTTCAGAAGAGAAAAACTTCGGAAACCAAACTTCAAGAATTTTAAAAAGAATTCAAGCCATTCTGTCGTGGTATTCGAAAGACAATATCGACCAGTCAGTTGGTGCCAATCCACTTGGTGTCAATTTGGATGCAGTTAAACTACGCGGCGCACCGCGAAGCCCTTCGGAAGCCTCCGCCGCTCGTGTACGTAATTTGATCAAGTTGACTTTCGTGCACCAAAACAGTGTACCGCCCGACATTCGCTCCGCAGAAGTTCCCCCGGCAGTTCCGGTTTCGAAGTCTCACATATCGCCTTTCAGCCACATGTCTTCACTTCAGTGTCTGTGAAGTGAGTTTTCTCATTGACACAGTTCTTAACTTACGACCGGCGACAATCAGGGAGTGTGCGGTTTGCTGTTGGCTGCAAGAATGAAGCCATCGGAGCTATAAATACGATTCCCGTCCGGGGTTCTCGACAGTCAGAAACAGTACGATCGCCGGGCCACTTTACTCCAACTTCCTACTTGAGCCCCTGCTAAACCGCCGGCCCTCACTAGTTCAAGATGATGCTGCTCCGTGTGGTAAGTAGCGTCGATGGTAGGTGGTATTTCGTCGCAAAGTTTGCGCCATGGAGTCAGTGGTTGACAATTTAATTCGGTTCTCCCCGGTTCCGCCACCAGCTCCTGGTTGTCTGGGCCGCATTAGGATGTGCCGTGGCCGTCCCAAGTCCGCTGCTGAAGAAAGTGATCGTGAGGCAGCCAATCTTCGTCAAACCGGCCCCGGTTATCGTACACCGCCCGATTGTGGTGCACAAAGTCTCTCACCGCGGAGGCTGGTGGTAGTGCGCCGTGTCACCATACGGAAGTTCTTTTATGTAAACTTGGCGCTTCCGTTTGCCAGCGAGGACGAATTAAAACCAATTATCAGCAACACAAATGAAGAGCTCGTCGGAACAAACATCTATTAGTCGTCGTTACTGCTCTCCAAACGACTTCTTCGTCCGCTTACGATCCGCTTTATCGATGACGTGATCCAATCAGCACGTCCCGAGGGGTTGGCTAATAAAATCTTCGTCACACGTTCTTAAACATCCCCAGGGATCTCCGTGTCCGTATGCTTGTGTATTAGTTGACCCATACTCTAACGGGCATCTCATGCCCTATGGGCAGAAACCTCGGAGCAGACCGCGTGGTCTGTTCCGAGTTTCCGCTTTGCGATGACAGACCTCGAGTGTGAATACTAATTCTTTGGTTTGTCGATTTTTCCACTTACTCCGCATCGTCGCAGAAAAAACTCCGCTCCGTTCGATTGTAATCCATCTCGAAAACGGAGTGCAAGTGTTGCCTTCGAGCGATAGTGCTAGGGGCGGACCGGGCCATCTGGTCCGGTCCGTGAGTGTGAGTGTCCCGCAAGCAGTGCTTGACTTTATTATCTTCCTAAGAGGGCGAGAATCTAATTTGGAGCATTTCGTTATCCCCAAGAGGGGTTGCGACGTGTGCCCGAGCATTTCCGCTGAGCCTGAGAACAAGAACAGCACACCGGCGGCAATACCCTCCTGTCGCACAACGATCCTGCCGGCTGCTCGTAAAATTCAGTCATTATCGTAAAACTATTCACTTCCACTTGTTCCACGCTGTACAGTCGGGGAGGAAATCGCAAGGACTTACGAGTTGGCTTCTTCCCGGGTCACAGACTGGGAATCTGTCCTCTTGCTTCCTTCCTTCCTCAGCTCTTTCCTTCCTTCCTCAGCTGGGGCCCACGTTACTCTCGGATAAAGCAGTTACACTGTGTACACCAGCAGCTTTTAGGTCGTGCGGGCGAGAAGGTACGTCCCAAGTCTCCACCGGTGACCAAGATTTATCCGACCGGACTTTCGCTCACACTCTGCAGCAGGCATGGTCAGGAGGCAGGAGCCAGCCACGGTCCAGAGCTCGGACTGCTCGGAGCTTTCGGTGTGCGATTAGTGCCAATTGAATTACCTGTCCCGGGAGACCCTTAAAACCCGAAGTAATACAGAAGAGACGTGTGGTCGGCAACACTAGGCACTGTAACCAAGCACCGGGTTAGATTGTTTTTACGCTTCAACGAGCAGCGTCGCTGGAAACACAGTGCCAGGCTTTGCAAACGCTTTTCGTGATGACTGGAGAAGGTTGGCACCGGGAAGAATGTGTCAGAAGAGGGAGCAAATGAAATTAACAATCCAATACACCTTCGAAAGCTAAGTAACGTTCGCCGCAAGCATGACAGACGCTCCTTGAGCTTCGATTGAAGAAAACGACGGCTTGAAGAAAGTCTAGTATCACTAGATCTAGTATCTACCAAAGCATACATCATTAATGTTGCAACACTCCACAGGGCTATGCAAACCAAACGCAGCTTCAATGTATGCTAAAAGCTTTCAAACTTCTCAACCTTGCCAAGGCAGCTGACCTTGCCAAAGATATCTGACGGAGATTTTTCCCTTAATGACTCATTGCCGAGACCGACCAAAGGGCATTTCTCTTTTCAATCATCAATTTATCTGGAAAACTACAACATACGAGATCTCCTTTGACTTGAGACATGTCAAACAACACTTCATCGGTACATTGTCTAAGTAGAAAGTTGATTGACCATCGGACCAAGCTAACGTGTTTCTGTGATAAGCCAAAGGCACACCATGCGGTGCATGATTGCATACTAAGATGGGAGACGATGATACGAAACATCCATGGCACAATTGAGTAACATTCCGGTACAGTGGCACTGATCGATACCAGTCTGGGTCGAGTGTTGAAATGCGGACACAACAATGCAACTTCCTCGCATACCAATTGTCCACATATCGACATGACCAATCAGTATATCCCAGGGAAACGACATCGGTCCTAATTAGCTACATGTGAGTTCCGGGGACTGCTTGTAAAGGAATGGTGTTAGCTTGGACCGTGTCTTCAGGCACGGAAAGTAAAGGTCCAGTACGAACGTGCCAAGAGTTTGTTCTACTAAACGTTACCATCACCACAAGCATGGACTTCAAAGCAATTTTTCATGTAATTGTAGATGTGAGCAAAGAATAGACCTTTATACTTTACGTTCAAGACCGTCACAGTATGTGCGCCTAGGCGAATTAGATTTATTTCTATTTTAATTTAGTTTCGGTCGTAATTTGGCTTAAGAAAGACCTTCCAGCGGTTAAGTGACAGTGCCAATAATTTGGTGTTGTATAGCAGATCAAAAGCGCCCACCATGTACAGCGGAAGCCAATACTAATGAGTCCATCGTTCACGGATAATATCGCTTAATTAACCGTTTGCGACCAATTGCTGCGGTCGGGTCAGTCATTGGCCAACATTCCGTCCGGTACCGAGTCGATGGAAACAGTTAAACAATGTCCAGTAATAAACGAAAGTGGATACTTCGTGTGATGGGACTTGGGCATACACTTGCCATCGCGGCGTTCTGTGATGAGCACATAGCAAAAGTGGTCACTCCACAAATAACAGATTATTTCACAATAACCGTATCATTATGATAAGTGTCCTTGAGCTCTGGCGGATGTTTACATTAAGTGCACGAAATTCTTAAAGACTAATGTGACATGCATAATATTTACAAACGTTCTGCTCGGCTTTATTGGAGGAAGCGTATTAAATAACTTTAATGAAAGGCAGAATCATGTGCACGATAATAGCTTATAGAGATTATAACATTAATAAAACGTACAGAAAACAACACGAGCCCGCGAGAGAGAGTGCATTGAAAAGCACCCAACATTTGGCGTAAGATACCATTTACTATTGCTTTCGTGAAGATTTTCAGCTGTTTGAATTGAGAATAAACTGGCATAAGTTTCAATGCATTGTTGCATGTAAATAATGTTGTTTCTAGTGCTTCTTCTATACACTCAATCTGTGTATGACTGATGCCTTCATCATAAATTCATTCCGTCCAAAGTTGAATATGATTGTTAAAGTGCAAAATGTTCTTCATGTACGTGGGAAATTCAGAATGCATTCGCATTATTTGCTTTTAGCTGAATTTATCTTAAGTTCAACCGATGGCAGATATCTGTTGATGATTTTTATTGCAACTTTTTCGAAATACGATGAACAAATGAATCATCAACAATTTTACATACAATTGTCATTCGAACGCAATTCGCCTTTCAGTACAAATAGTAACTGAAACATTCACCGCTTCTACCGACGATAAAATGTCGAAACGGCAATTAAACAACAAGTTCAGTTCAACAACAGCTCAGGATGTCGCTTTTGTGTTGTTTATGGGCAGCGAAACTGTTGAGCAGTTTACCGAAAATCTATAAACGGCGCACGGCATCTTACGCACGAAGAGACACCACCGTCGATAATAAGCCCCGTCGTCTATTCGTCTCAAGTCGAGCAGTCAAGCATGTGCGGGAGTTGCGGAAAATCAAAAGAAAACAATTGATACACGCCAGCAAGAGCGCGAAGCCGGGTCGGGTGCGTCTGGCAGGAGGTCCGCTCCGTCCGGAAGACTTCAGGAAAATGAGATTTTGAAAATGCACGCCCGGGGAGCAGACTCTCGGCCCCAATCGATCTCTTCAGCGGAAGCTGTTGAAACACTCCGTGTCACGATTTGATGGTTCATGTGAGCAAACGCAGACGGTACGGAGAAGTTTTCCGGGAACAGCACCGACCGGATGGGAAATGGGAATTCCGGGATGTTCCCCTGGGTGGCACCGCACGGGGGAACTCTTCGCATTATCCTAGCTACTTGAGCAGAAAATTGCTCGTCATATTTGTGCTATTAGCGCAACAGCAAATTGATTGTCAAGCGCCACCGAACGCAGGACGATGGCCCAGGGGCCGCATCGGGCGGCCCAGATTTCCAACATCCGGCGGAATGTTCTCGAAAGTTCTGCGAAGACGAACCGTTGTTGCATGGTGCGTGACGAGGATATCAAGGATTTTTGCTTGTGTGTGTGTGCATTTGTGTGGAACAATGTCATTTATTGAGAAGTGGAAGAATTACTAGCACCTAATGAGTATGTTGACCAATTGTATCGCAGGGATGGACCAGAATGGAACGATAAAATTTCGATTAACCCGAACAAAAAAAAGTTTGTGAAACAAAACTCAGTAGTAGTTGGCGTACTTTAAGGTTAAGTGCTGAAAAGATTCCATTGTAAATGGACACATAAAACAAAAACCGAAGAACGAAGTAACAAGGCTATCATGCCTCGTTCCACTGTTTGTGACATAGTTGAGTCATTCTTGCCAGATATACTTCTGATGTACTGTAAACTTCGAAGTGGAAATGTAAGTCCTTTTCTCAGCGCTCATGGATATAAATTGGCGACCATGAACCACATCACAGGCAACATGTGCAACTTCCGAGTGCTGGTCGAAAAGTGGGCTAAAAGAACACGTTCGGGTTCTTTGTTGAACCCTCCCCAAAAAGAAACGGTTCCACGTGGTTCATGTTTGGTTTGGTAATGCAAGGGATGGAAGAAACAAATTGGACATTCTTTGCAAACAACGAACGGATTATTCACATGAAATGCAGTTTGCAGTGGAATGTAATTTTTTATGTGTCTGCTCCTGTATGCACCTCGAGCATGAAGAAGTTATTTTACATGATTAATGTTGCACCTTTCTCGAAGCAATATCGAACTTTCGCTGCAAAGATGATGTTTTTAAAAATGGATCGAACCGAACGTACCAAAAGATTCCATTTTCAAAACAAATTGAAAATATAGGTCGTCCGTAAAACACACTTCAAATTTGGTCATGCTTGAACATGTGCAACTTACACAATAACTACTGGTTGCATTTTGAAGGCTCTCTCCTCCCGACGCCCGTACCAAAGGCGGATTGAACAGAAGTGGTTGTGCAAATTCGAAGAATGCTCGACAATCGTGCACATTTCTACCACCATGTTGCCTCGGCACGGTAGGAAAATTAAATTGAAAGAGTTTCATAAATTGAGTTTTGCTGCAACTTTTGCTTGCCCTGCTCCCGACTACATTCCGTGCTCCAGTGCAGGATGTATGTACGTGGCAGTGATAGCATTGCAACGGAGGTTGCCAGTTTGTACATGGTTGGCAAGTTGAACGGTTCATTTTAGCACAACTGCTCCTGTGCAGCGCCACAGACCATGCGAGAGACGGCCAGATACGTTTCGAAATGAAAGTTAAACTTGAAACGTTACTTTTTTCCCTTGATTGGTTGCAACTTTTGTGAGAAAATAACGAACGTCGTTTCACATCGTTCGTCCAGTGGCATTACACTTTCAAAGCCATTACCCAAATTTTCAATTGATTACACTGTAAATTCGGTTTTTGGAATATCCCAAAACGTCAATCTCACTTGTCGTAGATTATGTGCATCGTTTGAGACCATAGCAGTCCCAGTAAATGGGTCCACGGGGCGATTCAAAGCGACCCCATTTGTCCGTTTGTAACCATTTACGCCCAACATTAAAACCTATCATAGTCTGCCCCGGGAAAGATAAAAGTAGCAACAAGAGAAAGCACAAGTTTTGGGAGCAGAAATTGAATGTTTTATCATTGAAATTGGGCTATCACCACACACACACACAATACGATGCGAGCCACAGATTGCCGCCTTCGTTCGCAGCCGTACACATCGTGCCTCTGAGCGCACTTTTGCTTGGGATCGTCCGAATCCCAGCTATCGATCCGAAAAGGGTTCGAAAATTATGCCCCAAAATTTGTTTCCCACCGAGTGGAGATTCAGTCCTTCCGTAGCCTGGCCGGCCGCCGGTTCCAGTGACAAATCGTTTATTTTTCCCCGGGACCCGGCGAAAAGGGGCACAAGTTTTAATTTTCCATTTTGTATCTTCCGAATCGGATCCCAGATGAGTCGGTAAATGGGTCCGATAATGGACAGCTCTATTAATTCGGCATCCTTTCCGAAGCCGCTGCGGTCGGAGTGGAGAGCTACGAGGGGTACAGTGGCTATCGCTTGGACAGATCTCGAGAACCGGTTTACTCACTTGCAATAGTAGAGCCGGCCATCCTTGGCCGTGTGGGCAGTCCAGCCTTCCTTGAGCTGCTCCTGTAGCGTTTCCAGATAGCGGCTCACGTCCTGGATCGGTGGCGTCGACGAGGCACTGGAGGAGGAGGTCAGCGATGATGGTTGGTGTGCCGAGAGGAGGGCCGCCTGTGTTTGCTGCTGAAGTTGTTGCTGTTGCTGTTGTTGCTGCTGGTCAGTATTGAGGATAGGCCCGGGCTGTAGAAGCATTCTGCTGATGATCGACTAGACGGCAACGACGATCACGTCGTTATCCGATCGAAAGCGATTCGAAGGAATATCTGGAACGGTGCAGAGAAGTACACGGTGAGGTGAAACAAATTACAAAAGTAATAGTGATTTACTGTGTCACATTCCAATTAGTTGTGAACAAGGAGTGCTGATAACACTGTCTCACAGGTTTTGTTATAATAGTAATTTATTTCTAAAATATGTTGCGTTTTCTAGGTGTCTTATTATTAAAATTTAAAAATTTTGCATTTTACCGAAGCATATTATTGTCATATTATACTATGTGATAATGTTATGTGTTGTTATGGAACAATCTTCTATAGCTTAACCATTTCTGGAATTTAAGATAAGGGGGTTCAATAATTTCCAGACAACGATTCAACGACGGGCATTCGTGGGAGGTTTGCAATTTATTTGGCTGAAATGTCAAACTTTAATATAAACCGTTGCTTTATATCTCCAACCACGATGAACTCTGCACCAAGCATTATGTTCACTTATGCCAGACCACCGGGCGTAATGGAGAGCGATACGTACGAGTGATACGCAGTTGTGGTATTTGAACGTGCTCTGGGAACCGCTCTCGGTCGACTGCTGCTACTTAAGCGCACGTCACAAATGCTGCAGTCATGTCTTGTCCGTGCTGTTCGCCTTGAATAAATTGTGCGCCTCAAAGGGACCGAGCTCCAACGTACGATGAGTTATGTGCCACACGAAGAAAGCCACCAAGAGAATGGGCATTAAAAAAAGGCGAAACAATCAATTCGCCTAACCCTACCGGGGGGCGACACGTTGGTCGTCTGTCTTCGTAATTGAATTCAAGTGTAAGTGCAAGACGCGCCGTGACGTGCCCGGCGAGCACGGCACAGTGCATCAATCTTCCGCTTCCGCAGCCAGCACCACGAACTGCACGCACGCACGAACGCGCTGCACATCGGGCGGGAACAACATCAGGCCGCGTCTGGCAGGACTCGGGCACTTCCGCTGTGGGAAAGGATTCAAAACAACGAATGCAATTGCACTCTCGTACCAGCAACAGCTGTGCTCGGCTGTCATTTGCGCTCAGGGAGCCCGTGGGCTTCATGTTCTGGCACTTCGGCGTTGATGAATAAGTTGCTCTATTTTCTACTTCCACTACACGAAACTGTCCTGCGTCCCGGAAGTGGAAGGATAGAGATGGTTGAGAAATTGTTCCCGAATGTCCCCTTTTCTTTCGTTGCATCTGATGCATCCCTTGGCAATTCCCTCTTGGAATATTGTTTGTTATTTCCCTGTACGATAGACACAGCAAGAAGTGCATGTTTGAGTCCGGAAGATGGAATACATTGTGATGGTCGAACCCCGCTTAGGGCCAGCCGTTTCAAACAATACATTGTATTATCATTAGTTATGTTATTCTGGGATGATCTAGACAAGTAAATTGGCCGAACCAGAGAAAATAGGCATAAATCGATATTAAAATTGTATTTCAAAAATATTGCCAAACAGTGGCACTTTTAATGTAGCAGAAAGATAAACTCTGTTGCGAGTGGCTACCACTCGAAGAGCCACTCAAGACTGTTGCGAAAAGCTCGTAAAGAAAGGACCATAAAGCGAAGCGATGCTGCAGATTCCGTCGAAGTAGTAAAGCCGTCGGGCTTCGGACGGACCAGAAAGGCAAAACGGAGAACCAATTACCGAAGGATCATATTTCACATTTGACCTGATTTTGAACCCACTCTCGGAGTTTGGAAGTTGAAGCTGGCACAGTGGGGAAAATTGAATTCATCCATCGCGGGAGCTGGCTCGCCCCCGGGGGGGAGACACGTCCCTTAGCTTGTCGTTGCTTCGATTAGCACTCTTCAATCCTTTCGCGAAGTCGCGAAGAGGAGCGCGACTTCGCGCAAACATCCTTTTTATAGCCGCGTCCTTAATGGCGCCTCCCAGCGGATGATACTGTCGGCTGGCCGGACGATGGAAGAAAATTACGTCGAGAAGTTAAACAAGAAGAAAAACACACACACACACACATCTCGTAATAATGAGTGGAAGGATTCATTATTCCGCTACTAATTCAAGTAGAAATCCGTCTTTTCTCCGCGGCATTGTTTATCTCGCCAGTGGCTGCGGACGGCGAACAGTTTGTCTGTTTTCCCGGGGGCCGTTTTTCCGCACCGATCAGCCCGAGAAAGAAACCAGCGCTACTCCGGGAGCTACTCGAGAGCTAGCCAAAGTGGGTCGATATTTTCTTTCGCACTTCGACGGTGCATGGTGGGGAGAAACGAGTGCCGAAGCGAGTGACGGGGGGCGCACGAAGACGCAGGAGTCAGCCCGTCAACGCCCATGAATTGAACCGCTCAAGTGTTGATAATTTAGCCTTTTCTTCGCTGCACAATTGTGCACTTGCTCCGTGATGCTGCTAGTGGACGCGCACACTGTTGGCGGTTTTCCGCGATGGTGGAAAACTCTTGCAAAGAAAGGTAATTCAGTGCAGCGCCGCGCCACTAAATAATGGGACCAGCCATTATTTCAGCTTATTGTACTGGCGAAACGGTGGCTGGATAATATAGTATGCTTGTTTTCAATTCTCAAATTATTAAACCGAAAAAAATAGATTTTGAGATGACATTTACTTGCCAATTGCAAAAGGAAAACACATCGTTTCATCAATCACCATCTATTGCGGTTATGGCGAGAGATGCTATTAGTACGCACTAACAACGCATTCCTTTTCTGTCCCAGTTTCCCAAACTGCATTTAATTTAAACCTAGCAGCGTTTAAAGCACAGCCATGTCAGCCAGAAAGTGTACACCGAAAACCGTTCAATGGCTCGCTAATCGACGTCCCGGATAGTTGCCTTCATAGAGCGCTGTTGGCAGGATCAAGAGTGTCCGGTGATATCGTGAAAACACAAGAGCAGGACATTCGCAATACACACAAGGCACAGCACAGCGCAATCGAATAGTGAATGGACACAGTCGCCCACTTTACGGCAGTCGGCCTTTGCCAACTGTAATCCGGCTCGTACGGAGAAGCATTTTCGGCTGACCGCATCTGTTGGACCAATTCCCATATTCAATTACCGACCGTTCTCTGGCCGACCGAGGGAAATGATCTCCTTCCGGTGAACCGACTGCCACTAGGGCAAACCAGAGCCCAGCAACAGCGTTTCGATACCACTAACTCCGGCTTCGAGGTTTAGCTTCGAGCCACCGGAAACAGAGTGGTGGTTTCCTGTCGTCGAGTTCGAAAAGTCGAGGTCTTGAATTTCGGAAACCAACAGCAAAGGTTACACCGAAAGCCGTCGCTGGTCGTGCGTTGTGCCCCTTGTGACCGAATATTGAGCCGGACTTGCAGTCAGATGTGTGGGCAAACCAAAAGAGCAATCGCACTCGTCTAGTAATAGTGTCGAAATAACAATTACAAACAATTTTCGGTGTATTGTTTTGTTTGGTTTTAGAAAAGCTTAATTTTAAACTTATAAAGTAAAGGATTAACAATGTATTGAAAATTGCCAATGTTTTGATGGACGTTTATCGTGGTTGTGTGCAGTGAAAGTTGTACGTACTCATAGTGGACAACAGCAGGACTACCTCTTTCCACTGAATCGAGGAGGATTGTAGAAAGTTTCTGCTGTGCCCCAACGATAAGCATGAGGTCACCAAGGCGCCTCTCGTTGTCCGCTTGCGAGCTTAAATTGTGATCATGTTCTATACGAACCGTTCAGTGCCTGTCTCGCTGGCGGTCTCGTTTGGAGCCGTTTTGGAGGATGAAAATTTAATGACCACGATAATGGGACTGTTTGTGTGTGTGTGCAGGTATATTGCTGTCCGCACGGCACGGCACTTCCTTTTCGCGCCTATCTTCATCAATAATAAGCTTTGGGCTGTCTGCTGGATTCGGCGGGGGAGATGATGCATTCCTGTGGCCGGTAGCATCAACTCGGTTGAGGATGGTAAGACTCTGGTATGTTGTGCGGATTCCGGGAAAAGGCATTCGCTGTGCATCAATTATGGATGAACTTATTTACCTTACCAGTGGAATATTCAGCGAGTCTATTGATTATGTTTATTTCATGAACACTCCACTTTCGCAAATTGTGCCAAGCGAGTAAAGTCTTTTACAAGTCACTTTTGTTCGAATTTGTTATCGCATTCTACGACCGGTGTTTAATATAAAATTGTATTGTTGAAACTCCATTATATACTTTCTGAGCCGAAATCAGGGCAATGTACTCAAACTAAAAGCTCCAATAATGTGGAGTTGAAATGGTGTTTAAAAACTTCCTGTGACAAGCTTCGCCCTCAACAACTTCGTTCACCATGCCCAGTTCAAAGTAATCCAACGTTTTTTTTATACTATATGGAGTTGAAATGGTGTTTAAAAACTTCCTGTGACAAGCTTCGCCCTCAACTACTTCGTTCCAATCGTTGTGCCACTCACACAACAAAGCAAACCCAAAATGGCGCTAAAGTTACCCTCCCTAGCAACGTGTACTGTCTCATACACCTTGTCCCCGGGGCCAAGGTACCACCCACCAGACATTCAATTAAAGCACCGCTCCTGGTGCCAGGTGTCGCGCGAACTTTTTCCCCGAAGGTCGCTGACAGATAAGTCACACTAAATGTGCGATCCTATTAATAAATGCTTGCACGGTGCGCTCCCCTAAGCCCGGACGGGATGCTATTTTATGTCCTTCCCGCCGGTCGGCACATGGCCGGTATCGCCAAGGAAACTTCCGGGCCGTCAGATACTCCCCGACGGTGTGGAATGGAAAAGTTTTGACACAAGCGCACACAACGTTTCGCCGTGCGGATATTCCATTTTGAGTGGGAAGAAAGTTTCAGCCTTCGGAAACACCGCCGTCGGTGGAGAGCGCAACAAAGCTCTCTCTCAGCATAGGGTGGCGTGGACGGTGATGGACGAAACCCATAACCGACCGTCAAAGTTCAAACTCGAATTCTAGATCCATCGACGAAATGACATTTTGGATCCGCCGCGGTCCGATGGATGACACACAAAGTGGAAACAGAGGACCCTCGTGCGAAACCATGAAAGTAACGATATTAAACAAACCACACGGGCGAGGAATCGCCAAACTTTGGTTCCGTTGTTGCGATGAGTTTAAAGTTTGCGCCTGCGAGAATGAAACATCTCAGGAAGAGAGTGCTGTCGGTGCCAAAGCAGTGATGGATTTTTCTTCGAAACAAGCTTACTCTCCAGCTGTCAGTGACTTTAAGGAGTGGCCAGTTCAGTGTTTCTCACAACGATCGGTGTTTCGAGTTCCGAACTAAGGCTTGGTTCGTTGTTCGTTGCTGTTAATGCCAAGAAACTTGTTGCTTGGGCTGCACCGCATAAAACCCTAACATGGGTCCGAAGGGTTTCTTCATTGCCTCTACGCGATTAATTCAACCCTCGCCAAATGCCGAAACGGGCTCCCGGTGGCCGGATCTTTCATCATCGAAGGGAAAAAGGCACCATCTAGCAATAATTTATTACTCTTCTTCGCAAAACATCCACGCCAAACGGGTTGCTAATAGGACGGGAAATTGAGTAACAGATTTCCGTCGTCGCACGATGGAGGGTACCTTGGGTCAACCCACGGCCCACGGATGAGAAATGATGATAATTTGCCACTTCATTTCAGCCAAATCGGGCCGATGTTTTTCTTCGTAAAAATCTGCCACATTCCATTCCGCTTGAGAGACCCGTAAAGGGCGTTACAATTTGTTTAAATTAATGTAATTTTCAAACTTTTCAACGGATTATCTTAAAATGTCACATCTTGTAAAACAGCTAACGTCCAATTAAACTAAAGGCTTATTTGTTTTCTTAAATTCTTCTAATTAGTCAACGCCTAAGGCCTATAATCTTTGAAAACCGTGGATTCCGCCCATCTGCTGAATCGTTCCCATATTGCGTCAATACATATTGTCAAGAGCAACTCATAAACCAAGCGTTACTGCGATCGATATGCTCGCAGCCATAAAATGTGGTCATAAATAAAAACGGCACACAGGTTATGAAACTAAGTGTAACAGTTGCAACACTATGTTCATAAACATTAAGCCCGGTTACCGTCACCGTAGCCAGCAGTCGAGACTTCACTCGCTTCCCCTTTTCGGACTCGTAAAAATTCACTTTCGTCCTAGATGCTTTCGGCGTTCGCTCACCTTGCAAGGACCGCTGTAGGATGGCGTGGTAAAAGGTCCGTGGATTTTACGGTTACAGTTCCTCAACCTCTCAACGGGAACCTTCACAGCGTGTGGCCACAGCACGTCAGCACTATTGATTGCGGATTTTACGAGTGGCTGGAAAATTTACAACCTGCCCTAAATCGTGGTAGAATGGAAATTAAAAGCTAATTTATTCTAATTTATAACGTGGCTGCTGTGCTGGTACCGTTGTCGGCAACTGCCCAAACTTTGCTCGCATTCAAATTGAAAAGTCTTCTTCGACGGAACCTAATAACGGGGAAACAAAATGTGTTTGACTGTAACTCAACAGCCATTTCACGACGCAATTTGCTAGTGTATTTTTCATCTCGATTTCTCCCGGAGGGTTTTGTGTCGATAAAAAGCAAGAGTTTTCGTTTCCGTGATGCAGCTACTTTAGCAACACCGAAATGGAAACAGAATCGGAAATCAGGCCTTCGACCTGCGACCGTCGCCGCCAAGAAATGGGACGCAAAAAAGCTCTTCGCAGATCAAATGTCAACAACCATACGCTTCCTGACATGGTGTTAAGTCGGCAAAAGCATACCGCTGCTGAGGGCGACTTGCGTTCCGATGGCGCTTTTCCGTCCCGTAGGTGGGCCGTTCTGGCGACTAATCCGACCGTCGTAATCTTTTGATCCCATCGTACACGACGTGGCTTTTGGGGGGCACCATTTTTTCCCCTTCGACGGCAGCCTACGGTCGATGGAGTTTCACCCAAAAAGAAGAAAATAAAAGTTGCTTCTCCGATCGCTAGCAATCGGTACTCGGAGCGTGGCCGGCGTGTCCTTTTGCGATCGGGGCACCATTTCGTGGCACAACTTTTGGGCCCCTCCATCCGTTCGCCCGAGTAAGGGGTTACAGATTATAGACCAGTAGTGGCGAGTTGTTTATCGGCAGCGTCTGGTGCTGACAAAACTGTAATCGAGATTTCCTCCAGAAACGTCGCCACAATGGTGGCCACCAGTCGGGGCCGGCAGGGACGACCGAACAATCCAGACCAAGGCGCAAGAAATTGGATCTAGAGAGTAATGAAAATGTTTATGCTGTTATGCTGCCCGTTTTCGGAGCACTACATCATCCCGCTGCCGATGGCTGATAATTTTTTCCCATCATTTACTTCTGGCGTTTCTTAATGGATCGATGTTTTTCTTCGAAAGGGTGGACAAATTTTTCTTTTAATCGATTTAAATGGATTGCCTGTACCATCATCGGTCATCGGTGCACATTGTGCTGTTTTTCCTACTTTCTGTGTATTGTTGTGAAAAAGAAACATTCTTCCAACGCGTTCCACAACGTCTGAGGTAGGTTCAATCCATTATCATCGTTATCATTTGAATGCGGGTTGAAATCGGATTCAACACAAAGCGACCTTTTTTCTCGAAAAGGTTTCGTTTTCGATGATCAATTTTTCAAAAGAACATCTTTTCAATACCTCCGCAAGCCAGCAAACGCCGATTTAAAGGTGCCAATCTTTGCACCTAAGAATGTAGCAAATTATTTGCCAGACAGGTTACATTCCGTTCTGACCAAGGTTCGAACGGCGAACAATTCTGCACGATTGGCTTAAAGCTTTTTTTGTGTGCGGCGCAGCTTTTCTCTGGGAAAGATTTTTCCACATTTTCCACCGTACGACGCAGCTGAACGGCTTAAAGGGAAGAGATCGAAAATTTCACCTGTTGTTGGCAGAATTCTCCAGCGCGACAAGTTCGGAATGCGCCACATGAAACATGTCTTCTGTGCTGGGGTTGCCACCTCCCACACCACGGACGTACATTACAAATCACGGTTCGCGCAAGGTGACAGCGTGCCATTAATTATGCGTAGAACTCCCGCGCTCACGCTCGCAGTTTGTCTGCTGGCTTTGACAACCGAGAAAGTGAACCCCGGCCGGGCAGACTCTCTGAGGAGTACTCTGCGAGGTGAAGTTCGAAGGTTAGACACTTCCTTGCGTGGGGTTCACGATTCGCTCCGCTTCGGGCGATACTGTGATCGATTACCTGAAAACTTGCCGCGAACCTGTCAGACGCTGATATTTGGCATTCCGAGCGTAGCGAGATGGCTGACGGGTGTCATCTGGGCAACAAATAATTTATTGAACGAACGATAAAGTATATGACCAAGGATTTGTTCCACAGAAGCAGAAAGCGTTCGGTTTATGTAGCGAATCAATTGATTTTTAATGGTTTTATTTCAACCTTAGCCGTGGTAATTGATTATATCGTTTCATTTTTGAATCAAAGGACTATTCACCATCAACTACCAATTCGCTTTTTGGAAATCGGAGTTCTACCAATTAAAAAAAAATGGTGTCGGTCACTGAACCCCAGGCTACCGAACAGATATGCTTCAGCAAACCGAGAAGCTCGGTCCTACAGGCATCGTTCTGTATGTCACCCGAAGACCGAATCATTTTACGGTTTCCCGAGCATTCTCTACGCTACTCTTCGCCGTTTGGCGCACAGAAAAGTGTGTCACATCGTTCCGAATGTTGCTGGCGCTTCACACCAACCATCCGCGTGCTGATGTTGCAACAAAGTCAAGATCACTCTCTCTGCCCACAGGCAACATCGAGCCCTCATGTGTGTGTGTATATCAAAGTGAAACCCTCGTTCCGAGGGTGTCCACCCATTAAGGCCCGGGCTGCTCATTAGTATTTATGAAAGATTTCATTGAAACGCTGCTATCATCCACCATTAGCAGTAATGAGCATGAGCCGTTGATTATGGCAAACAGTAGTTCTACTAATGCAGACTCTTTCCAAAAACCACTGCAAAAGAAATAAGTGTGTTTGCAGTGAAACATTGCAACGACATGTTGCAGTAGTTTGGAGAACGTCGCATTCAATCAATCTTATCGTGGGCAAAGTTTAAAAAAAAATTCTAGGACGAGTCTATCCTTGATGTTGATTCAATACATTCCTACCTTTAATCGAAATAAAAAAAGAAAACTCTGTCGATAGGGACGTGCTTTCGCCACGCTCACCACATTCTATTGCGTTCAACATTGGTGCAGAATTTATCAATTGCAATTTATTAACTGTCGCCATGGCCGGAAACCACATCAAAACGAGAGTCATAATTATCGCATTATCGCATTCACCATGATATTGATTTGCCAATTGAAACTGAAACAATTAAGCGCGTATCAGTGGCAAACGAACAGAACATTCGATGTCAAGGTTACTTGTTTAAAACATAATTTCCCGGAACGTTGTTGGAGTTTCAATTCGATAAAATGAGCGATTCATCATTTACGGAATCGTGCAGCTAGCGCATTGCCCGTTTACATGAAGCTCTACAAAAATCCGACATTCCATCGCGTTGGAAAACCGGTGACCCTACCGAATACCCGGCGTGAAACATCTTCTTCAAAAATGGCAGATGACGAGAGAGCACGTTGCGCGTTCCCGTGGCCGTGGGTCGTCGACAAGTAGGACGAGCTGCACAGGGTCTGGGACTTGAGTCTATATTTAGAACATTATGACGGGGTTGAGAAAACCCAAAAATCACCGACGTTCGCCGACGGCTTCCACACCGGCTTCCGGTCGAGTGTCTCGCCACCGGTGACATCGCTACGCCGGTATCTCTGCACTACTTCCTTCGCACTTGCGGACGTCGCCGAAGCGTGTCCACTAGAGCACTGTGGTCTACTTTTTATTTCATCACAACCAAACTGAATTTTCCACGCCTTCCACGCTGATCGTGGCCGGGCCGAGTCAGGCAAGTCGGTCACAGTGGGCGTAAGAAGTAACAATCCCGCTCGACCCACAAGACTAATGGTGGATCATGTTCTTCCGGAGCCGGTTGGCGCATTCCGTTGCATTGTGCAATGCTGCGGTGTGTCCGCGCGGAGGACAGAACGGCAAACGATGCTGCAACCAAGCCGGCGTTGGCTCGGTTTTCTCACGTTTCCCAGTTTTATTTTCACGTTCTATTTTCATCGCGTTAGGTTTTCACGGAGAAAACGGCGTTCAACGTGGCTGTAATTTATTTTCACGGATTTTTCTCTCACAACACACCTCACTTTAATGTCTCAATTGAGCCAACTAACTGGTACATAAAGTTGACACTTTATTAAGTGTCTTCAACTTATGTTGAACATGGTTGGATCAATACCAGTGTTACCACGACAAAATACGCTCCTTCTCAGCAACATATATCGTATCGATTTATGCCGTTCGCTTTCGTTTGCCCGCGGCCCTGGTGAGTTGAGTGGAAATATGCTTGAAATCGATAGGATCGAGAGCCCGACAGCATTTTCGATTTGCAGTCTCGTGGAACCAGCACTGCGTGAAGGAAATGTGTAACCATCGTCGATATTCGAATGCAAAAGTAGAATCCAAGTGTCATAACGCAGGTTTTAGAGGCACGTTTCCGAAAGCCAATAATGATGCCACTCAAGAAGTGGATTCCATTGGCCGCCACTCTACGAGTTCCACTTTTTCGTTTCCATTTGCGACCGAGAACATGGAGCAATGCTCTGTGCTGCGGTGCGGGAATGGCCCCCGGGCCCGGCTAGTCCATCCCGGCTCCAGCTCAAGATGTGGCGGCTCGTGCTTGCATCTCTCCGCCGAAACTCGTCGTCATCGCCAGAAGTAGCACTCGATAAGAAGCCCATTACGGGAGTGGGAAAACACATTCCATCCGGACTGTATCCGAGCCCGGGAACCGGCTGGGGGCAGAACCATGTATGCTGCGTGAACGGGAGCGAATGAAAAGTGTGTCAACATGGGAGTCGAGGCCGACGGTGCGAGGATGACATTCGAGAAGTGACGTTTCGGTGCGGATGAGTGGCCATTTATGTAACACTCGAACATGGGCTGAGGACGCATTCGGAGTCCTCGGGGAGCTACCGGAAGGTAACCACCAGAACCGGTTTCCATTACACGTGACGCTCCAGGCCAACGGTAGCAATCAGGCGACGAGGGTCAGCAGAGAGAAGAGCAGAGAGAGAACCCGGGCGGCAGAGTGCAACAAAATGTACGAGTCCAGAGAACCGAATTGGGATTCCTGTGTTCGTTTCTACCACATTAGACGTATGATTTGTGCTGGGTGCTACCAGCGCTGACTGGCCCTGAACTAACCTTAGCTTCGAAGCGCAGGGTTCCCCATTGGTTGACACCCTGGTCTTACACCTCGCTGGAAGATCTAAAGGTTCAGCACCCGGTTGTGGCTCATTCCCTGTTCTTCGTTTCCCAAACCCAGTCCCTGGCACCAGGTTCATACAGTACAACTCTTTTCGGACTGGCTTTCCAACGCAGCTCGGCACTCTACGTGGTTACTCTGGGAATGGTCGTTTAACTGCAGCAGGACTACGGAGCGGTTTGCCGGTTGACGGGCCGAGAAATAATGAAAACCAACAATAAACGTCAAATCCGTGAACAATCGGGTGGGTCACAGGGGCACCCGGGCCCGGCCATGGTCATGACGAGGTGATGCTTGGTGAATGGATGTGACTGAGTGAAGTTACTTCTTGCTTCACGGTCTATTTTTTGTCACCCTTCGGTACTTCCCACTAGGCTGTCCCGCTCAGACGGGTAGTGGTCTGTAGTGGTGAAAAGTCTAGTGTCAATCAGTCTTTAAAACGGACACGCGTTACGGCGGTCGACTGTCGTGCGACCAACGAGCACATAATTATCCATTAATTTTGTTAGTTTTGGATCCACTGATTGACGCTGTACGGGGAAGTGGTAATGTACGGCGTCGCACGATGCCAAAAATATTGAGCACCTGTCAAGGAAGTTCGTCACCGGTTCAATTACCGTTGCTGCGTCAACTTAGTCAGCTTTTGACGCTTCGGACCCATTCCGTCCAGAGTCAGCCGAGTTTAGTTCAGTGTATGTTTAGTGAAAAAACTGCTACCAATTTGTTTGCATAGTGCGTGAGTTATGGTTAACCTTAAGACAAATTTATGAGTCCATCAGTTAAGCTAGTCAACCGCAGTTTTTAAAATCGACCCGCTCGGTCAGCATGTTTACACGGCCGAATGGTTCGCGTGTGGGATTATAAATCATAAATTCATGCTCCGACACGGAGCACCGACAACATCTTCACCATCGCGTGGCCCACGGGATGGGGTTTTTTTTCCTGTCAGTTCTTCATCGTGATGAAACCGTAATCTTACCACCAGATAACCGAGACGCTCACCAGGCGGTAGTAGCGACCAGCACCATCAGTTGGGGTAGCTTCCCTAACATCGCTCCTCTCGATGGCCATTCATTAGACAAGCGGAACAGCTGACACCAACGTACCTGGAACGAACCACAAAGTAAAATGACATGTTAGACTTTCTCGGCAGTTCAGCTCGCAGGGAAGAAGCGACACCAAAACAGAGCGTAAATCATAACGAGATTCCAAACACGTCGCGTGTGTCTTCGCCTTTTTGGAAGCGAACCGGTGGCCCGGTTTGGCCCCAATACATGAACGGGGGGAACCATATAAAAACCAGAAAAATGACCGAAGCAGCTACTGGGCTGCCGGGGTAGAACGGGACTCGTGCTCCGATTTTTTCCGGGCAACTCGATACCGACACCAATTTGTTCTGTATAGCTTCTACGAAACGGCAGCCACAACCCATCGGCCCGGCCCTGTCGGCGGTGCGACATGTTTGGCTGCTTTCCAGTTTCAAACCCGAATCTTCGTCGCTTCCAGAAGTGTACATGTGGCAGATGGATCGATCAAGCACGAACTCATGTCAACATCAATTAACACCCGGAGACAACGACTACGCCACTGGAGGGCGGAGTTTACTGCCGGTTACAAGGGCCCCCTACAACACCTAGTTGGGGTGGTAGGAATGGCAGTTTTCTTGAGTGGAACAGATGTAAAATTTCTTCTCGATATCAGTGTGATGTGTGAACTTAAAATAGAACTGTGGCTTCCGTAGACTAGCAAAAAGTGCCAATCCCAGTGTTCCAGAGCGAAACCAGCGCTACAGCACGTACTTCCCGTTTCACGATGTTCTCGGACTCTGGCAAGTTTGTAGACATCAGCCCTTCCCACCAATCCAACAGATCCAACGCATCGTAAAAAGTTAATCGTGCAATCGCGAACCACAAACACTGCCAGACGCAGCCGTGGTCCGCTGCCCAGGACCCAGCCCAGGATAGGGGTTTCCGCACAAAAACAAATAAACATGTCACAAAACCTATCTCACGCATGACGTGCGATGTGGCGCTGGAATTGCGTGCCCCTCTTACTCGCAGACCACGGATGGATGTGATGAAATGCCAATTCGCCATATGGCAGTGCCGCGCCGAACGAAATTGAACTCATGATTATCTTCGCCGGCGCACCGGCGGTGGAGCGGATTATGCATTCGGAAGGTTTCCCGCGCACCGGAAGTGGCCCAATCGGACTATGGTAATCGTCTATCGATTCGTCGAACGGTGTTTAGCATAAATTCCGCGTTGTTTCAGTCACGCGCGTCCTAGCGTCTGCGTGCCGGCGGCGAAAGATTAAACACCAGATTAGTCGGTCGCTTTATCTGCGGTCTGCGCGCGGAACGGATGGTGCGTTTCAAATATTTTGCGAACGCAATCAGCGAACATGCATGCATAAAATCGCACCAGCAATGTGGCATTATGTTTCAAACCGCCACTGGGTTTTGATTGATACAAATATGCTCATTTATGGCTTATGTTTCCTTTTTTTCCCATTCGTCCTGGACGTCAAATACCCGCCAGTGCCGTAGCAAGTGTGGATCAAGTGGTTCATGATTACCACTCCGGTCGAACACCTGGAGGTCGGAATAGCATTTGATTGATCGCACAAGAAGCGGAACAGTTTAGTACTTCCGGCTGGTCGTCCGATGGTGGCCGATCCGATCAATCTTCCTTGTTTATGTCTTAATTGAACGATTGACGAACCACACGGGCTTTGGCAAAAGTTTTCAACAATCGGAATCCATTCCATTTTATCCGTTCTGGTCCTGTCTCGGCTTCGTGAAGATTTCGAATGCCTCTCGATGCCAGACACCACCATTTATCAGTCGACCGTTTTGCAATTCTGGCGCACAACAAATTCGCACATAAATCTTCTTTCCTAACCTCGACTACGGAACGAAAAAAGAAAAGACTAGCACCCACGGGAATTTGGTAAATAAATGGGACCGGAACCGCGCCACATCGAGTAGCTCGAATAGCGGAAGTGACGTCCTGCCTTTATGTTGCTCGCCGTTCGATCGCGCCACCAGGTGTGCCAGGAAAAGTACCGGCGCTGATGGTAGGCCCTTTCTGGCAGTCTTTTGATTTACTCGCGTGGCCATTGAATACCACAAAGTCGGGAGCGTCCATCGATCACGTCAGTGTCCTGGCTAAGCATCTATCGACAAGCAGCTGAAAATCGCTAGCTGACCCCAACCGATCTACGGTCACGATTGCTGGTCACTTTCCTCCGCTGGGCGTCGATTAATCATGGGCCAAGAACCTCTCGGTATGTCACGTTTTCCGTTGAAACCAAAGTGAAAAATACCGCAGCCAGGTCCGGGGGCGTTTCTCTAGGGTGCGTGCGTGCGTGCGTGCCATTCTTTCACGCACGCCGAGGCCGGGACACCCACGCACGCCAGCTCACAATGTCCTCCCGTTTATCAAAACTTTCGCGCCAAGACGGTGATGATGCGGACGTGCGCGGTTCTCGACCCTCAGGCTAGGTAGCGTTAGAGTAGAACTTTAATTTTAGCCACAATCATGCCCTGTCTGGTGGCACCGAAAAGGGAAGTGACCCTAGCGACAATCGGTTATATTTTACATTTTGAAAGTCTTGTGCGAACCTGAAGTGAAAAGTTCTCTATTTAGTTAAACTTTTGGAACAGAGTACTTATCAAACCATCTATTGTTTAGACTTCAAGGCTAAATTTCTTAGAAAGAAGAACCAGGGATCAAGTTTAACAAGTATTATGCCTCAATTTCCCATTTTGATTCTCTCTAGTAGTAATTCCTTCATGAAATAATCTTGTTGAAACGTTGAAATCGCGCAATCCGAAACAAACAGAGTGAATGTTTGGTGTCGATCATACGATACACGAAACAGCATCAAATATATGGAAGCAGCGGCAACGAAAATCATTTTGCACAAACATGCATCCCAGACCGAAGATAAAGATATTTTGCTTTCCTCTTAAGCCTCACCACCACCGGTACTAATGAATCAGGGCAGGGAAACAATTTGTCTGCAGTCGTACCAAATATGCCGCTGCTGTCGTTCTTCATGCGGAGATGTTTGTTTTTTTCCATTTTTCGAGTGCTGGTTTGCCAGAAGTGGTCAAAGATTATGCGGCTTGCAGCTAAAGTATGTTTGAAATGCATTTTTCGCTCCTCCCTAATGATCACTTCCGGCTCGAAGCGATATAGTCGGGAACAAAACGAATTTTCGTTTGGCAGCACTGTCCGGCAAACGCTGTGCCTGATGGAAAATTTGCATAATGTAGACAAAATCTAGCCGGAAACGGCTGAAAAGTTGAACGTGCAGAGGACGGGAGAACGCTTAAGAACACCTTCCCTTCCGGTTGCGCTTTGGCGGTGGGCTTGCAATCAATTCACGGTCCTTGCTGTTTGCATAACTCCGCCGCGATTTCGCCCGTCGATTGTTTGTGTTTGCATATTGACTCAGCGGCCCCGGCCGGCAGCCGTGAGAGTTATTGTTGCTGGCAAATAGTCAAATTTCAAAGTCACGAACACGGTATGGTTGCATTTTTATTTGCGAGAGTTATCTTCCGTCGTGCGGTTTCCCCTTCGAAACTCGACTCGTTGCTGCAGTAAAGTTGTGCTGAGATTGGCGGGGTAAAGTTTTCAGCGAGCTCTCGACGCTGGTGGATCTTATTTGCTTACCGGGTGATGCCGGATGCTTTTTCCCAAGACAGTTTCACCAAGGTAGGAGAGCGGGACACTCGAAAAGAACGAATTTTCGTAATCAACATGAACGAATTTTGTAACTAACGAGTTAGGTCTGCTCTCGCTTTCGTTTAAATCCAGCACGAAACTCTTTGGGCAGCATAGATCTTGATGCAACGGAAGAACTTGCACAGCATATTTGCCGTCGCATAATAATACATTGTGTCACACTAGACAAATTGACACGAAGTTACTGTTATGTTGAGATTCTGCATGCAGTCTACAAAACTGAACACATTGAGTAATACAGAGACAGTGTCGTAAATTTGACTTGTTTCGTGAACAAAATAAGAATAATTTGAGATAACCCTTTACGCATAGCAATTCATGTAAAAAAGTGCAAAGAAAAACGAGTTAAAAAACATTTTAAAAAATTGTTGTATACTTTAAATTTAATTTCGAAGCATTAGCTTCCGATTCGCTTATAAATTGCTCGATGAAACATCATTCCTATTCGCGAAGTCATAGCGGAGGAAACTAGTTGACTAATGGAGGAAATCGGCTGAACTCAAATAATGCTCCTGTTTCCATCTTGTGGTGTGTGTCGGTTTCCAGTGATCCCTTTCCTGGTACGCTCGCCGTCGTTGCAGGTCGAGAACGTCAATGCTTTCCAACAGCAGACGGTCTATTTCTCTATCACTTCACCGGGTGCATCAATGGAGTATCGATTTTATCCGGTTGCTTCCCCATCGATTTCATGCAGTATGCATTTCATCGCACAGTCTCGGTGCTGCTCCTTTTGCCACTGGAACCAGTATCTCCTCACCAGCCCCAACCAGTGGTACCTTCTCGGCCTCTTTGCCCTTTTTGAAATTCTTTCAGCGTCGCGAACCAAACCTAGCTTCCGTCGATAGTGCTGCATCATAATTCACTGCACCGTCATTTGTAGTGTGCAGTAATGGCTCCGGCTCTTCATCATCGGAGGATCCGTTGTCAGTGTGTCTTTCACCTTCACCGGGTCGCCATTCTTTTCCAGCCACAACCATACTCGACGCTGCACGGAATGGGTTCTGATTCAAAGCCCCGTTACAAAACCGGCCCTGGGCGGTGGGTGAGGCGGATGCGAAGAAAACCACGCCATCGATGACAACGACGAGCATAAAGCGAGAGAATCCAAATATCATGCTGCACCACAGTGTCACCGTATGATGGTATTTCCGAACGGCACGGGAACCGTGGCTTAAAAAATAGACTTCGAAAACATGTAACGCATCAACTAGCACTCCGCCATTCGAGCCCTAGCCTTAACTCCTATTTGGTCGTAGATTTCACAATCGAGAGCCGAACCGACTCACACAGCCATCCGCCGACAAATCGATTAACTTGCCAAAAAGCATTGGATGAGAAGTAAAGAGGCATGTGCATTGTGCTTTTTGCATTTCTTATAAAAGGTGAAACCATAAATAAAAAAAATAAATTATTAACAATAAAATAAAGTTTAATATGTAAAAATAATGTATAACCAACAATAATACAAAAATTCAATGTAAGGCTCTAAACGAGACTTTGTGGCAATAATAAAGTCAAAAGTATTTTTATTAAAACCTAATAAAACTAAAAAAACCTGTGCAAGGAAATTTCTATCCTGGTTTGTAATGTTTGTACGAATTTAAAATTAAGGTTCATCAAATGAATCAACTGTGAATTGAATCATATAAGACATCAAATTGAATAGCATTTGTTTCAATACCAATGCCTTAGAAGGGATTGCTGAGTCGAAAAGAGAGTTCGAAGTTTTGATTCTTCATTCGCACGGAAAGCAGATGTGTGCATGTAGAGATGTTTTCAATGTAGTTTGCACACCATTCAACACCAACATCAACACATTTTGCAGCATCATTGCTGAAAGGAAAGCAAGCTGCAGAAATCTGTAAGCGTCCGATAAAGAACAATAAGTTCCAGAAAGCTCTTTGGAAAGTTTGCCTTTCCGTCGCGCCGGGCGACTAGTGAAAGGCTGCTTTCGACTGCTTATCGCACCACCAATGCTGGCAATGCACTTTGGTTCCTTCCGAGACTCCGGTGCATATGGCTCCAGGGTGAGTACCAATCAACGAGCCATGATCGATTGCTAGCATAGGTGAAGGCAAGAGTTCCTATTTCCTTTATGTTGACGCTCGAATCACTCGAATGAATGACGCAGGAGCGCCCTTTCTTATTTGCCGTTTACAGATTACGGTTCGTTACAAATTACTCACCGCTCGAAAGAAAGTGGAATTAATTGAAAAAGTTTGTGCGAACCCGATCGCTCGTTCAGAATTGCACTAGAATAAAGGAACACTAAAATTAATCATCAAGTACACCACAGCCAGGTTTGTCGGTGCACTACAGTGCAATGGGACCAGACCGTGGGCATTGGTTAGAAACTGTCTAATAATCTTTTGTGTAAAAGACGATTAACATTTTAACGCAGGTTTTCTAAGATACATTTAAACATGTGACAGTTTATAATGGTTATTTTTCTGGAAGTTTCACAGATTTTCAAGCAGCTTACGGCTGACATCGCGAATGGTTTTGGGCCGTGTCCTGATCGACGTTGGTTGGGGTCAAAACAGGCTAAGAACATAAATTTTCTATCAAATCGTCTTGTAAAAATCCAAAACTAGAGCATTACTACACTCGTTACGAATCCCGCCGATTCTTCCGTCGATGCGAATGACGTTAAGCCGCTGGTTGGCAATTTAAATCAACGCTGCTCCGCACAGTGCTCTAGACACGAAGTGACGTACTTACGCCGCATTGATTTTCCCGTTTGTGGTAAAAGGTTACGAAACCCACAAAACCCGGCAAAACTTTGAGTCGACCAAAAGGACAACAACCTCTCCGCAAAGGGTTGTCTAGCCGGGCAAACGGAACCTTTCGTCTAAATACTGCCGCAGCCGGAGAAAATGGGACGCCGACTTCGGGTTTGGGGCTCGGGGCAAGATCAAAGACGTTCCACTCCACCGGAAGGAGTGCGCAATCTCCCGAGGATCGTCGACTCTAGGACCGGTGCCGCAACCGCAAAGGGAGCAAATGGTGGAACAACTGTTTTTGCACCAAACAGCCGGCTCCGTTCGCACAACAATGTATATGCAGAAGGGTTTAGTGGCAAAAACAATAGACCACCGGGGGGAAAATATGGTATGCAGGATCACCGACGCAGCTGACTTCAAACAGGCAAGTTTTGCTGCTTGTCCAAATCATCACCGGCTAGGTCCTGGTCAAACGAAAAAAGTGTTACCAGAAATAATCGTGGCGGATGGATAAGCAGCTCGTCGTAAGCCGTAAAGCTGCCGCTCACACCACATCAAACAAGTCGGGATTGCTACTTTAGTTGCAGTCATCACCCATGAGAGCTGAACTGCCAAGCACTAATGCTTTGTTGCAGATTTATGTAGCTTGACCTTTGGATTAGTAACACTAAATACAAAACTGTTAAAGATTCACAGTTTGATCAACGGTTTGGCCAAATTTACATTCTGTTATTGGAACGATAGCTCCGTGATGTTTTTTTCTTTTAAATAATGAAATGATGTTCCTTCTGGAGAGAATCCTATCCGACTTACGGCACGGCACGGCACGGACGGGCCAGACGGACTTTCTATGCGCTGGGCAAATACCACAAGAGTATACCGCGAGACCAGACCGACTTTTTGCCCCATCGTTTTATTAATCAAACGAGGATAAAATGGTTCCATCCGGAGCTTGCAACCTACTTTTGGGCGCCGTCGTCGTCGTTCTTCGGGCAGAGCCACTGGAGATAAGTTTCTGAATCTCTGGTACCTGGTGGGTGTTGAAGGGTAGCAATCTTTTTATAGCCAGATTTAATCTCGCACTAACATGGTTATCGTCGCTGAGTGGTTGCAAAAGCATGGAAAAAAATATCTTTCATTCCTTGCAAACAGGATGCAAGAATACCTTCAACTGGGACCTGTCGGACGACGACAGCAGAGCATTTTAATCCGTAATTGTTTGCAAAAAGAATTGAATCATTTTAACAATGTTTTCCACGTTTCCTCGATGATGGTCGTTTCTTACCGTCCTTTGCCACTTCCCGGGCCAATCGCGAATCCCGTATTATGTTGCTTCGCAGCGATATTTTTCCACTGACAAACGAGAAATTTAATCTCGCTAAGGCTAACCTCGCACTATAAATAATAAAACAACGCACCTTCTTGTTAAAGCTAAATAATTTTAGGAAAATTTCATTTAAGGATGCTTTTCGGTGTATGATTATTAATTTTAAATTAAATCACTATCAAAATGCTATGCGCACACAAACCTCAAAATACCTTCCAATTCATAGCTAACCAGCTAACCAGCTGCCAGCTCGAGAAAAGTTAAATTAAAATGAACTACAAAATAATCTATCGTGTATGAATAAAAAAGGAATAAATCCAGCGCATTAATCAACAGCGTGAAAATATTTCTTCTCCTTTTCCAATCGTATTCTGGCGAGTTGGCACTTTCTGACGCGCCCTCCGGTGACCGTACCCAGTTCGGCACACCGTTTGCGACCTTTTACAATAATAAAGGAGCCGCCGCAAGATTTTGCAAAAGAAAGTAGGTGTGTGTGTGTGTGCAAGGAAAGGTCCGCCCACTGTCGCGAACAGCGAGAGGCACAATGACATGCAGCAAAATGAACTCCACCCATCGAAGTCATCCTCACCCGGCACGGGCCACCCGGTCCCGGCCGCGGTTTTTGATGATGAAAGAGCCTTTCTTCCGGTGGCACCTAGATAGAGGAAAACGGCAACAAAAAAAAACGCCTGGAAGCGAAATGTCAACCGAAGCGCTAGGAATGTGAATTATAAGAGCGAGAGGCGCAAAGAGCAAACGAGGAAGAAGAAGGCAAAAAAAACCTCAAACATTCCCATTTTCCATTTTCCCGGAAGCTCTAACCCAGTTCTGGGTGTTCGTTTTCTTTTATTTTTCACCGTTTTTAATCTCGAATCCCTTGAATTTTCCTTCCGTCTGGAGGTTCTGGGAGCTCTGGTACCGTTGTATTTCAGAGATCAGCGCTAAATGGGCTTTAGGCTCCCCACACTCGACGCTGAAGGAGCGCGCGACGCTGTATAAATGATGGAGCGGGCCCCTCAAAAACGGGACCTTCCACAGCTTTGCTGTGAAATACGGTACTTCAGTTGAACGGCGGAACTGCGGTTCAACCCTCGTCGGGGCGAGGTCCTTCACCGGCGAACACCTCCACCGGAAGTGCGATATTCACTTCGGCCGGCGACATTTCGGCCGGTATCTGGAGATAATCGTTCTCGCAGAATCGTCGCTGTCGTCGGCGCCGAGCTTTGGCTAAATGTTTTCCTTTCAACCCGCCGGGACACGGGTGGCTGACGGTGAAAGAGTGGGCCCCTAAAACAAAGCCGGAAACCGAATGCCAACCAATCGACGAAAGTGTTTTCCAAACAGACCCCGGCACGGCCCGGTGGCGAAAATTTGCCAGCAACCAAACCCGACCGACCGGGCGGTTTCAAAAGGCTAGGTGTGAGAAGTTGTGAAGCTTAAACCACAACGGCTGGGGCATTTAAAGACCTGCGTTTGGTGATTTCAACTCAATAGCTAATGCCACTATCACCGTACCGATCTGCACGCAACCCAATTCGATTCCCGTTGGAACCACATTTTCCAACCTGCGGTTAACGCTAATTCCCCGGCACATAAATATCATCTCTTTCGGGATACATCTTCGATGGCTTTGTTTGGCACTCCACTCTGACCCCATCGAAAAGGGGCTGTGCGCATGGGGAATGATTTCGCTCGTCCGGTGGCGGCGCTCTTGTTTGTAACATAATCATCATTCATGCCGTACTAATACCACGTCCACACACACACACACGCACGCACAGCCTGTCAGCGGGGCCATTCATGCGGAGGGGGCGCATTAAATGAAAAACGATACGATAAAAGCATCAGCACGCCCACCATACCCGCCACTTCTCGGCGCGAGAAGAATCTGCTGAAGCAATATTCCCGATCCCTAACTGGACGCTAACGTGATTAATTAACGAGTGACGACACCGAGTGGTGGGGCGGTGTGGCTGGCGGACCCCTTCGAGCCGTCGCCGAAATGCGTTTAGGTTAGGGCTTTTGCTTTCGAACTTTGAGCGCCGCCAACAAACATCGCACGCGCCGCAGTTCGCGCAAAGCGATCGAATTTATGTTCATTATTTTAGCCTTATCCGTTGATGAATTTTGCGCCAGCTATCCTGCGGACCGGCCGGAGCTAATGAAGTCGAGGAAAGCAAACACACACACACGCGCGCACTGTGTGGCGTGGTATGGCCATTTTATTACTTTTATTATCTGTTTGCTTAGGCTCGGAGTATAGTGTAGCATAGTGGGGCAGCCCCAGTGCTAGGCCGACATAAGTGCTGACTAGAAAAAGCAAAAAAACCTTCATCGCCAGACCATTCGGTCTGAGGAGATAGTGGAGAAAATTATGTACCTCCGAACGAAAGGTCGTTTGGTTTGCTCACTTCGAAGGGAACGAGCTACGGCTTCGCCGTCGGAGACATTGCAGGTTGGCATGTTTATCCGGGTAAGGATTTTTGCCTTACGCCTGAGGATGCTAAACAAAAAATCCGGGGCTCACCTTCTGGAGAAGGAGACCCTACAACCTCGCGTGCGTAAGCCGTGGTGCGTGCCGTAGGCAGCCCAGGTTGTAGCCCGGACCAAGACCCGGCCCGATAATGTTGCTGACGTCGGGGCGATGATCATGATAATACCGGCACTGATGGAAGGAAAATATGAGAAACCTTCCAAACGCCGTAATCCGCCAGCCATCGGCTGAAGAGGATGATGGTGATTAGAGTTCTGCCCATCTGTGCGAGCTTGCGATTATCGGCGGCCCGATGGCGATGGGGCTGCTGCCGCAGGAAGCAGCCCATGGTCACGGGATGAGAATCAGCAGTTTGCTGCCGCGAGGGCTTCCATTGATATTCATGAGCGGCGGCTGTTTACTTCCAGCCGTACGGCAGGCGACTTCCTGTGCCGGCCCCGACCGACCTGACTCGGTTAGACCAGGTGTCTTCCGATTCACGGTGCGTCTAGAAAGGATACGGCGAACCTTGAAGTGAGCCGCCCACCGTTATCGTACTGCTTTCGCCACAAACGGAACATATTCGCATTTCGGAGCTCCAATTTGGAGCAAGAATTTAAAACATAACCTAAAAGAAAACCTACCGTAGCGAACGGTACCCGTGCGGCCATCTTTACCAGAAAACCCTCCGAAAGGAATCGATAAAAGCAAGTCGCGCACGTCGCTTGGCCCGGGCATCGGTAAATCACAATTGGCAACATATTGCCGTATGCCGTGGCGAAAGTAATATTATTATGCTGTAAGAAAAAAGGGACGAACGGGGGCGGCAGTCAACATATCTAACAAGGGTCAGTGCTTTTCACCCAGAAAAACAAAACAACAACATCGAATTTATTCGAGGAAAGCGCCACCTTATTGGCCAGACGGTGAAATATTGCGACTCCTGAGAGAGAAGCGATTGTAAAACATGCCGTTTTGGGTGCGGCCAAAGTATTCGGCAGCACAACTCGCCACGTGGCAGCACTACTGGAAGCTACCGGTTCCGCTACTGAACACGGCACCGGCTCGTTTAAAGCGATAACGGTCCCGGTTTAAAACTACATTTGGTCACACTTCTCACCGGTTCACCATCGCCCCTTCGACTCGCAGGCATGATTGATTTCACAGCTTTACCACGCAAGTCCCCCCAAAACAGATGCGACCGGACCTGGCAACATGACAGTCGCACAACCGCAGAAGACCCCGCATTAGGTCATTTCAATCCAGTCACGTCCCCGAGGGGTGGCTTTATTTCCATTACCCGGTAGATTCTCCGCTTCCAATACCCGATGACCCCCGTCAACCAACTCCTTCGCTCCCTGCACGGTTCGATTCGCCGCTGCGAAAGTGTGTCAGATTTTGCATACAATGTCGGCGACATTTGCCGATCTCTCCAGGAAAGGCCACAAACGAATGGGACAAGAATTTAGGTTGTTGTTGTTGCTGCTACTGTGTGAGGGTTGTTTTCTATTTATTCGGCAGCCCGGGGCCGGGGATTACAGCAACGTGTCGTAGACCGCAAGCCGTGCGGCGACTGGTGTGCATAGTTGCATAGTCCCCGAACTGTCACCAGCCACGGCTTAAAGCGTCCCGCCGAGGGTTCTATGCTCGAGGGAGACGCCGGCGCAAGTGCGGTGCCTGGGGAGCAGGACATCGGAACATGTGTGTCCCATCGCTCATTACATTCCAATCAACGGACTGGTGCGCGACTGCTTTGGGACAAACATTTGGGGTTCTGGTTCCACGGCGCCAAGCATTTCTGAGCATACCGAGCATACCGCTGCATATTGTATGGTGCCATGAAATGGTAATCACCGCGAGTGCAACCGGTACCTCGAGTGCAGAGTCGAGGTCTAGAAGGATAAAGTGTAATCGACACAGTGTGTCTAAAAAAGGCCAAGGAACTGAGCTGGGCAATGTGGCAAGAATTTAATTCCCACAGCCGCACAAGATGGGGCATTGCGAGTGTGTTCCGACGAAATGCGCGCTTAAAGCGTGCGGGACTACAATTCCAAAACTTCCATCCCATTTTCCTAGTCACCACATCACTCAGTGTGCCGGTAGATTGTGTGTTTGATTTAATTCCATTTGCCGCGGAATGCTTCGAAATACGGACCACGTCAGCGCGGCGTCAGCGTCCTTACAAACGGCGCCCGACCCAGAACACGTCCGCGCGAAATTGTAAATATCTCGGTGACTGATTGATTGATTTACGGTCGGTGCCGACCGGGTGTTGGTGAACACACATCCAAACCCAGCAGCATGAAGCGAACCTGGCCCCATTGCATCCTTTTCAGGCTCGGCACTTACGGTGAATAAATAAAGCCGACCACTGGCAACCGGTGCCCTCGGTAATGCTGCAAACATCGTGCGGTGGAGGAAAATGGGAGCCAGATTTTCCACAGCGAACTCGAAAAAGAACCATGTTTGCCCGGTTCGAATGGTCGGCGAATTTCAATGAACTACGGTCCGTAGCCGCACAAAATCATATCCGAATGGCGGAGGGTTGGACGGCGAGTAGCTTGACCAAACCACCGTAACCAGCAGTTGCGAAAACCAGCAGTTCAACCTGTTGGTAATTCAATTACTGTGTAAATCCTGCTGAAGGCCGAACTGGCGCAACTACTGTGGCGGACTGTGGCCGAGAGCAGGTTGCCTGGCGACCATTGTTTTTCGCTAACAGCCATTTTATTCGCGTAATTTAAGTCCCCGGTGCCAGCCGGTGCTTTGCAGAGCGCTGGCTACGAGCCCGAAGGGCAGTTGGTTCATAAAACATTGATAATGCTAAATGGTTGCACTTGGTATTTCCACTACTGATTTCTGGACCTTAAGTATTGTGTTTGATGATTTTTCCAACCAATGTTCCCTTTTACAAAACTAAACAATGAGGCACTGCTCCGCGAAACCAATGTTGCTGTAAGCGTTACGCCGAAAGCAATCAACAGAAGAAATGATTAAAGTAAAGGCAGACGAAATGGTTTTGCAAATAAAAATCCCATCGCGTGACGTTGTCTAGACATTATCCATCAGGCTCCTGCCTGGGCACTCAGACTAACACTTACATGGTTCTGGCTGGTCTCATCCAATAGACGGGCGTAGACTGCCCCGATGATGCGGCAAACGTCCTTAGTAACGACGGCCTCTGTGATAATAATTAACTGCCGGCACTTGGATTAAATAATTTCCCATCGGAAGGGCCCTCATCTGCTTCCACTTGAGCTCCTCTGCCGGTTAAGTGTGCTAACATCGCTTACACCGCTTCTACACAGCCAGACGTGACACCGGCCACCCACGGGATTTCGTGGGAAACTGTGAGGCTCACTCTTCAGACCTGGAAGGCTGCGGTTGTGTTCGTCCGAGCACGTAATACATCCTGGGTTTGCGCTTTGGCCACGTTGGCATCGTATCGCTTCGTTTGACTACTTTGTCCGGATGTTACGAACCGGACCGGAAGGACGATTAGCGCAGAAAGGTACCATTTTTTTCTGTAAAACCTGTCCAAATTACTCCCTCCAGGAGAAGACCCTTTCGGATATTCAGTTCTTCCGGTTATTATACGGTGAGAACTGAGATAAAAAACGGTTTATTCCATCACACTCAAGATGAACCGGGTTTGGTGGGCTGGTTAAGGACCACAGGCACGTATGTAAACGCGTTGCGTTGCTTCCGAAATCACGGCCCCGTTTGCAGTCGGATGGTCGGTTGTTTGTTTGATTTTCGGCAGAATTTTCGGCGCAAACGATTGAAGTGCCGTCGCCATTGGCACTAAAAAAACAGAGTACAAACATGCTAAATTTGAACGTAGAGAAACCGGAAAAATAATATCATTTTTCCAGGCCGCAAACCAAACGTAATCAAACGCCGCCCGTCGACCTGTCCGCGTCGAGGGACTGAGGGCTGGAAACTGTTTTTCTCGGAAGAGATCACTGCAAAAGATGGTACCGTAGTCCGTTGGCCGTTGGTCGAACTTGGAAGGGCAAAGCGTAAACAAACCAATAAAAGTGTCATGAAAATGTGATTGAGATGCTGCAGATACGGGATCGAACGGAGCTTTGCCGAAAGTTGGAGCCATCCGAGCGAAGCCGAGCAAAAAACAAACCCGCGGCCTCCGCGTCAGTATGAAATAAAGCGAAACAAAAACCACTGCTTGATTGCGGACCATTGGCAGTGAATTGGGAAAAAGTTTAGTATTAGTCTTTTATACAATCTATTGGTTTTATTTGCTCGTTTATTCCGTTTCTCGACCAAAAGGCAATGTTCAATACAATTGCAAATACATTGAAATAGCTTTCGCTTGGCTACAGAAACTAATGCTTGAAAAAAATTATGCTAGTCGGAATGCAAGAGAACAGGTTACTTGGTCAACCAAAAATTAGGATACTTTCTCAAATTTCCTGACGCGAAAATCAAACTGAAAATAAGTCAAATGTTATGGATAGTTTTTGAAAAAAAGGTAAGCTTTCCGGAAGGTTCGAAGGTAAGGTGCTTTCTCCTTATTTAAAATTCACTGCTCTTAACATGGCGTCTCAAGATGGCATTAACAAAAAAAAACCGTTACGTCGTTTCGTAATGCAACATGAGCCACATAATGCAGTCGTTGAGCAATGGAAAAAAGAGGAAACTTCTTCTGACTGGCCTGCCGCACGATGCACGACGTGGTTTCAGCGAAGAATCTCTGTCCTTGGCTTGCACCTACTTGTTTCTGCTCTGCAGTTAACGCAGCCCTGGCAGTGGTAGTTTTGTCGGTAGAACTCAAAATGCGGTACATTTCAAAAACCGAATGGGACCGCTCCGTTAGACAGGAACTAATTATGGCATTTCCAGAATGTGCAAGCCATTCAGATGGCGGCTTTTAATTTTGCAATTTAATTGAAAACACGTTTCCATGCCTACACGGACTGTGTGTGGACGGCCAACATGTGATTAGCATATGAGGGTTTTTTTGGAAGCTTCATTTCAGCCCACAAAGGTATGTGTTGTACGTCTGTCGTTCCCAAGAACATTTGCGATTAGCATATTCGACACTTCTACTCACTCCGTTCCGCGAACGCTCTGAATATCTACGGCTTGTGGTGTTAGTTAGCAAACCGACAGAGTTTTTTTTAAATGTGGCGCAAGGTTCAACCAAGCATACCGAGGACAACCCGCATCGGAAGCGGTTCCGGTTCCCTCGTACAAGGTCGTTACGCGGCGTTGGTTGGCACCGACCTGACAAATCCAATTCGCGTCGCATGTACTATTTCGGTAAAGTTGAACTAGACGTCAGCGCATTACAAACTGCGTTAAGAAAGATAAAAATATTAAGACTCCAGCGCTCAAACTCGGAATCCATGTTTAAGATGCTACAAATTATATCAGAGCATGTTGCGAGTTTGCAGAAAAGACGCTGACCTTTAACGATGCTCGGCTTATTGTTATCACAGAGACAAATTGGTTTTCTTTGCAGAATTTTGAATCTGTTTTCATCGATGCAAACACGTTCCATTTCTCGAGCATGAGCACTAAAGCTAAAGAAGACGATCGCTGCGTGGGAAGTTATGCTTCTTCCGCCCACCTTCGCTCTTGATAACGTTTTATTACCCAAACCACTCCCGGCACCGGCACAATCGAGGCATAATGTTCAACACATTTTTCAAATAACAAAGTAACGTTTTGTGTAAAGCACCGAAACTTTTGGACTACAACTCCAGTTTTCCCAAATATTCTATTGTGTGCTCCAACGTGACTCTTGCAGTAAATAAAAAAAAACCCGCCGAATAGGATTAACTTCTATCTCGCGGCTTACAAGCCTCACTGGCGCGTTCGCGCTAACGGTGCACGTTTCTATTTATTGGCATTCCAGTTCACTCCATGGCCCCATATCTGTTGTACGTCGCAAAATATTGTACGTCTGGCTCAGATGAGCCCCACGGGCGAGGTACCGCGACGCAGATTGTCGAAAACTTCCGAGAAGTTCAAACTATCCGCCGTTGCCAACCACATAAAAAACCCAGGTTTCCAGGACGACACGTTGGTGTCCCGCAGCTCGTTACTATCGCGTTTGGCCGATTTGCATCGTCGACTCGCGAACACTCCCCCTTGCTGGTGTGCACATCGTAAATCCTGTTATGGTGCAGCGTTCTCGAAATAATCCTAGCCCTCGCCTAACGCTAATCCGGACGGCGGCTGGTTGACCGAGGTGAGCGTTTGTTTTTCGATGCGAACGAAACGAATAATCAAGGAGCACCAGCCGGAAACGGGAAAAGCATGTTCGCGATCACCGGGATTAGGCAAGGCAACGTGGCACTGGCAGTCGTGTCCCCTGTCCAGGGCCGAAGTGGGAGAAATGAATAACGACATTCCATTCTCGCCGTTGCTAGAATTTCGCTCGCGCGTCACGGGCCTGGTCGCCGGCAATGTCTGCTGGCCATATCACTGCCATTGCGCCGTTGCTGTCGATAGTGTTTGATAATCCTCATCCTTCGCAGAAACACATACACACACGAAAATCGAATGTGTAACGCAGGATGGAAGTAGTGCCTGACGCTGACGGGCCTCGTTATTCGCAACCATTTTTCACTTCCAGCTGATCAAACTTTGTTCCAGTCAAGAGGAGCGAACATACACTAAACTAAGACAATAGGCAAGAAGCGATGGTTTTAGATGCTCCTTAAACCTGATGGGCATCGCAAGTACTTGAAGGTGAACAGAAATTGACTCACTTTAAGTGGAAACTGTGAAAAGCCTTTCTAAATCTGAAGACAAAAAAACAAAAACCATCAAACCGGAAGCCGCTCACGCACTTTGCTAGACGATGGCGAAGAAGATATGGGCAACCTTCTATTTCCGCCCGGCCCCCCACCGGGGGTGGCGCGGGCTGGTCGGGTTGGTTTACAAACAAGCGCGCAACAGCGCAAATTTTATTTATTCATTTATCGACGAAAGTTCAACCGCCGAGACGCCGAGTGGTTGAAGGCATTTTGGCGTACCAGACTCCGGCCAGTGGAACGGATGGGCGTCTTGAGAAAAACCAACCCCCTGACCCCCGTGCACCAGACGAACGACTCCGAAGCAAGTCGTCTTTCGGAGTTTCTTCCGCCGTGCTCCTGGTGGCACCGCGAACCGGTGCCACTTCGCGTTTCCCAACGAGCCCACCAACCCACAGAACCGAAGGCAGATGAAAAACGGACGGATCCTCTTCATCCCTAGTGCGCACGGGGGTGTGCCACAGGATTCGCTTCGCCGGCGAGCCGTTTGCGGTGGTTTTTCGGCGCGAAAGAAATCGGATACCGATTTCGGAGTCACGCCCGCGGTGATACCGGTTGCCCTTCGGGAAGCGTTACCCAAAAACCAAAACAAAAAGAAGCAGAAAAAAATGACGAAAGGTCCTTGCACCGAAACACCTGCGTAGGAGCAAGGCAGCGCTCTTTCTTGCGCTTTTGCTTTGCGACCGGTAAACACACGGAATAAATCAATTCCTCCCGAGGAACCAGACGTCGGGGCTGTATCGGAAGAGAGGGAAACACTTTTTGCTTCGTTTTCCTTCTTGCTTTCCGATGTTCCCGCACTCCAATCCTGCGGTTTTATTCCGGCGGTTCCCGATATCCTGGGTCGGCAGTTGCGTGTGTGTTTCAAATGGCGGGCCTTTACACGTATTTTCGCTCGACTGGCTTTTCAGGCGACCTGGAAAAGCGGTTTCGCTCAGCCGCGGCCACGGATGAAGCTGAAGAAAGTTAGCTGATCCTGTTAACGTGTCTCACGGTCCACTGCCACAGGTAAGCAAAGAAAAGAACGCCCGATGTAACGCCGGGGGTAGCTTTTTGATCGGATATTAGATAAAACGTTTCCATAGCACTGCGAGAAGGTCTCTTTGATTGTCCACCGCCAACGCGCATGAACCGAAAGCTTCACTTTGCAATTATTTCCAAAAACTCAAAGCAATTAATTCTAGTTCAACCATTCTTTTTCGTTTCCGTGGAACACGTACCGAATGCCCATGCGGCACTGTCCACTGATTGATTCGCGGAACACCAACCATAAAGGTACTTTTCAAGGAATTACAAAAAACAATATCAATTTGCTGCGAACAAAAAGAAAAACTGTCAACGGGCAGACTGTGAAACTCCTGGCTTATCCCAAGCAGGGAAAAAAAGCTTCAATCGATCGAATCGATTCGTCGTTCCATTAAATTATGCATATTTTCCTACAGCGCCAGTACTGCACTTCGAAACACCCAGCCAGCGGAACATAAAGGACACATCATCATGCATGCATGCACATCGTCGACCCACGGGCTTGTTGTGGCCGCCGGGGTGGGCGCCACATACCGAAAAGCAATTTATTGGATGTAGCCGGCGATGATAGCTAGCGAGGCGTGTTCCCGAGGCGGCCCCACTGTAACATGCCGGGGTTACGAACCCGTTTACAAAATTGAAAACCTTGTCAATCAGTCTAAATATCACTTGACGCCTTCATGACGCCCCATCGCCACGCAACAGAGAAGGTTTTCGGTGTCCGTGCGCAGACCCTTGGATCACGTATCATCCCCTGCTCGTCCCATTTCGGCTATTTGTTACGATCGGTGTACGAACGTTTGCTGTTGCTGCTCCTGCTGCATCATCCACTGACAGCCAAAGAAGGGCTTCTCTCTACTGTCTAACAAACGACCATCACCTGAAGGACCGCCAGGGTTCGTCGGGGATCGCTTGAGGGTGTTTTAGGATGGACGTCCTCGCCATCGACTAACAATACGCCTTTTCCGGAACGCCTCCAGAGTATGCGCCACAAATTCAATTTTCCAACGACATTCCACCGACAACCGGCTCTGTCTGGCGGTTGTTGGATTTTCCAAAAGCAGAAAAACACAACCAACCGTGTGTGTGAGCGGGTGGCACCTGCAAAAGGGTAAGAAAATGGACCGATGGGAAGGCGTTGGTGGGAAAACCACACATAAAAGCTCTCTCTCCCTCTCATTCTGTCTCTCTCGATAGCACCGCCATACCGGGTGACTGTGTGGTGCTTTCGAAGCGTTTGCGTTGTCAACGACCGGAAGATTGTCTTGCGCCACGTAAACGGAAGGTACGGTTTGATGTTTGCTGCGACCGTGGGAATTCAATAGACCGCCAGCCGGTCCTCGGTACTCCGAAAACGAGACTCAAGAAAAACAGAGCATGAGCTCCAAGGATGCGAACGAAGAGGAAATCATTACCGGCAAACGTGCGTACTGCGGCCATCACCACAAGAACGGAGCCGTCGAAGGATGAGGAGAAAAAAATAACACCAAACAGATAGTGACTTTCCCAACAACCTTTTCGGCACCATTACAATTGCCAACCGCACAGTGACTACATCTGGCTCGGAGCCATATTTGCCCAACAGTAAACGTAACATTAAAGTTATTAGCTTCTTCTCAACACGCGTGTGAGCCGTTCGGCAGAAATCCTTCCGAAGAACTCGGCAAAAGTACGCATTGCACCGTAGGCAGGCCCAACCAAAGGAGGTTCAAACGAGTCAAGATTTGGATCCTTTTTGGTGTCTACCCATCACGTTGCGGGTCAGTAGGAGAAAAACTTGGACCCAACGTCACACCAAACATTGTAGCTATGTTTTGAGGCGGAGTCTAACTTCACGTACGCAGTGGGGTAATTTTATTAGCCGTGGCCTTAAGGCCGATGGACTTGATGTGTTTATGTTCCAATCATCAGACCATAACGTTGGCGAATTTCGTCGCGTCAGCATGAACGGTAAGGAGCTACGGAGCCTTTCAGTGGCATTGAGTTTGACTGAACGTGTGACAAAAGGCTGTTTAAAACTTTACTTACAAAACTTTTTCAGGCACAAGTGTTGAGGCGTGACAGTTTAAGGCGACCAAACAGGGGCTTCAGAATAATTTTTACCAACCTGAAAAAAACATAATGAACAAAACATTAAACAGTAGTACAGATATCAGACATTTAATGTAATTTAAAATAAATTGTTTAATTTTTATGTAATAACATTTATTAACGGAAACTTGAATTCAAAGCAATTAAACTATTGCACTACAATTGGCAATTCACAAAACTTAAAGCTTCCTTCGGAATACCAGAACTCTTCTGAACTACCTGACTATGTCTTCATTTAAGATTGAGTTCACAACACCGAGAACTCTGTTGACTATCAACTTTTCCCCCAAACAGGTAGACTTATTCAACTGAAAATAATAAACATGAAGATCATTACAATGCTCACTCCGTGGAGCTCCGAACGAAGCTGGACGATAATGGCCACAAACTGCGACGGAGGAAGTGTCGGAACAAGCAAGCAACAGAAGCACTTTTCAGGTTCCCAGGCCACTCGAATCTTGTTAGTGGGAGGCTTTAGAGGCATTTCTTAATGCCTGGCACACACACACCGTATTGGTCAGAAAATCGGTCAAGTAACAATCGCAGCGCTACGAGTGGTGTGGTAATTGCATGGCCAACATGGCCGGCACAGGCGGTGGTGTCGGCGGACATACTTATAAAACATTATCCGGATGCCTCGTCCAACCCACGCCATATGCGCCGCCCACCGCATGCTCGCGTTTTGCGATGATCCAATTTGTTTTCCAGAAGCGCAACGCGGTCGAAGCGGACATTCTTTTACGCGCGTGTAATGCCATCGCCTTGAAACGCTATCCGCGCGCAGATTTGTCCTTCGAAGCTAATCCGTCCACCTGCTTCGGTGTCACCCTTGGCACGGTGCTGACCTGAGTGACCGACCAACCGACCAGGAAGCGACCTCGAAGTAGGCAATGGACCACTTTCCGTCGTTGCGACGATGCGATTCGCAGCAAGTTCATCCAGACGAATGGCAAGAAATGGACAAAATAAAACTTTACCCAAAACACATTACGGCAGTGGCTGGCGATGGTCTGGCGAATGCAAAAGTTTCTTCAATTTCTAACCAACGAATTACATTAGAGGCGAAGCAACGAATAGGAGGTTCGGAACTCAATTTCGCGAAAGTTATATTCGAGATTTATGCTGGGCGGAGGGCGCTGGTGAACGTAAAGTTTTGCCCGAGTGAGTTCTACACCTAATGGCAATGTAATGGACTTTTGTTTTTTGGAAAAACGAAACGATTTCTAAATTTAAACGAAACCGGAAGAACGGCGAAGTGTCGTTGGGTGACTATAATTTATTTAGGCTAAACCTTCCCATACTAAATACAACTGTAATTACAATAATATCCTTTGGAAATATGCTTAACATGTGATTCATGTTGTGATCTAGTGTTAGCTGGGCAAAATATATATAAGATCAGTAAAAATTGAGCCTCAAGGTTATATTGTATTATATTGATGAAAAAACTGTATAATCCCGATTGAAAACCACAAAAAGGCGAACAATGGAATAATCAAAACAACGAGCTTAAAACCAAACAGCAGCCAATCTAAAAAAAAAAGTTCGAAAAATCAGCTCGCGAGGATTGTTTTCCATCGACCACGATCGGTAATCGAACGAATCGAAGGGCGTCAAACGGCTGAACGGTGATGCTGAAACAATTATCTCACGGTCACAGCTTCCGATCGATTCGTTTCGCGCCCACCACTCAGCACTGGGCCTTGCCCAACAAACTCACCACAAGCGACGACGTCTGAAATTTGCACCACTCTGTGTAATGCACTGTGGCCTCACACTAACACCGTGCCATCCGCGCGTGAGTGTGTGCGTGAAACGCCAACAGAACATTGGCACACCGGAAGGAAACACCACAAGCAACTGAACAATTGCTTGCGCGAGGTGTGAAAATGCGCGTAGCAGACCGTGCGCACCGCCCGGAAAGCGTGCCAATGACGACCGGCCGGCCGGCAGCCTCGGCCGGGAAAGCATTGCGAAATGATGCATTATGTTGTTGTTGGTTGGCGTGTTTGGTGACGTGCTGCACGTGCTCTTGCTGTTTTTGGGGTTGGCTGAAGGAAGTAGACACAGATTGGCCCTGAAGGGGCGAAAGAAGCAATCGGTGGGAGAAAAAAAACATGTTGCTCCCTGGTGTACTTAATGTTGTTGAGCAACATTGTTCGTAGTCCGCCCGCACAAGTACACGTTTAAAGCACCGCATTTTAAGCTCTGATTAATTACTTTATTTGAAGTGGAATTATGAACATGTTATGCATAAGATAATGATGCCAATGCGATTCTTGCAGTTCTCGAGTGCAACGCAGAACGTAAATTGGACGATTGGATGGAAATAATAATCAATTCCACTATGACACAAGCTAATCCATCAGTGTTGCAGTGACAGCATACATTTTACGGTACGGATTATTTATGCACGAAAATGGAACAGCAAAATCGTAACCCAAAAACCTGGAACCAAGAGCGACCGTAATCGTAAGAAAATAATGAAAACAAAAGTTAGCGAATGCCGCGGCAACATACCGAGCCGGGGCTCGGTTTTCCCAAACGGCCGGCGAGCAAGCTGCAGCATAAAGTTATGCTATTGTTTGGAGCACACTCTTACGAAATAACAACAAACACGAATCGAGAACACTCTCGCGTTCGGTGAAGGCGCGTAAGCTGTCTGTGCTGCCATCATCTCGGTGGACCAGATAGCTCTTCGCACGCCGCTCTTTGCTTCCGTTTTTCGGCGTTCCGTTCGGTTTTAAACTCGCAACCGGACCGGATGCCGGTGGATCCAGCACACTGTTTCTTCCTTTTTTTTATTGTGTCTAATCATTCGCCGGCTTCCATACCCACAATAAATAAATAGACACAAAAATGCTGCTTCCCAGGGCGCAGGGCCCTGGGCTGGAGCGAAGGCGCTGGCGTGTATTTTATGCGGCGTTATTTGAGCGTTTATGCTTTTTACCAACATATTTCATCCGCCGGCATTAGATCGTAAATTTGGCGCCGGCTTCGTGGTGGCGTTTCGTAATCATTCCAGCGCATTTCACTCCAGCACTTCTCAGAAGAAGCTGTTGCGCAGACCGACCGACCGGCCGGGCGCACCGGAGTGAAGGTTCATTGTTCGGGCATTAGGTATCATAAATTGCTGGGCCTTATCCGTTTGCCGAGTAGGTTAAGTAGTCGAGCAAGAGCACCTGTGCCGCCGTCTTCGCACGATCGGAACCCGAACGCTTGATCATTTCCGACACATTCCGAAGATACGGAGGAATTAACCGTGCGCTGGAGGGCGCACAGGACACGCCTCTTTAGGAAGCTTATCGGACATTGTAGATACTCGAATGCTACTGTTTGCTGCCCATTTCCCCACCAGCGCGCCATCGGGGCTGTGGGTGGCTCATCACTCTGCTCAGCTTTTAGGGTTCCACGGATGCACACTTCTGGGGTGGAATGAATTAATGCAACCCGCAACTTCTGCGAACCCGTTTGCTTCAAAGCGTAGCAAGCTAGCGAGGGTAGCTAAAGGCGAGTTATTATAATTTCCATTCACAGTTAACGTTCAGTGCAGCATTCTAATTTCTGCACAATTTAAAGTGACGAAAGGCTGGTTTAATCTTGACATGTTCCAAGCCAAGCTCCTTCCAATAAAGAGGGAACAATTAGAAACGCATTAGAGTGTATTTGTTTTGCTTAAGTTCGTCCACAATTAACTGCCTACTAATTGTTTGACCGATGTGATCGTAAGCTGTTTACTGAAAAGAGGCCATTTACAATAGCAACAGCAACTATTTCGAGGCGCACATCAGAGCACATCGGACTATGAAGCACTCCAATTAGCATCCACGGTGAAGAAGCAAGGTTTGCCCGTTTTGCCCTCAGTTAATCACATTTGAACTAATCCTCTTAGAACCGGGGCGCCCTCTCGCCAAAACCGTTTCGGCGAAGCAAAGTCGGGCTGGTACTAGCTGCCAGTCTGTGGCGTTTGCCGAACCGAAATGCTTAACCCATTCCTGGGCAATGATTTCATGCTCGGCGTAGCGCATCGCACGCTCGCCGGCGAACTTATCGCGCTCGCGGCCCACCGTCTGCTGCTAATGGTGCCGGAATTAATGCTGATGCCAAAACAATCCGATGATGCTGCCGACTATCGAGGTCATTGAAATGTTTATGGGGCTGATGATATAGTAAAATCATTTCGCTCAACGCAACAGCAGAAAAATACCATCACTCGGGGGGCTTAATTACGCCCGATGCGAAGTCGTTTATGGTCGCCGGGTCGCGTGATGGCGGATCATCTTTATTTTTGGCGAGCCAATCCGGAAACCGAAGCTCGCACCTGAAACCAAGGGCGCGCCTGAGGCCACCCTGCGACCAGTACGATTAAGATGGAGAGAAACACAAAAAAATAGCAACCAATTAGCGCAGCGCGAAAGTTACATGCTAACAGGCCGAAGCATAAAAAAGTGGTTTGCAAAGATAAGATAAACATGGCGACGTATGGCAAACGCATTGAACGGACGATGAGCCGCTCGGTAAGCCGGGATCAATTATTTACCCATCAGATTAGCTCGGAAGCGCGAGAATCGGCCCAACTACTTCCGACGGGCAACTTGGCAACTGCAGCAACTTGATCTTCGCACTCGTTTCGATAAAGCAACTTCACTCGCCTTTTAATGATCGCTTTTAATGAGCCTTTTTCCAGCCTAGTGTTGCCGTCTAATATGCTCACAGCGAGCATTTTACTTTTCAATCGTACACTCGAAACTCTCGCCGGCAAGTGCTACCGAGGGTACGTTGGCGTTTGTAGCGCCGTATCCTAATTTGGTAGCTACCAGATTCCAGGAATGCTGGACGTAACGAAATGTTATGTCGCCCGACAATCAGCGAGTTAGTAATAATGGATTACCATTGCCGAGCACGTCGAGCCAAAGGGGACGATTCGCGTTCCCATAAAATAACTCCCCGTTGTGCTCAACCAGCACCATTCCACCTTCACGTTGGGGGCAAAACGTACCCTTGTGCGCACAGTGTGAGGGATAAATTTTGCCTGATTAGCGTCCAGCGATTAGCACACGGCGCACCGCGTTCTTTGCGCCGCTGATTGGCAAGTACGAAAGTGACCACGGCTGAAGCGGTTTCGCTCCGGAGCGCGGCCCACCATCGCTGACGCGAACATTGCGTGCCGGCCGATCCTCAGCGCCCCATAATCACGCATAAATATTGGATCCGATTTAAAAGGGCGTTGGGCCGGGGTACTTCAACCTAAAAAAAAACGCCTACACCCAAACACGCGGTCGGCGCTATGAGAATTGGGTTGCGTTTAGCAACAAGCCTCAGTCGGGAGTGGAAAGAAAAACGGGGGCGAAGGAAAAAAAAACATTTCGTAACGCGGCGCGCAATTCCAAAACCAGAGTCGGTATGATCGATGGTAGCGATCGGAGTACCGGACGGTGCCAAGTTGGGCGCCCTCTTAGTACCCACTCGGTACCATTCGGTCAGGAGTGCCTTGCCACGCGCACGTACGGAGCCCCAAAAAGGGATGTCTGGTGAGGTCACGCAAGGGAAACTGATTTTTCTATTTTATTTATGGCCAAGTTTAATGAACCATTTTTTACGAGCTACAACAACTGGCGACACGACAGTGCAGAAGGACCTGCCTGCCCTGCGACCTTTGGGTACTGCAGACTGCGCAAGGTAATGGTTATTCGAAAGTCTCGGCGTAGGTAACAGCGCTGCTTGTACAGCCGTTTGAACCACGACCTCGTGACCTCACGAAGCTCACGTGTAAAGGTCACGCCGAAGAAATGGGCCATAATCGTCTCTTCTGGGCGCGCTGATAAGCGGAGACAATCTTTTTGCACTCCTCTTTCATTTTGCTCTAAGTTAGTAACAACTCCAGCGAAGAAACTTGCAACCAAAGTTTCATGATACGAAATATTCTTCAAGTCCGCTCCGGAGTCAGCTGCGGAGCCTTTGCCGCCACGTTGCGGGAGAATGTCCAAAGAGTGAGCCCCATCATCCGGTGCAGCTATCTGGCCAGCATACCAGACCGGCATGAGTGCGCCCGTTTGCGCAAGAGCCGCCGTGTTGCATCGATACGTTTCGGTTCAACGCAACAGGTGGTGATGTTGGGGCGGTCGAGTCGAGTCGAGTCGCGGCCGCGGTTCGCTCTCACAATTACCCGGACGGTGGGCACCCTTCGTTGCCTCGAATAATCTCCCGTCCGCCTGTCGGATGTTGATTTACTCTGCTCAATTCTGCCACCGATCATTGATGCCAAGGCCACCGTGCTGCGGCGCCCGGGGGGGTTTCGTGAGAAGTCACCGCGTAATTCGGATGCCCGGACACACATGGTCACAGCGTGTGCGTGGACGAACGAAACCTCCCCCTTTTTCAACAACAATTAACAAGGGGGGGTGAAACGAAAATAACCAATAGGTCGGTGGGATGTGGGCCAGTTTAGTGAAGTGAGTCGAGTGAGTCGCATTTCACTGAGCAATGGATTGTCCGAATCGTTCATTCACGATTGTTTTGGAAATTGTCCAACAAAAGCCCCCGTTCGAAGTACATTTTCGTTCCTTTCGCCTTGCATCAAGTCCTTTCTCTTTCAGTCACTGGCGGGCAGCACACGCTGTCGGGCGCACCACCCGACGTCGATCATTACGACCCCATTTTGGCGCCAATTCGCTTCCCCCCCCGGTTTGGGACGGCTGTAGTAGTGTGTCCGTGAGTATCTTCGACCGAAACATGAAGGTGAAAACCTGCGCTCATTAATTTGCGTAATGTTTTAATCGAAGGTCTACGAAGAAATTAAACGAAGCCTCGGAAAAACGTCCAATCTCGCCCCCCAGGCCGACGGCATGGCCACACAAAGCGCCCAAGGGCGCCGCCGCTGGCCCATTTTGGTATTAAAAAGGGCAAAAGGTGCTACCGTGTGTGCTAGGTATCGTCGTCTTCGAAGCAGCAGCAACGCCGTTTCGGGTGCGAGCAATCGTGGCGGATCGTGGAGCGAACAAAAAACGAAACTGCTGTCAAAAAACTCGTTCAAAATTAATTACCCTGGAATGAACATTTATTTGCATCGATCTCCTTGTGCGATTAACGTGACCGGCTACTGGTACCCGGCCAGGATAATCGCACCATAGTGAAATGTGTTGTAATGCTGGCTAATTTCGCCATCAGCACGGACCCAGCGGAGCATTGAAACACGCAGCACAAAAACATCCCAACGATCCAAACATTGTGGCGCTGTGTAAAACACTGCCGCCGCCGCTGCCACCGCTGCTGCCGTTTTCGAGCCGAATCCTTGGAAGATACAGCTCGGTCGTACCGCACCTCCACCGAGACGCGAGATGGATCTCGTGTCATATTTGCGAACAAGCATTTCACTTACCGAACCGCCGGAATGTGTGCAAAACCTTCGATTCTGGTACCGGCGGCGCCGGAGAGTGGGTCACAAGTCCAATTATGGAAATGTGTCTACAACGCAAGGCTCCTTGGGGGTGGCTAATAGCTGACGTCGAAGCTACTGGCGTAAGTGATCGTAATTGGTAACCCAATGTCTGAAGATTGCCATAATTAAAGACAGACTCAACCACGTCAACTGGTGCGGACGGCGAACCGAGTGGAGCAGTGGCTCCCGGATTGAAATAGAACAGTACCAGGATTTCCCCGCGGCAAGCCGGGCTGAGAGACTGAGCCGGCGTTAGGTATGCTCAATGGACGCCATTAGCAACAATCAGAAAACTATTAGCATCGACAACGTCAAATCAAGGTAGATGAAATTAAATTTTCATTTCAACTATGTGGATCAGAGCAATTGCCGTGGGGAAGAAAAGTTAGAAAGAGCAAACTTTGCGGGTTACCATTCTATTAAAGGTCCTTCAATTGTGGAAGGTTGGTCACCCAGAAAGGTATTTGGCTCCATATTTTGATATGTTAGGGATTTTGGTACCACACAGAGTAACTATTTCAATGCTCGTCAGACCACCAGAAGGCCACCAGTGTCTTAAAGCAAAAAGATCACCTGTTGAAATCATTTTGTTTCGATTTAGGCCACGGAGCCCAAAGACACCAATACGCTAGAATACAATGTAACACGATACAGGTGTGGAAAGCAATGTAGGCTTTGTAAGTTGGTTTTTATCTATCGCTATGTTGTTGGGATGCTCTAATTGCTGTGCCGAAACTCGACTGTACAACAAAATGCTAGTTAGCGGTGGCTACTGAAGCAGAACTGTCCAAAGAGAAACACGCGTATCTGCAAAGCACTTAAGAAATCGGTCTCGAATCTTGAGTTTGTCAGCAACCTACCACGACACAGCAAGAGAAGCAACGTCGGCCATCGGCTAACGGCCGGAGACGGTCATTTGGTCCGCTGGCTCGCCAAAGTTGCAATCGGCAGTAATTTATTCTAACTTTCAGTTTCTGAAAGACGCGATGCGGCGCCAACGATGCGTGGTGGTGCGTGCTTCGAACAGCGCTGCGTAGTGACCCGCGAGGGCTAAGACGTTTGCGTCCGAACCGAACTTTGGTGTGTGTGGTCCAGCAACCGGTGCCCCGTTTATTGTGACACTTTATCTGGCTCACCGATCGGAGTGCTTTGTTGTGAGAATTCCGCCAAATCAGTACGAAATCTGGTATCTATTTGTTCGCCGCCACAAACCGCAAGCTGTAATAACAATTAATCATTCACTTTACATTTGATTAGCGAGCAAAATGATACGCTTTGGCGCATTTGGCAGCATTTCAGCGGCAAATGGTGTCCGCGATTGATAAGATTGATTGCAGTTGTAAAGCGAACGGCGAAGCAAAGATTTATGTTTTGCAACAAAGAGAGGGAGATAGGGAGAGATGGAGGGCCAAAGCCGTTATCTGTTGCTGACCTGCACAGCACGGCAAAGCTGCGCTAATGTTTTTACACTTCAATAAAATTAGCAATTAGATTTCCGTTTATTGGACCATTGTTAAAGCGTGGCCGACGATTAATGGCCGATAAGCGTGTTAAAGATGGCTCAATATGGCGGACCGTGGTCCTATTGTTAGAGAATAGCTCTGGGAACCATCAAGTCTTTAAGTCGATCGTCAGATAAGTGAACGAACGCGTTACGACGGGTTTTAGGAGATTTAAGTTTTTTTTTAATTCAATGATAGAGCTAATGCAATATGATGCAAACTATAATATAATCTACAAATTTCTATTTACGTGCGAACGAACCAATTGCTAAATCCATTACATAAACCATTATTGAAGTATGCATCGCAGAGAATGTTCTTCGAGAGCATATTTGCACGTCAATTTTCGTCCTTATCGAGCCTTGGCGTCTGCGTGAGAAAAGCTTCCGGTTCGCAAAACTGAAACTCCACATCGCATCACACCACACCGGTACCGCGGAGGTGTCTTATCCTGCGCAGGGAATTTTAATAATGATTGTTCATGAATAATTGATTGCTCGTGCGGTGCGATGGATAAGGGCGTGAATATTTTTACCGTTTCGAGGATCTTCTAACGAATCACCTACGCCAAAGTTTTCCTAGCGAGACGGACTTATCGCTAAGACATCTACGGGACGTCTTCCATCGTATAGAAGCTTCCTGGGCCGAGCAGAAAGAGTGGCGCTCCGAAGCGGAAGATAAGAAATATTTCTCCACCCAAGAATGTACCCCTTTTATGATGCGAAGCGATGAGAAAAAAGAATCTCATTACACACTTAACCCAAGGATAATTGCTTACAGGACCAAGGAGAAAATAAAAATCCGGACCACGGGCTACGATAAGCCGAAGGATTTAATCATTCGGGCGTATCTGTGAGAGAGCTTATTTCCACAACCACGGAAACTGCTGCAAACTTGGTCGCCGGAGTGGAATGATGTATTTGAGGAAACCATAATTAAGATAAATGCGATAAAGGGTGCGAAACTTTCGGCACAAAGTGTTGGAAAAACATTCATTTTCCCTAAAGTTCCCGGCACACAAGGCAGATAATTGGATGGTGTAACAAATCGAGGCTCATATGCAAGCGAAGAACATTGCCATCAAAGCGAAATTGATTGAGCCGAAACGGAGCGCTTTATGTTCCCGAACTGTTTTGACATCCCGAGCCGTTTGTTTACGAAATTTCACATTTTATGAACTGCTACGAAATTGAAATCACCCACTTTTAATAGCCCGATCCCCTGGGCCAATGTAGTGGGCGGTGGAAGATTTTAACCGGTTGTAAATTTAAACATCCGGCAATAAACATGAGACGCATGGAAAAGCAGAATTTGTCTCCTCCGTTTTTCATCACCAAAAAATTCATCCAACCGAAAGACGTCGCGCCGGCGGCGGCGGCGCTGCCCGGGCCTCGTCTAAGACTTGTCACTCGGCGCTAGGGTGCTGATATTTTCGTTTATTAGTTTCTCACGAAGGAAAACATACGCTTCATAATCGCCTTCCGTACGGTAGACGCTCCGGTTGTCGGATGTCTGGCGCGATCGTATGGTTAGCAGCCTCCGTTCGTGCATGTTTTGAGCCGGCGAATTTATTGTTTCAACAGTCGCTTCTCGTTTGTGTTTCGCTTTCGCAACGACCACGTACAAGCAGCGCTGCACATCTACACGCGCGAGCACATCTTCGGTCCGCGGGCCCCTTCTCCACAGCGAAGGTCCCCGTTTGAGGCGCATAAATGATCTCGAGTAGCGTGGCGGGCCGGGCGCCACCCGTCGTCGACGAGGCGGACGACGATGGCGCGCTCAACACTTTTTCTTTCGCACCACCGCCGATTTTGCGGACCCAAGGGTTTTGCCCATTTTTGCTTGTTAAATGTGGTCTTAAATTATGCAACAGCGTGATTAAATCAGATTAAAATTTAATTACAAACTCGTTGCCGGGGCTCGCGCCGTTGCTGCGCCGAGAACGCAGCGTCGCGGGCGATGTGTGCGGCAACGAATTTACGTTGAAGCTTTTGTTTGATTTAATTTTTATTCATAATTTTACTGGTAAACACAGTCCCCGGCACCCCGCGCACAGCTTGGGTGCTCCGGCTGATCCGTGGGGTTGTTTCCGGGAAGTTAATTGAATGTCGATGCCATCGGACAATGTGTTCCCCGTTTGCTGTCCTTAATCATATTTGCGCGCATAAATTAACAACATAAAACCCATAAATTGTAAAGGATTTTGCTTTGCAACAACGAACCAAATTCAATGTTTTCTTTGACTTTAAAGCTTTAAAAATAACAGTTGTTAAACAATCGTATTGCGTATTGAAGCGAAAGCAAAGGCAAAACTATGAAAAATTTCAGCACAATAACGCTGCACAAGGGAATTGTAAAACATTTAGTTCTAATACGAAAACGATAGAAGCGGGCTATTTTTAAATTGCGATCATCTCGAACCTCACAAACGATTGTTGTCTCAATTTTCTCCGAAGTATCCGAAATTGCAAACCACAACAATACGATCAAAGACAGAAATACTACATAACCCAACGAACCCTTGCTACCTTCAATTGGACTAGAAATCCGCCCAACGAGCGTTAATCTGCCTCAACTAGTGCGGCCGTTAATTTACTGCAAAAAGTCCAACCGCCAAGCTGCGTGCAAAACAGGGAACGAAAACTTTCAATTTGCAGCCCAATCAATCATTGCACGTTTTTCCTCGCACTACGCACGCGCTACGAAATTCCATTCTATGTTTCGCAATCGACCGCCACTGATTGAGCCGACTTTTTTTCCCCGCGTATCGTACCGAGCTCCATCCCATCCGGTGAGCGGGAAGCAATCATGGCCGGGCGCGTTCGGGGACAACCATAATAAAAATAATCTGCAGCTCCGGGGAAAACATCTCGTCAACTCGCCGCGCCAACGGTGACGCCCGCTCCGATTATCGCGACCGAAGGTTTGCGATTCGTTCGGGACACCAATTGTCAGGACTTGGCAACCGCAACATAAAAAGCATTCGAACTCCATAAACGGAGTCCGGAAGTACGATTGAGTCGGCCCTCGTTTGGGCTTTGATTATTTGGTTGCGGGAGTTGATTAGGGTTAGCAAAAAAGGATCACAGCGATTAGGGAGTATCGGCACTCCACAACCCCCACAGAACTCCCACGAAAAACGGTTGCCGAGTGAGTGAAACGACGATTTTCGAGTGACAGTTGGCCGAGCCCGGCCCAGCTGTCAGCGGTGTCCCAAAAACGGTCAAGCACTGTGCTTTCCGCGGATGGGGCAATCGTCAAATATGGCAACAACTCCTTCAGCCCTCGAAAACTATCGACCGGGAACCAGACGCCGATGGTTTAACGATAAGGCCCGCCACTGCGTCAGTTCCGCTACGGTTCACTTCCGAGGTGGCAGTTTGATCGGAAAAAACTGTCAAAAAAGGGGGGAAATAGCGTTCAGCACGCAATGAATTTTAATCAATCAAGCACCAAATCGTGCGCCTACGGAAGCCCAACCGTTCCGGCCGGTCACCGGCGACGCCGGTGATGCCGGTGATGATGATGATGGTGACCACGGCCAGCCGTAGCACGTGGTGTGCGATGCGAATTTCGTTTCCGGTTTCCGGTGCGCACCCAAAGCGGACACACTTTCGCCGTTTGACGCCGTGACATTGTCTATATGAAGACATTGCTGCGCGATTTCGGGTTTGCCCCGTTCGGTCGGCGGAAGTTTGGCCGAGTATGGTGTTGTGCGTTGGTACGAATGCGGCAGCGATTGAATTTCAAACGCATTTCGACACCTGGATTCAATTAATCGGGAAAGGAAGCCGCCATTCAGCGGCTTCCATGGCGGTCAGCGATACATTACGTACGAAAATCCGGGAAAATCAAACCAATCAACATAATCAATCCACCATCAGCCAGGCCAGAAGAATGAAAGCGAAAAAATGCGACGAAAATGAACCGATCAAACATAACTGTCTTGCCACCATAGCCAGCGCCCAAGCAGGGCCGGCCCAGTTTGTTGTGGATGAAATCATAAATTAATGCTAAGTTTCTTTTAGCATGCCAACATGCGGCAGCATGTATCAGTCTACCGAATCGCCCTACCGAAGCACAACAAAACCACACTCTCCGCCAAGGCCAAGCATCGTTTAGCACCGTGTGCGCCGCCAATCAACTCAGCACGATCGATTTGGAGGGTGTAAACACGCAAATGACTGACCATGAATGGCCCACTTTGGGCCCCCTCCCTGGTATCGACGCGCATAAACAGCATAAGAGGGCATACACACTCTCAGGGCGGGGCCCATAAGTCGATCCACATTTTCCCACAATTTCTCAATCGAAGACGCGTTCCATCGTGGCTTATCCATCGTTCGACGGACGATGCGTCGGACCGAGTCAATGGTAACGGGGGAAAAACCTTATCACGAGATGAAAGAAGGTCCACCAACACTTAACTTACACCGTGCACCATCCCGGGTCGGTTATCGACATCGTGCCGGTGGTGATCGTGCAGAGAGAGAGAGTGAAACCTCAGCTCCCAAGTTCGTCGACCACCGGTGGGCGGGCGGACGGGACGGGGCCTTTAACGAGCTTTATGCTAAGGGAACCATAACGACGTTATGAATCGATCCGGGTTTGCTGTCAGCCAGTGGTCGACTTCATCAAGATCCTATGCGGGGTCTACAACTCTTTCACTCTCTTCTTCTCTTTCTCTCTCTCTCGCTCGCTCTCTGTCTCTTTGTATGGCATCGAACCGGTATCGTATTTCGTGAACCTTTCGCATCGCACGTTATGATTGCTGTACCGTCCGGACTCGGCACCTCGGCACCTCGTTCGGTATGGCCGTCACGTCCTTGCCGTCCACTGTCAGCCAGCATAAACCGGCCACACACGCACACACACACACACACACAGTCTCGCGATCGATGCGGATGGTCGACCAAATTCGGTTGACGAACCAAACACGGCCGAGTGAGAGAAAGCAATAAAGCAACGGAAAAAAGAAAACACGAACCGACCGCAACATTACAGAGGCCACCGCGCGGTAGTGGGGCGGTGGGACAAACTAAAGTGCGAGCATGTCTGAGGCGGAGGGGTCTGAGGTGCACAGCCCGGCCGGTCCACGGGTGTTGTATGAATAATTTTATCGGAAACCACATCCAACTGATTCGCTGCTTCGATCTCGAGGACTCGAGGTAACGTTTTCGTTTCTCGTGCATGTAATGGCCTATGTTTTGCCCACACACCGCTCCCCCGTCGAAAAAAAGCTTTCAGATACCGTAATTTCATTACGGTTTGCGTGCCGGAGTCCCCGGAGTTATCGAATCCCGGGCGAAGTACATATTCTCGAAAATATGGATTCACTCTCTCTCGCTCGCTCTTTGGCCGAAAATGCAAATGCAATTTAGTCTGATTAGTGGGAAGCCTAACTCTCTGCTCTTCAGTTTCAACCACCACCGCAAGGAAAAGACGATTTAATTACGTTAACAGCGCCAGCAATCGGAAGTGAACGTTCTGCCTCCCGGTGCCGGAAGTTGGCATATTGAATCGTCCTCGGCGCCGACGAGTGGCTGACTCGTGCCGTACCGTGCCGTAACTACACATCCTTCATCGGAATGCAAATCATATTCAAATGAATCAATATTTCGCGCGAGCTGCGCTTTTGCGTTGGAACATCGCATCAACATCCGTCAGCATCTCTCACTTCCGCCTGGGGCGAGCCGTGTGATAACGTTGGCGTAACGGGTCCTGAGGCTTGCGTTCCGAATCGGCCGACGGACGCCGCCCCCGCAAACCCGCAGTTCATCGATATTCAATAACCAGACGAACATAAACATGCAGCCGCACGGAGAAAAGGAAGACCCGGCCGTCTTGAGGGTGCTACAGTTTGGTTAGGCGCCCGGGAAATCATCCGCCCGGGCCGCTCCGAGCTCTGGTACGCCGCAGAGTCGGACACGAGAATAAATAATAAAACACCAACCAACACCAACGACGGCCACAAGATCGCGTCGGAGTTCCACAAGGCCGGGGGGCAAACAAGAAAATCAAAGTCAATTCCCGCATCAACTTCGGTCGCATTTTCCGTGCCAATCTATTTTCCACCTCGTTTCCTCCCGCTATCTGACCGGGAACCACACGGCGGCGAGGTCTCGCCCGGGGCCGGGGCCGGGATTCGGATTATTTTCTCTCTCACGCGCGGTAGGTCCGCCGGTTAGTGCCAAGATAAATAACGTCACCTTTTTTCATTCATTCACTCACTCGCTCTCTCTCTCTCGCTCGCATTTGGATCGAAACCATTCGATCCTCATAAATATTCACACGTACCGGGAGCAGCGCATCTTCCCGGCCGCCCGGCCGGCCCCCCTGTAGGTAATGTTCGGCCAACCGCTCATATCCTGTAGTGGCGAGGGATTGTGATTCTCGCTGCGAATCGCCGGCCCGTATCTTCGAAGAAATTCGGCCTCCCGGGTCCATTGGGGCCCAGCTTCTTCGCACAGAGACAGGCTTCGTTTTTCGGTGCGTAATGGCAGCCGGGAGATTTATGCCCCCCCCCTGTTGCGCGCCGCTAGCTGGCGTTTTGCTGACTCACTTCGCAGCATAATTTGTTCCGCACCACGCGTACCTGCTGCGGCCCTCGGCTAATGGTCAGGTTTTGCAGTTATGTAATGCACACGTTTCAATTTGACACGCCGTGCTATGCCGAGAGGCACAACAATGTTTTTTCTCACGGGTCGTTAGAAGTTTTTCGGGAAGCCGTTCCGTCGGACGAGGGTGAACAAATCCCCGCGATCCGGGGGCCAGTGAAGCAGAGCAATGTTGCTCTACTCTGGGGGTGATTGGCTCGGAAAGTAACGAGGCCACTAATCCGGAGTTGAAGTTAATGCTAAATTGTCTGTCGTTCGTACATCATCGGCTTTCTGGCCGGTCTTTCGGCCAGTCGAAGGTCGTCACAGGCCGTCCAAGCGATTGAAGTTGCTCCGGACATAAAGCGATCGAATGAGGTTTAAATTTTCTTTTCAACTTCGGCCTATGGGGACTCAGAACATAAGGAACATTGGATTATGTTTGTCCGAATCTTGTCTTGTTCGGTCTTGTTTTAAGCCCATTTGGTGTTTGTAGTATCTATGACGCAAATAAAATCATAAAACAACTAACTTTTATGTATTACAAGTATTTGCATCATTCAATCAAGAAACTCTCCATTAGATAGGTAGTATCGATTACAGCTGAGTGTCTCATGAACTGCTTTTTGGATCGACGAACGTTTAACAGTTGATTGTTGAAGCCAATGACACGTTCTCTCGGCCTCGAAGATAAGACACTAGACACTCTTCTGCAGTGGTCGATATATTGAGTATATCCTCCATTGCTGAACCGTTGAACAATCGGCACTTACGCGCTTTAAAGTGTGGTTTCAGGAAAATAGAAATCGCATTCATTAGCTGCCAACTCCAAGTTCCACACACTATCGCTTCGGCCCGGCCCGATAATGGGGGGGCAATAAATATACTTTATCTTTATCACTACATCAACCAGTTCGATTTAAAAGATATATTGACCGTGAACAGCCATTGATTTACTTCAGCAATTGTGCCGCCAATCCGGGCGCCATAAATCAAACACCGGTTACCGTAAGTGCGGGGCGCAAAAAACCATCCCCAACACGATGGAAAACCACCGCAGCTTTTACTTTCACTATTGTTCGGCAGTCGATGGGGGCACCGATGAGGTGAGCATCCCCGAACGGCGCACGACCCACCCATCGTTGGCCCGGAGACGATCCAAATCAATCCACCAATCCGTTGTGGCCATGTGCCCGGCTTGAGCTTCTTCGGCACCTCGCCCGTTAAACGACTCCCGGTTTGGATTCAGTTACACTACCGACGACGATGAACGTGCAAAAAGTTCACCGCCGGTTCGTGATTCATGTTCCGAAGGGGCTCGGTACCGCGCAAATGTCATGCCTCCGCCTCCGAGTCGGCCGCGGGTCGGCGCCACTATCGGCCACCACAGCACGCTAATCGAATCAGGTCCGTGGGAAATATGGGCCCCACAGGCCGCCCAGTTTTGCGGCTCCCAGATGACCAGATGGAGCACCCAGAGCCGGGCACCCTTCGGAGTTCGAAAAGGTCGAACCACGCGCACCGGCAGGAGGCGTCGGTGGACGCCTAACATACACCAGTTTGCCTCCGGGCAGCAGCACGGACAAAAAAGATGCTTTATTGATTACCTTCCGCCGGTGACATTTAACTGCCACCGGGTCCGCCGGTGGCAACCCTTTTCTGGTTCGGGTGTCTACAAGGGTGACACCCACCACATTGGGTCGCCCCGTGTTTGGGTTTTCCGTTGGTCGTGTCTTCTAACGGGATATTCTGTTGGTTTGTTTTATGGGCACGGCGCTGTAAGTCGCTATGCTCACGCGACCAACCGATACACGCGACCGGGCCACACCGTTCGAATCTGTTCGGGGCCTCGGGCCCCGGGCCGGGCTGAGCGTTTCGCGGGCTGCAGGACACTCCAGGTTGGTAACTGAATCCGGAGCGGTTCCACCCGGTTTCGTGACGTGATTTATCAACTAGCGGTTACAGAGTGTGGTATCTCCTTCTTCGCGACTCACTTTTGGTTTCCCGGCGGCAGCGACTGCTACCACAATCGGTTAGTCGTGAGTCGTGTTCCTTCTGATAACTGGAGCAGGGCAGAGGTGTACTGAAAGAAGCGATTCAAAGCTCCACTGTTTGATAGGTTTATCCGAATCGCCTAATGCCACAAAAATACTGAGCATTACTGCCCTGTTCCGGACTAGAATTCAATTAGAGTCACTCTCTGGCCTGTCCAATTTTAGCAGCCCATCGGGACGACTGCCCTTCTCCCGGTGCCATATGGCGACACGAGGTGTCAATTCGGCTGCTACGGTTAGTTAATTGTTGCCTCCGAAATTCCCACCCGGCCGCTGACAGCTTTACGAGCCGATTTCGAGCCGATGAGAAGAACCTCACACCCTGAATTGTTCCCGCTGGGATTTACCAAACAATCCAATCCCCCGGCGGGCCCATCCCCCGACATCGAGTTGAATCAATTACGTCACCGGGCCGGCGCGTGGTGGCGCAACTGTCAAATCAGATCTAGACGTAAACGCGGTTAGTGTGCAGCAATCGGAACGCAAAACAAAAACCCGAAGACACGTGTTGTCCAAAGGTGTCCAAACGCGTGCGGTCCCTCCACATCCATCGGGGGTTCCCAGCGGTCCTGGGCCCGCTGGAGACGAGCGGCGCCATCTTGCGCTGTCAACACGCTACCCCAAGTCCAATCCCGGTATGTCACGGGCTGCGGGCTTTTGAGGTAACGGCGTGACGCCATCGGTACGACACTTTCCCAGCCAGTCCCCAACAATCACTGCGGGTCTCTCGCACACGCGATGGCCGGCCGCACAGAGTTCAAGCGCTTCCCTACACACTTACCTTGGGTGACTGTGTTGCTCCCCCGTGGCTTCCCCGAGGGCGGCGGACTGGTCGACTGGTCGTGGAGCGGCTTGCGGTTGGCGATCGAAAAACTGGACCACTGGACCACGCCGGAGAACGTCCGCCTGGGAAGTGGCGCGATGACCACAGCAGCGGTTTACCGCAGTGCCGGCAACGGCTGCAACTTCACCAACGCCGTCGGTGGCGTTATCGTCGGCGTCGTCGTCGTTGAGGTTACCTCACCGGATTGGGCCCGTTCCCGGGAGTTGCAGCGCCCACACCGAACCGGGGCTAATGGGAACTGCATTATAGCCTCATCAGCTCGCAGCAGCCAATCGGCGCCAGCTGTGCTGATGAGGCGGTGATTATGGGTGGCGGTTTGCAAAGCCGGAGATTAAAAGCCACCAAAAAACAAAACAAACCAACCGTCGAACCGCAATATCGCCCGGCCAACTCTGACCTCACTTGCCGACTGGGGCACCTCTCTTGGTGACACTCTTTCGGTGGCGATGATTGCACTACTTTTGCCGATCACTGGCACCCCGTTTTCTTTCCCACCCGAGGGGTAACTTCACTTTTTCGTCACGCTGTTTTGCTCCGGGTGGTACCCACGTGGCACCGTCACACTTCACGAAACCTGACCCGGTGGCCGCCGTCGGTACGGGAATCTAAGCCTCACGCAAACCGCACATCAAACCGCACTCCACTCCACAGCTCACAGCCGGGACCCGCAGCCGATGCTTGTGATGTAAGAAACCGCGGACTACACGCGTACGCCAAGCACAGACCGATCCGCACGTCGACGAGTTATGGATTCATTCTTTCGGCCCGTCAAGTTTTGGGATTGCTGTTGATTGCTTCTCGTGCTCGCGAAATTGCTGCGAAATGGCGAAAAACAGACAGACGTCACAATCTGGTGGCCGTCGTCATGTTGGCGGCCAGACGAAACTTAGGCGCTGCTCATCCCCGGGGGTGGATGGAAAGTGTTTAACAGAACCATTACCTATAGCACGATGGAAAGCGCACACCGAATCGAACGCAATCTACGACGGAAAATAAAAATAAACACTCGCGCTACTTCGCACACTGAAATGGCACCGTTTGACGCACACCTTCGGCTTGCTGGGATCGTTCCGTGTTGGGGCCGTAGTTTTGGCACATTACTTTCACATTTTTCCCAAACAGCACACCACGACGCTTCGAGCACCCTGGAACGGCAACAAGAATGCAACAATGTTGGTCATACTTTGGGACACATAAATATTTACGTTCGCATCGCGCACGGATGCTTTTACGGTTGCAACATGGTCACGGGGAGTGACCGGGGAGCCGTGGGAGTGAAAAGGAGCACCACAGCACAGCGATGCTGTAACCGATCACCGACGCCGTTGCTTTGACGCGGGTGACAATTGTAGAGAAGAAGAGTTTTCATATAAAAATGTGTCCATTGTTTCTGCGTTCACTTCTCTGGTGCCCGGCGCCCGGCCCAATGGGTCATGCATTTTCCTGCCCCGCTTTTCATCGTTTCACGCGGTCAGTGCAATGCACCGTGACTACTGGGTGCCGCAACAAAAACCCACCGTGGCGAACCCCATTTCACATCTATATATATAAAAGAGTACCGCGTTATTGTTATTCTCTTCAGAACTCAAGAACGGCTGAACCGATTTGGCTGAAAATTGGTGTGGAGGTAGCTTAGATCCAAGGGGGTAACATAGGATACTTTTTATAATCCGATCGCGTCACAATGAAGCCACAATACGCACAATGTGTTTTTCTCCCCCCCCCCTCCCCTTTCCCCATCCAAATAAGGTCGACGCGATCTCTCCCGCTGAGGCGGCATCGACAAACGATAGACAGAGAGTGAAACAGCAAGCAATTGTCTCTCTCTTGCGTATGCTTACACTCTCTCTCACGAACGCCGAATAGTTTGGCAAATTGTCAGCCAGTGAGAGAGCGCAATAGTAAACAATTGTTTACTTCTCTTTCAAGCTTCCGCCCCGTTCTCGCGAGCAGTTCGACTATTCACATCTCATTTCATCATTCGCGTCGTAAAAAAATTATCGTGCGTGGGAATAATATTGAATACTTCATTTTAAACACTTGCTTTTTCGGGAAATAATTTTAATCGTAGGGAAGCATTCCCCAGTAAGTATTTACTTAAAAATAGTGAAATTGTACCGTACCGTGTTTTGGTTGGGAAAAAATGTGAAGATTCGTGTCAATTCCAGCAATCCTGATCTTCAGGTGAATAAGGAGATACCAGCTAACAATTAGGAATGCCAGCGCCAAATCGTGAACTGAATGACGTATATAATCGAGATATTTGGCGCATGTTGCGAGATGTTTTGGAGGGGCAATGATTTTACTGTCCTGAAATTTCCGCCAAACACTGCCAGTAATTCCAAGATCAGCTGACGAAATGAAGTGCTTCTCTTCTTATTGGACAACGACCGTTGAACGGTTTTAGCCTGCACCAACCAGCGACAATGTTAATCTCTGATACTCTTTCTAAACGTTCGTTTTTACGGGCCGGGTTGTTAGTCCCTCGCCAACCCCCCTGGAACGCCGGAATCGGGAATCGAACCCATGGCCAGCTGCGATACAGGGACGAGCGTTACCGACTGCTCCTATCACCGGGGGCCCATTGCCTCTGGGGCGAAACAGAGTTCGCCGGGCCTGCTAGTTAACATATAAAACACTTTAAAATCATAAAATGGCGGCGGCGGGCTTTCAGACCGTTCACAGGTTTTCCGTCGCAATTCATTCCGGACGCTTGGCGCTTTTGTGGATTTTTTTTTCTGCCACACATTTTCCAGTTTCATTGTTGAGATTCTGGTTTGTCCAAACACAAAGACAGTCAACGGCGGCCACCAACTTTGCAGTTTACGACCTAGCAAAACTCTACTCTGGTTTAAGAACTCAAAACGCTTCATCTCCCCATATTTGGGTACGTGTTGTAAGGCAAGAAACTCCGCTTAGCGGGATCTGTGGACTCGAAAATTGTGTATAATGTTCACAACAATGTCAACCAACATGGCCACAACACACGCCCGATGTCACTTTATGGCGATAGGTGTTTCTACAATTAGATCAACTGAACAGTCAAATACGCTGTAAGCTCGTTCGAATCGCTTCAGAACCCGTGGCGACAGCCAGTCAACGCTTGTTACCGAGAAATTATCCACTTCCGTACTGTAATAAAGCGCTTGCGACTCAGTTATCGGCAACAATAAAAAAAACGACGAAAAGATAAGTGAGGAGCATAAATAAGGACACGGTGCGGTCGCGCTCGGGCACGTTGTTGCTCTTCCAGTTTCGGTTCCAAATTTCACCGTTTGACGTTTCGGATTTCTGCTTTCGGTCCTCTCCTCGGTTACTGGCAAAAAAAACTTGGGAATCGTACACCGCGAAAAAAAAACCGGAAGCATAATCTGGACGTGGTACAAGTTGCTCCGTCGTCCACAGAAAATTGGCCTCTGGTGATTCTCGTGATGATTCTGAAAAAAAAGATAGAAAAGAAAGGAACGAGGGCTTAGACAACAGTGAATAAGTAGAATTTATTAGCGAAATATTATCTCGCTAAGGGGGCAGGGTCTCGCAGTTTATGCTGCAGATGATGTTTTTTCTGCCGCACCACGAACCGGGGACAAGGGAAGAGCTGTTTTCCCTTCATTCTCGGTATCTATTTCGTGTTGGAAACTTTTGGATCGTGTCCACGGAGGTGTCGCGCCACTGACGCCATCGTTGATGAAGGTGCCCGGGCGTTGTTGACGGTGGTAATCGAATATTTGTCAGAGGATATTATCAGAGTACTTTTCTGACGGTTCTCTCATGTTTCCACGCGGTTCGTCCCAACTCCAACGGACGGACGGCGAAACGGAGATTTGCTTGTTTTCCTTCTTTCGTTTTTTTGGAAACTGCTTTCGCTACGCTTTATTCGTTTATCAGGCAGTGAGATCCGCGAGGGACAAGACCAATAACGCCAGAACCGTGGAACAGATCAACAACGATAAGCAGGAGCTGTCCGAAAAGTTTAATTTGAATGCTACGGCAATTTATTTGTTACCGTACAAGAGGGCCAGCCTTAAACATGGCAAGATGGTACAACGATCCTGGGAACGCATGTCAGGGCTTCGGTGTCACCTGATTGCTGTAGGATCGTATCGTATAAGCATTGCGCTCTAATATCTCCCAACGCTAGCTGCCAACTGTGACCAGCGAAGGCAAAATTAAATGGCAACTAGCATGATGGTGGTAATGCAAATATGAATACAAAGCACTTTACCGAAAAAAGGACAAAAAAGAGCATAAACTGTATCGAAGAGGACTTAAAAACCCTAAACAGTGAAAGTGCTTCAAACAAAAATCAATGCTCAGCTCCTAAAGAGTCGGAAAACAAATTAGAGTTGGTTGTAAAATTGGTGGCGAATTTCCCGACAGTTTTTTTGTGTAGAATGGCGCCGTTTGTCAACAACCGGCAGTCACCTGGAAACAGGAGACCGAAAGCCACTTCGGAATACCACGTCGCAACGTTGGCCCATAAAAAAAGGGGCAAACGTACCACTCCGAACGCGGACGCTAATTGCGAAATAACATTTTCAAAAAACGATTCCAACCGTCAAGGTTACGGGTTTCCGGCCAACGAAAAGGAAAACCGTCCCAGCCAGCGCGTACCTGCAGCAGCACATCAAAGCGAACGCACTACTCCGTTGCAATCCCTTCCGGAGGACGTTTTATGTGCTGTTGGCGGAAGCGGACGACAGTCCCAACACCGAAACGAACCGAACTTCTGGTGGAAGTAAAAGCAGCACCATCGACTGTAGCATCCATTGTGACCCATTTTAGCGTACGATAATTTCTTATGGTACCAATTTACCTTTGCCGTCGATATTCCGGCTGGCGGTGGAACTTTTGACACGGCGTCCTTCAGGCCCTCCAAGAGCCAACTACCATTCCCCGTACTCCAGGTCGGGAATTTGGTAATGCGATCTTTTGGTTTGCTTGTGCCATAACTGCTGGCCATGACGTGTAAAAAAGTACCGACACAAAAAAGGCCGACAAACCGCTTGTCGCTTGTCGGTGACATCCGATTTGGCGAAAGAGAGATTCGGTCCGACGCCAGGGCTGTATCAGAAGTGGGTCTCGGTGCTTTTGATCCTTTTGCTAACGGTCCCGTTTCGAGATGGTCGAGCATAATTTTGTCGATGACACTCGAATGGTGTCCTCACGAATGGTTGGCAAATCTTTGTGCTTTCAAACAAAAAAGACATCATTTTACACCACGCCTAACGAGACCGAAATCGGGGCCCCGATTCTTCTCACTGCGTCTTCCCGTGGCGAATTTGTTTTACAAAAAAATACACACACACGCACCCGGAAAATAATTAAGCCATTTTACCCACCCCGAGCACGAATTCAATATTCAAAGTAAACTGATTTCCAGTTCGTCTTACAAAGGCCGATCGAGTGAAAAATAATTTGAAAACCGTTCGATCGCCCGCCATTCTGGACCGATTCAGTTTCACGGGTCACGGGGCTTAGCGCGAATACCGGAACCGAACTTTGCCGCGGTGGTCCTGTTCCGCGCCTGGCAAACCGCCACACACAAAAAAAAACGGTCCATAAGCTTTAACGAGCTTGTTCGCACCGTTACCACACTCGCCTCGCGAAGTTCTGTTCTGCGACCACGGCGGCTACATGCGAACCCGGTGGCTGTAAACATAAGCCCGGTTAAGCTGATGAAACTGCTTCTTCGCTCTCGTTACGCCCGGACCCGGAAAAGCTCTTCGACGAGCATAAGCAACAGACTCTCACTACCTGTCGATGGTCCGCTGCCGCTGATCGCGGCGGGTGAACGACGACGACCACACGACCGTAATGGAAGACTTTAACTGATTGGGAGCATAAATATTTAAGCTTTAACACGGCAAGCGCGGGCCGTCCATAATGTGGCGGTTCAGGGTTTACATGCAAAAATGCGTTCGCACGCAAAGGCGGTGAGAGTGAGTGTTGCTTCTGTTTAGTTTGCGAAAGTATTCAATTTTCTGAATCCGCGCCATTTGCCGGCTTCGGGCAACCTGTGACGCTCGGCGCTCGTATCGCTCCGTTAATGGGCCGTTAAATTCGCCAGGGATTGAGTCACATTTACGGTCGGGCGAAGAAGTCGGTCGATGAACCAGACTGTTTGCTGACGATCAATCAAACCGGGAGCAATTTGTGAAAAAAGGGGACAAACGGTTTAGGAAACCCATCACCACAATTTGATAAGCATTGAAAGTGAAAGAAAGTGTTGCCCAAGGATGCATGGAGGTAAATTGCAAACGGGTGATATACGCTGTTCCAGCAGTGCTACCGGTTAGCCACTTGAAGCAGGTAATGCAGTTACCTTTTACTGCTTTTTATACACCATTAACTTGACACGTAACACCGACGCCAAGAGCAGATGCAAGCCAAAGTAACGTGTCGGCATGTTGTAGGTTTATCATGCGTATCTAATGCTCTTTCCTGGATGAGCTAAGGTCTATTGACCACAAGCACGCCGTGAGTTGTTTTATCCCAACGGCCCCAACGATCGGTTATCGCGGATCGTTAAATCAGAACCAAAGTGCCCGTCCTGCATCATAAACCAGTTGAAATGATGCCGAAATTCCCATAATTACCAGTAATTGTTACCGTAAGTATTCCGAGTGGGTAAAACTTGCATAAGGAGCAAGCACAGTTTTCGCCAACATCACTCCGCACCAGGGATTAAATTTCTGAAAAACCGGAAGGGAATGGAGCATACACCGACCGACGGAAGACCGCCGGGACAAGTAATGACAGCGAATATTTTACAAACATTCTTCTCTGCACAGCGAAACCTCATTAATCCAAAAGCAACAGCAAATACTGGGCGCACTTCGTCCACGGCGCCGACTCCGGTCGCCTCCGGTCGCGAATCTTGCTAAGTTGGCATCCTTTCGGCTATGCAAACTATGCTTTGCTTTCGCCAGCTCTTTTTTTCCTGCAGCATTTTTTGCTGATCCCCTGTGCAATTTTCTCTCACTCTTTTTGCACGTAATAATTCTTGTGCGAGAAGCCAACAAAAACCAAATGCCGGAAAAATCGGACATTGCTCATCCCGTGCAGCCAGCCCGCGTGAAGCCAGAAAGCCAAGGAACTCCAGCAATCTTTTCCGAGGGCGGCTCAAAGGACGACTGCTACTTTGGTCGTGCCACGGCAGACGGTGCGGTATGTTGGCACCGTTTTTTTTCTATGAAAGGTTGAGAGGGCTGTTGTGCTTGCCGTGTGGTTCACAAACTGTTTGCACGATGACCACAAAACGGGTCGGCGACCGGGTGCGACCCGAGCTCGGCAAATTGAGGATAGGTTTTTTTTCTGTATTTTTTGGTCGGCTAGCAATTTTCCACGCTGGAACGTTGGCTCTAGTTTAATTTCCGTCTCTCGGCGACCGACGGCCATCGTACGGCACTGGTGGTATCGTTTATTAAAATATTTAGCGTATCCTGTTGAAGCATTGCGCCCAGCGTGGCGTGATTGTTAATCTGGCAGGGAAAATTATAGTTTTCCTTCCTTTTGCGGTAAACCCACCAGCAGAGCATTGGGGTTCGGTTTGTCTCATGTCCTTTCATTGAATATCTGCTGGACTGGGAGCATGCCAGCATATGTAACATGTAAGAGCACGCATTTTACAGCTGTCTGGAGTTGAAAGATCACATCCCAGTCATCAAATCGGATCAGGCTTACAACTTATCAATTCAGCGCTGTTCGGAACCGTTTGAAATGCGAGATGCGAGTTTTACGAAGCACGCACCAGAAACTGGTTTGCGACCTGCTAAAAGCTACCGATTGCGGCCCCCACGTGTTCGAAATAACTCCTTCGCCGCCAATCGACGTGATCGGGCGCCTTTGAGAATCGTTAAAACATGCGTCACAATCAGCCACTGCCTTTGCTGCCACGCGACAAAACGGCTTACAGCCGAATGACATCATGGGGCGACGATGACGCCTGCCTGACACGGGGCCGCCTAGTGCGAAGAAGGTATGCTTGCTTGTTTATTTATGTACGTTTTTTATTACCACTAAAACCGAACCCCCGGTACGCCTTCGTACGGGCCGGAGTTGGCGGCCGTTTGGCGCCCGAGCCCCCATTGAGTTCGATCGGTTCGATCGGTGGTCGATGGGATTTTTAAGTGCCTGCCGATCATGGCGACGCACGAACTCGCGCAAATATTCAACGAGTGATGGTTCGTTTTTTTTTTGCTGATTCCCGAAAAGAATGGTACTCCTCGAACAACTTGTGGAGTCTTTGGGTCGGCTACGTTTAACAGTTTTGATGATAAGTTCTTTCGGCTAAGCACCAACCACAAAAGTGATCGAACTGAGGGCTCCTGCTGAGGTTTTGTAGATTCTATGTTGGATTAATAATTTAATCTCTTGAAAGCATAGCATTGGATGGTCAAGGTCTTACTTTTGTAAGAAAAACAATTTGCCGCTTCTTTTCCAGTTCCACAACAGTTTTCCTTCAACGTTTCTCAATTGCGTTTACTTGTTAGAAAACAAATGTGATGTTCATTCATTCTTTAGATCGTTCATTTCTTGTGTGAATGAATGTTTCAACCCAAGGGTTTTATGTGTCGAAAGGTTTTTTTAATTTAAACATAATGCTTTTACCGAGAAAAAATTGGCACACTTTCGGGATGCGGGATGCAAAAACCTTTTCCAGCGGCGCAACACGAGAGTGTGGTAAGCGACCGCGCCGAACCGCAAATGGCGTAGGTAATTTTCCAGCCCCCTGATTAGCTCTTCCCGGGCGCGTATAAGCCGCCCTCCGGGGCCCTGGCTGAGCCCCGTGACACTCGCAAAACCGCGGACCCGACGGCGGCGGATGGCTTCATCGCAAAGTTTACATCATTTGTCACCGACGCTGAGGACGTCGTCGCAATGGCGCACCAAAACCGGGCCGCGCGTCTGGCGTCATAATAAATGATGGCCGCCGATCCGATCGCGTGACAGCTGCGCGGTGCCGCGATGCTGCCGCGGGTACACACCAGAAGCAGCGGCAGCAGCTCCTGCTCCATGCACCCTCCCTGGTTCCCCCCGCGAACGGTTGGTGCGGGCGGCGCAATGAGTAACTCTTTGGGAAGATTATGATGATGGCGATGATGGGCTGGTGGTGATGGGCACGAATCCGGGGTCCCGTGTGTGCGTGTTGTGCTCGAGACCACGATGCTGGTGATGATGATGAAGCACACTCAGTCCCCCATTCTGCTGCTCGACGGGCACGTTCCGGAGCGAAGATTTATTCCTGCTCAATACCATTTTCGGTAATTTCAACGAGAAGTTGTGCAATGCACTAGGGAGATCGGTACGGGGAACGGATTTACTAGAGGCGACGACGTCACGACGGCCCCGGAGCAGTGAAACACTAATTCCCCCGTGCACTGTATGTCCCGGATTGGGCATACGATGCCAAGTCGCCGGGCTGCAGGCCGTAAATGTGCAGATTGCAGACGAGCTTTTGCCATTCGTCAGGAAATAATCGTGTTTGCATGTTTTTCCCATTTGCAGGCGGTTCTCGCACCATAAGAAGCTGTCTCGAAGGCGTCATCTTTGTGCTTAAATCGAATTTTAAATACTATTTCGCTATCGTATGTTCGGCACAACATGGTTCGGCACGCTTTTGGCCCAAAATCATCACCCCGATATTATTAAGTCACCACTCGAGCCAGATTTACAATTAAATTGCGTCCAATGTAAACGCTCTAATCAAGCACAATTAACGGTGAGACCGTGTGTGCCAAAAAAACCATCGACCGAGTGCTTCGAGCATAGTTTGCGAACTGCGCCTAAATGAGTAATTAGTTCCCGGCGCTGGCTTTCCCCATCGGAAGCGCGTGTTTTCGTGCATCCGGAACACAAGCGGAACGGAGAATTTAGGCAAATAAAGCATCCAGGCGGTCAAAGCTGGGTCACCACACATTAGAGCCTTCCGGTTCGACCCTTTACCATTTGGCGGCAATTTTCCACCCGTTTTTGTCGTACCGTAGCGCCATAACTTTATTACTGTGCTGCAAGTAGGGCGAACGGGGCTGGGTTTCAGGTTCGCACCTCGAACTGTCAACGGCAGAATGACAACATTTTATGACTCGATCTGCGATCCCCAGGGAGGGGGTCGTTTTTAGTGAAACAAACGCCCGTAGATTATCTCGCCACTGAGCATAGAACACGTTAAACACGTCCGTGCATGTTTGCGGTAGCTGAAAATGGGCCATTTAATATTCTGTTTGGTAATATTTTCAATTTGTTGCAATCATAAACGACTTCTAGAAATTACGGTAAAAAAGGAAAGTAAAGTGTACCGTTTTCTACCGTTTATAAATTTAAACAAAAACGATTAAATTAACTAACTTAGCTCAACTAAAGTGTTGGTGTGAAAATTACACAACATTCTTGTCAATTTGTCCGCTGGGAAACGCCAATGGCTGCATCTGTCAGGGATTTACCGAAACGGAGCTTTCGCATCCGCCTGTCACTTGCGTTGCATGCCAGCCCCCCTTCCCACCCAACACTGCGGAAATCTAATTGAAAGCCCTACGGCGACGTCCAGCTTGTCCAGCTCGGTCCCAGAGTGCGCGCGACACCGTCAACAAACGCAATGCGAACGCAGAATCGTGACGGAATGTTGGGGCCAACGCCAATCGGGGAGCGCGGTGCTTTATGTCTTTCCGCCCCCTCCTCCCGCACGTGGCGGGGGAATCAAACGTCGGCCAAAGTTGGCGCTTGTCATCCGCGCCGTAAACGAGGCGTTTCGGTGACGCGCGCCCTCGTGACAGGACAATTTGCGACGCCCGAAAATATATTACACTTCTGCGGAACGTCTTTCCGGGCTGAAGTTTGCCAGCGCGACACGAAGAACAGATATTTGGCTCGAGGCTATGCAGCATTAGTGCACAATGCTACGCGTGAGAATAAAGATAAATGAGGGTTAAAGTTTTCAGCGAACGGACGCGGAACGGTCCGCCAACTGGACTACTTCCGGTCTGGTTCCGGGCTGATGAAGAGTGATTGGGAGCAATAGAAATTTGAAATTAGCGAGTGGATCACTGTCAGAACAGCACCCGTTGAAAACTATAAGCCCCGAGATTCTCTTTCGTTTAGAAATGACATTTTATTCTAATTGATAAACACTCTTACAATACAGTTTAATACTGATAAATGGTGTGCAATTTACCCAAAACTCTCGTCCGTTCTACATACGTTCAAAACCAATTCATAATTATTTGTAGTTTGAAGAGTTTGAATATTTTGTTTGACTTGTAAATTAAACAAAACAATTCGTTCCCAATATTTAATTTATTGAAATACAAAATATAAACCGCCGTTAGAAATTAAATGGAAACAGATTTAGAAACTTTACAGTTTCACCACAATACTAGAAACCTTACCGTTTTTGGCCACTCAAGACCACATACGCCGCATTTTACACAACGTTTCGTGCTTATTCAATTGCCCCACACGAAGTTCCGTCGGGTTTGGATCGGACAACAAATCCCAACGTTTCCATCGACCCATATTGGTCGGCCACTTCGTTGCTGGCTGCAAAAATAGCAACGGAAAGATATCACAATCTCTCGGGTCCTCCTTTCCCCCCAAGGGAACCAAAAATGTCGGCTTCATTACGTTTGCCAATCCGGCAATCCGGCCCGGTGGTCAGTTTCCCGGGGCACAGCGCGCACCGGGGACGGGATGGGATATTTTTATCCCCCATATATCGATCACCGAGCCAAACGTGGTCGTGGCAGCCCAAATTATACGCCACTCCATACGCTGCCAAGCCGGATGCTTACTACACACAACCATACACCCTCCGGCGGCCAAAGCGCCCCGAGCAGGCCGCGCCCATCGATCTCACGCAGCGCACCGCGCTGACGGTTCTGGCGGCATCCAAGAAGCTATTGGAACGAGATCAAGCGAAAACGAAGATGTCGCCGCGGCCGTCACCCACGCGCGCGCACAAAACGATTTCCACGGGACCACGGGAATCATCCGGACCTCACAAATCAATTTAGGGCCAGCGTGAAAACGTCACACCATCGCCCGTCGCCAGCGTTAGTTACAACGTGCGATGGGTGACGACGATGATGACCGCGCGTGGCGGTAACGTTGTGTGGCAATACCTAGTGCCGTCGGCTGTTTGGGGGAACCTCCGCTCACACGGCCTGGCCCGGGTCTGGCACGGAGCCCCGGACGATGTAATAAATTTCAATTCGAGCAACCAAACGAGAGCCAAAAATAATCCAAATTTTCACCCAAAACTCCAACGCCACAAGGCACATCGATCCCAACACTTTTTCGTCAATCTGTCGGGCCCCGCTTCTAGATCGGTCCCGATGAAGGTCGCCAGCGGCTGCACTGTAGTTTGTGGAACAGCATAGACGAAGAAGAGTGAAAGAATATGCTCAGGGCACCGCCGGCAATGTAGCACGGTCGGTCAATTTTAGTTCTATCCGAAAAAAAAAAATGAAACCAAGACTCATATTCTACGCGTTTCGATCACCGTCCGAAAGCCACGGACGACGGACGGACAGCAATAATGGGCCACCTCCGCCGCTCGGCAACGTCCTTTCCATCGAAACCATCCGATTTCGATTCAATTAAAAACCAATGAAACGAAACCTTGGGGAAACAATCTTTGTGCCATTAAATTGGCGCCACAGCACTCGGAAGGTGACCCACGGTAGCGGAACACCGACCGAAGGAGTCAACCGGGGACGATTTGACGTTCCCTTAGCGGCGATGAGCCCCAGAGCGCCAACAATCCAAATGCATGTTTCATATCAAATTTAGTCGAGTAAGAGTAGAGCATCGGCCGCAATGGTTCGCAAATCGATCAAACAACAGTGTAAATCCCTCCGGGCGATGGCCCGGTCCGGTCCGGTGACCAAAGACCGGGGGGCGGCTTAGAACATGTCTCGAGCGCCAGCAGTTTTCGGAAATCAGGACTCTGGCTCTGGCAGAGATTGTCGGGGCCAGGGCCATGACACAGAGACGTGCGTTGGTCAAGGGTTGCGAAGGCCACGCACACAGGTGTTTCAACTATCGGTTCCGGGCAGGCCTTTTTTCCCTACTTTCATCCCTGTCATCCTCAGCCAACATGTCGAAACACATCCGGGGATTAGAGGAAAGCTGGGTCCGAAAAAAGGACGCATCGCCGGCCCCTTGCTGATGGCGCTTTTGTAGCAGACACTACGTCCAGCAAACCCTGCCCGGCCGGGTATCTGTGTGTGTGTTGAAAGGAAAACATGAAAATCGAATCCTTCATCGTTCGATCGTACTGTGTGGTGACCGGCCATCCTCGAGACGGAAGGACCTTCCGGTGAGGACCAGTCGTACGTTGGACAACGTTTAACACTTTTTTTTGAGAAACGAAGAATCGTTCGTCGAGATCGATATTTATTTATTCATATCGGTTAGATGGCATTTCAAATCAAATTTCCTTTCCCACACTTGGTCCGCTTTTGCATCGAATCGAACCGAAAAATTGTGAGACCCCTTTTTTAACCCCGACAACAACGGATATTTATGAATGCAAATGCGAGTACTGAAATCATACCTTTCTTTAAGCGAAAAAAAGATAACAATAATACACTCCAAAATGTATTAAACTAACTCTGCGTTATCAGCTTTTGGAGTGACAAAAAAGACCACATAAAAAAGCTTATCGCAAAGCATAACTCAGCACGCAATCGGACCAAGAATACCGAGTTTGCTTTGGCTGATAAAGCGGGCAAATTCATGGCGGCCACTAACTCAACCAGTAATCAAAACAACGAAGCGAAGATGTTTGTTTGTGGCACAACCAAAACAAAAGCACGAAGCTCAAAAGTAAACAAACCGGGATTGTGCAACTGCAATAATCATAATGAGCGGAGGCCATCGGATGCACCGATTAAGCGAAATCGCTCGCGATGATTGCGATGATGGCGGGCGCCCGATAAGACGCGCGAAGATTGTACATTTGAGGCGCAATTCGCAAAAAGACGGCAATTTAAGCAATCAGCGTTATTGGCCCCCAGAAGCCGTAAACAATTTTCAGACCGATCGGGAAGCGTACAGTATACTGACAAGTTGTAAATATTAAACCTCACGTTATGGTCCAGCGTTGCAGTCAAAATATTGGGTTGATTTTGGGCAATCAAAGAACAGAGGACGGTGGGTGTCATCTTGTTTTTACGATAACAGAGCATGAAGTGAATAATTAATTCTTTGGGAGGTTTCGATCGATTATCGATGTTCGGCGCTGACGACGTTTTATTGAAATGCACACCGTTTTAAATATTTTTCTTCCATTCAGTTAGTGCAATGTAGCACAAACTAGAAGGTGTGTAGGGAGTTTCCATCTTCCCCACACTGGATTACTGTTACTCGAAAGAAACCCAGTTGGCCGGCGAGCGCGTCAACCAGTCGGGAACCGGGAAGATCATTGCGGTTTAATCTCCCGGCCCGGTTACGGGAAGCGAAAATACGACCGAACGAAAAACGTGACACGCCGATGTCTTGACCGGGTGACATAACGAGAAGCGATTCTCCGTTTAGCTAGCTACAGGGAAACTCGGGATAGACGGCCATGGGGTAATTAAAAGTTAATTGCACGCTTTTACAAACCAGCGGCTAAACAACGTGCTAAAAAGGACACGTCTCGGCCACCGTGCGGTTGCATGTGGTGTACGTGATTCAAAAATGACCCGAATCAACCACTGGTCCAACCGCAGAACGCCGAGTAGGGCAGATAAACTTGGTTTTTTGTACATTAGCTGTCCATTAAGTTAATTTAAATAACGTGCAAGAAGATTTCGATTTAGTTTTACACGTATTTTGTAATCTAAGATATTGCGTAACGATCTTTATCACCTTTAAGATTAGACATAAAATTTAAAAAATTTATAAGAATTCTGTATAAGATTTAACTTACCTAGTCTATTGTCGGTTTGAAGGTTCTCTAAACTTTGAGTCTTGCAGATTGACGCCGTTATTGTACACGAAAAAGTCAACTACCCGAACCCGTAAGGGATGTTCCGTAAAGTAGCGTAGATCCGCAAAGGAAAAGTTTTTCACTCTCACGAAGAGTTGCAATGGAAAGGCGATGCATTTTATTACCCAAGAGTTAAGAGTCTAGAGCAGTACTCATCGTGGCCAACCCGTCCCGTAAGTGCTACGGATGGCAAAACAAGCAGCGCAACGAAGGCGAAGGCCTTGCATCGAAACAAACTCCCCAACCCAGACATAACACACTCTCAGGTACGGCCGAAACGAAAGTAGAACCGTGCTCGGGATGTTGTCTGTTTGCATTTACACTTTCCATCTTTCTGTCGCGCACGATTGTGGTTGCACTCTGTTGCACAGCTCCGGCTTGCACTTTTCCTTAGGTTTTGCTTTCCGCCCTTCTGATGTTTGCGTTTTTATTTTTGCACTAGAAATGTTTCACCTAACCCTGGCTGGTGGGAGCTTTCCCGGACGGGGCCGGTGGTCTACTTAATCCACGGGCAGTGTTGTTGGTTGTTGGTCGAGTGTCGTTTACTCAAACGAGCGAACCGCGCAGCCGGACGTCCCATCGGGGGATTTTCTTGGTGACCTCCATTCCGCCCGCTAAGCCGGCGCGGTCGCCGGAAAGAAGCAACCCAAGTTGAAGGACAATACGGACATGGGAACCCCGTATGCTCGCGTTCGGTCTTGCGAGGATTGTGTCCGTTTTCATTCTCTTTTATGGTCTCAATTGTTGGTTTTTGGTATCCGTTTTATCAGACCACCGCAACGGGCTGGTCAATTGCTTGATCGTACCCCCTGAGGTTCTAAAAACAAATCGGTTTAGTTCCCGGTCCGTGCTGAGCCCGGCCGGCCACATAACGTTTCCAGATTAAAGTTTAACTCTTTGGGGAGAGATTTTTCCTTGCATCTAACATTCAGAGTTTGTGCTGGTGTTTTGACATTAAATGATCACTTATTGCATACAGCAAGTTCGAGAAACTTCCCGCTATCGGTTATATGTTTTTAATGCTTCCTTGGTGTTTTTGTGCTGAACAACAGTATAGCTTCCTTTCCGAAATCCCGGAGCAAAATAGTTCTCACCACTTGATGAAAGAACCGATTTACTTAAAAGCGAGCGGACAATTCCGATTGAAACATAAACCTACCAAGTTCATACTCAAACACCCAGGATAGGGGGCAAAAAACAGATTGATCACCGTAATTGCTCTCGATGTTTATTGAGCCATCAATGGCTGGCTGTAGAACGCAAAGCGGGGAATAAAAATTTCCATGCCTACGGTTAAGCTTGCAAATTGGGGCCACGCGAGCAATCGATTTCGAGCGCAAATAATTGGCTCGCACTGTCGGGTGACGCTCGTTCTGAGGAAAACGAAACATCGAAACATCGAAGTAGTACCAATCAATCAAGTACCGATTTGTGCAGACACCCACTTAAAATCTGCGTCACTCTCTCTCTCTGTTCCAATCCTGGCGGATGCTGGTGGTTCCCATCAAGTCTCTGATCCAGCTGGTAATTAATCACCTCACGCTTTGCGTACGCGTTACACTTTCGGAACCTCCATGGAAGAAGTGTACTTTGTGGGGTTTATTTAGGCGCCGATCTTGTTGGCTTGTTTGCTGTTGTTGCTGCTTCGAACTCGGTGCCCTTTAACACACCTCTCGCAGCATGGCGCCAACACACGCACACACACACAGGCCCGCGCAAACACTTCACCGCACGCCACAGGCTAATCTTGTTGGGGTTGCAAAACGTTTTCGCAGATCGTTACACCCACACGCACTGTCGACACTAACGCAACACGCACACAATCTTGCGGTCGCACAGTGCAGATCTTTGCGATCGTGATGTAAACGAAGTTATGCTGTTCAAAACTCACGCCCGCAGACTTGTAAGAAGCCCGGACTCTCAATCCCACAAATCTGTCCCCCATCGCGTTGTTTGCCTTCCGTCTTTATTTTTCTCTTCCCCTTTCGACTCACAAAACATGCTTTTGGTCCAAGAAACAAACGGCAGGCGGAACACAATCACACCGAAGAAAAATAGACAGACTGGCAGACAGACGGACGGACGGACGGACGGACGGACGGGTTTGCCAGACAGACAGACAGACAGACGGTCTGGCAGAGTGAAGCGCGCGCGGGGCTGAGGAAGCTGGTTTGCGCATAACTGCAGCATAAAACGCGCCACGACAGCACCGCCACATGCACACACACACGCGTACGCACGCACACGGGCACCCCCGTTATTTCTCTTTCTACCAGGGTGACCGCGGAAACCTTCGCTCACGAGCCGTGCAAAAACGAGAACCAAAAAAACCGGTAAACTCCGCGGTCAAGTTTTTGGGAACCGTCGATTTTACACAACACACACACGTGCGCGCCGTTACACAGCAGCCAGCGGGGGAGGAGTACAGCAAAGGCAAAGGCAAGGGAAAAAAAGGCCACAATCTACATCTGAAAAATGCGTCACTTTTGTTGAAATCTTTCCTTTCATTCGTCCCCACCATGCGCTGTTTCGTTTTCAAACTCACTGGCGTAACTTCACACACGTCGTCGTCGGCGGCGGTTGTTTTTTCCTCTCTGTTTCTTTTTTTATGTTGCTTTAATTCTCCCCAGTAACCCGACCGATTGGGATCGAGCGCACACACAACCAACAACCATCCGATCACGGGCACGTTTGAAATTCAACTCTTGCTCTGGAAACTGACTGACTGAACTGGCCCCAACTTGGGGCTCGTCGTCTCACTGTGGCGAGATACGGCGAGAGTGAGCACGCTCTCGCTCTCACCGAGTGTTGCCGTGCGAGAGCGAAGAGAGAGGAGAGAAAGCTATCTTTGCGTGTGTGTGTTTGCGTTTGTTTTGTTTCCAGCTGATTCGCGGGTCTCTGGAATGTTGTTTACGTTTTCTCTTCGCGTCAAATCGCGTCACTTTTGCGTGCGCCGTCGATGGGAAAACTGTTGCTCCGCGGCTGCTGGAGCCCGGCTCGTAGCCAGGCTGCGGCAAATGGCCCCTGGAAACAGTTCTCCACAGCACTGTTCTTCTGTCACCGCAATCATGGGCAAGCAACCTTCGCCAATGTTTGCTTTTCTGTTTTGCACCGCAAGCGTTATGTGCTTCACCCAAAACCGGCGCAATGTGGAACGTTGAAACGGGGGCCAGCAGCCTTTCTTCAAGCAACAACATGTGGTCATACGGGTGGGGGGAGGGGGGCGTAGCGTAGCAACAGTTGAGAGAGTGCGGTTGCTTCCCGCTGAGAAAATGACAACAGTTGAGAGAAAATGACCGAAGTCAAATGTCTCTCGCAGGCCGACTGAGACATACACACACACACACACCCTCAAAGGGTCTGGCGTATATATTTCAAAGATCCGCCGCGTTGAAATATTTCAAACCAGCTGCTCCCCTTCATCGGGTTGAACCGAGGTTCGTTCGAAGAGAATGTTGAATGCCAAACATGAATGTTGCAGACGGGAAATAAAATTTAGTACCATTCGAGCCCCACTAATAAACTATAGGACATTGGTCTGAACAAACTGATATTGTCCTTGTTTAGTTTACTAAATGTTTCTTGCTTTATTTGTTAATATTTGTTATATTTTTGCAAGCGGAAAAACAGGCGCCAACAGCACATAAACAAGTTTTGTCATTCCAAAAAATAACATCTCAATCAAAATTATACGTGGTTTTCAAAAAGTAATGACAATTTTTTGTTTTTTCAAAAAATATTTTTTTATTCATGAACATCTATTTTGTCCCTTTGAAAGGAATCCCCATCAGATATTAAATACTTGTGGAAGCGTTTTTTACAATCCTCGAAGCATCAGCAAATCAGTTTTTGTGATCTTGTTCACCTCCTCCTTCGATGCCATTTTTATCTCCTCAATCGTAGTGTAGCGTCGTCATCTCAAGGGCCTGTTCAGGGTCACAGTCAGAGGCTCAAGGGCCTGTTCAGGGTCACACAGTCACAGTTCACAGTCAATCACATCTTCTCGGCCCTCTGAAAACATTTTGAACCACCGATAACCGCTGCTTTGGGTCATAATAGCTTCACCATAAGCCACAGTCAGCATTTTGGAATACTTCCGCGCACTTTGTTTTGTTTTTCACAGATATCACAAAACGAAAACCGAATGCACGCAACCCGCGTAAATACAAAATTATCATTACTTTTTTAGCAAAACACGTATGTAAACTGTAAATGAGAGCTTCAAATGTTTAGTCGGCTATAGCCCACAGGACATAGTACTATCGAATATGGTCAACACTCTTGCTTCTTGATATTGTTTGCCCAACTAACGCTTTCTAGGTCATAGGAACAAACACGTATCACGTTATTGCAACGAAATGCGTGTCAATTATTTTTATCGCGAGTGCTCTAAGGAGACCTTACGTCTTCTGATTATCGTAGTTTGCAACAATCTAAGTTTAAAAAGCATTGAAACCGTTCTACCACAAAACCACAGAGCGATTGTTGCAAACCACTTTGGATGGCAAATGGCATTGCCATGCGCATAGGCTTTTGAACGTTTCATTTTAAATAAAACGGCACAGTTGGTCAGTTTGGCACTCATTCTTTCAAAGTAGCAGCCGAGTTTCGAAGTTCGCGAAGTAGCAGCCGAGTGTTGTGCAGTGATTTGAGACACGCAGGTCGAGATGGCTTTGGACAACAACACCATTTTCCGCGGATTGCTCCAGAAACCGTACGAGCCAATGTTTGTCCCAAAATCGGATGGAAAGATTTACTACGATCTACCGGACACTTATCTAACCGACGAATATCGTCCTTTCGGACCAGCGATACAGAACCGCTTCAACGGGGATGCGGAAATACGTGTTCCATTTCCCAGCATTACGCCACCGAATCTGTCGTTTGCTGACGTCGTGAAACGTCGAGATGCGTTTTCAGTGTTCAATCCCGCACACCGCCGAGCGTCGAGTCAGCTGATTCAGCTGTTTCTCGATCAACCGGATCCCGCTCGCCTCAGTGCCGTCGCAGCGTACGTCCGCGATCGGATAAACGCTCCTCTCTTCCAGTACGCACTCTCCATTGCACTGATCCATCGCGAAGACACGCGCGACGTGCAGATTCCGAGTTTTCTGGAACTGTTTCCGGATCGATACGTGGACCCGGCCGTGTTTCCTCAGCTGCGCGAGAAGGGCAATCTGTTGGAAAGCGGCAACAGGGTTGCCATTGACATTCCGCCAAACTACACCGCGTCGGAACGCATCGAGGATCAGCGCGTGGCGTACTGGAGAGAAGATGTTGGCCTCAGTTTGCATCATTGGCACTGGCATTTGGTGTATCCGGCGACCGGGCCCGATCGAGTCGTGAGGAAAGATCGTCGCGGCGAACTGTTTTATCACATGCATCAGCAAACGATTGCCCGGTACAACATCGAGCGATACGCCAATGGGTTGGCGAAAATCCGATCGTACAGTCAGCTGCGCGAAACTATTCCGGAAGCGTACTTTCCCAAAATCGTAAGAAGTTCCGACGGCCGCGCGTACTCGCCCCGCTATCCTGACCAAGTGTTGAAGGTATGAGTATCAGCGTTCTCCTTCGAAACAATCGACATACATCTTACAGTAATATTAAATGTTCAAATTGTGGTCATTCAGGACGTAAATCGCACGGCAGATGAGTCCAATGTAAGAATTTCGGAAATGGAGGTGTGGATCAAACGGATACTGGATGCCATCGATAGCGGGGTTGCAGTGAAGGTGGGTATCTGCAGCATTCTCTCGGGACATCGTTCACTGTGTGTTTTTTCGATGTTTTCCCAAGACCAATGGAGACAGGGTGCCACTCGATAACAAGGATGGGATAGATATCCTCGCCGATATGGTGGAAGCCAGCACAATTTCCATAAACTTCAACTTTTATGGCGACTATCACCAAAACGGACACGTTATGCTAGGCTACATACACGATCCGGATAATTCTTATCTGGAGGGTGTTGGCGTAATGGGCGATCTTACTACGACTATGCGCGATCCTATATTCTATCGCTGGCATCAGCACATCGATGAAATCTTCGTACGGCACAAGCAACGCCTTCCGGCCTACACACATTCGGAGGTAAGTACTATATACTTCTTGTTCAGATGGTAACCAAAACATTCTGAATGCGATTGTTTTCTCTCAAGCTGGATTTTAGCAATATATCGATCGACTCGTTCGAAGTACAGCTTAACAGACAGAACGCTCCGAAAAATGTGCTTCTGACGTTTTGGCAACGGACCCAATTCGATCTCGGCACGGGGCTAGATTTCGTTCCAAAAGGAAACCTTTTCGTGACCTTCACACATATCCAACATGCTCCGTTCACGTATCGCATTCAAGCCACCAACCGTGCCAATACATCAAAGAAAGGAACCGTTCGACTGTTTTTAGGTCCAACTGTGGATCATCGCCGACAGGTTATGCCTTTCAGTGCCCAACGTAGGCATATGGTGGAGCTGGACAAGTTTACTGTGAATTGTAAGAGCATTTCAAAATATGTTACAAAATATGTTCAAAATATGTTCGTACGTAAAATGCTTCTTTTTTCCAGTACGTCCTGGAAGCAACTCGATCGTCCGACGGTCGGATCAATCCAATTTAACCATCCCGTACGAACAAACGTTCCGCAACATCGCAAAGTCCAGCCAACCAGGCGCTGACGTTTTCCAGTTCTGCAACTGTGGTTGGCCGTCACACTTGCTGCTGCCGAAAGGTTCGGCGGACGGCCTGGGGTATGACTTTTTTGCGATGATTTCCGATTACAGCCAAGATCGTGTGGAGGACATCAACGAGTAAGAACCTTGCTAGTAATAGAGAACCATAATGCTTAATTTGAATCGACGCATATGCATTGTTTCAGGAACGAGGTTTGCAGTGACGCACATATGTTTTGCGGGCTCCGCGATCGTCGTTACCCAGATGCACGCAGCATGGGATATCCGTTTGATCGGTTCACCTCGGAGTCCGTACGAAGTCTGCAGGATTTCACTTCGCCGTATAAGAACATGGCAACAACGCCGGTAACTATTCGTTTCACGAATACTGTGATTGCTCGGACGTGAATACATAACTGCTAACAACTGCTATCTTTTTCAATAAAATAAACATGATCTTATTTGGCCGTTTCAATTCGAAAACTACTCACTCACTACGTACTCATGAAAACCCGTTTGAAACAATTATGAAATATTTCATCGAAACGCTTGGATACGAACGTTTCTGGTGAGAAAACGCTTCGCACGGTGCGGTGTGCAGTTTGTAGAATATTGACGCAAATTGATAAACTCATATTGCGTAAAAGTAGTACTAGTTAATCAATAAACAATAAAATGAGAAATTTTGATCATATTTTTATTTAGAAAAGTATTAAAAACTATTTCTTTAGGAAGAAACAATTTTAAATATTGCTAATATATATTTTTTCAAAAGCCAAAGATTTTAAGTTCATCATCTAATTCGGGTTCGCACCAACCTCACTTGGAAATTGAATATTTAATTTATTTAAAAATTTTTCAAATAGGTTTTTCTTACATTCATGAAAATTATAACATTATAATAATTGTGGTTGTGATTGTACTTAGGATCAGGTGTGAAGAATGTTTCTTTCGTCTTATATAATCGAACAATACTGATAAATATTTTCTTAATCTGAGCCTTAACTGGCATAAATTCTGCATCACACCGTAAGCGGAAGAACGTAACCAACCTCCACAGAACATCTCGTATGTAGGTCACTGCCGTCGCGCCTCATTCGGATGCTCATACGGATGCAAACATTCCGAAGCAGAAAAAGTTACGCGCTCCGTGCAGTGCATCTATTTTTCTTTGTATCCAGCCTCAATCATCTTCGATAGTGGTATGCAAACCCCAACAAAGCAGTATTGTTTATTTTTTCAAACATACATGAAATTGGACTTCCAGAGGTTGATGTGGTTTGTTATTGTATTAAAACAAATTTTTTGAAAAAACCTCCATATTTTTAGACGCGGTTTGAAAGAAAATCCCAGCCTCAATCCCTGTTTCATTGACTGTAGCCAAAAATGTTTTAAAATACGAGCAATACCTCAAGCATTAAAGGATGTGTAAGGTTTAGAAGAAATGTTGGCCGTTTGAGGGCCGTTATCATCAATGTGCTAAGCGGAGGCGGATTTGCGGATAAGCGGAAGATAACCACAAACTAGTGTTGGTATGCTCTATTGGTCGTTTGAATTTTGACATTCGCCGTATTCTTTCCCTGTAAGGTGTGTGTGTCTGTCACCAAGTGAAGGCTAGTATTTGTGTGCTTGAACTCGCAAACCCGAGCGGAATTTTAGTGTGACCATGTTGCAAAACAAAAATATCTTGTGTATAGTTTTGCCACAACGTAACAGGACGAAATATGGCATAACCGAAAACACACGCACACACCTACTATCGTCAGCGGAAAGGAGCTTGTGTGAGAGGACGCGAAAAGCGTGCGCATGGAAAATAGAATGCAAACAGTAATGGCACACATGGCACAACTACTGTAGCAACAGCGGCACGAAAATTGTCGAGGGGTGTGCCGCCCGAGATTCGTATGGTTGTATTTCACCGACACTACATTCGGATGTACACTGGAGGGCGAAATTATATTCAGGCAAGACGAGCCAACCTACGAGAACTGTTTGTGAAACTCGACATTCCCAGTCAGATCGCTTCAGGTATTTTAGTCTTAACAGAAAAATACTATCTTAAAAATGTCAAAAATAAAAAAATATTACGATTATAGTGACAGTCACCGTCAGACAACGTGCTAAGCATAGCAACTAGTGGTAAATACGTTTGTAAATTCTTAAACATAAATTGTGTTAATTTAATAAAGAATTATCATTTTCAGCATAACGATTTTACAATGTGAAAAAAATGCTCATCATTGTGATTGCCTTTATTGTACTTCCATCAAATTATCTACTTAGAAAGGTAAATCGTCGAAATACAATACGATTAACGTAGATACTGACAATACAGCTCGTTAAAGTACTTCAGCATGTCAGCTTTTTACTGACATTTGAGTTTTACGAAAATGATGGTTTCAGTTGCTTTCGTTGGTTCTCGAATTGGACAATTTTTTTTAAGGGGATTTTAATCCGGGAGTTTTGAGCGCGTCGAAGCCAAGATATTTCGGGAAACTCTTATGGAAACCACTGTACATTATCAGTCCGCCGAGATTGTGTGGATTTGCATGGCGAAGGAAAGAAAAACACCGAAATAAACGGAATTTGAGTGTATGGTGGCCGCGAATACCAACACACCGCCGAGCGCGACCCGAACGCTCCCGATCGGCCCGATGGCCGCGATTTTCCACCTACCGAGATCGCGTTCGTGCCGAACAGCCGTTCGTCAGTTTACGGGCAGCAGTTGACGACGGCGGTAGCTGGTTAATTTTTGCAAACTTCCGGTGGCAGGCGTTGCTGCTGACAACCATCCTTTTGGGAGGAAAACAAAAAAAAACGCTACAATCTTCGTCGCGCCGGGAGTGGTTCAGAGTGTGATAACGGCGCGTTGCTAGTGTGCGAGAACAACTGGCACACGGAACGGCATGGAGTTAAAAAGCCACAGGCCGTGTGTACGTGCGTGTGTGTGAGGACATCATACGAGCCGCGGAGCCGTGTCCTGTTCGCGTGGAACATCCGAAAAAACAACACCCAACGTCGGCATACCCAGAAAATCAGGACGTTCCAGACCGGAAAATTTGCACCGTTTTCGTGACCATGAGAGCCGTTGCCGTCACGGCGTGAGCGTTTGTTTATTTTGGTCGCCCAGTCTTCGCCCGCCGGAAGTGACGGAAGCGGGTTGGAGCAAACCAAAGGAGCAGTAGTACCGCAGGTAAGCACGAACAGCGCCATTGTTTATCCGCCACGGTGTTGTGTCGTGACACAGTCGCCGGATGTTTGTCGTCGTGTTCGACGGTGACATCGCTCACCGTTGGCCGAGATTATTTAACCCGACTGTGCCAGATGACAGCTCTTGGGTTCGCGCCGGTTGCGCTCTTGCGCACCACCTCCCGCATGCTTCGCAAAGGATGCTATCTTGCTGCGTGCCAGGACGGCACTCTTTCTTCCACACCGGATGCCTTCGGATCCTTGCCGGGCCAAACGTCAGAATTGGTCTCAGAAGTCTCTCGCTCTCTCTCTCGCACTCGAGAGGCCTTGAAGGGGGCCACAATGCGTTTCCAAGGCGATAAGCTTGGGATCGGTTGCCGAAAAATGCCTAGCATTCGCGTGCCAGCATTCTAAAGTTTCGTCAGGTTATGAAATTCTTCATCTCCAACTTGCCCGGCCGGGGTCCTCTAGGGTATCTGTTTGCGCTTAACTTTTCCGCTCCGGTTCCCAGAGGTAATCGTGAACGCGGTAAACATCACTTCGCCACAGCATGGGTGCCGCCGAAAGGCGATTGGAGAAACGCCTACCTTCGGCACCTGTTTTGCGTGCTGCTGGTTTGTTTGTTATTGTTTCACCGACCGCGCAGCAACCGTCGCAGGGTCGCCACCCCGCGTCGTCAAAGGGGGAAAACTCTAAGCGTCGTTCAGAGGAAGTCAATTGGAAAATTGAGCAAACATCGATTATCCGAATGGAAGAAACTATCTAGAGAAAAATAAGATGCCCTCGTTAAACTCGGCCAGCGTGGCATGTACTTTCGATTCGCCTTCGCTTTTCTGTTCGGCTGGCTGCGCCAGGTAAGGGGCGGGTGAAAAACTAGCGACATTTTTAACGCTTTCGCTATTTTAGAACCGTGCTGCAACTGCAAAGTGGTGGCCCTCGCGCTTGTCCCATATGCGCGGAGAGATGCTAATCATTGTGTACTTTTTGGTGCGTGCTACGAGTAACCGAGCGGGACCATCTGTGTATCGTTACCGTTTGGTGCGTGAGTTACGTGTAAATGAAACGAGAAAATATCACAGCCCTTGGCCCCTATCACTGAGTAATTGTAAGAATAATATACTTTTTGAACGAATGAGAAACCTCCTGCAGGTTTTACTATGGTAAACTTTGGATACTTTGGGTATTTAGTTTACTTTACTTTCGTTTTTAATATCAAGTTATCATTTAGTTTTTCACTTCCTGAATGTTTCCACTTGTACAACGCACATAGCGGGAATAATTACGAAAACTGACATCGTCCGTTAGGCTGAATATATTCTGCAGATAAACAGTTTGTCAATAGTAAGAAGCACAAAACAAGAAGACGTACATCTTCGTGGTCTTGGGCGTATTGTCGCTGCCGTTGCTTCGGTGTCGGAAAAATGTCTGTGTCACGTAACGCGGCGTCACTAATCGCGTGAGGCGTTTTGTAACGCAAGGATTCACCCATCAATCAGATTCGACGCGAAAAAGTCCGTCGCAGACAAAGGGAAGGAGGCGGGTGCAGTGAGCCGCATCGATTTTGGGGTGGTAGCGTCGGTACGGTACGTGCGGCAACAACGATTTCACTTTCAGCCTTAACGGCCTACCACCGGCATCAGCGTGTGTATCCGACCCAACCGTCACGGTTTAACCTTATTTGTTTAAAGGCAACAACAACCACGCGCACCAGCCGAGTGCGGCTAATAGATCCGAGGATGTGATATCCTTGCCAGACTACGACACCCGGAGCGTCCCGGAGTGAAAGTAACTGTTTGTTTTGACTTTTCTTTTTTCCCGTTTCGGGCTTTTCACGAGGAAGAGTCATAAATCGCGATGCTTTTTTCTGTTGTTCGGTGAGCCCCAAGCGGCGTATGATGCACCGGAGCCGGATGAAATGAAACGGAAGGATGAAAGTCAAACAGGCGGCAGTTTCCGAATCGCCCGCGGGTACGCGCCCGGGAAGAAACCCGCGAACGTAAATCTCCCAATCGACCGTCCCCACACACCGTCACCGTGAGGAGTTTCTTTTCCGCGCCATTTTCCGCGCACCGGCTTTTCGGCTTCTTTATGATCTGCTGATGCGTTGGGTTTCCTGGTTATGGAGAAAAATGGCGAGAAAAAGTGTTTTGATGAGCCGTGGCGAAGCCGAAATGATTTACTTCATTGGGTACAGAATGGCTTCCGAACGGTGCCGGTTTGTTGTTCTGCCTTCTTGTTGCCATTGTGTTTTTCGGATTTTGCTGAATTCTTCGAGGTTGAAGAAAATGCCGCCTTTTGATCTAACATCGCAACGAGATTCGGTCGACGCAGCCTGTTTAATAGGGCAAAAGATTATAGACAAAATGGCCAACTTTATGTCGGTCTTGACCTATTCGAACGGTATTGGCACAGAAACTGAAACAATGGCCCAGTTTGCGAAACTTTCGACTGCGCTAAGTTTAAATTAGGTGTAAACTTCATCATCATTACTCTTCCGTTGCGAGAGTGAATTAAGAATTTTAAGACCAACGATTATCCCATTCATTTAATCCCTATACTGCTGTGCTGGAGAAGTTTCGGACCGGAAAACCGGTGAAACATAACTTACTGGGCTGCTGTCTCTGCTCTGCAAACTGCATTCCTCATTCCGCTATCGATTGCAAAAAAATACGCTTCATTTGCCGTTTCCCCAGGGAAGTGAGTTTTGCGAAGACCCGAGGGCTGCATGTCTTCCCGGAGCGAGAGAACGAGGTGGAATTTAATTTTTCATTCCACGTAATGAAGATTCATCTGATGAGCAAAGTTGAACTGGCCCAGGCACGGATACGAGAAGCGCTCTCCCGTGTCTAGTTGCATCACACGATACAGTACCGTTCTTTACTCCAACTTTATTCGTCCACATCGTCCCCTTCAATTGTAATTTGCCGTAAGTGGAAATTATGTCACCGGGAAAATGGTTCCGGTTCGGCTCAAGCCGAATGCAGGCGCTTGTGACCTTGTATGGTATGGCTCTAATCCTTCGGGGAGACTTTCGTAGGATTCGGGTTTCTTATAATGGATGGATGGAAGAATTTCTCAGTATTTTTATCAGCTATTCAAGCTGATAATTTTTTTTACTAGAATCAATCCACGTTCATGCTCACTCCGAGTGCGTTTAGAGCTTCTCCCCAGCAATGATGCTCCAATACTTGAAGTACATTTGTTACGGTAATTCTCGTCCAAGATTCTAATTAAAACCAACAGCCACCCGTTCACTTGCTAGCATCTCTCGATTTCTGCAAATTGGAGCATCAATTAATTGCCACTCGCTTGTGCTTGTGGACCTTCAAGGAAGCACCATCACCATCCGTGGTCGGGAAAAGACCCCTTCTCGTGTCGGAAATGCAACCTGCTCTCGCAACACATTAATCATTTCTTAGCAGCCCCCCATATAATTAGATCAGTTGCCATTGGCGCGCTTAGGTTCGATTTGCGTAGAGGGAGCGTACCTTAGAGGGCTGATGTTGCAGAAATGAGGAACTCCCAAATGGAAGGTAAACCAGGGCCAGTATTCTCGGAAGAGTCGCGATTTGATATAACCGAAGTCATGAGGGAGAAGTAGAAACGTCGTTTGTCTGTATAGGGTTTAAAATCCTTACTGTCCCCATTGAATCGATTAGAACTGATTGTATAGAAATTGATTTTTACCTAAGTTTTGTGGGATGGTAGAGAATTAAATTAATTCACCAGATGACACGCTGATGGGTACGGGTCTTTTCAGCTAATTGGCTTCCCGTAACCTAAAACGAAACCCGAAACCGTTTAATGCTTACTGCTAGTAGATTGTGCTATGGACACTTTCGATAATGAGCTCATCAGGCTACTGATGATCTATGTAGCACAGGCGGAGTTTAGGTGGCATCTTGCGTTCCGGTCACCTAGGTGATATCGTGTGCGAATCTTGGCGACACTTGTACACTCCAATGAACTAATTCCATCTAGTCATCGGATAACAAATGCAACGAAAACAGTGGTCGAACAGCTGTCGTGAGATATGCGTTCCGAGGAAGAGGAATTATTGCCTTACCAAATGCTTAACTCGATTATATTCCCACCGGAACCGGATACCATGTTAAATTTGAGTCTTTCTTTGAGGAAAATCAAACTACTCATAAACCCCTTTCCTTAACGGCGACAATCGCACTCGTCCCGTGGCAGTTTCACTTTTTCTTCAACGCTGCTTTACGCTGGTCGGTGCGTCGATCGCTGTAAGTAGACCCCGACATGAATAGGGCTAAAGTGTGCACACTCGTTTACCGTTACGCGCGTCACGTTTTTCAGGACATTTGCCCGCTGGGTCGGGATTTTCCACTTGTCTGCCACGATCCACTTTTGTAGGAAGCGTTTCGGAATCGTTGAAGTGAAATTGAATGAAAAAGGATTCTCGAACTCAAGTACGGCTTAGTGCCTATGGAAACCGAGCCGGGAAAGGGTAGTTTACTTCGAATTGATTGCAAACGGATATGATGTTGAACGGTATATGGCTCCAAGATACCAAGCAAACACTCGACGGTATTGTTCCTGAATTTGGCCGAGCAACGGTGAGCATACGAACGAACGCGAACGCAAGGCGCTTCATAGTGCATGCATTGCCTGTGCTTATTCGAGACGGCATCACACCTCGAGGGTGAAAAGAAAAGTTGCGCAATAGTTTGCTATAAAATATTTTGCCTATTTCCGAAAGAAACCACAAACCAAGGCGCATGGAATGTCTGACTCGGACGGGGACACAAATATGCATCCTTGCCTTTGAAGTAAGCAAATGTGTGATGACCTCGTTTTCGGGGCCTCAATAGGGGACCTGTGGAACCTGGGAACGTTAGACATGCATGTACCGGAAGTTGTGCCAACAGTTTGCCAGCGCCATTGCTCACGGCAATATAGCCTATTCGCTCCGGCAGCGGACCACTTTCTTCGTTCCCTGTGATTCAGTTATCGCTAATTTGATTTGCCGTTTGCTAAAAGCCAAATATTTATTTTTGGTACACGAGTCCAGAGTGGCGTCCCTCGGGTACTCCGAGTCTCGGTTCAAGCACACCCCGGAGCATGGCTTTGGAATACAATACTGATGCTGATGTCAAACATTAAATTAACTATATTCTGCTTTTGTAATGCAGTGCCATAGCTCGACGATATGGCACCAAATCACTGAGCCATCATTACTATGGCTGGACTGTCAGATTTGCTCCACATACAGCATCCTCCTTTTTGGGTTGTCTCTAATAATATAACTCAAGCAATGGAGTACTCTGGCTCTGATGCTCACAGCATCCAATGGGTTCTCCACTTGTGTCATAACCCACAGTACAACTCGATAGCGGAGCTGGCAAAGCGACGAGAGCTTTTGTTTCCCTACAGCTTAGTACAGCGGGTTTCAAATGGGTTTATCAAATGCAAACGTCTCATGTGCAGCCAGTGTAAACATGTCACTCAAGCGCCATGCAAACTGTGCATCCGCTTATGTTGCAATGCACTTCCGGAGGGCGGAGTGACGGGTGCAGAGCAGTGGGCGATAATGCATCGTTACGTCGAAAAATCGTTTCGTAACCAGAACAGGCGGGATGACAATGTTTGACTAGAGCGGTTAAATTGAATTTAAATTTCAATCACATGTTTTCCCGGCATTCGGTTTAATTGTTGTCTTTTGAACGTTGATACATCCATCAAAGGATCGTTTGGTATTTGGGATAAAACAAATATTGGATTTGTGCAGGCAAGTACTTTCCTTTAGGTTATCGAGAAAAGATAACTGTTGTCGCACATACTGTTATTGTAATTCAATAACAAAAACTAGATAGTATGATTTAATTGCTATTGATAGCTGAGCATGAAAATCGGAACTCGCAGTAGTTTCTAATAGAACGGCACGGTGCGATACGAAATAGTTTTGGCCCATGCCAACGCATCTGCTTTGTAATAAAAACGCATTTAAAAAAATTTCTAATCCCTTGGGACTCGCATTCCGTAGTGGCGAATTTTATCACATGTGAATTCACCGGGTAACGAAACACAGTTGAAAGATTACCACATGTAAAACAAGATTTTTAAATGAATCTGTTTTGCATTTCAAAACCAATGTTACCCGTCCAGTCCATGTCCTTTTACACAGCACATGTTGTGCCGTAAATCTGTGACGATTTAATGCAATTTCAAGCACAGGCAGCAAAGTGGCGACCCTACTCGTTTCGCAGTAATGACCGACATTCCTAGCCTAGGACAGTGCCAGACAGGATACAGAACCGTGGTGCTTTTGTTCGCTCAAACCGCGTATCCGTTAGGTGTCGCCGGCTACTGTCGCCTTGATGGAAATTGAGGAACATGCACTATTTCGTTCCGTGTCACCAACGACGATCCCGCTGGACGATGAAACGAGCATCCCATATATGGTCCTCGGTCCTTCGGTGGCCTTCGCTAGAAAACGTCGCGACAATCCATCGCGACGGATGCTCCCGTGTGACCGACCGGAATTTCAGAGCTGGCTAACATACGAGCCGCGTGTAATATCCTGGGCACTTCCATCAGACGCTGCTACATTCGGCTGGAACTATGGGCGCTCTGGTGTCGAATATTTCAGTGCCGGAAGGAAGTGAAAGGATTATGCAATGGCATACCTCGCTCTGGTCACCGAAAAAAGAACAGTTTGGCTTTTTTGGGTGTGCAACGGCTCAGCCGTTTTAGTGTCGATAGTTTTTACACACTCGGCGACTTCCCCATAGGCAGTTATCTGCAACTGGTCTATGGTAGAACCTCAACTAGGGTGACAGAGAATGAAACAATGGCCTACGGTCAGTAGATGTGGTGACCGTAAGGCCAGATAAAATGCATTTGACAATCGCCGTTTTTGTTCGTTGGCTTTGGTCTTCAATGGACGACAATCAATACTGAGCATTGTTTGTTGGCCCGCAAGCGCCACAGACGCAAGCACAGAATCAGATTGGACAACTAAGGTAATTGTAGTTCTATTGTCCGAGAAGTGTTTTAAATAAAATTGATAGCACAAAGATCATTGAAATGTGCAGAGAAAAAAGGATTCTTTGGAATTACGTACACCACCAGACTAGCATTAGTCTTTGAATCCACAAACCAAAGCCCGTAGACTCTAGGATTCGGACGTGATTTGCCTATTGCCATTGTATACTTGATAGAATTTCCGCTATTGTACACTAAATCACACCATTGATCAATTATCGATTATTTTGTCCAGGGCATCGTTTTACATATTTGCTACCATACGTCAAAGTTTTTTTCTTTGCTTCTTATTTTTGATTTTATTTTTGAGCCTGAAGAACTTTTAAAAAGATTTTCCAAAAATTCGGATAAATTGCTAGCTCCCCATTATGTTTATCTTGAGACATAGAACAAAATGGTAAACTTGGTGCTCATGATGTTACATTTATAACACGAACATTGGCTTTCATCTGAACCCAAACAGAGCAAACGACCATGTCAGTCTAGTTTTTTTTTCGGTGGCCACACCGTGCCAGATGTTTGCATATAGACGGCGGTTCACCTTTTCTTCCCCAAAACAGCTTCAGCAACCTTCAGGGCCGAGAACCGACCAGTGTGGCACGCATCGATGACTTCGACCATATGATGGAGCCGCGCAGTCCCCTCGAGCTGTCATTTCGATGCCCAGCACAAGTAAGATCGATTCTGGGGGCTCGTGACTGCTGCGACGGTGTTCAACTTGCGGATGAGTGCGAGAAGCATACATTTTTGTTTATGTTTTGCTTCCCCGTACTGCCTCACGATCGGCAAAAAAATATCGAAATCCAGATGTTACGTCCTGGGTGTGTAACCCTGGGACTGCACTGGTAGTTGTTTCTCATTCGCGAACATTGATTGGGTCTGGGTTGGCAGCAAGCGTTGCATAAACAAATTCCCGAACCGGGCAAATCATAAAAAAGTCGACCGGCGCGACGGGGCCCCGGCCGAGCGTCATTCTTCGGCCCATAAAAGTCCAACCCAGCGCCGGTCTCCATGAACGCCGCGCCACATTCGCCACGACGATGCTCGTTCGGACAACGGTCCCACTTCCGGGCAGCAACCGGAGGCTGTTGGACGGGCGGTACAAATCGCGTTACAATGGGCAGCAAATGGAGCGTTCTTTATTTACAAAGCACTTTTTGTGCCGCCCCACGTTACAGGGGCGGCAGTATCACGGCACACACGTGGCCCTCGATCGATAGCTGTGGGTTTTGTTTTGTTTTAAATAAATTGCCTTGTACTGGAAGATGAATGAAATATCGCCGGACGGCGAATATTCGGCGCCCGACTGGAACGAATGTAATTTCCGGGAAGGTCGGACCAGAAAAACACCGATATCGATGTCAGGTGTAAGAGGCACCCCGGACATGGAAAGGAAGTTATTTTCTTGAGCCGCGGATAAAGTGAGTTTTCCGTTGGTTCGGTTGGTGCGGTATAATTCAATTCAGACAAAAAATAATTGGAATTGGTTCAAATCGATATGGACCTTGTTTTGGAGCCAGTTTGCTTGCGCTTGAAATGGTTCCACCTTCCCGGGCTATCAATTTTAAAATTAATTTCTGCTTCGCTATTTGCGGCTGTTTGCCATCCCGTCCCGCTCATTAGTTTACCTTTCTCGGAAAACCGTTTCTGTAATTCCACAATAATCGAGCGATGCTGCGCAACCGATGTTCTGACGACCGGATCTTCATCAATAACTAGGCCATGGCGAGTGCAGTGGTGCAAATGGTGGCAAATTGGACCAAGCGGAAGTAGGGAAGCCAACACTGCACAACGCAATCACTGCTGCAGAAATTTCGCGTGCATCATTGGCATTCCGTTCCGGTGGTTTGCATAAAAATGCCGCTACTGTAAGAGGCCCACGCGTATCTCGCTGCCGCCCGATCTTATGCCGGTAATTACGAGGGCGCAATGTGATCCAATATGGGCCACAGCCAGTCGGGAGAATTTCATCCCTCTTCGCTGCTGCAAGGATTTATGCGCCGAGGGGGATAATTTCTGTTTTATTCCAGCCCGTCAACGACAAGGCGCCTCCATTTATGGGCGGCCATTTTCCCGCTCGCCTGTTTCGTGCGGGACCGTTTACATTCGCACCGACGGCATTACGCTCTGGGTGGGGGCTTAGTGAAAATTAATGACATCAAACTGAGACCAGGGCCCATTAAAACGGAAGCTATGGGAAAATTGGTGTTAGTGCACTTTCGCCTGCATGCGCTGCGTAGCGATTGTGGTGCGTTGAAACAACGTTTGCACGGCCCATTGACAAGCTTTCGTGAGACCAAGCTGGCAAGCAAGCTGGTGAAAAAGGAGAGCAAAAACTAACTCAACAACCCACTCCGAGGCTGAACAGTTCTGAAAACCGCCCACGGATCCTGCGAACAGCGGCCGCTTTTTGCGGTGAACCTACAAAGTGCACCGTTCAAATAGTATTATACATAATTAAATGGCCGCAATGAAAAGCCTACGGCCGGGTCGAACGATGGAGATGAAAATCGACTTCCGAGCACGAGCTACACGACCGATTCCGGCCGCTCGGTGCGCCAAAAGTGGGCGCGGATAGTGGCCGCCAATGTGTCGATAAAAACGTGTTCGAACCTCACGCAGCCAAATAGTGCCGTACGCTGCCGTGCTTCTCGAACTGTTTTGGTGGTTTTATGTTTTGTAATTTATGAGTGGTGCTGGAAATTCAATTACTCGCCGCCGGACGCTTATCGGCCGGCGCGAGCACTTAACTGCCCCGGCAGGGAAGATATGCTGGTAAAAAGTAACACCGATCGGGATTATCCCGCCAAGTGTGCGCCAAGTGCTAGGTCAACGGAATGGTGGAATGGTCGTGGAAAGATAACTTTATTTACCAGCTGAGCTGGGCGTTGTGCCCACCCAGCCGCACTATTGAGGCTGGCAGTTTGAGATAAAGCGTTGTCGAGAAGATAAAGTCGGTGTGTTAACGGTTGGATGCAGTGGCAAAGAAAAACGTTTATGACGGCGAGGCAATAAAAAACCAAAATTTCGTGAGGAAATTCGAGCAAATGATTGAAAAGCACACCCTTTAGCGAAGCCTTTTCCATGTCCCATCTATCTAAATCAGGATCTCTCCGTGTGGCGCGTGGTGTGTGACACGGGTGGCTGCTTGTAAAATGCTTTTACCGTTCCTCAAGCGAACCAAAACCAAACCCGGTGGCGGTATAAGCTCATCCATCAATTTGTATCCACGCGCGGATCCACAATCAATCAATTCCAATCAATACTGGCGCCGGGATGCCACGGTGCTTCGAAATCGATCGCTTTATGGCCGCTTTTCAGCGCCGTGACAGTAATTATCTTCATTAAGCCTTTTCCTGGCAGCATCATTATGCGTTTTTTAGCCAATGATTTATCCGGATTTGGCACCGTACCAAACCTGGAGCTGGTGAGCGGGCGACGGTACACTCGGTATCGGCTCGACCAACCAAACCAACTCACGACAGTGTTGCGGGACCCGAAACATGATTTCGACTTTTTCGCGACGTCGGCAACTCAGCCCCGTTCGCTTCGGGAAAACTGTCGCCCGGTGCTGATAGCGCAACGATTTTTCGATACCGCATCCGATGACGGGGCAGATGTTGTGTGGGGTTTGTAAAGTTCGCCTGGCCCATTTCCCTTCGCTCTCCGCGCGGTCCAGCGTTTGGGTATCTTTTCTGACCGATTCATCGACCGAAACCGCGCCATCCAGGGCTAATCGTATTTTTGTAAACTAATTTCTGGTTTGGCCGGGTTATAAATAAATGGCATGTCATCGGTTTTTCCGATTTAGAGAAACGAAAAAAAAAAACGTTGGGAAATTGTGTTTTTTACTCAATTTTTCACTGCCCCACACACACGCGCACACGAAACGTTCGATTTTACTGTCACACCGTTCAATAGACTTTTCTTATCCCGTGAGATCTGCGTTTCGTGAGATCACGATCTGTCAGCCGTTGGCTCACACGTCAGCCACACTTTTTTTTTCGTTGTGCCGCAACATTTACCGGACATCCATTTGGTGTGGCCGCGATGACGGACAGATCGTGGAAAATGCTTTCAAGAGCGCGGCCAATCGATCGTGGGCCAATCGGCGGGAAATGTGATTTTTCACGATCCGTCCGAAAGAAGCGAAAGTTTTCCCATCGTGTTTTCGGTTGGCACTCGAATTGTGAAACATTTATGCAACGAATGACGTTGCTAATGCCGGCCCGATTGGTAGCATTTCTGTCCGTTTGATGTTATCTCGTTGGGCTGGTATTGATTATAATCACAAATTGAGAATTGGGCCATAACATATCGGTCGTCCCGAGGGATTGTAACGAAACGTGCCAGAAGTTGGTTGGCTGGCGACAAGTTTCACATGCCTGGCCTACGTTCGGTATCTCAAATGGTGTCAGTCACCAAGGTCGTCGATTTATTCAAAGATTTGAAGTGCACGATGGTGTTCAATAATGATTTTACTTTTTTATTTGGTTGTCGGTCAAGGTTAACCGAATAACCGCCAATTCTCGTACGTGTGAACCTAAATTGATTAAAACGCCATTTATTAATTAAGAACTCGACACGAACAGGAAACTTGAGCAGCGTAAGCATTAGCTTCATTAAGCTGGTTGCCCTCAAACTCTTAGCGGCTATCGAGCGTTAACGATAGGTTACGGGCGGTTTCTTGGCGATCCCAGATCCGTTTGGATAAAATATTTAAACTCCGTTCTTCGTGGTGGCCGGCGTAGAGTAGGTAATCAGGGGTCGAGGCGGGTTCGTACGCATTACTAAACATGGCTCCCCTTGTTTGCAGATAGTTAGAAACACCGTTTCGAGCACGACTCGCTGATAGTGCACTATCAGGCCCGAGATCTAATGTTCTAACAATAGAACGTTCAAAATGCTCATTAACCGACAACACAATTGTACGCCTCTTATGTCGTGCAAGTGCAAGACCGGGACTCGGAAACACATGCTATGTATGCCGCTCCGATGGTAGCAACATATCGTGTGCTGACAAGCAATCGTCCTGCCATGCGCCCGTAGGCTCGTCGGATTGGGGCGATTGAGTTGGAAATGCAAGAATTATTGCTTCCGTCGTTGTTTAGGCAAACGAGACGTTGTCGATGAGGCGATTAGTTTCCATGCCGTGCAGAGCACCACCGACCGTAATTTACGAATCGGTTGGGGACCGTAATTTTCACTTATGACTATCTGCCGTAAGAACATGGAAAGAATGTTATTTCAGGAGTCTTCTTGCTCAAGCTCCAGTGGCACGCAAAAAAGGCTTGGGACTTCTTGTTCTTACAAGCCGTTATGTCAACGCATAAATATGTCATTACAATAATTTAGTGCACATATTTCAGATTGACTAATTAATCCGTATTGCTGAATACCCAACATAATTTATGATAAAAAATGCCATCGGAGCAGAAAAATTTGGGTAACAAATTGTGCGCACCTAGCTCATTCCCACCGATCGTAGGAAAACGCGCTCGGCCGAACTCGGAATGTTTTAACATGGCATCACGTGATTATCATGATGCGACGAGCGCATGATGAATTTATGGGCCCTCGGTGCAAGCACGGTGTGCCTTAGATTCTTGGAAATCCGCCCATAATCTCCAACGGAACGCAACCCAAACCCCTAATGAGAGACAGCTATTCGGAATGAGTTGGCCACACAGCGCACGGCTAGACAGGATTCAATTACGTCGTACTGTGCGCTTACGCAAACCGTAGGCGGCCACTCAGGGACTACACAACAAACCCAGCGTACCGCATTAATTGATCCTCCTCTCGCGAGGTCCGTGCGGTCTGCGTGCCGCCGGCTCCGCTCGTTGCTGGTGAATTTTCACCGCACATATCGCCAGAAACCATCGGCGAACGGTGGTTTTGGGCTTGCCCGAAAACATTGCCTCGGCGAGCTTCTGCGTTTTGTCATTCTGGCTTTCGGCATTCGGACGGGGCTGGCCGGCCGGCCGGTCGGGCTAGCATTATTACCATTTCCCCCGAGGGAAGGCTCATCTGACATTTCTTTCTGCGCGCCCGCATGTTTCGGTGGGCCAAGCCACATTCGGTCTGCGGTTCCTCGGTGGCGGAAGGAGGCTTTCTTTCGTGCACAGGAACTCGCAAGATTGTGGGAGATTTGTGCTTTCATGTCTCTCCATCTGTCATTCCAATTAGGGTGCAGAAAATGGGCGCCAAAACGTGTTTGCTTTTTAATGGAGTGAGTGTTCCTTTATTTGCTGAAGCTTGTAGTCGTTTTTACACTGTACAGTACTTTATAACTCACCACTATGGGTAAGATAATCTAATGAAATGTTTTGCGTATGGGTCGAAAAACCTCAATTCATACTATAATTTCAATATTCATATTCAATTTACTATTGTACAGCGTGTAGCTTCATGCTGGATGCAGTTTGCGTCCATCGCATCATTAAGCACCAAGCATCATTTCGTCTATGGAAATGGAAATCACATCCCGCCGCCGCCGGATCGGATGGCAGTGCCGGACATTACGTAACCTTCGCTCTGGTTTTGCTCCTGAGAAAAACACGAATTTGCCAACCACCTTCGCCGAACAAGAAACTTTACCAAGCCGTCTTTCCGCTGGGAGTCCTGGTTTGGCTGGAGCACAAAAATGTTCCACAAAAGGGACGGCTTTCTTTGTCTGTCCCCGGTTCCAGTGCGTTCCTGCCTGCCGGCTGGCAGAACGCCAACACGGCGCCCACGTGAACTGGTGACCGTGTCCCGGTGCCCATCGAACGATTGTTATCCTTCGCAGTCAAATGGTCCTATGAAAAATGAATTGTCCTTGGCGCCATCTCGATTTTTTTCCTGCCGACTGTCATTGTCAACCGAAGCCATTCCTTTTGTCATTGGAACGCGCGAAGAACGGCTCCTCCAAACGCGCCAATTACGCGGTTAGGCTGTGAATGTCTGGGTCGGACCAAAGTTTGGGCGGAAGAATGGAAATTTTTAAAATATTTCTACATTTTGTCCACTGGAACCACGCTTAGTTCAAGGTTTCCTGTGACGACAGTCCCGAACCGGGCTAACCATTGAATTAAGTTTTTAACCCCCCGAGGCGTGTTGAATTTTGGCCTTCAAGGTTTCTTTCAGTTTCGGCCTGAAACAATGGTTCTGAAGAAGATCTGCAAATGTGTACGTTGCGCCTCTTGAACGGGATAGCACGTAACTCGTACGCGCTGTGGTTTGGTGAGGGTCTTACGAGAAACGAATCAACGTTGTTTAAAAATGCATTAAAACCGTGTTGCGTAATAAAACAATATGCAGATTTTTTATATAAACGTGGAAAAAAGTGCTCCAAGAACACGGCTGTTAATTTTAGCTAGCAAAGAATCATATATGGGCTGATATGGGTTTCACGGTAAAGCAAGTTTGCCGGAGTTCCCAAGCTTAGCACTTTATGCGCCACAGGCTGTTTTGCCGGGCGGTAATTGGTCAATCTCATGGTCGGAAATCGAATAAACCACACATTCGCCACCGATTATTAATAAGGGCATCCCGCGGGCGTTCCATTGCCGGTTCCCGTAAATTGACCATAACGATCACGTACACGAGTAAAGCACACACGCAGACGCACGTTCAGTGTTACCGCTTCAATCCCACAGGAGATCCCACTTCGATCAGCGAGAGTTCCGTTTTTTCCCACCGACTTTGTCACACGGCCGTGCGACTAGCCGATGATGGGTTTAGTTTAATTATTGGTCGATTTTGTGGCCATCCCACACCGTACGCACGGTAGCCAGGTTGGCGACCGTACCGACCGATGCTGTTCGGTGCTCGCGACTGTGGTTAGCCAGAATTATGGGACGGGCAGCGATTTAGTTTGTCTCGGTTACGTTTTTATGTTTCCTACTAGTTCTGAAACACACGCGCACACGTACCGCGAGAACGTGATGCTGTTCGACCTTCGCATTGCCAGCCAAGCGTTGGGTGGGATACATGTTTTCTGTATAAATATAACGATGAATGATGACGCCAAACGATGATTGCCGGAGAAAGCGGGAATGGTGTCAAGGCACGAAGCACGCAATGGAGTGTGTAGAAGACGCACGAAATGGGGTATTAGTCATCCGACACCTATCGGGAGATCATGTTCTGCTCATCCCAAACCATCGCCTATCTTGAGCATCCGATAGTTCGAACCGCGAAGGATTCTGTTGACGATTCTAAAAATAAATACGAACTATTATTTCATTTTTGAAATGCTATTTTAGATATCCTGTTTAAACATAAAATATGTACCAAGGCTCCATAAAACGGCAATGGTATCGAACATCCAGCGACGGGCGGCAAATGTTGCCACAAAACTAGACGGAGGAAATCCTAATTATACGCCCCAATAGGCCCAAAAACCTTGAAAAAGGTTCTTGGAATTTGTAAAAATCAAACGGCGTCCAAAAAGAAAACAGAAAACCGGGGACCAAGAAAACACGGAACCACGGACCTTATCAGCCACCTAATGGTCTTTTATTTATTCGGCCAGAGCACCATCTCGGCATTTACCAGCTCATAAAAAACCTGCCCTACTTAATTCCTTATCGACTTTATTTATGTTTCCTTTCGCGTAGTTTTCGCCTTCGTGAAGGGACACCGAGGCAAATGTCATGACCACCGCCAGCGGCTACCTACCAGAGACTGACCAATGGCCAATGCTTTTAGTCATTCAGCATTCCACACACACTCTCTCTCTTTCTCGCACTGTTTCGCGGGGCCCAGTCGAATGCTAATAAATGGGAAATGAATCCTTTGGATTCCTTTAGGGAGGTTTGACAATTTGAATGTCAATTGCGCGAACCGCCACCATTCCATGGCTTGGTGCCTTCCCGCGCGGCCGTAGTTGACATGGAAATCCGACGCCGGAATTATGTCGACCTGAACCCGGCGAAAAAAGGCCGAAAGCGGAAACATCAGCCGGCGTGGACCGTACAACAGGGGAAGTTTTCCTTCCCGGAACGGCCAAGCGAACGTGATGAGAGATCGTCGGCCCATCCGCAGCGATCCCGTAAGCCCACGCAGTCGATGCCAACCCTTTCCGTGGCGTCCTTCAGGCCGCTGGTAGGCGGAGGATTCAATAATAAATTTCACCAAATTCGTTCGTGCGTTTCTCCAGCCGAGTGGCCGTGATTAATATCGTATGGCCAGTTATGGCGGCCGCCTCCGGCGCCGAAATCGGATACTTAATGTGTGCGCTGCGGATATCTTGGGCACCCGTAAGATATTCACGTTCACGTTCTCCTCACCGACAAACTTTTCGCCGGCGAGGGTTGCTTCTTGGGGCTGCTATCGAATTACCCGGTGGCAGTCAGGTAGCTACGTGCCACGTAATGCGGTAATAGCATCTGCCGTTGCCCTTTCGGGGATCGATATACCGGAGACGACCAGGTAGCTAAGATTCTAGGTTCAGTTACGGCGTTTGCGAGAGGTGATTACGGCAGGGCTCAGCCTTCCTTGCCAATGAAGTTTAGGGAGAGCTTAGCTAAAACTAAAACAATAAGCGGTGTCGAAACAATCAAGCACAGGGGCTCCTCCAGAGGTGTGCCGAAGAAATGTGCCCTCCGTGGGTCAGCATGGGGTGCGCGAGAATCGGAAAACTATGCAAATCACAGGAAAAAAAATCAATATCTAACTCCCCTATAGCTTGGCATTTCGATATGGTCAGGTTAAAGGTTAAGACTGCGGAGTGTTTTATTGTTTAGTGGGGGCACTAAGCGAACCACAGGGGTATTAGAGAGAGTGTTGTGTGTGAGAGAGAGAGAGAGAGAGAGTTACAATTACGGTGTTACAACATGATTCGATGACCCACTAATTCTCACTTCTCCGCATTAGTTGGGTCGGGTTCGGGGGTGATGGGGTTAATTGGAAGCCATCGCCTCACAAGCTGGTAAACATTATAATCCGTTTGTCGGTTTTTGCTGGGTTTTTTTGTTTCGTTTTACATTTGAGGGATTTTTCTGATCGTTGTGGCCTTTTCGTTGCCTTGTGCATTGCACGTTTTGGCTTTTTCTAGCGTTTTTCGTATTAACCAGCAATTAATGATAATAGGTGTTATTAGATGCAGATGGTGTTGGATCTCCTTTTTATGCTGTTTTTATATAACGACTGTTTTATATTCCGAATCAATGTTCTACAAAAGGGGACTGGTACAAAAAACAGAATAGCAATAATAATACTGTATAATAAATACAATACAATAAAGAATATGGTAACGACACTTCGATAGCTACTCAACATTAGCATTTATCAATCAACATTAATAACTGAAACTACCTATAGCAACTGTTATCACTTTACTAAATTTCAATAGCATTAAAGCCTTTTAGGACTCGTTTTACATAAAATAGTTTGCGTTTTCGTAGCAACTATATTTGACTGAATAATTAAATGATTATCCCTACAAATACGTGACACAGGCTACTATTTATTTTATTCTCTCTCTCTCTCTCTATTCTTTTTTCAGTTTCTGTTATGAGCAAAGCGCAAACAAGCAACGCAAGCTTACAAAATATTCAACCGCAGCAAAAAACGCGTTCAACGGCCGTCGATTATGCGGGGATTCCTGAATTTCCCTGTGACTGTGAAATGAAAGTTTAATTTTCACCAACCACAAACAGCAAGCGGTTCCGCGTACTATGAAAGTAAGTGTCCGTTAGTTTGTTGCCACATTTTTGCAGCACCATTTAGCCGCAACGGCCCCCGATCGAACAGATATGGCGAGAATCGATAATATAGTGCAAGGTACCGGGGTGTGGTGACCAATGTAATGCGGGGGACAGATTATTTCACCCAACGATCCTGATAGAATTAATTCTGCTATTAACACCGATCTGCAGGCATCGGATGAAGCTTAATTGAACACGGATGATTTTATGGTGACCCTTTCTGGAAAGTCATCTCGCTACCGGGAGCCTTAATGGCACAGTCAATAGATTAATTTTCCGACTCACTAAATGCTGCAAATGAAACTGTTTACGATGCCACACCATACGGTTTGGTGCGATTGATCGCCTCTGACCCAGCACGGTAACGCAGGGGTGCTAAAGACTTAAGAAGAATTTATAATTTCTCACCACGTAACACCTTAGTAGGCGCTGTTGGGAGTGTGACTGGGCGCACGGTATCCACGGATGGTCAACCCCACCAGCTCCGACCGAACACGACACGTTGAGCCCTGGCACGCCAATTTAAATGCCAACGTTTAAGCCGACATTCAGAGAGATAGCGCAAAATACGACAAACAGCTGGAAAGTATTTTAATTACCAGCATATCGGAATTAACTACCGGAAGTGCAGTGAAGATAACGAGAGGGATTCCGTGGAGCAGCCAAGGGCGAATGCCGTATTCTGCGCCACTCATTTGCATTCACACCAAGCCACGTCACGACACCCGGCTCGGTTTGCAAGATTTCGCAATTTGCTTGACAAAAAAGGAGGGTAAACATGGCCAAAGCCTAGGATAAACTCTGCGTGGCCAGCCTGCGGAGGTGACCTGCCGTGCGGGGCCAACGTTAATTACGCTCGAGAGGGCTACGGAAAACGTGCCCCCGAATGCTGGTTGAGGTGTTTTTCTTGAAAAACAAAAACAATAGCGAGATTTGCGTTTCAGATTTGTGGGCTGTCTGTAATACTTTTTTTGTAGCCCAAAAGCATCAGCCACATTGGTCGTTCATTATACTAGAAGTGGTTGTTGGTTCATTGTGGTAGGATAGACCTCGCGTTACGAATTACACGCCAATTAGCATATTTAACGCGCTTTAGGTCAACAGGTGCTGGAAAGATTCAGGACGTCAGAATCGGTATCCTACCCGGTTGCCCTGCCAAAGGCCCTTTGTCCATTCCAAATAGAGTTTGGGAATTTATTTTCTCTCGTAACATCTTTCCAAACCGTCATTAATCGAAATAATAAAACGTTAGCCAAAACCCGGGCTGTGACGCACAGATCGGACGCTGAAGCCGGTGGCCGGTAGCGTAATCGAATAGCATAACCACAACAGTGCCGTGGTTACAAAGCTAAACGGTCCATCAATTTGGCCCATTCTGGGAATGCTGTTTCGACGGTAAAGCCGGGTCTTTAAAGGACATAAAAAGGGACGAACCCGCAACGGAATGGAGGCGCCCAGTGGCTCATCTGCGCTCGAAGCGGAACAAGTTTTATGGTTTCTTTTATTTAATTCGGTGCTGCGCGCCGGGCTGGCTGAGTAAGCTTGAGTTTTTATTGTTCCAAAAAGTCTGTCTGCCAATCGATGGTCGCAGGCGAAGTGGAGCAAAATAACGACTCGAAGCTCGTAAAACATTCAATCGCTGACAACCGACGCCATTTGCGCCGCGCCGGCTAGAAGCAGATTGCGGGGTGTGGTGTGGCAACTTTCGCACACTTTGTACTGGACAGCGGTTATCAAACGCTTTTCTAACGCAAATTGGTTTGCTGGAATACGGGCAAAAAACGTTCAAAAAAAATTTTTCCAAACTCTGGTCGGTTTTTAACGAGAAACCTATGCGCCTTGTTCCACTCCGAACAGGGATAAGCGTCTCGAATTACGAGCATGCTCCAGAGCGTTTTCTCACTGAACGGTGATATGCCTTGAACTACTATTTAAATCAACAGTCTCGACAAGCATAAGCCCGGATTAAATACCAGTTACGGCTAATGACTGGGCGGTCCCCTTGGGCGCTGCCAACAAGGCACAGTGCTTGGAGGGGCTGGAGTGTTTTGCAATCTCAAACAAGTACTCACCGTACCCGGTCTCGGAGTGTCACTGTAACTACTGTGCTGTAAAGCTGTTTTCATTGTCAGTGAGAATCGGATCTAGTTTCACTTTAGATTCCAGGACAACGGCATCGGTATGACTGCGGAACCCGTTACACGGGGTGGCTTAGTGCAATATTCCTTGATAATTTCTTTGAAGATTTGTTCTACAGCTTTATAACACGTTAAGGGGTTATATTCACCCAAATTTCAACTGTACAATAAACGTAGAGCTGAAGTATCAACGGCATTGGAACCGTGTACACGCACTACACGGAAACATTATACCCAAAGCGTACACGATTTTCTCAAGTTTTCAATAAAGACGAGGCAAACCAACAGCAAAACATAAAGGAATAGTCAGACGGTAAAAAACGGAGAAGAGACAAAAGCGTCAGCTGGGAATAGTATAAAAGTCTAGGGAAAGCAATACAACATATTGTGCTATCACATTATCATGAAACATTTGTCCGTCTCGACGGCAGCCGTACCAACCGCCATCAGCGTCGCCACTCCCTGAAGTGCCGGTCGCTTTCTTTTTTCTTGCTGGAAAAAGGGAAAAATTCAATAAACACTGCGCCGTTCCAGGCAGCAGGCGGACACAATTTGCTATAATGTCCTCCGCGCCCGGACGTTCGTACCCATTCAGGGCCCATTTGTGTCCGCTCCGCGGTTGCTGCTGCTGCTGCTGGTGGTGGTAGTCTCAGACTCACTACTTCACACCAACAAGCTAACCTACGCGAGCTGCAACTCTTGCTTCCCCATCGGGCCAAAGAATTTAGACGTGCGCCGTGGAGAAGGTGCAAAGCGAAGATGCTATTTCCATATCACCGCGCCAGCAACAGCAGCGCCGGAACAGCATCATGCCGTAACACTGCCGTGGGATATGCAGATTTCGTATCCTGGTGCTGGAAACAGAGAAGCTGCACGACCCCCATTTGCGAGGCGGAAACTGTTGCTCGGGGCCGTTTATCAGCGGTCCAAGATGAGCTGGGAGCGAGCGAGACAGAAGTGTGATTTATCTAGAGTCGTTGGAAAACTCGACGACAAATAAACACAACGAAAAGTAGCCTCCATTATGTGGGATTTCCTTCCGGGGGTTGTGAAACCGATGCACCGATTGTTGGCCGCATCGTTTCATCCCACACCAAAACGGTGGGTGGCGGGGGGGGGGAGGGCACACTACAGCATGGGAGACGTGCAGCATAATGTTCTGCACTGTCAAACTTCCCTCCGAAGGCAGGGTTATGGGCCCGTTTCGGTAAGTTTTCGATGTAAAGCTGAATTCCTCATAAAATCCGATCCTAAACTGCAAGTCTCTGGGGACCCCATCAAACCTACGCTCGCCTAGTCTACCGATAAAATGGGTCCGTGTGAGTGTGGGTTCGAAAATACTGTCAACCCCGATTCTTGCCCAAGCAAGAAGCGGCACATCTTTTCGCTCCGAACCACTTTGCTAATCCACATAAGCCGCACATGACAGCAGCTGCCAGCAGAGGCAATAAAAGGACAACAAGGACCCAAAAATCGTGCTACATGCTGTCAAGGCCTTTTGGCTGCTGCCGGTTGCTGAATTATGGTGGCATTTTGTAGTGCAGCCATGGGTTCCCCCATTTTTTGCTCCTACTCAATCATCATTCCTGGGCGTTGTTGGGAGGCGAAAATTTTACGGCACCGTAACAGCGTGTCGATGCCGGCATTTCACACACATGCCCTGGTAATGGTGGCATCCGGCATCTACGGTAAACGATGAAAATTGCCGCTCGACATGGTAATGATATAACATTATTTGCGCCTCAAACTGATAGTTTCCGGCACTCTGGCCACATCGGACCGGGAACGGGGTCTCCATGTTGGAGGATGAAAATTCTTCCGAATACTTTCCGTGAAGCTAAAGGCCAACCACTTGACGTTCCGCTGGCGGAGCACATTGGAAACTTTTCGGAACTAGCTGAGCAAAATGTAGCGAATGTGTGGATGGGTAAAATGAAAGTTGTAGGTCCATGACTCAGACTCATGCACCAAAGCTAAGATCATGTGCGCTTCATGGTGCTTCAAACTCGTGTGGTACGTTGGAACCTACCGTAAAAATATAAAATGCAATAAAGCAACTTTAGTTAGATAATAACTTCAAATAAAATTAACATCAATCAGCACGAATAATCTGCACATCAGCAAACTTTCGGTCAATGCTCGGACATGCATATTTGCAATAAACAATTGCAAAAACCAAGTCTAGTGATGATATTTCTTATTTATTTCAGTTATTAAATAAATCATTCGAAAGACTTTGCATGGAAGTTGTTCGTATCGGGTTTTGGCCAATCTCCAACGGGAAGGCAACAGCGTGAGGTGCTTACCAAATACGACCCATCTCGTAATGCATTCCGGAGCTCTTTGGGAACGCGTTTTTGATTGAAAACCCCGTGTATGGGCCACTGATAGATGAGTTCTGACATTTGCCCTTAGCGTTCGATGCACCGTTGCTGACGATGTGTTGACTTTATCCAAACCGTTCAACGAGTAGAAGCCATTATAATCGAAATTGGGTAAACATTTGACAGTGTTGGCCTGACTTCGATGTAGTGAAGGCGGGTTCATGAGCAATTTAAGGCAAAAAAAAACTTCTAAAAGGATTCAAAGTTAGAATTGAAGGAAATTTGGTTCTTTTTGAGTTTCTGCTAATGTTTTACAGAAACCAATTAAAAACAAATGCCAAATTTTGTTGCTTCTATTAAATATCGATATTGATTAAATAACGATATCAAAAGCCTACAACAGATCGTACCCATCGGCTAGGGCAAGGCCCGTAGAATGCGCGGTGTCTGCGATTTCACACTCTGGAAAAGGATGCTCATTAATGCGACATCGGCCGTCGAGCACGTTCACTATCCCGGGGCCGCCACCACCACCACCATCGGCCCCCCGGGGTAGCGTGGCGTTGCATGGAAAGCTTAAACTTTTCCCCGCCAAACCAGTGTCAAAAAGGGCGACTCAAATGGCCCAGAAAGAAAAGAGCTCGGAGGCGGACGAAGCGCACTTCGCGCACGGCGAAACATGGCCGCACAACAAACAAACCGCCTGCCGGTCGGCCCCAGGAAGCGACCCTAAAACTGCGAACCAAGGACGGGTGGAGGCGCCGGCACTGGTAAAAGTTTGCCCTCTACGCTGAGTACGTGCACCTTCGGGTTGCGCCGCGGCACTTCGGCGGGCCACATCAGGGCCACGTGTTGACTCCATGGCGTGAACTTCCGCAGTTGATGATGAGACCCCCGCCACGCCGTCCCGATTACGCGGGGCCCGGCGGGGCTTAGGGCGCGAAAGAAAGAAAACAGCAAACAAACCAGATAATAAAAGGACCCGGGGCTTGTTGATGGTCCCGCAGGTCGATAAAGTTTTAAGCTCGACACGAGATTCACGGTGGCTGATTGAAAGCAGCTGGACGCCACGCCCGGGGCTGCCGCACGGTCCTGACGCCCGGGCCGCTGTCACGCTGAGTTCCGGGAAAATGTCCTGTCACCATGGTGGGGGGCGGGTTGCACTTAACGCTCGTCAGTCTGGTAGTGTCTGGAATCTGCTCCGTACCGTTATTCGATATCTCTCCGCGAGCCGATGGGATGCTGGACGGTGTTACGCTAGACCACGCTATTAGGTCAGCGGTGGCGACAATGTTGACCACGGGACACGGTCGGGGACCGACCCCGAACGAGCACTCCCGGCTCAAGGCTGCGTGGAGTCGTTTCGCATTTCGAAATCGATTGACAAATTATCGCCTAATTTGTGGTTGGCGGCCAGCAGTCGTTGGCAGATGATTTCGTTTCGCTTTGGACATTATTGTGTTTCCAGCCTGTTGTGGAGCAGTTCGTGTGAATCTCCGGCCCCACTTGTATCGCCGTAGGGTCCTGCTGATGGTTTCAAATGTCTGCGAATGTGCCGGTGCCGGTAGGAACGACAGCATGCCTCGGCCGTAATTTAATAAAATGCTCATTTTCATCACTCACGATTTGGGCGGCCTTTGGACGGCGTCGTTTGCGTTTCGGGCTGAACTTGAAGACCACTTTGGCAATAATTTAACTATCGTCGAGCAGCGAGTTGCTCCTCATCGGCCAACCCGAGTGCGGTGATGTTGCGGGAAAGTCAAAATAAAAATCTCGCCACAGTTGCGGATGACCTACTTAGTACACTCAGCCATCCACAGGACTTTTGTCGTTTCCCTTGCCGACTGAAGGCACCTTCCACGAACCGAGCAACTGTCGGAAACGACTCGCGGAGCCGCCATTTCCCAAAGGGGCCCTTAGTGTGCAACTTTGTCGGAACCACATTATCCGCGAGCTACCCGACGACCTTTCACAGGCAGGCAGCAAAGTAGTGGGGAGTCTCACCACGCACCGGACACGATGCTCGGCCGATTAGGATTGGACCCTTTTGTCGTGCTCTTTGAGGCGCTGAAAATTACATCAATTTCCAGCAGTTAACTCTTTGTCGCCCCAAAAACGGGGAGATCGTCAAATAAATATCCGCCAAAAATCAAAGCGGCTTTTGGCAACAAACGACGTTTTCCGACGGCCATTGAAGTGTGAAAGTTTCGGCCGCGCTTTACGACACGTCGCCGTGATTCAGGCGGGACGAGACTGGTGCTGCGTTGAAGTTTAATGTTCCGCAGCAAGCCTCCCGGAGTGGAGCAGACTGAAGTGGACTTCTTTGTACGGAGCAAACAGGCAGACATCATGCGGGGTCGATCCTCTCGCAAAGGGTTGCGATAAATTTTGCATTTTCTAGCGCACCGCCATAAAACTTCGGAAAAGGAGATTGCTCGGCGTGCATACCAACAGCGAGATGGGGTTTGAGGGCTGGCCCGTTTCGGGAGAGCACTCGGTTGAAGTTTTTAGGTTTCTCCGTTCGCCGGAGTTTATCTCTGAACTGTCCGTTTAAAGTTTTATTGACCGAACACACTCGAGTCGGACTCGAACGAGCGTGCTTTGTGTAAATAAGATGAAGCTTCATTAATGTTTCATTTCATTTTCCTTTGATTTCTGCACTCAAATCAATCTGCCGGATTTTATATTCAAACAGGCGAACTAAGTGAAAACCCTTAGACGCAAGAAAGGTGGTATAGATCCGGCTTGAGTTTTTTCCGGTATCGGCAATCCTCAGTTTACACTTTCTTAGTCGAATGAGATGAATCAAGTCTTCATTTTTCACACTCTTCAATAAAAACAAAATATACAGGAAGTGTTATTTCAATTATTCTGCTATCATCTCAATGTAGTTCTTGGCATGCTGGCCTTGCATTTTCGCACACACAGTTAAGGGCGGAAAGCAGTTCTAGTTTTTGTTGATTTAATATGACCCCAGTTTTCGAAATATTTTGTGATTGATGAACCTTGTCAGATATCGTGCGAATATTTGAATCTTGAAAAGCTAAAGCAATCCAGTAGCAGTCTATAGCGGTCATATTATATCAGAGATACAAATGTCATTTTTCTTATCATAAACACTATTCAAACGAGATAGAACACTCGTTTCAAAGAACGGTGGAAGTAATCGTGCCGCAAGAGACAATTATCCACCAAAACAGCGAACGGCGTTCTTTATTTGCCAGGCCGCCTGTGAATAGCCAAGTGTATCGTGGCGATTGAATATCGGAAAGTCGATCTTGCATTGGCAAGAAGCAGTAACTGCTGGTTGGATCGATTTGTAGCTGATTATCAAATTACAACCACCCAACGATTGATTGTCTGTTATGGTGAACATCCACTTTCTGCGTTGTGACTTGCACTTCCCGCTAAGCAACGCCGGCTGAACGAGGGAACAGCTAAATCGGTTCCTCTACATCACTGCCGGAAGGTGTACGGGCGGTTCCGAGCGTTGGAACGATCCCGTATCGATATCGCCCGTAACGATTAGTCAATTATGGACCCTGTGCCGTGTGCCCGTTAGTCATCTGTCACGGCCAGCAACATTGAGCGGGGGTGTAATAAAATCGCCCAATTAGTCACTCCAAGTGACCCACGCTGGAGTGCTAAGTGGAGCGGATAAAAACGCGAGGTTCCACACACCTCACCGACGCCAAGCGGATGCACGTGAGGCAAGGTGATAAGTAATGCCGCTCGTGAGACGCAGAAGCATCGAAGGGCGCACACCACGCGCTAATGGTCCACTTGCATTGTGTGATCGCTGACGCGGTCTAGGCTGCGCTCTGGGCACGTACCACTAGGCGGCCGCCGCACGCGAACCACACGAGATGGCATGCACTCTTCTGGAGCCGTCAATAAATATGACTCGCTGTTGACTCGAGTTCCTTGACTGTCGGAATCGAAGCGTCTGGGGCGGCAGCAGGCTACACCCTAGCTGCTGCTACCCCTGCACGGGGGTCCGTCTGTGCCAAATTTCTACTACATCCTTGCCCTGGGGATCGCATCACCACGGAGCTGCCAAGGGTCAGTATCTTCATCGCGATAGTTCAAGTGTTCGCGGGGGGTGTTAAAACATTTCAACCGAATACACCCCCGAAGGTCTCCACATGTCATCCCCACCCCAGGTATCTCGCCTTGGTCGTCGTTTTTTTTTTTTGCTGGCACTCGCTAAATTCAATTTATATCCAATTTCACTCTTCGCGAAGTTCCTAACGAGCGTTGCCCGAAAAACCCCGGAGTTGGACCGGAGTAGTAGTTTGCCGGGTGTGGAAGTCGACCCGAGCGGGTTAGTAACGTGGCCGCAGTAACGAGAGGTGTTGTTTCGCACGGTCGCAAGAATTCCAATTTCGCCGCCGTTCGCTCGTCCGATCGAAATCAATTTCCATTCTCATCCGGAACGGCGGTACCCTTTCTCTCTTCCCACAGATCCGATAATGCGGCCATGGCGCTGCGCGGTTGGCGACTGTTTGGGGTGGCCGGCACCATACTGGTGTACGTCGGCGGTATACTGTTCCTATCGTTCGTCAGCTTGCAGGGACCGCAGCAGAAGCGCGGACTGCACGGGCCGCGCGGCTACGGTGAGTTCGAGACGATCCGCAACCGGGACCTCGGCCTGATGGGCAAGAAGCCACCCCTGCAGTGGTGCACCGAGCTGCACTATCTGGGTGCCCCGACCCGCCAGCCCCGAACGCCGACCAAGCTGCTGCAAACTTTTCCCGGCCACTTTGTCAAAAAGTTCAACGTGTACAGCTACCACAACAACCAGAACCTACACTCAGCCTCGGCGGCAGCAGTAGCGCCGGAACCGGAACGGGCGACCGACGGCGGGGCGATCCGGAACGATGGCATCGCTGGAAGTTCCTCGCGTTCCGTTTGGCCTAAAAGCGATCAACTTAATGGTAAACTAGTGCATAATGGCGATAGCGTAAGGCGGGATAGCGATGCGCGATGGGCCCGGGAACGATCGGGCCCCGCGGGTACCGGGCTGACGGCGCTCGTCTCGTTCCCCGGCAGTGGCAACACCTGGCTGCGGTATCTGTTGCAACAGGCCACCGGTAAGTTGGGGACGCCGACACGGAGACGATCTGCATCCGCACTGTTAGCCGCCCAATAACTGCGTTGTACGTTTCGTGTTACAGGCCTGCTAACCGGAAGTGTGTACAAAGATTATGGACTGCTCAAAAGTGGCTTCCCGGCGGAAAGCGTGGCCAATGGATCGGTAAGTGTTGATTGTATGCTTACACAGGCACCAAACGAACTCATCATTCTAATAATCACACGTGCAAAGTGACCATAAGGTTGGATGGTGATGTAATTGAATAATGGTGTAATACGTGCCGCCAAACACAGTACCGCACTTCCGAGAATTGGACATTGGTTCTTTTTCGATGCCAGCTGCGAGCTTTCGCACACCGGACGTGGTGTCACTGGACTACTAACCATATGTGGCACCCACCTGCCACAGATACCGTGCATATGAACCGTAATTACTAATTAGAGGGGCTGTCGCATCATGCGAGATAACGCTTCGTTTCGCATCACGGAAGTACGTACTGACGTGGGCGCCAGATTGAGCATCGGATTCCGGTTTTATTCATCCCGTTTGTCGTGACTTTTTCCGGAAAAGCCCACACGTATGGCGTTAGACGTTAGCCGACAGGTCACAGCCAGATGCCACAGTTACGGTCAGTGAATCCCTCAGAGGCAATGGCCTGGTGGCTACAGTTGGTTCTGATGGTCCTCGGTAGTACAGCGTCTGGCGAAGGAGTTTTCGTTCTGTTTTCCATCTTTGGGCGTAACAATTTCATCAACTCTGGAGTCTGGCAATTGAGGAACGCTATCTAAAAGCTGGTGAATCGTCTTCTTTCAGGTGCTGGTAGTCAAAACGCACGAATGGGGTCCCAACGCGTGGACTCCGTACGCGAAGGCGATTCTTTTGGTACGGGATCCTGAGCGCGCTATTTTGGCCGAATTCAATCGCCAATCCGGTGGCCACGTAGGATTCGCCTCGCCCGACCGTTACCGTAGGACCAAGGGTCGATGTGAGTATACGTGGCTGGCGAGTGGTTAGAAGGCGCAAAACCTGACGTGTTGCATGATCTTGCTTTGATTTCCTCCACCAGATTGGACCCAATTTGTAAAAAATAAGCTGTGGGCGTGGGAACAGACGAATCTCTCGTGGGCGAAAAACTTTACCGGTGAAGTGAAATTAGTCTTCTACGACGATCTGGTCGCCAACGTCGAGGGCACGTTACGCAGTATTCTGAGATTCCTAAACCACTCCACGGACGAGGTGCGTATCGGTGGCCTCCCTATGGCGCCAGGAAGCCGACGATCGATTCGAATCTAATAATCCGTTTTCTTTTTTCTACCGCCAGGAGCTGCTGGCCTGTGCGCTGATGCGGAAGGAAGGTATCTACCGGCGCAAGAAACGAATCCTTCAGTTCGACCCATACAGTCCCGCCATGCACGCTGCTATCGATGAAAAGCGAGCCGAAGTGTATGCAGCCCTTGGTCGCTACGACACACACTGAACCACACACTGTTATTGCTGCCCGGAGTTGGTTCGTTATGGACGATTCACCGATTGTGGGTTACTGAAGCATTGTTTTTGAGCAAACCTTTTTTTAGCATCGTCAACACGGGCATCTTTTAAAAGTTATCCATGGATTCCGGTGGGTTGGAGTACTGTACAAAATCCAAGTAATGCAGAAAGGGTTAGGTTTTGTAAATATTAGTGAATTTTGTAAATATTCGTGGGATTCGTTCAAATGCTTCCATTTTCCATCGTTAGTACCAAATGCGCAATGTGATCTTATGTTTTACTTAGTTGTTTACAGAGTGCACAGGCACGTTCAACGATCACTAGCCGATCCGTTCTAGTCAAAACAGGTTTGTGAACGTCCGTGCCGACATTGGACACGCCCCAGGTTTGGAGGCATTCAATATTCACTCGATGTTATCAGACGAGAAAACAAACGCAACAGAGTAGCGTAAAACCGATGGAACAGCGTACCGAAGCAGCAGAGCAGTTCATAATTTGGAAGGACGATGTCGAAACTATGCGAAACTCGTAAGACTTTTAGAAACAACTTAGGAACTGTAGCCGCAGCATACCCGGACGCCTCCGAAGCGTCTGGTTGTAGTAGAGCGTTTGTGTTTTTAATTCAACGGCAACAACTGCTACTACGGAAGGCGACAAACACCGTACCCAGATTAGGAAGTAATGCGGTCCACCAACGCCAGACCGAGTCTGGTAGTCGGTGTAAACGCAACACGATGTATAGTAGTACTGCGCTGGTGTGAACGAATGTGCATTATACGTAGACACCAGAATACAGAACGAATAAAAGTATTTAGAAGTGTTAAAGTAATCAATCTGTCTTTCCGTTCAACGGATTTCAAACGTCGTGAGTTTATTTCTGATGCCGAAATCATTGAAGGGACTGTAAGGACACAACCTCCATCTTGTACCAAACACCGCTAAAAGGCATTCAAATTATCGCTCACACAAAAACGCTTCGAATAACGGCCGGTTCAAAGTAAGTAACGCTTCGTGATGTCCGCACTGACCGGTGTGAGGCGCTGTACTATGCGAGCGTGCTCCGTGCCATGCGTTGAGCTGTCAAACGTCAAATGGCTCACAATTTTCGATCGTCCGATTCCTCGAGTGGGCGCTCGGATCGAAATGGTTCCGTAGTCTCAGTGATTTTCAGTGAGTCGTTTCGCGGCCTTTTTACAGTTCACAGTGAATTTCAAGCTCAAAGTTTCTATAATCATACGAAAAGGAAAAGGTAGTTCGAGATTTAGCCCGTAATCATCGACACTCGGACAGTAAGTACCGGTGGCAGGCGCGTGCCGGGCTCGCTCTCGACCCTGTCGGAACCGACAACCGACGACGATCTCCGGTGAGGGACGCTTTGAAAGCAGCCCTTTGGCGCCCGCAGCCCTTCTTTGCATCGGATCGTTGGCAGTGCGGCGGGTGGGCGGTTACTTTGCCGTCCCATTATTGATCTACCACAGAGAACGGTGACCGTGCCGCGAGGTCACCATCACGTGAGAAGGTTCACCGTATGTTTTGCATCACTACCGAGTGACTTCATCATCCTCACCATGCTGCAGTGGTTGGGCGTATGATTCTGGCAACGGCCCTCCGTGTTCTTGCGTACAGAGTGTAAGCAAAAGTGGCCTGAGAAAGGGTTTCGATTCCCGAGTGTGCACCAACCGCGTTCAGTGCGTTCCCGTGTTTAGAAGTGAATCAAACTCGCGAGTTTCTTAATAGCCAACTCGTCTCATTCTAGGCTCATCAGTGAAAACTTAGTGCAGCCTCGAAACCAGTAGTAGGCCACCAAGAATCCTTTCCCTGCATCACGAGTAAAGTGCGCAAAGTGACGTGAAGGTGAACGATTGTGTGTGTGTGTGTGTGAGTTGGTGTGTGAAAGGCCACACACCGAGTTTACCGGCCTTCTCCACACCAGCGGCGGTTGATTGCCAGGTTGCACGGAACCTATTAACCCTGCCCCGACCCCGCCATGGATATCGTACGAGCCGCCAGCGATATGTTCTGGTCGACGAAGATTTGGCTGCCGCCGAATATCACCTGGGAAGACATTCGGCCCGGCGTACGACCGGATGTCAACCACGCCGACTACCGGCACCTGATCTATCCGATTCCGCTGGCCGTCGTCATCATGATGCTTCGGTCGCTGGTCGAACGGTAAGTCGATGCCGGTCGGGCTGCATACAGATAGTGGAAGAAAAGTATTCGAAAATGCCGAGCGCGTCCACTCGAACCGTGCGTCGCAGCACACATAACCTCAATCGGGTGGTAAATGGGGTTTCTCTTCGGACGCGCACACGGTGTGTGTACACATTCGATCGCGGACGAAAGCGGAAGCGTGCGTAGCCCCATCTGGCCACCTTTTCTTTCCGTTCGCACCCAGCCGGCCGTTACAACAGCCGGCGAAACGGTTACGCCCTTATTACTACGAACGAATAAAAACTACGGGAGAAATCAAAACATTCGCGCGCGCACCACCACCACCACCATCAACTCCGGTCCGGAACTTCTCCCTCCGGACGCTGTGGTCTGTTGTGGACGTGCGCTCGTTAAAATGCATTTCCTTTCGGGGGGTGTGGCGCGCCCGTTATTGGGTGTCCAGTGGAACCCACGAAATGACCTTATGCGAGGCCGCAGATTCGGGGCCGATTTTTTGATCGATTCGGAATGTTGTTATTACGAATATTGGCCGCACGGGACTCGTACCACTGTGGGCATAACTGTAATGTGCCATGTGAGCAATTAACTAAATTGAAAGTTAACGGTAGCGCTAATAATGATGCGAAAGTTTCCACACCGTCAACAATCCGATCGCAGGGCGTTGGTTCCATTTCTGCACAACAACCAACCATACAAATTTTACGAAGGTTCACTAAAAGAGTCTACAATGAATACATTTTTGCATCACCCGATATTGGGCCGTTTAGTTTCCCAAGGCGTATTGGTGTTAATTGTGTTTTTGTTCCACGGTGCATTCGGCGCATTCCGTTTTGGCTCAGTTTCATTCAGTCTTCTGTTGTGGTGCCTCTCGGTTGGGTCGCTTTCGGATACTTTCTCTGACCATTTTGTCGTTCGGTTTTTTCTCACCACTCTCCTCGAACTGGGTCCGCGACTCTCCCGTCGCATAACCCGCGGTCACTTTCTTTCATAATTTTCGGAGTACCTTCACGCGAGCATAGCTTATGCTGAGCGGTGCCTGTGCCGTCCGACCAATGTGTCGATGGAAGCGTTCGGAAATTAACTAAAAAAGGGTGGGCCAATGTTTCGGTCAAGTGATTGGGTGAACCCTTTCGGTGCCCGCACGCACGCACCGGCCATGGAACGCACGGCATGGTGACTAAGCCCTTTCCACGCTAAGGTTGTTCGATTTCTTGATTGAGACCCGCGGCCGGGTCTCCGATTGAGGACATAAAATTATGTTTTTTATGACACTTTCATGAGCAATTAATGGAACGGAGCATTCCAAGCTGCGGGTCGAAATGAACCCAGAAACTCTCCGAGCAACATCGGGGTCATTCGTCGTAATCGGTTTCTTCCGATCATCATCATCAGAATGGCGTTCGAATTCTGTACATTTTATTGGCATTTGGGAAATATTCGAACGTGAAACATAGTGGGAAAAGGAAACGTTCGACTTTGATCCCTTGGCGCGGATACGCATCCCATTTCATTTTGGTGAGTTTGTGCCGAAATGGGGCCTTACTGATAGTGAGTAATCTAATCAGGCTTGACGACAAAAGCCCCACGCAACGCAACGCCGACCCGTTCCCGAAAATGGCGTCCAACAATCGAATCTACAAATCATGAAAAGACGACGCAACGCGACGAGCATTACGCAACGAGTGAGTAGACGCCCACCGGCCACCCACCTTTACACCACGTCTCACGCTTCTTTTCAAGGGTTTGCGATAAGGGCGGCCTCCCGGGTGCGTTCGAGCAGCCGATCGTACGCACAAAATTCGACATTTTCCGATCGACCTGATGAAAACTGATTGATTGCTCGTCGATGATGGCCACTTTGGGGTGATTAAATGCTAGCTGCGCAGCGGACAGAATCGCACGGTGCATGTTGGTGATTCATGCTATCGACAGGCATTCGTCATCAAAACCGCGTGATGGTCGCGGGCTTCATTGCATCAGGTCCCCGTCTGACTCATAACCCCCCACGGCCCACGGGTAATGACGTACTTTGGCCACCGTTTTTTTTCTCCCCAATTCTAGATCACTGTTTACCCTCGCGTGGTTAGTAGACGACCTAATTACAGTACAGAACGTCACACACACACACGGGTAGTGTCGTCAAACATACGACACTTTTGTGTCGCCCAGCTGTCTGATGGACTGTGAAGATAATTTCAATAATTACACCCCTTCGTTATGCTGTCCGGGCTCGTGCCCAGTCTCCCCCAGGTCCTCTTAATGGTCCTACGAATCGAGAAGCATGTGTCACCTCGTCGGGTTTCACAGTTTCGGGGAGGTTATGCTGGCGCGAAAAGGCTCTCCAGCACGCATCGCATGCTGGCTGAATAACTGGTTAGTTGCGAAGTTCGCGAGTAGTTGTTTCGCGAAATGACGACGATTCATCGCGCCCTGGCCAGCCCCCGATCAGCTGCTGCTGATGATGAGCTCTTGGCTCACGGGTTAATGACGGAATCCAACCTGGTCGATGCGAAAAAAAGATAGCGAAACAAACATTGCGCAGGGCGATCAATCAACGGAATTCACGTTATGAGCTAACGTTAGCAACAGTCTTCGGCGCTCACACTTCAGGGAGATAAACGTATATGTATATAAACGTATATATAAACGGTGGCAAATGCGTTATCCACTCGGAACCGCTATCGTGGGTCAGTTATTAGTAAAACTTCAGTAGCCGTCCGGTTTGCCGTGGGGAAAAGATGGATGACTAAGTCAACGGCTGGGGTCAACACAAAATTCACCATCATCATGGTTCCGGGAATCCGAAAATGACGAATAAAGTAAGAAATTATGCCGCCCGAAGTAGAAACCAACGCATCAGTGTGGATTCGTGGAAACAGTTTGCATGTCCATTGCTGATAGGTTATATGTTTGGTTGTGTTTCAAGTACCTCTTACATGAAGGCAATCGGTGTCTGTATTGCCAACATTCTTATCTCTCCCAGGATTTATAGCATTTTTGGCAACTATTCCTATCAGTGACAGGCGTGTTGCAACATGAGAACAGTTTGGAACATGGAACGCAAGGTTTTGTGGGTCGTGATCCAGTCTTGTCGTAAGCAATCCGATGCATTGGACATTAGGCTAATGTTCCGTCTTGTTGTAGCATCTGTTGTGTAACATATTACTCTTAAAAGTATAATTAATATTTAATGCTTTTATACCCTTGGAAGGCAATTCCAGCAGTGTCATTGCTCCCATTAGCGCCACACTAGCTAGCTCGCCTTTGCCCCCCCACATTCGCTCCGTCATCGTCGTGCCCAAATGGCCAGTTTATGTCAAGCATGACATATTTTTTCTTATTATGCCCTTGTTTTTGCACCATATTTCGAGGCTAGGCCTTTCTCTTATCGGGTTGGCTGGGCTCGTAAAGTTGAGCCATCGTTTTTCGGGTAATCTTCCGAACCATATTGCACCGATGGATCCCAACTTCATTCGGGATCGAACTTTGCCGCAGCGATAAGCGGCTCACTGTGGCTCGAAGGACCTTAATTTATGATCTAGTACCAGGCTGCCCTCCCAATGGGGACGGCCATTGCATGCTTAGTGACGACGTTCGGGTGTAACCCGTTGGCTGTGCAGGTGTTCGCTAATGCGCCATAAAGAACCAGTGCAATTGGGAGGTTCCACCAATCTGGACCCCGTCAACATTTACAACGACAGTGTGGTGTGCAATGATTCAGCTGCACCTACAAACGATAAAGAATTGCCTGATAAGAGAGAGAAAGAGAGAACTGAACGTTGGACGGAACGTTGGCTCCAAGTGTGACCCTTCAGGTTTACGGCCAGGAGTAATCTTCGCGATGCGGCAATCGTCTGATGATGAAGAATCGTTTACGTTTCCATCGCCATGGTCGTGGCGGAACCTCAATTAAAAGCTATCGCTATCCAAATATGTGCTTCCACCGGGACGGGGTGAGGCTCTTTCGTTCAGCTGTCAATAGCAATGCTCCATCATCGGTATCGACGAGGCACAATCGAAGGACCCTTTTTTAACAAAATTAGGGTCAGATTGATGTTGTGCAACTCGTCACCTCGACTCGAAAGGGCCAGTCTGTCGATCGGATGACAATCATTTTCCTAATCGGTGGTATACAATATGAACGGCAGCGTGTTTATTAGAAAAACACGTTTTGAGTAACATATTCTCTTTAGATTATGGTGTGACATTAGATTTACATATTCCATGCACCTTAAGCTGTTGTTTGATGGTTGATTCGTATATTTTAACAACGAACGCAAAAGATTACTAATCGACGGGTGCTTTATGCGTTTCTCTTTCAGGTTTTGGATTGCACCGATCGGCAAAGCAATTGGTATCAAGAGCACTGGACCAAAGCCACCGAAAGCTAACAAAACGCTCGAAGCAGCGTACAATTCCAACAACCGGCTGAACCACAAAACGGTAAGCTGCCTTCCAAATGAAAATGGTTTTTTTTTGTTTTTTGACGACAACGCATGTTCTAACAGTATTTGCTTGGCTCATTCCATTTAAAGTATCATGCCTCAGTCCACTCGCCAACTCACCACGGCCATAGGTCACACCGAGTTCACAACGAGCTGTGCATGTTTGACGGTTGATGAATATTTACCGAGGTTTACCCTTTGCCAAACTGTGACTTCAAAGAAATCGGTATGGAAACACGCATCGCAAAGAATCGGTACGGCCCGGCGGGAGGTCATGCGAAAAACCCCAGCGCCCGCAGCACACCCTGCTCTAGATCGTGACCGTGTGGTTGCCGCGTTTCGTCACCGTTCGCAAAACCCTCATGGCAGCTCCACGTGGGTTTACGATGGCGGAGCCGTGTTTCGGCGGAAGTGATAAGCTTCGTGCCCTTCCTTGCGGATGTTCGCTTGGCGTTGGTCGAGATTAAAGATTGAAGTAGTTCGAAATTGCTCAGGATGTCCGGGCACGCACACACACGCGATTAGAATCCCGGTGCGGACGGAAAAGGTTGTTTACACGTTCGCTCGCCTCTCAGCTGAGTAGCTAGGGCGTCGGTTTCTGATAATGGTGCATCCGGTAAACATTGATCAACCGACCATATACGGCACTACCTGTTCGACCTGCAACAGCTTTAATTTTTTCATGTTTTTGAAAAAAAATCATTCCGTTGTTCAAACAACGAAAACAATCCCAAACCCGGATGGAAGCAATATTCGGTCATGGTGTTTCGTGTTACGTGAAAAGGATACTCCATTTCCAAAAGAAAGGTCGAAAGACGTTAAACAGTGTAGCTGCATAATATTATGCAGTATCCTCCAGTAATGCATTGTCTAAAATGCGAAGGACAGATACTTCTACCGGGATGGGGTCGAAAAGTTGGCGCCGCACTTCTGGCGACCTAAATGTGGCCGGAATATGTATGGTTTTTTTGTCGAAAAAGGCAACCAATTTCGTCAAGCACTTGGCTCAGCTGGCGAAGCCTTCTAAGTTTGGCTGCAGTTAATGTCGTCAGCATATTTTTGGTGGTACTCAGGAAGAACCAACCCAATTGAAACAAAGGTCTGGCCTGGCTGGGATTTTCGTAAGCTGTGTTTCTGGGGCGTTCGGATGGAATGCTTTCGCGTGAATAACATCTAATGTATTTTGATAAAGTTGTTTTAATAACATTTGTGTAAAAACTTACTGTAGACCTACCCTCTACTCAAGATTATTTATCGGAATGCAGACGGCAGACGAACATTTTCAAATGATTTCTAAACTAAAAATATAACGTAACCATTTCAGGCGTCAAAACCAACTTGCCTTCGACCAAAAAGTGCATCCGCTAATTGTATGTCCTTTTGATCGATGCAAAGCGGGTGGCTAGCGAACGGCGCTGCATTATTCATAAACACAATCGTCGGCTACAACGAGTTGTTCCTTGGGATTGCAGCTTTGCGTGCTTCAATCAAGCAACATCGAAGCAACCACAGCATCGTCGTGTCATGTCGCTTGATGCAACACAAAATTTATATTCTAGAAAATTAATTAAAAACAGCTCATTCATGCCACCATTCCAGCAGCCTCGTTGTGGAGTGCCACCGTATTGCAATGTAGTCGGACAAAAATCCTTCCATTATAGCAAATATACCAGCAAAGTGCTAAACTGTTCGCGCACGCGATCATCGGCACAATCCTTCACGGCCACAGCGAATGGAAGCCAACAAACGAAACCATCTCTCGCGGACGGAGCGCGAGTTTCAAAATCCGCATGCAACACGCGGCAATCGCACGTTTCCGTCAATTGGGGAATCTTGTGGTGGACTCCCCTCCCTTCCGATGGCTCATGCCGTGCCATGCCGAAAGTCCCCACGACGGCAAAGACAGCGTCAGTGGTGGCAAGACGCTGGAATTTACGTCGATGGAATACATAATCTACCTCGTCTACCCCTTCGCCGGTGGAGTTTCTGTCTGACGAGCAAAATCCACGCCTGTAAAGCATCATGGTCAGTAGTGGTCGGTCTGACTGATAACTGACAGCGGTGGTGGTGTATTTGTTTGTCGCGACTGCTGTTAGTGGTAGTTTGCGACGTCGCGGGCGTGTATGCGGTTTCGCTATCTACCCCCGCGATATTGGTCTGTGCTTCGTGCCACGGCGGGGTCCGTTTGGTTGGCTGTGGTCGTCGTATATGAACGTTAATGGAATTGACGCGAACTGTGTGCTATCATTCCCATCAGGGGCTGATCGTCATTTAGAGCGCAATTCTCGGCTCAGTCGCCAGTATCGGTCGCCAATGCCCATGCGGCGACCCCCGTTGTCACCACTGACCGGCCTTCCCCGCTTCTATTCGATGGGTGGGTTGTTGCGGTTGAGGTGCAAAGTTACGTAAGAATTGGTAACCTCAAGCTGCATTACGCTTAGTTGACAAACGCTTCGGATGTGCGCGGACATTTGGAATTGCGTCTAAACAAATTTCTTTTCGCACATAAACGTTTTTTTAGCTATAACTTAACTTGAATTCCAAGTTTCGTTTATTTTCTGATGTACCTTTTGTTCCCCAAAATAATGTTTACAACATTCCTCCAGCATAGTTCAGTTTTACGGTAAAGATGATTGAAATTCGCAAAACTAAAAAAGATAAAAGATCTTGCCACAGGAATGTCGGAAGTAATGAACCAATGTTGCTCGATGAATAAATTACCTCATTTTCGGCTATTATGCTATCCATCTTACGTTTACCTTAGAACAGTGCGTCAGAATGTGGTCACGTTCGTTGCAGTAGTGTTTGTTTTTTGTCGGCACCGGCGCTTTCTTTATGGCCGTCCGAAAGATTGGCCTAGTTTGGGGAAGAAAATTTTGGCCCACATTATGCGGCCAATGGCGCAATGTAACAGGAACCGCGTCGCTCTCAGCCATAGAGCAGGGAACGAAGCCATAGAACATTAATATTCGATGAACGGCGCGGAACTTTTATTACGGAACCGTTGGCGCCGGATCCGTGATAAAAGTCGGGTCTGGGTACTAACGAAATTATCACAGTCTTCCGTACGGTCTGATTTTATTTCCGGGGTTTCCGGTCAACACGCTTCCAAGTTGAAGAAGGCTCAGCGTTGGTTTTAGGTAATTTTGTATTCTATAAATTTACTCTGCACACTCTCTCTCAATGTGTGCACACTGTGGTGTTGAAATATTTGCCATGTTTCGTGCGATTGTGGGCTTAATCGTGGTAGCCAAACATGTTTTGGCGCCACCCGAGTACGCTCTAAGGGGACGTATCGTTCTTCGCACTTTCGCCAATTGAACTTCTCTGATTGAATTCCAAAAATACACTTCCGTAGTATTTCATAACCCCGAAACCATCATAACTCTCCGTCATTGAGCGCACCAATTGAAAGTGTGGACCACTGGAAGAAGCCAGGGCGCCGGGGACGTCTTGCAGCAAACTTGATACCGTTGAACCGCATGACCCTCGCGAACTGGCTGAATAGGATCACGGCCATTTCTCGGCACTGTGCGTATGCCACGAGAAATTCTTCGGCCAACTCGGCGCACCGCGTGTCTGTGTCTGCGCCATACAAGCACCTTTTACCGGGCCATTTAAATTGATCCATCCGACGGCGCGGGACCATCTCCGGTGGGGAAGTGCCCGGTTGTTTATTTAGTTTCTTTTTTTATTTGCGAGGAGCACCATCGCAACACGCTCTCTTGGCACACGCAAAAACGCGGACAAAGATTGCGTTTCTGTGCATGCGGCGGATAACGCAACCTCGTCGTCGTACTGCAACAACGTGAATGTTGTTTGTTTTATGTATGCTCATCGACATAGTGTCCACACTAGCAGTGGCGGCCACTAAGTCTGAACACAGCGAAAAAGATCTTTTAAATCTGGAGAGAGAGAGAGAGAGAAGAAGGGGAACATTAATCTGCGTCCATTTAGTTGAGCGCCAAAGTGCTTGGTTTGTATGTTGTTAAATTACCGTTCCAGCGGATGGGTTTATGTAACGGACGGAGATGGAAAAAATTAAAAAGAAACCATTTGTATGCTGTATAGATGGTTTAGATGACGGCCTTCGAAAAGCGTTTTCTCGAGTGTTCAAGAATGTGGCCCGTTAATTCCAGAATCGGCACGTCTGGAGGTTGTAAAACTGCCCTCACATTTAACGAGTTTGTCAAAGCACACGCACAACACTATGTCTCAGAGCCGACAGCAACAAGTGGCTGATGTTCGCATCGCAATGAAGAAGGGTCTTTTTTGGCCGCAGAGCTGAGAAGTGAATGTCGATGACCTAATTTAAATAACCATTAACACAAAAATAAAATATCACCGAGCGGTCGTTTCGTTTTTGGCGAAACTTTTCAGCTCCAATGCAGTTCTGTATGTTTGAACAAAAATTATATTTTCCCATAAAATCGTCAAGTTTAATAATAAACTATTGTAACTGAAATCATTGGTGATGATTGTTGATGTTCGGTTCTGAATAAAATCCACAAACATCCGTCGTGGGTTCGCCTCATAAAACGCCCCCCAGAATGCCCAGCGTTGTTGTGTCCAACTTTTAACTGCCCCGAGCATAAACTATCGTGTGCTCGGTTTGTGTAATTCGGCGTACACAACCTGCGTCCGATTTGATATTCATAAAACATCTCAAACTTAGGCAGTAAATTCCCTACACCGAATCCGTCCCCGCAACACGACGCTGACTGCTGCCCGTCGTGCGATAGGTGTCCGTTTCCGGTTTCCGTTGCCTTCCCTGAATCTTCCCACCGGACCGGGGGCTGGGCACGGTATTTAATTTGCATCGACGGTCAATAACACGGCAATGCCTTTTTGGTTTCGTCCCTTTCTTTCCGCTCGCAGACGTTGCGCCTCACGAAGCAGCTGGACATGACGGAGCGACAGGTGGAGTACTGGTGGCGGCGGCGCCGGGCCCAGGACAAACCGACGACGCTGGTGAAGTTTTGCGAAACCTCGTGGCGGTGCATCTACTACACGTACAGCTTCATCTTCGGTTGCATCGTAATGTGGGACAAATCGTGGCTGTGGGACATCAAGCAATGCTGGTACGGCTACCCGCACCAGTCGGTGTCGAACGACATCTGGTGGTACTACATGATCTCGATGGCCTTCTACTGGTCGCTGACCGCATCGCAGTTCTTCGACGTGAAGCGAAAAGACTTCTGGCAAATGTTTGCCCACCACATGATCACGATCCTGCTGATGGCCCTTAGTTGGGTCTGCAACCTGCACCGAGTCGGCTCGCTCGTCCTCCTCGTCCACGATTGTGCTGATATTTTCCTCGAGGTAAACCTCGGTGGCGGTGACGACGGGTCCCTTTTTGGGGGTCACTTTTTGGGTCGCTACTTAAATTTTCCCTCTTTTTTGCGGTTACAGTCGGCGAAGCTGACCAAGTACGCCCAGTACCAGAAGGTGTGCGACACCATCTTCGCCTTCTTCACCGTGATCTGGATCATCACGCGGCTCATGTTGTACCCGCGCATCATCTACAGCTCGTCGGTCGAAGCACCCCAGATACTGCCGATGTTCCCGGCGTACTACATCTTCAACACGCTGCTCATACTGCTGCTGGTGCTGCACATCGGCTGGACGTATTTGATTCTTCAGATCGTGGTAAAAGCAATCAAAGCAGGACAGGTAAGACGCTGGCTCCGGTAATTCGATTGGCATTTTATTTGATGGCCACTTCGTTGTATCATCCCCGCCCCTAACAGATGGAGGGTGACGTGCGGTCCAGTTCCAGTGACGAAATCTCCGATAGTTCGGAAAATTCTCGCCCAACCCTGTCGAACGGTGGAACGCCCAAAAAGCCGGCGACACCAAGCAAGAACGGGACGACGGACCGACGGATGGGTCAGTAAAGGAACGGTGTCTCGCATTGAGGCACACCACCCGGGCCATCACTACTCATCACCATGAAGCTGGAACATCACGACGATGGCAGGCGCAGCTGCCTACGGTGCTGCTGCTTTTGCTGCTTTTGAGTGTTACGGCAGGCAAGCCACGGAACAAAAACCCCTGTACCCACATATGAAGCAAGGAACAGCCCATTTATCCTACTACTTGTTACTGCTCCCTCCTCCTGCTCCTTGTTGCGATCGACTACCTATTATTGGTAAAAACAAACAAAACACAAACACTTTTATTGGACCTAAACAAACGTGCGTGCAACAACGCCGTGGCCTTCGCCACAGCAGGGTCTCTTCTGCTACCCATGGCGATGTTGTTTGGTGCATAACTAATGAGAGAGATGGATGGTCCACGTTTCGATCAAGCAACAAGCAAACTACCAAAACGTAAACGCCGGCGGAGGACTACTTTTCACGATTCTTGTATGGTTTTCACAGCGCTCCGCAACCAACCCTTTTTAGGATAAAATGTTTAAATGATAGAGTGATAGTTTGTAAGAAAAGGGGGTTAAAAAAGCTGACGAAGGGAGCATGAGAAAGCAGAGGGATGGACTTCGACACGTTGGGCGTTAGATTAGAGAAGAAGATCCCTTAAAGCGACTACAACACGGGGTCTGAGGGGGGACTGAGGCGCAAAACAATGTGAAACCTAAAGAAACGGTAGAGAGTAAGGTATTTATTAGCTTAGTAAATTGGCAGAAAACAAAACAAATCCAAGCGCCGCTATTCATCAGCGGGACCGGGTTGGGCCGGACGAAGCAGACAGTGGACAATCGGGACATCATAATGAACCGACGGTGACGATCGATCCGAAGAGAGAGAGAGAGATAGAGAGTGTGATCGCTGTTGCTGCCGCTGCGACAGTTTGTGTTGAAGCAAACGAGCTTCGCGCGGGCGATAATAAACTGTTTGTACATTACTCTGCTACACTAGAAGCGACTAAACAAATCAAACCGAAACAGATCGAAATCCAGATGGGCAAGCGGTGGGCCCCCGGCAGTTGGCCATTCTAAGTTGACTACGGCATGGAGGTTAATTGCAACAAAATCCATTTTTGGATATCTATCTAAAACATAGCGAGAGACCAACACCGAACCGAACACATTCCGTTACCGCTTCGATTCGTGCGTGCAAACTATGATTAAGAATGTTTTCTTGATGTCTTCGATGTTTCCATTGGCGTCGGAGGAGAGATAAAAGGACGTGAGGAGAGATAGCAAATTAGATTGCAACCCCGTAAATGACCCTCATTCACATTTTTGCGAACATTCGAATTGGTTTTCTGTGTTTACTCTGATGAATACAAAAGTATGAGCATGGCTTACTACGCGCGGATGTTGAACGAAGTGCATTTCTAAGCAGACAAGGAAGCGATTGAACTTTGCACGGATACAGCAGCACTTTAGGTAATCGGCTTAAAAATTGGTCTGCAAATGGGCCAAATCTTACCGATGGATCCTATTTGAGAATACTCGAACATAATACGTCTTGAGTAAAGAGGAAGAAGATCATCCAGAAGCGAAGTTGTACAATAAACAAAGAGAATGATATGTTTCTCGGTTTTTTTTATTTGTACCTTTATCGTAATCTTTTGCATACTTGAGATCGTTTACAGATAAGTAACACGACTCAAACATCGTTTAAGTGGGCGATGAATCGGGTTTATACCTTTTTCCAAATGCTTTCTGCGTTACAAGGTATCAGAAACTTGTTTGAGTTTGCCAATCAGTAAATGCACCGCGCCAGTGAAGGTACTGAAATCGTGTATGTGGTCGTATTGGTATTTAAATCACAAATCGGAAGCTGACGGTCGAATGCATCGACTGGCAGAGAAGGAAGCATTCATTCAATATTATAAAAGAAGGGAGCAGATACACTAGGATTACAAACAGAATGAAGTGGATTGCGTTGTTCAGGCTGAAGCAGAAAATACAAAACTTTGCACGTGAAAAACTTTCACAATCGGAAGTTTTGCTTGAGTGTCCTTAAGAAAACAACAAACGCGTATGTTCGATGTTTCACCGTTTTTCACTATTTGGTTTACCGTCCTATAAATGTATCGCCTAAATGCCCAGCCAATGAAAGGTAGGACCTTTCCGCGTACCTGCGCGTTCGTTGTCTTCTGCTGAAAGGCTTTCTAGCTAAAAAAAAAGGGTTTATAAATAAGTTATCCTCCTACAGCCGACAAAGATTAACCATGGAATTGGCAGCTAATTTGCCAGCGCGCGCGCGTGCGAGCGTCAACGGGTCGTAAGAATCCTTTGCCGTCAGTGAAGCATGTGCACAAGGCTCTAATCCCTTCGTTGAGAGAGAGAAACAAAATGAAATGCATTATGAACTACAAAATGTGCTAATGTTGCGTTAGGGCAGGTTAAAGGGAATCACCGCACCAGGAGTGAATTCTAATCCAAACCAAATAGAAAATAAAGTACAGCAATGTTTCGGGGGATCAACCAGAGGAAAATGCAATTTTCACAGAACTCTATAATACACAACAAAAATCGATAGCACCAGTTTTCATGTACTCGAAATACGTCCGAAAAAGCGCGGAGTGTAGTTTTGAAAATAGTTTTTTATTTCTAAATGTAATTCCACTAGTCAGTAGTAGTGTATCTTGTTGTTTTAGACAAAACAATCCGTTCCGTGTTTTCCCACCGGTCGGCGGGAAAGGAAACATTTAACGAGCTTTTTAGATCATTCACTCATCACACTCATAGCATCACCCGTACAAGCGTCCGCAACTGTTCCGCTAACTGCTGGCTGAACCATTTGCCGATGTTTGTACCATTTGTTTATCATTTCGTTCTAAGTATTGCGGTTCACGATTCGTCCTCCTAACGAGATCTGCTCTCTATGTACATTGGTTTTGTGGTCGTTTGTTTGTCATATTTTACAGAGCGTAGGGATGCTTAAAACCCATAAACCATTCAAGAAATCTGACTCCTTACTCCTATACTGTGTAGCTGACTCGCTTTAACTTTCTGGTGCTTTGCAATGTTCAAAAATTTGCTCCGTATTTGATCGTGGCATGATGGTCAGAAAACTGTGGTTACAAGAAAACGCTATTTGCTGCCTATTGAAAGAGCCATAACACAAAAACTAAATGTATTGTATAAAAGGTGAAAGCTATCTCTTCAGTTCCCCAGCATATCCTATTTACATCGAGCTGCCTAATGTGTGCGGGACGAAATGAGTCAAAAGGTGCCCACAACGATATCGCTGAAACGCTCCGCGGTGCTCGTGTGATTCGTTGTTTTGAGTATTGCCCCACCGTCCGCCCGATCGTTTGTGGCGCTTCGTAATCACAACGATCAGCAATCATAAAAGCGTTTTATAAAACCTGATCTTAAGCTAGAGATGAGCCGTAACCATAGTAGCGTTCGGTCCCTTGTTTTGCCACGCTGTACAGCTAATCGGAAATTAACTTGGCACTCCCGGCACGTTACATCCGTTACACCCATTCGGCCCGGTGCTATGACTTTTTGCCTCCGAGCAGTGGTGTCCTTTCGGCGGCAGGGGCGGTGGAAACGGATGACGGTCCGGCAGCCGAGGAGGAGGATGGGCCGGCCGTGCTAGTGCTCGTTCCGGTGAGAACACCGGGAGCGAGGGTACGCAGCGGATGACTGACTAGTGATGGTTGGGCTACCGAACCGAAGGGTCGGAAACCGCCCGGGCCGAAACGACCCCCGGCGGATGGGCGTGATGGGAAAATGGTCGATGAAGTGGTGCCCATGTCCAGTCGCAAACTTCCACCACCGCCCTGGCGACGCAACTAGAACGATAGAATGTCATTTCTTAAAGACTCTAGAGTAACGTTCATTGCCTGAACTTACGTGATTGTGATGCAATTCGTGCAGGTAAAGCGTACTAAGACACATGTCGGCCGTGGTGAACTCGTGCGGTGCCGTAACGTTCGCAGGGACATCACCATAAAGGCTGTAAACATATGAGAAGCATTAACCCGGGCAATTCGAATCGAACCACGACCACTGCTACCGATGACTCCTCACCTGGACAACAGTCCGTTCCGCGATCCACCGGCCGGCCCTTCTCGTCGTGTCATACCCCCACGGGTACTAAAGGTCATCCCCTCCCCTCCGAGCGCACCGTAACGGCTGCATTCGGGATCACCAATCGGTCCACCGTCATCAAAGTGTCCACCGGGACCGGTTGATTGTATCGGAGCGGTCCCGCTGGTCGGTTCATCTTCGGTTTCGTTTATGTCGGCCAAAAAGGTACTTCGCGTTGGCATTGCTCCGGTCACCGTGCTGGTGTCGGGCAGATTCTGTTGTAACATCCGCTCGAAGTCATACGACGGCGGTGAGAAGTGATAGTGGTGCGAAGACTGCACACCCGGGCCATGGTGCAGTAGCGTCGGTGGTGGAGGCGCTGGTCCCGTTTGTTGTTGTCCGTAACCGCCGGGGATGATCGAATGCATCGGTGGGATCGGCGACCCGAATCCGCCGAGGTGCATCGACAGACCGAGGGCCTGCGAGTTGGATAGGTTGTGCGTCTGGAGGATCGGTTGAATGATGGACGAATACTCCGCACCCATGCTTTCCATCGACAGCAAACTCTGGCCCATGGCAGTCGGGTTTTGCAGGCCCAACAGCATGCCCCGCTGACGGTTCAGATCCTGAAGCGCGTGCCGCTTGATGCCCTGAACGAACTGCTTCGCTTCGGGTGGCATCTGCCACGTTGGATTGGTCAGCGTGAAGTGGACGAGCGACAGCTCCGTCTTGCCGTGTTCACCCTGATCATACGGCTTAGCCCCGGCGGTGGGCGGTGGTACCGACGGACCCGGTCCCATGTCAGCCGGTGAAATGAGTGGTGTTTCTCCTTCGCTGTCACGGTCATCGGTCACCACCGGTATCTGCCAGTCGGGGTTGCCGTGCTTCCGGACGTCCATCTGGGCGAAGGAACATACGTCACCGACTCCGATCACGTCGACGGTGAAGTTGCGGAAGAAGTCAACCAACTGGGGCGCTTTGGGGCGCACATCGTACAGCAACACAAATGGCGCCACCAGTGGGCTGAACAATTCGTTCAAAATGTACATCTACGATGGACAGAGAAAGTGTCGACAATCCATTGACCAGCGCATGCGAAGCATGGTTTCGGTGATACTTACAATTTTAAGCTGGAAAAACAGCTCAAACTGTTCGCGTACGGCCGAGCTGTGCGCGTGACCACGCCACGTCGCGGGCAAATAGTGCACATGGGCCAACACGTTACGCAGTAGCTGCTCCGGACACCAAACCATGTTCTCATCGGGAATGAGGGATCTTTAGAAATTAAGCAAAACGAATCCGTTATAGAAATAAAAAGAGAAAATACAACACAAGCCGCGCTATATTACCTTGCAACGACGCTGATCATTCCGAGGATGGTGAAGAGCGTTAGTACGTGCTGCACCTGAAACACGTCCTCGTCGTAAATCGCCAACAGCAGGATAAGGGAAGCGACACCGCCACAATCGAACGCTATGTTCCTAAAAGACCGTAGAAGAAAGCTCATCACCATTGGTTTATGCTAATTTACGTTAAGACTATTTGTACTGACCTCGCAATAACGGTGAGCAGAGGAGACGAAAAGGAGTTCACATACTTGACGGCTGGGCGGTAGGCACGGGTCAGTCGTGCGTCCAGCTCATGGTCAAGTTCGTTAAAGTGCCGCAGGTACAGCTTGCCGTACTGTGACCAGCATCGTACGCCCAGTGTGCCTGGTTCTTTTTTGATTAACTAACGGATGCATTACGAAGAGATGATTCAGTTCGTTACAATAAAAATTGTATTCTTTCCTACTCACATCAGCGTAATTGAAAAAGAAGTACATCAACTGGCAGAGGAAAATGAAGGGCGAAAGGACGAGATTTGCGATCGCGACCCAGAAGATTTGCTTCGACAGCTTCGCTGCCAGCTCGTTCCGCATGCTGGGCCGTTTATATTCGGGCCGCAGATGCCAGTTGTTCTCGAACGGTGACCATGGTCCCCCTGGAAGAGGGAAAGTGACGAGTGAGGAATGGAGCCGGGCGAGATCGTTTACCCGTTCGAGCTTACAAAAAAGGAGTAACCCTATATTGTAGCGGAGTGCTTGACTCAGTAGCACAACGTTTCCTAGTAATGGCAGCTTCTTCGTGGCCGGTAGCAACGATTTGTTCATCATGGCCACCATGTAATTTTTAAACCTAAAAAACATTGTGAAAAAAACGATTGTAAACGGCCACTTGGTGAAAAGGATCGGTCCTTACCTTAATATTCTATGATAAATATCTAGCTCAGTCAGTTGCTCCTTGTTGATACTCATCTGTATCTCGGATTGCACCTCCCGGATGCACTTCTGCACCTCGTGCCACGTAAGATTGTCCAGGTCGGCCTAACCAGAGAGAGGAGCCAGCCCTTAGTATGTGGTGCAATGGTCACTGAATCGTTCTACTCACATCATCGATTTTTAGCGCCGTGTTGAAAAACATTTTAATATCCCAGAACTGGAAGAACTGGTAGAAAAATTTAAACAGCCGAAACGTCCAGAACAGTCCGGCCAGCACCAGCGCCAGCCACTGGAAGATCCCGAGTTTGGCCGCACATTCCGACACACCGAGCATGGCATCACCCAGCGAGACTTTCGTTTCGTTCGCAATGATTTTATCACTGTTGGCGAAGGGAAGCATAGTGAGCGGGAGCGCAAGGGTGAAGATCGGTTAAAGATCGTACCGAAACAGTATTTCGTAGTTGATGCAGTTGAACATGTACGTGATCAGCACCACGACAAACACGAACTGGAACAGCTCGAACAGCTTCTGCAGCATCATCACGTAGAAGCCGTGCTTTTGGTGGTATACGTACACCCGGGCGAAGAAGGAGTCCAAATCCTCGATGTGATTCCATCGTGCTAAAGCAAAACGAAGTCGGTCACTAAGCCGCCCACAATTGGGCACGAAATCCGCGCACTCACCTTTGCTAGTCTCCGGCACGACGTGTATCACCTGCGGGGTGTCCTCCTCGTCGATCGTTGTTGGCGAACGTTTGTCCGTGAACGGGTTCGTGTCCTGGGTCGAAAGCGATTCATACGTTTTTGCGTCGAACTGCCGTTTCGACGTCATTTTGTTGTTTCGTGTGCCGCCACTTCAACGTGCCCGTTTCGTCCACTAACGCTTCCTATTGCGGTGCGGTTCAACGGTTCGGCGAACCAATGCCAGGTTTTCGCATAACCTGCGGATTGCGAATACGACCGAATTCGCGGCAGGTCGGGTCGGGATGGGGTGGGAAAACTGTTTACACTGGTCTAAAGGCAAACCACGGCATCGGCATTTGTCTGGTGACCTACTGTGGGAAGGCGGCCGCAATCAATCGTCCTGTTCAATTCCCTGTATGGGTGTGAGAAAACAAAGCGAAACGGATGAATCGCACGTCCCTTTCGATCGGCTTAGTTAAAAATAAAAAATAAACTCAGGAAAAGTGGAGCAGCGCTAATCTTTCAGTGCAACAAGTACCAACGACCACACGCCATAAACACTGAGGTATGGTGGGATGCTGCCACACGTGCGAAGATTGTAAACATGATTGGACGCTTTCTTTCGTTTGCCATCTTTTACGATGGTTCGTGTTTCCGCGGGACATCGATCGCGATCGCTATATCGTTCGATCAAACGCCATTCGAAATTGTTATTTTCCGTTTAGTAGTGCAATGTTTCAAGCAGGCCACGAGACTCTCATGGTTTACTGATACCGTTAAGAATAAACATGAATGTCTAACCGATTTCATCTTATGCACTGATTCTCATTGTCACCACTGTATGTTGACAAACGGAACAGATGGTGAACAACAACAAGAAACGCCACAAAGCGGACTCCCCGAGACCAGCTGTCGCGCGTGGTCGTGGTGGTGGTTGCTTTTTTGTCGTTCAATGTCAACCCGTGAATTGGCAGGTTTCCCTTCGACGACCAGAGCGTCGTATTTTCACTCGATTGCGAATTACGCACTATTTTCACTCCTCTGTTAAATGGTTGCAATTTGTATGCTTTTTGTAATCATCTGTATTGGGCCGTGTTTATTGACGGAGATGCTTTTGATGGTTGGTGAATTCTGCGTTGCTTGATCCACTTGTATTTGCCCTCTTCAGTTGACGCCATCTTCTCATGATTCGAGAACCAATAGTCCGCCTCGCAAAAGCAGGACAGCAAAGGATTCTCTCCGAATGGATGAGCCATTCTCACTCCGGCCACCGTGCGTCATGATCACTTTGTGGTCTTTTTATGGTAATTCTAGCTGAACAGCGACAAACGAAGGCACGTGTGTAGACGATCGCAATCATTCGCAGGAAATAAAGAAAGACTGGTTGTTGCGAAGGAACCATGCGTGATGCGTGTAGAGTTCTTCTTTTTCGCACAAACACACACACACACACATGGGCTCTTTCCGATCGTTCAACTTCCTTTGCACCAGCTGATTTCATTTACATACAAACAGGTCAGCACGCTGAAGCACAACAAAAACGAAAACGAAAACGATATCATCGCACGAGCTGCAAGCTATTTTCGAATAGTTTTAGCACACCCAATAAAGGCACTGTTTCCTGCGTGACTGCCCCAAAGACCAAACTCTAGTCTCAATTATTCACAAACCGCTCCCGGAAGCGGTGCGCTAACATGCGGAAAAGCTTCCTCCAAGGGGTACACATATGGGCGCTACGACGTAGCGCTTGGTACGCAGTTTCGCACCCACAACGTGCTACAGGAGCAAGACAAAGGAAGTGCACCTGCAAACGCTGCTGCTGCCTGGGCGCCCAAGTAGCTGTTGCAATTTTGTTTTCTTTCAACCGAGTTTTAACGTTTGCACGCGAACGAATGCGAATGGAACAGATGTTTGGAGCGCCATGCAATGCGGACACCGTGCTGTTGTTTATACTCGCAATGAACGCAGAAAGCATCAAGCGACAGAATCCATCCCACATGAGGAGTTCCGTTGGTGACCGAAAACACTGCCCCGGTGGAAAGCACTGATTTTACGGTGACGGGTGATTTAGAACAGCACAGATCCGTGATGAAAAGGTGGGCTATTCAACAGTGCTCACCTTCGTTGTTCTTCTTACGACACGACGAACTGTTTCTACTGATTGCTCACTCACGATTAGCGAGCGAGTTTGAACGGCAAAACAGTGTGCGGTGGTGTGCGTGAACCGTGAGGCGATTTGTTTTTCTTCTGTACCTGCTTCCTTGACAGCTGATGGTGCATATCTTTTTCGAAAACTCCTCCAACGAACCCAGATGGCACTGCAAAATTCAAAATAAAACACGTTCTCGAACTGAATATCGAGCTACGTTTTATGTTTCATTAACCGGTCGTATCGGGTGTTTGTTCGTGAAGACTGCTTTAGTTGATCCGTGGTAGAACCCAGCTTTATTTCGGCCTTATTTCGCTACGCTGGTTTTCCACTTGGTTGCCATCGTTGGCTTTTCGAAATACGGGCAAATTCGAACAGCTGTCAAATGAGCGACGACGATGAGATGTGTCAAATTTCTGGAAAGCGACGGTCTCTGTTCAAAGCTGCTGTTCGACTGCTACCAGTGCAACATGTCGACAATTAATTTGCCACTGAATTTAACCGTGCGCGTCCACCCGGTGGTTCTGTTCCAGATTGTGGACGCCTTCGAGCGACGTAATGCAGACTCGGAGCGTGTTATCGGAACGCTACTGGGTGAGACAGGGGGCCAACGAATGTGGGGTTCGCTGCTACGGCATAACATAACCTCAATGTTTGTGCTTGTTTTACTTTCCCGTTCCGCCACAGGTTCCGTGGACAAGGGTGTCGTCGAGGTAACGAACTGTTTCTGCTTGCCCCACAAGGAGCACACCGATCAGGTCGAGGCAGAACTGGGCTACGCGTCCGATCTGTACGAACTGAATCAGCGCGTCAATGCATCGGAAAACATCGTCGGTAAGTCGGCGCAGTCGGGTACGTTACAGGTGTCATGATACTGATATATCCGTTACCGTTAACAGGTTGGTGGGCTACCGGCCAGCGGGTGACGAACCATAGCTCGGTCATCCACGAATACTATGCTCGCGAGTGCACGAATCCTATCCACATGACGCTGGACACTTCGCTCACCGGTGCCCGGATGGGCCTCAAGGCGTACGTTTGCGTATCGCTCGGCGTTCCCGGCGGCAAGAGTGGATGCATGTTCACACCGATCAACGTCGAGGTGACGAGCTACGAACCGGAAGTGGTCGGTCTGCAGCTGTGTATGAAAACGATCGGTCTGCAGTCGAACCCGAACCGTCAGCGTACCGTTTCCCCGATGTTGGACCTGGCGCAAGTCACCGACGCCTCGGGCAAACTGTTGACGTTACTCGGCGAGGTGCTGGCATACGTCGAGGACGTGCTGAACGAGAAGCAGCAACCGGTAAACACGGTCGGACGCGCCTTGCTCGATCTGATTCACTCGGTGCCGAACATGACCGGCGACCAGTTTGCGCAAATGTTCAACTCGAACGTCAAGGATTTGTTGATGGTGGTCACGTTGTCACAGCTAATTAAAACTCAACTACAACTGAACGAACGACTGACGTCGCTGACGTCGTTCCTCAACTAAACGCGCGCGGGACACAGGCGTGGACGGGTTCTGAGCGGAGCGGAGCATCCCACTTCGAACCGTCACTACGAGCGGGAGGAGCATAGTTGTGGAAAAGTATAACAAGAAAAGTGGACGAGCGTTGGGAAACGGTAAATTATTCCAGAATCGTGAATCATCGATGGGTACAAATAAAACGAAACTCATCAAGGTGAGAGGGCACCACAGAAATGGCTTGTGTTGTTTGTTTTCGAGTAAAATCGAATATTATTTATTATTTTGATATCAAACGCAGAACGGAATTTTGGTATGTTAATGATTTGGTTCCTGCTGGAACTGTTCATGAAAAGTCTTCTACGCTTTTCCGCTTAAAGCCCTATATTTTGCAATCTGCCACAGAATTGCCTCCTGGCGTCGAAGGCATGCAAACGGATCCGGAATGATTGACGTGTCACGTGTCGATTTATTCATATTTGCCACAGCGGTCAATCACCTGTCCGGTACACTGTGGCCTCTGTGGACACAAAAGAAAAAATAGTGCGTTGCATAAAACCATAACACGTGGCGTGTGTCGTTAACTGCATTTTAAAATTTCCTCGCACCCGCGAGTGACCTATTTTTTCGTAACAAGTCCTTTTGTTGAATAAAGCGTTACTTGCAAAGGAAAAAAACTCCCTTTCTTTCAAGTGTTTCGTTTCACTGGTCCAGTTGAGGTCATTTCTTATTGCCGCGAACACGCCCCCTGTCTGGCGATCGGTAATAAATCAATCGAGAAAAAAAGAATTACTCAACATCGTTCGATTATGCGGCAATGCACATCGCCGCGTGCCGAGGTTCGACTCTCACGGATTATCTTTTGGATTAAAGAAAAGAACTGTTATTAATAGCGGCGACAACTGCTGGGCTGCTGGGCCGGTGATGGATCACTCCGGTACCGTCGATTGACCGAGAATCAATCCATCAACCTGGCCATGCGGAATGATCTAAGCGCCGTCTGACCGGTACCGATGCAATCTGCCGTAACATCCGTCGCGTTAGTGACCACCACGAAAGGTTGAAGGTCAGCGAAGGGCCAAAGCAAATAACATAGCGTGGTTTCGCGATCGCCCCGCAGGAAACAAGGAGCCGAGCCGATCGGACGCTTTGTTTTTTTTATTTCCAAACTAACTAATAGTTAGCAGTTGTGCCAGCCGGTCATTATCCACTCTCAATTTCATCGATTGTGCAAATATGGCGCCAAGGCACGGACAACGACATGTTTGCCGTCAGTTGCGATGCGTTCCCGACCATCAGACACGACGATGCGCAACGATGCAACGTGGGCACCGGCATTCCTGGGCTCATAGCTGGCGAGCCAAAGTGGCCCCCCGTGTGTCCGGTATGCGTCGAAGCTGTCCAGGGGCTGCTGCACATCGGGGGCGCCCGTCGGATTATGTCATTTGAGCAATCTGATCTTTTAGGTTTAGGTTCTTTCACACTAATTACAACATTTTGGATTCGTTTTGCGACATTTGGCTGTGGAGTGTAGCGTTACCTAGCGAGCCGAAGGGCAGCAATTTTAACATTCTAAGCCAACAAACAACAAGCGACAGATTTCATGCTGAGATCACAGTCCTCACGGCTGCGCACCCCATTGGTTGTGGACACATTTTACTCCATTGCACGTGCGGTGAGAAAACAAAACCGCGCGCTGCTTCTTGCGGGCGAAGAAAAGTTTGATGCGAAATTGGATCAAACGAGGTCCCGCGCTCGTAACCAATCAGTTAGCTTGGGCGCCCTTTTACTTCTTGGCCGCTGGTGGTCAGCCACCAAGGAACCAGTTCACGCGGCGTAACCCTCGGACGTCGGATATCTTACTTATTGCGTGCCCTGTCATCCGTCGTCGCACGCTTATCAGAGAGCGCCCCGCGCCACGTTTAAGGCTGCCCATAGTTGAAAGTGATCCAATGCTAATGGCGCGGCATAGCGAGCGAATCGGGTGGACACTTTTGCTCGCCGGCCACAGTTCGTGATGCTACTGATACGGGATCTCCCGGTATGTGGCGCACCATCGGATACATATGAACTGCTCGCCGCTGCGCCAGCCAGGTTGGCCACACGGGGCGGTTGAATAATGCCTTCGCGTTATAATGCTTGATGCCGGCAGAAAAGGGTGGCCCGCAGCCCGAAACCCGTTCTACTCACTGCAAATGTCACGATGTAATAGACCGAACCACCGAACCTGTTCGTTCACGCCCTTTTTCTTCGCCCCCGGTTGGCGCTGCTGGCAGTGCAGTTCTGTGCGAAAAATTTGACTTTTCCCATATCGCAGCGTAACCATCGGAGCACGGCCAAACGACGGGCCAGGTGGGTAGAGAAGCCGGATCTAGCATAGCCAGTAATCGCCCAGCGCACTCGGCCCGTCCGCCCGTTCTCTAGGTCACCTACACTGATTTTGAAGCCCCGCGGACATCCGGTACGACTCACCCCACCTATGGCTGCGGCTAAATGGCTTAATTGATGATCGTCATCTTGGCGGGCATCGATCACATTTGTCCACGTGAAGGGGCTGCGTCGGCAAATGGGCGACCCGGTTGGGTGAGTGATTGAGATTAAGAGAATTAACATTTACGGCAGGCAGTCGACAGGCGTGCTGGTTGACTTACGGCATGGCGTTTTGGTGTAATGAGGAGTCAAGGAGTCCATTGATACGGCCCAGACACCTGCTCCTTGGCTAGTTCACGGTGAAATATTTCGCAGCGTTCTAAACTATTCGTAATTAGTATTATAAATTTTCTGGTGAGTCTATTTTCAAAATTATTTAACCACTCAAATGGCCAAACTCAATACGTTATGAGTGTCAATTTGTAATGTTACGTTAAGAATAGTAGTCAATGATAATGTTTCAGTTCATAATTTCCCACAGTCTTATCATGATTCAGACCAAAAATGTATGTTTATTTTCGAGATTTCGAGACAACCGTATTCAATTAATTGATGTTCCGTTTCGCCATTGCTGTTACTGAACAGCATTCGCACATCTTCGCCAGTCGTCGGCAATTTAAAACTCCTTCGCCACACTTTCGAAATGGTTTCCAAAGCACTTTTCCACCTTTATCCTGCATTCATGTTCCCCGACCTCTCGGGGGGCTCTGCTTTCCTGGTAATTGAAAATTGGCGCCTTTTGGAGCCGAAATCTGTCCGCTAACAAGGGACCAACGACAGTAAACATGGGCTTTTGCACCCTGCAGAACGCTGCTTCCAAGAGCTAACTACTGACCGATCGCGATCGCGTTTGCCGATCGTTGCTGCATCAGCGGGCACGGCGGACCAGGGTTTGCATTCATCAATCGTGTCCGCGCCGACTCTCTGCCGGCAGGTACCATCGTCGTCGTCGGCAGCAGCCGGGGCACAATCGGACCTCTCCGGGTCCGGCGGCAATTACATTTTCCCAACCCTCCCCCGGTTTGCGATGATTGCGCTATAAATAATTGTCGTGATTAAAATGTGCTTTCAGCGCGAATGGGCCAAACATTTTGGGCCACAAGCGTGGGTCACGTTAACGCCCTGTCGAAGTGCCGGCCTGGGATTGTGGGGGTGCCTGTGCCTGGAACGGAACGCGGTACGGACCGATTTCGGGCTCCAGGCAGACCGTCGGCTTCAGCGAAGGATTCCTTCGGCCAGCAACCGATCGATGGATCGTGATCAAAAAAAGCTCCATTCGGTGTTCGCAGGCTCGGTGGCCATTATGATCATTCTAGCAACAGGGCCAGCATTAGAACGCCGCCGCAGGTCTTCAATTACGACCGGCCGGCTGGCCGGGTCGGTTTATTTATTTTTAACCCCCTCAACGGCTCGTTTTTTTCGGACGCCAAACAGTGTGCTAAAGTTTGTGGTTAGCGCTGGCCGCGCGCCATCATCACGATCCAGGGCCACGAAGTGTGAATAGAACCTGATACGATCAGCGCGAAGGTAAAATAATAGGGAAATATCCAAATTGTTCTAGCTAGACCCTCCAGCATCGTCGAGCGGTATTCATGCGCCGTTAAGAACGGTGTTTCTGAGAGCGGCTGGATGTGTCGGCCAGTCTGTCATGAAATAGGACCTACCCCAAGCTGCTGCCTGGGGGTCTCGCCTCTGCCGCGCGATACTATCGCGGGGCCTCATCTTACCATCTTGGCTGTAATTTATATTTATCTTTAAACGCAGTACAGTTACAGCTCTCGGGCGCGCTCATTCGAAGGGTGTAACCGTGCAAATGAGTCATGAAGTCAGCCACAAAACACATTCACTTTCACATCAGATTGAACCGATGATTGAACCGACATCTCAATCCAGGATACTTCCCGGGGCCAGGAACTAGAGGCCATTCTCGCGTCCCGCAGTTCAACCTTGACCGTGCCGTGCCGACGGGATCATGATCAGCATCGATCACACCGGCCAAACTAACCGCAAGGTGTGCAATTTGTGTTTGATTTGTTATGATAGCCAGAGCTGGGCAGAGCTAGCCGTCGGTCGCGGCTTGCGGCTTGCAGCTTGACCATCAACCGGCGGGTGAGCTGTAAATTGATACAAAATTATAGCAATGGGCCGTGGTGGTGCCGGCATCATGCTGGGTGCTGCTTTATGCTGCACCAAGGGGATCGGGTATCGAGCTGCGGGGGCCGAGTCTGCCGGGTAGGGCCTATTATCATATTTCTCACCTTTCCGCTTACACACGGTGTGGGGAATCATTTCATGGACAGTCGAGGTGTAGCATGTCGCTCAAGGTGCTATGTTACGGTGGCGCGGTGTTGGAACATAATGTTGTTGGATTCTAAAACAAAGCCAGAATTGCCTCTTCGGCCAGCACAAGCTATTAACCGCTCCCTTTTGAGGGGGCGACTAATTAATCATGCTGCCGCAAGCGCGTTTGCCTCGCGCAGAACGCCAATAAATGTCACACGGCGCGACGGTACGCGGTAATTAAGTTAACATTTCTTTGACATGGCTTGATAAATTGCATCTAACCTGCGGTGAACGTTCGGCGGGCAAGCAAAGGTCTGTCAAATCGAATCGATTTCGTTCGGCCGAGATCTCCTTCAGATCGTCCCAGTTAGCTCCCGGGACCTTGCTCCACTATCAGACCTGGAACCGGGTGTTGGCAGTCGATCTTGATCGGTCACAAAAACGGTCTGCCAACTAGCAGCGCCGAACCCCGCCGAACGGTACCCGTTGCAGTCATTAGATGTGGTTATCTCCAGCATTACTGCCCGAAGGGACGGGTCGCCATCGGCATGATTGCTTCCTCCTATCTATCGCGTGCCTTCTGCAGCAGCAGCAGCAGATGCCGTCAGCCCTTGGAAACAATTGTATTAGCCCTTCACGCAAAATCGGCTGAACCGTGTTGGCCGTCGCAATTTGCTTCACACCCCCGGGGACGCAATTCTGGAGGGTGGTTGGGAGGCCAAGAACAACAGCGGGCACCGCCATGAGAAGTTCTTCGGTGTGGCGGCACTTCACAGCGCGTTGCCAAATGTCCGCCACATTGGCCCCACGCACGCATAGGAAGTCCGTTTGGCCAGTTCCACAGAGAAGACTCCGGTTCTCCGGGCGGCCAGTCGAGTGTGTGTCGGAACGTCCCTACGGGCCACTGCCCATCGGCCCACTAATTACGGAGTATGCCACCGGTCCGGTCGCGGTCCGAGATCCCCCATTGTTGACGTTCGGAAGTCGCCGCCCCCAGGGGAAGCCAATGGAAATGGCTACGCTGCGACGTCGGTCAATTACGGTCCCGCGGACTGGCGGCCACGACGACGACGACGACGGCGGTCTGGCCAGTGACAGCGGGGGCCGTGGGATAAGAAGCGACAGGCTCGGTCCGAAATCCGCCCCGGGATGGGTGTTAGCCGCACCGAGCCGCACTACTACTCCAACCGCCCCGACCGGAGTCGTGGCTGCCGCGTTGGTGAATTGTCACCTAACCACTGGCGATCGGAGCAGTGGCCGGTGCAGGGACAAATGTGCTCATTGTTCCTCGCGGTTCTTGCTAAAGAGGAGAGATTTGTGACGTGTTTCGCGCATGGCAGGTTTATGGTCCCGAGGTTAGTTACTACACGTTACTACCCCAAGGTCACCGGGGCCCTAATGTCTAGACTCCGGCTCAGCGGGCAATGTGTTCGGTTTAGTAGCTGATTAGACCTTAGATCAGATAGCGGCTGCAATGGATCATGTCGCAGAAGCATTAGAGTATGGCGGGGGTCATAAGGCCCTCACGGCAAGGGGCTGCAAAGATCAGTCAGTAACACCGGAGCGGATCGCTGGCCGATCCGTGATCCTTGATATTTCCCGCGACTCAAATGATGGGACATTTGAGGTCACCAGAACCCCACTGAGAATGTGCCATTTCGGCTGAGATATGGCCGACCGCGTTGTGACTTGTCGTAAGTAATCCAATCGACCTAAGCTGTCTGCCAGCTATTTGCGCAATTATTGAGCCCACATTGAGCCGCCGGTCAGTGTTTAGGACTGCCATGTCGAGCAGCTCGTTGAAAAATGATTTAGCGCACTGGGAGCCACCGCGCTCCCGGCCACTGGATGACGCTTCCGCTCCACGATGGCACGCTCGCCGGGTTGGGTGAAATAATAAAACATAACTTGTACGCGCGCGAACGTTTTCACCATTAACTGGGATACACGTGATCGGCATGACCATGCGCTGCGCATGGCACTACGTGCTGGAACCCACCTGGAACCGTGAGGTCTTCAGGTTCGACGCTCGGAACGGTAGAAATCGAACGTTCGACCCACCGAAAGCCCAACGTTTACGTCTCAATTTACGGGGCCAACCACTGGCAACCATAACTCATGCACGTCCTGGAGGAGTGCCAGCCGCTGGTGGTGTAGCCTCGAAATTGGTCCAGAAGTGCGTGATGCGTTGCGCGTGAGTTGTTTGGCTTTCTTTCTGTGGCCTACACGCACGGCGTGGCGTTGCATCATGGGGTCGTCTGGCGTCTGTCGATCCGGACCGGGCTTTACGCAGTTTGCCCCATTTTGTAATCCGTGTCTTTCTACTCCGTTCTTCTGCGGGGCGGACCGGCTCGCCTATGGGACCGGGTGGTTGTGGAACTTGGCGCTCCGAGTGTGACAAGTGTTATGCTATTTTACTTTCATTCACCCTGAGACGCACCCTGTCGGCGGGAGCCACGAGAGCTGTCGCTTGGCCTGTTAGTGGCCAGCGTTAGATCATTGAGGGCTGCTGCCAAACGGGCTGGCGATCGGTTGCGCCCGATGTTCTCACCGAGGTCGCTTGCGCTGCTCCGGCGAGGCGCTTGGCTTTCTCACGACCTGGCCCTAGCTTAGGCATTGGCCGGTTATTTATTAGTTTGCTGGTATTTTCTTCTACATGCCGATTTCTGTGTTCCGTGGCGTGGAAAAGATTCTATTCTGGACCCGCCGGAGCCGTGCCGGAGATATGGCGAAGAAATATGGCGTCGATATTTTGCGAGGGGCGAAGGTGGCCAAGTCCGGATCAATAGAATTGCCCGAAGCCGACATTGAACCGGTGGTTGCTCGCAAATGTCGGCTGCCGTATTAAACATTACCCGACGGCTGGCATAGTTGGACACAAAATGTTTGATCGGATATACTTAAGCAATGGACAACTGGAATACAGACAAGAGAACGAACTCAACAGTATCTAATTCATAAGTAACAAACTTTAAATATGAACAAGAAAAATTGTTAGCGTAAATTCGAACCAAATCATGTGCTATTAGATACTGTCCAAATACATTTTAAATATTAACATATATTATTAATGTGCAGTCTGTTGTATTTAGAAGTAGTAGTCCAAACTAGATATGTTTAAATACTATAAAAAATTAAAAAAGGTAAAAGGTCTTGCATCGTGGGAACATTCCAAGAAGGGCTGCTACAATGTTTCAAAAATAGATAAATAACTTAAGAACGTGGTTGATGCATGAAAGCTGAATTCGAAACGGCGTTTGAATTCGTATTCGTTTATTGACTTGATGACAGAATGTAACTCGAAAATCTAAAAACAATCAGAAACGTAAGGTGATGCTGTAAGCTATGAACAATCATGATCTTTGCAAGAAAACTACCCTGGGAGTAATTACTATCAATTCCAATCAACCAATTGCTTCTGCATCTTCTATGCGATGCTCACATCAACTGCATCGTGTTGGGTATGCAAAACGAGGGTTTTCCCCAAAGGCAATTAAGCGGCAATAAAACACCACACCACGGCGGAGGGCTAAGCCTACAGCACATTTAGCATAAACACTAGCGTTCTAGCTGCAGTGATGGACCTCCGCCGTTCTGCGGCCAGCGAACATGAGCATTGCGCGAGCCGCACCGCGAGGTAGATGCGGTGACGATGCCGCCCAGCATCATCATTAACGGCACGATTAATGAATTTCAAATGATCTATCAAACACGCCATAAAATACGATGACCTGCTTAGTGCGGCCCGCTCTCCGGCCCGCGGGATCGGGAAATCGGGGTTGGGCAAATTAATTTTTCCGCCGACTGCTGGCCCGGCTCGGCCAGTGCTGGGAAATTCGCCGAACAAAGTCATAAATCGCCCGGCTAATGGCCCGGCGGCAGCGTTTGGCGGCTGCGCGTGGCGCCTGGGCCTTTTTTGCAACAAATTTGATGCCGGTTCCTATTTTTTGCCACCGTCCACGAGTACGGTCATAACGCATTGTGCGGCTGTTTAGTGTTTGATGGTTAATTTTCACACTCCGCGGCCGCTTTGGGACTTCGCGAGCGGGTGTGGCCGCGCCAGCTGAGAATGACAGACGCGATCCGCCTCCCCAAGACCGTGGCACGGCTGTCTTGGGTGTTCCGTGGGGTTGTGCTGATTAGGAAACAATCGAAGTTTTTAAATGTGTGTTCTCCCTCACTCTCCCGGCCCGTCCCGTCTCGTGGCCACTTCCTAAACAAATGCTATTCTTCACTCCGCCGTGGGTTCGCTGTGTGATCTTGCGCGCGTCTAGAACGGCGCTCCAGTGTGCCGGCCGATGACGTACGGTGCCTGGGGTGGGGAGTCACAGTGCCGATCTGCGTCTACGCGATGCACTAACGATGCACCGGGCACGATGCAACGAGCCCCACCAGAGGGTGCACTAAGTCGCGAGCAACAGTGAGGAAAATTCGCACCACTCCAGCAAAGGGCACCGAACAGAGACGCTAGTGAGCCGCGTCCAAGCAACGCTGCCTTCGGTCGAGAGCGAGACGGAACCTCTCGGTGGGGTCTCGTGCCTGTCGACGACGACCGATGGCGTCGGCGGGAAATTCTGTGCCTGCCAGCCGCCGCCGGGCACTCGATTTCCGTATAAAAGTAATGGCCATTTTCTACCACGGCATCAATTCGCTACTTGCAGTCTCAGTGCAAAGAACTCTCAGTGTTCAACCCTCAACGGTCTTCGTGTTCGAAAAACCAACCAACCAACCAACCCGAAAAATGAAGTCCTTCGTAAGTCGGGAGAGTCACCAGAAGCTCCAGCTCCATTACTCCAGCGTCCGGTTCCGGAGAGTCCACAGCTCATTGTCTCGTTTTTCTCTGTCCCTCACCTCAGATTGCGCTGCTCATCGTCCTGGCCATCGCCGCCGTCTACGGTGCGGAGGAGTCGAAGGTGACCGAGAAGCGCGGTATCTACGGCGGAGGACTCGGCTACGGTTACTCCGGTTATCCGGGCCTGGCCGGGCACGGATACTACGGCGGTGGTCTGGGTGGATACGGAGGATATAGCCACGGACTTGGCTACGGATCGAGCCTCGGCTACTACGGATCTTACCCGGGCTTCGGATATGGCCACTCGGCCGGCTACTATGGTGGCTACTCGGGCTACCCGTACGGTGCAGGTTACGGGCTGCACTAACCGCCCAACCGGCCAACCCCCCCTTACGATCGGGAGCAAACGGAAGTCCTTGGAGCTCGCGCCACGTCACAGTTTCTGCCTCGGTGTGTGAACAGTGCGAGTGAAGTGTGTGTCCAGCGCTAGCGTTCCGTCGTCGTCGTCGGCCCTCGTTAGGGTTCTGCTAGTGTAGTGACCGCGTCTGGACTTCGGCAGTGCCGATCCGCCGGGTGGGCAAGCTTTGGCACCCGACAGGGCGTTGCAGAAGTACGTTACCAACGGGCCGTTCCGGGCCCGAGTCTCCGTCCCTGTTTACCACCCACTACTGGTGGAGTTTCGGCCCCATCAAAATTCCTCTCTTGATCGATCCTGGACCAATGCTGTGAATACTTGCGAAAGTATGCGACTAATGTAATGAGTGAACCTTTTTGTTTTTATATTCCATTACCTTACTTTGTCTCTACTGTGTTATTACAACTACTCCTTTTTTTACTTTAGTCTGTAGCGTTTGTACAGTACAATAAACGAAAGGAAAAAAAAGTTTTACGTAAACACACTTGTTGACTGCTTCCTTTGCGGCTTGGGTGCGGATCAATCCAGCAAACCAGAAAGAAACCCACTACTAGAACGAGAAACCTGACAAAATAGATATAGTCTCTTAATAATTTAACTTCATTAATAATAAACTTTGATGCGGAATTTTTAGGCTTGAAATTGAAGTTTTGAGTCTTTGAAAACATCCAAGCTTCAGTCCAAAGTTTAACGTATAAGGTTTAACGCTCTGTAATTTGAAAGTCAAATTAATGTACAAGAAAAAGAAGTATGTTGTAGATACTATATTTTGACGACCGATTCCATTCGTAACCTGTGCAACCTGTAACGAATTACTGATGACATGACAAACAATTTTACTATTTTGATTTTTTCCATTTAACCTTTGTTTCGTTTAGCATACCATTTGTACCCATTCCCACGCTCCAATTTACATACTTTACGAACAGTGGTCACTAAACAGCCATATCACATCCACAGATTGCTCATGCTCCATTATGGGTTACTGCTACTAGTACTACATAGTTACTGCCAAACACCTGTCTAAAAATGTGCAAAAACTAGCAACACCTCAGACGAAACTTGAAATTTGCAAACCAATCCATGCTGACAGCTGTAAACTTGACTAACCTAACCTTATCGTAAAAGTCTCTTAGTTAGAAATGTAAAAAATAAAATTACCATTTGCACTCATTTTTCGCTGGTATTGCTCTAAAATAAATATAAAACAAATCAATAATTGGCTAATCATTTGATTTATCATTTTCCACCTGAAAGTAACGGTAATTTATCAAGCGAAACATCTAAATCGGAGGGCGCGCCGCACTGTTTGTAAACAGATTCGTATACTCCAGGAAATGACTAAACAGTCACTTCCTGGAGGCGCCACGCCAGAGTCAGACACGATATAGTAATTATGGCAAAGTTTGAATGAGTGAATCATCTGTTGAATGAATGGTGTTGAACGAAATCAAATCATCAGCACGATGCTTCCACGGAAGTATAGTCAAATGTTGATCGTTCAGAGAAGATAATTCTGTCCGATAGAATAGCGATCTGTTCAAGCTTGGGCGTGGCGATTAGTGTAGGTCGGTTTCCGTGTGTATGTCAACCGATAACAGTGCCCCGCCAAGGCCCGAATACCAACATTCGACCCAGAGTTATCTGCTGGAAGATTACATAATAGACCAAAAAGTAAAATATTTGTGTAGTTGTTAGTTTGGGAGTACCGGCAATTGGTAAATAGATCCAGCCAGCCTTCTGCCTTCGCAACCGTGATTTGGGGCAAAAGCACAAACATTTAAATTCAAAATTATTAACCGTTTGCATTGCACACAAGTTTGTCCACAAGCTTTGTGTGCAACTTTCTGCAACGCCCTCTGGTGTTGAGCAGTGAAATTTCTATTTGAGTGCGACAAAGAAGGGGTGGGGAGGGGTGGGAAGGTTCAATGCTATCATTGAACATATCCTTTGATGTTCCTTCAATCGCTACGTACGCTAGACAGAGAGAACTACGTTTTTGAATGCATAATAAAAGTTTTACAAATAGTCAGTATGTTGGGGCTGTGAAAGTGTAATAAAGCAAGATTGTTCATTAAACATTATATTTTTTTGGATCCTTGTGCTTCAACTTGCATAAATGAAAAACCTTAACGTCCGTTAGAAAACGCACCAGAAGAAGTAATGCAAAGGAAAGGAAAAGCTCTTAAACTAACCTGATCTCCGAAAGCGAACTAGAATTTTAAGGTTTCGTTCTGTTACAAAAGACAGGTTCCTATTATCACGAAACCAATTGATCGATGCGACGTAGACGATGATCTGAAAACTAGCTCTCAGCCAATAAAACAAATCAAACAATCAATATTTTCAGCCAAAGTTCACTCCACTATCCGAATAAAACAAACAGCGTTTTTGCTACTAGACTGTTGGGTGAGACGTTGCATTGAAGTACGACTTCTCGAAAACAACGATAACACTTTCCGACAACAATGCACGACAACGGAGCAGCGGCATGTGTTTAACGTTTGATTGGGTTGAGGGTTTTATTTATTTTTAGTCTCTTTGATTGTGCGATAGACCACTCAAGCTATGACACAAGCATCCTTTCCACCGCTCACCAGCAGACGGCACGTCCTGGGATTAGACCAGCCCCGGCTGGGCTCCCTAATGAGAGGGAGTGAAGCGAAAGATAAATAAAAATACATCTTAAGCGCCCCGACTCACACGGCCACGGCCAAGTGGAGAAAGTTTTCGTTTGTGCTCTCGGCGAGAGAGTTGTGCAGAAGTTCAAGTTTGTGCCGAGCATAGCAAAGCACCCGGGGTATCGGTGAACGGATCATAACCGCACCCGCAGCCCGGCAAATGGGAGGATGCTTCGCCGCTCTGAGAGGGTGATTAATCTGTGAACTCGAACAATGACTCGCCGAGCAACCGAGGATCGGCCGAGAGGCCGGAAGAGAATACATATTTCAAGTGCTAACAAATTGAAGCTAAATTGTTTTCCATGCTCGTCGGACCTGCTGCCTCCTGCTGAAACCCCGCCGCCGGATGATTGGGCCCACGGAACCCGCTCACAAGCACAGACATTAACTTTTCAACATAAAAGACAAACATTAAAGCACTTCTCGACACGTTATCAAGCACGCTAGTCGATTGAGGGTGAGGATTAGATAAATAGGTGCCTGATTGCATTCGAGGCAGAACAACATACCGAACGCGTCTTCAGAGATGGTCGATAGCGGTGCAAAGGATACTACTTGCTGTTGATTTGCGCAAGGGGCTGTTGATTGTAGATTGGTGATTGAGAAACGATTGGGGCGCGGTTTCGGGGCGGCATCATCGTCGCTTCGAGTTATCGATACACGAGTGGTTATGCCTCGGCTGTTTTGACGATGTGTAGTTTTTGAATCTGATAGAGCTACTCACAGCCCGTAGACGCAATTGATATGCTCGCTTCGGAGCATAGAACGATCCTAAGCAATGTAAATTGAGTTCTAACATCATTCACAACCAGAGCAGCGCATGGAGAATCTTCCGAGAGCTTTCACAAATCGGTTCTCCAAAAAGGCTAGAGTAATGTACGCAGTGTATTGACCGAAATTGGGACGAACTACTTTGGGTAAATCGTGAATTGAAACTGTTAAAATATTTTTAGTTTTACCCAATTATTCTGTACCAACTCTAGAGGCTGCGAAGAATTTGGAACCTAATCAGGTTTTATTCAGGCTTTCAAAATTATATTCACATATCCTTCTGATGTTCTAACAGGACCAGCAAAGTTTACAAGTGTCAATCGAAAATTTTGTATTCCATAACAATTTGCATGTTGCTTATCAGTGGATGTGGATGGGATCATATTGGACCGATTTATGCCAGACGAGACCAAATTAGTGGTCGCGGACAGGGGTGCAAAATTAAGGGGGGGAGAGGGTTTGCTCTCATTTTTGCAAGGAATTCCTGGAGTTGATTGCCCAGAGTAGTACAACATTAAAAACTATCAGAGAGAGAGGTTTGAAAGCAGATAAGTTACATAAAGCTACATACCATTTTAGGAGTTTGATTCAAGGCAACTTGCGGAGTCAATGGACTCGTGTATGGGCGTGCAAGTTCAGGCCAGTGGCCCTGAGGATAAAGGGATACCACCTTGTTGCTGCAGCTCATCTCCGGCATCCAGTGGCCCGCCTCTTGGTACTTAGTGCACGGGCGTATCGCCCGCGGGACTGGAAATTGTTCGCAAGTGTGACTGCATTCCATTTTGTGGAAAACTTTTTGTGTAAGCCAACGGCAGTGTGCTGTTACTGGCCACCGTGTAATGAACCTCGTAGCAGTAAGCACAATGGTGACTCATTACGCCCACCCTTGGTGCTTCCACCCGCGACGGTGCAGGAAAACGAAGAAGCGGCGACGATGATACCGAGGACGATAATGAGGAGCCAGTGTATTTAAGGCATCCAGGGGTAGGATCGTACCGAAAAGGAGTCGAAAGTTAGCGTTTGAAAATTTCAAGCACGTGCAAGGAATTTCCTAACTTGCCCAAGTCCCTCGCCCAGCAGGTTTCGCAGGTTTCGTTGGGAGATTAAAAGACTCACAGAAAGCCACTCATTTTCCACCCGAATGGCCCGCCCATGGCCGGCGAAGTTAGTGAAGTGAAATATTGATCGGTCAGATTGCACACTTTGGTCTTTAAACTCTGGCGCACCTGACCTATTGATCATTTCCACGTAGCATACCGGAATGTCCGGGGGCCGGTCGGACATTATCGTCCAAAGTCCGTGTCCGCGGGCGAGCGTTCATTAATAACTTTTGGCAATGTTGTTCCAGCACCACCCGCCAGCCGGCCAGAGTTTCCCACCCTCCGGGCGGGCCGGCCAGAGTTTTTCCTGATTCCCATTTCAACTCCGCCAAAGCGGAGCAAGTTGCGCCACTCCACACACTTCACTAGGCACGAAGAATGACGCCGGGTCTGATGTTGTTCCGACCCGCGCACCCGGGGGTGTATTGTTTTTCGCGACGCCGTCCAACCAGCCCCCCGATGGGGGGAGGGGGGGGAATGGAAACTCGCGGTGTGCCGCAGTTCATTTGAATACTTTTTCTTCTGTCTCCTCATCGCTTCGCTTTCGTGTCGTTCCCTAATTTATGAGGCGCAATAGCACGCAATGATTTACGCGTTTTCACCGAATTGTATTCGTTGCTTATTATTATTCTGTTTCATCTGTTTGGTCCAACAGTTTTCCCCACTTTTGGGCCGGTATATCTTATCACTCGGCGGACTCTCTCTGTTCTTCAGATTTCGACAAGGCTGTGAGCCAAGGTTTTGAGGCTGACATCGCATTGTGGTAGCCGGCAGGAGACACTTTTTCTTCGACGGCCACATTAATGGTGTATTTTTCATATCCATTGACGTTTGATGTTGAAAGTATAATCATCATTCGTAATATCTGCCCCTAATGGGGTGGCGGCCAAGCCGACCGACCAAAGAAAGAAGCGAAACGGCCGCTTTTGATAGAAATAATCTCATCTTACAGTATCTCGGACCGCACCGCGGGTTCAGGGGCATCAGCGTCCGTTGTGGCGAGGAATTGTGTCTTGGTTTCGCGCAATGATCACGCTGCGATTGGCAATGTGTCCAGTATTTGGAGTGGCATAAAAATAGACTAACTCGCCTCCGCCCGGAAGAGGAATGGAAACATTTAAATTAGAGAGTGATTTGATTTATGATCGGTTTAATAGATAACTTGAGGGTAGCAGATAGCGTGTTAGCGAAACAATGTCGCTCGCGGATATGGAACGATGGATACTGTATTATCAACTAATTGTCGTGTTTATTTATCATGTCACAGAGAAAGATTTTATCATCATCCTGACAATATTTGTTATGGTAGATAGTATACGGTCGACTATCTGTTGAAGCGACTATCTGTAAATTGAAATGAAACCATGAAGTAGAAAAACGATTGGGAAGCTCGCAAAACCAAAATAATGTAACAAAGGTTTTCATCTCGCACCAAAGACACTAAACGATGATATTTTTTTGAATGTAGTACAGTTTTGTCGATAGTTTTCATATGGTTTGAAATCATGAATATGCCCAACATATAACCGGAAGGGTATATCGTTATCACTCTACACAATTTTAAAATGAAAACCAAATTGTGTGATGGCCTTTGGCGTTTTCAGAAGAACGTTTTCATTCATAGAGATTATGAGCATCGCAGTTACCTGCCAACCGCAGTCACCAGAGACAATCTGGGCCGTTTGGATAGACAATGTAATGTACATTCCACAGCAAACACAGCATCGAAGCAAACGTAGATTTTTGTGTTTTGGCGCGGGACGTGTTGTTGATTAGATTTTAATAATCGAAGTTATAATGAGTTGACTTTATAAAAAATATGGTAAGAAAAATTATTATTATACCCACCTTAGCGTTGTATAAAAAAAAATTCTCCGATCGTAAAATAGAACGGATACAAATAGCATCTCCGACACCAACTCGCGGTATAATGGGGCTTAAAAACTTTGAACGCGCAACTATCATTAACGCGTGCCGCGGTTGGCCACCGTGGGATCATCACCGCCACCGGGGCCCCGTCGACTGCGGTTAGTCCTGTGCCGCTTGACAAATGCAAATCATTTTACTCCCATAATTGCTTCCACGATGGCCACCATATGGTCGGGTGGGCCGCGACGCTCTATTATGCTGCCAAATGCAATTGTTCACCATTTGCGTGCGAAAATGGGGTTGGCCGCTCGGAGCCAGTGCTTGACAGTGCCAGTGCCCCAAGAATCGAATCAAACGCGGCATGATCCGGTTCCGAGCCCCAGTGGTGTCGTCGTCATCGTCGCTGCAGTGCTGCGTTACCTGGGCACCAATAAATATATTAATACGTACGCTTGGACCCGGCCCGGTAAATGCACGTGTGTAGTGCGCCGGGACCGGTGTGCGTGAACAAAAGTGCCATAATTTAATTCATGGCCCATTAAAGAAATAAATTAATTTATGTTGCACAATTGCGATGACGATTGCGTTCCACCGAGAGCGTGGGCAGCGACTGGGCCGCAAAGAGGGCGCCACTGGCCACGTAACCGCGAGCTGGAAAGCGAAAACCGGGGGTGGCACATGGCAAACCCTCTGGCGGTGATCCTGGCCTGTCATCAATTCTTACCACACGGTTTAGGTGGTGGTGGGCCCTCGCGCTGCTGCTTCTTGAGGGTGGCTTCCGGTTGGCCCGGTTAGCCAACCGAGCGACCGCCGGCGTCGTCGTCAAGGAGGGTCGATAAGAGGGCACGGTTGCGGTTACGCATCGTGCGATGCTGTCCCGGACCTGTTTGTTGGGCTGCAGTTTGTGGTAATTTATCATTGTGCCTGGATTCGAACGGATGTTTGTGACACCCTTGCGGGAAGATGCCGGTGATTGGGGCAGCAGATAGCAGCGTTGATCGGCCTATCGATGGGCGCCGCAGCTCGGCTGCTCGGTCGGTTGGATTAATTGAATGACCTTCAGGCAACGTTACTCGCTTCACTGGAATCCGTGGCGTAGTCGAGGAGTGGAATTAATTGGAATTGCATCGTGAGCGCACGCAAAGATGCCGCTGTCAGGTGGACGCGTAAAGAAAGGATAACCAACGGCAAACTGTTCTGTTCCCAATGCTTTTAAATCCTGCCATAATTATTACGCTTACATTCGACCATGTTTTGCACCAATCACTTTGATTAATATCTACGCGGTGTTCTCCGCCGATTTCGGGCATATCGTGACCTGGGGCCTTCGTCCGTTGAAGGACTCGTTAATCCGTGTATCGCGTGCCGTGGTCGCGCTGGGCGAATACTTTTCCTTCGATCGGTGCCACAGAGCCTCAGACCCCATGCGGGTGTGGTTACAGGGGGTCGAGCCCGTACCGGGAGTGCAGTTGGTACATTTCGTACACCATGGCGGCCAGCTCCCGGTTGAGGGGTTCGCCGCCACGGTTCCACGCGTCCGCTTCCGCTTCCTCGAGGTTAAAAGTCTGGTCCGTAAAGCATATCTCCATCGGTTCGTGAAGCACCATCAGGAACGACGAGGCGATACTGAATCCGTACGAATAGTGCTCGGCCAGCTCGCGGTGAAAAGATTCGTAGCTGTGTGTTGCCCGGAAGAGTGGGAAAAATGAAGAAAGAGAGAGAGAGAGAGAGCGAGAGGAAGATCAGAGAATGGACCTGGTGGAGACCACGGAGATCGGTAAACCAACCTGAAGTATGGCGGCAGGTCGGCCGGATCCTTCGCGCCGACTATCCTTGCGACCGTGTGAACCAGCTCGCTGTGGTACGTTCGGAAAATGTCCTCAAAGTGGTCTTCCCGCACACCGTATCCGGTCGAGTTGGTCAGGAACGCGGTGTAATCGATCATCGGTGATGCGTAGCGCAGGGTTTGGAAGTCAAACATCATCACCTGAGTGGGCTTCTCGGGGTTCTACAAAACAATAGCGACAAAAAACAAACAAGAGTAAGGCGTTTATGGTGCTTCCGGGCGATCCCTGAGTGAGCCGTCCGGCGCCTTACCTTCGCATCGCCGTACCGGAAGGCCATGTTATTGCGCAGGTAGTCTCCGTGGCAGATGACGGCCAGCGGTTCCTGGGGTTCCACCTTTCGCTGCGAGTGCGCCCAAGGATCCCCGAGGAGGTGGCCGATCTTTTGCAGGTACTCCGACGGGACCCGACCGCTGAACCGGCTCTCGGCGAAAGACTTAAGTGCACGCCGCGCGGCGATGGACATGGTGGTCAGCCACCCCTGATCGGTGATTGCGGCCGCGTACCGGGACTCTTTGAATTTCTGCCGTATCCGAACGAACTGCTCCGGCCGGACCAGCTTCATGCCGTAACACTCCCCGTGGAAGCGGCCTAATTCCTTCACTGCCGAGCGTCGGGTGTCAGCGCCGGGGTTGAGAGAGAGAGAGAGTTTGTGAAATAAAAATTGCACCTCCAGTGGTCGGCCACAAACCTGCCAGCATAACGTAGTCCAGCGGCATGTTGACAACCATCGGTGCCATTTTCCAACCGGAAAAGGAAAAATCGCTCATTACCATTAATGCTTCCGCCGGTTTGCGCGCGCAGTGGTAGTACCTGCGAGAGCGGGAAGGAAACCGTAACCGTGCTGTTAATGGTGCTCGTTACTGCTTGTTTGCGGTGTTTGCGATGCCGTGCCGGATCCGGGTGCCGCACCTTGGGTAGAGCTCGGCCTTGCCGAGCGCCGGAATGATTTCGGTGTAGGCGATCATCTCGTTCTCGAACAGTGTGTCAAACTGGCAGCTGTGGTAGATCTCCTCGGTGCACTCGGGCGTTATCTGGGAAGGGCAGAGAGCGTGGCATCGGTTTTACTGTCCCCTGCATATTGGCCGCCGCTGGTTGGGGCAGTTCCGCGAAGAATGGTTGGGATGAAGTGCATGAACTGCTTTAAACAACTGTTCTTCCAAGGATGGCGCTCGGAGGGGAGTCAGTTCATATGTTTATCTAAGGAACTAGCCTGTCCTACGAAATGCACCCGACTGAACGCACCATGACTCTCGCCCATTCTACATTTACATGGTAGGCGGCACTATTTTGATGAAAGGCCTGAGATGGGTTGGGCTGACCTTCACAAAAAACATTTCACTACTACGTCATAAATTCAATTCACTGTTACAGTGAAACAATGGTGATCAATGGACCTTGCCCCAAAAAGGCATTCGTTGACGTGCTATCAATGGACATGCTGAGAACTCTACATCAGGTGAGTACAACATGTGATTCAGTACACAGACTAGATTACGTGCCAAATATGGGCAAGTAATGAGCATTGTGTGGTTTGTTGAAACGTCAAATTGGGAGAGTATTGCCCAACAAAGGCTTTGAAACTTTAAGATAAACAGACTTCTCGTAGGTAATTCATAATCTCAATCGATGTTGAGAGGCCTCAGGTTGACAATCCTCTATAAAAGGTCATACCACCCAAACCCCGTCTAGGAGGCACGCGCTCTTATCACTTTGCTGTATTGTCTGGAGTGTTTCCATGGTGGGTTCCTTGGAAACAATCAAAGTGGGACTCTGACGAGATTTGCATAAGTTTGTGGGGATTCGTAGCAAATCGTATGAGGAACTAAGGCCGAAGCTACAGATTGCCGGACTAGCTAATAACTGCGATGCTTGCTGAGTTATGGGATACTGTCCCAGAAAATAATCGCCGCGCTACGGAGTTTTGGGCCACATTATTAGGATTGTTGATGGCTACATTTGGGGGTTTTGTGCGTTATTAATTAAAAAGACCAAATGGAGTCCAGAGCAGAAAAATAGTAGTTGGGCTACTATGTTAGCCAAGCAATAATGCCGTTCGACGCACACAGCCCGCTGGATCCGAATCTCAATTTGACGGGAAGGAAACGGGACGATGTAAATAAATTGTTTCGCCGAAGCAGAGCAAATAGGTTTTGTGCAAACTCACGCTCCGACGTCCGCTCGGAAGTGGACGACTGTTGGCAGTATCTTCGGGGAAGCGGCCCCGTGGGTGTGTGGCACCCATCACAGAAAACCGTCCGCCACCGGTACTTGATCATGTTATGGTGTTTGCAATCCGTAAACATGGCTCCGGTCGCTCGCACCATCATCCCATCAAGTGAGTGCAACTAGTGTACGGTGTTGTATAATTTACCTCCGGGAGAACCGAAACACGGACGCCACAGCCCTTCGGCATTTGATGAGCAGCTATCAATAATATCATGACAACGCAAAGTGAACCACCCCCCGGAACACGCCAGCTTCGGCACCGTCATTGTGTGCCATCTCTCCGCGGGGCTCACGTTGCAACGGGGGCCACATAATGATCCGGTAGCGCTGCAATCGCAAAAAGGGCCAATTCGCTGTTCGCCGGGCCCGTGACTTAGGGCTTACCTTCACCACCAGATGGAGCGTTTCGGTTTGGGGGTCCCCATCGCCGCCCTTCTCCTCTAACACGGCAGCCACCTTGAAGGGGATCGTCAACATAAACCCGTTGGTGACGAGCGGTTTCACGTCGACCGATTTGAGGTGCGCACTCCGTTCCGACACACCGCCAGCCGTGGCGAAGGTTACAACTCCTCGCTCCACCAGGTCCGGTATGAGCGTGTCGCGGATGTACGCTTCTTTCTGGCTCGTGTCGTTCATATCTCTTCCGGGAACCACGATAAGCACGAATCAGCTGCTATCGACCGCACGTCGGAATGGCTGCTATCACGGGATCGGCCTGCTTGTATCACTGTGGCCAACTACCGTGGGCTACCGAATCGGACCGACGGAAAGATCACAGCACAGTTCCGATTTTTCCCGAATAGTGACAGACGAAGTTTTTGCTGGCACTCAAGCTCACTTGTCACCAATTAAGCAAGGCGTAGACCTATCGCAGACTTCAGGTTCACGGGCACGCGGAACGATCTTCACTGAATTGACGCGTGCGTTCAGCTCTCGTCGAGAACGCCAACTGTGAGAGTGTTGACGACCTCTCTGGCTAACCTATTTCCATTCGCTCGGCTACCTTCACAGTCACGCGGTACTACGGGATGCTGCGTGAGTAGAACGCGTTGATGTGAAGGCACGTAGTGTCGGTCAATTGACATTGACAATGAATCTCACACACACGTGGCTGCGCCGGGGTTCCTCTACTTGCGCACGCGTTCCTCTATCTCGTCCGCGAGCGACGCAGCTGTGCGCGGTAGTATAGCGGTTCCGTTGCTATGGAGCCACCCTTTGGTGGTAGTTGTACCGTTAGAAAATCAAACAAACGATGGCTGACCAAGCGAATGGTTCGTTTCGAGTCTAACGCCTGCTAGTAGACAGTTTTTATGTTGGCCACTGTTGCGTGCTTTTGGGCGCCACGGTTTAATGGGGAATTATTGTTTCCGAAAAACGTTAGACTTATCTAAGATTATAAGTGAAATGTGAACAATTGGGAATGATTCGATAATTAGTCAAGCTTTTAGAGTTTAATAAAGGACACTATGTAGGGTAGGGCAGTATGTTTTGTTTGGCCGAAAGCTACTGGCATCAAAGCGTTACGGAAATTACAAGCGATTGGCCTAAGCAGTAGTTTTGCGATCGTTTTTATAAGATAGGTTCAACGATAGGTTTTTTATCAGATAGTTTAGACAGAACTTGGATAGTTTAGATCGGCTATAATTTGGTTTCTCCATTGCGCCATTTCACTGCGAGCTCTATAAAATATGGTGGGATTTGGAAAACGGAAGTCCATTGTGGGAATCTAAGAAATTGGCATTTAGAAGTACTCAAGGGTGCTAATGCGTTACTTGTTTTGCTATGTGCTAGGAGTTCCATTCCATCACTATCGCCATCACTTGGCGATGGTATGATGCAAGGAAAACAATAATTAGAATAAACATTTCCAGAAGTAAAAATTTGAACTATTGCATCCCAAATCAAACTAAATCTCCATTGCCAAAGCTGGCATGGCAGATACGCCACAAATCGGAGTCACAGACGGACAATACGTTATGTTGACAAGACGTCATTGCTTGAGTGTAACGTCGATTCGATAGTGCATTATCCTTGTTCAGCTGGTCTGTCAAGTATTGCCCACTACACAATCACAAGAAGGAGCTTCAAGCGACAATATTTATACATCTTATTTTCCTATTGAAGTACCTATGTATCTAACCTATGCGAAAAATAACTGTTTCATTTCTATAACAAGGATAGCAAGATGTTTGTCATAGAAATGTTGTATACAATGTTTGTGTGGAGTATAATATAACCAGGAAGACAAATACTGATTTATGCCACATCCAAAATACTTGACTTCTTTTCGTCCTATATTATACGTTTTCGGTAGAGTTTATTCAGCATTTCAACTTAAAGTTGAAACTACCGAGATTATGAAAGCCTACAGCAAGCGGAAATGGATCGCGAGGACAATAATTTCCAGTTTCATTCAATGCCGCCAATCGACACCACTTCAGCACCACCAACAGGTAATTTCGCAGAACATTTGTTGCGGTAAACATTTGGTCGCCCTCCCCAACTCCCCCTAAGAAAACCCCTCGGCTTTGAGTAAATCAAATCAAACTCCGAGGCGGCCACCGGGTCGCCAAGGCGTACATTCGTGCCGTCTGCCCGGCGCAGGGAATAATTTGGCTGCGGCCAACGCCTGTTTAGTTGGGCGAGGCACATCTTGGGAACACACCTTGCCACGTTGATTAAATGTGTCATATCGCAGTGCCGTCTCCCGCCGGCGTGATGGCCTGCCGAGGGAAGAGCATCCGCTAGAAAGCCACTTGCTTCGTCTGGGATTTCTCGCGCCAAAGACGAAGACGACGGCGGTCGGTACGGCCGTCGGCACTTTCCGAAATGGGAAAGTTGGATCGAACAAGACAGTTGGAAATGAATTTGATTACCCCGGACAGGGCTCCGAGGGCCAGCCTCTGGGCTCCAGCGAGTGGCCCGATTGCACCTGCACCGTCGTACGGTCGAGACGCTCGGATGCAGGTGACCGACCGTCCGCTTCGGTGGCGAAGGCCAGTTCTGCGAAGCCACGGAGTTAGCTCTTGAGCGGGTGGCCCTCCGGACCAGCGCCGGAGTGGCCAGCTAGGCATCGCGGTGCCGAGTTCGCCACCGATGATTTTGTAATTTCACTGCTAGTCAACTTTATGACACGTTATTAATTATATTTCCTGAAGGAGCCGAGCCGAGCCGAGCGATGGAAGAGTCTCAAAACTGCGGACATACGGATGTTGCGGTGCGGTTCCTTGCGCTGATGGCCGCGCGTATAAAACTTTTGCCCAGCCCTCCAGCGGACCCGTCGGCATCTTGAACCGTGAACCGAACTTGAAGGCGAACCGGCGGAACACGAACTCCGGGAATGCATTTTTCGCCGTCGCTGCGCTGAAGTTCCTCCTTTCCCTCGGCCATACCGGGTGGAGGATGCGCCACTTTTTGCGCCACGATAAAAACAATCCCCAACGGCAGGGGATTGTGTGTAATGGCGTCCGAAAAGGTAGCACACGAAATGCATATCAAATGCGAACCGCTCACGAGCACTCGGGGCAAAAATCTCCCGCCACTCGACTGTCGGTAGCGCCCGAGCATTAAGAGGCTGCCGCGGGACGCTTAGCTTTCCACACCGTGCTTCCCGCGCGGATCCCGGTTCTCGGGAGTTTCCTCGGAGTTTCCGTAAGCGCAATGCGCGCGACATCGTCAGCTTCTTGCGGCAGTGGAGAAGATTGTTTTTTCCCTTAGCCCAGCACATCCGAGGTCACGATTTCTTTCAGCCACCCACTTACGGTCGGTGGCTCGTCTTACGACCGAGAATCGCCTCGCCCCGCTTGCCCGCGCGGGAGTTGAGTAGCCCCCGGCCCGCTGGTCCTCGGTGGTCCCGTGGCAGGCGCGGTGCTTAAGCGGTCCGCGAGTGTTTTAGCAAATGAAAGCACTGCACCGGAGTGAAGTTAATTCTGTGGCTTACTTTCTCCGGTGGCGCGCGCGGCACGCGGAAGTGGTGGGCAGGATGATTAAGTCGTGGACCATGCCGTCGCGCTGGTGGCCGTGCCACAGCTCCGCAGCGCGCACTTGGTGGCACTTTAGTACGTTATCGATTTTATGACACCCGAGGTGCCGCTCGGTGGTTGCGGATAGCCGTTTACCGGTGGCAGAAGCGGAACGCCGCGGAACGGGGGGTTTAATTTTTGGACACATTCTGGGCCGCGGCGAGCTGGCGAGTGACAGCCCCCGATGGGGTTTCGGAAAGTGTCGGAAGAAAGGTTAGCCCGGTTAGCCGGGACGGTGGAAAACTGTAAAACGTAATGAGCCACTCCAGATTGTTGCCGCCGTTTGCGGGATTGTGTTGCAAACGCGGGTGTAGCCTCAGCGGTCCTCTCCCGGGGGGGGTTCCCGGAACAGTGGCGGAGAAACACCGAAGCATAAGAAAGCGAGCCAACTAGTAACGATCTGTGGCTAACGCTGAGGCCATAACCGGTGCAGCTGCTGTTGAGTAGTACTTCGAAGCTGACGATATGTAGGAAATAGTTATCGACGAGAGATTAGATAATGTGGGATAATAGATCAAACGTGTGTGGGTGCGTGCCATAACGTAATTACTGCTGATTTATTTATTGATATATTTATTTATTTTTTTATTCATTTATTTATTTATTTATTTATTATTATTTTGTTTTATTTATTTATTTATTTTTTTTGCGAAACGATTATTTAAATGATCTAATGGTATAATGAAGAAACTAAATGGTAAAAGAATGCTCAACAAGAAACGTCAGAGATCCAAGTGAAAGCAGGACGCATTACCAGAAACACTAGAGCTAAGGGAGCAATATCAAATCTGTTACTGTTTAAAGCATAGAATAGAAGGAGAAACCGGATGGAATAGTCGATCGGCTCAACGGTTTCCGTTGGTGGGCACTGAAACCAAAGATTCGTAAGTAACTAAGGAAACAACTTAACACCGTTCAACCTTCGCTCGGTAGGTCTATCATCCCCAACAGCAACTTTCCTCAGGAATGCATCTTAGAACCAATTGGCAATCACACATCGCGCAATGCAAAAAATTACTGAACGCATTACGCCTACGGTAAGGCTTACATCACAGACGATTGAAGCTCATGGTCCTTTGTGAAAAACATTCCCAAACTTCACTCAACTTGCCGGAAACGTTACAATCAGATACGTTGGTACTTCTGCACACTCTAGTGTTGTTGTTCCTAAGGCTTCGCATGTAATCGGATCCCATAATTCGACTTCAAAACCGGAACCGTCCTCACCGGAAGCCGGTACACTTCACTTCCGGAAACGCGTTTCCGGTACGTATGTCGGAACGATAAACCGAAAACAACGCGGGCTGATAATCATTGTGGGCAATGATTGTGGGCAAGCTTGCGTAATTGCTCGTCTCGGCTCGTTGCGCTGCTCCCAGTGGCGGCTTCTTATCGGCAACAAGTTGTATTTGCTGGGCGCCCTCGTCGGTTCGCGGCGCTGGAGCCCGGGGCTGGAATTAAAATAATGACGACGATGAAATCCTGTAACTCTCATCATTACTCGACGTCTGTCTTGTAGCGTTTGATGTAGAGCATGCGCTCGGGCTCTGGCCATTGCTGGTGCTGCTTCTGATTTCCTCCGGGGCTAGTTTGTCATCATAACTATTGCCTGATTACTCCCGCCGGTGTCGCCTGACCAACACAACACTCACCGTGTGAGTGCGCTGCATCGGTGTCCATGTATGCTTACCGCTGGTGGTAATGCAGTAATGGTACGTCCGCCGGAGACGCGCTTCTCAGAGCGTAGTGTCCCGGCCAGACGATGATTAGTTTCGTCTGAGTGCGAAATCTTGCAAGTCTCGTCCCGGGTACGTCAACCAGCGGATGCACCCTCGGGAGATACTTTAACGGGATAGCTTGGGCTTCTTGCTAAAGAAGTTTGTCCGTACTTACATTTCGCCGATAATCCTCCCAAGTGTTGAGGTAGTGAAGTCCCTCTTGTGCAGCTCCGGTGGTCGCATCAATGGAAACTTATAAATCGAAAAAGCGAAAACTGATAATTCGAACCTGGTGTACGTCATCAACACCACCGGGCGAAGGGGTGGCCAATGGGAGTTGCTGGAAGTGTAAAGGGGTGTAAATCGGGCACCCGACACGGAGCCCGGGGCCCATGTTAATTATCGTTATGTACACGATCGAGTTTGTTTGATTTGAAGAAGGCCACGACTCGGTAGCTGGGCCTCGGCCTCGTCGGCTCGATGTTGCTATCAAAATAAAGCGGAAACTCGTACATTTGCTCGTCTGGCGACCAGAGACCGGTTCCCAGTTCCCTTTAAAATCTTCCCACACTCCGGTCCGCTTTCGCTCGGTTCCTCGGCTCGAGATGACATTTATTTAGGACTCAGCTCCTGGGTGCGACCCAAGTGCCGCACGGACCAGACCGGCCCTGGCCGGAGCAAAATCGGGGCCTGCCGCAATGCAGCTAATTGAGGGATACTGGGCACCGGACGGTGTGCGAACGGCGGCCTGGTCAGCCGGTCCTTTTAATCAGCATTCGGTAACCTTACGGCTGAGCAGCTGGGAGCGTGTTGGGCTTTACTTTCATCATACATGTAAATTAGAACGAGTGTCTCCTGGGTACCTGGGCTTCGGCTTCTGCCGTCGGCAGGGCGCATTGGAATGAGCTTCGGACGGTTGTCGAGTGGTACGAGCGAAAAGGAACCGGGGCGCACTCTACGGGCGCTCGATTATCTCCCATATGAGGCGCAGAAAAAGCGAGGCCATAGTGCGAAACACGTAACGGCGCCGACAATAAAACGGAATTGCAGCGTGACGGACCCACTTCCTCGGACCCGGGCGGTTCTGCGGGAGATTATAGCCCACTTTACGCTTGGTCCGGCTTGGCTAAAATTAGCCCTATCTCCCCGGAACGCATCGTTCGCCCCTCAGATCGCCCGAAAAACCCGCTGCCAATAAACCAAAAAAAAGCTGATCACAGAGATTGACCACCGCCGGACGGACATGCAGTCGGGCGATAGTCGGGCCGCCGGACGTTATTGCCGGGCGCATCCAATGCCACTAATCGGATTGCCGGCCGAACGGCTGCCTCGATAAGCTGTTTGATAGTACACCTTTTCGCACTGTCTCCGATAAAGTGGGTTTTTTTTGGTTGTGGCAAGATTTAGTGATAACGCCTGGACCATTGCGATACGATTGATCACTCGGCGGCATCCGCTTTGCAGTGAACGGGACGGCCACCGCGGGGTAGGGCAGTGATTTCGGAGACTTCGGGGAGACGCGCGATTCTAGAACGACGGCCGCAGGACGGCGTATAAAAGACAACCCTTGGGTTGTTGACAGGTACAGTTACAAACGCTAAGCCGAGACAAGAGAATCAAAATGCGCGCCCTGATCGTGCTTGCCATGCTGGTGGCAGTGGCCATCGCCAATCCGATAGTTAACATTCGCGTCAACGTCGACAGCCCGAACGGTGAGGTCCCACCGGGCCAACCGGGACCGGGACCGGGACCCAACCCCGACCCGAATCCGCCACCGAACCCGGAACCGGAGCCAGAGCAGCCACCACCGCAGCCCTACACCAAGCAGGACCTGAAACGTGCCGTTCCGCTGGACGATGGCGATGTCGAGGTCGTGTATCCGGGAGCGCCGGCCCCGGAAACGCTGGTCAATATCGAAGTTTTCGTCAACAACCGGCGTCAGGGCGACTTCCCGATCAATCCCGACGTTCCCAACATTCCTGACGTTCCCCCACCGGTTCCGTACTAAAGCGCGCGCCAGGACGCTCCAGGCGCACGGTGCACGTCGCGGGCAAACGAAGTGATCGGAAATACATATATTCGACATGAACAGTGAATGCAACATTGCCCCGCCCCACCCGGGTGTCTGGTGTCTAACTTGTTCGTGCGGCACGTAGCTGCCGACGACTTCCGGTCGTCGTTAGGGTGGTGCAGTCGTGGACGAGACTGCAGGTGTGTTAAAAGATGACCGATCCAGCCGGCCAATCTTTTCGTTGGCCCGCGCTATGGATACGCGTTGGGTGGAGATGGAAAGTCACTACTGCACTGCTTCCGGTGGCGGAAGTGTCACTTATCGGGTACCGTTGACAAGATGCTGATTGTAACGGAACTCGCTCGCTAATTATCTCTGTGGCCAGGACAGGTGCGTCTATTGTCGTTGGAGAACAATTGGGATTTACCTACAATCGTGACGTTCTTTAGGAGGGGTTCTGAGTCAGAGCCGATAAGTGTGATGCTTGTGGACACTTGGGCTCCAATGGCGAATACAATCCGCTTACGGCGCTGGGTCGAATCAGGTCACCATCCCAGTGCTTACTGTAGGTTGGGCGTTCGTAATTCTAATAAGCTCAGACGCTGACGCTATAGAGCTCCAGCATTTATCATTCAATTTCAGTTAATTTTGTATTGGCTGCTACAACTTTAGCTGTGGCGTTGGACCACTGTCGATGGCCACGCAGGCCCGTTAAATTGATTTGGCTTGAATTCTCGGTACTGCATCGTATCGGTACACAGTCAGTGAGCTCGTCGCTTAACTTGACTGGTAGACGTTTGGTGGCGAAACGATTTTTATGACGGCGAAACGATTGGCTCGAACTCGAAAAATTAACCATCGTGACGAAGAGTCAATATACTGAGTCAACATGTAAAACATGGGCTGAAAAGTCCCGGGCCGAAGGGGGTCAGGCGCGTTTGTTTTTGGCACAGTTGGATTTATTCAACGTAATCTCCAGCAAGAGCCACACAATCATTCCAGCGCCGCTCTAACATTACAGTACCACTTTTGTAGAACGATTTATCTTTTGCCTCAAAATAGGCCTCAGTTTCATCCATAACCTCTTCATTCGGGCAAAATTTGTTACAGATGAGCATTTTTTCAAGGTCTGCGAATAGTCAGTAGTCAAATCTGATGGGAATCAAATTTAGCGAATACGGTCTATGTGGGAGGAATTCGAAGCTCAATTCATGTAGTTTTGTCATTCTTTTGTTTGACTTCACTTGACTTGAACGCAGCGTTTGTTGGAATTTATTGTTGATGGTATGCCCCTTATCAAGATAGTCGATGAATATTACACCACGTGCATCCTTAAATACCGAGGCCATAATCTTTTCAGCCGATTGTTGACGATCGTTCTGATTCCGGAGTGAATTGATGGATCCATGTTTCATCCTGTCTTTCGTCAATAACGAAAAAAATCGGAGTGGAGTCCTTATAATACTTATCAAGCTACTGGTTCGCTTAAACGGATTTTTTTCTATCAAGAAGCAATGTAACATTAAAACACGAAATTGATTTTGATCCATGGTTCTGAAAATAACAAAACCAGTGTCAGTCTTAGTACAATAACTCACAAATTTACGAGTAGAATATCATGACATTTTAACTTTATTTTTGCGTTAAGCCCGGAACTTTTCAGCCCATGTGTTAACATGAGGTCCGAATGCTTTGTTGGTCAGAATGCTCCGCGTTCGTCCGGCTTGTGATGATTTGGACAGTCATGGAGTTCATTGAATCATTCGCCATCAGCGAGCCCTGGTCTGCTTAGGAAGGAGACATAAACACTATTAAGCTACTGATGAACAGATTTGACGAAAGAATGGTTCTTTTTCCAGCTCGGTACTGAGCCACACTATGTTTCTGACTACACTGAGACTCCAACAACGAAAAAAAAATCAAACTCCACTTGCTACAGAAGGCAACTGGAGCGTTTTAAAGTGAGCGAACCATCCTAACGGGCACGGATTTATTAGCCCCCTCGAGCAGTACGCACCGGCTGTGGTTTCACCTTTCTGTACTCCAGTTTGAACCTTCCCGGTGCGACTGGCAAGTGTCTGCACTCACCTTGCTCATCGGGACCATCCAACCCGCGGCAACACACACACACACACGTGCAGAACCGGAAGACCCGAAAGTGCGCTTTAGAAAATTACATCCTGCATATTTTATGGGCGACACATTTTCATAATCGAGTTAATGTGGCTGGTGTTATGCAAAGGTGTACTCACGACCGCCATCACCACACAACGATCACCCGGCCGCTGCTCTGGTCCGACCATTTCCGGTGCGCGGTTTCTGCGCACTTTTTGCGCACTCGCTCCAACCGTGGCCGTGCTTGGTCGTGCATTTTTGGCTTATGCTAATCCTGCCCTTCAGTCGCTCGGCCGCATGCATGATACAGCTGGTGCTGGAGCACGGTGCTACTCAGGGTTTCTGGGTTAAGTTGTTTTTTGCGGCCAGGATATGACAAATTCGAACGATTCAATTACTGACAGATTGGCCGAAGGGCCACCAGCGGGTTGCGTCCCGGAGGCTCATCGATGGAGTGTAAAATTGGCCGATTCTTTCAACGGTCACGCGTGGACCGCTCGGACGAAGAAGACGCATTGCCCGAGCTAGGACGATGGACTAGGACTGCGCCCTGTCATCGAGTGCCAACCAGAAGTTCCTTTCGAATGCAAAGCTTCACCGTCAGCTCGTCGTCCGGCCAGGCGGAATCGAAGCGAAGCCCCAGCAAAACGGAGCGTGGCACCAGGTGTTCGCTGAGCATCGTGCAGAATTTAAATATCCCGGTAGCTGGCACACTGGCTGACCACTCCCTGCGGACTGGGGAGCCTGCCTGCCTGCATCGCAAGAACTACCACCGGCTGCCACGGGTCATTCGTGTGTTGTTTTTCCGGTTCAATGAAATGGAATGGTCGAGGAGTTTGCACGAGTGGGTGCGGTCATAAGCCCGTGGGAGTTTGGGAAGATGTTGACGACAACAACGACGGAGACGACGACGGCGACGACGGCGCCAACGACGACGGTGCCGTAGTGCAGTGATTGCACTTTTGGGCACCGGCCCAGATCCGTCCATATCAAGTGTGGTGGGCGAGCGCGCACTCTGCGACCGGCGGCTGGTGCTGGTGGGTTGTGTAACCGCTTGGCAGGTTGGTTTACCGAACCCGAGCGCTCAGTGGCCACGGTGCATCTTGGCGCCGGAGCGTGCTCGACTGCGCTGGTGTATCGCGGATGGCGGCTTCACCACGGATGCAGGTGCAGGGCACGCTTTCGAGGGTCATCCTGAAGACCATCACATCTGCATGCAGAGCAGCGTCTGCGGGCTACGGACCACAGCACTTTTCCGGACCGAGGCCGGCAACCAAAACGGGTCGAACCGAGCGTCCCACATCGCTGTAAGTGGTTTAGGAGATTAGACCACAGGGGACAGACCCAGGCGGGGCAACGTAAAGGGGTCAATTTATGAAAGTGCTCCAGTATCTGCTTTAACAGGCCTCCACACTGCTCGGCTGGCATGGCTTCGGAAAGTATAGTCAACGTAATTAATAGGGAATTGTAGGACAAAATATTGTCACAATATCAGCAATCAAATATGATTTGATCATATACAGCCTCTCATAGGCCGGCCATTGGATAGATTACTCGAAAACCTTCCATAGTCTAACGCCTAGCCAACCGACCAACAGGGACGGGGTTACTCCTTTCGACGGCACCAGGAACCTCTTGGATCGTCCTAGTAAAAGTGCCTCTTGACGGATGCGCCGTGAAACGCTGCGTCGACCTCGAACTACGAACAAACTCCAGCGACCGAAGCGAAGGAGAAAAAAAAATCCTAAACTCCGAATGTCCGAACGAGTTCTACCAACCCATCGGTCTCTAAGCTTTTCTTTTTTTTGTTGTTGCTAGACTACGCCGTACTTCGAGGAGCCTCGGTAATTGGAAGATTCGCCACTTCAGAGATTGATTTTCATTTCCAACCTCAAGCGCTGTCCGTGTTTTCATTTACTATCGATGGACGATGTTGTCTGTCGGACGTTTGGCTCGGCACATCTCGGAGTGAAACGAACGAATGGTGCGCCAGTCGGGAACTGGTGCCGTTCCTGGAGTTACGATTGGCACGTTCGATCGAAAACAATTGCTTCAACCTGGAGTGGAATTGCGCAACAGTATTCGAATCTTGTGTTGTGTCGGATCGATTGGGATCGATCAAATCCCACCGATTTGAAAGCTGATGCTGGGTCTGAGGGGTAGAACTAGATTAACAATGAAAATCTATTTTCCCAACAGGGGCTCCGTCCGGTGAGAGTGGGTTCGGGTTGAGGCAGATTTCTTCCCCCGTATGTGAGCAGTAAGAAAGCAATCTTCAAACGTTAAGTTTTATTTCTCTAGTTTTTGTAGCAACCGGGGTTGACAGTTTTATCACTCTCGCGGTATGGACAGAAAGTATTCTGGCGTTTTTTAACCTTTTTTTCGATATAAAAGAATTATGGTGTATTGTAGAAACGTAGAATCTGTTTTTCATCGTTCAAGTGGTTTGTCCTGTAACGGTCGACCGACAGGATATGATTTCCTTTCTCGACGCAAAGTTGAGCGGCCAACGGATTATACGATACCGCGGAGCGCGAGAACATTTTTTCCATAATTTAATGAGCCACTAGGCGTCTCCATCGGCACCCGGCGCCTCCATTGGAGTACTTCGTCCATCGAGAAGGTCGTACCGCCAAACAGGACATTGTATTTAGCAACCGTGAAAGGAACAAATGTGGGCAAAGAACCATTTATGGTGGACAATGTTTAGTAAGAAACAAACAATCTTTTTGCGACCGTGTCTTTTGCACAAGAAAATGATAGTCCCTGATTCACTAGAACATTACATTTTGCAATAAGATTTGCGTTCATCAGCAACTGGCAGAAAATGTTGATCTTACTTTAAGCTGATTACGGGCACTCACAGGAACGGATGTAAACTAAAACGCGCATGAGCTCATTTGCTAGTCAAACCAATGGGAAGGAATCAAATTTGATTTATGAAATGTTTTCTACTCGCGATGAAGCGTCCTTGTCCATCAGGACCTCTTACTGTTGAAGCGACAGAAACCCCAGACCGTTTTTGTGTCCGCTGTTCATTGCATTGCTCATTGTTTTCCACGTTTATTGCATCATTCAAACGGTGGCTGTAACAGAACGGTGGACGCTGCAAAAGAAAGGCGAAAGAAAAATTGCACCGGGCGCCGTAGCAACATAGGGCAACGAAAAAGGGCCAGTGTGGGCAATGGGCAAGCCACTTCACCCCCGAAAAGGGTTCCGTTTGTGGCACGGCCTGGTTGCCTGGGTGGCAGACGGTGCCGCCTGTGCACGGGACAGAATGTAATAAAATGCAAAATGCTCTATTTTTCTGTGATATTAGCTTTCATTGTTATTGTTGTTTGACCGCCGGGCTGGCCCGCCTGGGGCGTCTGTGTTTCCTTTTTTTGGTTTGAACCTAGAAAGGGCCCATTCCTCAGAATCGGGTAGCACGTTTTGGGGTGCCGAGATGCAGCATCTTAAAGGCGCTGGCCATCGCTTTGTAGTGCTGCACGCTGGCCGAATCGGACGAACGCGCACGAGGCAGATGAAAAATTTACTGTTGCAATTTAAATTAATTGAAATCTTTGCGCACTTCGAGTTTCTTTTCCTTCTTCCGAACGGTGTAGTTACGTGGCGCTGCGCATGTTCCGAACGGTGGAGTTACGTAGCCCTGCAATGCAATAAACCGACGGGTTTTGTGTTGTGGCGGGAGCCATCTTTCCGAAACGAGGCAACCAAATTTGTGTACGTGTTACGCTTAGTTGTTGAAAGTTTGGCATAAAATCTCGGACTGTTTTCTGTCTGATCCGATGGGTAGGGCACAAATGGGTAGTATTATTTCATTGCAAAAAAAACAAATACAAAATACTTCAACAACGTGGACAGCTCTTAGTGGCGGAATTTAATTTATGGCCAGTAAATGGGACAACATGATACATCAGCATGTTTCGGCGAGCGGAAACAGTTAGCAAAACACGGGACGTCCGGCCAAACACACCCGCAAAAACCGACACTGGAATCGCACGCAATAGAAGTTGCAGGTTAATGGTGCGAAATAGGTTTATTGTTTGCTAGCGCAGAAATGCGTTCGCCATGTTGTGTGGCATAATTCACTCCGCCGTTGGCCCACGGTCGAGGGAGAAGCGCGTGGCCAGAAGTGAATAATTTTGATTTACGCTCCGGCTTCGCCGGATGATTGTCGGCGCTTTGATCGTTCGGCGCTTCTGCAGGTTTGTTGATCGTTGTTTGCCAAAATTACATTACTGTGGCAATTCATCAAACCCATGGCAGTGGCATCGTCGCACGGGGTGGAACTGTCGGCAGGATGCTGGTACCACTGTCGGCCCTGTCCTGGATGAAGGAAGAGATGGAAACAGATGTAGCCAGAAAAAAAAACGGACGAAGGAAGAGGAACCGGAAACCAGAGTCCGGACAGCTCCGAGTGAAACATCACCATCAGGTCGCGCTTTTGCAACACTTTGGTGCCGAATGCTGCGCAAAAACACACACACACACACACGTGAGAGGCAGACACACAAAAAAACGGATTGTCTGACGGTAAAAAAGATTAAGTGCTCATGTATGCGCTGTAACCCCCCGGTCCACAACGGGGCGGCCAAGTTCTCGACTCGCCGACGACCGGGAGATGTGCTTTGTGTCAGCGAAAATTAGTTAAATTTCCCGTAACTTGATCGATGGCCACACGGACTGCTGACAGCGGTCGGGAGGACGTTATTTGGGTTCAGCTTTTCCCTGTTTATTTGCGCCTCGCGAGCACCACGGATCTTCGGAGTGGGGTTTGGGGCGGTGGGCGAAATGTGTGCCCGCCGTCCTCGGGCCGGCCACGGGCAAACAATAATCGATCGGCGCCGTTTGAAGTGACGAAATTCAATTGTCATAAATGTGCTCCAGACGATAATTGCATTAATGGCGTGGTGTGGCGTGGCCGGACGATGATGACGATGGTGATGCGAGCCGCACCGATGCCGACGATGCGGATTATGTGGCGATGCTGATGCGCGGCGCGACAGTGTGGTATGAAGGGTGTTAAAAGGTGCTGTTGACGGTGCATCGACCGGGATGGTTAAAATGCAGTCACATGTTGGAGGGCTGTTTTTTTCGTTGCGCCACATTTTAATGTTACCGGAACGTACTTGAGCGCTTTTAATGGACAACGGTTCTCGTTAGGATGGATCACGAAAATAGCACGTTTTTGACACGTAATACGGTTCACAATAAGTGTTTCAGGTGCGTTTCAATTGAGTATCAATTGAACCGTAACCGTTATTTCGTTTCCCGTGTTTTTTCGCCTTTCTTAAGTGTTGATTATTGTTCGATTGCTGATCGATTTTTGCATTGTGAATTAAAAAAATAACGATAAGGTGTCGTGATGTAACGCTCTGATTGAATTGCGTAATGTTCTGATCTTCAATAATGTCACCCATCCGACAACGAAGCACGGATTTCAGTGCCGATTCGCAGGAAAAGTATTCACCGAGCATGCGGGTTGAACTTTAACTGATTGAAATTGGTGTAGCATACCTGTGGGCGTATTTACTCTTATTGTGATTTAACATTCGAGAGTGTTAAGCATTTACATATTGGCCACACTAAACATCACAAGAATTCAAAATTGACACCATTTTTTCCTGCCAGTCCGAAGTTTCTTTCACAATGCACCTAAAAGGCAACTTGGATCTTCCTTTCATAAGAGGCTTTGTTCAGCAAGGCAATCACAGTAGGCAGTAGGTAGTAGGCTGGTAGTCCAGCGAACACACTTAGCCGCCCTGCCGTCACCGGACTGGTGTTCTCCAATAAATCTATACGATAGTGGTTAATCCTTTAATCGTCTTGTAACGTCGCAGCTAATCATCTCTAAGCCCGTAGTTTAACAATTACTCATTTGGCCACCATTGGTGCTCATCTTTAAATTGGGAAGTCCGTTTGGAAAATTTGGCCCCTTTTTACCCATCTGTAGCTATTAACCGAGTTCAACGTGAACTATTTAAAGCGTTTAAAGCCAACACTGACTAGTGGCCGAAACCGATTGCTGGTGGGCAAGACGCGCTCCTTGCGAGCCCTCACGTCCGGTGTGGGACTAAATCATAAATTATATCGATTGGAATTTGCAGCTGAATAATACAAAACTCACAATCGCGCCAAGGGATTTGGGTCCGTAAGTGTGCCAGCATAATGAGGGACAAATTGGTGTTGCACCACCACCACCACCACCAGTCGTAGCACGGACCCTGACCACCTCTGTCGGGGTGAAGCAATTCAACCCACCGCCCGGTACCGGCCAGTCACACGGGCCGGACGAATCACGAATTAATTTCTCCGTTTCTGATTTATTGCCTTTTGCGGTTGGATAAGAAACCGAACCGGCGACGACGACGGGATTATCGGACGGCACTCGGAAGACCAGGAAGCCCGGCACACTGCTTGGCCAACGTGGCCAATGTGTGCCAAAGCGCGGCGTGCATCGTCGACGGGAAACGATCCGGGAAATTATAATGTTTCCATTTCGTAGATAAATGATTCATCGATGACCGAGTGGGGACCCCCGCCCCACGTGGCCTGATGATAATGGTGCCGCTGACCGATAGCCGGCCGCCGGACCTGGCGACGATTTCTCGATTTCCGGGGTTCGGGTTGAGCAATTTCCGGTGCAAGAAGGCGCACAAGACACTGCATTCTTCTTCCCTCGGGTGCTGGCCGTCCCGGCGTTTCCGGGCGCGTTGGAAGGAAATTAAAAATGGCCACTAAACGGTTGGCAGGAAGGGTACTCTGTACACTAGGACTCTCGCCTTGGAGACCCTTTATTTAGGTTGGGAGCTGCTAGCAAGAAAAAAAACCCAAACAGAAAATCGGTCTTCTGAAACTTTTGCGAAATAAATTGAAGTAACCGAAACCACACGCTCCGGTAGGCTGGCCAAGTGAGCTTGGCCTCGGGACCTTGGCCTCGCCGAAGTTAAGCATTCGTGCAAAGCTCATTACAGCGGCCCATTAGAGTTCGGGGTTCATCCCGGGCCACACCAAAAGGAAGCAAAGCAACGAACGCACCCGGACAAAGGGCAGGATTCACAGGGCTTCGCAGGGCTTCGCGGGGCCACGATTATGGCGACGCCAGATCGTTTCGCATTTCGGTTCATTTAACATTTAACCATGAATACTGGGGCTCATTTGAGCTTGTGTCCCGTACCGAGGGCGCGCGCGCCCGCGCACAAGTTTACTGTAATTGAAGCGTCCCGGAGCATCCCGTGGACGCCGGGGCCCGGATCGACGGCTACCACCGGCGGCTGTTTTACGATCCCCGGTGGCGCCTGGCGTTCGCGTGAGCCTTTACTCGGGATCATTAAACTCAAAAGCCGGCCCCGGGTGGGCGGACCGGGCCGATGAGCCGGTCGGGTGAGCAGCGCACCCAACACCGGTTCCGGTATCTAGCTTTTAAAGGGCCACCGGTTTTGGCACAGATTTTCGAGAACCCCGTGCGGTAATGAAATGACTACTCCTCCGGCGGCTGGCTGGCGAGGAGTTTTTCGCGCACCAAATTAGTCGGTATGGGTCGCCTGCAGCGGGTGCTGCTATATTACTTAATGCTAAAGCGCTAAGCCGGCCCATTATCTGTGCTGCTGCTGCTGCTGTTGATGGCGCGTTCACGGTTTCTTCCCGTTTGCTTTGCGGTCGAAGCAAAGTTGTTTTATGATTTTTTAAATCTTATTTAAGTCTCTGCTCGAGCGCCGTGTGTTGGTGCTGCTCGAGCGCCCATTACGTGAACCTTTGACACATCTTATTAGCCTCTTAATTCGGTTCATGATGCTGGCGAAAAGTGGACCCATCCCATCTGCATAGCGGCACGTTGTGCGCGATAACAAACGGCCCAGTAGCCGCCCGGAGGCGTAAATATGCTCGAATCGAAATGCAAAGTTAATCTGCAACATTCGAAGCCGCGAAACTAGCGCAATCCACACAACCCACGGGCCGCGGGTGCAGTGGGTAAAAAAATAGCTCCGCCATTATGCTTAATCTCCATGAATTATTATCGCATAAATTAGCCGTAACGCTGCGCATTCTGCAATGAGCCTACGCTGGGCCGGCCACGGGAGTTGGATGAGTTAACATAGTTTCGGTGTTTTTAAAAATTTCTCGCCCAATTGCTTAGCGCATAGGCCGAGGTTGTGCCGAGTTTTCGGATGAGTTCCCCGAAGACACACCTAATGCCAAAATCCCTCCGGTGCCGATAGCATGAAATTCGCGTTATCGTTCGCTTCGTGCGCTCACGAAGGCTGCTCGGAATAAGGCGGCCATTCGCACCTCCGGGTTGCCCGGAAAGGTTGCCGAAACACGCCGTGAAGCTGCTGCGGATTATTTTGGAGTCCGACGGGCACAGGGCACCGGCAGGCGGTGAGCAGCATTGAGCATTATGTTTAATGCCTTTCGCCTCGACCACTGCTTATAATCCTAACACAAACTACCTACGAAGCCGACAACATAAAAAATGAGCACCACACTATACATGCCCAGTGCCTTGTCGGTCAGCCCCAACATGGCCACCTCTAGCCGGCCGGTACAATAAATAATATTTGCAGGCTTATTATCAGCCGCTCCGGCACTCTCCGGTACCGTTTGCGGTTTGCGGGCCGTGTATGAATAATTTAGGAGATAAAATAACGGTCACGGTCGGGCGGCTGGCGGCTGGTGTGGTGGCTTCTGAATTTACTCTTAATTTTGCTCTCTCTTTTTTTCATGTGCAGTTTTTTATGCTTTTGCTTTTCCCGGGTGACTTTCCGCCTGACTCGGCCGACGGTTCTAAGAGACTCCGGTGAAGGGGCCCACTGTTAAGTACTTGGTGGCGGGCGGCGTATCTGGCTTACGCGGTGCAGGATGCGAGTTTTTGGGCGCTTCTTGAGGATCGTAATTAACCGCGGCAAGGACGTCAGTTTGAAATTGCTGCCATTTCAGTGACACTGCGTAAGTGACCATTACCGGCGGCAGCGCAACGAAGGAAACACCACAGCCGATGGTTTAGATCAGGCGAAAGAGAGGTTTAGATTTTAAAGATACATTTTACGATCAATCGCGAGGCAGTCGTTCACCAGTGGCCGACATTTGGAAAGTTCACTCTCTTTTTTATGTGTGCACTATTTTGGCAGGATTGGCTTTAATTATGTCACCGCTAAGCCCTGTCTGTAGCGGTGAGCTATAATTTGAGGTTAGGTTTTAATTTAAAGAATGGCCAACATGGGAGATCCCAGACTGCGTGGAACGAAGTGAAGGAATGTCTTCGGAATATTTGGCAAAACATTCCGGGTGAACGGAATAGTTCTCCGAGATGCCGATAGACGACTTTTAAAAAAACGCCTACCATTACTAGCAACAAATGCTGCATTTTTACTTCCGTAACGGACATCGTTGTGATTGAAAATAACATATTTGTGTATTTTTTCAGCTTTTCTTATGAAATCTGGTCGATAATGCTTCTAGGCGTTGAGTGCACCAATATCACTCGGTTAGTTCATAGTTGTATTGCTGAATTTAGTCTTTACAACTAGTACCCACATTGACTGATCAACTAAAAGCAATCAAAAGAGGGTTTTTTTCGGAAATGTGATGAGCCTACACAAAATAAATAAATCAATATTTTACGGTGTTGCAAGTTTGAAGAATATCTATTTAACAAATACAATGTTACGGCGTTATCTCTATTAGTAGTGATACATCCAATATCACCTTTTTCAGAAAATTACAATTTACTTCATTGAAGTTTTGCTTTATTGAACAATTATTGCTTTTCAATATTCGGATCCAATATTGTTTTAATCCCCATCGATCACTTACTAACAGCTTATTCGTACAATTTCGGACGTTAGTTAGTGTAGATCTAGTTTTTCCTTTTTCACAAAACCGTTCCACGTGGCACTTCCTGGGATTAAGTTGGCCATTTTTCGTGTATGCCCCGGCCGGGGACCACTTTTTTTTTGCTTGGAAACCAGATCGTCAACCAATAAAAGTCATAACAATTATAAAGCGGCGAAACCGAGTGGCACTCGAGCTGAACAACGTTCCAACTTTTCATCAATTACGAGCCCCATCGCCGACACTGCTGCTGGCCGGCCCCCCCGTCCGGAATTTCTGGTGCGCCGCTGCGTCACCGATTTTCATCGCCCGGGACTCATCGTTGGCCGCGTGTTGGCGCAGGATAACGCGAGGATCAAACCCGGGCGTCGGACGATAAAATCCTCGGAACCTGGCGGTGGCAGTTGGAGCGAGAAAGACCATAAAAAAGGATCCTTAAAGAAAGGGACACGGCGGCCTGGAGCTGGCTGGAGCTTGCAGAGTGCTTGCACGTTGAAAATATATAATCATTGGCAAAAGTTTTCCCAATAAACTAAAACGAGCACGTTTAACTCTTTTGAACTGTCCATTATCTTTCGATGTAGATCTTTTCTGGCCGGGCGTTGGTGGGATTTTTTTTCGGCTACGAGATTATGTGCTGATGTTCGCTGGTCCGTCGGCGCGCTATGGCCACTTCACCGCGACGGGCTCCTGCAAAAGGTGAGCCAGTGGCGGGTCCAAAACGGAAAACGGGAAGTTCCCGTCGTTCTTCGCCAAGCGTTTCGCGTCGACTAGAAGGTTGCTCCGGTTTTTTTTTGAGCCAGTCCCGCGGCACGGATCCTCGAAATGTTCGACACTTTCACGTTTCACCATTTCGGTCTGAGTTCATCATAACCGTCCTGACCGCAGAGCTGATCGGCGGTGATGCGCTACGCCCCACCAGGTGCCCGAACGCTAATGTCCGCTCCTGGAAGTTGCTCCTGCTGGCTGATGACACTTTTCAAAATGGCACCGCCCGTTCGAGGGGTCTGGGGCTTCTTCATCCCTGTCTAAGGCTGCTTCTTTCTCTTTCTTTTCTGTCGTCCACTGCAGAGAGATGGGGCTTATCCTGGTCTCCCTCCGGGGCTTGGAGACGTCCTGGCCGCCCGGTTGTTGTGGTGGCTTCTCGGGGAGAGCCCGATGGAGACACACATATCTTCGCATGCTAGATTAAGTTTCAAATGATCCGTTTTATTACTTTCATCTTCGCTTCCTTGGGTTCGGTTAGGTTCGGGCTGGGCTGGGTGGTACTGGGTGTCGCTTTGCTAGTCAGGACCCCACGCTGACGCGAATCCGTAGGCCATTCAGGCGCAAACTCGTCACTTTAACCAGAGCGAAAGAAAACGGGCGCCCCAAGATGGACGCTTTTTATGCTCGTCACAGCGGTCCGCTGGAATGGGTCGCTCGTGGGAAGGAACCCAAATCAACCCAATCACTCACACAGACAGGGCTGCGGTGCCAGCGACCTCGTTTATTTGCTTAGGTCGGTTCAGCAAACGCACCATCTTTTGAATGTTCTTTCAGAAAAGAGAAGTGAAATGCTTTGACCCTTGCGCTGCAACAGAAACCGTGCACCTTAACGCTGCACCGACCGTGTTTTCCGCTGAGCGAATGGCGCCACGTGTGTGTGTGTGTGTGTGAATCGGAAGCAACCGGAACCTCGGACACCCATTCGATCGCAAGCACCTGACGCTGAATGATTTGTTGGTATTGGCGGCAATTTCGTGGTATCAATCCCGAACGACACAGGAGCTGGCACCCGTCAGCTCGATTGAGCAGGATAATGATCTGGTTTCTGGTTCCGGTTCGATGGTGTGTTTTTTCGCGAATCGCTCGCATCGCGATTTACCGTTCTGCGGTGTGTGATGTACAGGCTCGATGAGCTGCTACAATGAACACGGGTTTTCCACCGTGCCCGATGTTTCAAGTGCAACGGGAGCATATTTTAATTAATTTTCATATCCTTCATGTGACTACGTTTTCTGTTCGGCACTTTCGGATGGGTTCCACGTGGCACAAGCGGCCAGTGAGTGGTGCATCGTTTGAAGGTTCCTTTGGAGTGGCCGCTTTCCGATGGAGTGTCGACGGTTGTTGGATCCGAAGGTTGGCTCTTTGTATCTTTCATGACGATGGAGGCGCCTGGTGGATAAGTTTTTAATTATTGGGTTTGCTATGTGCTGCAACAATATTCTCTCAAAATTCAACTGTAATATGACGTAGGATAAATAAAATTTAATCCGAAGAAGAAGCCACCAAAGGGGTGGGGAAGCACAATTATATAACTACGAATCGTTTGGCTAAAGCTTCATTTGTTTAAAAATCCACAACATGTTCAAGCGATGCCCAATGGCTGCCACTCCGGCCGATTGACTCGCGGAACGCTGTTCAAGCAGATTAGGATGTGCAATACTTTCGGAAACTTGTGCCAATGAATGAACATTCCGAGCCGGCTTTTAATGGTCCTCTGGTGGAGTTTGTTTGTGTTTCGCTGGTCGCCTCCGGTTTTGTTGTACCGAAACAACTAGTTTGCGCCCGAAGCAGTTGGCACCGAACGGTTGTTTCAATGAAATTAAATTTCTTGCTGCGCCGAAACTTTCGGCCGAACCGATTGCGAATCGAGGAAATTGTCGTCTTGGAAATTATCTTGTTGCCGCCGCTGGCTGGCTCGTGGCTGGTGGCGGTAAGTAAGGCAAGCCGTTCCGCAAGCCGCCATCCAGGGCACACTGTCGAAGATGATAATGATGACGTTAATGACTCCGGCCGCTCCCGGAGCCTGGAGGAGCCTGTCGGAAAGTTTTGCTGACAATTTGAATACACAAGCGTGTTCGCCAGTTGTCCGGGGCAGGCCCAGACAGCAGAGCTAAGCACGCCGTCTAATTAAAAAGTTATCAGCCGGCAACTTTCGAAGCCGGACCTGGCCGGCCGGACTGGTCGTGTTTGAGTTTCGGTGACATTAAATGCGTCGGGGCCGCCTGGAACGCCCCGGGGCTGATGTTCTGCACCGTGTTTCGAGTGTTTCTTGGCCAACGGAAAATGGCGGGTGTCAAAAAGCTAGGATTGCTTGCAACGCTCGGGTCGGCCAATGCTCGGCAAACCCGGGAGACTGGTGTTGCGTCGTTAGGGTCGTTTTTCCGTCATGGTACGCCTTGGTCTCCGTCCAAGTTGGTTGCATAGTTTTTGGGCCAAAGTCTTCCCGTAACACCGGAAATGTGTGTATACATTAAACCATTAGCACTGATTGTCGAAGCGGTTTACTTCGCTGGCTATCACTCTGCACGTACACGCGTCGTCAGACGTACACGTGTCCTGTCTTGTGGCACTTAAAATGTCATCTAGGCGTATCCATTTGTTGCAATTTGTATATTTTGTTGTATACAAACTATCGCCCTAAACTGTGAGGCTTATTCAAGTGCTCGAGCAGTGCCGCTACAATGTTTAGAGAAATCACCCCTCATTAGGCCAGTGACTATCATGCCTTGGCCGTCTGTCAGTTTCCAACAACAAAATGTCACTCACGTACCTCTGGGGAAAGCGCGATACCCTACTTAAGAAGGTCACCATAGCCTCAAGCTCCGTACCGAAAAGGTTAAGAAGTGCACCGGGTTGTTCGGTCTGGGGACAAAACTTTCCGCCAGAGCATGAAAAAGCGTCACAAATTTGTCATAACTTTGTGTCCGGCCGTCCGAAAGTTTGAGACGAAAAGCAACAAGAAGAGAAAAAGCGAGGCGACCATCTTCCGGCGGCCACCCGTAGCCTCGGCTCGTTATCGCCCGGAATGGGCGCGAATTGAAACATTACCATGCGTGAAGATTTATAGCAACGTACACACTCCGGGTCCGTGCGGTGCGGGAAAAGTGTTCTCCTTGGCTGGACCCAACCCGGCGCGGCACCCGGGCGTGGGCATAAAAATTATCCGATCCGATGCTTTTAGCGAGGACAGCTTTATGTCTCCGTGATTAATGACGGTACCGAGCGGCGCTCTGCTCACGGCGATCCCGGCACCGGCTCCAGTGCCGGCTGATAAACTTTGCACGTCCAATGCTCACCGTTATCATCAAATATTACAACCGATGCTGGACGGTCTAGTTATCCAGCCCCCTCCAGGCTAAGATTGCTTCCGGAAGGCGAAAGTGTTGCCCTACCGGTCCCACACTAAATCAACTCGGCGGCTCAAAATGAGCTCAAACCTGTCGTTCGTTCCGGCGTTCCGGTTGGTGACCATAGCCCCGGGTTTCCATGGCAACCACAGTTACCCGAGGTGTCCGAGTTTTGAGCTTGACGATTGGCACGATCCCGGGGTTGCTACCGTCGTGCCTTTGCGTAGGCAAACCGAACGTCCTGCCAGCCGCGGCCAGGATGGAAAAAGTTTCCATTCCAATCACCTCGAATCACGTCGATGTGAGAGCTATTTTTCCGAATTTTCAAAATGTGATGTGAGGTTGGATACCGAAAAGGCCACCGAATGGCAGCTGAAAGCAGGAAAACGCAGGAAAAGTCTACACTGTGGTCCGTGCGATGGGTTCAGGCATCCAATCCCTGCACGATCCCCGCCGTGGTGAACGTGCCATGTAGCCGGAAATGCATTTTTCTTCATACAGAGCCAAAACAAAAATGTCAACCGGCACCCGAAGACGTGGCTTTTCGCGCCGTTTGGGTGCGGAAAAGTGAACGGGAAAATAAAAGGAGCGCAAACGGACGTCCCGGCGGGCTGGAATGGCTTTCAACAACTTCAAACAGCACGCTTGAGGTCTATAAATAAGCTTCAATGAATAAACATCTTTTCGCAAAACTTGACCACAAGGGCGCAAGCGTGCAGGGCAAGGGAAATGGGAATTGCTTGGTCAAAAGTTTTTCAATTTTCTCACCTCTCACCGCTGGCATCGTTGCTGCGGCCGTTCAGTTTTGGGAGCTTTGCGCTCGATTGGCTAGTGTCAGACCACGGGGTGGCTAAGCTTTTCCCGGTTGACCACCATTTCTAGGCGACGTCCCCCGTTCACCGGATCGATATGATAAAAATGTTTGGTGCAGACGCGTGCAGTCGGGCAGATAATATTGTGGATGCTGACCGTTGGCCACGTCCAGGACGATGCGCTAGTGTGCCGCGACGCGAAAGGATGTCGGCGATGCGAAATCAATGGCGGTGGTACGCGGAATCGGAAAGTTTGTTCCGTCCTCACATCCGGTTCGGTAATGGATCCTCTGAATCGAGCTCCGATCCCGGGGTGGAGATTTTCTTCCGACAGCTCTTTGCTTGGAGGATGCGCCCGAACGGGTCCTCCTTTCAATAGTACGTACGGATGTGTGAAAATAATTACTTTACGCTCATGCCGGCGGAACAATGAGTGTAAAGAGCATTTGTTATTTATTGGGTGGCGATTGTTCGCTATCGCTTTTCATTCATGTCCTGCAGACATTTCTGGAAGGCTGGGTGTGGAAAGCAGCGGAAACAGCTTTAGCTTGCGGCGGAGCAGCATAAAAATGAACATGACTAGTAATTTGTGGTAATCGGTAAACTCTTATTACGTAAATTTAATACAATTCAATACGGCCGTCATCGATAGTAAATAAAGAAACTGTGAAAATGAATGTCTTTCGTGCACTTTAAACTAGTGGTTAGGTGTGACCAAAGGTGATTGCAAGTTCCACAACCTAGGGTGGCGTTTTTTTATGTTTCTGATAAAAATGAAACAACTTGTCATTCATTAAATAGAATACTGCAAAGGTGAATGTAATAAATTCATTATTTCAACAAGTTGCATTACAATAATGCATATTTTAGTGGGTAGCCTTCTGGAACCGGTTCACCGCTTGTCCCAAGGGTAAAGCGCCCAGACGTTCTTAACACCAAACCGCGACGGTTCGCTTGACAGTTGGAGACATGATTTTCAACCAGATTCCCAGATTGTCTGTCTGTGACCTGCGACGAGGCTCGATGACGAGAATTTTTGGGGTTGGTGACGGTGCCATTTTCTCACCGCGGTTGCTGGATGCTTTACGGTTGTTTATGTTGCCTTGCCGTTGTCGTTGGAGGTTGGGCCCGCGCAGGGGCAAAGAAACCGTCACCAAGGAGAGCCATTTTGGGTGGAAATTCTTTGCCGAAACGCAGACATCAGTGGTCACAATTGTTCGCATTGTGGTTGCGGTGTACGCTGATGTACGGGGTGTCCCGCAGATAGGAGCATGCATTGGAGGCGCGATCTTGCACCACAAACCGTCACAATCGAGGTTCCACCGTGAGAACGTTGGAGCGAAATTCTTGAGCGACGAAGCCACAAACTGCCACTCGGTTTCGGAGTCAGCGAGCTCGACGGTGATGACATTTTGACGAATGTATATTATTTATCTTACTTATGCTCCGAATGTCTTCAACCCGTTCAGTATGGCCCGCACTTCATTCCCCTGTTGGGCTGGTTGGGCTGGGATTTCACAGCACCCCACAGGCCCCACTCGTCACAGGCCAGGCCAGGCCATTGCGGTGAACTATTGTTTCGCCTGTCCAAGTGTCACCGGGTGGCCCCATCGAATGCCAGGTGCATGTGGACAGCGCCAGGACGCAGCGCAGGAAACTAGCTCTGCCGGCTGGCCAGGTTCGGCCTGTGGTTTGGTGGCTACGGTCGGCCAGATAGAAACTTCCCAGAGGTTGATGGCGGTAGCGTCTATGATTTATGGTGATGGGATGGAATATTTTGGAATCGGAAGGATGGTGGCCAGAGGGCAGGTCAATGTTGGTGGCACACCAGGCTCCAATGCATTTCGGCCTTGGCCCAGACGGTAGGAATTCATTTGCCGAACTAGAGCTCCCGTGGCTACGAAAAATAATTCCACAAATCGTCTTCGGGGATTGAATAACCAGAGGATTGCGTTTGTTTACCGACTACATTTTTCGTTTGTTTTGTCGGTTTTACGTAAACGGCAATTGCCATCTGACAATTGCATCTCGAGCCCACTAGCCGACGCTGGTTGTTATGGGGATGGGAGCAGACTGCTTCGGATAGCTGTACCCGCAGGAAAACAAGATCTCAGTAATCGTGCTGCTGATGGCTGGAAAAGTAAATGGTGGTTTATGATAATGTTTCGCTTAAATTCGTAAAAAAAAATCAATCCCAACCCTGAGTTTGCGCAGCGATTGGAGAACGAAACTTTTCATTCGCAAAACATTGAAAAGAATTTACATTTCGACTTTACTCGTATCGAATCGCTATGAAGGAGGCCACGAACTTTTCGCGCACAGAATTGAGTTGACCAACTTTCGGAAACAGAAAGAGGCGCCAAAAAAAAAACGGCAACCCCGAGCGGTATTTGCTAATAGTTTCCTCCTTCGCAACGCCAGCTTGGAGCGATTGTTTTCAAGTGTTTGTAAACTATTTGGCGCAACTTAAGCTCCTGTCGTCCGGAACGGGTTGACTGGTGGCAACTCTGGGCCAGTGTGGGCCTTGTCTGTGCAGCGACCTCGCCTAAACGACCCTTAACGAGAACCCTTAACGTTGGTGGGGATACTTTCGGGAGCAAGTTTCTTGTTCTTTTCCGCTGCGCCGGCCGACATCGGAACCCGCCGGTTCTCATCATGTTCTCATTAGGCCTGACAGCCCATCCTGGCCTGCTGGAGACGGGATGCTGCGACAGAGAGAGAGGGCGCGCTCGAGAGAGAGAGAGAGAGAGAGCGAGTGGCGAGCATTAAACCATTACGCCACTATCGCCTCGGACGATTGGTAACCTCATTAAAACTTCCGTCCATGTCCGATGGCCACAGCACGCGTTCGGTTGCGTTGTTGCGTCCGGTTGCGACTGCTTGCCGCTGCTCCGCTGACCTCCGACGGTGCACTTTCGGTCGGGCGGGTTGGGCTGGAAAGTTTTGTAAATCTAAGGTAATTTGCATGCCGACTAGGGGACGAAACTTTGGGCCTCGGGGCCCGGGGAACGAATTGAATTAAATTCGATAGTCGAGTCCGGCCGCACTGGAGGTGGACCCGCCAGCGCCGTCCACTGCCACTGCCATGCGTGATCGTTCGAATCGTTTTCGAACGGGGAACTCATTCGGAGCACAGCTTTAGGTTGGCAGGTGTTGAAATTATCATCCGTTTGCTAACGTGAGTGGCGGGCGAGTCTTCGTGCGGCGAGTCTTCAACCTTTCGAACCGCAGTCTAAGTTTTTCTCAAATCGAAATATAATATCTACCCCTTGGAGCTTGGAGTGCTTTATTTTCGAAGGCCACAGCCACCAACTAAAGCCCGGGCCCAAGGAGCCCTGGGATGGCGTGCTACGGGCGGGGAAAAACTTGGGTGGTTGGAGCTGTTTTCTCGGTAGATGTAGAACCGAAATTTGAACCAAGCGCTGCACCGGAGCGAAAGTTCCGCCCGGTCCGCCGGAAAATCAGTTTCACGGTCTGGCGACGGAGTGGTGAGCAAGCTCGGCACACGAACCGCTTACGGTTTCGTGCGCGGTGTGGGTGATTGATTCTGGACGGCAGCCCATCGTGCCGGGAACGTGCCCGGGCGAGCCACCCGACTGACCTGACCTTCTTTTCTTGGACAAACCACAAGCCCTGCCGGTCCGGTGTCTTACAGCGGACCGTCACGGTGTAAGTGCGCTTCACGAAGAATCGGATCGTGCAGCGTGTACAATGGACGTGCATTTTAGGCATCCCTTGCTACGGGCCACGAAGGCACGCTCCAGATGGCCCCAGGACATGCCATGATCGTGCAGGACGCACACGAATTCCCGGGCCAAACGGAGACGCCAGACGAACGTGCGGCCGAGAGACAGAGAGAGAGTGAGAGGGACTGTGTGGGTCAGGTCGCACTTTTATCATCCATCATTCGACCTGTAGGAGGCACTGCCCACCCCCGAACGATGCAAGTTAGCCGCCCTCTCCTCGTCCGAAGGATACTTCAGACGACGAGTCCATGTCGTCGGTGCCGGTTGTGGTTCAAGCGCTGGAATTTGACCCGGCCCAGAGAGCCGGGGCCCGGGACAAACTTTGGCCCATTCATCTGCCGACTGATGAAAGGTGGACGGAGCGACCGAAACCAGAACCTCGACCACGCACACAGGACGATATCTTCATCCATCAACCGGTGCACCCGAGGCCCCGGGCTGATGGCGCTCCGGGCACAACCTCTCTCGCTCTCTCTCTCTCATTCTCCAGAGGGCCGTTGGGCCTCATTTGGAATGCAGTGCAGGAGTGCAGCGTTCACGGATCCCACGGGAAAGTTGCCCACTCAAGTATCACGTAAATGGAAAATATTTAAAACTTTTTATTTCCCCCAAAGGCGGCACCGGGCGGAACGGGCGCAAAACTTCTGCTACTCAATTGAACCCGAGCCCCCCGAAGCCGGCCCGCCCGCCCGCCGGGACGGGAAGCTGGCGACGATCGTCATCCGCAAGCTTGGGACCCTTGCACCCGGCATCTTGTTTGCTGCAATTTGGTCGCCGCAGTTTGTCTCATTTCGAATGCATCCGCTCCGAAAGGGGCGGCCGCAGGGCGCGGCCAAGTGTCGAAAGGAAACAAATAGGGACACAAAGTTTGGCGAGATTGAGACGAGATTCGTGTTGCCGAGCTCGAGTTTCGTACCTTTTCTTGCACCGCCGTTCTTTTTTGCTGCTGCTCTGCATTATCTCGTTGTGAGTTTCGGAGAAATCTCTTCGCCCGAAGTGTAGCGTCTTGGTTCCCCCCCCGACAGGACGACAAACGACGACATCTGTGTTATTGGTTGACGTTTTCGGGACGTCGAGAAATGTCTTCTTTCGGTGTCCTCGCCGTTGACATGACGAATAAGTCACGAGATTAGAGCGGAACTGAGCGGACCGACACGCGGACGACAGCGGTGGGATAGTTTATGGCCACGAAGGATGCGATTTATGGCAATGCGATGAACCTCCTGCTGGGGAGGGCGCGGGTGGGTGGGTTCGATGGAGGTGGAATTGCACTTTGACACAACTACGACCCCGCCGATCCCATGCCGTCGCCCCGCCGTTGGATGCGCTGTAAATCGTGCATTTTGCCGTACGAATGAATATAAACTGCTGCAAGGATTTATGATGGGACGGATGATTGCATTGGGCTGCCGCGATGGAGCCCGATAATCTGGGCTGTAGTGCGCTCAATCAAACCCGGCACCCGGCGGTTAATGCTGTTTGTGCGAGATGAATCTCGGATGCAAATGTGTGAGTGATTACAATATTATTTGGGGTTTGATTTTATGCTCGCTGTTTCCGGATCTGACTACTGTACGGCAGGCATAAGGCGGTACACACGTCGATTGTTTTAGTCGTTGGCCGGATGGATGCACTCGATTCGCCAAATCGTGACCCGATGAAGTCCTTCACGCAACGAATGTGCACCAAAATGGTGTACATTAGTTCGCAATCAGTAGTCAATCCTTGTTCGCCTATTTATTATTTGTAAGGCTTCCGGCAAAACCGTCCGGTAAATTTCCGATCCATTTTCCCGGCGAGCAGAACACGATTCCGGTAGTTGCGGGTACGAAATTGGATTGGCCGGAATCGGATCGGAATCGGAATCGGTGGGATTAGTTTTGCCTTAACTACAATCGCTTCATTGTTGGCCTTCGGATAATGCGAGGATTATTCGCAGATGGTGATGATCGATAATTTAGCTACGGCTGGTGTTGGATAGAGGACCGGTTTTGGCGTACCTTACCTGGTTGTTCAATTAGTTTTGTGGTTCGATAAGAAAATTACAATTATTTTGGCTTGAAATACACTTCATTATTCATTATGGTCTCCCTGAACATCAATACACTTGTTCCAATGAGATTCTGATTTATAAATTCAGAAGAAAGAATCTGGAAGGGCTTCAAAACAGGCTTCCACAGCTTTTATGATGTCATCATTTGACGAAAAACGTTTGCCACGCATGTATTTTATTAGGCCTGGAAACAGTTTGAAGTCGCTAGGGGCCAAATCTGGTGAATACGGTGGATAATTCAACAATTAGAACTTTAATTCATGGATTTTTGCCATTTTTGCCAATGCTCTTGTGCCACGGTGCATTGCCCCGATGAAAGAGAATGTTTTTCTTCTGCAAACTGGGTCACTTTTCACGAATTTTTCCCTTCAGCTGGTCTAAAAGGTTACAATAATATTCAAAATTTACTGTTTTACCAGTTTGCAAGTAATCCACAAACAAGATTCCTTTCGCATCCCAAGAACTGATGCTAACATCTTGTTGGCCGATATCTTGCCGATAGCCGTCTCGTCTTAGCCGATAGTTGGCCTTAGTGAATGCGGCACCTATTTTGCACAGAGCTTCCAGGAACCTAAAACTTCAGTCATGATATTGGTTTTACTGCTCAACGAGATGGCTAGGGCTCATAGAAAATCTCTTTCATTGATTCGATGATTTTCCAATGCGATATCCTGTATTTTTTCTACGATTTCCGGTGTTGTGTCTGTTTTTGGACGCCTTTGACGTGGATCGTCTTTAACGCTTGTACGACCACGTTTAAATTAGTGACCTATCCTTCTACTGTACTAGTTGAAGGTGAAGATTCCTTATATACTTTCAGCATTCGTGCATGAACTTCTCTTACTCTTAAACATTCCAAAAATAAAAAATAGAAGCAGCGTCTTCTGTATTTTTTAATCTTAGAAGAACGGACTGGTCCGTGTTTATAGCGCCTTCTGTTATTGAACCGTAAAACTTTATGAACAATCCAGTATTCTTTTGTGTGGTCCCTTTCACTTCGCGTAACGCATAACGACGACATGACTACCTTAAAGCACAAGGTATGATGCTTTCAATGATTAAAAGTCAATCGGTGAAGTTTCCAGCATTAATTTATCAGATTTTTGTAATATTTTCAATCACAAGTTCTTGCGCAGTTCATGTTATCAGAAGTTCTAGGTTTGGCATCCAATCACCCAACAAAGCTGAGCTCCTACCCCAACTGGCGCAACCAAAGTAAGGTGCTGCGCTGATTGGGATGGGCTTTAATCGCCCTCGAATTGTGCGAGGCGTTCGCGTGAAAGCTTTGGTGCGCTAATGCAATATAAAGTGTTCCGTATGCGCTCCGTGCAAGTCGTCGCCCGAGAGGCTTACGGAAGCTTAGCGCCCCGTGTGTGTGTGCGCGATGGAGCAGCTCTGGGAAGGCGGTCCTCGGCCCCCGACGTGACGTGTTATTAAGCCACGGGGATTACCGTGCCGTTCCCACGCTTGCGTTAATACGGTGGGCAGATTTTTCCCGGGTCTCGAGATTCGCACCTCACGTGCCTCCGGGGCGTCGTTGGCCCCACTCCGGAGTATATAGCGGAGCTACTCGAACGAGGCAAGACGGCATTAGATATGCCACCTGTTCGCCATTTCGACGCCGCCGGGACGTCGCTTCCAATAACGGTAAAAATATTGCAACGATGCAGAACGATGCGCCTGCACGCGGCCGGTCCGCCTCGCATCACGTGCCCCCATGATTTATGGTGAAGCATAAAACACTAATATCCGCCCCGCCTTTCAATACCTGCCAGAGAGTTCACAGTATATTGTGTGGAGGCGACCGCGCTCGGCAGCACGTGATTGAGCCGGGGCACCGGCTCGGCCGGGAGTGGTCCTGCGCTTCCCCCTCGTGATTTTTCCGCCCGCCTGCAGAGTGCATATTTCAACGTGAGCCAGAGTGCATCGAATGGGCACCTTGCGCATCTCTTCGGTTATGATTTCGCTGGCACACGGCAGCATGTAGCAGGGTATCTTGGCGTTCCGAGTCGTAGTCCCAGCTGCCGGCGGTCCCTTCGTTACACAGCACCATCCGGCGATCCTGCCGTCGAGGATCGACGTGCCATTCTCGTCCTGTCGTGTCCGGGCAGCTGTGCACTGTGCCGATCGTCGACTCCGCCCTCCGCAAGACGAAAGTTATAAATGCATGAATGCGTTGGTTGCCGGTTGGTAAATTAGATTTGTTCGTGTTGGTTCCCCGTTTGTTTGGTCGCTTTTTCCCGGTTCGATCGATGCCGACCGGAACCGGTGAAGCACCGGTTCAGGAGAAACGTCTTGCGGTTGTGATTCGCAACCAAGGCGCGCTACTCTTGGTTCTAGCGAAAACCACATTCAACGTCGCGCACACCACGAACCGAGCACGGGCTGAGTGCCTCATCCCCGTTCCGTACTCAATCCGACGGAATCCAGTAATCGAATCAACATTTTGCCACACGATCGCGACGCGTGAAGGTAGCCGAAAAATCCGAAAACCAAGCAAACAAAAAAAAACACACTTCGCATCGCATCATTAGGGAAGAAATTATGGCAACCACCACCCGGTGCGGTGGGTGCAGCTTCAGGTGCACTCGTGCAACCGCCACCGAAACCCTCGTGCCGGCTGGTCTCGACACCCGAACGCGAAGAACTCATTTTCGCGTAAAGTTTTGCGGTGCCGCCTAAAGTTTCGCCGGGCGCTCGTTTCGATTGCGGTTCACCATTTGGCATTTCGATAAATTTTGTAGTGAAACTCAAATCCGCGCTTTCGGCACGTATCAATCGATGCGTTGTTGCGCCGCCGTCGGCCCCGACATTTGACCACCGACCGACCGGGAGGCCCCGGACCGCAACCGACTCCGGTGGTGGCGCCGATTGATGTGCGGTTGCGTTGCGGTGTGACCCGAAAAAGTAACCAATGGCACCCCGGGGGCGGTGAAGAATTGGCCCATCGTGTCGATGATGCAATTTTAATGGGCGGCTTACCGTTACAATGCCTAGTTTCTGACGAAACCTGTCGCCTAGAGAAGCATAATTCGCATAATATAGTTTTTTCTTTGGTTAAAACAATATCTGGCTATTCCAAAGAGCCGGAATCGTTCGCCATACGCCATGCCCTGTTATCGATCAAGATCTTCTGTTTGGCCATACACATTAGGCTGCATCATTTGAACAAGTATGCGCATGAATCGATTAAGGGCAGATAGTCGTCGCCATTTGTTCAATCAGATTTGTGATAAATATTTTTGGCAGCTTATGTTGATTGTGCCATTACGATTTAATGCCACAATCGATTGAATCGCAGCGCATTTTTGGTTCAAGGTTATTGCCTGCGTCAGTCATTTATTTATCGCGTATCGCGGAAGGACAACTAAGTTCATTCGGTGTGCAGGAGCAACTGGGCAGCTCCGTTGCCACTTACTTGGTGATTGGGTACAGTTTTAGATATTCAGAGGCCTGTGTATCATCATAACGTACGCATTGCTGAAAATATCGCCAGAAAACGACGAAGATACCGCCAGATAATAAAACAAATAGTTTGGCCTACGGTTAAAAAAAAGGGGTGCGATGGGCGTATAATTTGGTGCGTTTAGGTCGTGTAAATTTGCCACCAAGATCTTTGCTATTTGACACTCGAAATGTGCAAAAAAGTCATTGCAAATTATCTTATCTTGATCTCGAGGCGGCCATCTGAACGATACTGTATTTCATGCATAATAAAGTACAAACATTATGGCAAAAATAATTCACCAAAAACTTAATATTTTATGTGTTATTTTGAAGCTCTTGTTTGGAACTAGAAAATAAATAACTCTGTAATGCTTTTGCTCTAATGCTGTAACGTAGTTTGAAAAGCTCTTTAACGTGGTTTGCACGTTGACTAGCTAGACAAACTTTAGAACTTCGGATCACGTTTTTAGAACGGCATAATGTCAGCTGCAATAAGCAATGCTTACTTTGTTGGCTGCTTTCACCCGAAGCGCTCACGGTCTGGCTTCTGTCGCTGCTGCAAACACCGTTGTGTGGCCGGATACAAAGGACAGTCACTCGAAACTCGTCGCCAAGCAGGATGTCATTAGCTCTTGACGACTGCTAAACACAACGATCGGGTGTAAACGAGTAAAGTTTTCGCCGCTGCTCTGTGCCAACCACACGACCCACGACACAGCCGCTGCACGATTGATCTGCTAACGAACGCGCGGTGAAGACCTTCTCTGGGGCCCTGGGACGGCATGAATCCAAGTAATTACATTTATCATCCCGTGGCCCCGTTCAACGGCACTGCAGCTTCATTAGTGCACAGGACATTTGTGCACAAAGACGGCACCGTTCGGCATCCGGTTTGAGCGGTGTGGAACCGACCGACCGACGAACGGTTACTTACTGATTCCGACGAAAGACGGTCAACGGAGCACAACGGAGATCGCCAACATAACAACGGAAACGCGCCCCAAAAGGCAACGCCCGCCCGTCACTTATTACGCGGGCCGCACACTGGGTAAGTAATGCCCTGCGGGAGCCTTTTTAATGGATTAAACGTGAAGTTGATTTGTTTCGTCCCTTCTTTTTCATAATTTTGAAACACGGAGCGCCGCACGGCGAAGCGGATGCTGGGCGTGCTGGCGCGACTCTGTCGCGACCAGGACTCGCGTTCGCCGGTGTAATTATGTTTGTGTCTATAGCGCAATTCACGGTGTTCTTCGAAACTCGGCAGCACGCTGAAGTCAGTGCTAATGAGAGCCAAGATGTAATTATACGATGTAACTGGGACACTGCATCGTCACTTGCACTGGAAAAGCTGTCGGTCCCGGGCTCTGTGGCGTGCGCTCTGGTACGACTGCCTGTTTACAGACTGCACACTCCAGAAGTGCTAAACCATCGGAACGCACCGCAGAGCGGGCTCCGCCGCTAAGACCATGGAGAACCGGGAAATCGTTCACCGTTCTCCAGTCGTCGGTGGGACGATGGCGTCGTTTGGGCGGCTCGCAGCGCTACACTGTCACCGCGAGCGAACGTTAATTGACAAAAGTTTCGGTCAAATCCGAGCTACAAGCGCTCGGTCCGGACCGGAAACGGGTGCATCGGCCATCGGCCACTTCGAACCGTGGCGCTCGCGACCCGGCTAATGGTGGCTATCGGACTCAAAGTTTAATGCCCCGGGCACGGCGCCGTGTTCGAACTGCACCGGAAGACGAAGGGCACCCCGGAACGTTACATACACGGTTCGGGGCGTCGGTCGTCTTGGGGCCAATTAGTTGAGGTGGCTGGGTCAAAGTTTCTGGTTGCGAAATTAGCTCCCGCCAATGGAGCGGCTTAGACGGGTGTTCCACGCTGGCACGGCTGGCCGGCCCGATGTTTTGAGAGAAAACTTTCAAGCCGCCAATCGATCGAAAGTTGATTCGCGTTCCCAACAACATCACGCGCTGGTGAGGCGTCACGGCGTTCCTCGACGCAGGAGGCTTTAGGTTGCTGTGCGGAGTTTCGGACCGCAAACTATCGAAGCGGATCACTTGATGGCGCTACGCAAACTAATGAGCTGAATGGACCGTGGAAAACCGGAAGGCGGGGATGATTGAAGATTTCAGTTTGGCCTGACACGGGCGGATCCTGCCGTTTTGATTTTGCCCGACCACCCTCCCGTTCTCCGTGCGCCACCCCCTCAGGCGACCCTCGTGCCTGGTGGCCGGTGAAACTTCGTTATGGACATCCGCTCGCATCCAGAAAGTAATAGCAAACTTTATTCTTTTACGATTATTTTGCCCTCCGTTTATGTCCACCGGTTGGACACGGTGGTGTAAGTGGGCCGGAAAAACGGCGCCCAGAGACGCCGGGCCTCGGCGCGCCCGGGGGGGGGGGGGGGGGGGGGGGGGGGGGGGGGCGGTAATCATTTTCCTATTGCGTCGTCGCGTCTTCGACCGCGTCCCCGAGGACGGGCCGGAAAAGACAATCACTTTATTGCAGAGGAGAAAATTTCATCTCCTCCAGCAGGTTGGGGTCGCCCGGGAGCTGACATCCTCGGCCACCCATAAAAAGCTTATCATTTTCGCGCCTGCCCCCGGACGCCGACGTGGTGGTCGTAAATTTTATTTCTCTCTCTCTCTATCAGTCGGCGGCGCAGGACTTTGCGGATGCGGCCACCACCTCGTATCTGATCGTGCCCGGTGCTTTTGACCGTGGATTTTATTTGTCGCAAGCACGTGTGAATGTGACGCACATGTTACGCCCGGGTCCTGGGTGACTGAATCATTTCGGACAACCACGCCGCTGGCCGCCGTGGACCTTTTCCGGAACAGGTTGCGGATCGGAATGGATCGAGCCGACGCCAAAAGCCATTGAGGTTACTGATCAAGATCCGGCTCGACGGTGCTCGTAAACCTCAATTCATTTCGGGTTTGTCCAATCACTGGTCCCCGGGTTGAGCTACAGTGCTTGTGGAAATGGACACACAAATATTCGTTGTGCACGATTTGCGGGTATCGCTTTGTGTGAGCGATCCTTATCGTTGGCCCGTGTCTCCGGGTAGTTCCTGAAGGAACAAAGCCGTTACAGCATGAAGTAACCTATCACCGATCGTCCTTTGTATGTATCCAATAGGTAATGCGCGTTTCTCATCAACATGATGGTCGTTTGTGATGTTGCGATTAAAAAGTACCTTCAAACGAACTGTACTATGTGCGTGAATGTCCTTGCTCGTGTGTTTTAAAATGATATCTTTCGCACTTTTAAGCAGATGCGTTTTGAGCAAGCTGAACAGTGCCAATGTTGTTGTTCTGCTACAACAAACACTTAACGTTTCTGCTAAGCATCGTCCAAATGCCGATAAAAGGCTTAGCGTTCCAAAAACACGTCCTATTCTAAGGACCGCTTTTCATAACCGTCATAAGTGGTCACAATGGAGGAGATGTGGCCCGGTTTGCGACACTCCACAAGGACTTCCGGTTCGGTGTTCAAGAAGGACCGTCACTAAACATCCGAAGCAGGGTCCAGGGTTTGGGTTCGCATCGGAAGAAAGCAAAGTTATTGAGATTAAGCTCGGTGCGACGATACCGATGATGATGAGCCACCGCCAAGCGGATGGCCATTCCGTTCCCGGTAAACGAGGGGACTACAACCCTCCGCTGGATCCTGTAACAAACTGGGTAACGTTCGAACAAATGGTTCTCGCCGCGGCGATGCGTCTTCAATGGGGTTTCGGTTCGCCACTACCTTTTTCCCTTGCTTATCGCATTTCAAGGCCGGCCGGTCGGGAAGTCGTTGTTAGCCCATTTAAGTCTCAAAGAGACGATCCTCAAAGAGGCGAACAAGGAAACCATATTATCGGAGGGAGCCAAACAGAACAGTGTGGTCAACCCAGTCCCAGGTCGGTTGCAGAACGAGAAAGGCACGGGGAGTGCAAAAGAGAGACAGAGAGTGGAGCAGAGAAAAAAAAAACAATTTAGTTGAAATTAAATTATTGAGGATTTTATTAATAAAAATGAGATTACGCTGCTCAGTTATAAAATTGAATTTACCTCCCGTTTTTGCAGGACCCGGTTTGAGGCTGGCCGGATCTGGGTCGTTGGTTTCTGCTGCGGTCCACCATTGGTTGGTTGGTCGGTAGTGAGCGAAGGCTTTGGAGTTTGTTTTGCTACGGTCCGCCTTTGGGGGGCCACCACAGCGGGCCCGTGTTGCTACTTATGTGTAACAAGGCGCATTAGCAACGGAGCCACAAACTAGTTTTTATCATAAGCGCGGCAAAAAGAGTAGCATCAACGGCAGGAACGGTCGCGTGCTTGCCGTGTGGAAACTGTAAGCCATGTTATTATTATTATTTTATTTTATCTCTTCAAACGGGCAGAGATTATCATTAACTCACAAATTTTCTCACTCAACTTTATACACGGCCAGGGTTCGAACTGAGGCCTTTTGCATAGAAACCAATAAACCGGTAGGGACGAACCACGAAGGCTAAGCCACTCGAAGAAGCTTGAATCAAGACTTCAAGCTTCAGAGTTTCATACAAGGCTGACTTTATGTCTGGACTGATTTCGAATGTTGGTATCTTCATGTTGACTCAGCGACGCCGGATTGTGCTTGTTGATCCTATTGTCTCCTATCGTTGCATACGTGGATTGTTTATGTTTATGTGCGAGCACCGCGCTGTGACAATGAGACAATGTCACTTATGATGGAGACGGCCGCGGATATATCCGTGCGTAGTGTTCTGGGCAACGTGTTCGAACACTTGCGATGTGCTGACTCGCGCATATTTAAGCTCCCCATGGGATCCCTAGCTAAAATCGGACAAACAATTACTATTAATGAAATTAATGTTTTAGTTTAAGAATTAATTCTATCCATTTTCAGTAAATCATTAATTCTGATTGTACGTTCGAGTTCTGTTAAATGTGGATCAAAAGTTTAACGAAACGAATGGCTTGATTAACGAACTGCGGAGAATTTTGTACGAACGCTACTTAAATTACTTCAGCGAGTCGATTCTGATATCCTCGAGTGGTGTGCAAAAATTCCAAACCTTTTTCCGACAGTCCGAGGCGTTTCAATAAAGCTTCAGTTTGTTTAAGTAGGACCTTGATTTCTGTGCATGATTTTATTTTTATGACTTTCCATATCCCTCCTGCCACGAACGTAATATCATTTATGGTTTGCTCAAATTAATATTTTCGCTTCGCCGGTTAATATTCCTACGCCCATTCATCATCGCCGTGGCCAATGGTCCCTTATCCTGTTCCGAGCAGCGGTTCCGTGGCGCATAGTCAGTGTTGCTGTTTTTCTCACATTAATTTTAAATAATTCCATCAAGTGAGCGCAAATTTCCCCGTTTGTTTTCAATGGGATTTGCAACTCGAATGGCGATGGCCGCGTTAGCAGATGGAGGTGGGAAAAAAGAAAAAGCACGCCCGGTGCGGGTACCATCGAAATGGGACTCGAAAAACGACACGAGTGCCTGACCCGAATGCACCGATGGAAAAGTGCACTTCACCAAGGGGTGGGCCACGGTGTTTCGAGTTCGACAAAAAATCGAGTGCATCGGGCGTGAGGGAAAAAAATACATTAGATTGCACCGACTAGTGGCTCTTGGAGGGTGACCCGTACCTCGCACTTTCGATCGCCCATCGCTCGCCCATTGTAATGAATGTCGCAACTCGAAATTCCCGGGCTTCAGGTTGATTAAAATTGAAGTACGACCATTCGATAGCAGCCGCTCCGGGCTGCTAGGTGATGGACAAATGTTAAAACACTAAAATTCAATTAGTCTTCACGAGTGGGCTGAACGAGTCAAGTGGTGGCTCCCATTTAAATTGAGGAGAAAAAAACCCGCCGCCGCCGCCGCCGAAACTCATCCGTCATCTGACATCTGATGGACAACGGCTGATGGGATGGACTAGGCACGCCGTTTCGCGCCTCGAAGCGGACATTGATCAGTAGGGCAATGCGCCCGGGCAGGGCAATGCAATTTTACAGATTTCGTCCGACCGACCGTCCGGATGCTAAGGAGCGGCGGCCACGGCGCATAGCATCAGGCTGTCTTGTGCCGCGCTTTTGCCGGTTCCTCTGCGGCCCATTTGCGCGGCGCCGGAAGCACAAATGAGCTTTCAATTACAGTCACAGTCACAGCGGGGCTGGCGCTGGCGTGGCCACATGGCCGCGGGGTGGCAGTAGCATCGTAATAACCATTATGCTCACTCCCGGTGACATGACCATATTGGTGCCCGGGTTGGGCCCTTCCGATGCCAGCGCCGGCCACGGGGCCCGCAGATGGCGGGTGATGGCATAAAACCGGATAAAGTACGAACCGCCGGACGGCCCGCGCCGCCCCGGTCCCGGGCCGCGGCCCCGCCGAATGGTGTCACATAAACGAGCAAATTAATTTCATTTTTATTTCACTTTTATGTTATCACTTGCATTTCCATTTTGGCCGCGCCACGACCGGTCGGACCGGACAGCAAAAGGACACCAGAAGGACACCTCGCCATAACCGTCGGGGTCTCTGTGTGTGGGTGTTAATCGGGCCGTGGACCAGGCAGTTGTTGCAGGCGCAGCCGTTGGCGCTGGCTGCAGTCGTTATTAAAACTTATCATTATGGCGCGTGAATATGATTAAATGATGCGCGAATGGGGCGTTCGGTTATGGTTGGGTTTTCCGTGTGCCGGGCAGCAAACAAAAACAGAAAAACGCAGAAAACGGTTTGACCGTCGGATTGAAAGAGTGGCATTTATTGTCCGAGTGCCCGGCGGGCGCCCAAATGCAGGTGACAAATGGTGGCGATCAGTAAATAAATCTGAGGCCCACGAAGCGTGGGCTGGACTGGAAATTGCGTACCGCACGCGTACCGCGCGTTGCAATAAATATTAAAATGCAAACCTGCTTCCTTGCCTTCAAAGGGCCACTTGCGAGCGGTGCGGTTCGGCCACATAAACTTACGTATTCTAATGAACGCCACATAAAGTGATTAAAAGGGCGAAACAAAATAATCGTTCTTTGGGTCGCTTTCGAAAAAGGACGAACTCGAATCAGCTGCCGAAGCCGCCCGCAAACGGATCATAATGGCACGCCAGGAACTTATCGGGCCCGCGCAATGGAAGCTCCTTTTGCGTTTCAGTTGCGACCAGGAGGTAAATCGGTTCGAAAGGATTTCACCAGCTCCCTGTACGCCGTTCGGCAACTACTTCTGCCGTTTGGTGTCGTCGCGGAAAACTCCATCTGGAAATGGCGCGGCGAAAAAAAGCCACCGTCCCGAGATTCCGATTCCGGGGAATCGGGAAATAATTCTCCACCAACGACGGCGCCGTCGAATGACGATATTTAATTAAAATGTTTCCATAAAGTTTACCCCGATCGATGCCGGGAAGTTTGTAATGGAAACAGAAATATGAAATATTTCTCGCCCATCTGCAGTCGGAGCCGGGACCGGGAGCCTTGCCGATACGTTGTTCGCAGCCCGTTCGGGAGGGGTGTTGTTCGGAAAAGTATTTACTATTCGCGGAGCCGCGGCTCATAAATTGTGGCAGCCGACCGATCCCGGGCAGTCTCCGGCGACCGAGCCGGATGATTCGAGATGATGTCGAGAGAGTTGGCGAGTTGCGCTTAAAGCTTGGGCTGAAAGTTTCCACTCCCACTTGTTTGGGCCCCGGTAACAATGCGTGCCAGCTAGCCGCCAACCTGTTTTCCCGCGAGGTTTTTCGCGAGCCGGAAGAAATAAGGACCACAGAAATCGTGCCCGTTTTGTGAATAAACAAAACTTTTCAGTCAAAATCGAACGCAAGGCGAGAGAGAGTGACGGGGCACTCCGTTTCCGAGCGGATTTTTCGTGCCGTACTCCGTGGAGGTGAAAAATGGGCTCGTGGCAAAGGCCGGGTTCCGCACCGGGTATTGAATGAAATTCGTGCGTCTTCGGGCGGGGGTGCCCGTCGTTAGCGAGGGATGTCGTTAAAAAAGTTTTAATTACTAAAGTTAAAGTGAATGATTATTTCACTGTCTTATTTATCGTTTTTGATCTTTATTCGGCGATGTCCGTGGTGGGGCGGCGGCCCTATTTTTGGCGGCCGTGGGCACCGGGCGTAGGCTTTATTCGTGGCCCGGTGGCTGCGAATCGGTTGCTTATTAAATCAACCCACCGCCGCCCCACCGGGCGGTCGAGATGATCGTGTGTAGGAAGGCCCGACTGTCAAATGCCGCGTTGTGTTTTGATAAGAAATGGCACTGAAATTGTGCAATGAGAAGCGAATGTAGCATAAACAGTTGCCGCTGAACTTAGCCGTCGGAAGGAGTGGGATTTATGCTGCCTTGTGCTTTCGAACATATCTTTGTGCCCGCCGAAGGCAGCTGGTTCCGACGGTAACTTAAATCGCCACGCAATTTACAATGTGACCGAAATTGGGCAGCAAATTATGTGCTAGTAGCAAAGGGCCATTGCGCTTTTAATCCGTTGTCTTTCTACTCGCCGAAAGGGTTTTGGTGTTGCGCCCCTTTTCTTCCCGGGGCGATACTAATCATTGGGTAAAGTATTCGAGGGACCCCTAAAATTAGTTACTTTGCTTTTTGCATTGCAATAACAACGATTGTGTTAAATTACAATGACACCTTTACATCTTCAACAAGAATAAACATCTTAGAGAACTATAATTTATCAGTGTCAGTTTTGAAAAGTGGCACCAAAATAAGGATCGGACATTCCTTTTGTTGTTGCAGTACCTTTTCTGCGATGATACTCCGGTCAGTTTGATTGTTTAAAAAGATGCTGCTGTAGTGGCTTGTTGAAATTCGGTCATAACATGATTCGGTTTTCACATATCAGGTACTTAGTATGATATTAATTCAATAACTTTTCGTTAAACGGACGGGAACAGGTTATTAAACTTGAGCATCGACCACGTGTGCGCATTGGTGGTTTTGAAATCACCAATCTATTATCAATCAATTAATTTAGGTATCGAAATTGAATTCGTACCGTTTGATCATAAAACAGACCGCAGGCGACTATTTGTTTGCGAACAGTCGAGTGAATCGAAAATTCTCAAAGTTTTTCACTCTGTTCGAGTGGCAGCAGAAGAAAAAAAAAATAGAATGACCAGAACTGAAGCGGGTGCAAGCTATCGGTTTTTCCATTCGCGCCACGTGAAAACGACACGGTTTGCACGCCCATTATCCTGCGCGACAGGTGTTTCTATGGCGCCATCGACCCGTCGAACCCATCGACGGCCCAGATCGGTGCGCGTTGATTATGTGACGAGGGATGCTGGTTTTTATTTGCCCGTTTGCTTTGCAACATAAAACCCCACCGGGATACGCGAGCTCCACAGACGCGAACGAAAGCAATGAGCATAAAGCAGCGCGGCGCACATAAAGTGCGACGGGGCGACGGGCGAAGGACGCTTTCGACGGCGGACACCACCGGCGATGCGTGGGGGTGGTCGAGACAAAGCATAACGCTCAATTATCGACAAAGCATAAACAAACATAAAGCAATCCAATTATATTTGACTACAATGTTATCTTTCGCTTCACTGTTTGCCCTCCGCAACCAATCAGACGATGAGCAAAACAAAACCATTTATCGATCGCCATCGCCGCCGCATCGCTGGCGTCCGTCTGCGTGGCGGATGTAAGCTCGTACGTGTAAACCGAGCACACACACACACACGCTGGGGCAGCTTTGAGAGTGTGTTGGCCCGTGTTTGCCCGGGTCCTTACGGGCGATTTGATCGGCTTTGTTCCGACGCGCTTGCTTCCGTCGACCGAGGACCGAGTGTTTGCGCCTCGACCGGCCGAGCTTCGGTTCAGTTCGCCTGTAATTGTTCGTAAGACGCTGGTGGCTTCTTCTTCACCCGCCCATTCCCGCGTTCCCACCGTCACCACCCCGGATGGTGGCGAGTATCGGTGTCCTGTCGCTTCCGAGATGGTGTTTTTCTTATCTGTTTTATTGTTGGCTCCACCCAAAGGTTGGCCGTAAGTCGAGAAAATATGAACCGACGGCAATGCAGTAAAAGCATAGCATCAAGGATCGAACCAGACCATGGTGAGACGTATTGGGCCAATCGAAAGGTGATTGGAATTTGCTTTTTCTGTGGCCACTTTTGGATAACCTTACTTTAAATGGCAAGTAATTTTGTGCTTTCAATGTTGAGAAACTAGTTGACATTTAGCTGAGAGTTTTTGGAACTATGGAATGTTTCGAAGGCTAATCCAATTATTTTTATAATAATTTGCTTTACCATGGATCGGTTTAAATTAAAGCTTAAATTATTTAAATTAATCTTGACCTTTTATCAATTTTGTTCAAAGAATGTAGAGGATGTCGGTTACAAGAGTTGTTTCATATTTAGGGACGAGCGGACTCATTATACCTTTGTACAATTTAAGACAACAAGCGGCAGTGCTTTTAGTTGGACCTAATGGATTGGTTGGTGGAATATGTGCAACCGTAGGACGTGAGAGCAGGACGTCCTCGGTTTCATACACAGGTTGGCTTGCTGTTGGTAGACACAGACCCACGCACGCTAGTTCCTGTGAGATGAGGTGAATTTTTCGTCTTTTGCCCAGATTCTGAAGACGTATCGTGTACGGCTTCGAATGTCTCCAAGGAGCGTTTGAAGGTTGGGGAAGTTAGTGGAACCGGCAGAAAGTCTGGATTCAGGGATGTGTCCTTGGTCGGAAGAAAAGAGCACGTCTGGTGTTCACGGTAGCAGCTACACGTCTGCTGTGGTCCACCCGTTCGAGGCGTCCTGGTTAACGAAGCCGGTCCCAACAGTCCCGTTATCGGAAGCAGTAGCGCTGTAATGTCGCAAGCAGTTGACGAGTTCATGGAAGCGTTTGACCTCGTAGAGCAATTCCTTTGAGGATCAAAATTGAACGATGAAAGTAATCGGAGTGTCCGTGTAGCACTCCGGCAATGCATCGCCATCAGAGAGGGACGTGAATGTTGATCACGGGAATGGTTTTGGAAGTAGTGAACCGAAAGGGGTCACGTTTGTTTTTAATTAACCATTTTTCTTCTCTAATCGATGTTAGTACAGCCGAGTTTCTGCCTCGTACACATTCACGGCGGGGTTGACTTTACTCCCCTTCCGACAGTGCACATAAGTTTCGAAGAATTGTGGACGTAGCTTTCGAGCCGTTAGCTGTCGAGATGAATGGTAACGGTGAACGGCACTCCTAACCTTCACGGTGGAACTATTTTAATGAACTTTCTGTCCAACTTCTGGGGACTTGCAGTAGTAAACCGAAATTCCATAAGACCTGTGGTTGAATGCTGATGACGACTTTTGAAGCAAAGCGACAAGACATTGTTAGATATTGAACTAAACTTGTTCCATTGTCATAATCCCTAATTGGTCAACAATTTTCTAATCGCAAACTATCGGATATCTTGCTAGAACATTATTCGACGCCTCAGATTGGCATTCAAAACCCAGAAATGCGTGCCCTTCACAGTGGTTGTAATTCGAAATTGATTCACATTGCTAACGGCAGCCACAAACATCAAATGAGTCGTGCCCCCTTTTCCGCCATGAACCGAGAAAAATGCATTTGATTTGCCTTCGAACCGTAAGCCTGTCAGTTCGGTTCGTTCGTGTCTTCAAAGGTTATTTTATTTATCGCCATTTCGAGCGAGTGTGTGAGCTGTCTGATGGTGGCCGATGGTGTAACGGTACGATCTGGTTTGGTTACGAACAGCATCTGTCACCAGTGAAAACGAACGCTCCCCAATTTCGAGTGCATCAGACATGCATCGGGACCGACGAAGGGACCCCAGTGGTCCAAATTGCCGGAGCCTCGCCAAGCCTCCGGCCGGGTACAATTCTCCCCAGGGAAGGCCCCGCACAGCAGGCATCCCAAAGGCTGGCTGGTGCACATCCGTTTCATCAACGAAACGGAAACCGACATTGACGATGTCAGGGAATTTGCGGAAATTAAACTTTTAATTGCACTTGCCTCTTGGAACGGCTTCTGTGTGCGTGTGTGTCAGTGCAGATTGACAACTGGCAGCCGAGAGAGAGAGCGAGAGAGAGCGCGCGAGAGAGATGGCAAGAAATGTTGGCCTCGATTGGAGTAAACCTTCATTTCTTTTACCTGGGGCTTGTTACGATAAATCGAGATCCTGCAGATGGGGATCTCATACCAGCCAGTGGCCGGTTACGGCCAGAGATACTGCCCTTTGCGATTGATTAATGGTAGGTAACCTTCCCAGGGTTGAGGCTGCATGAGACACTCGGAGCTGACCCATACGCCCGACGCGCATTCGCCACTCAAGATGGAAAAGTTCTGACTTCTGAATGGATTCTGCACACCTTGAAAAAGCGGAGTTACGTATCCATTACGTAACTTCAAAACCACACCTGCTCCGAGCGCAATGCACCCGATTTCGGCGAAGAATAATCTGGCACACCAACGGCGGAAGGGGCCTCGTTCCTGGTCGCCGAGCGCCATTTTGCTTTCTGACAAGTCACTTTACTAATGCAACTGGGTGCCGGGGCTGTTGGGGCCACTCTTCTGGGTCGGCTTTCACTTCCGAGCACCGAGCACCGTGCTCTATCACTTGCCAGAATGCTTCATCAGTTTTTCCGGCCATCGGTTCCGTGCGCCCGGGTCTGGATCCAGGACTGGGGCAACGATTAGAAGTTGTTTTCGATCCCACACTACTAGCGGCACGGGAATGCTGGCAAGGGCCGCAGGATGAACTGCATTTCCTGCAGCTCCAGACCACCTCCCCCTCGGTGCACCTCCAGGCCCTACGGGGGGCCGGAAATGGCGCTCCTATTGCTAAGCACCGGAATCGAGCATCCTTCCGGGGTTGATCAGCAAAATCGGAAATCGGCACCGATTTGCATGTCAACTTGAGGCGCCCACAATGGAGCCCAGAGCACTTCGACGGTGCCATAAATCCCACTGTGCTCAATCATGCTTCATCTATAGATCGGCCCCTCTTTGCCACTCCACAGCAAATTGCACTGCGGACGGCGTGGCGCACTAAGTGCAAGGCTTTTGGCTACAATTATTCAAACCTTCCTCCTTCAAGGCGAAAGCAGTTTTCGTGCGGTTGCTGATGAATGTGCTTTCTTCGGCTTCTTTTTCCGGTCCGTTGTAAGGCTCTGACCACAGCCCGGGGGAGTCCCGGATGTTTCGAGGGGTCGACTGACCAAAGGAACAGCAGGTGTACATTGCAACGGCGGTTTTCTAGTTTCTTTGATTTCCAAACCACCATTTGACCAGATACTCTCTCTCTCTCTTTTTCATGGCTTCTCACTCTGGCTTACGTGTTGCTCAAGCACAAGTGAACCCCCGAACCGGACGGAATCGGTTCGATTTTCTTGCGATTTGCTGACTGTCCGAGGCGCATGTTTAGAGCCGCCCACCGGAAAGCCCTGGTTCTGGAGGCGTCTCCACTTCGGGATTCATTTTGTAATTACTTTGCTGGGAGTTGCCTAGCTGGGGGGTGGCACTGGCCCTTCGACGAAGCACAATCAAGCAAGAGTGGCCGGCGTGCGCTTTTAACGTATCTTCATCTACCGGACGAGGTTTTGATTAAATAGCGTCGCAGCAAACGTTTCTAATGCATTAGAGTCAGACAATGCTTTCATCCTGGGTGACGTTGCGGTTCTCACTTAAGGACCGGCCACTGCCGAGAGGAATGCTTTGAAGACACCAGCCGGCCACTCCAGCCCAGCAGATGATGGTTAATTTCTCAGCATTTCACACTCGCAGATGGTACTGCGGGCGCTCCGACGGACGTTGTTTCATTAGAGTTGCTCGGGTGCAAACCCAAAGTTAATTAAGCAGATTGCAGCAGCAGCACCGATGCCACACCGATAACACTGCTGCCAGGGTGCTCCCTGACTTGGGGGAGCCGGTGCCCGGGAAAACGAAAAACAGAAACCCCATCGTTTTTATGCGAAACAAGCTACATTCGCCTCGCCGCCGGTACACGTCAATTTATGAAACAAACGAAACGAGCGAATTAAAACCGAACGCCTCGACGTACGGGGGGGGGGACCGCTTCGAACGAGCGTAGGTGTCCGGGTCCGGGTTAATGGAGTAATCCTTCCAATTGGCATAATTCTGAGAATCTTGCGGGAAACATTTAAACAACAAAGACCCCCGTAGGGTTGGGTTCGTTTTTTTTTTAAATCAGTGTATTATGTTGCTAATGAGCTCGAAGCAAAGCAACAAACACGATTTATGCTGCATAATAATAGCACCGCAGAGCAGAGAGCAGAGTCCCGTGCAATATGCGTTCGATAGATGCAGCGCATCAATGGAAACCATTAATTGCAGTGCGTGCGACATAATTTTGCTTTTGGTTTTGCCATATCATTATGTTCACCGGAGCATCAAATCACTAACCGAACATACTGAAATTTGATAACTGTATCAACCATTTTATGCTAAACTTATGCTATTTTAGATGTATATTTTTTTTCAACTCATGGTTAGGCCTGATTTTTCAACACTTTGTTACAATCTTTTGCTGTCAGATTTGGCACCTTTGGAGGCGTTTCGGTTCATTATTTATTCGCACATTGTTTTATGGCCAGCCTCCGGGCTGGCGGAAGTTACAACAGGCACCCCCTTGTTCTGGCGATGTGGCGATGAAAAACAGAACAGCTTTACGGGCCGTCAATCGTGCACATCGAGGTGATGGTTTTCGATGCGATTCGTACAATCCAAAGCCGATCCGTAGCAAAAGGAAAAAACGCGCACACACACACGCACAACCACAATGCCCGGACCATTCATTCGCGTTTTATGCGGGAACGTAAAAGTGTGTCGTTTCAGTTGGTGCGTTCGAGATAAGGCGAGGCGCCAGCCGATCGACGATCGCTGGCCGCGGCGGCAGGACGATTGGCACTCGTCGCCGATGCTTGAGCAAACGTTTGACGTCTGCGTCAATCGTTTTTCGACGATATCGTAAATGGGGATTGATGGTTTGTCGACGAAACACCGACCATAACGACACCAGCATGACGCAGCACCCAGACATCTGGTGCGGAAAATCGCAACGGCGCGCAATCGGCATCATTTCTCGCGCTTCGTTTGCTACTCGAACGCTGGCTGGCGGCTCAGTGGCGCAAAGTAGCGCGTGCTTGCCGATAACACCCGAAGCCTACGAGACGGTGGTGGTGGTGGATACGGCGCAAAATATGGAAAGCATGTGGCGGGCCAGGGCCAGGCAAAATCAACCGTCGCCCCCCGCCCGAAAGTACACCAGAACCGGAGACGTGGTGCCGTTACGTTACGGCATATTTTTCTGGTCACGGAGGCAGCCCAAGACGCCCGTAATTGGATACGAAGCCTTTGGAAGAAGTGTGGAAAATGGAAAGAAACGCCAGTAGTGTGGTTGGGAAGGAAGAGCAGGTGGCGGGAAATTGAGCGGCCCACGGTACGCTCACGTTCGTTTTGCATGACGCATGTGTGCACCATAAACCGAGGGCACTTTGGACCAGCAAAGCCCACTGAACTGTCCACAATTATCGCTGCCCGAGTCACGTTGCATTGCGCATGGAATCATAATTCGTTCGTCTGGCGCATGTTTGCCCTTTTATGGATTGCATACATTCAGGCGTTTGTTGGATAACTCCAGGTTTTTGGGGCACATAAGTGGAGTTTCGAGGTACTCTACACAGGACATTCACACGAAAAAAAAGTATGCTAATGGTGTTTCAACTTACCTGCTGTTTTTGGTTTGGTACATTTGTTAATATTTTGACGGCGGGATCATTTACATACTCTGTGGCTCACTGTGCCAGGCCGGAGCGGATTATGCCATCCTTCTTGTTTCAGATTTATAATTCATCAGAAACATTACGCCGCGCTTGCCGGGACGGAGTGGAAGATGGAAAAATGATACGGGCACCGCAAGTGCGGCCCGCAAGGCAGGAAGGATGCAGTTGCGCCGGATCGGCCACGTGACAAACCACGGTTCCTGCTCGAACGTCGGTTTCGGTCCTCCCGGTCCTCCGCCGACGCGAAACGTGACCTTCGGGGGCACGGAGCGTTGTATTGCTCGCACTTTTTTTTTTCTGCCGCTGTCCCATTATTTTTTGGTATCCCTGGCGCACACCGGATCGCACGCCTGCAGCGAAGCCCAGCAGGGTCCCCCATTTATGAGCATTAAATTCCTAATGTTGGGCGCGTATGGGGCAATTAAAACGAAGAAAAGCCATAAAACCGCAGTGTCGCGCCCGCTCTGGCGCATGGCAGCTCCGCCATCGGGCGGTGTCAAGATATTGAAGAACCCGGCACAGGGACTCGTCGTCGTCGTCGGAGCTAGAAATAAACCGTCCCGCGTGCTGTCAAGTCCCCCCGAGAGGCAGCGTTTGGGGGTGTTTCGTGTTTAATTAGTTTTATTTATGAACTCCACCGGGTCGTTCCATCGGGGGCCGGGACCCTAGTCGGGTTTTTTTTGTCGGTTGCTGAGGAAGCCAAAGAGTCCTGCCCAGCCGGGTCGAGCCGGCGATGGGTGGTAAGTGGCTTAATAACAGCATCGATAATAATACGAATTCTCGAACATTTTACCCGCCGAGGAACTGCGTCGCTCCGTCGGTGCAGTCTCATAATCCCGTAAGGTCGACACCCTAGACGACCGGAGTTTTCCGATTTGTACAGTGGGCGCTACCCTCGGCGCTAACAATATGTCCGGGTGTTATGTGTTTTATGTGCTGTAATGGGGCGCCCTCGTTCGCTTGGGCGCCGTGCCGAGTGGAATGTGTGTTAAGGAGTGTGGATTAGTATGTTTTGCGGCGGCAGCCCGAGGTAGCAGCTGTGCTGGCTATGCATTCGGGACCTAGTGCCCGACGCTCGGATCGCCCCCACCGGTGAGCTATGTTGCACACCGGCCCACGGTAAATTAAGTTTAAATTGAGCTTAGGGGAAGTTCCATCGTGTACGGTTCGGTGCGAGCACCACATGTCTTGTAACGTGTAGAACATGATTTCAGCCTCACTTGTATTGGCAAGCGCTGAGTAATTGGGGCTGTGCGCCAGAAGGAAAAGGGCCATCGAACGCCATGCTTACCCCTATTGCTGGGCGTGTGCTTACTGATTTAAGATAAAATGTGGAAGGTTTATCAAATGCGTTTTCTTTACGATCATGATAAAAATGAAACAGTAAAGGTAGAGGTTTGAAAACATAATTGCTTCACGAACGGAGATTTGTTGACAAAGCTTCAACATTCTTGCCTATGCTTGTCGCATGTACCACTGTAGTGTTCCCCAGTTCCCGGAACGTGTCCGATAACTTCGATGAAACGCGCGGTAATTAAACGCGCTCCGTCGGTAAACGTCCACAAAGGAGTCGCTGAACAATTTTTCACTCGAAGCTGGGACTTGCGATAGAAATGTCACCACGGTTGCCAGGAGACCACTCATAACGAGAAGCCCGCCATTGTGCTACGCTCCACGTGCTCCACGGTTCGATCCGTATCGAACGCAGCAGTCAGTGAAAAAACCGAGGCAACCACCGCTCAGCAGCAGCATGGCCACGCCCGAGGCAATCTGTTAATTATTTGATTTATGTTTCTTTCCTTCACCACGGTAAATGGCGCAATCAGGTCAGGATATCTTCATCGAGCAGCTGGCCACATTGCTACACGCTTGCGGGTACGAACACTACCGGGAAGTGGAAACATAAAACAAACACACAAACACACACACACAAAGCTCACAGGAGCTAGAGCAACTCACTAGGGGCACTTTACTGTTTTAATGTTTTTATTTCATATATATTTTTCCATTATTTTGTACATTCATTTATCATATATTGTTTTTTTCTCTTTCTTTTCGTTCGTTTAATTTTCTCTTTCAGTGTTCGTTTTGTTTCTTCTCGCACTCTCTCTGTACCTCAAAAACACACGCATCGCCCCGTCGGCGTCAGTTGTCTCGGCTGTCAATGGTTTCATGTTTCATAACTCATCCGTGCTTGCGTGTGTATTACGTTACTGCTTGTGGGGGATTTCTGGTGATTGGATTTAATTTCTCGAACGAACCACGAACCGACCGGACCGAACGTTCGTCAGGACGAACTTCAGGTTTCAGAGTTTCTGACCACGGCTGACCCCCGGGGCCGGGCGATGGCGTTGCGATGGTTTTGTCGGCTCCCGTCCACGGTCCACCCACCTGTGTGTGGGTGTGTTTCTTTTGTGTTTATTTAAATTTCATTATAATTAAATCTGTTCATTTACTATTACTTCAGCTGGATACGGTTACAGTTGTTGGGGTTGTTGTGTTCTGCTTCTTTTTTTGTTCGGTTTGTTATCATTTGTCTCTCTTTCGGTTTTCTTTTGCTCGGACCTGGTGACGAACGTGTGGGTTGGTGTGGGTTTGTTTGCATGCGGTTTCCGGTTTGTGTTTCCACCGGGCTGGCCATTACTTTCACATGAGTGGATCCCGGAACAGGGTTGGCTACAACTTGTGGTTTTCTCGTTTCTCGTTTTGTTTCCTTTTTTATTTTCATGTGAAATATGAAAAATATCACTCAATTATCCCAATAATGTTTTCGTGTGTGTTGTCGTGTTGTTTCACGTTCTTGTTGATTTATATTTTATCATATTTTAACGAGTGTTTAAAAATTAACTTAATAACTTTCTCTTACGTTCTCTTGCGTTTGCCACCGGTTGCCCTGCCTCATTCGCCACTCGGGTGTTTTACCCTGCTCTGCCGCCCTGTCCCCAACAACGGGGTGCATGGTTTGACCATTTCAGGGCCGTAAGGGAGCAACCGACCGGAGAGCCATTTCGATTTCATACTCTCAGCGTTCTAGTGTTTTTTTGATTTATCTAAGGTCTTTTTTGCAACTTTGCTTCGCGTTGTTTCCATTCTCGAATCGGCACATGTTCGTGTTTTGCCATCCTATGACACCCGTTCGACGTTTCGATCACCAACGGTCACCAGCTGGTGGATTGGTTTAAAATCTATGTAACTGCCCTCGCTTCGAGCCTCGCGACCATCAGGCGCGATCGGCGGCTTATGTTTCTCATTTATCCTAAACGTAGCTTTCGCTGTTTGCGTTGCCGACGCAACGGTTCGGCGAGCCGAAGCGTTGCGCTGCGCTGTGCTTTGTTTACTTTTTATCGTTTACTATTAGAGATACCTAAAGATTAAATCATTTTAACAGACTTGTTTTTCCATTTTACTTTTACTCGGCTTAACATTACACGATCGTGCTGTAACGCGATTCTTTTCCGGCTCCTTCCACGTCCTTCGCCAAACCCGCACACGCACGCAACTTCAACGATTTGTGCTTCTACGCGTGACCGCTCGGTCCGTCCTTGGCCGAATGGTGGTTAATGTTAGGCTGTGCTAGAAGAAATTTACATTTACAATGACCGGCCACATGATTTCGGCGAGCAATGATTGATTTCTGGGTTCTTGTGTCCTCTCTCGAGCCAGTTTGGTTCGTCCTTTTTCGTCCGGCTGGCGGCCGATAGGGAGCGGGAAAACGATGGCCTCGCAGGCGTCATGAAGGCTGTCGCGAAGAGTTTGCGTCCGTGTGTATGTGGGGGTGCACGCGTGTGTGTGTGTGTGTGTGTAGCCGTCTTCCGTCGATTGGACCGAACCTCAACACCAAGAACTCGCCCATCGAGCGATCGGCGGCGGATCGATGGCAGACTGTGGGATCAAGTTTCATCGAACGGGCTGCAGGCTACGCTGGCGGAGTTGGCCCGCGGCTGGGGATGCTTCCGTGGGAGGAGTGCCCGCACAGGGCGGCGGCGGCGGTGTTGTCCGCCAGCGATGATTGTGGTGGTTGTAGCGCTGCGGCCGTGGAGCTCCCGGGGACGGCGAACGGCGGCGGTGACACCGCCGGTCGACGGTTGATAGGAGCAGCACCGATAGGCGGTGGCGCAGCGAGGACAGCGAGGGAAAGTGGCACGTTCGGTGCGGGACGCTAGCGGGCTGGGCGGGAGGGCTGGGCCCGCTGGCGGAAAGTAAGGAAGACCTCAGGCGAGGGCGTGCGTGGTGCTGGCGGGCCGCCGGAAGGAGCGCCAGGACGCTCAGTAGCAAGCGGTGCAGCAAACAGGCTACGACGGACACGGCGAGGCAGGGCTCCGGCAGCGCGCCGTGCGACCGGAACCGCTCGGCAGCCGCATACCGATGGAGTAGAGCCAGGACGAGACCAGCACCGACGCCAGCACCAACAGCTGATGGTTGCCGGGCGTGCGATGATGCGGTTGTCCCGCGCGCTGCATTGCTGCTGGGTACTCCCCTGGAAACGGAATGGGAAACACCTGTCAAATTTTTCCCTCAAACTGTTCTTAACCAGTTGGACAGAATGCTTTTGCGGTTTTGCGATGGATCTGCGCCGTCCGCCACCACCACTGCCAGGCGATGCTGCGGTCAGTCCGGGAGGGTCTCCGGGAGAAGGAACGTTTTGACGCTACGGCTTTAAAGCTGAGGCGCAATTGGACGATTTGCTGTCGAAGGCCGAATAAGGTTAGCAGTGAAGCGACTTACCGCACCGAATTGGTTTCGTTTCATCCAAACCTATTCGATTCTATTGGGTGAAGTGAACGGCTCGAATCGGTGACCTAGAATCAGGATTCTTTTTACACGTGTCAACGTATTCGCGGATTGTGGAAACTATATTTCGATACTGAGACGATGTATAAAGAACGAAAAGCGAAATCCGTTTGAAGTCTAGGATGATACGAACAAAAACTGTTGACTTGTTATTTTTAGGCTTATCTTATGAGTTGTCTTTTCGATATACCCATCATTGGTACATTTTGTCACGGGACGTAAAGTAAATGTATTGGGTTGGCTAAGACTAACACTTATGGGATGATATACCGCATATAGAGAAGTGCCTTTACAGCCTTGAATGCATATTTCAACGAATGGTTTTTAAAGCGAGATGACATTTCAGAATTACCATTTCCTTGTCGCGGGTTCACAAATGCCGAAAAAAAACTATCGCTTTACCGAATATGCACAAGGATTTGTTTTAAATTATGTCAATCATTATTTGCGATATTTAGCCCGTTACTGCGCACTGTTTCCAATATTTATTGGGCTTCAAGTTCGATTTTGAAAGGACGCATTTTTGTGGAAAATTAGGCCATTCAAAGGAGTTCTGAATTAATTAATTCATATGTATTATATTCATATTGTATGTCCATTATGGAGACATTAGGCATTACAGACGACCAAGAAGGGTATTCGTGTCACTATTAATACACAATAATTTAATTTAAGCGATATTGATTTAGGTAAAGAAAAAGACAAATTTGCTCCGTTCTATTTTTACAGCTTCAGTGTTCAAATCTAGCTGCTGCCTTTTATGTTTGGCGTTCGTTTGGGTTACTCTTGCGAAAGTTACGAAAACATTTTGAATTATTTTCCAATTTGGTTCCTTTACACATTACGATTTCGAACGTTTCACTTTACCCAATAAAACAATCTAAATACCAAATTCACTTTGAGGTTAACGATATGCGCAAGGAAATCCAGCCAGCCAGCTTGTGATGGCTTATTGTCGAATCAATTTTCAGGCCTACAACCTTGCAATAAGATTCTCTTGACCATCGTTCAACGGCTAGGCCCAAGGCCCAATAGGAATCGTGGATGAGTGCAAACTTTACCGCGCGGCGCCGATTGAAACTTTCTCGCCAATTTATGTGTATCTGATCGTTAAAGGGAAGATTATTGGAAAAGTTGGAACGAATCAAAAATTAATTTTCCATAATCTGTGCCACGGTCCCCGTGGTTGGTCCACTTGATTTGGAAAGTTTTCCAATCCGCCCGCCGACCGACGGACCCCGCAGGGAACCCATTTTCCCATTTGACTCCGTGAACGCGGATGGTGTAACAAATTGAATGCTGGCCTCGCGGATGAGAAATAGATTGCGACAGACAGAGCGCTTAAAGTTCCGGTCTCTGCTTTAATGTGGTTGGCGCTTGGGGAGGTCCTGGACCTCCCCATGTTCGCTACAAGATAGCGGCTCCCGAGGGAACATGCCGAACCGGTCGCCGTAATAACGGGCCCATTACGGTCCGTTTTGGACGCTGGGGATTGATGGCGAAAGCTGCAATTTTCTCTGTGCACTTTGCCACTCGGCTGCAGCGCCTCGGCCCCGTGGCCCCGAGAAACATTCCGGTCCGATTACAGCCACTTCGGGTCCGTCTTCGGGTGAGGTGTGGTGCGCTTCAGGGAAGTGCTGCAAAGTAAGCTCCGGACACGGGCTGGGCCACAGGTCTCGGCCGCAGAAGGTGAACGCCGGGCTCTCGCCGAGTCCGAAGAATGGTGATTTATTGACATTTCCCGTCGACGGCAGGATGGCATGAATATCGTTCGTAAGTATCGTACTCCGGCCGTGGCCGGGCGGAAGCATTCCCTCGGAATCGAAAATCGAATCCAATCGATTCCTGATGACTGCACCACCGGCCGTCTGGAGCGAACGGGAACGGCCAAAGTGCACTTCAAAACGCGCTCCGTACGATTGCAGGACGAAGGAAACATTCATCAGGCTCAGCATTGTAATGCGGCACAACATCAAACCCCGGCGCACCGTGGATCGGCTGGTAATCTAATAAAAGTCCATTATTGGAACGATCAATCAAGAGATTCAAAAGTTGAAGCAATACATAAACCACGTCCGGCGGGACGTTCCTCGTCGGCGTCGTCGGTCGCTTCCGGGATCTCGGGAAGACTCGAGCAGCGGAGCCGGAGAAGACTTGAGATCGTCCGCTTGATGAGTGGCCCAGTGGTGGTGGCCGGCGAGCTGGCGTTGGCGATGTAAATTGGTGGACTTACCGTTTAGGACGTGCACGGTGACACTTTTACTTTTGGCGTTGGACGGATTGCACGTGTACTGTCCGGAATCCGATGGCCGTGCGCTCTGGATGAGCAGAAACGATGTGGTCGTGTCGCCTTTCTCGGTGATCACCGAGACGCCGCCGCGCGGGGAGTCATAGCTGATAATCTGCAACAACAGAAGATGCGGAACAACAGAGGGAAGGCAATTAACGATTGTTGGACGTGCTGGCATTAGTCACGTTTAGGTCTGACTGGGGTCTTCCCATTGAATTTGGATAGTTGGTTTTAAAGTCCTTAGAATTGAAGACATTGGGACATTCTTGCCAAAGCTTCTAAGACGTCCGATGAAGTCCGTGAAATTTGAGTGCAGGTTTCTATTCAGCGGGAACCTTTGAGCTTAAGGTCAGTTGAAACATGACAGAAATCGGCCATTCAAACAGTTCACTAACTGATGTAACTTGATGGATGGATCTTACCACGAAAGAAGTCTTCAGTCTTCATGTAATCATCTGAATTGTGGCTAGGAGCGGTAAACTATATGAAACACATTATCGTAATTGAATGATAACTTCAGGTATTGTTGGTGTTCCAAAATCGTTGGTTTGATCTATTCGAAATAGCCTAGCATTTCACTAATCGAAACTCCTGATGGAAGATTTGAAAAGCTCAACCACATTGCCGTTTCCCGAGTGTTTCTTGGGTACTTATCGTGCATTGGAGAGTTTTTATTACCGCACGATGTAGATCTAGTGTCTGTACTCCAATACAGTTTCTCCTTTCCCTAATTCCTCGATGACTTCAACCAGTGAGTCCATTATTGGAGCGCCCCATTTCACAGCAGCAGCGGCGTGGTCTGTCTATAGAAACAAATGAACTCCTGACCGTACCAGCTCTAATCCCCGTCAGTGCTGGATGCAACTCCATCCTGGTGCATGATTAATGAGGATCCTAGGTCCCAGCCACCAGTGGCCGCCATATGGAACTACGGCAGCGGCTGACTTTGACGTGGCTCAAATCTACCGGGTCGCAACTGGCAATAGTAATCGGGCTGCTGTTTTTTTTTGTTTTTGTCCGGCTCGGTCAAGCGTGCCGCCCACTTGTGGCACCATTCGACAACCGAATGGCGTTGCCCGGGTGTCGGCAGGTCAAACTTGTTGATTGCGCTGTCACCTGCAGGACCCGTGAAGCCATCCGGATGATGGCCGGCCCCTGGCCGCTAGTGGTGTTGTGTCAACAAATGAGCCAGGGCTCGTGTCGTCTCGGTGGTGTCCGTCTTCCGGTGCAAACGCCGACATTGGGTGCGATCGTAATCATCGCCCCGCTTATCGGTGTGCCATCAATCTGACGGCTGCAAGTCCTCCTCCAGAGCGTTCGGACCTTTTGTTTGAGGGACGGTTCTCGTCTGCCCTGGCCCTGGTGTGCGGACGATGTTTGCGCCATTTCAGCCCAACCTGACTTCCAGACCGGTGTTGTTATGGGGCCATGTTTGTCCATCAACGCGCCACCCGGTTCCCGGAATCCGCTGGTCCGACGTGGGTCGGTGCAACCATCAGCGCCACCGGAGCCACGGAGCGGAAACGATCCGAGCCCACAAACCAACGGGACTCAGGGGGAAAAAAATGGACGCTGCAAACACATGAGCACCGGTCAACGATCGGCTTCGTAATTTTGTTTCATGAATTATTGATGAGCAAATATTTGTGAGTTGCGCAGCTGTTTATACCTTATCAGGAACAACAAGCGCTCGGCTACCGGCCAGTGTGTCTGTTTGTGCGTGTGTGTGTGCCCCGCGTCGGGAAAGAGTGATGTAAATGGTGGCGCAAACTGCCCCCATTGGAACCGCTTTCCATCCCGGCTCCACTTCGGTGCTGCGGATTTACTTGATTCATTTAAGTTTTCTCACTTTAGCCTCGCATACCTTTCCCGGGGCTCCCATATGTTTTCATGCTCGCCCGCGAAACGGGGCCACACTTTCCGGTGCGGCAAAGTATTTGTTTTATTTCATTTTCCACCGCCGCGTAACAGGTGCCGGCAGGGGGCATCCGGTTCCGGTTGGCCGGGCTTCCGGTGTTTGTCGGCAACATCAATATCAGATTTAATGTAAACATCAGCACCGGCACAGGGGCCACCGGCCGGCCAGAGACCAGATCAAGGCGCTGCTATCTCTCTCTCGCTCTCTCTCTCTATCCGGGCAGGAAGCGGAAGTTGGGGCTTTTTATTCGGTTGGCTTTTCCGCTGGTTTCCAGATCTTGGTTTGTTTTTTTCACTAACCCAGAGGAACCCAAAAATGTATTGCTGGAGGTAAGTGAGCATTGGGAGCAAAGCCGCTCAGTTGAAGCAGAAGGTGGGTTCCTTCGTCAACGGCGCTAACGATGATGGCGGAAGAGTTGAGGTACGTCACAGTGTACCCGACCGTGGACCAGGTTCATGGATCGCAAAATAATCATAATGAAGCGACGGATGGTGCGCATCATGGAAAAAGGGAAGAAAATTGAAAACAAGCAAAACATTCGTCCCAGTTCCTCCCGGACAGATCCAGAGCGCACACTTTATGGATGCACATTTTATTCCCACATCCGGTTATTACTTTTTTGCTCCATGTTCCATGGCACCCGTTGGCATTATACCTCGCGTGGGCCGAACAGGTGCGCCCGGGAATGGCGGTTGAGCAAACAGGGCTCAAGGCAAATAATTTTTCCATCCCACTTGGCTGACCGCTGAGAGCGATACGATGCGATGTTCCCGGAAACGGGCAAACATGGCACCAAGGCCGGGTTACCCACGGCAGACACGACCTGGGTTCATTATAATTTCTGACCATTCCGAGCGGAAAATGGCTGAGCGTTTCGTTCGAGTTCCACCAAAGCCGGCGGCTGCTGTTGCTGTTGCTGCTGTTGGTCATTAGAGGCGTGGGTTAACGACAAGGCAGAGCACCACTCGGAAACACCCAAAAGGTTGGCACAATTTTTATGATAATCTGATTTTTAGCCTTTCTGCGACTATTATTTAGTACGGTAATTGTTTGGCAAAATGCTGTATTCTTAAGCCCATAAGCTTTAGTTGCAGTCTCCCGACATTATCCTAACGTCTGAGTTACCGATTTTAATATATTCAGAAGTTTGATCACGTGGCTCAAATTGGTTATTAATTGTAAGCGTAATGTAAATGTATACCCTAGTTTCCAACTTTATACATGCTACATATAAATCTGTAGACACTTTCTTAGTTTTATACTTATATCATAATTGAATTTATTTAGAAAGCAGCGAATCCGAGCTCGAAAAAAAGTTAGCAGGAAAACATTTTGTGGAAAAGAGTAGAATTTTTGAGAAAGGCCAACAACATTGCTTACTTTCAGGCTTTTAAAATAAAATACGAATTAAACGATGCATAACATTGTCGGAAAAGGAAAGATTAAAAACTAGGTTTTCTACAAACTATCTGCAGCATTGGCCCTCGATCGATTCACTATCGGGAGTCGAGCTAACGTCTTTTGCCTTGAAACGCAGCTCAAAGTACATTTGGCCCCTATCGAGTAATGGAACTAGATTGTTACCCAAATTTCACATACTATTGGGCACTACTGTCGAAAAAAAGCCTCAACATCTGCTTATGTTATGCAAGAGTTACGAAGAACCATTTTAATTTCCAGCAACCCCAGCAGACCCCATTTCCGGTCTTCGGCACCCGGGACGAGGAACAACGCGAAAAGTATAAATAAAACCGACATTTTGCCCCGAATGAGAATGGGTCAGTGAAATTCGCGACAGTGGTCGGGCAAAAAAGTGCCCCATTCGGTGCAGTTGGCATCTGGGCAACGGGGCGAATCGAGCTGTGCGGCTGTCAGCAAGTCACCGGTGACCCGTGCATCGTTGGGTCGTTCAATTTTCCACCTGACAAATCGTACGAATTCGGTCACAATGGCTTACGGGGCCGTGTTCGAGCAGTGCTCGCGTACGCGTGTGTGCGCGCGCCCGCGTGTGTGTTCGATATCCTATTAATTCATTTAGTTTTAGCTCATCTTTTCCGCATCGAGGGATGGTCTGGCGTGTAGGCGCCCTTTTTTCGCTCTCCCAGGACACGCTCACGTGGAACGCTTTTCGCTCCGATCTGCTCCAGATGGGGGACCCAACTGGGCCGAGCCCAAGGACGCAAGGATGGCGCGATGGGCGGCGTGAAACGATGCACCAGTGCACGCCGGCCGTTGGCTTAATCTACCTGTCTGACGCGCGGCGCTGTGCAGCGGTTGGATGTGCATCGCCAGGATAAATGCTACCAGGCAGCCCATTTTTACTGTCATTTATGCAGTGCACGGGTGACGTGCTCGACGTGCAATGCAAAGGGTTCACCGGGACACCATTGAGCCACTCTCACTCTCTCTTTCGCTCTCTTTCTCTCTTTATCTGGCGGCACAACCAATGCACCGCCCAGTGCAGCGAAGCAGACAACGTCCGTTCCATGAATATGGTAATGGATTTTACGCCAGAATGGAGTTTCCCCTCGTGGAATATAAATTAGCAAACCAAGGTGAAGGCAGAGCCGACAGTGCCGGCCAGCGCCATCCACCTGGTGGGCCCTTCTTTTTTTGTGCTTGCTGTCACTGTCCTTCGTCTTTTCCACGGCGAGAAACGGGGGAAAACGAACTGGAAGATGACTGGGGCAACAAAAAACGAGGAAATCCATGGAAAATCCATGGAGTGCAAAGTGGCAAGTCAACCATCCGGGCGACCACTTACTGTAATGCTTTCTTTTTCCACTGCTTCACTCTCGGATGCGGGCGTTAGACGATGTTATCCAGAGCGTGAGTCGCTCCGTTGCAGCCGTTACACCGTTAAGGGCTTAACCCTTAACAACGAAATCTGCCCCACCGGACGGAGCGCCGCGGCCGCGACCGTGATACACGCCCGCCCCCGGTGGCGCTGGCTATCCTGGCTAACATCGGTCGGTTGGTAGCTCATGTTTCGAGAGACTCGAGAGAGTGTGTGTGTGCGGAATCAATTATCTCGTTTCGCGTTTCCCGCGTCGATCGATCGGCGGTTCGAAGTGCAGTTGACTTTTCGATCAGGTTCCATTAAATTCCGGATGTTTTGCAACACAAAGTGAGTGAGGAAGTGTTTGTTTTCCTTCCTGTGTTCAAACTTTTCGCCGAGGCTTTGATGGTGTTTATTAGCTTTTAATATACCGTTGATGCAGGATTGTGGCTGAGACCATATACAGACAACTAATATCCTGATTTCCGGTTTCTGGCATACTTATGAACACCAAACTTCCATATTTCAGAGGGTCTAGGCCAAGTACATCACTTACCGCATTGTTGTGATTCCAGAATATGTACGCCGGAGGTTCCGGGGAGTCCTTCACGACGCACGTCAGATTTATCGTGGAACCGCTTTCGATGTACAGATCGGGAGCGCCTATAATTTCCGTTGATGGTTCTGTTGGGAGAAAATGGAGAAAAGAAGATTGAAATAATGTTGTGAATAATGTCAACTCTTTTTCAATGTTAACCTAACAAAAAGCAGCTTGATCGGCGTGGGTTAAAAGGCCGGCACTCAAAGCGGGTCCGCATTGAACGGACTTATCTGACGCTTCTTTACAATGAGAAAGAGACAATAACTAAGCCTTATCTCTCTCATAACATCTTCGATAAGAAGTCAAAGCAAAGGTAGGAGGAAAACGAAAGCTTTAAAGTATGTGTCGTTTCGGTCACCAGGTAATTGAAGGAGACGTTGGCGTACGTTTCCGTTCAATTTCAAACTTTGTCAAATATCGTTTGCGTTTATTGTCCCTGTTCAAATTGTTCCATTGTAGCAGAGAGGTGAATGGTCAGAGTGGAGATCAAGTTGAGGACATTGCAAACCCAATGATCCCGCTGTGGATGGATATTTTGGGATTTCTCATGACCATAGAGCGTACGCATATTGCATCCATAAAGAGGGCTTTAGGGATTTCAACAGAGAATCCTGAATTGGTAATAAACAATACATGCCTCGAGTTAGATGTTGATCTTTTGATGAAAAACATTTGTTGACATCAATCAAAAGCTACCAAGTTAATTCCCTTTTGTATCATTCATTTTTTTCCGTTTTCAAATGGCCTGCGCATAACAATGAATATTATTCACCATTCAGAAAAAACGGAGTTTAAAAGGAGGTCCACCGAAAACTAGTAGCAAAGAAATGGCAAGGTACATCCTTACGCTTATTTCAGCATGGCGCTGACAGACTCCGGGAAATTCAACCCACTGCACAGTAAGTACGCAGGCAATACCGCTCCCGGGCGACTTGAAGTGAAACTGGAGCCAGCACACCTGTACCGCTTGGTGGGACAGAACCTCAAGGAACCCTCGCGACCCAAGAACGGAATGGCATTCCGGAGCTCGAGTTGCTGCGCCCCGAAAGCTGGCAAGAAGTGATTCCTTTGCGCTCCGGCAACCCTTTTCTTCGCCGCCATTCCACGGCCATTCGATCGATCTTCGAAGCGTCGTTTTCAAGGCAACCCCCAGTAAGAAGCCACGTCCGACGGAATACCAACACACACATACACATACATGGCCTGGCTGTCTTCTTTTATTTCCATTTTTTCCTGCTATTTCATTTGAGAAAGATTTATGCTCCTGGCTCGGCCACGGACTCCGACCGTCCGAGACTTCCTGCGTTCCGAAATAAAATGGCCAGGCGAAGGCAAAGGTGTGTCTTGAGGCAAAAAATGAGAGAGAAAGGAAAGCGGATCTTTTCCCGCACCGTGGTGGCAGCAGGAGGTGAAAGCTGCTTGAACCCACCGAACAAAACCCACCAAGACAGCTTGTGTGGCAAGAGTCTGGAAAATAGCCTTCCGGCGGCACCGGGGAAAAGGTGCAAAAGGTTCCCCAGTGTTTATGTGTACACACCCCGCTCCCTGTGTATGTGTGCGTTTGTTTTTGGGTCGATTTCTTTTGATTCTGTTTACAATCAGACCTGGACCTGGGTGAGCCCGACGAGCTACTGGAACCGAGTGGACAACATTAGGCTCCGCGTCCCAGGATGTCTGGCAAGAAAGGACCCGCCGCAGGCACGGGACACGTGCGCCGGGTGTGTTTACTGGTGGCGCTTCGGAAGAATCCTTTGGGAATTGGATCACCACCGGGGAGGGGGGGCGGAAAAACAAAAATGAAATTTATGCGAACGCTGCGAACCCCGGAATGGCCGGGTCCGGGCTTCCGGTGTCGGAGATCCTTTTGTTTGCAAACCGCCGGCCGACCGACCGAGCACCCGTTCCGCTCGGAAGCGTCACATAATGCGGGCGCTAGCTGAGGCCAGGGCCGGGGCGGTGGGCCGTAGAGCTTATTATCAACACGGCGAGAGAGTAATAAATCAAATATTTTCACTTGATTTTATTTCCTCCAAGTCCAAGGTGCGTGGTGCCGATGATTGAAACCGGGACCGGGGTCGCTGATCACGTTGCCGCCTCGCAATATAATTCCCAGCTGTCCTCCGGTCGGCACCGGAAGGACCTTTCCGGGAGGATGCCCTGCCGGCCGCAGGGTCGGAACGGCAGATTAGCGCGTTTTGCCCGGGAGCCACAGATCGATAAGAAAATGGCGACCGAAACTTGCTTGCTAATTCCATACCGTACCGTCGCTTCCTTCTGGCGAGTGTTATGGCCTCTTTCACCCCAATACATCCGGTGGGGGCCGTTCGGGTCTCGGTACGGCACTGGTAAACCGCTCGGCTCATCCCTGTCACCGGGTGAAAATGGATGTCATTTTAATCCCACGTGCATTAGTATCCCCCGGGGCAGAGGCAGTGGAAGAGAGCGAGAGAGAGATGGGAAGAGATTTGGCTAGCCCCATCGGCATGCGGTAATCTGGTCGACATGTGGAATTTGTGGCTGGCTAGCGGAATTTATGATAATTCATCAATTATGTTTCACGCACGGCAGCTTCGGCGGCCGCCATTTTAACGCTCATTTGCGCGCCTCGTTCAATTGCACGGTTCGCGTTAAGCTAATAATTTGCGCCGGTTGGGAGTCGACACCAAATTGGTGACCGTAACTAACTGATGCGTGCCACTACTCTTCTCTACTACTATCGGAACTTGAACAAAATCTCTATGATGAAATCTGGCTGCTGATGATGGATGGTGAACGGAACAAGACTGGCGGCGATCGGACGGACCAAGACCAACGTACCCAGACTGAATAGGTCGCCAAAAGAGTCGATGAAATTGAAATGGCGAATAGTTTATGTTATGTTCGATGGCAATACGGGAACCGTTAGAAGGCGGTGTGTAGTAGTGTGAGTCACCCCGGAACCGGCGAAAGAGGAAAAAATAAAGAAGTGCTATCAAACCGAGTTTACCTGCGATTACAGCGCATAAAAACATAACCCGCACACCGATAAGAACTGCCAATTGTTGATGGAAAAGAAGTGAAATGCTCTAAGCATGAACTGCCGGGAGCCGTCCTGGTTTGCTTCTTAAAGTGAGCTATGTTGCATTCCGACCACGTTCAATTACTGTTACGTAATGTGGCGTGCCAAACACATGCACACGCATCCACCAACACAGTTGGGAGCACCTTCAGTAACATTCGTCTTTTTGCCCCGAACCCAGTTCTCACAAGCTGGTTACCGGAGCTGCACAGCTTACGGTTCCCCAAAAGTGCTGGCCTGGGGTGGGTCGAATACTCCTGGCGACCTTCCGGCGAAATACGAATCCTCAGAAAGCCAACACAGCCGTGGCCATGGCCACGCCATATGCAAGCATTTGCTGGGTCAACGATCAGCAGCCGGGCAGCCCGGCTGCTTACGTCACCGAGCACGAACAACTTTCGCTCCAGCATTGCGATCGATCGGATCTGGTGCGGCGGTCCTTGGGAAAGCATCGAACGGTGGAAATATGCTGGCAACGGTTCGCGTTGGCTGGCAACTTGTAAATCCGGCAACTTTTCCCACCTGACGGATGGGCGCCGTCTTATCTTGGCCGTAACTTTGGCGTTCGCAAAGTAATGCACTTTTGTGCGTTTTGGGAGTGTTGCGATAATTACTTTCCACTCCGGTAACGCTGTTGCAAAGTTGGCTGCAATACACGTCAGTCCAAATGCTGCTATTTGTGACTGGAGTTTGCAAAAGAATTTTCGCAATTTAAAAGCAACTTCAAAATTAAGTCCGCACTTGAGATCTGAGCGCTGAGGATGCACGTCGGTGCAATATGAGGTAGCTTTGGGTTCATAAGTTTGATATGCCGAGCATAAAGCGCAACCGAACACGTATCTTGTATCTCCGGTCCGGTGCTAAACTAGGAGCCAGTTAGGCATTCGTTCCGGTGCCTTACGTCCGCGTTGCATCGGGGTCTATTTTGGGCCCCGGGAACTTTTCTTCGGCCAGATGCATTAGCAAACGAGTTTCAACCGTCCCACCGGGAACTCACTTCCCGTACCCGAAGGTTGGCGATGGCCAGAAATAGACCTCGCTCCGGCGACCCAAACAGTGTAACGATTTATGCCCGTGCTACTTCCGACTCGGTGAAACTTTCGCCCTTTTCCCGCAACCGGAAGCCATGGAGGGGCCCCAGAGATTGTCGGGATCCTTTCCAGGAGGGGTGGGCACACTGCGGTGGCTTCTTCCAAGGAGCGCCCGTCCGTCCGACGGGCCCGGGGCCAAGGGTAAGCGTGGTCCGTAATATTTATCGATGGTTTTAATTGCCCCACACTCGGTTTTATGAGTTTGTCGATTAAGCCGCGGTTTGGTTTATTTCTTCCGTATGCAAATGAGAGCGGGAATTTACGGCCACCGCTCGGCCGGTCGGCGAAACTTTGGGTCGGGTGAAAAACTGACTCGGTTGGCGATGGTAGGTGGGATGTCGCGCCCGTTTGTCCCACGTCATCGTCCCAGTTTTCCCGTCCCGTCTCGGTCGCCGCCTCGGTCGGTGTGTGGTTTGGTGTGATTTGATACGGAAAATTGCTTTCGGGGTTTCGCCGGGATTTATTGTGACCAGCTTCGGGTGGGACCCGCTGGGGATGCCATCACGGGGCCAGCGAAGGACAACGATTTGTTCACCGTAGCAGCGTGAGCTGAGTCGCTCCCGCTAGAGGTTGATTTAATTACCAACATTTGCATGGCTTAGGCGAAGGCGCCGCGCCGGGAAAGTGAGTTGTTCTAGGATCAAGCACGGCACAATTAACTTCGTGGTGTCGGTCGCGTGGTCTGGCGAAGGAGTGGCATTGAAATCCTTTCGTCGGCTCGGGAGCAAGCGGAGAGCGGATGGTGCCGTTGGAACCAACGCACATATCAGCCAACCGAGAAGCTGTGACCGCGACTGCCCACTTTGTTGCGCGCAAAGAGGGATCCGTTAACGGTGAAACTGTGCAGACGACTTATTCTTAATATAGAAAACCAAAAGGGTGGAATGTAGAATATTAATACAAAACAAACGTTAATAGATGTAGTGAAAAATAAAATAAACTATTGCTGGCTCTATGTAATGCTATGTGAACATCGTCTTTTTGAATGTTTCTGCTAATCACTACCGAATTACTTAACATAGCTGCAATTGCATACTTTCAGGCGTACTGCTTGAGACCATCAGAGAAGAAAAGTGGAACGGAGGCTATTTATGGAAGTTTGGTGTGAACAAGTATGTAGTAAGAAGCTTGAAGCTTCTAAATGGCACAGACAACTATTGGCATCGTTTAAAAAAACGCCAACGGCTCGCCTCACTTGCTAAGTGGAAGATGATGATTAGAGAGTGGTGTACTAATTACGTTTACCTAGCACCACAATCCACCCTGCATGTAACAATTGGTTGTAATGAATGCAGCGATTCTTGCAAACAATTATCATTCTAATCCCAAACAAGGAAATGTGCCCGTAAGCTGCATGCAAATGACTCCACACGTCGGATTACGTTCACCCAACACGGGTAAACTCGGGAGGTCCTCGTTCTAAAATAAGGTTATCGTGCTGACCGACTAATGCCTGCCTTTCATCGATCGGCCGCATATCGATTCAAGCGAGGGAACAAATCCTCACACTAAGCGCGGATTTGGTTGTTACGCTGAGCGTTAATGCGTTGCGTGCTACCAAACGTGCGTAGAGTACAGGGAATGCAAAGGACACACACTCGGCACTCTGTCTCTCGGCGCCCTGGGCTACAGATAATCCTGTAGCCGCGAATAGGCAGCACCTAGCGTGCGATGAACCAATGAGCATGTAATGGTAAAAATGAATAACTGGACACGCTAGATTGGGATTGGCAGGGAATCGGACACCTGTTGCTGTGAAATTTAAGCACATTTCCGCATTCCCGTTAATACCTTTGTTTTGTTCCAATGTAAATCGGAATGAAACGCCAGGACACGCTGCCAGGATCTGTCACAATTGTTTCAGCTAACAAACGTTTATTCTACGAAACGTTTCACTACGCAAACGGCAGTTCCAGTTTAATCAATACCAAAATGGAAGACTTCCAGGAACGTTGACCACGGCTAAAGTTTACTTCGCCATGCGTTGCACTCGGCCACATACAGTATTCAGTGGAAGTCTTATCAAACAAACACACGATGAGTGCACGGTGAGTCCGACCATTGCATCCGCCAAACGGTCTCCCGATGCGGTGCGTAAATTGAGTTTTCGAACTTCTTGTCCCAACGTTGTTTATCTCTACGACTCTACGGTGGCGTGGGGCTGTTGTTTAAGATGCAACGAGGCCGTCCGAGGGCCGTTTGTTTTCCCCGCCGTTTGTGCAGCTACGATGGACCTGGGCTACTCGGTCCGAGAACGCGTTCTGTGACGCGTGATCGCGCTAGAAGACTCGCATCGAATTGATTTGTACTGCCAATGGACTCGGACCCCGGACCCAGCATTGTCCCGGGTAATCCATGGATCCCGGGAATGCGCCAGCCCGAACACCGGAACCCGGCAGCGAACTTGCCGAACGCCAATGATTACGTAATGGCAGTGTTTACAGTGTGCCAACGACTGGGCAGCGAAGACGAAGACTTTCAGACGAACCGAACGGTGCCGATTGTCCGTTATCCTGGCTCCGGGATAAACTATTGAATTAGGAGGAACGGCGTCGAGAACGCAAAATTATTGCCCCGTTTCCGTTAGTTAAAACCGTTATCGGGGCGAAAGTGCCTTTCCGGATGGCCTGAATCCACGGACGTTGTAGTGGCCGTCCTAGGTTTCTGGCGGCCAGGGTGGTTGGTGCGTGTATTGTGCGACCTGCCGGGCCTAATCGTGCGACGAGCTGTGTTAACAATGGTACCTTTGGCACCGACTCGCCATCGAAGGCCTTGCCAGTGGGCGAACCCATCGACCATGGGTTCGTTCCGGTTGTAACGAATGCAGCATACTTTACGCATTGGACCTTCCACAGAACGAAGGCCATTGGAGTCAGAACGGCCATTGGACCTGGCACATCTATGGCGAACGTGCAGGCTGAGTGTTTTTCGGAGTGTCCATTTAATGGTACACGTTTTGCTGCACTCCGAAGGTTGTTTTGGTGCTATCAAATTATCTATTGCTTGTGTGGAGGACACTGCGCAGGTATTTCTGAGAAATTAGTTTGCACTGAAGCCGTAGCTCTGGAACGCTTGTTTGGAGACCATTACGGAGGTTTTTTGGAATGCTTGCAGAGTGTTGCTGTACAAAAAGCGCACGAAAAGACTCAACTGATTATACATTGTGGGACACCTTTCAAATGTGTAGGAATTTGTGAGTATAGTTTTTGGAAATAATTTAGATACTCGTGAAGTACAATGGGGCAGATTGGTTCAAGTATTGGTCAACGAGCCAAAGTAGAGTGGAATGCGCCAACTGTCCGATTCCCTCCTCATTGAGTTTTGGACGAATTGCGAGAGGCTTAAAAAATCAACGCTAACATAGCATTTGTCCTCGACGCATAACAACACACTGCACTGCGATCAATACTGGCAGTGGTCCATGCGATATCCCCTTATTTGCTTTATCAGTCCAATGATATGCGAGAGGACTAGGGAGGTTGTTTGCCGTACGCGACTCTCAATGCGTTCAATTGTCCGCTTCATTGATATCCGATTACGAAAGTGTCGGATATGGTGACCTGATATGAGTTGCCGATAGTTTAATTAAACTGGGATACTTTGGAACGGCTGGCACTTGAATAGTGTTTCTTCCACTTTTTTAACTTAGATATTTTGGCAAAGTAAAATAATTTTGTGTGGTAAAAGACCGTGTGAAAAGGCAACAAAAATGGAGTGTAATGTTCAATTTTAAATCAAATTGGTTGTTTGCTTCAATCTCAAATGAGCAATTGAATTCGAACTAAATTAAGAGTTTATCTAAAGGTTGTTTAAAGGGGTCACACAAAAATAGATAAATCAAATACCATTGTTTGAAACAATTGCGTTTTGTAAAGATACTATAGTTACGAAACGAATAAGTTAAGGCAACCCGCCACGCACTGATAAGTTAGAGTTCGTTAAGTTTATGTGGCTAAAACAACAAATTGCAATTGCGGGTGGTCGTGGAACGGGTTTCTAAAATAAATATTCGTTTTCATTTTCCAGCACGAGCGCCGTCTGTGACTCGTGTTGCTTCACCGAGCACGAGGTATAAATTTCCAGCGTCTAATCAACGCAGAAAGGACCGGAAATTCCCCGTGAGCCATGTGGCGGTACGATGGAGTTTCTGAACTCCGACTCCGCACGATCCGGAACGATTTTACGATGCGGTCCGGGCGTTGGGGGAATTAAAATTAATTTAGAAATGGCTCTGAAAGTCACCGAACGGTGGTGTGGAGAAGCACTGGGGAATGCTGCAGGCGATGCACCTGCATCGCCTCCTGGAAGGTCGTTCCGAATTCGGCTGGGCCGTGCTGATTGGGTTGACCAAAAGGGTTGGGAAAGTTTGCCGTGTCTCCGGACGACGCCCTGCAACGCGTCCGGAGGGCCATCCTACGCCTGGACGGTGCCGCCGTACTTACCGATGACGTTGAGGTGCACGAAGTGGCTCATGTGGGGCGTCGTCGAGATCTGGCACTCGTAGATGCCGGAGTCGCGATGCTGCGGGTACTTGATCTGGAGGCTCCAGTCTTCTGTGTGCGGATGATGTATCGCCCGGAACCGCTGATCGGACGTGTACGTGTAGCGGCCCACGGTCAGCAGATGGATGTCCCGGTGGCGCACCCAGGACACTTGCAGCAGCATCTGTTTTTTTTTTCGGTGGGAAAGAAGCGGAAAAATCGGTGATGAAAAAGAGTTCTCCAAACAAACCCAAGCAAGCAGGAGTAGGTTCGGGGTCAGTTGGCATAAGGAGGCGGGTCGAAATGGTGATCAGATTTATGCACGTTACATGGCCATTCCTTGAGAAGTGCAACCGGTGACCACCGACGCTGGCCGAACGTTCGCCTGGCTTTTGCTTCCTCCCACCCCCGGAATGGCTGGAATGTTTGTTTTTCACTAGCGTTCTAGTGTTTTATGTTTGTCCGAGGGGTTTTCTGGTCTGGTCATGTGCGTCGCAGCATAGCGCAGACGTGATCGCTTGTGGAAATTGGTTTTTGTTGTACTGCCCGGAAAAGGACACGGAAAGCTGCCCGGCTCAACCGTGTATGTTTTCGGTTCAGTTTGAGGATTATATTTGCTGCCCTTTTAAAATGGAAAATGCCGTGACACGTACCGTGGTGTTCATGACCGAAGTGCAGTAGTGTTATCATTAATATAATGGAATTTTTATGCTTTCAAAATGGAATTCACCATGTTTATGGAAACCTATTAAATTGCGTTATTTTATATTTTAATGTTTTTTTCTATACCCATTATGTCAATGAATATTAACCGTTAAAAAGATCAAATGATGTCGATCGTCAGGTCTTCTTATGAATACTTTGATTTACTGCCAATCTTGGCCCCCACAAAAGGGATTCAGATTATCGCAGGTGCCCAGGTGTTCAACACTTGAGCACTCCACTTTGCAAGTGTTCAACGCTTGACATCTGCCGCTCGCTCCGGTGGCGAAGAATCTTTTCGCCTCTGTTAGATAATCGCTCACGATGTTTTGTCATTCTCATCTATCACTTCGTGACCGTTCGCAATGATAAAGCGACTCTTCCGCACCTCCCGGAGAACGGCTCAAGACACTCATCGTGTTCTAGCCGACAGCCGTAGAACGTGTGCAACAGCAACAAGCGGCAAATCGGTGTAGTTTATCATCTTAATAGCCGGTCGGATCTTACGGCACATTGGGTCGCTCCTAGTTGTGGTGGTTCGGCGCAGCTGCATCAGCCCGAGATGCGTTCCCGATGGCCACCGGAAACGGAGAAGAAAGGCTCCATCAATGCCACTCGTGCTAAGTAAAGATTATGTAGCCTAAACATGAACTCAAGTGGCAGTAAAAGGACTGGCCTGGGATTGACTGCTTTCGACCGGACCGACCGATTCTCTGGGGCGTGCTCGAAGGCACTCGCTCAATGACAGAGGGATTTGCACCGTCGAAGGAAAACAACACGTGATGGTAGGGAAATGATTCGTTTTCTTTTCGGAACACTTCGAATGCTGCCGAAGATGCTTCTCCACCAAACATCGAAAGCCAATATGAAGGCACCATGTGCCGTGCGCCTGTCGGGGGCCAAAGAGCATACATTTCCGTCGGGCGCACCCTTGCATCGTTTCGTTCGCCGGGGGATTATGTTGCAGCCCGTTTCACCGCTTTCGTCAGCGTGGTCCCAAGTCGCTAGGCTAAAGCCCTCACGGAACGACAGAGAGAGAGACAGTATAAATATTCGCCGCTCGAAAGCACATGTCTGCAGAGGATCGATTTTTTCCGTTCGAATCGGTTTTGAGTGGCACCATCGCTGCAGCTGACCGGTCCGGTGAAGCGTGCACGAAAGGAAGCAGCACCATCGGGACAAGCTCATAAGCGATCGAGGACAGCCGTGTCACCGCCGGTACCACCGGCGGGCGAACAACGAATGGATCTCTAACATCGATATCTCGAGTGCAACAATGTTCGACGTCATGAATAATGAAATCAATTAGTTTTATCCCCCGTTTACGACGGGACACTGCAGCTGAGACATCTGGAAAATGTCATTCCGGGCGCCGGCAGGGTGGGTACGATTTATTGAACGTGAGGACTGAACTCCCCAGGTTTCCGGTGCAGCTCTGCTCGGGCGCTCTCTGTACGGTTGGAATTTTCGGGACGATGTTACAGCCGGCTGCCCACCAAAGATTGCTTCTTATTGGATGTGTGGCTTCTAAAAGCTGCCTAATTAATTTTATTCTCTCGCTCTTTCTCTCTCTCTCTCTCTGTCTAAAATAATACCGACTGTTTGATTGGTTTCGATTGTGGTTGGTAACATTTGGTACTCGCAGACGTTGCAGTCTTTTGATGAAATGTAAAACAATTCAAATAGCAACAGACTCAGGGCTTTAAAATGAAAATGCTACACAAAATGAAGCAAACTTTCGTATAGAGAAGGTGGTCAATAGAGAATCGTGACTGCCTGATGGAGACGCCTAGTTGCCAGTACTTTTGGTTTAATTAGTGAATTCACTTGCGGAACGACTTTTTTATAGATGTGATTTATTTACTGTGACAACGTCACATTACAATCGTTTAGTAAATAAACGCATCGTGGTTCGATTTAGTGAATCAGATCATAGTGAACAAGACACCGTGGTACGAATCGCGCACGCAAACCAAACCACGATGTTAATGAAGAGTGCCTTGGTTTTGGTGTAAATAAAATAAAAGAAAGATAGAGAAAAACAGAGGGAAGACGTAACAGAAACCAACTGACAACGGTACACCTTGCTCCAGGTAGTGTCAGGAGTCACGCAACATGGTGTGATGGGCGTAATTGATTCATTCATATTTGATCCATCGGAAGTGCCCATAAAACGCGTGTTTATATTGTCGAAATGCGGCGACGGAAGCGCGGCATTTTGACTTTCGGCCGATTTCTGTTTGCTTTGGGGCTCTTCGTTGTTGGATCGTTAAATTTTATTGATCGATAACGAGTGAAAATGTCTATCTCCAACGTGATAACTACGAACGGTTGTGTCGCTTTGGGGGCTAATGTGGTGACGGAGCGAACCTGACATCCTGACATTTGTTTTATCCCGCACGTTAACAAAGGAACATTTGTCACACATATCGTTCTAAAAACCTTTCGTTCAGTTATGAGGAATGTACGACAAAGACAAAGTGGATGTCGAAAGTGAGCCTATCGCCGGTTAGTACGCTTGTTACGATTGACGGTTCGGTCGCAGCAAGCCTTCCCTCTCTATTGCAAAAATGCTCGCGATGATCAAGGCAGGCATTTGAATGTTACTCCACAACATGGGAGGAGCCGAGCCATCGTTCGGTGGACGCTAGTGGGCCCAATATGGCCGTTTTGTGTTCCCGAATGCGGCTTTTTGTGGTAAGTAAAAAAGTTGCATACTGCAACAAATCATGGTCCAAATTTGGCGTGTGCATTCATAAATTGCACATGCGTGCGTGTGCGTGCTTTCGAACTTTTCCCAAAACCGGAAGTTGAAACGACCACAAACGCATGGGCTTCGGTGTTGCACGTTTCTAAATTCCCGTCGGCATCCCGTCGATTCCGCGGCCTTTTTACGGTGCCGGTGCCCCGGGTCCTCTTGAAAAAGGACATTCTACGTCACCACATCACACCATTCCGGGTTTCGGGGCTCTTCAGCCATAGTGCCCTCAATTGGACCACCAAGTGTGTAAGTGTGTGCGTGTGGGGCGTCTGAAGTGGGTCGTAAAAATGTTGCCCCAAACATGCTCTCATCGCACGGTACCGCGCGTTCGGATGAACTTTTCATTTCCGGCAACCGACACTGGCTGGTTGGCCGGCCGAGCACACATACACTCGCGGTTCGGTATGTTACCGTTAAGGTTGACGCAACTCCGAACCAATTTGGGGCCACGGGCGACAGACAATCTAGTGGCGTTCTTGTAGCGTGAAAATTGCTCTCTGGCGCAGAACGATGTTGCGATTTTCCACTGAAATTGAACAACCATCGCACGATAAATGGCAGAACGGCAGCGACCGGAACAAGAAGTGGGCGACCAATGAAAACCAAAAAAACGAACGATTCTCATCACGGAAAAAGTAAAAAAAAGAGTCGGAAAGAACAACGGAAAACGGACCCGGGACGCAGTAGCAAAAAAGGAGAAATAAAATATATTTATTGCCTGCATGCAGCGGGAATAAATTATACATGACTGTTTTTGGACACCGCACCAAAGGATGATGTTATGCAAAGTAAAACAGAACATAAATGCGACCGAACAAAAAAAAATCGGCGAACCTAAAATACCGTCACGGAGTGAGCGTCCCGTTTTGCGACGCACGATTGGACGCTTTACAGCGCGGACTTTGGGTTGGTTCGGCGGTATTTGCATGACACCCCCCCCACCGCACTCGAATCCGGGCGGACGGGCGGCCAGACAGGAAGGGTCATGGTGGTCCGGGGTCATCTATTAACATCCGGTTTCGAAAAGTGAATTTAAGTATTTGTTCGGCGATGTTCCGACCCGACCTCCCGGTCAAAAGTGGCGCAAACCGGGCTGACGGGAAGGCGGGTGACTTTTCCAAATTAAACCTATCCGGAGCCCTTCGCCAAATTGGTATGTCATTTGTTCGCGCTTTGGAGGGTCGAAAGGTAGATACGAAATAAATGCAATACAGCCCCCATCCGGTGCAAGGTGTTGTAATGGATGAATTAATTCTTCTCAATCGCACCTAGCACAAAATGGACAGATCATTAACAGTGGCACGATATCGTTGACCGCGCGGTGCTCGGTCATATTTACACATTCATGAACTGTAATAAAGCGCACTTAATGAGATCCGTATGCTGTCTGTCGGGTGGGATAGTTCGTGCGCCATCGTTGTGTCACATCAGTGCATAATGTTTAATGCAGCGAGCCGCAAGCCGGTTGGGCGAGTTGAGCTTGGCAAAGTTGTTCAAGTTGTGTGTGCAGCGTGTCATTAAAAGTGTAAATGAAGCCGAACCACTACGTATAGTGAGATACACGGTAGGAAGTCGTTAATTGGAAAGATTGTTATTTTTTTATTTCATTATAATCTAATCATTTGATCGTTGACCTTTTTCTTAATTTTTTTTACCAGAATTCAAGGCCGATTCATGTTTAAACAAATGGCAGCTTCACAGTACCACTATGCAATGTGAAACAAAAAAAAGTGCAAAAAATGAATTAAAGAAAATACACATCGATTGTATGATAACTCGGTGATTGTATATATAGTAAAGCTGTCCCAATTGACTTCTCGAATGGTGTAAGCATTCTCGATAATGGCGAACGACATTGTTATATTGTACTGATCTCTTTCTATCGGGGATTTCAAATATATCGAATTATTGCCTATTACTGATAGTCACGAAATGTCAAATGTTTCTGCCGCGGAGGGATATGTTTTGTTGTATGCAACAAGGAACAGATCAACTCCAAAGTTTTCAAGCGAAGAATTTAACGAACAGCTTACGTGAAACTTTCTGCTAGCCATCTGCATGATCCACTTAGCGCGGCTATTGGCCCTTGTGTTAAACGGCAACTACCCACCACGAAGCGTACCATTCTCAGTGACAACATCGCCCAAAACGGCTGCAAAAGACGCAAAAGAAAGAACGACAGAAAAATCGCTGCATGACAAAGGATCATAATGGTTTATGAACACGCTGCCAGCGGCTGAGCGATCATCATTAGCCACTACCCATACTTTGCGCATATTTTGCAAATTTGCTCCTCCTTCAACTGCACGTATCGATGTTGTAAAGTGCAACACAACCGGTCCCGGGTTTTCCTGGTTACACCAGACCGCCTGGTTCCGGTCCGATCCTGCCCGCTCGGTCGTTGACGCTCGTTCGGGCTGAATTATGCATGAGACAACATAATCGAATATATTGATTGTCTTTTCCCAGCAAACCTGCCACGAGGGTGCGGTTTTTCTATCTGTGCGGTTCGAGTGGCCTAGAACTTCGTCTTCGTCCGAAGCGGCCGTGTGGTGCGCGTTGGGCGAGTGTTGAGGGAGAAAAAACTAACTCAAGTCCTTATCGGTGCGACCGTCGTTCCCGGGTTCTCGGGAAAACCCACGATGAACACATGTTTTTGGGGGTTTAATTTTGTTGTCAAACATCGAGTGGTGCCAAGACTAAGTTCTGGTGCTGGTCGGCTGTCGTCCTGCTTTCGCTTCGCTCGAGTGTGCTGATTTTGGAGGAGCAATTTCGAGGAAAGAGGACCATGTGTATCTACCGCCGGCGAGGGATGAATAGCGCACTTAACGAGGCCCGTCCCAACGAGTCGACGCGAAGAGGACAAACGACTCCAAAATGACGTCGATGATGATGTAGTGAAGTGACACGATAGAGAGAGAGAGAGACAGCGCGATGGGAGGAAAATACATCAAGTCCGGGCCGAGTGCGACTCGTGGCCGAACTCCGATAAAAATCAATGAAGTAATCGTCTGTCTCGCTTAATATTAATGGGAATCAGTTTGAGTTTTTCTATTAAAAAAGTTGCTCCTTTCGTGCTGAGCGGCGGCCACATTGAGAGCGCAAGTAAGATGCGTAATTAAATTTGCACCGCGCACACGCGGCCCTTTCTCGATACACGGTCCGGTCGTAAGTCGTTCGCTGAAGGTGTACCGTCCACCAGCGGACCATCACGACGACGGTCAGTCACAAATTTATTACGATCCGTGGGCCGCCACTCGGTCGCCAGACTCATAATGGCCAGCTCGCGGTGACGCACTTGCGCGCTCGCTCCATAACGAAGGCGTCGACGATGAAAGTAGATTTTAGTTAGTGAACATTAGACACCTTGTGCCCACAGGAAGCAGCAAGAGCATTTAAGGCGGAACAATTTATGTTCGTTAGCAGTTCGGTGGAGAGTATTTAGCTAATGAAATTCGGGCCGCTCCAGGAGCCTTTATTGGATCCTCCCTCCGGTCCAATCGAATCCACCCGATCCCGGCCCGATCGGCGAATGTTTGTTTCCGTTTGCTTTTTCTTTTTGGAAACCCCTCTTCCAAAAGAACTAAATCCGTTCCCGCAGTTGGGATGGTGCACCACGGCGGTCTTGCAACACACCGCAAGCCGAGAACAACGCGACCGTCGCATCGCCGAATCGAACGACCCCGAGAGATGGTTGAGCAAATATCAATTTTTGGAAAATGCTTTTCCGCACGGAGTTTTTCTTTTCGGCGACGAAACTTGCGGGCAGCGGTTGCTTCGGGGAACCGGTTTCCCGGTCCACGGGCACAAGAAGGCAAACGTTGATGAGTTGATTGAACAGCTGAAGCGGACTGCGAGAAAATAACTAATCAAGCAAATTGATTGACCACCCTCTGCAGCCGGGTGTTTGCCCGCCCAATTTTTCATGTTGTCCCCCGGATGCCCTTAACTTGACAAACGCGGGAACTAAGCGGGGATTTCTGTTACTTGACGTGAAATGGAAGAAGAAAGAGAGGGAGAGACAGATAACTATGCTCACATTATTTTCGCAACTTCGTTGCTATGGACTTACTTATTGATGTCAACGTTGATCGAGCCGGAAAGAGGTATTTGCGAACTAACTCAATTGCCACCTTTCGGTCGATTTCAAACAGTCAGCGCCGTAATTAGAAGCCATTTTCGGGTTTCGGGCTGACACGTGGCTCGTTCAGAGGTAAAGTTCTCAAAACTTGCCCCATCCTCAGTTAGGTGTACAAAGCTGCTAATTATAGTAATGGCTGTCAATACCGTCCGGTAATTATAGCACGGCGCCAGAGTTGCTCAATTAAGCAAAGCCGATGAACTTTTTAATTTATTTTCTTGCGCCTCGTAGAAATTGACGGGTAAGTATAAAATAAAAGGTAAGCTACCGTATAGACCAGCAAAGCGACCCTTCGAATAGGAAGGCGTGAAGGCGCAATTTTTGCTCCTCAACACTCTGCCGGGCGGAGACCACAAAAACACAGTGCGCTTTATGATGCATGAACTTTTCATAAATTTTGGTTTGGACAGTTTTCCTCCAGCGCCTCTTCCGGGGCGTTCGGTCCTGAGTGAGGGGTGCTTGTTCTACTCTTTCCACCCGAAACGGCGATGTATGTACCTTCGGTCGTGTGCATTATTGGCTCATGTCTGCTCATGGCTAAAAAGATCCGCTGGGGCTGGGGCCGTCCTCCTCGGATGGAGAGGCTCTTGAAGCGAAGTATAAAAAAAAGAAAAACAACAAACTCTACTACCGGTAATGTTTTATTCATGGCCCCGAAACTGGATAAAGAGCAGCAGAAAAAATAATAATAATGATCATAAACGAAAAACTCTCCTGTCAAAAACTGGGAACGAGAGAAAAAAGTTCACGTACTGGCAGCGTCCTGCAGACTTCACAAGTCATCCTGTTTGTTTTATGTCCCGGTACCCCGCCCTGCCGCCAGCTCCGCCGCCCCGGGATGGTCTTTTCTTCGGCTGTCTCGTTCCCAGAAAACCCAAGACTTCCTGCCATTGTCGAACGGTGGCCACTTTTGGGCTGGGTACCAGCACTGCGCTGACGACGACGAAAACGAAAGGTTTTTTTTCGCTTTTCGCCATTGTCCGTGACGAAAGGATGATTTGCTGGCCTTTTTAACGCTATCGGGGGTCAGGTTGGGTGGTAGTTCTTTTTTCGGGGTACAAAGTAACTCACTTAGATTTATGCTTTTATCGAAACCCTTCTCTATCAGTGGCCGACGAGTTCGACGAGCGTTCGTCAAGCGCAACGAATTGGTCGTCATAGCGAACCGATATAAAATGTCACAACTTTCGGGCAACAACGTAACAGTTAGTTGCGAAGGGACCCCGTGACACAGCTCGTGACTCGTGGACCGGCGCCACCGAGCGGGGTGGGGCCAACGATGTCACATTTGTGACGTTTCTAGCCAAATGGAGTAGCTGTCTGGCACAGCGGTGAACTTTTGCGTCCCTCGCTCGCGTATTTTCTTTTTTTACCTCGAATGCTACCTTCCGTTTGAATGCGCACCGTGTCCATGCGCTTGCCGGTCGGATGCTTTTTGGGGAAATTATATTTTATTTGTAGTAATTTGCTGAAAGGATCACTAGGGTGATGTTTGCCTTGCACAAACGTTATTATCAGGTAACATGGGCTCTACCGACCGTACCCTTTTACCGGGGGGTCAACTTCAGGCTCAATACTGTCACGTGCAATAAAAAGCGGTAACACAATGGACAGGATTTCAGCTGTTGTTGGTCTATGAATTCATAGGAAATATGGCCCTGCTTTTAGAAAAGCTATTACGGAAAAAGATCTACCGGTTGCCACCCTTTGGGCTGCGGGAGGTCCTGTTCACGGGCCGTTCTGCTACATGAATGGTTAATTTCTAACCCTCACAGTGAGAGCTTTATTATTATTTTTTGATCCCAGCAGAGAGCATCACTTTCGAGTAGATTTTGTATGTTAGCTTCGTAAACTAAATCAACATTAACAATGAGTACTCGATGATTATAAATACTCGAATCAAATGTTGACAGACCGTAGCGTTTTTTTCAGTAATAATAAAGTATTTGGCCTGGCTAAACCAGTGTTGAGTCTTTTAATAGTGTAATCTTCTTTCGACTGGCTGAGCGAACAAACATCACAAACTATTTCCCGCCAACAACTGGATCCTAACTTTCGGCTGCATCGTTGCGAATAATCATGTCGTGGAAGTAGCGAAAACATTGCGAGCATACTGTCGGCCAAGTCGAACTGTAACTACTATTTATAGGAGCAGTTATGCGGAAAAAACGGACCAAAAAAGGCGTTCGGGCCGGGTCCTTTCGAAGATGCCCCTAATTATCCCACACTTGGAGACGCCAGCAGACGCCAGCAGTCCCATTAGGGAACGGAACGGCAGCTGAATGCGGCAGAAGATCTTTAACTTACTCCCAGTGGACAGAAAGTGGAACGGAAGAAAAAAATGGAGTACCCCGAACGCCTCCCACAAGGACAAGTTGATACCGAGAAAAACGGTGGCAGCAAAAATAACATTGAATCCAGCTCCGGGGGACCGGGCGGACACGGCTCGAGCTCACAACCGGCCCGGCAAGACAAAGTTCCAACAATGATGATGGTGTCCAATTCATAGTTCACTTCCCTTTTTGGCGCAGCATAAGTAAGTGCGGCTGGGCGGCAGAGGGACCGGCTGACGTAGGAGCATCCAGCTGGGCTGGATGGTAAAAATAGCGGTTGAAAAGTTTTGCCCCCGGCCAAAGTTCGGGAAGCTGACAGTGAAGGCGCTACGCGTGTTGTCTCCTTCGAGAAGGAAGCTGCAGGGCATAATATGCAGGAGGCCACTTCCGGGCACTGCAACAGCTGAGCAAACAGTCGTCCAACACAGCGGCACAGGGTGTCGTTAATTACCGGAAAGCTTGATAGGATGCCCGAGCGGCACCGTAAAGGATATTGGATAACAATACGCAGCGGAAGCGGGCCCCTGTAACTGGAATCCCGGTACGATGTCCCGGACCGGGTGCACAATACATGCACGAACCGGTGCAGGCGTCGGTCGGAGATGAGATTTGCCTAAATTTTGTACTCAACAGGAAGCGATTCCACTTGAAACGGGATACCGGGAGTTTCGGCCGAAGTCAAACAACGGAATCGAGACAGGCAACCAAAGCTTGCGGGATACGAACTGGTCTACCAGGGGTCTGGGGTTTTGAGTTATGATATGTTCTTCGTTGCCAGGCACAGACGCGGGAATAGTTTCGTGCAGCTAATGGCCCCGAGAGAGGCTTCTTTAGTTTATCCAAACTTCGAATACCGAAAGGATTTCGCAACTTTGGCGAGCTTCAATGATCAACCAATGAAGGTCGTCTTAGCTGTGCAATTACCGGTATGGTAGGCAATCTCAAGATCCGGTGTCTTATTTCAATATCCGTGGCATGATCCACGAGGCTGAACCGAAACTGTGAACAAAACGATTGTTGAACGAAGTATTATTGGGTTACATTTTCTTTGAAAAAGTACAAAACTTCAATACATTTTCAAGATTTTTGAAGCACCAAAACGACCAACACGACGGAACATTTCATTAGTACAAGCGAAGTGGAAAGGTTCAAAAGCGATGTTGGTGCGCGCGAAATGGTTAGAAAGGTTCAAAAGCGAGCGATGTTCAGATTATGTTGGTAGTTGGCTCTTGAACTTGAATACCATCAGCTACGCTTTGATTAGTTTAAGGTAACTTTCATAAAAAACAGGAAGCAAAAATCATTTCTTTACGTTAACACTCATAGGACCAAACATAATAGGAGTTCTTCCGAATCAATATGAAATAGGTACTTGACAAGTATCAGCGGCGTCAGAAAAAAAGGATTAAACATCCAAACTGTTGTTTTTTTTAATTGACAGTTTCTATAAATAAATGGAACCGATGGCGTGTCTTTCAATTAAAGTCCTGAATACGATTCAGCACTTCAGCACGATTCAACATTCAACATTTAGCACTGAAAGTAGGCCAACGTTAGTTTCGGATTAGAATAACAGTGGTAAAAAACCGTGAAAGGATTGCATTCTTTGTTCCGAATGACGAGTGGCTCTGGTGGACACAAAAGGCTCTGCGCGTTATTCTTCGCCTGCACAAACGTAAAATGATTCAAATTTTGGGTCACCGAACAAGCGAGAAAAAGGAGCGCAAACCCGTTCGGTATGCCATTGACAGGACACGGCGCTAAATGCGGGACTAATGTAGCAGCTGTTGATTGATTTTTTCGGCCTGTCAATTTTGAGGCATCACGAGAAACCCGCCTGTTTTTCGAGGAGGGGTTTGTCGGTTGCAGAATCCACCGGCACAATTGCATTCGATGCAGCTCATCGATTGCAACCGTGCGCGGCGGTTGTACGGTACGGATAGAAAAATTGGGCGTTCGCGATGTATCGCAGCTCGCGATGGCAGGAGATTTTTCCCTAGCACCGGACGGCTAACTGCAGCATTTTCCATTTCCGCTGTCCGCGCAAAAGCGCACCCGAGCCGTTCCGGTGCCGACTGGGGACGATCGGGCGCTGAGCAGGATGTGTCGCGTATGTCTGATCTACTGCTTTTATTTCAGCGGCCTAACTTTTGGGCCGCGCGTGAAAAGCAGCCAATTCTGCATGCTGCAACATCGGTCACCATCGGAGAACACGATAGGCCGGGCGATAGGCATTGGAAATGAACATAGGCGGATGTGTAGCCGTTTGGTGGGCTCATTTTTTACGACCCACATCCGGCCTGCTGGACGATGGAGTCCAGACCTGCAATGAATTGTTCGAATTCCGAAAACGAGCTTCACTGTGTGTTTGCCGGTTTCATGTTTGTTCGATCGTCGGCTGAACGCGCGAACCCAGCCGTTACTGGCCTCGTGGTCTCGTGTGCAGAGCAGTGCGCTAAATGCATGCCAACCAGGCCGCCATCCTTCGCCTGTGGTTATCGGGTTTAGGTTGTTCGCTGCATAGCATTTTTTACTTGATTCCTGGTCCCTCGCAAACCTAAGCCAGCTAACGCCAGTCTCCGCCGCGCTAGGACTTCACCGCAGGACACATGCATTGAGCGAAGTATTGATTCATATCAGGAGCCGCCACCGCCTCACGCAGTAGCCGCTGATGGTAGCGGATGCATTATCTATGGCCACTTTTCCATCCCCTTTGCATGATGGATGGGGTCACTGCGGCTTAAATATCGCTTCCGGGGCGAAGCCAACAGGCGTATGGGGTTTTTTTTTCCTTACTCACGACTGGCGGGTTTATGAGCAAAAAAGGAAAACAAATGATAGTACGAATCACTTGCCTTTCGACCGTTCCTTGCTGAAAGGAGGTTCCGTAAAAAGTGGCTTCTCTACTTCAATCAGGGGTTGAAAATCGAACTGAAATCAGGCGCGTATACGGTTCCATTGTTGGATGGTTTGGCAAAACAGAGAACACTATAAGTGCATTCCTTTCGGCCGTTTTGTTGAATACAGCTAGGAGCTACCTTTTAACGAACTGCTACTGTGAACTCATCTGCCGGTGTACTTTTTTCCGATGAACTGTCTGTACATTGCCATATTAAAGAAAGAAAAAGTTTGTCGCATTATGAAATGCTTCACTGTTTGCGACATTCTTTCTTAATGTTTTTGAATGTTAATCGCAAAGCTGGAGATGATCCAACTTGGTCTCAAGCGATTCCAGAATCCAATTCAATTGAAACCACAGCTTCATTTAAATACATTCGAGTACAGAAAACTGTGTATTTTCTTCAGAATTCTGCAAACATCAAATAATGATGGCGCTGCTTGATCCTTGATGTTGTCGGAAACATCAATGTGAATTACGGAAGCACGAACGGAATTTCCGGTTTGCCAGTTTGTGACGTTTGGCTCAGTTTTCGCAACTCCTTCCTGCAAACCATAAGATGGCGACTACATTGTGTTGGTCCCGTTCCATAGTTCCACCGTGGAGCAATAAGCGGAAACGGCCATGATGCTGTGAGTGTAATCATCATCGCACGCTGCTGAACCCTGACATTCATAATTTCCGAAGCGCGCCAACGACGACGGCCCTATTGAAGAGGATGTGCTGAACGAACGCAACATTGCTCGCGGTTGGCTTGCAAAATCTTTTGGATCGCTTTTTACTTATTCGGAACTTGGTCGGCAAACGGAAAACGTTTCAGGGAAACCATGCGCTGCCAACCAACCGCCCCCAGCGGCCCCAGTTTCACTCGCTCACTCACCGTTTTGTTGCCCAAATTTTTGACCCGACAGTTCAGATACGCGGTTTTGCCCAGCAGCGCCGTGACGTTCTTCGAAGCGGCCACATCGAAGTACGGTCCGACCCGGGTCTGCTCCGTCGGAAGGGCGGTCGTTTCCGCGTGGACCAATTGCCGGCCATTGCTGGTGCCAGTTGTGGGGTTGCTGCTGCTGCTGCTGCTGCTGCTAGTGGTGCTGGTACCGCTGCTGCCGGCGGCACTGCTACTAGTGCTACTGCCACTACTGCTGCTACTGCTGCTGCTGCTAGTTAGCAAATTCGGTTGACTTGCGTTGCTGCTGTCTTTCGTTGATGTGGTTTGCTGCTGTTTTGGTACCGTCTCTCGTTGTGCTCCGTTCACTGGATAGATCGGACGAGTAGAAAGAAAATCGTTAATGGAATGTGGATTTGTGGTTTAATGTTTTAATGCAAATCCTATATTTCATCCCTTATTTCTTGTTGGATTACTCGTAGATCTAGGTAACCTTCGTGTAGTTAAAATGCGCAATCTTGAGCAAACGTTATTCGTGTGAGCTGGCCCAAGTTTCGCATAAAGTTTATATAAAGATTTAGTGCAAGATCGTTTTGCAAAACGTTTAAAAGGTGTGGACTTATTTAAGTTATACCTTTCAAGTTCGGTTCGAGCGTTCGTTCAATGTGAAGTACGTCAAAACGCTATGACTACTAGTTCGGTCGATGCTGCATAGAAATGGCAACCAGCAGCCTTTTCCAACCATCGGTAACTAGATCGAAAGGCACCTTTCTTCTAATTAAAATGTATTTTGATGTTGAACCGCCGCTCGCAGCCGCTAATCTGGAGGGTAAGACAAGCTCACTCCATTTCGATGCCAAGTGCATCCATTCGTGGTAGTTGTGTTATTTGTAAGCTTTCGGCATACTAGGGACCAAAGAAAAGAACCTTGTTCGATCTCGTCATGGACTTTGCGTCTTCTTGGACTTTCTTCTTTGGTTGACGCCGAATCGGGCCAATAAATTTGCGATTTGCGAACGATTTTCGGAGCGATTCGGACGCAAAGTGCACTTCTCCCGAGAGAGGGATTCCCATTGTTTGGTTGCATTCTTTTTTCTTTTTTCTCAGGACAGGCAAGAAATTGAGGTTGCTACCAAAAACTGTTACACACACACTGCCTGGTGTCCCGGGCAGTTTCTAACAAACGCGTAATTTGCTGATTTATGGTCCCGGTGCCGGTTCCTTTCAGCCGTGTTTGGCCTACAGCCAAATGCACTTTGCATTGCGTGGAGGGGAAGTGAAACGCAATCGCTTACCACCCCCCACCCGGGCTGTGTCTGCCGGCCGTGATGTAAAGTGGGCGACGGGATTGTAACATTTTTGGCAAAATTAATTTAGCAAAACGAAACGCATTCCGGTGGGCGCTCGGCAGAATGTTTGATCGATGGTCCGGGCCAACTAGCGGCCCACTTGGTGCATTCGAATGGCTGTAATTCGATTCCCCGTTAAGGGTTGAGCAGTGGCCGCTTGTAAATCGCTGCGCACCCAGCGCACTGTGTCGCACCGTAGCGTTACACGAGATCCGGTCCCGTGTCAATTTATTCCGATGCATCCGTTAATTAAAATGCACTTTACCGCTCGGTGCGGCGTCCCGTTGGCGAAATGGGTTACTGCCAACAGTGTCCCATGGTTTGTGGCGTGGAAATGATAGCTTAATCAAGGACCACCGTTATCGGCAGTGGGTTTCGATTGATTTCATGCATTTTGAATAATTTCGTGTACAGTGATCGAGTTGTAAATAAATGATGTACGAAAATGCCACTGCAAGCGCTGAAATTGCAGAATTAAGTGGACTTCAATGTTTGTTTTTTGTTTTTCTTTTTGTTTCATTCCAGATCACCGATAATACAATTGCAAACTGGTGGAACAAACTGAAAGTAGACCAAAATGTTGAAAAACTATCACTTTTAAGGTTTAATTTTCGGTGAGTCCATTTGCTTATGAAAAGGCCTTAATAGGTTTTGTCCTATGCTGATAATAAGCACCGGACAACATGCGTAATAAAGGAAACAAGAATCCTAGCTCTCCAAGAATCCTAGTACGAAATTTCGTCGAATAAAGCTGTGTGCACTAACACTCCAACTGGAAAAGATATTAGTTCCTATTATTTATATGATCGAAAACACTTTTTTACACAAAATTGATTGCTTTTATTAAAATTTGCCAAATGTGGCTCCCATCTGGATGCAATTTGATTTTAGCGCCATTTTATACCGTAACTTTTTTGTTGTTGTTGATAACGATCGCCAAGCACTTCGCACGAAGAGATGCAAATTAATTTTCCCAAATAATGTTTCAACCAAATTCTGCCAACCTTCTCTTGAGGTCGTCACAAGGAGCGAGTTTAATTGAACGCCGGCCTGGGGTAAAACCTGGCCTTTTTCACACACACGCACAAACTAACCAATCACTCACATCAATCTATTGCGCCCCGGAAGGGCTTTCGTACGGCCACACGAAGCACAAAGTGCGAAAGCGTTTCCACTGATTAACAATTCATAATTAGAATTATCATTTGCTCGCCCGGTTTGCACCGTAAAACCTCTCGGCGCATTTCAATTTAAGCTAATTAGTGTTCCATAGTTGCGATCGCACTGCACAACACTCATTGTTGCTGCCGCTCCATCCGGTGATCTGTTGCCGGCCGATTGGGCCCGCTCAGCGCGAACGACTGACAGCCGCTCATTAGCAAATTCAAAGCATTTTTCTCACTTCTCACCACCGGTACAGGAAGTGTTCGGAAAATTCATCAGATCGCGCCGCTTTTCACAGCCAACCGGACCGGCCGACAAATCTAGTGATTGAAATCACTTGATCGAAAATAATCTCCTCACCACCGTCCGCCGGCATCCGTCAACCGTGCCGCCACGGCTGCGGCGCCACCACAGCCGTGCGAATGGAGGCATCATTAATCTAATTAAAAATCAATCAACCCAACAAAGGCGAAGGGCGTCGAAACGGGCGGGCGTGTTTTTGGCCGGCCGGTGGATTAGTATTAAAATTTAGGCCATCACTTCCCGACCGTCGGGAAGGTCCGAAGGCAAAGTTTCGTTCCATCCGGAACCCGGACCCGGTGGAGGTTTATTTTTATACAAAACATCATGTTTTTGGGTTTTCCAAAAAAAAAGAACGCTCAGCTTTGATTATGGAAATTCAATAAACTGTTTTAGACGGTTTCTGGTGGGGTTTTTCCACGACCATGGATGTGCGGTGCGGAAGAGGCTAATGGTTACGGAGCATCCAGCCTGAACCAGTCAACCTGAAGATTAATCGGCGAGTTCCCGGGAGCGAATGGAACGCGAAGAAGGCTCCAAAGGGATAATTCCGCCAGTCACTGTGTCATGGTAAAGTCACCCGACTGTCTGCCTGCCGCCCGGTGTTGCCCGAGCTGGTTAACGGTTTATTGGTTAACAAATTTCCTCGGGACCTTTGTCGCAGATGCCCCCCGATGACGGTGCCCGACAGCTGTGGGCGTTGAAAATGCGTCCCATTTTCTCACCATCGCTTCCAATGGCAGCAGGGCGATAGCTGGCCCTGTTGGCTCCTGGGCTGGCCACAAAAACGCGAACGCAAACGAAACAAATGGGACCCGCTAAAAGAGTGGTGGAAACGGGAGAAAAATGGACGGCGACTGGCGGCGGAGCAAAGAAAAGTGTCATCCATCGTTTAGCGTACGGCCATCACGGCCCACAAATGCGAGTACGCCGGGCCAGGCGTGGTTCGTGGTGGTGCGCGGTATCGAAAATAAAACCAAACTAATTTCCCTAATCCAATGGCATTCATTTTCGAGATGAATGGAGATTAAATAATTTATAGCCGGCTCCCTGTTTCCGCGGCGCGTCGGATTGCTGATTTTGGGTGAGCCGAACGGGGCGGTGCGAATGAACGCCCGGATGGAACCGGCGGGCCGTTCCAGACATCCTTCGCCTTCGCGCACTTACTTAGGCGCGCTGATTAATGAAGTTTTTTTGGCGATGCCGGTCCTAGCGCGAGGCCAGGATCATTCACAGGCCGCACGACCGGTCGCGACGTCGCAATCGAGCAGTTTCGATGAAATTGATGGTACGGGCCACCCATCGGTGGCTCTCTGGCCAGGGCAGAAACTCGAATTGTGTCGAGAGCTCATTTGTTACGTGCGGGGTGCGTGAGCGTTGACGAAACTGAACTTGACGCTCCGAACGATTTCGTCGTCCTGGACAAGTTTCTAGCTTTTTTTCTCAATTGCCCATAATGGAGACGCATGGTGGCTGTTACGAAATACGGCGAAAATCACCACCCGTGCTTTAGGTTTTTTCGTTGGCAGTGAGTGTTGAAAGACGAATTGTGGAATCATATGAGAGGAAATGCTGTTCGAATTCCAAGCGCAACAACATTACCATAACTTTTACTCTTCTTTGCGGGTTCAAAGATTCGATGCAGTGCGGCTTGTAGATGATGAGAAATGAAGTTGAAAAATAAACCCAAAATTTCCGCACTATATTTTATGTGCCATTTTCTAAAACAATTTGTACAATAAAGCAGTGATAAACATTAGTGTTGTTTCGTCATTGCAAGAGTGGTACTATTTCTGTTTGGAAAAAAAAACTTTTGCTCTGGAAGTAGTTTTCGATTATGTTAATACACTGTTTCAAAGCATCATTCAGTTAAATTCAGTTAAATTTTGTTGGCGTTTGCGGCAGTCTCCCAAACTGAACTACCGAGCGCTGGAAATGACCGCTGAACGCAAAGAGTAAGTCATCGTCCGTCGTCGGATGAGTAAGCGCTTTCAGCAGTGCATGTCCCAGGCAATGACCAATTAATGTGGATGGCCGACATACATTATGTTGTCGACAGTTTCGAACAAAATCATCTCTTGCGAACGTTGGTCGCGAACTCAAAAGCAACATCATCGGTTTATCGTCATCGTCAGCGGGAGTGTGTGTCAGTTTGCTTGCATTTTATTTTAATTAGAATGTTGATGATGCTTCGATGAAACTTCGCTCTCTGGGCCAGCAACGGCCAGCATCACCACCGCCAGCGCCAACGCTTCATGGCCACAATAGTGCATTTTATGGACACCGCATTGTCGGTGTTACCACCACCGCTGCTGCTTATGAATGCGGTATTAGCGAAGCTCTCCTCCTAATGGTCGCCACCGAGCCAGCGCCAAAGTTGCTCACTTCGAGATGCTGCACCACGTTCCATTGCGTTGAATATTTATAAGCTCGCGAGAGCTGTCCTCGAAGAAGGTGGCGGTCTTCTCTCCGGTCTATGGGGTGTGTTTGCGTGACAATGTTTTTTGCCCGTTGTGTCCTTTTTGTCCAGTTATGGTGGCCTCGCTGTGCCATAATCGTACGAAGCGGCATAGCTACGGTACGTGTGTGCGAAAGGCACGGTACGCGCTGATAGGAATTGACAGATCCAATTAATTTAAACATCCCCTCTGTTTAATATTTGATTGAATTAATTTCGTCCACTGCCGTTGGTTTCGCTCGGTACGGCTTATTACGTCGGCATTTTGGCGTAACGGTCACGTCGAGCAAAAAAAAAAACAATGAAGCTTGATGTTAGGGTGACATCGTGCAAAGGCAAAGAAATTCATTGGCCGAGCGAGAGAACAGCATTGTAGCATTAGGCAGGCCCATCGTGAAACTCTCGGAGGAAATCTGTTGGCCGGTGCCGGTTCCGCTTGACCGGTGGTAATATTCGGACCCGTCCCGGAGCAACATAACATTTTACCCTCACACTCCTTCCGAGGGGTCTCCAGGGCAGCGTGGGTGTTTCAGAATGCCACGATTAAATCCCACGCTGGGACCAGTTAATGGGCGTTGTTTCGCAGACGAGAAAACACAAATAAATAACTTAAACCACGCAGGCATACGTGTCGAGGCAACAGTGTTTCCACCGAGTCGGTTACATCAAGGAGCGAAGCTTAGATTTTTTCCCCAGATTTGTACGAATTTCTGCAACTCGCCAAGATCGACCGTTACAGATGGATGTCGTTCGAAGGAAATAAAGTTCGCCAACCGAACTGCACGCTAATAGAGATGGAAAGCTATCGATTAGTTAATCAAGCCTCGTCTATCTGGCCGTCGCCAACTGGATGAGGAAATGGATAAAATTCCGGCGACATAGTTCCCTCTCTACCGTACCGGGCCAGGACTCTGGATGAGGACAGTGAGTAGGAGCGATTTTGTCTGGCGGTCGGACTCGCTTCGTTTAGTCGTACGCTGTTGTCTTTGACGAAATTTCAAATTTTCAACATTTGTTTGCGTCAACGGCCTTTCAAACGATAGCGAATGGACAGAAAAGTCAGCAAGTCTGGCCTTTTGGTGTTTTATCAGTCGCAAATGTAGGTCAATTCGTGTCGAACGGGAACACGGTCGGGGAAAGAAATGCTCGGGCAAATCGGATTGGCGTCGGATGAGTGAGAAAGTAGCACGCCGGAAACTAAATAATACATTTCGGGGGTAATGGGATCTTTGTTAAAGGCGGGCTACTCCACGGGGAGAAGATGCCTTTAAAGATAGCATCGAGTTGCTTTGCCTTGTCTGAAAAGGGCATTCGGCTCAAATTTCATCAAACTTTTTCACGGACCCAATGATGTTATCTTTAGATTGTACGATAATAAAATGTTATAAAAGGTTGCTATTGCCTACATTTAGGCGCGTTCAATTTAACATGATATTTTGAGAGACCTTACAATGAAGTAGAAGTAAAACAGAAAGACGGCGAAATAAAATCGGTTACTTATTGGTTTTGGTTCTGTATTGAACCGACCCAAGGTCGGATCTTACGATAAAAATTTGCCAATTAAATTGCCTCCATGACAATCAATCAAGTGTCAGTTGTTTAATCACAACAGGCTGTGAGGCTTAATGCAATAATGAGCTTAATAAAGCTTAACGATTGCTGGAAGGGAGCTCGTGCATTTTTGAGCTCCCTTGTTTAAGTGGGTTTAAGTGGAACGGAATCTGGGAATGGCTTAATAGACTGATATAGCTTCATTTTACGTTCATGCTTTTCCTGGAACCTTGCGAAACGAATGCAGACTTGGCAGCAGGCTACCGAGCTGTCCTTGTAAGCTGAAGACGAACAATGTCGTTGTTCAGCGTGCAACTATATTGCCATACTTTGCTCTAGGGGAAAATCCACAATCATAAAAAATATGATAATAGGGACAGCGCCGTTGAGCTGGAGGCGAATGTAAAACTGTGGTCTATGCGAGTGCGTCCGACCAACTGCACTCTGGTATTCTTCGTAGTTAGATTGGCGATTTCGATACGTACTCCTTCGGATCCCTCCTTGCCGGGAGGCGCCGGTCCGGTCCAGGGCCGATCAAATCCGAACACAATTCCCAACACAAATTACAATCAATAAAATCCAAAACCAAACCCGTGTCCATGATGAGCCTTCTCCAGCTTCGAGTGCACTTGTCTTACACCCGCACCGAGCTGAAGAGATTGGGCGGATCTCTGCCGAACTGGAACCGGGCAGTCCGGCCGTGGCTAGGGTGAGGGGAGGGAACAAGATGAAGCAATTGCGAGGGAGGGTGACCGAACGGAACCCCTTTGTCCCCGTGTGTTTATTCATGGAGGCGGTGTACGTGTGGGCGAGTGCGAATTTGCAAAGCTCGCATTTCATGTCAGTGTGGGGATGTGGATAGCTCATACACATTCAAATATGGTAAGCAAACACGAGAATCATAAAAGAAAACGATATGCTTTCGGTCCCCGCCAGTGCCACCCCCGCACAACGGAAAAGGGTTTTTTTGTGTGCCGGGCTCTCTTCGGGCGCGTGTGTGTGGGTGGGCGAGTGTGTGCATGAAACCTCTTGGTTTGGAATTAATGTTACACGCAGCGCAGCGGCCAGAAACACTGCCCTGGGAACATGAGGGCTAAGAACTTGCCCCATTTTGTTCCACCCCACTGGGTGCTGGGGGAGCGGGGAGGGAAGTCAAAAGAAAACAGACCGCTGCTGGCCCTCCGCGCACAGTTCCGCACCAAGACATCCGCCGTCAAGGCAAGTACCGCCGGCCAAGTGAAAACCCATTTTCCGGGGATCCCGTCCGGATCCCGGTGCTGAATGTGACAGAAGATGTTTGCCGTGTGCCCGTGCGCTCGGCAACAGAACTTTAGCAAATTCAAATATGTTTTCCATCGTCGTCCGCTTTTCGGCGAAGGGGCAGCGGCTTGCGGAAGGACATTCGAGCCGGAGCCGACCGGCGGACCTGCCATTAAATCGCTTCGTTCGACCTTTAAAAGTCGAGAAAGCAGCCGTACGCCAGCGACTGCAGATCTGGTCCTCCCGAGGACGTGGCTTCGTCGTGTATGTGTGCTCGAGGACGACACCTCCAGCACCTGGATTGGGCCGCCTCGGGTTGGGTGCCGGCGGTCCGAAACAGGTGTTTGACGGAACGATGCGGAGGAGGATTATATTTGCTTCATTATATTCAATAAATAAATCTCTGACCCGCTTTTTGGTCACCTTGAGGAAGCACGGTGGCATCGGGAAGCCCGTAGTTGGAGTGGAAACCACAGACACCGAAATCAGCTCTGCAATGAGCGCACCGAAAGTAGGGAGACCAACTTTGAGTGCGTCCTCTCACTACCAGGGGCGAAGTATTTTTTCCGAGCGCAGAGTGTGAGTGCCGAAGATTAATGGTTGAACCTGGCCAGGGTTGTCGTAAAACAGTGTGGTGCGCACAATTTCCATTCGCTTCACCTCATACCCATGCCCCGCGTAGGAAGCTGGTTCGATCTGCAGCGCCCTGTGAATCTATGGACGGTACGTGCAGGAAGTGAATAGTTTCTCGGACGTGTTCGGCCCAAATCTCGGCCCAAAGAACGGGGACCCGTGGTCGGTTGACCCACTGACCGGTTCTGCCAACACCTGCAACCGTTCCTCGGGCAAGCCATGCCACTCGGCACGCTCCTCCGTGGCATGTAGTTCGGTTGTCCGGTTTCGGTATCTTGGTTTAAATCTTTGCACCCTCTGCCCGGTGTCGGGTGCTGCTGGCCGATGTCGGATAAGAGGTCGTCATAAATACGTCAGACGTTCTTGGGCCGTGAGCTCGACCCGTTTCCGGGCCTTTGCGGACGCGCTCTACCAGGCCGGCAAGCGATAGAGGACACAACTGGTGTCCGGCTCGACCGGTTGCAACTTACCGAGCTCAGCTCGGGAGCTGCAAATGAGTAGGGACATTACGCAGAGCACGCCATTGCAAGCCCCGGTTGGAATCCGAACCCGGAAATGCAGATTTTTTGCAGACGTCCGCACATTTACAGCCATCTGTTTGTAGCTGGGCTCCGGTGGCAAGTACTGTGCACAAAGCAGGACTGTAATTTATTTCGTGCACTCATTTAAAATTAAATCCCATTCGTTCTCATTACCAGGCCTGCGGTTTGTTGGCTCGTCGTCCCCGTGAGGGTCTTCCTGTGGGCTTGCGTACGTCGTCCGCTTTTGGAATAATGTTTTTCAAGGCTATGATTTAAATCCAAGTGCATTCTCCGGCGGTCGTCATGGATTCGTCCGGCTGGAGTTGATGTCGAGTTGACCGCCCCGGCCTAGTGACAGTTATTATTGAATGGAGCACTCTCGGTGCATCCTTTTGGGATTCGCATATGTTTCCAATTTATTCATTCAACATGCGGCCGTAATCAGCAGACGATGAGAGAAGTGATTGAAGTTGTGGCGGAACATTGCGCACGCATTAGGCAAATCAGACACACACACACACACACACTAGTAAAAGCCCAGGTTGTCCTTATCCGCAGCTGAAAGCGATGGAATGGAATCAGGACCACTTGTCAGAAACTCCCGTGTGCCATCTAGGAGATTGCTTGCCATTTACCTTGGGGCTGTGTTTAAATCGAAGAACACTCAGCAGCTGGAGTATCGCAGGACAAGCATAAATGGAACGCGTGAATGGGTTCGGCCCCCATCGTGGCAGTAATTTAAAAGAGTCCCAAGTGCCGCCGGATGTTGCTGAAATCCGAGCCGAGTTTTTCAATCTGCAGCTGTAAACCAAACTTTGGGTTGATTTTTTTGCGCTTCATCAGCGCAAAGCTGCACTCTGCGGCCGTCCCATGCCGGGCCTACCTCGGTTGCCGGCCCCCTCCTCCCCCTCCCGGACAAACACAAAGCCCCCTCGATTCAGCAAAACGGTCTCCTATCGCGCGCACATCGCAACCAAGCAAAATGGCGAAACGTGTCGCAAGCCTCCGCGAAAATCAACAATCCCGGCAAACTGTTGGCGTCCCCGAAAACGGGCCTCCCGACTCGGACCGGGACTCGGGCCGGGTTGTGGACTATTTGCGATCGCTTCTGGACACCCACCCACCCCATGTCCGCCTGCTGCCCGTTTGTTTATTTCACCATCTGTGGCGCTCGACGGTAGCCAAGTTCCCTCGGCGATTCGGCGCTAAGCCTGGCTTAAGTAGCACTAACACAGCTTTTCCCAGCCAAAGGAGGTACCTAAAAACGGAACCGAACGGACAAAAAACGGAAATCTTCCCGGGCGTACCGTCACGCCCCGAGGCCCGGCCCACCCTTCACGGGCGCGCCGGCTCCAGAACGATAGCGGTTATCGTTTTCGGGACGCCGCGCAGAGAAGAGGCATTCGTCCGCACGCGGAGGCGACGACACTTACGGGGTGACGCCATCTTTACTACTATCACGTCCGTTGGCCCCGTGAGACAGTGGGCGGCTATCCAGGCGGTGGTGACGGTTGGTCGGTCGGTCGGTAAGCAAATCGGCGCTCCAATTTTCCCACGGGCCGCGGCAAGGTGGGTTCGGGTCCTCCTTGGTCTGCGTTTCGCTGCAGCCGCCGACGGGCCGACGGTTTGAAATAGGCCAAGCAAACAAGCAAACGGTACGAAATTGGTCCAGGTTTGCCGGTAGGACTTCCCGGTAGGTGCAGAAGTTCCAGAACCGGGCAGAGATACAAGCAGCTCTGATGGAGCACACAGCTTCGGGCCCCGGGACGTGGTGTGGAATTTTAAATGACTTTCTTGCGATTTTTGAACGGATCCTTGTTTGTACCCTGGTGCGATAGGTTTGACGGTTTTTGTTTCTTGTTTCTTTTGCGAACGTTGCAGATTTTCTCTTGAAGCGATGCAATCAATGTGAAAACGGAACGAAATGGTGAAATAAGTGAGCTTTAATGAATGTACATTCGAAGTGTACAAGTGCATGAATTGCAGATAATCGACTAACGTTGCAACGCTGGTGGATGATTCGTGATGAGTTATCGGTCTTTCACTTCACTCTATGGCTGATCAGCGCGCCATGTCTTGACGGTTCGTGACGGTTGACGGAATCGCCAAAATCATAATTTTGTCGTTAGCTTTTAATAATTTTTTTAATTACAATTATGGGTTTTTTTTTATCATACATAACAATTTGATTTGAGCTGTATTTCTAAATCGTCAGTGTTCAGATAAAAGATACACTAAAGCCAAAATGTCTCGGATGTAGGATCGGATCTGTTCAATTGATTCGTTGTTGCAATAATAGTTACAAAACATCAATGGATGACCAGATTTGCAAGATTCGGATTACAAATTTCAATTTGAATTGTTGGGTTGGAGCTTTTCATTCGAAGTTGATGTATTAAAAACAGATGATAGAGGCAAACATGCATATTATGAGAAAGGAAACTACCAGTATTTTTATTGGATTCCATATAAAAGTGGCAATTTGGAGAAGATAAAATTGCTCTTTAAAAATGATCTTTTCAAATGAGTTTATTTGCCTGACAAAAGAGAACTGAACACGTTGAGTTTTCCTTAGGCAACTATTTGCTTTCATGAATTAAGCTTAGCTCGTACGTTCTGCTTTTGGTACTCACTCTGGGTGCTGTGCGGATGTGTGCCTTTTTCTTTCGTCAGCATTTAACCAACTAGAACTGTTGGTCGTTTTAATTTTACGTGGTATTATAGTCTTAAACATTTAAATGAACATTTTCCTTCCACTCTGTAAAAACCCAGTTCCACCGGCACCGGGAACGGATAATGCACAGGTTCGCCCTGCGTGAGGACCGTGGCCGTCGGGCAGATAAATCCGTGCCATTTAGTGTGGAATTATGGTCCTTCGCTCCGGTGTAGAACACCCCAAACTCGAACGAGAAATTCGCCAACCAAACCGAATAACTTGCCACTTGCCGGTTTGTTGGATTTTTTCTCACTCTATCCCTCTATCTCTCTCTTTCTCTCTCTCTGTACTCCACCGAAAGCGACCTAAAGTACAAAGTTAGGAGGTCCACCGGGTTGTACGGGTCGGGCTTTTGTAAAGTCGCCCGCTGAAACTAGTAATGAAAACCCTGACCGAAAACCGCTGACTGGTCGCCAACTTCTGACCGGACGACGACAGGACCGGAGAGCAACGCACGCCTCCCAACTCCCCCCGGCGACCCACAAGGCGGCGCATAAAAATTATATGCATCACAAAGCGCTTCTTCATTTCGGTTCTGGCTTTGTAAACGGAGGGTTGCTTGGTGGTGCTACTACCGCCTCGGCCAGTGAGCCAAATGTTCATCAAACGCCGCGTAGTAGTTCTGCCACCTCCGGTGGCCATTTTGGCCCTCGTCTTGCTGCAGGTGAGCGAGTGGTTTGCAGAGTCCCGTTAATAAAATGCTTGCGCTACTTAATGCCCACCCGCCTCGAATGGGGCTGACACCGACGGGGGCAACCTGCAGTGGCGATGCAGTGGTGGAGCATAAAAAGACCGCCCACTGAATGGTGAAGGTGCACTTAGCATTTGAATTGTCTCTGTTGCAGTTTTGTTTTCTTTCTGGTGGCCCGCTCCGGCTCGGACGCCAGATGACGATGGTGTTGGCTGCCGCCGTGCACAATAGAGGCTACAATTGTTCGTGCGAGGGAGAGACCACTCTTGATCCCGTGAGTTGACTGTCATGGCCGTTCAGGGGAGGTCTGGCAAGCCCAGACCGAAGTCAGCAGCATCATGGGAGTACATAACGCGGCCCAGGCAACACGCAGCAAAACCAGAGAAAGCACTTTACCGAAATTGCAGCCACTGAAATAAACGGTTTTTCTTTGCATGTTGAGGCAACACCGAAAGCTCGTTTGATCCAGACAGTTGGCCACTCCGGGGTCCGCCCTGCCCGGTGGGCACGCTTTTCCATGCTCCGAAATGGCTTCCGCTTCCGATAATCAGCTTCCGGCTGGCTGTGTCATTACTTCTGGTAATGCAGTGCACATCAACGACGATGTAGATCGGCAAATGTCAGGGAATGCGAGTAGAAAAGGAGCCTTTCTATGTTGTCCTGCCAGGAGCGATATGTGTCGCATTTGGCATTCGCCACCCCGATCTTCGCGCGCATATCTGATGGAACCGCTCGGTTCCGCAATCCTGCGAGCCAGACGACGCGGTCGGAAGTCAACGGAAGAACGCCTTTTTTCTGCTCGAACGAACGGAATGAATCTTGGCGTGAGTCTCGTCGCCGGCCGCTGCCCGTCAGGTGACCTCTGACGCCGGCACTTGCCGATCGGACCGCCAGGCCCATCCTTCGTCTAACTGCCGACCAATTTAAGGACCATATTATGACACTTTTTCTGCCATTTTTTCCTCGACGCTTCCGTTTAGCCTGCGCTTTCCGCTCGTTGAGGCTGTCTGTCCGTGTATTCCACGCTGCTCCAGACAGACACAAGTGGCCGTCCTTTACCCGTGCTGATAAACTTTTCTCCAAAAGCTTGCCGAGCGACGGGAACAGTGTTCCCGACTCTCGCGCACTCAAGCGTTCTCAAGCTCTACGGAAGACAGCGAGCCTCTTATCGCACTGGACTGCCTGTCCCTAAGTGTTTCGCTTTTTTCCGTGAAGTGTTTCTCCGCTTACCACGGAGGCCTTTCAGCGTGCGGGAACGGTCCGATGGCGGGTACGCTGGCGGGTGAGTAGACGCAAATGTACTGTGAAGCGCGCTGGGAATGCTGCATCGAAGTGGAAAATTCCGGCCGCCCCGGTCCTAGGGGGCCGGCCCGGCGACAGTGTTCTTTTCGAATGGTTGCGGTTTATTTGGGTATTGGTTTTCTTTGTTTTATTATTCGCATTCGCACAATTCTGTTACCATATTGATGGTCGATGTAAGTGATGCAAAACGAAACAGTAACTTCAATTAATTTATTTCAATTTTTATGGAACGCAATTTCAGGTTATTTAAAAGATTTTGGAACAATTTCGAGAACCTGATGTGGGTTAATGATATTTTTTCGACGACTTGTGATGGGCAAACAACTGGAATAATCGAAAGGTTCCTAGACCTTGTCTATACATTTTCAAACGAGCACTTTTCTTGAGGTCCTTAAATAAATTTTGTGTTGATCTGTCAATCAATTCCAACGTTTCAATCGCTCCGCTGAGCCGTCATCAGTATCGCAACATGGAACAGTTAATAAATTTAAAGCATTCAGCAAGGTTACAGCTCTGCAACAACGTTAAATGTCTTTCGGGCGCAAAATGGTTTCTTGGTTAGTCATAAATTTCGACAAAATCTTTATGATATTCATGCTTCTTAGCTACGTGAGTCTGCTTGCTCGGCTAATTGCATTTGTTTATATTGTCGAGTCCGAACACTGTGCAAGTCCTTTTGTCGCGTTTTTAATTTCTATTGTCGTAATTTTTATATGTAGTTTATGATTTGAGAAGTACAATGAAAAGAGTGAAAAATTATGAGATTGAATGTGGCGTGATTATGCGTAGCTAAAGGAAGTCGTAACGAACTGGACAGTACTAACGAATACAATTGGCCGAGCAAGCAGACAAGCATCTCATCTCATCGTCAAGCATCACGTCACTTGACATTATTATTCGTCAAAGCCTTAAATCAGAGAAGATATCAAAGTCCTCGCAACAACTTCTAGCGCGAATCAGTGCAACTCTGTGCTCGGAGTACAAAAAAGAGGCTATAACCGAAAAAGTGAGCCTTATGTGTGTTTAGCTGTCGAAATGGCGAGTAAATATTGGACTCAAACAATCGACCCGGAGTAGACCAGCAAACGGCATCATAAAGTCACTGCTCGACTTAAAACAAACACACCCTGCTGAATTCTAACAAGGGTGAGTAATTATCGTGCGGCATCTCGTCAATCCGTGCCTTATTTAAATTGAACTCATTAATCGGTGGACCGGGTGCCGGGATGTGATGGCCCATTTTTCCCTGCTCGTATGCAAAACAAACCCACCGCCCCACTCTGGATGGGGCCGATGTTTGCTTTGCTGGTCCCGGCACCGGTAAACAAATCGTCGGCCGTCGGAAATTGAATTATATCTCTCGGCGGTCGGCGGGCGCGCGGTAATCAGATTTCGGCACACTCCGTCTGGGGAGTGATGAACGTTTGATGAAAGATTGATAAGATTTGATTAGATGACATTTAGTTGTTTCGGACCAACGCCACCGGTTATGGGTCGAAAAGGTTATGGACTGTTGGCCGCGCCAAGGTGAGGATGTGACCTTTCGCTAACGAAGTCGCAGCCGGGGCAGCCGGTAGCCTCACCTGCAATGAATATTTGATGTCCTAATCAGTATCCTTAGCACGTTCCCGGCCCGTGTCGTTCTGACCCGAGGCCCTTTCTGGGTAGCGATTTAAAGAGCGTACGTCGACGGGCGAACTATTAAATAAACAGATCACTCGCCGGTGTCCGAGGCAAACAGGTTTGACCCCTTCGCCGGGGTTCATCCTCACATTAATGAGTCATGGAGAATGGAAATTTCATTTTCATCCAATTTTACAGCGTTCGGCCTGCGAACGCAAACATGGCGCTTCCTATCAGTCCCCTAAAAGAGTGACCGCTCGGCGATTCGGTGTGTGGCACCGGGCCACAGCTGCACAGTCCGTGTCGGTTCCGGCCGATTCGTCGGCGAGCCGAAGAGCGGGTGGGTGGCGAGGAAAACAAATGAAAAGCACTACATCAAATGAACATTTATTCCGTTCGGTTGGGCGGAAAATTGGCACACAAAATTAAATTGAGTAAAAATGAGTTATGGACTGTGTGGTTCATTTATTGTCAATTAAAATCTCGCGCCGGCACCGCGGCCGCGCAATGGGCCCAGGTTACCGGCCAGCGTGCTGTCAGTGGTTTTGCTTTTCCGGAGCTTTAAAGCGGTCGGGACGTGTCACATTCACACACACGGCCGGCCGCGCCCTTCCGGGAGTTTTCAGCAACATAGAAGCACGTGTCCGGCCGCCGGTTTATCAATTGTAATTTATTCCAATTGCGGGACCACTGCCTTCATTCGCGTGCCATCGGTTCCTGTTGGCGAATATTTATGTCCTGTCCCGAAAGTCTGTTACGATCGCTGCCGCGTTGCATCATGCATGGTCGGGCACAGGGGACACGCCAGAAAAAACTGGAAAACACCCGGAAATAAATTGAACCCAAAACGCATTATTACAGCGCGCGCTCCTGCAGCATTTCGAATGTGTTTCCAATTATGTCCCTTTGGCTCCGACGGGCGTTTCGATCGGGCGCATAAAAGGTCGATTTATGCTGCGATCCGTAACGCTTTACTTAGCCTTTTTTGAAAATTCGCTACTCAGGAGCTAATTTGGAGTTTTGGACTTTGGAATACTGCATTCATTGAGGGGGCCCATAAAAGTGTCGCCCATTGAAGGCGCACATCATTCGACACAAAGTAGCGTTCCAGACGAAGATTAAAAAACATTGACTCGAACTTAATGGTGCACCATCCGGTGCGAAGTGTCAGATGTTGTGTGAATAACATCCCGGTGTTCTCGGGCCTGCGGTCATCCTTAACTAACGACCAATTATTGCTGGCCAGTGGACTGCGAACGCATTCTTGCACTGTGAATCCAATTATCCGCGAACCACTCGCGAACCATCCCGAGACTGGTCCTCGAGCTCGATCGATCTGTTCCGATAATGGCTCAATTAACGCTCCGGCCACGCTTTAGTTCCGTTGTCATGTGTGTCCTTAACACGTTTCCAACAACGACCGTTCCTCTCTGGCCGACGGTTGGGTTTAATTTTGCCCGTTATTACACATATTTCTCCCCGATTCGTGCGTTATGTCACTTTGCTGCACGTTTTGGAATGCGCTACGCCATCGATACGCCATCGTAAGGTTGCCATGTGTCCATTTGTGTGTGTGTGTGTGTGTCTGTTTCCCTCGTTTTTCGTCGCTCCGATCAATTTCTGCGGTACTTTCTGGTTGAAATGGAGCACCAATGGGCACCGGTGATGTCGGCAGTCTTTCGGCAGGAATTCATAATTACACGATCCCCGTCACCGGTAGCTTTTGCGTCATCGTGGAGGATGACATTTTTTCACCATTCCTTCTGGGCTATCATTTTCATCTTTGGCCATCACCTGCGACTGCGACCGGTCTGCGGCGGAATTTCGGACCAACCGACCGGGGCCTGGGACGGATTGGGGGAATGGGTTTCGTCTTCCGGCCTGGCATTTCAATTATGTCACATGAACTTTCGCCGTCCGTAGCTTTATGACTCTATCGACCGATGGAATATCGACGTGGGGAAAGGGCGGCCATGGGTGGCTCCGGGATCGTAAAACTGAATGTAATGACTATGAGGCCGGGCCCTGTGCTGTGACCCGCCCGAGCGATCGGGTGTCCAGTGGAAGAGGTGAGAAATAGACCTGAGGGTCCTTTCTATTGCTTCTGGGGGCGGGTGTTTTGGTTCTTTTTCACCCGCGGGCAACCCGAGCGGTGTGTTAATGGTTCGCTTTTTCCCTAATGGGCCCGGCCTGGCCAAGGCTCTGAGCACCTCGCGTGCCTTGCAACCGGCAGCTGTAAACCTGGGGCCACTTAGAGTGGCCAACTAATGTCGTTCATAATGCCCGGTGACCGTCACCACCGGTAGTTTTGTGTAGTAAACACCCCGGGGCAGGGATAGGGTCGGAGGCCCACGGGGTGAGAGGAGCTCATTAAGCGACGGTTATTAGTCGGCTGGGGTCGGGCCCAATTTCGAGCGGTTCGGGTTCGGACCGTTCAATTAGTCGACCATCTCCAAACCGATTTTTAATATAGTGATTATTTGTGAGCATCGAACTCAGCCTGCTCCCGATGAGCCTGCCGAGGAAGCAACCGGTGGTCGGGACGATAGCCCTTTCAACAGCCGTAACGGCCAAGATCGCATTACCACTTGAACAAATCATGCAATGAGCATAAATCGAGCCCCTTGTTATTGTTATTAACGCCAGATTTGCTACCACGGCAATGGATCCACATTAGGTGGCCTCTATAGCGGGCGTGTCCATCAGACCGTCGTCCATAAATCGACTTAATCGACCAACTGGACCACTCCGCCGTCGGTGACCATCGTAAATCTGGCCCGGCAAGCTATGTCTTGCGATATTTTATGTCATCGACTCGAAACGGGCCCACCTTTGGGATTTGACCACCGAGGATGTCCTCGAAGACATTTCGGAGCCCCCTCCGGGCGGGTTACTTGTTGTTGTGTGCCCGTGCCAAAAGGATTAACGTGGCGCCTGCTCACCTGCATCGCCGCGGTGGTTTCTAGTTTTCTTTTTCCACCGACCTACCATTAGAACCACGACGGCAGTGCAACGACGGCAAAGAATGGTGCTTCCGGGGCGCTCCTCAAGCCGCTTCACTTCGCCGGCGTTGGCTTCCGGGTTTCTGTGCGGTTACCCGGTTCCGGTGGCACATAAATCACCCCGGGGTCCCCGGAATCCGGATGTAGGATATTCGCCCTCCGCCTGGGCCGGTTCTTCGTGTGGTTCAGCCAAAAAGGTGCTCAGACCACCCGGCATCCGGCCATCGGGCAATGCCACGTTTCTTCGCCGGAAGTGCGCTGCAAAAGTTTTTATTCCACGATTGTGTCCGCCCGTTTTTCTTCTCGTTTGAACATTAACACCACGGGCACCGGTCGCGCGCAGGATTATGTGGCTTTCTCGGCCGCTATTGTTTCGCCCGCGGTTCGCGTAGTTGTAGTGGTACGGGAGAGTCGAAAAATCCGGCTGCCGTTGAACATAAATGATGGGGTGGGAAGACGCCGCGCTGGTGTGGCTACAATTCGAGTTTCACATCCGGTACATTGGGTCACGAATTTCAACAAACAACTCACGGCAACCGAGCGCATCAAACCTTATGCTGGCTTTTCGCCCCTCCCGGGCAATCCAAGGTTTACCGAATGGAATGTGCGAAGCAGCAGAAGAAGTCATTTGTTGCACTTCGAGGCGGGCCATCATTGTGAATTCGCTTTTCCACTCATACAGCAAGCGGCCCCGAAGTAGATGATAAAAGCATTGACATTCCAAAAGTAAGATCAAAGTTTTTCCGACGATGCCTGAGAGAGAAGCATTACCATGGAGCCGAACAATGCTCCTGCGAGTCGGTGCACCGACTGACTGGTGGCATGTGGCCATTCAATCTCCGGCGGCAGCTCTCCAACAAACCAATCACCATGAATGGTGTTCGGTACCGCTTGACGTATGGGGCGCGCGCATGATGGGAAGCACTCCCATCATGAACAAGAGATACACAGAAAGCCATTCCAGTTGGGCTCTCGAGATCCTGGCATCTTGTTTAATGCAGAAAAAAAATCGTTTGGATACTTTTCAACAATACAAAAATTTCCGTCGCTCCTCGTCGGTCGGAATGAAGACCTTCAGTCGTACGCGTAAGTAACAAGTGCGCCGCATACCTCCGTTGACGGCATAGTTTTGCATCTGAGTCGCGCCATGACAGCGAGCGTTGTCTAGCAGCCTACGGATTTGTGACCAAACTTCAACCGGAGCTTCTGAGATGCAATGGTATGGAATGCAATCTCGAGAGGATCTCCCGAGAGACCTGAATCCAGGCACGTCTCTTGCCAACGGCCAATTTGGACACTCGGGTGAGAAAGGAGCCATCGTGCGCCGCAAAGAGCTCAAGTCCCGGAGACTTGTAAGTGGCCAGCAATCTGTCTTCCAGCTAGCCACTGTCCAGGGACCAAAGATACCGTCCCGAGTAGCCCGATTGATAAACAGCGTTGGTTTTGGAAGCCTGCCAAGGCCTTTTAGCACTCCGCGTCACCCACCGTAGGCGGGCAGCGCTCACAGCGGTTTTTATGTCGCCCTGTGTCGCCCATTACCAGGGCAGAGTTCGGCGGATTAGGAATCGAAATGGGCCACCATATTTCACGACTCGCCCTGGTAAGCTCTCCTTGAGCTCTCGTTGCAAAAACATGAAATCGATGAGCCAGGGTACCACCGGGGGACGGGAAGCATTTAAGGGTGCATTAAAACGATGGCCCCTTCTGCAGGGCCCCACGGGTTGTGGAGGTTGGATGCACATAAAATTCCGACACGTAGGACACGGTGAGTAGTAATAAAATCCAGCGGGGCCAGCATGTTGCAGAGAATTAATAGGAGGAAGAGCGAATGAAAAAAAAACATGAAACGACTTGTAGATGAGTCCTTGCAACCCACCCACCCAAGTCGTTACCATAAATTTTCATTTGGCGCAGCGCACGCACGCAATGCTGCTGAATCACGTGGGGCCGAACATCGAACCATCAATTTATGTGATCAATATGGGAAAATGTTGACGGAGCATGAGTTGTTGTTCGGCGTGCCGCTAAGTAAATCAATTGTGCCATCGCGCGTTCTCGCTCGCTCCAAGTGGCACCTCGAAGCCTGGGTGGCTGGGTGGCCAAATATGTGGCGCGCAGACGGAACGCACAATATGCTTCGGAATGTTCGATGAATTTACATTCGCGCCACCTGAGACACCTCACCACACCGTGCCGCCACACATAAAGTGGGTCCCGAACAGTTGCCCGACAGTTCCCTTCCCAGCTCCCAGCGTGGGGACCGCACAGCTGGGGCGGTGTCGTCAGATTCGTCGGAAAGTCCATTATCATCGGGCGCCTCCAAGTTTTGACTCTAGCTCCTCGCCGAGTGCCGAGAGGGGGCCACGGGCAGCGGTGGCAGCAGTTACCGAACTTATTACCATAATTTAATTTAATTTATTTTTCTCGAACGCGCCTTCTCTCGCGTGAGACGAGTTCCGCGGAGTGTCATCGCGAGCGATTACACAACCCCGGTGCTTGAGACCGCGGAGGGCCAAGCTGATTTTGGTCGGCTGCCTCCGATCGAACGGAACGGCTTCGAAGAGCCGAGCCTCTGTCGGAAGGGGTTATGGTCGTAAACCGTCGAGTCGGTGTGTGGGGGACAGTTGTTAATAAATTTGCCATAACGTACCCACGTGGAATGGATTTTCATGGAAATTCGGAGTTATCGGAACATGAACAGGTTCTTGCCATGAGCGGTGACAGAAACTTAACTTCCTACTACGAGGGAATCCTTCAGAACGCTTTAAAGTTGCAGAAATGATCGTGTTTATGTGGTTTTAAGAATCTCTGTTAAGTAACTTGATTTGGGCATAATATTATTTTTCCATTCTTTGCTTGAAAAGCTAACAATTGAGATTTATAATGTATTGAAGAACCTGTAGAAAGTTATTGAACAGTACAACCTAATAGTCAAAATCGGAAGCAAGAACTTTTATAGCAAAAATATTACGTGTTGTTCTAGTGACGCTGAAAGTAAAATACGTTGCTTGAATGAAAAACAAACATTATTCAGAATTTTTGTCGCATATGTAACAATTTGTCTATATTTATTCTTAAGTTTACGTTCGTTGCGTAACTCCATGCATTGAAATGCAAAAGTAGTTCAAATGCACTGATTGGTTTTCGAAAGGCTTTCCTTCCTTATCAGTCCTTGCCTAAAACTTATCTTCTACTATAAAGTTTGTTTTCCAGCATCAAATGTGAACATTAGAGCATTGAAGTTGCTTTGTGAAGTAAGCACCTCATGTTTTGCACTCAAATTGAAGCAATTGTCATAGTTCGAAATTACGTTTTTCACGGTGCAGCGGTGCAGCGGATTACGGTGCAGCGAAACGGATGCTCTACGGACGAACCACGAAAGCAGATTAGATGGTGGAAAGTATTGCATTTGCTTGAGCTGTAAAATTTATACCTACAGAAAATTCATAATTGGTAAGGTTTTTGGGAGAAATCCACTTTTGTAGAAAGCATTGCGCTTAATATATTTTAAAGGATCCTCGGATCTTCGACTCATTCCGATGATGCTCAAATACGACCGCACAAGGGTAAGGAAAATAAACGCTGCTAAGGGCTTTTCCCAAAGATCCACCGCTCGAGAGCTGAGCTTCGCGCGCTCACTAACGAAAACATAAAATGGTATAAATAAACTGTCACCGCAAACTGAGCCTCTGCCTCGGGAGCCGTAGTACCCTCTCCACGCTAATTGAGTAGTTTACCCGTCGCTGTCGTTGAGCAGTATTTTGATGATCTTTTACATGCTCATACTTTTCGGATTAGAGCGTGCGGGCGGGCGTGGGGCAGGTTCGCCCTCTCGAAAGTGACAGTAGTTTATGGAGCTCCCGTTATGGAGTTGAGCCTCCGGGAACCATGGCCATGTGCCGGCCGTGAGCTGCTGCGTTCACAGCTGGCGTGTTTTTGCCCCTTCACCCTCTGCTTCTTAGCGCCCCCCCGGCATCGTCCTCGACCTGGCCGCGCCTCAAGACCCAACCCCCTCCACGGTGTCCTGTGGATAGTTTGAACAATTTCCACTTGTCACCGCAATTGATACTGGCTGCCGTTGTTGGCGCAAGCTCTCCGCACGCAGAGCCCGTACGCTCACCCAAGTCGAGCTGAAATTTGGCTTACCACCCGCCGCCTGGTGGCCAGCGGGCGAAGAACGGGGTCGGCGGGGTGGCTGAGAGCACTCGCATAAATTGTGATTCCATTTCCCTGCCAGTAGCATGCTCGTAAAATATGAGACATTGAAATTTGAACCGAAACCGGCACTTCAACCAATCGTGGGAGGTTCCCCCGCTGTCTGTCTCTTCCTAAGGTGGCCCCGGTACCCTGCGCGACCCCTCAGGGCGTGTGTTCATCATCTGCTGCTCGGTTATCGCGTCGCCCTCTCTGTGTGTTTGTGTGCACGACCAAAACACTTTCGCCCTTGCCGCAATCGAAAGCGCGCCGCGTACACAACACAAATGCCCTCCACGAACGCCCAGAGAGCAGCATAGATTTGTACCTTGTCCGCCCTTCCACTCGGTGGCCCTCTGGAGCACCGCCACCGTAACTGCCACACCACCAGCCCTACTCACCGTTCGGAAAAAGGCAACGAACGGCGGCGAGCGGGAAAAAAGGGACACTAAACGGAATATTTTCCTCCCATAAATATGCTAACACACTCGGTGGTGCGGTGTGCGTTGGCAGGGAGCTTTGAGGAGGGGAGGTTCTCTGGGAAAAGTGGTTCCCTTTCGGGTCCCGTTCCGAACCGCAAATCGTTTCGAATGTCCTCAAAAACTACGTACGCCACCTGCCGCCATTGCTGCGTGCCCTCACCCCATCGTGCCCACCATATTTATGTCGGTGGTCCTCCGGCCCGGGGTCCTGGGTCCCGGCTGGCGCAGGCGAGCGGGCGGACACGAGAGCGTGAAGCTAGTTTATGTTATTTGCTAGCTGCTTAGATGTCGGTTCGCCATCAATGCCTGGGCCAGCCGAGCAGGCAGGAATGGAGAATATTTAGCATTGTTTATGCTTTCGGATCCGTTGGGGTGGTGGTGGACGGAAGGCTCGGAGCATGCCAGTAGCGCTGGCAAAAGTTATGCAAAACAATTTCAAATATAATGCAAAGTTTGAGGTTGATCTTCTGGGGCTGGCTCGGTGTTGGGGAAAGAAAATCTATGCTCCACTTGGTTGGGAGCCGGCGAGCGATGAGGAACTACCGCATCAGTAGCCCCGATCCGATCCGGCAGCTCCCGGGGTCACACAGCGGCTTACAGCCCTCGCCACGGCGCCACAAACGGACAAATATTCAGATGCATGCACAGGGCCCCCGGCAGTAACGCCGCAAACACTCACCGGAAACGCATTACGGATGCACTTTCATAATGCGCACGGCAGTTTCCTTGCCTGGCTGACGATGGGGCGAAGGGAGACGTGCTCATAAAATAATCGTTAGCTTCTCGGTGCGCATCTGCCTCGATCCTGCGTCGGTGTCCTGGCCCGACTCAGCACGTTCCTGGGGCCTCGAGCGTGTTCCCAGGGCGTGCAGTTTGAGAGATTTGTGTTAAATTTTAAACGGTTGATAAAGTTTCGCTTTCACAAAGTGCAAGTGCAAGCTGAAAGGTATCGTTTATGCCGCATTTATGTTCCGATGCTTCCGAATTCGTTCAGACTGAGTAAAGGTAATTTTGCGGAAGCTATTGCTCGCCTCTTATCTGACGCTCGCAAGTAACGCGAGAGACTTGTTGCGTTGCTGAATCGAACTGACTCTGTTTTCGGGGAGTAAAACTAAGTTAGTGTTGGATTATGGATCTGTGGTCAAATTTATTGGCCAGTTACTGTTGGTGGCGTTGCGCATCAACCGTTTGGGTAGCTCATACTAGATCATGCCCTTCCGACCTATCACAGAGCACTCTTTGGCGTCCATAGGCAGTTGGTTGGGCAACCGAAGTTGATGGACTTACCCAGGAACTTTTACGCTCAGGATTCTCAACATGAATCCATTTTTCATTACTCTTCACAATCCGGTGGAGAAATGAGTTCCTTTTGTGCATGGCCATCGGATCTCCTGAATCTTTCCCACGGCATTCAACCGTGTTTAGTCACATTCAACCGATCTCACGTGTTGTTGATGCGATTTTATGTTATCTTCGCCTGAAAATTGTTGCGGTTCAATGTCTTGGAACTCTCTCCTTTTTTAATCCCTCAAAGTACTACAATTTTGCAAGAGCATGCCTTCGACAAGTATTCATGCTTCGTTTCTGCTTCAAACGCTAGCAGCAAGCCGATGCTGTCCGCATTTCGTACTTTTCGTAACTTGCAGACTAAAACATTTCTCCTCTTCCCTAAATGTCAAAACAAGACACTGTTGCCGATAAGGTATTGTGACGAGGGTTAAATTGACAGCCAGAGCCAACGGTTTCATACTTGTGCAGCAGTGGTCAAGTATCTGTTAAGTTTTTGGTTTTATTTGTAGTACTCGATTCGAAACGAGTTCCTGGCAAAACTAAGTTTAGGAAAAATAAACATAACACGCTATCGATGGACTTCAAATCGGAACCCAGTGTTTTCGGTTTGAGCCAAAAGAGTCTCAAAATAACGCAAAGCTACTTTCCACAGATGAAGCTGATTAATGGAAAATCTGTCGAGCCGCTGTTGGGTGTTGCCCCTTGATTAAAATGTCAAAAACCGAGAGCTTAGGCCGACCCACAAGCAGAGACCGTTTTGCGATTCGTTTAACCGTTACCGACCCCCCCTTCTGTTCGGCAGACAAGGCTGCTGTCCATCTTGGGGCGCATTCCGGTGAGCTTCCCAATCAAGTGAACCTCTCATTAACGCCTGGTTTCCCTTTCCCGGAACGGCGGGAGTCATAAAAAATATGGTCTCCGGCAACGGCAACGACGACGACGAAACACCATCACCGCCCCCGGTGTACGGTGGCCGAAATTATTATGAGTTCATTATGCTCGGCAACCCAATCCAAATGCCCGGGGTGTATCGCCGTCACCGGCCGGACATGTCTCATGTCCTTCGTCAACAGAACGAGAAACAGAGAGCGAGAGAGAGACAGAGAGAGAAAGAGAGCGAGAGAGCGAAAAAAGCACAAAATAGGATCGAGTACGGTAATTTGCTTTCGGAACCGTGCGCCGGGGCCGGACTTTCGAAACGGACAATTGGGCCGCTGGGCCCGGGTCCCGAATGCCGTTGCGTGGTGCACAGTGGTCGCTCTAGGCCACATGGGTCCGACCCGTTTCGGGTGCTGTTGTCGATGTCCTCCCACGTGGCCCCCACCGCACCACCCACCCGATCAGCCCCGTGGGAAATGTTTCGCTTTCATTAAATTCTAATTTATTATTCATTCAATGTTTCAATCAATACCCGGACTGGTTCAACCGACCCGGACCCGGCCCCAGTAATGCCCTCCCGGTGGCCCTCCGGAAAAGTGTGGAGGAATTTTCCGAGCAGCGGCAGCGAGGTCAAACTCAAGAGAAACGCACTTTTTATTTATGATTGCTCTACGTCAGATGGCCAGCCAGCCGCACGGGCCAGCGGTGGGACTGTCCTCAGGCGACGTCCACCATTACGGCATCTAGGATCGTTTTCCATTCCGGTCCAGGATCCACTACTCCACGCCCGTTATGAACTTTCCTGCGTCGGAGCTTGGAAGTTTTCGCTTCATCGCGTTTTACGGTCCAGTCCAGGGCCGGCCAAGCGGAGCGAAAGGTAAATCGTCGCCAGAAACCAGACGTAATTTGCGAGGGCATTTCACAGCTTCTTCCCGGTCGCGTCGTTGTGAGAAATTGGAATCAATCGAAGTGTTGAGCTGTGCTTCGGAAGGACCCCCGGATCGGGTGCACCCGTAGTGCGCCGCAAATTGCCATAAATAGGCCAGAAGCTTAGGACTTCTTTCCGTAGAAAAACTGATCGTTACTGGTACAAAATAGGAAGAAGAAAAGGCCCTCATGCGGAGTTCCAAATGCTCCCAAGTAGAGAAAACATTTCATGTAACAAATCCAAAAAAGTTGATATTACGGGACTCAATTTTCTCATTGCCCCATCGCTGTTGGTACGCGTTCTGGCAAATGGCTATAAGCGTAAGTCCCTCTTCCGCCTAAATTAGCTTCATAAATACATCATGAAGACGAGTTGAAATTCCGCTAGACTTTGGAAAACAAGGACCGCTCTCGGTTATTGAAGTGAATGAGAGTCAACAACGCCACTTATATACGGAAACCTTTCGCCATTACACTGGTGTCATGCTTTAGCCCCCGCGGCGTGGTAGAAGTTTCACGAACGTGATAATCTACCACATCTTGTTGGAAATTTGACAATAATTGTCAACATGGAAGTAAGTTGGCACTTGAGGGCGTCGTCGCTGGTGAGTTATGAATATCGGAGCGCCAGCCCGATGAAGCATGATGCAAGTGGAAAGTTTCGACAGAAAGTAGAAAAAACCTCTCACCAAACTGTGAGAGGTACACACAGCTTCTTATTAAATTCCGAGCATAATTACGTTAAATAGTTGGTCCGCTCTCCACCGTCGGCGTGCATCATCTTCTCCGCACTTACGCGAACTAGTCGGCTAATTTAGTTCGGGAACCTCATTAGCACCGCGTGGTAACAGTACTTGAGATGTAGCGCAGCCCAAGTTGACAGTCCCTAGGCACGGATGCCACCGCGAGGCAACTCGTTAAAATACTGGATCCACTCAAACAGTTTGAGGTGCAGAACAAGGTTCGCATGTTGTTTCGCGTGGCACGTTATCCGCTTACATCCCGTGCGTGCGATGCCACGGCCACATTTTTTTCCTGCTAGCAAAATGCTGCGAAATAGTGACGCGGAAAAGCGAGAGCAATTTGTCAGTTTAATCACTCGTCGTTATAATTAAAATAAATTAAAATTTAAAGTAAAATGATCGTTGGCAAATCATAACGGGGGCTTCGAAACTGGAAACCCCGAACAAACACCGACAGTGACACAATCTTTGACCCAGACACCGGCTGGCCGGTGCCCCGTTGGTCAGTTTGTCGCCTCTATTCGTTATATTAAATTATCGCTTTCAGTTCGCAACCACAGAACGCAATTACGTGCCGCTTTCCGGCGCTGCCCCCCCACCCTGTTCGGGACTCCCGATATATTAGACACCCCGACGACCGGGATGATTCTTCGACCCACGCCCAAGGATGGCCCGGGATCTGCACAGCAAGGATCGCTCCGGGAAAGCAAATCGATGATGAGAAATGGTGCGCCCGATGCCGATTGGAAAACTAGTCTCCGGCGAGCGGAATTAATTGATTCCATTTCGATACGGCAAAAATACGGTAACGAATCAACTTTTGCCCGGGCCCTTCGGCGGAGCCAATAATAAATTGGGTCCGGAACGATAGCCATTGGTGCGGGCACCGGCGCTGGGAAATTGTTTCAAATGAACTACATTTTTCACAACCCGACAAAGGGCGGCCGAGGATGGCCAGGATGGGACTCTCCACTTTTTTCCGGGCCATGATTAGTCGATCTTAATTATGGGGAACTCTTGTGGACTCAATAAATTATTGTTGCGAGAATCATATAACGAGGCTCGTTTTTATTCGCCCGCATGTGTGTGTGTGGTGAAAAGAGTGAAGAGTTCACTTATTTTTATATGGTTTTTATTATGAAAACTAATCGATTCGTTTGTAACGCTAAAGTGCTTTCATTACTGCAAGCAAACAACATGCAGCATACATTTTATGTTCGGCACACGGTCACACAGTTCGGTTGCAAACGGTGGAACACGGTGATTGGAACAGCAAATCATGTAATTAGAGGATAATCTGGGTTGGTGGAGTTTTCTGGAACGCCGGCCCAGAACCGTTATTTACGACTGGCTGGGCTGAAATAATGATTGATTCCGCAGATTGGCCTGCTATCGAACAATCTCGTGATTAACGGATGACACAAAAACAGCGGACCGGGAATCCGGTCCTTCTCTACAGTTTTTGCACGTAGTTTGCCGACACAGTGTGTTTTTTTGGTTGAGCTGATTCACTGCAAAACACTCGTCGGGTTGACCAACACCACTATCGCTGTTTTCATGGTTTTTGAAGTGTTAAAAAAATATTACGGCTACCGATTACGGAGCCTTGATTATGTTCGTCTCAGCCCCAACACAAATTGGTTCGATGTTACCAACTGCTTAAAGGTGGGCAGTATCGCCAACTGAGCTCCGAGAACAAGCGAAACGGTAGACTGCCGTTCGAATGCGTGGCCAAAAATGGCATAAAAAGCAGCAACACCGGACTGCTTGATGCCAAAGGTTTAGACATCAAACTGCACAGACGGCGCAGATGAACAGAAAGCGAGGACGAAAGAGAGGGCCTTCAAGTGATCGAGTCGAACGTAATTATTGAGCGATAAATTATTCATCCCAATGATCCGAGGGCCACTCGACAGCGCCGGGGACGACCGGCGTCGGCCAATCGGCCGGGCCTCGAAAGCTCCGAAGCATAATAACGATAATAATTTGCCTGAGCATAACTTCGCACATAACTGGGCCGCAGCATCCGAGATCCAGCGCGGGTTGCGATGTAGCACGTCCGGACCGTGCTTGGCCGATGAGAGATGCGAGTGGCACACAGGCGCACTCGGCAGGCGACGGCTCCGGACGACTATTTCGGAGCGCTTCCTGCGAGGAATACGGAATTTTTGCTCGTATGTGCCTTATCTACTGCCACGCTACGGCTGAATGTGGTTCGAGAAGGCACTCCAGAGCGGGAGTATTAATCGAACCCTGGGTGGAGTTGACGGGCCGGATGGTTCTGAATTCCATCGCCAGACCGGACCTACGTTCGGTGACTGGGGTGACCTATAGCTCGGCACGCTCAACGACGTGGAGTGGGACTCATCGGTCCGGTATAGTGAACTGGCTAGTGAAGGAATGCATAATCTAAGTAGATTGCCAACGGAATCTATTCTCTATTATTGATTTGGAAAATCCAAAGCGATGAATCCTTCAAAGGCCGCAGCTCGATAGAGTTCGAGTACTTACCAAAGTCCATCTAAGATAATGTGAAAGTAATCAAAATAAGAACTCGAAACGCTGGAAGGGTAGAACTGCCAAAGTAACCTTTTTGACCGAGAAAAACCATCCAATTCGACCGGCGAAGAGAAAGGGACAGAAAAAGACCAGAAATTAAGATGGCCAGGGAACATAATTAATCGGATGTAAAGTAAATGTGGCGTGACTGCTGCTTACAGCTTTATGAAGTGCGTGCGGGCCCTTTGTTGAGGTGAAGGCCACACGCCACTCGCAGACACACACACACACACAGTACCACACCCGGCCCGGCACATTGGCACTGTTTTTGTTTAATTTTCCCCCGGCAAACATCCATCTTCGGCCGCCCGGCAATTGTTTGGGATAGCAAAACGCCTGTTTGCCTGTCTGTGGGCAGAGTGTGGGCGCGGCCGCTCCACTGTCCCGGAAGGAAGAAGCATAAACCCTGAAACCCAACTCCCGAGCCGGGAAGGGTTGAAAGGGATCGGGTCTTAAAGTGTCCTTCGCACGATACTATCACCGATCTCACGCCGTTCCCGTTACTGCCGTTACGCCCGGCCCGAGCCCGGGTGCCACGGTTTCGGGGCCAGCTCAGCATAAATAAGCGAAATGAGTTCTTCGGAAAAGTGGTCGTCCCACCGTCGTCCCACCCACGCGGGGGTGAGCTCGGTGCGCCCGGTGAGTGCGATAAAACGATTTACACTTTTATAAATAGCGCCCATTAATCTGCCTCGGTTCCTTTTGCGCTTCGGCGCGAAACGCGGTCCGGTGCACAGAAGTTGCCAGCAATTCGGCTTCCGGTCCGGTCGTAAAACGGTCGCTAAGCCCGGACGGCGCCGAACACAGTCCGACGCCGACCTCTGCGTCGACCGCAGCAATTCGCCATGCAAAACGGCTTCCCTAGGGCCGGGCGTGCGGAAGGGGGACGGAAAGATAATCTTCGGGCACAAGGACACACTCTCTTTTTCTCTCTCGCTCATCGCCAGTGCTTCGAGGAGGAATCTCGCTGTGACCAAAAGAAGCTGCTCAAGAAAGGCGGCCGCGGCATCCGAATCCGAAGCGTTAGCGTTGCCCGAGAGTCGGGAGTCGCATTTGTCATTTGAAGTCGTTGGCTTCCGCCTTTTTCCTGCCGCCGGTTTTCGGGACGCACGCACCCGCCGAAAGGATGCCAAAGGATTGCCGGATAGCGTAAACTGACGAAACGGTTGTTACAAAACGTGTACAGCGCAACAAAGTGACATCACGTCACGCGGCACAGTGTTTCGAGTTTGAGGCAGTGGCGGTGGTGGTCGGAGTGACAGGATGATTTAGAACCGCGCGGGATCGTGTTGAAGTGGAAGCTTTAAATGGGCGGATTTGGTTTCAACCTAAAGCGCGCTCTGTAACAGAGTTTCTCTCTCTCTCTCTCTTTCTTAGCGCCATGCTTTGGACCACGATTGGAAGTGTAAATTCATGTTGGACGAACATTGAAGGTGCGAAAGGTGCGCCGGAAGCCGCCAAGGTTGTTGGATGTTTGCAATTTTCGGCAACCGAATTAATAAATTAACTTATGATGTAGTCCGTAACGATGTTATGATTATGCTTTATGCTCGCCAAATTACTCTCATTACACCGGGTTTATGGCGCCCAATTTAAGATTGTACAACGTATTTTGCTCCCGCCACCGCCGCGGACCACGTCAATCCGTGGTGTCACTGAACTGACCTTGGGTGGTGGGTGAGAAAAGGAGACAAAGAAAAAAATGGTGGCAAAAGTCTAGGCGAAAACAACATTCCATCACTTCCGGGGCGCATTGAAATTAATGACCTAAGTTAATAACAATTTTCTTAATTCTCTTCCCTTCGCAACATCCGGCCAATCCGGCCTACACTGGACGGACGGCCGGGCAAAATATCATCGTCGCCCGGGGAAGGGCGCACTGGGAGCGCACAATGCAAAAGGGCACAATCATTCCGGACCGGAAATGGACGGTGTTTGGGGGTCGAGACGCCCGGGAACAGCCCTGAGGCTGCCTGTGGTCCACGCAACAGTTAGCGACGACAAGCGTTAACATGACGCAGGAATTGCCCTATTTCGGCTGTGCGGCTGTCATAATCATGTCGAGGTTTTTCTTTCGGACTTTTGGGAGTCCCGCGACGTGCTCTGACCATGTGTTCTCGCAGTGGAGACGCAGTTTTCGGATCCGGTCAATCACACACGTCATCATCACATCATTCCGTGCATCGTCGAGCAGGAATGGGACCGGAAGGTTTATGGAACTGACCAGAACAACTCGCTCTCGTGGGGGAAACTCACAGTGCAACATATTGTGCCAAACATTTCATCGACTTTGCGGTTCACTTTAGTGTCTTTGTCGGTTGAATTGAAACGTTGTTCTTACATCCGTCCCATTCGCCGATCCCTGGTCAGGTCAGGGTTTACGGAATTCGGCGAACATGTCCCGTCCGACACCCCCAAAAACTGGTGGATGTCCTTTTTGGTCGCTCATGACAAGCTGAAACATGGCCCTCAGATTGGCCCTCGTCAAACGGCCTCCAAGACTCCTGATCCAGAGAGAGCGAGAGAGGGAGAGAGAAAGCAGTGGGCGATAATCTTGTCCCAGGGCGCATTCTTTCGGAGCCACATTCTTGGGGATTAGCAAATAAAGTCCTCCGTGGAGGGCAACGCACCGGCTCCAGGATTAGCTGCCCGTGGTCCGGGCCCGTTTTTCATCGCCAATTTCCTGCGGGTGTAGGAAAGGAGGCCTTAGGGCCGTCGGCCTGTGGATTGCACGGTTCGGGGAATTTCCGTCCAGCACCCGGGCACCGTTTTGTCATCATTACCGCAGCCATCGGTCGCTGGCAGCTTGTCGTGGGCTCAAACCTGTCGCCTAGCTCGCTGTCATGTATTTTCATAATGTCAACCAGCAAGCAAATAGCGGCGGCCGCAAACATGTCCCGTGGCTCGTCAATCGAACTCCCGAGACACCCCCCGGCAAACCACCAACAGATTAACCATTTCTGTTTGCATACATTAACGCGCTGGCGCCGGCACCGGCACCGGCGGTGACAACAATAAATTCGTATTACTTACATCGCCGTCGCGGCGCGGCAAATTAAGGAAACTTTCGCCAACTTGATCGATTAGTGCGTGGAGCGGCAAGGGAGTGAGGCGACCGCACGGGCTGAAGTTCCGACCCCAGAAACTAGTGCGTCCCCGGTGCGGCACCAAGGGCAAGAATATTTATCGTCCCGCCGACGGGACAGGCCTTTCGGGGAACTCCTCGGTGTTCGTTGACTGGTGGCGCGCCCGACCCAACATGACATATTTCTTGATTATTGACAAAGCGAAATAAAAACGGGTTGGCTTTCTTGGGAATCCTTGGGCCGCCCACGGCGCAAGGCCGAATTAGGTTTCATTCCGCGAATCGGCACAGCCCTTCGTACATTTAATTTATGGCTTCGCTTTCGCGCGGGCTCGGACCGGATGACAGCGGGCCGAGGCCGTGCTGGCAATTTGTCAGAAGTTGGAATTAACGACTTTTTTTCAACATTAATATTTTTAATCCAAAGTTTTCGGAACGATCTCCCGGGGGATCCCGGGTTGCAAGGTTACTTCCATTTAATTTAAGTTTGGAGCCCGACGTTATGCAGCAGTAATGCTAGGGCTTCTTACTTAACGTAATCTCTTTCGTTTAAAATCCCGACGGCGAAGCCAGAAGGGGTATGCTGGAAAGTGCTGGAACATGGTCCGGTGGCATCACACAAACACTGCAGCTTGTGCAGGAGTTGGAGTGAAATTTAATCAGACCAGATCGGAGTCCGTGAATGTGGGTAGGTTTTTCCTTTTTTTGCATCCATCGCCCATTCCGAACGGTCGGTTCATCCTGTTCTGGCCATGGCGTGTCCCGAGGCCCGTGGACAATCCTTGGGCTCGGTGTTGCCCAGGGAAACTGTGGCGGTGGTCTCAATACCCAGCGGAATCTTATTGAAAACCTTCCGCCCCGAGTGACTAACCAACTTTACCCTTTCGCCCGTCCTAGCCACCCGCGAGTTTCCGGTGGCCTCGCGTCGTGCGCAAATTTGTGAATTATGACACCCGACAAAGGCCGCTCCAGACCACCAGGGCCCACGGAAGCCGTGACGGCGATGGAAACTGGCGACAGGTTGAGGTTTATATTTCAAATTCAATCATCATTACCATAGTGACGCCCCGACCGCCGAGGACGAACGGGGAAGGCGGGGAAGCCACAGGAGCGACGACGAGACCGTGGAGGAATGCGAAGAAAGTCCGTCATCGGCGTCGTCGTCGTCGGAGAATAGAGAATACGAGGTTCGCAACGGTTTTAAAATACCGACCCATGGCCAGAGTGTGTGTGTGTTTGCCGAAGGGGTTGAAACGGTGGCCAACGCGGACCACCCACCCCCGGAGGCTGGGCCAAAAACCCGAAACGGCCGGAGCCCATTTTATGGGGAACCGGAGCTGCGCGCACCGGATTTTATTGATCGAAGCCAGAACACGGTTTGATTTATTCTGCATAATCAGCATGGTCGTAAATATTTTTACTCCTCACCGAAGCAGAAGCGGAAGCGGACGAGGTGAGCAACAGCATGACGTCGTGGGTGGGTGGCGCTCGGCCCGTTCGATGACTGACACGAGGAACGGTCACCTCGAGGATGGACGGCGCTTTCGGCTTAGTCAGGGTTTTATTGGAAGCGTGTTCCTTTTTTTCTTGGTTGCCGTTGGCGTTGCCTTATTTGGGATTAGTGTTGTGCGAAGGGCGCACTACTATGTGGCCCGACCCGATCGGACCCGATGCCCACGGACTGCTGGACGCGCTCCAGGACTGCGGTGGAGAAGCGCCCGGAAATGAACTCCGGCACCGAGCGGATGCACGGAATGACGGATGGGACGGAAGCAATCGTAGGAAAAAAGCTTCTCCGATGTATCGCCGTCAGTTTTTTTGCTCATGTTTTTGTGTTTTTTTTTATTCTGGCCTGTCAGCGCCCCGCTGTATCCGCTTCCGGATGGCCAGATGGTGGCGCTGGTCGGTCGGGCCCGGGTCGGGAGAAAAATTTTATGATATTTTTTCCCGGTTTCTTTTTTTCGGTGCGATGCAAGCGATTTTGATTGCGTTGTCGGAACAGATTGATGATGGCTTGAGATGGATTTGAAATTGGGCCCACATCAGGCCGCGGAATATGTAATACGTGTGCGGTGGTGATATGGATTTGGTGATGTTTGGTGTTTCAAAATGCAACATATGCCCGGGTTTTATTGATACTTCAATCAGAAGTGGGCTCCCGACCATTGGCCGGGAGCCAACGGTGTTATGCTGCAGCGCTGGGTGGAAACACATTTTAACATTTTATGCTACGTGAGATTTTCCCTCTGCGGGCTGACATAAACATTATGAGCTTACAATTGGGGCGACCGTTAAGGTAATGAGCGTTTAAAATGTGGAATTTAGTTGATATCTTCATTCCGGAAACTGTGATCGCCCCGCTGAAGCGTGGAAAACGATTGAAAAGAAAAATGGAACGGGCACGGAATTGAAGTCGGGAGCCTTTTCGCGGAACTGTTGAATGGAGTTCACTTAATTACCGGGCGGCGGTCTGGCTGGCTGGCCGGCCGAATGTAATGTGGCATTCCGCTTCCTTTTAGTCGCCCACCACAGCAACAGCAGCCGGGTCCGGGTGATATTAAATTAATATTTATGCGAGAAGCCCAGCCGATACGCAAAATCGACCACGGCCCCGAACGCGAGCGCTTCCTATGTTCCTGTCCTTCGGACGATGCGTGCGAAACGGGCCGTGAAATGGGCGGGCGCGTACGCGAGAGGGAAAGCGGGCGTTTTCCTATTGCTTTTTTTTTTGGCCAATGTTGGGATGCGGTTTCTCACGTTGGCCGCACACTGGTTTGCGTGTCGGCGAAGGACCTCCGGCTTAGCCATCGGAGCTCGAAAACGTGGCTTTCATCGAATGCTTTGCCTGGTACGGTGGATGGGTAGCGCCCGGATGATGAAGCATAAACGACCCTAGCCACGCACAGCACCACGTCTACGACTCTCGATTTTGGGCCTCCACCCAACGACCGCTGCCGATGGGGCACGATGGCAGCGGAGATTGCGGTTGATTTGATCAATGATACGTTTCAGCGATTTTTCCAACCGCAGCGCAACGCGAATGGAAAAGCATAATTAACGATTATTGCCTCCAATTCGCCGTACTTGGGGGGCTATTCAGCTGTGAGAAGAATGTTTTTTTTTCTTTCTATTCTTTCTCCCCCCGCCTGTCGGAGTTCTGGTTTCCGAAAATGCTCATAAAATCTTTCAAGCCACGGGTTGAGCTTTAATTGTGTTTGTTTACCGAACTGGGTTGCCCAGGAATGGGGGTTTCTTTTGTGTGGAAATGTTTTACTAAACACTGTCAATGTCAATCTCTTCGCACCGAGCGGTTGATTAGCAGTTCAATTAAATTACACCCCAAATAATTGGTGCTGGCATGCAATGGTAGAACATTTTACATAATTTAGGTTCAGTCATCAGTGCACTTTCGTTCGATCATTGCATAATCCATTCCCTATTGATTGCGGTTTAATGTAATTGAAGGAAGAGTTGGTTTTGGTTAGGGCGAATGGAGCCAGCATTGTATAGGTGTATGGTGCCCGCAAAGAATCGAGGTAAAAGTTATGCTTTTGTAAAACTGCATCGTGATTAGCCCACATTGTATCGCATCATTGAATTAATTCGGTACATGCATTATGAATGATGCTGAAATCATGCGCATCGTGTTTAGCAGTAATTGCATGATTTATACTTAATCAAATTTATCGCATTGATTAAATGAATCAAAGAGCAGTTATTAGTTAGCTGGGGTTCGCACACCGCCGCCCGTTGACCAATCGATCCGGCAGACATGAGGATGTGATCATAAATCATCGGCACCATTAGTCAAATGATGCATCTCGGTTATCGGGCGGACACGAAACAGTTAACCATTTAGCGGCCAATTGGAAGCACAGCAAATGGCCCGTCTCCAGCCCTACGGCCATGCACTCAGACATTCATGTATGGTATCAACAAAGGCAAGGAACGATAACGCGGGCCCTTCTTCACGCCAGCGACGCAACCAATTACGATTAGGTGTATGTTTATGTATGAACCTTAAATACTGCTCTTTAAGCTTAGCACCTGCGATGACGTTATTATACAAAAAAGAAAACATTATTTGCCATTTCAGCATTGAATATTTCATAATGGATTTTACACTGTTGGAGCTGATTAAATCAAATATGTCAACGTGATGCATAATTTATGTGCCTCCGTAACTGTGGGAGTTTCATTTACAGCGATGCAAAAGTATAAAAAACGTTGGGCCTCAATTTAATAGACGACCGTATAGGATGCCGGGTACATCCTATACGGTGCGCGGTTTCCAAAGCAGAATGAAAAACCCGTAAGCCTTGTGTATGATAATGGCACCATCATTTCCACCGGCCTGGCGCGATCCGGGTGGCACTTTGAATACATCATGAAAATTGCTGTAACGACGAAATCTACCAGCGCTCCAGGGCCCCCGGCGGTGCTCGAGATGCGGTTATCGGGCTGACAATTCCAACGCTCCTGATTTCGAGTGCCCGGCAACATTTGCCGATTGGTTTGCGAGTGTCGGGCGCCACCGAACACGGCCGAATGACCACAAATTAAACACGATCGATGAAATCGCCGATAAACCGATGCCCGGTTTCGACTGGTTTCGACCAAAGCAGCCAAGGGAGGGATGGCAAATGGTTTGGCACCCAAGTTTTATTGCCGGAAAAATGAGGGCACATAAAAATCCGCACATCCGCATTAAATCCCGTCAATTTCCCGGGGGGGGCGAAATTTCACTTAAAGCACCGTGCGCCTCCATCGCCATAAATACTTGACTTCAAACCGTGGCGCCTGTGTACGCTAAGCCTGACCTGTCGTTTGCAAATTTTAAAGTCACTATCGCACACGCAGACACCGACGAGGCACAAAAGCAGCTCAGCGTTAGCGTTGGAGCACAGAAACGCCCGACTCGCTCCGCCCGGAACTGTGATTATTTGACAAGCGCACAGCCAGGAAGGAGGAAGCAGCAGCAGCAGCAGCAAGTAATCAGGCAGGCACCTATAAAGCCGAAAAGTTTATGCTTTCCACCCTCGTCTGCCACCCCGTCGGGAGGGGTGGGCGGTCGACGGAGGCGACGGAAGCCGACCGGCAATACAACAATTCCCGTTTTATGTCAATCATCAAACGACTCTTTGACGACGCTCCGCTTTTGGGGGGAAAATAACTGCGAGAAAAATAAATGCCGGATGTTTGCGATGGATTTTTGTTTCTTCCCTCCCCGTCCTTCGCATACGCCTCATACGTTACCCTTCCGGTTCCGCTGGGTTCCTTTTTCCCAGATGAGAATGTTTCGAGCCACGGGGAGCACGGCGCGCACAGGAAGTGAGTTAAGATTTTGATGGCTTATTCAATTTCTTCGCAATGTGTGTGTGGGGAACTTTGGTGTGCCGGTGTCGTTCCGTTCCTGGCCGCCACCCGTCCGCCCGCCCGTGTGCTGATCATTTGCATACCGAGTTCCCGGTGCCGGTGGCAAAAAAAGGCGAACCGGCCCATTTCTGGGGCTGGTGGGTATTTTAATATTGATACGCAACGCAAACACCGGCTCGATGCTCACTTCTGGCGCACCGTCGACGTCGTCGTCGTCGTATATCATCATCGGCCGGCTCGGAGTCAGTTTGGCACTCGGCTTCCGATTCCACTGTTTGCCCAGGGGGTTGAAGCGGGCGTTGCGTGCATAAATTCTCGTGCAAATATAAATTAATGATCAAGGAAAAGGGAAAAACTCAACACGTCCGTCGGTCCGTTGCGTTATGATTGTGTGGCGCCTAATCCAACGCGTGGTGTGCGATGAAAAAAAGGCTCAGTTTTTCATGACAACAAATATTAGATTACACACGAAATTCAACATGAGCCTGGAATCGGACAGTAAAACTTTCCGAGCTCTTTCGATTAGGAAAGGGGTTTCGCTTTTTATTGAAAGTGCTAGAATGATTAATATTCAACAGGTAATACAGTATAGTACTTTGAAAACTCCTGAAACGATGTAGAATGTTGTATAACATGTTATCTATTATTATTAGAACGGGTAGACCGGTATTAAGCACCAACTTAAGTACTTGCACTAAACTTGATGCCCTGCCAGTCAGTCAGTGTCACTGTGTAAACAACATCTTTTTAAGCATCTGAAAATGTCGTGTTTTGTACCTAGTAAAAAAAACCGCATGAATTAATTCATAGTCCTTGTATATTACGAATATTTTAATGTGAGGGGTTGATTTGAATGAAAATAATGGCTTCCGTATTTTCGGAACTGTGTACTGTTGGAATTAAGAAAAGAGTTACTAAGCTGTGACAAATTCTTTTCCTAAAAAAGAACTTTCAAACACTGATTTGCGGAATTGCTTTTAAAGGGATTTTCAAGTCGTAACCGTTTCTTGAACTCATCTTGATATAGAGCAACAAACCTTAGCATACGATCTACCGTCTGAATCCTTGTTTGGGGCAAAAAGATCCGCAGAGCTTAAAGAAGGGAGGCCATAAATTTCTCGCTGCAAACGGAAGTGCACCGTTGCAAGACGTACTTAACAATGCACGAATGCATGGAGCTGTAGCGTACTCCATTACGGTGCCAAGATTTCAACGTTGATACTCCGTTTCCCTTGGCTTCCTGTCTGTCAGGCCCGACGGAGCGCACTCCGGGCCCCCTTTTATCCAACATAAAATAGGGAAAAATACAGACACATGCACACATGTACGGAAGAGAAGCACTTCCAGGCAATCAATCCAAATCCGGCTCGAGTCGACAAGCCTTGGACGGACCTGACCTTCGTTAGAGGAACGGGTGTCTTACCTGTGCCACTCGAGCTGAAGAAAATAATCATCCCCACGATGCACAGCGTGTGTGCCGTCGTCATTGTCATTTTGGATGCGTTCATCCACTCGGCGATCGGGCCTTCGTTCCGCACTGCTTACTGCGTTTCCCAGTCGCCAACCGTCGGCTCAGTCGGTCGCTTCGATTAGGTCGATCTTCGCGCTGAAACCTTGTCGGGTTCACACAAGGCTCCAAATCGAACACACACACACATGCACTGTGTTTGACCGGTGCTAGAGGGCGAGGCCACAACCGTATCTGCGATGCACTTCGTCTTCGGCGGGTTAGCAGCTTCCGAAGCGGCTTACTGCAAACCACTTCTAAGCACTACACCACACACACACACACACACACCGACTGCAGCACTGAGTGGCACGTCTGCAACGCTCCTTGGCGTTGCCTTCGAATCAAAGGTGAGCGGGTGGCGGGTACGCTAAGTGCCACCATGGCTTGGAGCGAGATCAAAGGGCGTTGTTGTTCATTTATTTATTTTCCTGTTTTTCCTGTGCCGGCCAAGGCCCGGCCAAGGATTTGCGAGGATCGACACTATTTGATTATCGCGCGCACCACCGGCTTACGGTGCACCGTTGGCACACGGGACCTGTCCAAACCGCGACCAAAAAGGGCAATCCTTCGAAGCGTCGGCTGAGTTTCTTATTTCTACCGTTCACCGTTTTTCTCCGACGTGCTCGCAATTCACACCGGAAGTACGTCACTTTCCACGGTACCGGGGGCCCGATTAGCATGCGGAGCGATAAATTCTAGCACATGTTGTGTCGTTGCTGGTTGGTTTCTCCTTCGTTCCTGCATTCCTGCCGTTGGGTCGGACCGTAGTGGCTTTTTTGCACTCTTTGCTATCACTTTTTTCGTCTCTATTTCTATCGCTCCGTTGCTTGTGCTGCTTTGAATATTTCAGCAGCCTCAATCTTGTACCGGACCGGTGAACACCCGGCCTCGGTGAATCCGGGGAACCGTGAATACTTTAGACGCCGTCACTCGCCCTCGGGGGCTTCCATTTTGTTTCACCGCGAAGTATGCTCCCCAAAAACCGATTCACCGTGATCCGCGATTGGGTCCAAACCGAAAAGGATAAACAAAAGCAGAACACACACGGCTCACAACCTTCACGGTGCACGAAAGCGTCCCGAGCTGAACGCCGGCGGCAGTAACGTGGCGAGCGACATCTGCTTCATCCTGCTGCGCCCGGGCCAGCCTCTAGGGGCACCGTAGTAGCTGTCACTGCAAGCACCGCCAGTAAGCCACTGAGTCCGAGGTGGCAAAGGACTTCCGGACCGCGGGCTGCATGGCCACTCGGGCGCGGCCCGTTTCACTTGCGATGTTCCGGACTGCACCACCGATATCGATTACACACACACACACGCACACGAACGAGTAATATCCAGCGGCACGAGTGTCACAGCACACGGTGGCTTATCGGTGCGAAAGCTAAACGATCTGGAACATCGTTGATGTTCGAGCGTCAAGTCGTTTTGCCACGGCTGCCAATCGGAGCTGCTCCTGCTGCTGCTGCTGCAGCCAGGACACTGCCGATCGATTTTCACAATTTATTCCATTCGATGGCACTGGTTGCCACCGCGTTATGCTGTGGTCCTCTGCTGCGGGTATGCTCCAGCACGTGTTTATTGAGCTGTTGATTGGACGTATCTGAAATGGAGTAGCAAAAATAAGCAAACGAGAGAACTAGGTTAGTGAGTTTAGCCAGTGTAGCAGGGCAGGGGCCCCGGGTTGTTGATAAGCACCGGATACCGTCGGCTCGGGGGCAGATTCTTCCGCCCCCCCTCCACCCCGTGGAAACCGAGCCGAGGCACAGCAAACAGACATGAAAAATTCAATAATAAAACTCAAAGTGCAGCGCTTCGAAGCGGAAACCGAAAACAATAAAACCAAATTGAGCGCGCCCGACGTGGGAGCCTGACCGACATTCGATGTTGCTGCACACAAATGGTTACAAATCGGGAGCCCGCTGCAGAGTTGCGACAATACTTTGTGATAATGTGTACATTAAGTCGTTCGAGTCAAACGACGCCCCGCTGATTGTGTGCGACTTACACGGCATGATTCATGTCACTTTACACCGAATGAATCACTCGATGGATTTATCCTGCTGCCACACACGGGCCGCGTCCGCTTTCCACAGGAAAGCTCTTTAATCTTTGGCCAATCTTTTCGGGACGCTCGGAGACGGCGAACGCTAAAGCGCCTGCTGGGTATGCAATTATTTACCTTCGGTTTTCGCTTCGCGTCACACGTCAAAGAAGGCGCAGCCACCAACAAGATGGCGGCGACGGTGCGGCATTATGATTTTTGTAACATGTTTGATTTCGTCATTCGGCAAAGCAAATTGTATCAAAATGTGGCCCGGCCCGGCCCTGGAGCCCAGGCTATGGCCTGTAAAGTTCCGCGCAAAAATCAACATACCCTGGCCTGGGTCGGGGATGAGAATGATCAAACGTGAAGCATAACGGCGTCCTGCACAAAAAGGAAAAATAAAGCCATGCGCCGGATGATGTTGTCGGTGCCCGCTTTGCAGGCGCAATAAAGATGTAAAAACATTTGCGTAGCAAGCATTCCAAGGATCCGGCCGGTAAGAACACATACACGGGCGCCGCGTGTTCTTGGTGCGCATGTTTGTGTAGAAAGAAAGCGGTACCACCGACGAGAAGGTGTGCTCACGTACGCGCCGAGCATTTGTTACATTTTTACCTCGAAAACAGCGCAAACTTTCGGGCCGGGGCTAAATTCTTCGCTGGCATGCGAACACGGCGGCTGTCAGGTTTCGGGATGTTCCGCCATAAAATACTCGCGTCGCGTTTTATTTGGCGCTTTTTGCGTGTGCGATTTGCGGGTGTAAATAAATTAGTGTTGCCGCCGTGCCGTGCCAACCGAACGAGCGTTTCATCGGCAACAGGTTCATTAGCGTTTTGGCGCTCTAGCCAAAGGAATCGCCGAGCAAACTCTCGCGCCCAAGGACCCTCGAAGTTATTGATTTAATCAATCAAGTGTTGCCCGCACACACACAGACACACACGATGAATGCTATTGGCGATGTAAAATGAGTCCGCGGCTGCTAAGTAGACGATGTGAAGAAAACTAACGAAAACTTATTAGGTTCTAAATTCGACTTTCGTTGTCGAAGATTTTGGAACGACAGTGTCCACGTAAACCGTGTGTCCGTTTGGTATGATCAATTCCAGATCATAACGGACCATCCTTTCGTGGCGAAATTTAATGGAACGGTCAACGCCGCAGGAGCTAACAGGAATGCTTCAATAATCAAATGTCTCATGTTACGGTTTGACGGTGCCAGCTTGGTGTCACACTGCACATGCTGCATCACTTCGCATCTGCTGACACGCCGGCACGCAGCACATGTCACCGCGTCGTGTCCGTCGGTTCGATTTTTGCAGTTCATCGGACGCGAATCAGATCAGCGATGCTCGTTATGATCGCAAGCGAGACTGTCTTTGGTCCTCGGATAAATGAACCAGATCTGTTCGTCCGAGCACTGCGTTCGTTAGCTGGCTTAAGGCCACAGTTTTCGGTGAAAAACAGCTGCTGTTAAATTGGGGAAGGACCTGGGTTTCATCATTTTAAAAATTACTGTCATCAATGTGTCAGTGCGTGTCGCGTTTAATCAAAATTGATGCATCCGATTGGGAACCCAAGAAAGAATTATATCAGATTGGTTCTTTCTTCAAATGATGATATGAACTAAAATAAGTTAAAGTATTATTGGGGAAGAAAGTTTACTGAGCAAACTATCTGTGCGTCGGTACGCCGGTCCATATACCTGACCCCACCCCGTGAAGCGTCCGCTCTCGGACACGGTGTTCTGGTGCTGAAGCGTAAAAGGTTTGCATTAATTGCATTATCGCCCACATTCCGAAACGCCGCCGATCCGACTTTGGCGAAAGACGCTCATGACGGGTCGGCCGTGGCCAAAGTTCCGGCCACCAGCGCTGTCAATCACACCGTTGCGCCCCGGCCGTCAGTCATCGTGTTGCGCTGTCGGTGAAAATTATAAGTGACGGGCGTGTACTCGACGTTCGGAAAATTCAGCATTTACTTTCGGCGAGCGCTGGCCGGCGGCGGCTGCAGGGTCGCGGACGTGACATTCCCGAAAAGGTCCCGTCATTTTCGCTGATGAGCACGGTCTCACGTCCAGCACCGAGGGGTCCGGTGCAGGTGCAGGACCATCGCTCCGGAATGTAGGTTGCCGGCGACCGAAATCGCTGACCCGGACGCCGGGTAGTCCAGAGTTCGATCGAATCCTGTTGGCCGCGTTAGCGGTGCCAGTTTCACACCGGCGCTCCGGATCATCATCGGTCATCATCGGTCCGGCGGTGATTGGTGATGATTGGTGATTGTATTATTAGATTTTTGAACCGTGCTAGCCACTCCCGGGCCAAAACTTTATCCCAAAACCAGGCGCAAAGGCGCTTCTTAGTCATCATTTTTCCGTCGTTCGATCGAAGAGCTCCGGGGCGCATTTTGGGTCCGTCAACAGATCATCTGCTGAATAATGCCGTGTTAGCTCCGACGAGTTCGACAACACGCAATACGGAATTCCGGGGGACCGAATGGTGTGTTTGCACTGGACGGGTCCGTCCAGTGTTTGATCAACCATTTTGTTTGCGACCGTGGAAAAGTTTGCTCCCCGACGAAAGATTTCAAAAAGTCCTCTCCGGGGCTAATCGTCTCCGCACCAGAACGTCACCAGAAACGAGTGAGTTCGTCCGGACCAAGCGACCAAGTGGTGGTTTTTATTTGGCCCCCATCGCATCTTCTCGAAATGGGCCCGTGGAACGGAATAGTCCTGGCGTAGCTGAGGACAACTTTCGGCGACATTGAAAAACGGCTCCAAAGTTTGTGGCAACCGTTCGGGGGATCGAAAGCCCTCGTCTCGCGATTGACTGGCACAATGGAAGACGGGTTAATTCGTCGATGAGTTTGACGCGGCTGGCTCGAGTGGCTGATTGGTGGTTTCGGTCGTGGGAAAATGAAAAAAACCTGCCCAAAACCTACGAACTCTCGAGCCCGGGGCGCCCGGGAGAAACAGTGTCGAATAACGGCGAAAACTTTGTTTCGGGAAGACAGGCCGTGATCCGGAGCTACGAGCTAAAAGTGCCGGATGCACCGATGCATAGTTGAGTGCCGTAGACGAAGAAACGGCCCGGCAAAACTCCGCCAACTGCTCCGATGCTGCTGCTGCTGCTGCTGCTGCTGATCCCTATTTGTTTGATGAAGCCAAGAACGCACACACACTCGGCTGGTGGCTTTCGTTAGATTGATTTTCTTCACTCGTGGCGCAAGTTTTCGCATAACTCGGTAGCATAAACCTACCCCAGAAACGATTTTGAGCGTGCTTGGCTATGGGTCCCAAAAACGAAACAAACCCCAGCGAGAGACCTTCGGCAGCGGGATCAACGGGTGGAAACCAATTTTCTGGCGTTGCCCAAAAAAACACGGAACTTTGCTGAACTCGGGAAAAGGGGGAGAAAAAATGAGATTTCGCTCTCTGTGTGTGTGCGATGGAAAACAACAATAGCAACACGCAAGAGCTAAGGAAAAGGCAACGAGCAACTGTCCAACTATGGGATACGTCTAACACGTCGAAAGAGTGGAGTTTGAGAAGCACATGAAGCTTGGCTCGGGGAACAGCACCCGGCACAGACACACCGAATGGGCCGCTGGAGCCAACACAGGCGATGCTGGAGATAAGAAACGGGAAAAGAACGCCACCCCTTCAGAAGAAAGGGACGGGAACCGTCGGACAAAAGTGTGTCCGTTGCAGAGGGACGCGCATAGTTTTGTTTTGTTCATTTGCTCCCCGGTAAACATGGGCCCGGGAAGCGCTTGGCCCTGGCTCTTTCATCGCTGGGCTGGAAGCTTTGCGAGCGGAAGCATCGGCGGAGCCCGATCACCCACCCGCCCCCGGCCAGCTGGAGGAGCATCTGGAGACTTCGCATAAACACCGCAAGAGGGCAAGTTTTTGCGCTAACCTTCAGCCCCGCTCGACGTCGGCGGCGCAGTTCTCAGTTATCTTGCTGGTTCCTGCTGCTGCTGCTGCTGCTGCTCAAGAAGTTCGCAGAAGGCAAAGTTTTCCCTTTTCGCCGGTGGAGGCATCTGCCACAGTGCTGCTGCCGATGCTTCGCCGGTGACGCTTCTATTGCCGTTCGACTTTAGTGTGCTGTTGTTGCACCAGCAGCTGTTGGATTTCGGCGGCGGCGGCTCGGGTGGTGCGCGGGTTGAACGTGAAAATTTGCACAAGAAATTGCTCTTAGCCTCCGCGCCGTGGCCACCATGTGAGTTCCGGGTGTTTGGGGCGAGAAAAAGTAATGGCCGACGGCCGGCAGGGGAAGGCGAACGGAACCTGAAACGATTTCGCATGATCACACTGCAACAACATTTACTTCCTCGACTGCCTCGACTGGCAGGGCATGGCAGAACAACTTTTTGATATACTACCGACACCCGGCCGGCCGACGGACGCGGCCTAGGGCCCGTGTGGGGAGCCCATTCGGAATCGGACGCGCATCGATGCCGACGGAGGCATTCGGCACCTTCACGCCACCGTCGGGTGCCAACGAGACCATACGGTTGCACGTGCTTCGTGCGACTGAACTTGGGGGCCGCTTGGGGTGGGCTGTCCGTGATGAATCCTTAATGGCAGGAGTGTCAGTCCGTTCGTGGACAGTGTGCTGGCCACTAACGTTCGCCTAGTTTGACTCGTTCGCCGGATGGAGTTGTTTGACGAGTTTCTTCGGCGGCAGCTACGAAGCTCCGGTTGACGGTTGGTTCCGAACCATTAGGAAGTTGAGGAATTCGTGTTTCGCTTGTACTTTCTGCCAAGACGATGAACTTTTCTTCTCTATCTAGACTTGTCGCAATACTGAAACGTGCATTGGTTTGATTTTAATACAAAAGGTTACCACACTAACTTCTAGTCATTGAGTGACGTGTAGTGTAAATATTATTTTATGCAAATAGGCAATAAATTTGGATGGTTGGGCTAACACTAAAGTCACAGATTTGACTAGCTAGACTTTGTCGCCCATGGCAAAATATCAATTCTTTGAAGTAAACTGCGTAAAATAAGATTTAACTGTATCGTGGGTCTTGCGAGACTTGAATAATTCACCTATTCTTTCGCTTGGTTGTTGTTAACTTCCTTGTAACGTAGAAATCCGGTGTCCATTCATGCCGCATCATTTAACCTTGATTTATCTTACTTCTTGACAGTTATCAGCTTAACGATTCGACTTCGACTCTCAAGCAGCTTGAATGACACACAATCAATATTGTTGCCATCGCCAGTGGTTATTCAACTATACGACAAAAACAATCAAAAATAGAACCATATCGCGCCCCTCCAGTGTTCCTCTACACAGCCCGTATGCTTCGGCGGTAAACAACGACCAAAAATATCGCAAAGTTTGACTTCCGCCACGCCACGTGGAAAAAGGAAAACAATTTTCATTATGCCTTCACGCAACGGTCATTACGTAAACATGTGTGCGACACTTTGCCCGATGGTCAGCAACTTTCTGTCAACACAGCTCACCCGCTGCCCAGTGTCGGCCCCCGCGGCCCCCGGGCACGCTCCCGAGGGATAAGGAAGTTTTGTGTGGTGAAAAACAAAACTTTCTGCACCGCCCGATCGGTTGTATATTTTATTTGCCCGGCTACAGGCAAAGACCGGAAAAGTTGCCAATGATTGACACCGACGTCGGTCGGTCGGTTGGTGGGAAAGTTTGCTGGGCCGTGCCGTGCTGGAAGTGGCCGACATGAACTTTGGTTGTTTGGTTCCCGGTTCGGTTCCGGTTTCTGGTGTCCTGTCCACAGTTAATGGTGGGGTCTCGATCGGTGCCAATTTTCATCCGCCACATTTTATGGCTTTTTCTGCCCTGGGCTACATTTTGATAGCGCGGGGAATCAATATTTAATCCGCGTGAAAGTCAGTCCTGGTTTGAGCGGTAATTCAACGACTCTTCGGTCCGCGACAGTTAGTGCAAATTATGGCGCACCGCTCCAGTAAATTGCACGAGCCCGAGCAATTTCATAGCGAACAAGCAATCATGCTGGGCGCAGCACTTCTTCGTTGGGTAACAGACAAGAATCCGAAAGAGTTGCAAGAGTTGGCTCTTTTCTGATTTGGCTGCTAGGCGAAAGAAGCTAAATCTCACCACTTTCGCAAGCCACCGTCGTGGAACTTGCTGACGGCAACTGATTTCAGTTTTTGCTCTCCCTGCACGCTGCGCCAGCGATTGCCATCGTAAACATCGGAACGCGGGTTGGCCCGCGCCTTGGCGTGGTGCACTTTCGGCCCGACGGTGCGTTGGCCACCGTCTTGCGTTTGCGCCAATTCGGTGCAGCATGCATGCGGGGCGCTATAAAATTCATAGCTCATCTATATGCAAAGAAGATGCTCCCGGGCCCTTGCCCGAGTCGGGCTTTATTTGGTCCGCAGACGGCGAGCGGGGTGTGTTACTTCATGTTGCTGTGCTTGCAATTGCTGCCTTCAACCTGCCAGGTGATTGACTGGCCGACTTACTTACTGCCGGTGACTGGTTGAGCGTGTGGGTGTGTGTGTCAGGTTTCAGGTTGAAGTTTGGTCGGGGGACACCCGATCCATCCACCCGCCCCTGGAAGGTTTCGCAACCCAAGCGTGCCCAGAAACCGGAGAACGCCGGAAAGGTGAGCCGTTCTGCGCACGACAAATTGAAACGTGTCGAATACAATTCTCGGCCAGAAACCTTGAGGCATCGCTGGGCGAAGGCACCAACCGCCCGACATTTCCTTCCGTATTGGGGTTTTTGTGCTGCGTGAATTTATTACTAACCATCGGGAGTAAAAGGATGCATAAGAAATGCTTTTCAATGCTGAAAAACGACAAACGAATGTTGATACAAACACGTTTGAGAGGTGAACGTTTTTCGGTCAAGGTTTGGTTTTTGTCCCATTTTTGGTTGGTACGAGTAACATTAGAGTGAGAAACGAGAATTTCACTATTGCTGCGTGAAGTCCATAACCTGTGCTGGTTATTTGGTCACCAAACTTTTTTTATCTTATCAGGTTCTTGCTAATTTCTTAACACCAAAACACATGATGGATCAAATTTCCATCTGCAAAGCCTTGGCCAAACTGAATGAAATCTACCCATTTCTTAAACGGATGGCCACTGGGGATGAAAAATGAGCTACATAAGACAATGTTGTGTGAAAAGAATTGTGGGTAAAGTATGGTGAAGCAGCTCAAACGGTGGTCAAACCGATATCTACTGTCAACAACTAGAACCGTTTGAAGTTATAAACGGTCAGGCCAACAGAAGACGTCTTGTGGTCTGTCAATGCAAAGCCACACACGTCTCTAGTATAATTCGCCTAGTGATTCGTTCAGAAGCTCAGTTAAGAAGATTTCATTCATCCACCATATAGTCCAGACCTTGTACCAAGCGATTATCACCTTTTCACGCATTTCAAAATATATTGCGTGATAAGAAATTGAGATCAAGAGAATATTATGAATAAATAAACTGCTAGAGATTTTCGCCAATAACGATCAAAACATCTACAAGAGAGGCATTATGAAGCTGGAGCATTATGTTTCAGACCAACTGAAACATCTTCAAAAAGTTTTGAATTTCACGCAAAGATAAGGATTTCTTTTTACCCAGCCTTATAGTACGAAAACGTTTCAATTTAGAAAAAAAAGTATTATTTTGTCAAGCTTTTCCCAATTCCCCATAAATAATCAACAGCCATGTGTTGTTGTTTTAAAGTGGAAATAGCGTTCAATAATAAAAAAATTGTTTAAAATAAATCAAACGTCAGTCAACACTCTTAAAAGTCGCATAACGATAACAATGAACAGATAATTCGATCGTAACACTTTTAGCAAGACTTTATTTTCAATTATTCAATTTTCTATAGACGCTCCACAACTCTTATCAACACCGCAAAAATAATGTCGATTTCTTTAAACCCCCATTTCGTTGGCCGTGGGAATGCCGACGCCTTTCTTTAACATAGTCAGAACATTATTTTTCATCCAAATTTGCAAATGAACACCATTTCTGCGCACGAAGTCACACTTTGCAGCTCCAGCTTTCGACTGGGCCCAAAATGAGCCACTCATTACGTGGTGCTCAATCAAACTCGAACCGAACCGAAAGAAGCAACGAAAAAAAAACCGAAACGGAAAACGGCCTACCCTAAGTAAGCATACATTGTCCTGTGGAGCGACCACGGCCCCAACCGTGCTGGAAGTGTTAAAAATATTCATAGCCTCATTTAGGGCGAACAAGGACCTCGGGAGGGTGTTTGAAAAATGCTTCTCCGTTCCTAATGGGGCCCAATTTTTCTCGCCTCCAGTGATGGGGCGCACGAAAACAAAAAAAAAATGTGTGTGCCACTCGTCGGCCGTCGTCGCGACGGACACACGCAGGTCCTGCGACGGAAGTAAGTGGCAGTAAAACCGACGGCCAACGGTGGCCGGGGTCCCATATAAATAATCCATTCGTTTTGCTGTCATGCGCCTAAATGGGGCCAACTTATCTGGTAATTTACTTCCTATTTATATTCTGTGGCCCAGGCGACGCAGGAATAACTGACATTCGCGCGGGCCCGCGACGGCTTTAAGTAGCCGCGGAATGGAGAAACAATCAGAATGCTCTGCACCTGATCTGGTGGCGTCGGTAGGCCCGCTTTCCGGGTCTATCCGCACGATGGAAACGATAAGGGCACCGCGAATGATTTACGCCGAGCGCCGGTGGCGATGTGATAAAACATAGGGAGGGCACCAAGGATTACAGGCCCCCATGTCTCCGTCAGGACATTGGCGCTCCAGCCAAGGAATGCCAGCCATCCGCGCTGATCCCACGACGCTGACGCACTGGCGGTGGCGATGATTGAAGACGGATAAGCCGAGTCTAGTGCCTAGGCCGACGTCGAAGGATATCGGAACGAGGCTCAGGATCTGATGTGCGAGAAGATGCTACTTCGCGCAAGATGTCGTGGATAAACAAAGGCGTCACAAAACTTCTCACACACCCGTCCGGCACCATTCCACTTTCGCTGGAATAACATTTCCGAAATTATGATCCGATGATTGATGGTACCGTCTGGTGTTGTTATGCCACCCTGCCGAGCTGCTTGTCGGAAGCAGCTCCGGGTTTTGGTTGCGGGACGCGTTTTAGAGCAAACACTGCGGGCGTCACGGAATAGCGCCGATGCATGAAGTAGCGCTGCATTCCAGCGCTTGGACAATTATCGGGTGCTGTAAGTTCCAGAAAAACCCTCCCGAAAGCCTCCCTTTTTGGCAAACCGATTCCAACCTGCACGCTCGCTGCACCTTTCAAACGACGAAAAGAATTATAAATTAATGACCATCGGGTGCGATTAAGTTAAGTGCAACCGCACGCCACGCCGACCGGAGTATTTAGATTGATTAGAGATTGCAACGCGGTTCGAGTGGCAATCGTTTAAACAACAGGCCCTCCGTAAGCGGCCAGGCACCAGACCACCGAGGGGAAGAGTGGGGTCACAGGTTTCGTGCACTCAATTACATGCTGTGGTCCCGAAATCCGTGCCGGTTATTTAAATTTGTTACTCTCACGAACCACACCACGGACTGGGAGATGCAATAAAGCACCATAATTTATCGTCCACCCATTTTGGGTAGGGTGGGCTTAGGGGAGGCGGCGGGGGACGAATTGAGGCCACCACCGCCTCTTGGGGTGGATGCCTGTGGAAGCCGCCCGTCGAGGATTCTCGTCCTTGGACGGCCCGTCACGGCACGTCGCTGACCGTCTAACATCATCATGCAACAACATTCCGGTGGCTGCCCACCCGGGGTCGCGTCCTTTTCGACGTCCTGCGCCGCCAATTTTCCGGATGTAGTTGCACGAAAATTTAGCCGTAGAGTGTCGCTCGAAGAGCGCTCTCTCTCTCTCTTTCTCTCTCTTCGAAGCTCACGCACACACCGACAGTCGGTCGATGCGCTGCCGAGTTTTAGGATCATGTTAAGTACGTCGCGGAGAAACTCGAGCATTGATTTATTGGAAGTATAATCATACATCACAGTGACGGATGGGCGTCGTCGTCGTCGACGAGTATCTTCTCGCTGGCCGTTGCTGCTTTTCGCATCGCTGGCCCAACGGCACCGGCGCTGTTTGGCGTATCCTTTCGAGCCTTGCCAGTGTCATGGCTGTATGTCAAACAATTTCTGACATACGATGCTAGTCGGGCCAGCCAGCCTGGGCCAACCTGGGCTCGGCAAGCGGGTGGTCCCTCGGACCTCTGGCATGATCGGTGACCCTCGCGTGCACACACACGCAAACACAATGTGAAATAAAACGGGAGACAGCGATCGATAGCGAGGCCGTAAATTGTCATCCTCTTCATCGTTTTGGGGACGCCGGACTTCCGATGGGGCCGGCTCGGCTGGGTTCCGAGAGCCCGAGTTCCCAAGCGTCAAAGTCATTATCAAACAAATTGACTTCAAACCACTTGCGGGGCCAGGCCGGTTGAGCCGGATGAGCTGGGCCACCTTTAGTTTCGTGTTCCCTAAAACGTGCCGGGCGGTGGAGGAACATAAAATTTCATATCCCGACCGTTCGACACCGGCAACCGATATTTTCGGCCACCGCCGGGACCGCCCGGTTTACAATTTATTCATTGTTCCGCACCGTGGGTCGCGTATCGCAAAAATCGGGACGATTAATTTCACCCGTTGCGGCGTTGCGCAAACATGTGGCGTCAGCAGGTTTTGGCGGGCCGCTCATTATGCCGTTGTGTTGAGAGCGTGAGTGATACGGTTCATAATTGTTGTACTCTGGGGCTGGCTTTTAATTAAGCCGTGAACAATGAAAATTAATAATTTCGTCAATTGCGTGGCGTTCGGAATGTGGATAACGATAAGCGGCGCCCGGTGATTGACGGAACCGGTGAAGCAACACGTATCGACCGAAGGCTTAATGTCGCATTACCGTAGCGGTGGCTTCGGAAGCCACCGGTCACTGAGGGGAACGGTTCGATCTATGAAAGAAATTTTTTAAACCACGAAAGTTTTATTTTATTACTAATTATTGCCGAAGAAGAATGAAACATTTGAGAATTCGGTAGCCAAGGATCGCTGCTTGTGAGTAACATTATTCTTTTGATAAATAATGACCATATTGGATATTTACCACTACTACTTTGTTTTACAAGAATCTTTCAGTTCGACACATTTCTGATATAAAAATGACTTCAGGCTGAAGGAAGTGTAAGCCAGCCCATTGATTAGCATCCGAATTGAGCTATTCGTTAACATTTTTACAGCAACTGCAGCATCACCGATTGCCAATCGCCGATTCCTATAGCAACACCAAAGCATGCTTTATGCATTACCGACTTACTGTATGAGCTGTCTACATGTTGAGCCCAACTGATTTTTCATTTCCTAAAATCGTTTATAGTTCAACGTTCCCGATCAGTTTCGCACCGAAGCGAAAGGATTATTAGCAAAAGCTTTTCTCCAAATTAGCGACAGATTTTGCTGCGAGAAAACCGACACGACCAGCACCATCGTCGACGGCGACGGCGATGAGGAAACACCATCTGGTGCAAATCATCGGTTTATGTAAAAATGTTTCGAAATCAACTCTCTCCGCCAGCCGCCAGCCCACGAAGTCCTTTCTGCGGCCCTCCACTCTCGATGCCACCTTTTTCACACTTGATTAATGCTTATTTTATGATTAATGACTTGTCAAACGTGATCCGAAAAGTTTCATAATTTATTGAAGCGATTGGCCAAACGCTCGGTCCCAAACACACACACACGCACTCACACACGTGGCGTGGCGTGTAACGCAAATACATCCGCCGCTTTGCGTTAGCCTTTTGGCGGATGCTGCGGCACCCTTTCGGCTCCGCATCGGATCGATCGGAAAAGGTGTGTTTGCACGCACAAACTGGGTCCCGCCTCGCCCGGTCCGATGAGCTGAGGCTGACGAGATTTTAATCAACTTCGGTGTCATTTTTCAAATTTCAGGTCTGATTTTTTGTCCTTTTAACCGATTGCTTCCCCACCGGGCTGACCGTACCGGGCTGGTGGTGGAAGTGGTCTAAGCCGAGGAGACTGAGAAAGGCGCCGCCACTGCATTAGCGAGGGCGAGATGGATTATTAATCCATCAAATGGTGCCACTTTTCAAGCGCATGTGACGCCGACGTCTATAGTCACGTCTTGCCAGGGACTTGAGGGTTTGAAAGTTTCGATCGGATGGGTTTCATACAGATGCGGCAGATGTGCGTAACGAGTTTGAAATGTAATTAAAAACCGATCGTTACGACGATCGCGTCCCTGCGGACCGAATCCCTGTGTGTGTGTGTGTCGAAGAAGGTCGATCGCTGTCGCGGACAATGGAGCGCATTCAAGGGCGGACTTCCCACAATCCCGATTCCCAAAATTATCAAAAAAAAAAAACGGACACAGGCAAGTGATTTAAAAGGATGCACAATTGCTGCAAATTTATTGAATACTTTACGCGAACTAACTACTCGTCCTGCTGAACGGGCTCTGGGGCGGCGAAGCGGTACGACAGCTCCGAGGCCGCTCCGTGGTCACCGTAGCCGCCGTGTCCGTATCCTTCGTGCACTGGGTGGCAAGGTACCTTCGTCACTGACGGGGAGCATCCGAACAGCAAGTTGGCGCCGCACTTCACTGGCTCGGCATGGCCACCGTATCCTCCGTGGGCGACTGGCGCGGGATGGTCGTAGTTGGCCGAACGGTACGTCTTCTTGTGCCCGTATCCGCCGTCGTGCCCGTGTCCGTGGGCTTCGTGTCCATAGCCATGCGCTTCGTGTCCATGACCGTATCCTTTCATTTCGTGTCCGTAACCCTTGTGCTCGTGATGGCCGTAACCCTTGTGCTCATGACCGTATCCTTTATGCTCCCGTATCCCTTATGCTCGTGATGGCCGTATCCCTTATGCTCGTGATGGCCGTAACCCTTATGCTCGTGATGGCCGTAACCCTTATGCTCATGGCCGTATCCCTTATGCTCATGACCGTGGCCACCTTCGTGCCCTCCGCCGTACGATCGAAGGTTCGGAGACGGCTCGAAGGCCACCTCGCTGGCGCTGGCGTCGCTGCTCTCGGCATCCTGGTCCTGCTCGCAAACCGTCCGCTTGACGCCGTCTTCGCCTACGAGTTCGGTACATGCCACTGAGCGTTTGACGCGAACGTTCGACGTAAGTTCGCTACCTTCCGCGGCGTCCGCACCGTCGACGCTGTCCTCCTGCACGTAGTTGCTGACGCCACCCTCCGCCCGCTCACTAAGATCCTCCGCCTGGTCCGTGGCGCCCGACGTAAGCGAAGCCGGGGCCGCGTTGGCCTGGCCATCCTCCGGCTGGCCGGCGTCAGCCTCTGCCACCGCCTTCAGGTTCTCCGCTGGGCGTGTAAGTTCCGGCAGCGTGGCAACGGCATCACCGGACGCTTCCGCCACTGGAGCTGCGTGGCTGACCTGGAGCGCCAGGCACAGCACACACACCAAAGTCACTACACTCAGCTTCATGCTGCGGACACAACGGCGGTATCTACTCCGGTCTACACCGATGGCTTACCGGTGCCAATTCTACAACCCGACTAATGCTCGATGGCCGCCCGGACCTGGACTTTTATCGCCTCGCTCCCCGGGAGTGTCAGCAGAATCGAAAGGCGGCCGTGACCAATCGAACCCGACGTTCGGCGCGACGAATGCTTGCGCCAGATCAGCTGTTTTGCTTATTGGCCGCACTGGTTCCCCTTTTTTACCGCTGTTCGGTGAGCCAATAATAGCAAATAAAATGGTGTAGGTAGCGGGCCCATTTCCACCATTTCCGTGAGGTACTTGCTTGGGGATCAGCTTAGTAACATGGCGTTCGGTCGTCGGTCGCCAGTTCATGTGGCTAAATTGAAAAATGTATAAAAATATCGAAATGCGAGTCCCAATCAATCTCGTACGTTGAACAACATTCCCGCCGCGCGGTTGCGCGTTTGATGTACGTCGAATATTTACTTCAACTAATTGCGAGCGAAAGGCGCGCATGCATAATACAGGCGGCGTGTCCGTGAGCACTTATGCTCATTCGATTTGCGCTTATCATTTCCATTTTGTTCCGCTCAATTATTCAGCTAATCAATTATTTACCGCTCTGCGCACGATGTTTGGCACAGCATTTGGCAAATTTAGCAGCCCGGCCCGGCCCGATACCGAAGCACCCGAGGGCTAATGAGGGACGACGTTTGACGATGCGCTAACACAATTAGAGCACCACGAAGAATTCGTTGCTGGCAACTCTTTTCTTGCCCGGTACGTGTACGTGTGTGTGTTCGTGTGTGGGCAATCTGGGGAAATTCGAAATTCGGATTTAATTCGAAATCATATTTGAATTAAACATTTCATTTATAGTCCCCTCGGACGGTTAATCGTTACGCGTCGCTATTACTGAAATCATTCCGGTTTCATTATAGTTTAATCCGTTGCTCCATACCACTTCAGGTTAATTTCGACCAAATTCAGTTTAATTACGGCCCAACGAATGCCCTCAAAACATACGAGCGGCATTCTAGGGCTCTGTTTGTGTGTTTGTGCATCGTTTCAGTGAGCATTCGAGCGAAAGTAAACTGCACCACTTGACTGGCAGTATATGTTTTATTAACCCACTAGCGAAGGCAACACCATGATTGATGGTATGTTTGATGATGGGACGCCCCCCATTCCGTGGGCCGGTCCGACAAATGGTCGGTTCCGATGTCGAAAGGTTTCGATTTTCCGGTGTACGGAGACTCGGGAGCCAGGCAGCCCGGGCAGTTGCGGGAGCCCCGCCACCCGGAGGGACACATGTAATGCTCGGTAAGTACAATTTTATCCAATAAAAGCAACATCATGCGGAATTGATTTGTTTTGGCACGGCACGGCTTCCGCGTTGACTGCGTGTAAGGAATTGATCTTGGGGTAGGCAAGGACAAGAGCGCGATTGTGTGTGTGTGAGCCACCCGCCCGGTCCCGATTATTATGACACTTCACATGATGTATGGCAAATTTAGGCATAGTTTTCTACGAACGCTTCACGCAAATGGAACCAATCGAGTGTTCCGCGGCCAATAAAACTCGCCGGGCGATGTTGATTGCGGGTGGTGGTCGGGCGCGGCAGCACAACATCGTTCTCCACGCCAGAACCGGCCAGAACACACACACGACTCCACTGGGTTGATTCGGTCTTTGCGTGATGCGCAGAATAAAGCGCAGAGTTCGTTCTTTACTTTTATTGTTTTGCTTTGGTTTTGGCGGCTTCTTTTGCGTGTCCTGCGCAGCATAGCAAGAGCCCGGGGCCCCGGTCCGGGTGGCCAGAATTCGTGGCCTCTGGCGCAGGCAGGCATTTGGCGCTTCGTGGGGATGGGAAGAATAATATTTTGCGTAGCATAGCACAAGGCTTTGTCCTGGGAAGGGGACAAGAATTTGACGTCCACTCTCGGGGGCCCGTGAGCCGAACTTTGCCGTTTTTTTGCCGCTCTCTTTCCGAATTTCCTTCCGCAGGGCATTTTTCGGTTCGAGGCGACCGAGTTTTTTTTTCCTTTGGTGGTTGCCATGTGCGTGTGTGTAGACGTTTCTTCGCCCCGACGGCCCCGGAATGTCGGCGGTCAATTGTGACGGACCCGGCCGGCAACGATTGCGCTTGTCGCGATCGCCATCGACTAGCGGCGGGGCCAAGGGATGTGGATGTGACGAAACTTCTCCAAATCTCTGTTACCACGCGGCACTGTTGCTGATAAAAGGTAATAAAAATGTAAAAATCGCGTGCCGCGAGTGAAGTTGGCACGCTGAGCTTGTCCGCCGTTTGCCTTCCAATGCCTCCTGTGCCTGCGCCTGCCGATCGATTGCGCTTACGCAAGCACCGTGGCCACGGGGTCCCGCTCGTCCGCGCTCCATTTTCGGGCCGGGAGCGAACAAAAAAAACCTTACACGAACAATTGCTTGACGAGCAACTTTTTCGACTTAAATTAGCTGCCTGTGAGCTGAATGCACCGGTAACAGGGCGGGCTCATTTGGCTAAGGCCAGCTGCCGGGGGTCTGGTTTCGTGTGTGCGGTTATGCTGCACCAACCCCGCCGACCATCGGCCCATAGGGCGCTCGTTATGCACCCTAATTGCCACGGGCGACGGGTATCGGGACCCAGTTCGCCAGACCTTCTCCGGAATGGCCAACCATTTCCACCTGTTCACGGCAATTCCGTCAACAAACGGCCCTACCGGCGCGCAATAACCCGAAACACTTAACCGAGCCCAGGCTGCTGGTCGTTCGTGTCATTTAATGAGGGGGCGCCGAAGTTGTGTCACTAATCGATGCCCATGCCCCGCCAGCCCGTAACCACACCGAGCACCAAGCTTCGGTTTCAACAACAACAACCCTCCCCCGGGCCAACCCACGCCCGGCATACTCGCGGATGTGCCAAATGTTATGCTGATTTGCGTTTAATGCTGCGCCCACTGGTCGCCCCCTCAAGCGGCGGGTGTTGAGTGACGTCCGCGTCCGTCGGGTGCGATGATCCTTCGCATGCCACCAGAAAACAATGCCCCCGTGTGGGCCAGCGGGCGGGCTGTGACCGGAAAAGGGGTGAAGTTTTTGTTTTGATGACCGACCTCTGATGGAGCTGTAAGCCATTGCCGTAAAGCGTGTTGACGTCACCCGGCTGCACGATGCCGTCGCCGTCCCTCTCTGTGTGTGTGTGCGTGCCCAGAGTGGAAGTAATAAAAAGAAATATATTTGCCAAATTGTTGGCAACTTCATCAAATCGACAGCACTGACGTCGATGGTTTTTGTCATCGGATGGTTGCTCGAGAAGGACTTCTTTTGTATAACTCTTCATGTTGCTGTAAATGTAAAAAAGTCCCTTTTTTGCTTTCGCAAAGCGTGCATAAGGATGGTCGCCCAAAATGGCAGTTTAATGAACTTTGCGTTATGGTATGGTTAGGGCTAAATTTAATATTTTATCCAATTCAGGTCTATTTTATCTATTAGTTTAAAAGCAGCGCTATGAAAACATGTAATGTTCTAATTCAATTCAATTCAATGGTGTATTAGCACTGCTTATCTTATGACTGTTTCTCTTTCAGTTGAATAATTGAGGGCTTGGAGTTTATTGAAGGCTTTAATTTTTAAATTGAATTAATTTGTGTGGCTATCATGTTCCGCAAATATACTTTCTTGTTCTATAAAGTTCCAAAGGTTTTCTTTTCACCTTCACCTAAACGACAACGTCCTAAATTCTCAACTTTCTCGAGCGATCTGCATCGTATTTGATTGGGATGTGATATGAGGAGCTTTTTTGAGCTGTCGCTTTTGCCAGGGCCCAAACTTTTGGACGTAACACTATCAAAAATACAGAACGACAGCACCGTCAGAGCCACCGGAGCTAATAATTGGTTTGAGTGAAAAATACGAAACTGCTTTTGGGACAACCTAACAGCAACAGAATTGAGCTGGACCATTAATAAATGCATGCATTTTTCGTACATCGCACAGCACCGCCTAACGAGCGCTGCTCCCAAATCGCCCGTAAGAAATCGTTTTCGAAACACTTCACCGGAAGGCCGAAACACTGAGGTCCCCCCCATTCACAAGGCGGGCCCTCGTCGGTACCTTCGCCGGTACATCGTATCGCCGGCTTCTGCCGTGGGCTTTTCCTCGAAGGAACTGTTTCCGAAACTCATTAGCAGTAAATTTTATAGCAAACCATATTGATTTCCCAGGCGTGTGGTGGTGGGCCATGTTGATCGGTGCCGAGCCTTATACCGGGAGGGGCTTGACGGCTCCGCACGGCACGGCCCGCCGTGTTGCAGTTAATGGTCCGCCCGCTATCGGGTTTCGAGTTTGAAGTGAAACTTCCACTTCGAATAAATACACGAACCGAGCCTGGGCTGAAGGGGGTTTATTTTGGGAACGGCAGGGCCGTGGTAAATTGGCGGTCGATGCTCGGGCCGCGAATGAGTCGTCGGTCTGCGTCGGCAAGAAGGGGTTTGCATTTAAATGGAGCATTACCTCCTAACCCTTCACTTTCCAATCAACATTGGCATCGGTCACGATGCGTTTGCGGTGGGAAAAAGGAGCTGCATAGCACAGCGTGAGCAAACAACAACCGAAGGAAGATGCGAGTTGCGAGCTCCACTTTGTCGTCCAGAACACAGGCATTCCGGCGAACATTGCGAAGAAGAAATATAATCCCGACAAGATAGAGCAACGGGAAGCTGAAAAACGGAAATCTGATGCAACAATCTCACGAACACACACACACACACACACGAGAGGAAGTAAATCCGGTAGGCCAATCATTGAAAATTCGGTTCCCATTTCGATTGAATCCGATTTTCGGGCCAATCTTAATCGCCCCACGTTGCAGATCGTCCGAACCGAGGCGCTTCCTCGGAAAGCGCCCTGCTACTGACCCTTCTTCGCCTAATGCTGCCTAATCCGATCGGTCATTTCGAAGATGGAGCGAACGAAACATGCAAAACCCTAAGCCCAGCCACTCCAAACCCCCAAGGTCGAAGCCATCGAAGGGTGAACTCTTAGTGCGAGTCCCTCGTTTCGGTGTGTTTTGGCCCAAAAACTTCACGCCATGAACATCGGAACAACCGCAGAAAGTTTGCTTATGTGTCCCATCGCCGGCCCGCCGCTGTTGGGCAGCTTCTTTATGACTTCGATCGATCGATTGGTGGCACTATTGCGCCCCAACTTCGCAGCATCCTTGCGGACGGGCCGAATTACGGCCACTCACCGTTTCGTCGGGAAAGGGAAAACTTTAGAATAATGTTTACCGTGTTGGCTTTTTTTTCTTTTCTTGCTCCCATCCCGGGTCCTCGGGATCCTTCGTACAGAGGCAGCCCGTTGAACCGGGAAAACCGAGCGCCGGGATTTATCGCATGACCATGGGTGGTGCTCTCTAAGCATACCGCAGTTTGTGGCTTGGCCGTGCTAAGATTCGATTTCCGGATACACGGGCGATGGGATTTTCGTCTTCGTCCGTGTGTGTGTGCTGAGTTTTTTCTTGCTTCTTCGCTCCGCCGGAAAACTTACGATGCGATAATCCGAAATTGCTTTCCTGCGGTGTGTTCCTGCTTCAGTTATTGGTAAATTCGGTGCATGTTCCGTGTGTGTGTGTGTGTGTGTGTGTGTGTGTGTGTGTGTACCGATTTGCCCGATATCTCTCCGTGGCACGTACGGCATTAGTTACGCCGAGCTCATCGCAGGGTTGCACTTGGGGTTTTTAATATTCTAAGCGAAGCTTTTTATGCTTCGCTGGGAACTGCCGTAAACGAGCATCCTGCTGGGTGCTTAGAGGCAAGATTGTGTTTTTGAAGGTTATTTCCTAAGTGAGTGTGCTGTAAAACACACCGCAAAATCTGTTTGTTGATTACCAAACAAGCTAATTTTTCAGAAATTCAAGAGACGGTAAAGTTTGAATCAAATCTACCTCTTTTTTAACAGTGCATGATTGAAAGCGATGAGCGTTTTCGTCGTAAAAAGCTCCACCATCCGGTCCCGAAAGCCGTTCGGAGAAATCGATGCAAAACACGAGGGCCGTTCAGATACCGATCGTGGTGAAAAACCCCAACCAACCCGAGGGTGTGGCGAGGAGCAGGGTGCTCGTCCGCGCTGCGGTGTAAGGTTTCAAGAAGCTACGGAACCGGGTACCGGGACCTTGACGAGATCTTGTTGTGACCGGTCGACCGGTACTGTAAACCACAATCCCAAGGGTGAAATCCAAACCCAAAATCCTTGGCAACAATATTTTCATTAGGCAAAGTGAATGGCTATGGCTTCAGGTGTTCCGACCGTGCGGCTTATGCTGACGACTGGGCACTGGGATGTTTCGAGTGCGGAAAGCCTCTTCTATGAATGGCCAGCAAATGTTCTCCATTTAGAGCGGATGAGAGATGCATTTTGAAGAGTAGCTGTATGAGATTTCAGATTCAATCCGTAGACCGCGCCACAAGATTCAAAGTACCGTTCGGGGGAAGGTGTTAATTTCTCTTGTCTTATGAGTTCTAAACGCCGTTCTATGAGTTCCGGTACGCTAGGTGGGCATCGGTATAAGATAATATGGAGCATTTCCTTCTGAGCATTCTGCTTGTACAAAATGAATGCAAAGAAGAACAAAATCTTATGCTGTTTACACGTTTTCTGCGTTTTTGTTTTCCTGATATATCCAACGAAAGTTCAACGACTGCCCACCGCCACGTCGGTAAACAGAGACATAAATTCACCGGGAGTGTAATTTTATCATCCGGACGGACCACTTCCAGACACCGGCGCCGGTGCCCCGTCTGAAATACGGATGCTGACTCAACATTACGGCAAATTTACTTCGGACACAACTCGAGCCACCGTGAGCGCTGTGCGAGATGTTGTTAGCGTTAGTTTACGTTGTCATAATAAGCACTGTACGGTGGGGAGAGAGAACGATACGATGACGACCTGGCCGGGCCCGACGCCTAGGACCAGCTCCGGTCCTTGTCCGGAACTGGAAAACAACACTATCGGGCTGCACACGAGGCAAGATAATATCTTCAAAAGGTAATAAAATTTACTCCTCCGTTCATCGAGCAGCAACGAAGTATCCGAAGGATCGAGCTTCGAGAGACAGACAGAGATAGAGAGAGTGAGAGAGAGAGAGAGAGAGAGAGAGAGAGAGAGAGAGAGATATGTTTTTGGTGAGTTCACTCGCTTTCTATGAAATTGTTTTTGAAAAATAATGCCATTCTGGCCACGGACTCGCCAAGTCCGGCCGGTTGCTTAATGCCGCCGCTTTACGATGCTGACGAATGCTGACGTGAACGTCCTCGTTTTGGGTCCGTTTTCTTTTTTGGCCGTTGTGCAGTAACTTTGGCACGTGGTTTCGATGCTTGCGCTGCTCGAGTAGTAGCCGCACAAAACGCGTGGGGAAGTGTCCATAAGGCCGGTCACCGGCCAACGCGTCGCTGAGCAGACAATAATTGCTGTGACAGTTGCAGCAAAATTAAATTTCGAACCACACGAGCCAGGGGCTGAGGTTGGAAATGGTCCCGGGTTTGCTGCGTTGGCTCTAAGCCGCTCAGCCGGTTGCGTAAGAATGCTGATCCAGTAACGGTGAAGAAGGAAGGTTTTACTGTCGAAGTGACTGATTAAATAAAGCAGCCGAGGGCAATGGGCTCTGCTCATGGCTTCTGCAATTCTAGCAACTCGGCGGGTCGGAGGCAAGTAGACTCTCTGACGCTTATTAACTTTCTGAATAAATTATGTTGTTTATAACAAACTTCATCGAACGTTACGAACGTTATCTTTTGCCTTTAAGCATTTTAGATATTTCTCCCAACATCCATTTCCATTGGGGATTTTTCGTGCTTCATGAACATTATTCTGAATTCGAACGAAACATTCAACTGAATCTAGATAAAAGATGGTTTTCCTCAAATTAGAAACCACCCCTGAAACGATCTCTGCGTACTCAATGGTACCATTTCCGAACGGTGATCATAAATAGAGGTCCTTGTAGTGGTTCTGCCTGTCCGACCGTTTATGGTCGCCTGCACCGATGTCGCCCGCCCGGAGGCACTGTTAAGCATGTTAATTTCGCAAGCTCATGTCTCCAGCTCCCGGGGATTGCTGATGTTTCCGTGTTTCTAATGCATCCTCACGTTACATACAGCTTCAACTTCCGGCAGGGAAGCATCTCTCTTGCTGTCTCTCTCTATCTCCTACTCTCCTGGGAACCACACTTTCCCGTGCTCACCATGCTACGCTCTTCGGACTGCTTAGAACCGAGCCATCAGGTTGCCACAAAACTAACCTAATTTTCCTATTGTGACAACACTCCGGCTCGCTGGCTATCGATCCAGATGGCAGAGGAGGAGTGAGAGAGACAGAGAGAGAGAGAGACCGAGAGAGAGTACTTAAGCGCATCGGAGAGTTCCGCATCGGAGGAAGGTAAAGTTGAAAGGACCCTACCACTGTTTGCGATGGATAGGCGGAACAACTTTCCAAGGATTCAGAGCATACAGCAAGGGCTGAGTGAGAGATAGAGAGCCGGAAGACAGAGAGAGAAAGGGAGCGCAAGATGATGCTACCGTAAGAACAGTGGCGTGGAACGACAGGTTGATACTATCACTCACTCTGACTGTCCATTACTGGTCACGTTACAGTCCGGTGGCAGTGCCACGACGACGAAGGTGCATCCCTGCCCGTGAAGGTGCATGGGTGACGGTGAAGGGGTAACGCCCGCCGGCGCCCGCCCACTGGGACAACCTCGGCCGCAACGAGGCTAGTGGTGTTTGCAATGAGACCTAGTCGAGCTCCTAGTCGGTCCATCGGACGTCCGGAACGCAGCGTGTCCCGAGCTTTGCTCCGGGAGCCCGGCACGCCATGGAGAATTAATTTGGCGCTTATAAATTATTGATTAAATTATATGCGTTTATCTGATGGAGTGTGCAGCAAACTCCAGCGATCAATAGTCAACCCGACGTCGACGTCGATTGGCCCTGTACACCCTTCCAGATGATGCTGATGATGGCGATGGTGATGATGAATTCACCGTTCCGATTCGTGCGTGTCGAGAGACTGCCGACCAGTGCCGTTCCGTGTGAAGTGTCCTAGAGTGTCCTATCGGCCATCGCCGCACCGGTAGACAATGGCGTGCGTGAGGACTATTTGCCCGGGAACGGTTTTTTTTTCACCGGTAGCTAAACGTGACGCAATAGATCATTAACGCATCCGACATCCAGTCCGACCCTTTGTGGGACCACCATTGTTCTGCGTGCATGCCGGGAATGCCGTGCTAAGGGTTCTAATAACTCGCCAAGCAATTTGAAGGGGAACTGTACATTATTGATGACCATTGTGGTCGGGGGCATTTGTAAGTTGAGCTGTGTGGAAGAAGGCAAAACAATCGCAGGTCCTTCAATCGATGACAAGCTGGGGCAAAAATGAAACGTCAGCGATCGATAATGAAGTCTTTCCCACTGTAATAAACCACGCTAAAGGTAATACGAATGCAAAGTCGGCAAATTGCAATGTACCGTCGGCGGTCAATTTTAGTGCCCCTTATTAAACTGTTTAAAATTGTTGGAGCTTTTAAAAAAATGTGTTTCACTATTATGAAGCTCTCTTTTATACTAGTTTGCTATGAAGGGCTTTCGGTAACATGAATTCCGATACAGATTTACCTGAATAGCAAATTATCGAACAATCGCCTTCTGAACGCTCAACATCGGCCCAGCATACACAGCAGGTGGCCCATTTTCGCGTTGCAGAGTCCATCGGCGAAGGGCGATCAATATGCCGGAGCACGCGACAAGCGCCGGTACATAAATCCTTCCAACTCAGAGCGCGGCAGTGTCGTGTTGCTTTTTTTACCGCTATCGAAAACGGAGTGGAAGCAAACATAAGAGATCGTCATCGCAGCCATCGGTGGCCGGTAGCCGATCCGATGGCGTACGCCGATAGTGGCGAAGATAATGATGTTACCCGTGTCGATGACGATCTCGTCCATCGCACGGCATCCCGCCGCCATCCTGTTTGTGTATCGGCCGGTTGCGTGTGTGTGTGCGTGCATTTGCATAAGATTAGATCGCCCGGCACACTACTGCTACAGCGTGTGCGCTTGTGTAGCATAAATGAATTGATTACGTTGTGACAATATTGGATAGATAAAGTGGAATGATTAATACCCCTCGTCTGGCGCATGGACCACGGAACAAAAGCCCGGCACCGGATTGCAGCAGCGCATGATGGCGCAATGCATGTCCGCCACGGGCCACGGGGACCCACTTGCCAAGCTACAGTTTCCCGGGAAAGCTGCAGGCCGCCCTGTGTTTACTTTTGTGCCTGAAATTGGAAACTGTAAACCGAGGCCGAGCCCGGGTCGTTTGATGTTGGGCCGCGATCGTGGATCGGTAATTCGATGCTGGGTCGGAACAGTGGCGAATTCGCAATTTTCGAATCCCACGGCCACAAACAACCAGGCCCGTCGTCGTCGTCGTCGCCAGCCCGCCAAATTGGAATAATGTGAAATGAAATGGGTGAATATTCTGAGCCCAAAATGGTGGGCGAGTAGTAAATTTGAATTACATTACGTGGCTGGCAGGTTCTCCGCCGACGCGATGCGTTTGTGCAGTCTGTTCGGGTTAACCGATTTCGTTCGACCGAAACCGACCGGGTGGGTGATGTCTTTCCTTACCGCGACCCATTTTTATTCCGTTAGGCGCGAGAGCAAATATTTAGTCGAAACCAACTCCAAACAGGGCTTTGCCCACTGGGGAGTGTGTACTAACCTGAAACGAGAAACGCAGAAGTAGCATTAAAGACAAAAGAACGACGTTCGAAAGTTGCTTCTTTGAATTAAAACCAAATAAAGAGACGCGAGGTCGGGCGCGAGCAAGCAAGTCCTCGGCCCGGCCGGGAGGAGATCGACGATTATGCTTTTTACCACCCCACTTACGCCCGAGCACGTTCTGTTTGAGTAAGTTATTAAGTATGAAACCCGCAACCCGCGGTACCGGACTCCCCGGGCTCACTGCCGCCGAAAGGAAACAGCTTTCATCAGCACGTGAGGCAACTCACCACGCTGGTGGGCCATTCCGGGGCAGGCGGGTCCGACTGCTCAAGACGGTCGATTGGAGAGCATCGGTCGGTTCAGCCGGTTCAGCATAAAATCGCCCGCGCGAGAAAAAAAAAACAATGTCGGGAGTGTGGACGAACGGAATCTCACAGCCCCCCCTTGCCACACGCGAAAAGCCCTGTATGTAGGGCTCAGCAAAGTGGCCACAAAAAAAGAGGAAAGAAAATGGCGTGCGAAGGAAGTTTGTTGTTGTTGGTAAAATTTCCACCTCAGCGTTAATCCCGACGGGTGTTTGTTTTCGTAATTAAATTATTCCTAGGAGAGTTTGCGATTAAATATTCAGCCACCAGTCCGACCGGCCGACCGGCCGACCGGCCACCGGGCATGTGGGCTTACAACAGAATAATATACTCCGCATCCGGCCCGGTATCACCGCCCCTAGCCAGCCAACCAGCCAGCCAGCGGGCTGTTCTATTGATTATGAGGCGCCACTTCCCGGCCCTGGGTCGGGCATTCGGGTTTTGCATATTTTAGCTAATGTTTTTTGGGCCCTGTCAGTGTGTTTGTTGTTGGCCTGTTGCTTACATCCATGCAAAGTAAGCAGCACCAGCAGCAGCAGCCACAGCAGCATAGTTCATGTCCGGTGACGGACCGTCACGGAAGTTTCGGAAGTTTTGGGACGGCGCCGAAAAAGCATAAAAAGACAATCGACCTCCGGGGAGGGCCGCAAAAGTTCCTTCCCATGGACACGGGTCACAACGGGCTGCATTGTTCCAACTTTTGGGCGCATTGTGTTTTGGTCCCGCCGCAGCGGAAAGCCGGTGATCCGGAACGGGAGCTGGAAGCGGGCCGGAAATGTTGTGACGCATAAAACAAGGATGCGAAATTAAAGTACACAACCGACTGACCATCGGTGTGGACGCCGGGAGCTTCGGGGGCCAACGAACGCCCAACAAAAGGGCGCACTTAAGACAAACTCGGTTGGTTTGGGGTTCCGGTGGCTGGCCACCGAGAACCGTTTATGTTGCGCCCTTACGGCGCTATGCTTAAGTGCCGTTTCTTTTTCTGTTTCCACTTCTAATTATCATTTCCGTCGATTTCAGCCGGACGGGCGCTGGTTATATGTATCATTTGGATCGCCTACGGTGGCCGTTTCAGGGTGTTGTAAAATTTTTAATTAGTTTTCAATTTTTATCGCTCATTCCTGGTGCGCGCGACACGCAAAAGTGTGCCCGCGAGGAAATTAATTAAAAGCAGCGGCAGCGCCCGGCTTATTACGCCAACGGTGCCGGCACTTCCGTCGGTAAGTGCCGCAAGATGTGGCAGAAGGTGGTATGTAATTTGGTCTCCGGTACTCCGGATGGGTGGCGTCCTCCGATAAGGAGATTCCCGAGAAACAGCTGCCAGGACGATTATCATTCGCGGGACACGCTTCTTAAACGGGCATCGAATTCGGTGGCCTTCGGTTGCCAATCGCAAAGTTCCCGAATCACGGTGCATCGTCGGAAGCATACTAATTCTAATTAGGTTTTCGACCCGAGGGTTTCGGGTTTTTCGGGTGCTTGTTGAGCGGCAGCGACAGACAAATTAAATTTATTAAAGCCACCGCAAGTGTTGCGTTTGGGGTCGTAAAGTCGCGTTCCGAACGCGAAACGGCCTCCAATCAACTGGTTGAAGTGCGGGCAGCTCGCGGAATATCGATTTTCCATCACGCAATCCGCTTTTAACCGGCTAACCTTCGCGAGCAGCACCAGCAGACGGCAACTGGTTCGCGCCGAACGCCTCCGCGCCGTATGGTAGGCCGCTCCACGCACACGAAACGTCCTGTGGAATGCAACCCGGCCATCGGAAAAGGTTAAATGGGCTGGTGACCCGGGCGCACCGACATTTTACGACTCGACGAGCAATAAACTCATCGGAGGTCAGTTGGCCACTTTTATGTTCGTTTTTGGATATTTCTTTTATTTTCCGCTTTAATTTTACGCTCGCGTTTTTCTCGCTGCGGCCCATAAACTTATTTTCCAACAACGAAAACAAAAAAGGAAAAACAACGACGGAAAGCGCGCAGAGTCATATAAATTAACGAACAGAAATTGTTTTCCGCTTGATTTATGCGCACCGGACACACGGGGATCTTGACCCCATTGTGTGGTGTGTGTGCCGGGGCTGGAGGGAGCGGCCCCGCGTATGGAGGGCCGTACGGGCCACCTCAACATAATGGGTGGTTCATTTTGCGCACCCCGGACTTCCACGTCTGTGGTTCCGTGTGGGCCTGACATGGCGCGATTTCCATGAATTAACGATTTCGTTTTGGTGCCGCTTTTATTTTTCGCTCCGCGTTCCCCCGTCGAATGGTCTGCCTTACAGTAGATTGTTTTTTGTTTCCAACAATCCAACAGCTTAAAGCAATCCAACAACGAATGCTGCGCCTCAAAGTTTACGCAAATCTGCCGTTTTAATGGCGCTGGCTGGAAATTAAACACAACTTTGCAGGACGACAGTAACTGCTGATGCAGTCGAACGTCGGAATTAGGCTAACGTTAAGAAACACCGGGCAATACTGGAGTTGCTGAGTTCACAATTTTGAAAAATACGTTGTTCATAAATAAAAGCATACTTTAAGGCTGCTGAAGTTCAACAAGCTCACTTCTGGAACACTTCGATGGTGAAGTGAAAACATTTTATAATTATATACTGCTTGAAAATATAGAACCCTGTCTCGGGGGGGGACGCTTTCATCGCCACTGCTCCACCGCTTAAATCCTAATTACTAAACCCACGTCGGAACTCCGAAACGGAACATCAAACGATGTTTCGTCGGCAATTCTCATCTTGTCCGGCAGAGCCGATCTCGTCGGCTTCTTGGCCAAGCCCAGTCTTGGCCTTGGTCGGACACGATTGTCGATACTTGCTGATGAAGTTGAAGTCGAAATCCACGTCTCGGTTGGTTGCCGCTATTGCGGAACGAGAGGGGACGGCCGAGCTGAAAAATAGTCGATCAAAAGTCCGCCACGCCCGGCCCGGGGTTAATTAATATTTCCCCGGCGGAACTAGGAACCAACGTGGCCGATGGACTTCAGCTACAGGTGGCCGGCTAATTGGAAGTTTGAGCCAAGAGGTTTTGGGACCACTTTGGCCGGTGGATCAAGGGAAATGCTTGAGTTGATGAGTTGCATTAAGCAAAATTCAAGACACTTCCAGGTGGGTGCCGATACGGCCGAGCTACTCGAAAGAAATCTAGTTGTTTGGAATCGGAAGCTGCAGAAACCAGCGTTCGTGATGTCATTCGATAATCCTTCATAATCCTTCCCCATTTCGCGGTCGCGGCACCAGCGCTGGGATTGTTTAAACATAATACACGAGCGTGTGGCTTCACCAGGAAGACACCCCGCGCTGCCAGATAAGGTTCGCGCTCTCGTGTGGAATCCTGATTAGTTCCTGGTCGCAGTCGCATCCCCCGGGTGTGGATGAAACTGTTTAATGAAGTTTGCCAAACTTTGGCTTCACTAACCGAACGCCGACTGGCACCGCGATCCGTCAACAATGGGCACCTCCCGGAGATGGGTGCCAGAGGCCATAAATTTCGAGAGCTTTCAGGAGCTTCTGAGAAGAGTGTTAAAATTGCCGCTTTCGATATGACGACACCAGCGACAAGGGACCCTAAGCCCCAAGCGTGAAAGACGTCGCCGCCCCCCGGGGACCGATGATGGAAGGCCCCCGTTGCCATATCGCTCGCCATTCCCCCCCCGGGTGGCGTGAGACACTTGGCACCGCACACGATGAGCCTAGACAAACAACCGGCTACAAGTCACCGGCCCCGGAAACACGTGTATCGGGCGGAGTGGGCGACGAAAATGATGTGGCACAACATAAATTAAAGCATGCCAAACATGGGCTGGGGTCGCAGCATTTATCCAAAGTCATCCGCAGGCCCGAGGCCAACGTGCGAGCCGGAACTGGGCTGTCTTCCGGCCGGAGCTCGCTGAGGAAAAGGCAAGAAAAATGATTCTCGGTGTCCAGTGGGGCGCGGAGTTTGGTTTCTTCAACCGGAGATCATGGCGTACGGCGGCGGCCCACGTTGCAAATGACGGCTGATGCCGTCGTCGACAAATGACAGATGACGTACGCTTTTCGCAGCGAATGTAAAGTGTAGTCCGATTGTCGAGAGGGCTCTGACAGATCTGTCACGCTTGATTGAAGCAAACGGTCGGAAGGAAAAAAGCACGAAGCACGGGCACGCAAATGGATTTAGAGCGATGATGATAAATTGGCTGCCCCGGGGGAGTGGGTCGGACGTGCCCCCTACGACATGTCCCGAGTCCCCACGTGGCCGAACTGATAGCGCTGCCGATGCGCGATTGATGGGCATAATTGTGAGCGGTTCGGTTGATGGTCTGGGTTTTCTTCGACCGTCAACCCAACCGTCGCTTTATGACGTGCGATAAGTGCAATTACATGTCGAATTATTCGAAAAAGCCGCATTCCTTCTGGCAGATCCCCGTTCTTTTTTTCGGGTCTGCCCCCAAGAAGTCCTGAAGAATGTCGGAAATTCACTTTGAAATACCTTCGCTTGCTCAGCAGCTCCGTGGCCACATTCCTTCGCGCCGGCAGCCAAAGGATGTCAGCCGTGGGGGCGATGGAATTTTCCTCGAAGCGCAGCATGTGATAAATGTTCCCTTTTTACTGCTTCTGCCCCGATCGGTGGCGGTACATCTCTACGCCGCAGTCCTTCTGGGAAGATCGCTCACGCTCGGTCGGATCGCTGCTTCTTGGGAATCTTTGGCCCTCCCCCCGCATCGCGTGGGTTCATCTATGATTTTCCGAACCGAAAGACCACCCGTCGGTCAATATTATCGACGAGTCAAAATGCGTCTTCTAGGGAACCGTTTTGGTCAAAGCCCGCACACATCCTGCGGCCTGAGATCTGGTTTGGTAAGCCGACGAAGGGTCGGCTGCGGGACATCCGCCGGTAATCGGGAAGGTAAAGAAACTTCCGAGAAGCAAACATTTGTCCACGGGAAAATGAAGTTTGGGACCGGCAAACAGTGGCCGGCCATCGGCCTCGACATTCGGCGGGCACCGGCCGGCCGGTTATTAGTTTTTGCATAAGTGTGGAGCAACCAAAAGTGTCCCCCAATCGGCCTCGGGCACCACGCCCGGGGTTCCAACCGGTTCCGAAGTAAACGGGTTGCTGCATAATTATTTCCTGGAAATCCTTCACTCGAAACGCCGATACGGATTCGTTCGAGCATATTTTGTTGTTGGCCGCTTCACCGATTCGTAGCATAAACACGGCGCTGGTCCCCGGAAAGCGTTCGAGTGCTGATTGAAAGTGCTCGCCGGACTCGTTTTCCTTTTTAATGGGACTCCTTCCACTTGTAGCGGCATTTCAACCGACCGTCAGCCAGTCAGTGGTTTTCCCGAAACGCACTCCATTACTTGGGGCCCTCTCGCTGGTTATTTGCACCCCAGCGCACAAAAGGACTCGAACCCGAATCGATGGCGCAGGCCGCCCGAAGATGTGTTTGATATGTTCAACCCATTTCGGTCCGCTTCGGTGGCAGCAAAAGCTTTGCGGCGGCATTTACAAATGGTAAGACAGTTTGACACGCTCCAGCACTGCTGGGGTGGCCGATTCGGACCAACCGCTACGGCATGCCAAAAGGACACCTCGACTGAGGGGGCGTGCTGAAGAGGGGGGCGAAAGTAAAGTGAAATCCGTCTCGTCTCGGCCCAAAGGACGCGGTCTGCTTTGATGTTCGAGAGCTCGTCGCTCGAACAAACCCGGACATCGCAGCCCGACGGTCTGTGGCCAACTTTTCTACCCACTCCGATCTCTCGGGTCCGCTTCCGCCCCGAGGGGTCAACCGGGAACGGATTTTCCCCGGTCCCTAATCGGAGCCCGATAAGATGGCGTCCCAGCGGCATACTCTTTTCGACCGGTCGGCCGTTTTTTGTGCCGTTGTTTTGTTATCTCTTTGTTTGTGTTCCGGTTTTCGGGACGCTTGCGTTCGACACCTTTATGTTGGTGAGTGTCCTTTTCTGTCCTGCCCAGAAGGGGTTCGGTGAGTCAGGGTTCGACAGCAAAAACAGATTGAAAATTACCAACCAAAGTGGGACCTCGAGAACGGCGAGCCGATCGGAATCGGTGTCTTCGGGACGAGGACTCCGGAAGTCTCCGGACTCTCGGCATCCATCTAACCGGACCAGAACGAAGCGGGCCATAAAACAGCGGCCAAGAACCGGCAAGGAAAGGCGGGCCGGGCGAGATCGACGGCATGCCCGAACCGGAGACTCCGGTATCGCCTGGTTGCGTTGCACTGCCTCGGACTCGGACGCGGAAGGTTCAAAAGCGAAAACGGGAAAGAATGAGCAACGGAACGAAACGAAAACCAATGGGACGGGAAAATGTCTTTCGGAGCAAATTAAAAGAAAAGCGACACGGAAAGCGAAGGTAGCGAAGAAAAAGGCGCCAATCGATTCGTATCGGAAAAAGGGAACATCAAAGTGTCGGCCGGGCCATTTTCACACCGGTCCCCGGTCAGGTTGGGGCGGCATAATTACGACGCCTTTTTTGCTAATGGGTGGTCTTTTGGGTCCATGCAGCTGTGGAAAGCGGAAAATTCGTTTTCCATTTTCTAGCTTCACCCGGACCCAGTTTCCCGGAACTTCGCTTAAGCGCGCCGATAATCGCCAGAAATGATCGAGAGCTTTAAAATTTATAGCATCAGCACTTTCGGGCGTGCAACTCTAATCGAGTTAAGGGAGGGCAAGGGAAAAGAGCGGGCTTTAAATGAACTCTAAAAACTCAAACAGGGCGTTGGATGATGGAACGGTTTTACGAAGTGGAACTGGCGTCGCTATAGGCCGTCGGGAGTTTTAATTTCAAAACCATTCGAAAAAAAAACTCAACAACAAGCTAACAATAACACAGGCACAAGCGGTGCTATGTTTGTGCAGTTTATGCACCAACATAACATCGCTCGCTGGCCGCAATTGTATTCGAATCATTTCAATCTGATTAGCGACAACAGAAAACATAAACCATAAACATGCTGCGAGCATGTCGTAGATGCAAGTTTGCCGTTGGTCCCTGTTTCGTTGGCAGCAACGACCCCACGACGACTGCATGTCAACGTGCCCCGTTTCGTGCGTGCCTCCGTGAACCGGGACCGCCCGGATCCGCCCGGTCGAACATGATGTTGATCGATTTTTGATTAATTTCTTCGTCGCATTTTCTTCGCCGACACCGTCGACCAGCATTGGGTTCGGCCTCGAAACGAGGACGATGTTGACCGTAATGATGATGATGCTGGTGCTCAATGCTGGCGGGTGGGACAGCGTACCCAGTCCACCCAGCACTGTAACAGCATAAATATGCTCACTGCCCCCTGAATCGCAACGGCCAACCGATCATTGTCGAAAGTAGTCACCAATCAGGCTGGGCTTGATGTTGTCTTCGCCGGATACGCTTGTAGAGGCGGAACCCTAGGCACTGGAAGAGTGATTGCATAACGGAACGATACCCGCCACCGATGCTGCTCCACGCTCCATAGGTGTTATGTTGCAAAGAAAGCAGAGCACGGAGAGAGCGTGACGAAAATTTGCAGGGCCAGCTGTTATTTCGAGCTTAGCCGGATTTAGGCCGGGGCTACCGTAGCCGACCGCGTCCCCAGATTTTCCGACCCAAACGTGCCCTGGAAAAACGACCACCGGCTCACGGGCAGCCTTTGGTCCCCGCCAAGCAGCTTGGAAATGAGTGTTTGGGGAATAGTTGGGCAAAAGCAAATCGGTGCCCGAGTGTACGGCGGCAACAGGAATAAAAAGCAAGATGGCGCCCGACCGGCAAACGAACACGGATCGAGCAAAACGGAACGGAACCCCCACGGGAGGGGCAGCCCAGCTCGGCCCGAGAGTGGCCAAATTTAAACACAATCAAGTGCGATTGGGAAATAATCTTGAGCGCGGAATTAGAAAACAATTTGGCCGAACCCGGTGGCTCGAAGGCACGCGGACCCGCGAAGAGCGCGACAGATGGTGGTCCGATGGTGGTGGAGTTTCGGAAAAGTTTTCCAACTTTCTCCCAGATATTGGCAGTCGGTGGCAAATCACCAAATTGAACACCCACCCCCTCCGTGGGACACAAAAAGCAAGTTCGTCCAGCGGGAGCTAATGAAGTTATAGAAAGTGGTCCCCGGCGTCCCGGCGAGTCTCGCGCGATCACGATAAGGGCTGCGGATACAATTTGAAGATAGCCAGCCAAACTAGCTGCTGCCTGCCAACAGCGAAAAAGTGGCGCCCAAATTCACATACAGGATGCCCGGATCCGGATTCTTCCCATCGGGCGTTTCAATCGACAAACAACTCGGAGCACTCAGGGAGAGAACTATCATCTTATCCGCTTCGCATCGCAGCCATCGAGAAATGCGTCCGCTGAGAAGTCCGTTGAAACACAAAATCTCAATCTCCCGTGGCAGCCGAATAGGAGCAGCCCATTACTGCCCCGTGCACGGCGATGGCGGTGGCCTGCCAGATTATCCTTCAGAGCTCGTTCGTTTGTTTTTCGGATGCTTTGTGCCTCCGAACGGAACGAAAGTGGGCGCGTTGATGGAAGCGAAATCAGATCCCTGATAAAATTACATCGTGCGTAACCGATTTCGCCGAAGCCAAATTGTTATCAGTCAACTCGGCGCGGCGGGCCCGATTACCCCGGGAAGCCGACGGATCAGCCGGCGCGCCCGGACAGCTCAACCCGTTCGGCCGTCGGGGTTGAAGAATTTACAAAACTGAAAAGGATTCGGAAAAAGGTTTTTTCTTTCGCCGTCGGCCGGCAAATGAGACGTTGCGAGCAGACGAAAGAGAAATGGGCTGCCCATCGCAAGAATGACATTGAGATGATGAAGATTGCCGGTTGGGTTCGGGTTTGGGTTGGAAAAGCGACCGAAAGGCCGGACCGGGGTTGGGGTAGCTTCCGCCTGGCATGGGAGCGGCCCGCCCTCGGTTCGGTCTTCGTAATTTATGTTTGACTTCGTTCTTAAAGTTCTATCTATTTTATTATATACCCCATGGTGCTTTGTAAATTGTCAACGTAGTGTAAAAGGTTTTTGCCAGATTGTTGATTGTGGTTAAGGGAGGGGCTTAGGGGACTGCGCTGGCATTGGAAGAGGACGCCAAAGAACATCCCGCTTCTTTGTGTCCTTTCTTCAGAAAAGATGGCCACGGGTATTGACACGTTCTGTAGGAACTTTACGTAAACCAGCGAGCAGTGTTCTCATTTAACATTAATCGCAGTTCTTCTTTTAAGTGTTGCAACAAACCAAATGTCAATTTGTTTCCTTAGTTTAATACCTTTTAGAATATGCTGAGTTAGGAAATGAATTTGTTCGATGGTTCTGGATATTCTATTAGCTCTATGTTTCAGGGAGCCGATTAGCCGACCATACGCAGGTGGCAAATCGAGGGTTGGTGTAAATTAAACACTCTCGAGATGTAATTGCTAAAGGTTGTTTCTCGTGATTATCGCACGATATCTCCATAAATCTTATTTACTGTAGATTCTGAGACATTTCCATTTCCCGTACTGCGGCAGAACTGCTGCCACAAATCACCCAGCGACTGGGAGGCACAGGCTGCATGGAAAGCTAATGAAGGCATTCACTGGCATCTCCTTTTGGCGCTGCCCGGCATAGTATTCGACCTCGATCCCAAGCGCAGGAAAATGCCGCTTGCGTGGAAAATGCGAAAATAGACGGTTTTAGCAACCACATCACAAACCGGGCCTTAGATCGACACCCTTTGCCGTTAGCGTTTCGAGCGCGTTTTTAGCTTTGTCTTAGTGGCTGGCTACCGACCGTCCTTGCAAACGTCGCCAGCCAACGGTGAGTGTAATTTCCCGTGCCAAAATTGAGTGCCGCTTTCCCCAGGGGAAGCTTACGGGCAAAGTGTGTAGATTCGAACTCTAGTCTCTAGATATGCAGGTTGGGGCCACCGGCCGTGCGGAAGGGGCTTTTCTTCTTCGCGCGCTGAAACTTTCACCTCCGGCAGTTGAAGTGTAATTTAATGGTGAGAACACACACAAAAATGCCAGTAATGGAAACTCGCCACGATCGACCGGTCTCACCGGTGGAAAATGAATCGAACCACGCACCAGTTATGGCGAACAAACACGAATCGATTCCACGTGCCACGGAACAGAAACTAAACTCGTGGCAGTTCCCAGGTCGAAGGCCCACATCACGAACGCAGAAGTCGGGTCGGGAAACCTCTCCACCGAATGAAACAATACCCTGCACTACTGAAGGCGTCATTTTCCGGCGTGGTGTGAACCGACGATGGTGGCGCGGAATCGGACGAGAAGCCTTGCGCCTTGCCAGCCACCGTTAGCTGCCAGTCATCGTCTCAATACCCCAGCGGCACGAAGCCAGCCGCCAGCCAGCGAAGAAGCTTTTAGTCGGTTTTGAAGAAGGGCCGATGATAGGACCACCGGGAGGCGACCGCACTGCAGGCGGCGGGAGCGGCCTCCAGAGGGCGCTTTATTTCAATTTGCTGCACAGTGCATTAACGGCAGCGGCAACTTACCTACGAATCGCCAGGCAGCAAATCCATTTCGGTTCGCCTCGGCTCAGCTGAGGGACCTTGCACAATGCGCCCAACACACACGTACGTATGCATAAACAAACGCGCTTTTCTTTCGCAGTTCCGGGCGGGTTTTGAATGGTTTGATGAGTCGCAAATGGCAGCGGCCCGAACGCAGCGAGACGGGTTGCAGGCTGCTGCCTGCGTCTTGGAAGTGTGTTTATCCACTTACAGCGAAGCAGTTGGGAAACCGTTTCCGCCGTTCTGCTTCTGTTTGTTCGATCGGGGATAACTTTTTTCCCGTGCCTCAACAGAACACGGTGACTTTCGAAACCTCCGGTGAACGATTGTTTACGGTTTGTTACATTTTTTCGGTGTTTTTCATTGTGGTTCCATTTCATCGAACTAAAATCCGGCAGAACACGGCAAGATTGAAAATTGAAATGAAACTAAAACCTATTGACTAAAAACGGTTAGCAAAGAATAATTGGTTTTACGATGCTCTTCGCGGGGGCTACGAAGAAAACTAGAAAACAACACTTCAGAACATCGCCGTTTGCCCACATCATCATCTGCGCAAAGGAAGGTTACAAACACTTAACGGGCGGTGCCTCCATCACCGACAAACAAAGATTTCTAAACGGGAGCAGAAAAAATGCACACAAAATGAAATCCAAACAATGCTCGCACCGTTCTATTTATCTTGCGCCGAGCGATGCCTTACTTATGCCGACTGCCACCGAGCATTACGCCATTGTTCGACTGATGCTGGGCTGATGCTGCAGCTGCTGCTGCTGGTGTGTTGTCATTTGTTTTCGGCTTTATCTTCCACCGGGGTGTGGCTGGCTGGCTGGCGAGCGGTGAGTGGTCTTTACCCAGGCCCTGCCGATCGGTCATGTTCTCTGGCACCCGCCCTGTCGACGGATAATCCATTTCACTGACACGTGACATTCGATTATAGTTTTCACATCCCCGGTGCTATTTTTTTTTTTGACACCACCTCTCGAACTAAGGCAGCATCGGCACCGTTCTGTTTGTGCTCAACGACGGACCAGCCACATGGAAGCGAAATGAGTTCCCGATAATTGTTAGCCTACAACAACGGCTTGGCTGTCGAGTGCGATGTGCTTGCAACGGCAGTGAAAGCCCCCACGAACAATGGAAGCAAAGGGTATCCTTTGCAAGTTTTTTGTTTTATCGAATCATTCATTTCACCAACCAAACAGTGGTCAACATATGAAACATTTTCACACCATTCCGCCCTTTTAGGTTCCACTCATTGAATGGAATTGCGTCACGTTCCAGTAAATGCCTTTGTGTGTTATTTAACATTATTAAAATTATACCCTTTATCAGGGAAAGGTGTCATTGACGCCGATATGGTTTCATTATTTAACCAGAAAAGGTTTGTTGCTTTAAATTTCTTCTTTTTTACGTTGAAACATAAAAACGAACTAAGTAAACCGCTTCAAATTAAGTAAGTCAATCCTTTTCGTTCTCGCTCTTGAAGTGTGTACTAAGCAAACCGTTTGGTGGAATGTACCTTTTCACTGGGTCGACCCCAAAGATGGCATCGTCCTTTTGGGCAAACATTTATTTCACGGTGCTCCACCTACACACGGGCGCCCTGTTGAGGCGCCGTAACCAATGCGTTTCGGCTGCGGAGTTTATGTGCACTCGGCGTGCCTGCTTTTCTGCCTCAAAACCGAGCTTTATGTTCCAGTTCTTCTTCAGTTCAACGCCTGTAATGGAGGCGCCTGGCCTTTCACTGAAGGCGTGAAGGCGTGGTCGGGATGGTCGAGAAACCCGAAATGCATTAAAGTGCTTGAACCGTGCCGTAAACCGACGTGAGGAGCGGTGATTTTCGTCCAATCTCACGATTCTCCCCACTCCGGGCGTGGAGTGCCCCGAAGCCGATGAGTGAGATTCGCGGTGTGCGTGTGTGTGTTTTGGGCGTTTGTATGCGCGTCATTCACGAATTCTAAACTGCCCAGGAGAACACGGAGTGAACGTTTCATAATTAAAACACCCCGGTGTGCGGGGCATCATTGTTTCACCGCCAGCCAGCAACCACCAATCATCGGCACCTATCGTCGGGACAATCGCTGGCGATGGGCTATCGGAGGGAAGCTCACTTGGAAGCACTCGGAGCACGGCGCAACGGATCCGGGCGAGATGTCCTTTTTCTCGCTTTCCACTTCGAGGAGCATCTCATTTAAGGAATCATCCGCCCGGCGCGTGACTCTCCGGGCAATGCTATTCAATCGCTACGAGCCGCATCTGCTGCCACCGTCTCAAGGATCTCGATCGAATGCGCCACCACCACTGAGGGGGCGAAGCCCTACTGCTGACGACAGCAAGTGTTGCGCCCGACGCCACGACGGCTTACTGCAGAAGATCCCGTGGAGCCAAGAAACTGGCTCTAATGGATGGAAAATTTATCACCACTTTTTGTTCAATTCCGTTCCCCGTAGAAGGTGGCGGAGGATGGCGCCAACGACGACGCCGACGAGCGGCGTAAAATTCGCAGACCGAGCAATGCGCGCTCGTCGTTGCTCTTTTGATTCGTCCCAGCTCCACTGGAAGCCGCTGCAGTGCAGTGTGCATATCGTGGCATTCGATTGCATTTTGCATGACAGCGGCCAGCGGACAGTGGCGGCCGGGATGGGTAAATTACGATGCAAAACATTTACATTCGAATGGTGCTGCTCCCATGCTCCTGCCGCATATGGCCTCTGCAAACGTCTACAATGGTTGGAATTTAATTTGACACCATAAGCCGGCCACGGTCGGTACATAAAGTGGGCGCGCAGCACGTCCCATCGGCGTCCCATGCTGGGCCTTTTCCGTGTCGCGTGCAAGAAACGGCGACTGACAGCCGTATCGTGTATCGTGCCGCCCGTAACAAGTTACTGCGAGAATTACGACCGGCGCACCCCGGGCGTCAGATGCATCGGAAGAAAAACATGACACCCGAATTATCGGAACACTTCTCCGTGATCAGTGCCATAACAGCACGTGCAATTTCTTTTCCGATTGAAGGCATGCCCCGGGTGGAAAGAAGCGGGATGTTTGATGGCCCCTTTCTGGGTGCTTTCGTCACTTGGCCGAGTGTCTTGCAAGTACGGTTTACCGTTTACGACCCGTTAACCGAAACTATACGGATCCATTTCGGGCCAAACTTTGTGTGAAAATAAAAACATCGAGACACTTTAGAGCACTTTAGTGTGGCTGCACAATTTACATTATGCATTTTGGCTTTAAGCTGCTTCGCAGTATTTTATTTACTAAATTGAATGTTTCATTGGTCTATTTCGGATCATTAATACTTAACGATCGCCGTGAAGTTTTAGGTGTGGTCAGAAAAAGAGACAAAAAGGTGGTGTTGTCTACATCAACAATCCGGTATCAAGCGGTAGAGAAGGTTTAGAAGAGTCTACAGAAACTTGCTTTACTCTTTTGACGGCGAGTGCAATTGAAACCAACGGAGACTGTGTACGGCATGACAGGTCTGAGCAGCGACAAATAAGCATGAGGCTTGTTGAATTTGACTATACATATTTTACCACGAATAAAAGTAAATTAGCGGTAACGTATTCACTGAGTTGTGCCAACATTTAACGGAGAACACACGAGGCTGTCAGAATGGGTTGTTGCGCTTGATGGCTCCCAGGAGGGATTTGGCGCTCCAAAAAGGTTGTTGCTGCTTAAGGGGCATACTTTGAAGAATATCAAAGGTTTGTATGCATACCTTTAATTAATTGGTCAATCTGTTACTGTCTTTGGCTCCTCATTTCAAAATATTCGTTGCATTTGTTGATAAATTACTTTGTATGCAGCCAATTTATAAAATCTATATACAAATAAGTGTATAATGAACGTATAAAAGTATAATAATGAGTCAAGTTGATAGAATACTGTCCAGAGGCTGTCAAAAAATGCCCGAAGACGAATTGTAGCTGTCAAGGCAGTAGTCCTCGGAAAACCCACACCCGCACCCGCGTTTACGTAAAATGGATCGGAACCGAAAGCAACGCACGGCATGGCGGAGTTTGGTCTGCCCACGCACGAGCAAAGTGCCTATTGTTTGGCAGTAATTAAACACACACCACCACCACCACCACCAGTAGCAGTAGCAGCAACAGCTTTGGCATTAACACCACCACCACCGCCGGCGGGCACTTTCCCGTGATAATGTGCGTCGCGCGCAGCGAAAGCGAAATGGATTTTCCACCCACTCGAAGAATCGATGGCCCGCGGGGCGTGGGTGCAAACCGTTTCAAATCGTCGGTTCAGCATCGGCTCAGTTAGCAGCATAAACAGCATAAACACACTGCGGCTGCAGAGAGCAAACAAAGCAAAATAGCAGCGAATGCTGCCCGGCGGTTCCGACAGTGCAAGGACAATCGTCATACTCCGGCACGGGCTCCCGGCTCCGGAGGCCGTTCGGCCTACCAGGACGATGGCATTCGGACCTACGCGGGTGGGGCGACGAATCGACGAAAACAACTCCGGGCTTCCACGAACGACCCCGAAAGGACACGCTTGCCCCATTGCCTTCTTAATTTCCCACCCAACGCCCCGGTCGCTGTTCGGTGACATTTTGCACGCACCTCGGCCAAGGCGGCCACATACGATGACGCACATTTACATAGGCGAACGACGAGGCAACTTCAAACGATGGCGGCGGCGGCGGTGGCGAGGACATTCGCCACCATTCGTTATATTTTTTTGTGCCCGTGCTTGTCACTGGTGTTGTCAGAGAAATTATCCTCCCTTTGTGTAAGTGGCTGGTTCTTCGTATTTTCCTGTTTTTTTTTGCGTGCCTTCGGCGAATTTTCCCGATCAATGTTACCGTAGCCAGGACCGCCGCAGGGCACGAGGCTGAGGCTGGCGGTGGGATTTTTCTTTGCTTGTTGACGGCGTTCCACATGATTTCGGTCGCCGTCGTTGGGTTTTCGTTTCGTTGTTTTTTTTTCTTCTGCGCCACATCTCTCGTTCGATGCAAAGGACCTTCAGCGGCTTACAACGGGGGGTGAGGCCAAAACCAGAGGAACACACCCGAGGCCTCGGGCTGGGTTTCTTGGAAGTGGGGCGGCTCGGTCGAAACACGTCAGCACAGGTAACATCTTTTTCTTCGCCTTTTGCCCGCAGGCCCCCGAAGCCGTGCCGACCAAATAATTCGTTTAATTCTTTCAATTTCAATAGCACGTGGGGGCTCACATCAAAAATCATTTTTCAAGGCCCATCGGAGCGAAACTTTATACGACAGCTGATGGTCTGAAATTTAATATGGATGGTGAGTTTCGACTAATTTTGCGATGCGAAAAGTTTCTTCTTCGCTAATTATCCATCCAAGACTGCGCACAAGAATTCGTAATTATTAGAAGCATCCACGAAAACGCTTATATTATGATAAGTTCAGAAGCACACCCATGATCGGGTGGCGTGGCTAGAGATTCTGTTCTGGGATAAGTCAGGCTTGTTTACAGTGAGATCGGAATGAATTTTCCTCGAAAGAGCAACAACTCATGGCGGGTCCACACCCAGCCAGATCCAGTTCATCCTGGGCCAGCCACAACGACATGGATGTCGACGACGCCGACGACAACGACGATAGCATCAGCTTGTCAAGGGCTCGGAGGTTTCATAATTTTCAGCCACACCAAACCACTTTTGCCCTGCGAAGCGGCTCTCGAGCACCGGGCCCCGTCGAGGCCAGCCCACATAAAAATGTCACCGCATAACTGACATCGCTTCTCTCAACGGTCACCGGATGTGGAATGCTCCGAGACCGCCCATTGCCCGCCCCCGGGGGAGCGGCCGGGACATCAAGGTAGAGCCCGATCTGGGCCGCTCTCCGACCGTCCGATCCGGCATTTTGTTCGGTGGTTTCCCTATCTTTTTTTAACTATTTATTTTCTTGCGTGTCTTGCGTTTTTTTTTTCTGGGATGGTTTCGTTTGGGACAAGAATCTTCTAACCTTCGGTTTGCTACTGTCACGGCACACACGCCAACGGTTCCCGATCGCGTTACTTTCTCGCTCCAGCCCACTTTCGGCACTTTAATTTAGTTGCCCATAATTATTTGCACGAAAACGAACGTCCCACGCCCACCCGGTTGGCCGTCCTGCGCGCGCGGACCGTTTCCGACCGGTTTGACGAGCGTGAGTGTGCTTCAGTCACGAGTGTGTGTATGTGTTTGTAGAAGTGGCCTCGGGGGTCGCCCGCTGCCCGATGTTCATGTTCCAGCTCAGTGACAGAGACGGCAAGGACAGCGAGAGGAAAAAACAAACTCCGAAAAAGCACCACCCAATGATAATTATGTTCCCACTTTTCGGCGAAAAGCGAACGTCACAGAGTTTTTGTCGGGTCGTACAAAGTGACCGGAAAACAAAACAAAAGTTGTGAACCATAAACACCGCCTTGGAGGAATTTGCTGACTCTTGTCTGTGTTTGCCGAGGTGTACTTTTCGATAATTTACTCTGCACAATGGTGCTTAGAAGAAGTGTGTGAAGGAAAATGGGAAGCACAATGGGCCAATCGTTTACGCTAAAGCTTATGATTGAGGTAGCTTCAAATTGAACAAAACTATCGAAAATATTCAAACTCATTCCAAGTATCGTGACCTTTTCTGTTTGGTCACACAGAAAAGCGGAATATTCAACGAGCGATTACTTTTCCTGGGGCCGAGCGCCATGTTATGCTAACGTAACAAGATTGTTAAACATCATTAGCGAGGCCACGCTTCAATGGTTATGGAAGCATTACTTCCCGGATTATGCCCTTTTCTATGTAGCTACAGCAATGGTGGAAAACTGTGAAATATTCATGCTCGCTGTTCCGCTTTCACTCACTGCACTGTCGCAGTCAATCCGGCTCCGCCGAACGAACCGGGTTCAGAGTTGGAAAACATGGAGTTTTCAAATATTTATTATCGAAGATTGGTTTCACATGGTTCATATTGCTCCGCCACAGCGTGTGTTGAGGCAAGATGTCCGGAACAGATGTACGGATCAATTCTGGCAGCTATCGGTTACTGAGAAATTGAAATGTTTCGGCTCCGTTCCTTTCAACCGTTATTTGTTCTATTCCGAATACAAAACTATTGTTTCAATTCTGAAACATTAGTTCACGTATTATTTGAGTTTCAAACTAAATATTAATAGTCAATACTCAATTTAAATTGACCTTCATCCTTTACCTTTCCGATGTCAATTGATGCAGAAACCGAGAAAGTCTTCGTAGAAAAACGTTTTGGACTTTCATCAACCAAATACCCCGGAATGTATGTAAAGGTGCACTCTTGTTCCTCTTGTATGCTCCCCTATTGCTTTTGAAGTATGCTTATTCTCGAAAGCCACGCTAACGAGTTTTGCGAAGTGGAACACAACGTAGAAAGTTCATTACTTCAACGCACCCGATCTGCCCGTGAAGAGAAGGGTGATTAATTCCACCGATTGAGTGCACTAAAAGCCTCGTGTTCGATGTAACGGCCGAACGTGGATCGTTAAAAACAATTCGATACCGAACGAAGGGCCGTTTCGAATTTAATTTAAAACGAAAATAATTAGTCTGCCAGCGAGCCGCCGGGCAGCGAGGCAACAAACGGAAGGCAACAACGGGGGAGTAACGCAACAACAACAGCAACACGGCGGCAGGACTGTGCTAAGTGCACCGACGAACGGCACGAAGCCAAATCTGATTGCGAACCAAAATCCGATCCCGGAAGAGCATTCGGGGCGAGCATAAAGTTCAATTTAACATAGCGCAGCGAAAGCCCGGTCCGGGCCGGCTTTGGTCCACTCGCCTTTTGCGGTGGCTGGGGCGGAAATGGCCGGAACTCTGGTGGCGGGCAGAGATCGTGTTCGCATTCGATTTCGATTCCCTTTTTTTCCTACCTACCCCCGAGCCGAGTACTTCCGACCGGGCCGCCCTGTGAGGAGTGGCAATGAAATATGGACGGAACTCTCGAAGGCGCAAGCTTTCCTGCCTTACTGCCGAGAGGGTCGCCTGGCGCTCCAGGAGGTGCCCCGGACGTGTGCGTTGCGCGGAGACGCTGAATATTTTATACGAGGATGGACCCGGTTCGGAAGATGGTCCGCCGGGATGGATGGCTGTGGGCCGATCGCTTGTGGAGCGGCACTGGGGCGAAGTTGAAAGAATCCTTTCACGGTGAGTAAAAGGATGAAATAAATCCCCACAAGATTTATCGACCTGCTGTATCGAATATTTATCGCCACCTCGCCCTCCGATGCCCTGAACTCCTGCCCACCAACAAACACTGCGACTCACTGCGGGTCAGCAGTTGTGTTTGTGTGTGTGTTTGCCTGAAAGCCCCCAGCATGTAGCTGAGTAATTTGTGTGAAGCTACAGACAAAAAGCAAATTCCGAGAAATTGATTCTTACTCCCGGATCCCGGTGACTCTGATCCCTGCCGGTAAACTGTTGCCCTTGAAGTGGTGTCCCGGGATTAGAGCGCCGGCTGATCCCGGCGGAACGGTGGCCAAGGTCCGATTCAGATCGCCGAGCCAGTCGATCCGAAACGCAAATTGCGGCATGATGCAATTAGTTATTACTTATTCACGGTGTTGCTAGAAACTGCCGCTGCTCGAGTACTCCGCAGCATGACGTTTGGCCTCATGTAGACACATCCCCGTTTACCCGCACAACAGTATGCACATCCCGTTGATGGCGCCCGTCGTTACACCACCGGTAGTGGCAACATTGTACGGATTCTTCGTTGCGAATATCGGACGCCGTTGGCGCACATCCTTTTTCTTGGAAACGTTGCGCAGGTCGTTGCAAATCAAATCATCCACCACGGACCAGTGCCTCGCCGAGCGGCTGATTGAAAATGGAATCATTGCAGCGAACCGCTTCCCGACGAAGTTACCAAAGTCCATGCCCACGCCGCCCTTGGGAGGAACTTTTCCTTGGTCGACACGAGGCGACGCTGCGACGCCGGTCGGTGCTTGGGGATCACAGATCTTCGCTTCCCACGGGGCTAGTAACTGCGGTCCGGTGTCCTGCTCTCCCTCTCTCTCTCTCTCTCTCTCTCTTTTCTCTATCTTGCGTGCTAGACAGGGTTTGGCATGGTCCACGATGTCTAAGATGAACTATCGGCAAGTCCCACGAGAAGTGGTTCCGATCGCAAAACGGTTTTATTGACGTCCATCGTATTCCATCCTGTACATCGGTCCGGTTCCTCGTGGGATCCGGTTCTCCAGTGGTGAAGGTGGGTTGCGGCTCCGTTACCGACCCCGGATGCCTTTTATGCGTTCTCTCTCCGTTCACTTTCAGAGTTCGTCCGCGCAGTCCACTCCGATAATTCGATGATTCGTTTGTTTGTGAACCATTGTCCACCTCCGGGTGGTCCGGTTGGTCAGTGGCGGTTTTCATAACTCTTGGTCACGACTTGGATTTTGAACCCAATTTATATCCAATCAGCTGTGCTGCTGCCTTTTTGCTGCCTTTTCGGGCAACTGTAGTGTCCCTTCAAGTTCTCGTTCTGTTTGCTTCCATTATTAGTCATGTTGCTCGCCCATTGCCAATTCCTTCTCGGGGAGGTTCATCTTTTTTTTCTCGTTCCCTTTTATTCTGAGCTTTTTTCGGACACTTGTCCGCTATTTTTCTATGTTGCTCTCTCCCTCTCGCTCTATCTGTGTGTTCCAATGATTGATGAACGCACGCTACACAACTGCCAAATGTCAAACGCAGTGCACCGCTGGACGCGCGTTTTTCGTCAATGCCTCGCGACTTGATAGTGTCAGTCGTAGGAGTTTTTTTTCGGCTTCATTCTGATGGCCGTTTTCGTGCCTGTGTGAATTCGGCGCGGAGGCCTAGTTTAATTTTTCATTTTAGTAATGCTGATTTATGTGTATTCGCGGCCAGAACCACGCGGGAGCCCCAAACTCACGTCAAGTTGCGATCGTTACGACCGCCGGGAGATGGCGATGTCAGATAGAGGCGTTCTTGAGGTGGTAGCGTCTGCCCACAGTCCCCGGGGACGATGATTGCTTCCCGGGCGCGAGAGAACGCCAGAGTCGCTGCTGTGAGCGATGACGAAACCGACGATTGATGGGCCTCGTTATCGGTTGCCGGTATTTCCGAATGAAAAAAAAATCGGTTCAGGACTACTTGCACGAACGACCCAACATCAGTTAAATTACTTCTGATGTGAGTTCCGATGTTCGTCTGTCTCCGCACACACACACACCCGTGACGTTCGATTTGGGCCAAAGCGGGTGGCAAAAGTCTTGCCGCTGTCTTGCAAGCCATCTCAGTACGCATCTCATTTCCGGTTCCATTTTCCGTGCTGTCGGATTGCAAATACTTCATTTGTAAGTTTCCTTTCGAGTGTGCCGAGTGAAAGTTTTGCCACCGCCGAACGGTAACGCGTCCGCGGTGGGCCGGATTTCACGACCATAAGATACCACCGTCGGAGGGAACACTGTCTCCAGTCCACATCTGCACCGTAAGTGTCACCCCGTCAATGTTCGTTCGATTCGAAGATAGTGCCATTCCATCCTCGGTCCCGGGCGAAGTTGTCCCATCACCCAGCCAGGTGCCAAAATAGTTGCTGACAGCCTCTCGCAGGTTAACTCGACACGAAATGAAGGCTTCATCAACCGCCTGGAACCGCTTCCGGTCCCGGAAAAGGATGCCTCGGGTATGCGGGCACGCCTGCATCTGAACGGCTCGCAGGAAGTTTTCGTCACACTCGACGCAGAATTTGCATTTTGATAACGCGCACACCTTTCAAGATCCGATCAGGTCCCTGACCCATGTCCCCGGGAAGCAGGTAGAGGCAGCAGGCAGAAGTCAGGCTGACGTTGACGTTAAGTCGACGTGCGTAAGGTTTTGCGTTGCCTCCGTTCTCGCACGGCAGACCCGGGCCGCGCATTATATGTGTGATTGAATATGTTCGGGTCCTTTCGTCAGGTTCGAATATAGAGCGAGGCCTCACACACACACACACAGAGGGGGAGCGCACGGGAAAAAGGACGAAAGAAAGAAAACTCATCTCCGACCTGACAAAAGCATGACCTCTGCTGGAGTCTCCCCCGGAGCCAGTGGTTCACTTTTCACCACCGGGATTCCGGGATATCCGGGCTTCGAGCAGGCGGGCCGGGTTGGGCCGTGTGGCCAGCCGCCACCCACAGCTGGATGCTCTATGCTGCGATGCGTAAGGTGTTTCCCACGTGCAGCGTGGCCCCGTTCCGGACCACGCTGGGGCTCACTGAGCCCATCAGAAACAGAAACCCGCACCAAAGAGAAGTGAACGGATAGGCGCCCGTGTCCGGGCAGCGAGCAAAAAATGAAAATCCATTTTCTCTTTGAATTAATCAGGAGTGTGTATGATTTATGCAACGCGAAAAACCTCGCTCTCTCTTTCACGCGGTGTGTGTTTTTGTGGGGCTTTTTCGGTGCCGGTTTCTGATTACTCGGGAGACTTGCTGTTTTTGGAACCTTTAGAATCATCCACCTCAACAACAACAGTCCGCAATTGGTCCTTTTTGCACCCCGTATCGTTTCGTTGGTAATTTTCTTCACTCGGACCCGGTGGGCTTCGGGGCGGATCATTCGGACCCCGGATCGAGCGAGAAGTGATGCGGAACAATACTCGGGCGACAGACAATACTTTGTGACACTTTGCTTCAAAGAATAAAAAACGAGCACGACACAGGGACGGGACGGGTTCAACCCGGGCGTATCGAATATTAAAATTCCAACACATTATTATATGGGTCCCGCGAGAGACGACAGCGAGTGACAGTAGAAATGTAAATCCAGAGTTTTATTCAAGGGTCCGATCACGTGGTTCGGGTTCACGACCGAACCCCAGCTGGGCAGAGGGGATTCAATAAAATCTTATCGAACCTCGATCGAGCTCCCGGAAGTTCCCCAGCGAGCCCGCACCGGAAGCTATTCCGGGCGACCGAGCGGCGTACGAACGATCACGTACGGAAACCTTTTCTCCGTGTTTGTGAAAGCGAAATTGGAAATCGTTCACCTATGCTCCGAGCCACCGGTACATGGATGGAATAATTTGAGGAAATTTAATTTTCCATCAGCGGGCACAGCATAGTGGTGCGGGGTACGGGGCTCTAGGCGAAATTATGTAAAACAGCTCGAAGGGCATCGCATGATTCCCGATTCCCGCTCTTACGTACGAAAACACACACGGTGTGCGGTGCGTAATTTCGATTCGAACGGAAGCGTTTAATCATCGAACCGGTGGGCGAACGAGCGTTCAAAGTTAATAACATTCAAAAAAACAGGAAGCACACAGAACAAAGCCTGTGGAAAGCTACACGAAAATCAAAGCGTTTTACGGTTCCGGTTGCTCTCTCAATTATAACGCCCCGAAAGCCGAATCTTACGCCCGAAGTAGCTTGGTGTACGGCGGAAAGGCCATCACGTTGCATTAACTGTGCCGAAAGGTGCCGAAATGGTTTCCTGCTTTTGGGCGACTGATGAATATTGATGGCACCTTTCATTTCGGAAAATGAATGAGAAAAGAAGGATCAGCCGTACAGTAAATCAATCGGGCTTCGGGGACTCCGATGAGTTGCTTCATTCGGTCGATCAGTCTTCTTTATAATTCGGAGTCTCTTTGTTCGCTTTCTGGGGTTGGTCTCTGATGGGCTTTTCGAACAGTATTGATTAATTTATTAATGCTGATTAAGTCACCTATTTAGAAAATTCTTTGAATAATACCGTTGGAGGTCGCTGGTATTGGAATTAGTAGGAAGTGCACTGACGTGTAGTGTCACTTTCCTTAAGGAACCTCAACGTTCATCAGCACAATATTTATTATTCGACACTACAGTCCCAAAGTCAAACAAAATTTAAGAGCTACCAATGGGCCGAAGAAAAGCAATGCTGCAATGCTATGCAAAAATTTAATATTTACCGTGACCTTTGGCAGGTTGTTGCAACACAAAGCTGCCGGAAACGTTCCCTGGCGTGTGTGACATTTACTTCACCGAGAGAGTCGATATAAGTTTTCTCTTTCATCAGCACTTTTACTCAACTAAATGTTTTTTTAAATAAACAAACAAACCATCCGAACGGCTTCTCGGGTCAGGGTTCTTTCTACAATTTGTGCAATTTTATGACAACTTTCCCGAACCCGAATGGGCGGGGGGTGTAAAACCTGCTTTACCGCCACCAGTTCAGCGAAATGCACCCGGCCTGCGGCAAGCCAATGGCGATGGGCAGGAAAAGTGGCTTTTAAGCGTAATGCTCGGCTCCTGTAACGACACCGCGGGCACCGTGCGATGCTGCCGTTAAGTCGAGCGTGTCTCAAGACGCACGTCGGTGGCTCACCTACAAATCATGGCCCGCGGCAGGGCGTCCCGGGCGGCCCCACCGAGGCTCGGGTGGGCACCGTTTCCAATCAGGATAATTCACGTCAAAGTCAACGGGCTCGGCGTGTGATGCTTTGGCACGTGCCAGGCGAAAGGATACGCCACTTAGAGACCCCGGAACGGTTTGCGCCGTGAAGTGTGTCTATTGGCAGGCGATTGTAGCCTGTGGCGCGTCTCGGCGGCGGCACGGGTACACCCTTCACCGATCACCGATCCGCAGGACGGAACCACATAACCAGCCGTAGCTCACCTCACCAAGCCAGGCGCGTTGATCGCGTACGGCCGACCGGAAGCCGGGGTTTCTTCCCATGGGCCGCCGCCGGGTGTTCCCGGTGCGTTTCGTATTAGCGGCTGTCAATCAAATCCGTGGCACGTCTGAGGCCGTCCGTAAAGGTGAACGATATTTCTCAACACACTTAGCACTGCGCCCCATAAAGTGATTCCCTGGCCGGTATGTGTGTGTGTGTGTGCGTGTGGTGTACGAAAATAACTGGCGGGCCGAAAGTGATGCTTAGAGTGTCACCAGTTGAAGAGGGAACCCCTGTAGGCCACTCGTATAATGTATCAAAGTCGTGATTGGACGGAGTGTTACTTGTTTGCAGGGAGGATACTATCACTTACTTCCAAACGCCGTACAGTGCGCTGCGAAATTGTATCACCATCACCGTAAGAAGCTCTAACAAAGGGTAAGGCTACAACTAATGGCATGACAGGATGGCCAATTCAATCGATTGTCGTCGTGGAAAACGTTAAGCCAAGTGTTGGTTAGTGTACCGTCCGATAATTATCGTCCACGTCCACGTCCACGTCCGTTTGAGAAGTTAGAACTGTGGATGGATCGCTTATGTACGACACGTTCTAAGCTCTTCAGAAAGCATCAGAGAAAAGGCGAACCCTGTGCCGCTTTTGTACCGTCCGAAGCATTGCAACTGACAGCTGACCATAAAAATGGAAATAAAAGTGGCCAAGCCCGGCCAAGTAATCGTGCTCTGCCACCGGCGAAGAATTGAAGAAAAAATCCAGGGAAACCAGAGTACAGACTAGAAGAATGAAAAAATAACATCAAGATTCGTGTTGTGATGTTTGCGGATGTGTCAAAACGGTGTGAAGCTCTTCACCCGGACACATTTCAAGCACCGCTCGCACCGCAGTACTCCTGCAATTCGAAGGGCGCTCTTTTCGAGGGTGATCGCCGGAAAACTCACACACGTGGCACGTTGGAGGTTTCCCACTTTTCACTTTCTGACGCCCGCGGTTTGCACTCATCTTTAATGGAAAATTAATTGAATGTGTCAAACGCGGGCGCCCGCGGACGGGCCCTGATGCCGGCCAGCCGGCGTCCATTTTGTGCTGTGTTAGATGATTTTTTCTCTGTTTTTGTTGTTTTTCCCGCCATTGTCGCTCCCGGTGGCGTGGTGTCGTTTGAAAGATCACTCTGTTGCACGGTGGAAAAGATGTGTGTTGTGGATGTGTGTCTGAAGTTGGATGCTGGCGTTGAGTGCTGACAGCGAATGGGTTTCGAGAGCGTGTTCCGTTGACACAACCCCCGGTCCCCTCTCGGTTTGGACGGGCGGTTTTGAAACACACGCACACACACACACACGCGCGGTTACCTAGAGAAACCCTTGTCTTGTCACGCGGTCTAGCTGTCGAAGCCATGGTTTGGTGCCCGTGGGGTTTTTGTGTGCCGGGACGCCCTGTAAGACGTGCTGATAATCGGATTAGGCGTCGGTGGAAACGTTTGACTTAAGCCGACTTAAGCACGCTTGACATCGTTGTGCATACTCACGAGGTTCTTATCTTTTGTAGAAATCATTTTTATCAACGCAGCACGCGGTTCGATGCAAAAACAAAACGCGAATCCTTCTTTTAGAACCGCATCAATAAAAATATCGTTAAGGCTTTCATTGCAAAGGTGCTACACAGTGGAAAGCAATTAGCTAAACGAGAGGCAACCGTCAACCGGAGCTAAGGTTAGGTCGGGATAACCATGCACTTAGCCGTGACAACGGCGAGGCCCTTATTTGAAGGTCTTTGGTTGCTACGGTGTTAAGTATTAATAAGACTTCGGGCTTAGGCATCAAGTAATACGCTACAAGTCTAATTGTGAGCTGAAACCGTGAATTATTGTGCTTCCCTCTGTACTAATCAACAAGTTTTTGTTACAAAAAAACCAAACGACACTGAACTAATAAATGTTCAAAAGCGCATTTCATTGAACTACAAAATAATGACAACTTTTAGCCGCCCCAATAAGCTCTGCAACGTCCCTATTATTTTTGACAAATCATACGAAAACACCGTGTAAAGTAGCAACCCTAATGCGCCAACGTTCAAGCCATACAAATCCGAACAAATTGCGAAAAACAAATCCCAACAACATAAACGAAAACTCTCAAATTACGAACTCCATGCTAAATCCCGGTAGGAGCTGTAGCCAAACTTTGTTCAAACATTACATTCGGCGAAACAACGGCGCTGCTTTTTCGTAGTCAAATTTCGCCGAGCAATTCGACGCCATTACATCGGCGCGCTAACCGGGCATGGAGTGGCCACCATTCACCTGCCTCGCAACTAACGAATGGCAAATCAAACAAATCCAAACATTGGCCCACGCGCGAACGCAAGCGGAGGGTGCCGTTTGATAAATGAACCCGAAATTACTGGCGCACAATAATTTCCACCGCGAATTGTGTTGCACCGCACCGAGAAGAGCGAACCAAAAGCCGGGACCAGCGAGCAGGAGAAAGTTTAGTGCTTCACGGTTGCGCTGGAAAATCTTCTCCACCCCCGCCCCTCCCCGGGGGTGACCATGCGGCGCAGTTATGACCGAAACTTTCCGAATTTTCGATGGATTTTCCCGACGTTCGACGGACGGGCGAAAGTTTTGGTGCTGCCCGGGTTGCGGGTCGGCCGCTACCTGGGCGCTAGATTAATCACACCTCCAAACCGGAAGCCCGCTGGCCACAAAGACCCATAAATAAGTGAGTGAAACGGATAATGGCTCATCAGCCGGAACCGCCTCGAATGGGACGGTCAGCTCACACTTCGCGCATCCTTGCAACTCACGAACCACACGGATGGCGCCCCTTCCCCGCCGACGGCACGTTTGACAAGTCCCGTGGCTCGCTTGGTTCCGCTCGCTGGCTGGCCGGGAAATTTAATGCAGTAATTAATCCTCCAGGACCTCCCCCCGAGTCACTATGAATAGTTTAACCCTTCCCTGCACGCTGGCCAGCACGGTGGGCAGCACGGTGGCCAGCGTGGTTACCTTCGGTGTTGTTGTTTTTTTTTTGGTTGGAAAATTTTAGCATTTTTGAATTTCCCAACCCATTTGTTATCGTGCAGCATAATTTTCCATATTTAGTGGCCGTGGCTGCCGTGACTGCATCGCCATGGCTGCGCCACACCCCACGAGCTTCTAGCGCTGGGCTGCGTTGGAAAAGTTCCACCGGACGCCCGGAGTTCATTGTTGTTTGCTTGTGTTTGTGTGTGTATGTGTGTGTGTTTGGTAGGGTTCTCGTGGTGTACGGACATAAATGTGATTGCGATGCAGTGGTAATCTTGCGTCCTGCACCGCGCCCCGTACCGGCCGTGCCCCCCTCACCACCACCACTAATTGGATGCAGCCAGCAAGGATGTGCTGCGGATCCTCCGACACGAAGTGTCCTTTGGCTTCCCGCGGTGCACCGATCGGGCTAATCAGGCGAACACGATAACGAACGGCAGCGCAAGGATGCGGCCAGATAGCGCAAAGCACCGGCCGGGGACCGCTAGCTGCCGGGTCCTTCGGGAGGTCCTTCGGGTATTAAATTAGCTAGGTCCGCGCGTGCAGTAGATAACGTCGAGGAGTGCGGCCAGCCCGGGAGAGCGATTGGAGCTGGGATAATTGGTGGAAAAGAATTGTAAACAGAGCAGAGCAACAAAGCGGAAAAGCCAACGAAAAGCAGTGGAAACTTGAAGCGCTTTCAGCAACTAAACGATCTATGAGCTGCCTCGTGGGACTGCCGAAAGCGGAAAATTCTTCGGAAAACGCTCCAGCCGAACTTTTCTCAGCCGGCGAAGAACGCGATGAAAAGAACACGAACACTGGCAACATTCGAATACAACCGATAACTTATGCGCATCGGGCCAATTTAATTTGAAACAACTACAAACACGGCCCGCCCCGGGCAAGGAGTTATCGGAATCTGTCGCTGATGCAAATGAGGCAACCCGGCCTACACGGCCTGGAACGGAAAAATGATTCAACAATAATCACTGCCGATAGTCTTGGGCCCGGACCCAGCTCTCTCGGCCCGACTGCACAAATCCTTGCGTGTCCGGCGACGGACTGCAGCTGGCGGAACTGGCGGCGACAGCGAAAAGCCTTAAAACTTAAATTAGAGTTTGAAGAAACTTTCCCGCTCCCTGTCTCAGCTTCTGCCCGAGGCGCACCGGAACTCCGTTCATCCGGCTGATGAATGCAGCGGAAGCCGGAATTAAGTTTTGAGCCGGGAGACGGGAAAACCTGAAACCAAAGAAGAACGCGCCAAAGGATCAGCGACCTAGCGGGCAAACAGGACGCGGGCAAGGGACGTTGGCCGAACGGTGGCTCGGGTTCGGGGTGCAGCAATGCGCGATAAAGCGCGTGACCAGACATCGTCGGAACTTTCTGGTCTCTGGTTTTGGCTCGAAACTTTGGCCATCGGGCCCCGGTCAGAAGCTCCGGAAGTCGGAAGGTCACGGAAAGGGGCAGAGCAGACACCACCGCATCGCCGGGGAGCCGGAATCAAATAGAACTTTTCGTCCTCGCTCGTTCGCCCCGTCCCCGGAGCGTTTTTCCGCCGCTTCGCGAGTTCCGGGGACGGAATTAGCCCGCAAAGTAGTTAGCGTTTGGACAGTAAATGGAAAAACAATGGCTTTGTGCTCGGCGCAGGCGATTGACAGGCGTGATTTGAAGATTGCGCTTGTGGATGGCGTGGTCGTTTCTTTAAGAACGGTGAATCGGTGATCGATGAAGAAACGCACTGAAACGGGTTAAGTCAGGATACTTGCCGCCGAACTAATTGAGCCGCCAGTTACGTGTTCCCTCCGCTCGGTTCGGTTCTCACCTGCAATTGGAGGAGAAAAAATGGTTTTTACTACTTTTGACAAGCTTTGCGGCAATATTAACAATAATTGAGATTAATGAAAATCTGTTCTCTTTAATAATGTCTAACTGTTCGATAAACTAGTGTTAAATCAAAACATGTTTACTTCGTTGCTGTGATTGTGCTTATAACATATTCTTTCTTAACTGTTAGTAATTTTAAAACGTTTAAGCTGCTTTAAAGTTATTTTGAATATTTCCACACGAGAAGATTGTTATCGCAATCACATTGAAAAAAATCAAGTCTATTGATATACATTAATTATTATTTTCTATTTTCATCGGCAACATTCAGGATCAGCCCACCATCTTTGCCGAAATACTTTATCGAAAGCTACGAACCGCCCATGCTTCGGGTACCAGGTAAAGTTTATGGAAATCGGGCCGGAAAGCGCCAAAAATAAAAGCATCACGCCATCCATCCAAAACCGGTGACAAAAGAATCTTTCATTACACGGCATACGAGGCGAAGCGCTGTAAAGGAAAAGCATATCACACAGCAGCACCCGGCGGGCGACCATTTCGCGGCATTTGGGGAAATATCAAACGGAAGTATGCAGGTGCCATGGCGTGAATTATTCACGGAAAAGTGCGTCACCTAAAACGCCTCCGCCGGTGGTTCGGGGAAAAAGGCGCACCGGACTTGAAAGGGCCACCCTCGGGCCACGGGTGGTGGTGGTTCCGAAAGGCTTCCCCTGGAACAATGCCTCGCACCGACGCACCGCAGAGTGATTGCTGTCGGCGGCCATCGGAGCTTACAAGCCCCGGCGTTTGCGTGCTCACGGCACAGTGCGACCAGGTGTTGGAAATTCCGGAATTTTCCTCCAAACGACGACATTATGCTGGTGATTTGGGTGCCGGGTGCTTATTTGGCAAGATTTCGGCGCCACACTCTCTCCGGTGACGCCGGAGAGCGAACTTTTTCCCGTCTTCTTTTCGATTTTTCGCAAACATGCAAACATTTTCCATCATCCAGAGGGCTTCGCTTTGTCTCGGTTCCCGGGCCGTGTGCAAATATTCTGTCTAATTTCACAAACCATCTCGTATTAATTACTTCGGCACACGCCCAACCGGTAACCGCCCGGCCCGCGCCATTCCGGGAAATGTTCCGGGCACGAGGAAAATTTTCCTCCCAAAATTACCTTGCTTCCCGGAATTAGTTTCTTTGCGCGCGCGCGGGGCGCTTTCTTGGGTTTGGGTGGTGGAATTTCGAACATGTGTGAACATAAAATTAATGATATTCTTTCTCACCGCTGCAGGTGGGTCGAACTGAATGTTAACAGGAATTAAAGGGTTTTATAACTTTACAGTAAATATTCCATTCTGGAAAAACCCGACACACCAAGGAGTCGCATTTCGAGGCGAGGCTGTTCGAGCCGCTTTTCATCACACGGTTAATCCACGACCGAAATGGGGCCGTGAAATGTGTCGGGTTCTTTGGTGCTACACCCAAACTACACCCACTACGCCGTCGGCCGTAATGAAAGTTTGAATTTTAATGACCGCATTTCCTGCCGAGCCGGCCGACTGTCCGGTGGCCATTTTCCGGGACGTCGAAGAAATTTGCAATGCCAAACTTCGGCCATTTCGCTGCTCTTTTACGAGCCCGGTTCCGGTTTACTTCGGGCAGCCACCCGGTTTCCACGCTACGGATTGCGTTCTCGGAAGGCCGCCCACCCCGGTGGCGAGAGTAATGCCACCGGGGCAGTAATCGACCGACCGGGGCTTGCGTTAAACGTTGAGTGCTTGGAGCACTCGGAGATATTTAAAATAGTTTTTCGCCGCCTAAGCCAACGGATGGATTAAACATCCGACCGAAGTTTCCACATAATTCACGGGCCAACGGCACAACAACGGCGCATTTCTGGTGGCGTCAAAGCCGGATTATTAACCGGAAGTGCTCAGTGCGTGTGTGTGTGTGTGCCTAAACCGCTTATTACATTTTTTATGTTTCGATGTTTTGCGTGCCAACGATGCTCCATGTTGGGCGAACAACATGGACACGACGCCAGCGTCGCAAGGGGCGATGCGCATTTACGCAAAGTTTAAGTGAAAAACACCATCAACCGGAAAACGGGAAAAAGGCTTGCAGCCTATGGCCGTTGGTAATATATTTTGAAAATGGATTTGTTTAATAATTCGCTCGCTGCGTAGCGGAAATTATTTCCCCCTTAATTACATCACCCATCCGCGAAATGGCTAATAAATGGAAGAAATTCACCTTTGACAGTTATCTACCGGGGCGCCTGCCGTGGCTCATATATTTACGGCCGATTCCCCGAGCAAAGCGTCGTCCTTCGGCGCTGGCTTCGTTTGCTTTTCGATTACATAAATTAGCGACATCGTTTCGTTGGCCCCATTTTGGCCGGCCCAATTCCGGGACCGCACTGGGGAAAAACAAAACCCCCCCCCGAAGACAATCCCTTTTCCGCGGTCGTTTCACTCAGCATCGTCACCTGTGCCATCGGCTGCGCCGCGAGGCCAACGCTATGGCTACGGCTTGCGTTACTTTGCTAATGTAACCATATTTCAGCGTCACGCGATAAAGTTTCACATTCGCGCGCCAACGGATCACCCCGAGGAACCCGAGGCCGCCCACCATTAATGGGGTGCTACTCCTCCCACCGGGAGGACCGAAAGTTTTCCCGAGCGGGCGCGCGCAAAGCAAAGTGTCTTCTCGTTGTCAAAACATATAATCTTGAACAAGTAATTGAGGACATTTATCAATTTGATTTTCCGATCCTCGCTTTCCTTCACTCGATTTGACCTGCGACCTGCGCAACGAAACACCCTCTGCCCGAGCTCCGTTTTATGGAGGGGTGAACTCTGTCTTAATACCATCCCTCCCGGGGTTGCGTGCCAAAAATTCCCAGCGAAATCGACACCCACCGACCGGAGGGGAGGGCTGCGGAAAATCCAAATTGTTTTCACTGCGCCGAATACGGGATGCTGCCCCCATTTCTGGAGCATAAAGAGGAAAGGATAGAAAAAGAGGATAGGAAAACCGAAAAAATGTTGCCAGGCGGCTGAGAGCTCTCCGCACGCACGCACGCGGCTGGCCGGGGAAAAACGTGGGAAAATCCGTCCGCCGTCTCGGCGCAACATTAATGCTCGAGTTAAGAATTTTGCATGGCCCCACCACCGGGACCAGCGGCGGACTTTTGGCGGCGGTCGAGATCCAATTTATTTTCATTTCGCCCATACCCTCACGCAGCATCCGAGCGCTCCACGGTGGATTCCTCCCGGGTTCCGCCGGGTTTTTGCATGGTTTTGATGGCCAAATTGGTGCCGTTCTACTTCCCCGCATTCCCGTGCGTTTTCCTCCACCGTGTTCTCCGGAACCGGAACTGCGAGGCGAACTGCCAGACGCACTAATATGGAGCTGCGCGCTGCCGTAGCAAGTCCCTGTTTTGCGCCAACCACGCTTCGGGTTTCCTATGTTGCCTATGATCCCTACCAACCTCACTGGTGCGGCCCGCCCTTCACTGCCCCAGCCCCGTCTCCGATTGTCCGTTCTTCGCCTGCGTTCGACGATAAATACTTTCTCGTTAGCGCGATCGGTACACCGCGCCGCGCCGTCCGTACATTGGCCAACTTTTCTTTTCGCTAGTCTTTTTTCGTGTTTGCTTTGCTTTCTTCGGGGTCTTCCCCATCACAAGGTGCCCATTGTTTCCCCGCGTTTGTTTGTTAGTTTTACTGTGCGGCACTCATTGTTGTCCTTCGGGCGGGTTCCCTTCGGGTTTTGGCACCCGTTTTCGAGCGAACGTTTTTGTGCCCTTTTTTTGTGTTCGTTTGTGTTCTGTTTCGGGCGCCAAAAATGGTAGCGCCGAGACCCCGCCACCCGGGGGGGGCTCGGGCCCGGGGGGGGCTGGGCCACTTGAGTGGGGCGCAGGATAAAAATGGTGCTCATCAATTTCGCTCGATGCTCAGCGAAGCGTTTTGGGAATAATTGAGGAGCGTTGCAGTAAGTGTCGCAGTAATTATGCTTCGACCTTCAGACCCTTCCCTTGGCGGGAGACGGGGAGGGGCAAACATGTTTTTCGGCACGGAACTAATGTCGTACCCGATCCGTTCGCCCTCCCGCTGTGCCCGCGGCCTACGAACCTGGGCGAATATCCTTTGCGATAGGCGATACGCTTTTTGGCTTCCGTTCAGGATGTTCCGGTGGCCACCGAAGCACCGTTTATAGTGCGCACTGCCTACGGTTGTTGTGATTGCGTGAAGTTAGCACCGGGTGGATCGGCTTACGGACCGGAAACTATTTCCGCTGCCAACTGCCGCGGGCCCGGTTGGCACGGTTGCGACGCCACGGTTTGGACGCCGTTACCGGTGCTTTCGGATTTCACGCAAGGTCCTGTTTTACTAAATCCACGCATTTTTTTGCCATGTCTGTGGCACATCCCTCTTCCCGGCTGGCGTGCTATTATGCTGGTTTTATGCTAATGGAAGTGAAACAATTCGACTGATGCTGTCCATCAGTTTCAGTCGCGCCAGCAACCACCGTTAACTGGGCGCCAATGCCAAGCCCAAAGGGCAACCGCGGTGAGTGATGGGGAAGCATAAAACACCAGCCCGGGCGGGGCTTCCCCACCGACCCGGTGGGATTAGGCAGGCCGGGGCCGGGGCCCGGGAGAACTTTTTGGCAAGAGTTGACATTTCCATTCCGGTCGGCCGTCCGTTTGATCGTTCGTTCGGTTCTGCCAGAGTGTGTCGATTTATTCGGTTTATGTTCAAGGACCCCCCTGGACAGGTTTCGAATTTGGCAGCGTTTTGATGTTTGTTTCAATACCGTTTTTTGTTTTAGTTGTATACGTCCGTTTTTGTGTCCCTATGTTGTCGCCTGTCCTACGCCCCACTTTTGACAAACATTTTGCACTTTCTGATAAATCCTTTTAATCTATCAGAAAAATTTGGGACTTTTTCCACCGTGTGCCGAGTGTGCCGGGAGCAACCAGGCAGCGGGCGTAACGGGATACTGGATTTTTCGAGCACGCTGCAAAAAAACGAAGGGCAAATGTCACTGAAATTGAAAACTCCGACACAGCAGAAGCGCAAAACGCGCTGCCGCTGGCGAAGTACGCATACGCAAGTGGGCGGAGCGGTGCTACTAAACTCGCAACCAGTGTCCGGGGCTTGGCTCGAAAGCGACTATAATTTTATGCTAATTATGGTGCCCGCCTATCCACCTATCCTTCGGCACTCCGTATCTCGCCCCCTTCGCAACCCGTTTTTATGTTGCCTTTGATTTCGCTGCAAAAGTTTCCGTTGATTGAAATCGCAGTCCGCGCAGATACCGAGCCCGTCCGGCATAGCGATTTTAATGTTTTTGGGATTTTTAATGGGTTTATTTCGCCGTGCATTATAGATAAACTGTCCGAACGGACGGGTGCGCTTCCCAGCGAGCCCTGTCCGATCGATTCCGGCGTCGTCGTCGTCATCGTCGGTTGGCGGCGTGGAAAATTACTGTATAATGAGGCCTGTCGGTGGTCGATGTTGCAAGGAACTCCGGGAAATGGGACCGACAAAAAGGGACAAGAAAAAAGGAAGGAACAAGCTCGAGTCGCAACAAGGCCGCAAAAAATCAAAGCTTCCCAGAAGTTCCTATCTGCCAGCTGTTGGTGGTAATTTTCCCCTTTTTCTGGCTTCGTTTCCGATGGCGAAAGGAATGCTGCCGAATTCAGCTGGTTAGTCTTCCGGGGCAAAAGTTCCGTGCCATTTGTTCGACTTCCCTATTCAAGCAGAAACGATTTCGGTATTGTATCCTTTTCGATACGTTTGACATTTCTGTTTTATGGTCAAAACAAGAATTTGCATCAAATTTTATGCTGTTCGATTCTTGTGTGACATCATTCGAACTGTCATTTGAACGTTCCCAAAGTGGTGGCCATTTTGTTGATGACAAGACAGACGGGGAAGCATTGATAATAGAAAGGAATTGTTACACATTATTGTAACACGGTTGTAACTCTAATTTTGAGGAAAATGTTTCGATTCAATTAGAAAGCGAGATCAAAAATCGTTCGGCCCAAGTCTATAAATGCTACGTAGCTTATGAAAGTTGTGTGGCTCGTGCCTCGGAAAACTTGAAAGAACCTAAAAATATTATTCAGAAACAATTCTATGTTTACTAGGTGTGTGCGTTGAGAATCGGAGTAATGTTCATTCATTTTAGCGTTCATTGTTTCATCGAAGGTTTCATTGTTCAGTTGCGAAGGCAAGCAACCCAAGGCCTCATTCCAAACCCAACTAAATGAAACCCATCCACACATTGTGGGAAACTCACCTCGAACCTAGTTCTGCCTTCCGAATGCCGAATCAATATTCCGCTCCCGACGGTCGTTCGTATGTATGTTTAGCGCTGCCAGACTTTCGCAGCGAACCACAAAACAGAAACTATGTCGAATGATAACATCGCCCAGTTCGTGGTTTGAAATTACATTCCCGGCCGTAACCCCTAGGTGGATGTGATGTAATGTACCGTTCGAGGTTGGACAGGGTGAGACTAACTCCAAAAAAAGGACAAAAAAAGAGAGTGTCTAACATTCTACCTGCCCCAACAAACATGTGTTGTTTGGTGGGCCTGTCGTGTCGAAAACCTTGACCAACAATTTTGACCTCCGGGTGCGGGATTTGGTGTGGAAAATCCGTAACTTAAAAACCGGAAGCATCCCACCGGCATCGTTCGTCCATCCAAACCGCGACCGGATAGCGATGAAAACTGTGGTGGCAGTAGCTAACCACAAGCACCGTAAAGCATGTCGGTTTATGCACAGGACCGCGCACATCCCACCGTAGAGATGGTTCCCAAGGCCGCGCGCTTTTGTGACCTTGACACCACCGTCCACGAGAACGGCACCTCTCTCTCTCTCTCACTGCGAACGTGCCGTCGATGGTCCTGTGACTTCCTGTTTACGTCAGGGAGCCAGAAAAGTTTTCTATCTCTCTCACTCTTAGTCTCTTTATCTATCTATCTCTCTCAGTCTCGCTGGAGGTTGTTGTTCAGGTTGGAAATTCAATTTACGTAAGGCGAAAGTTTAACGATATTTGATTGATCGACGGCCGCCGTCGGGGGCGAGAACTTTACGCTGCCCGGTCGACAGCGAGGTCACCAGGTGGTGTCGATGTCGGCCACACACACACACACACACACAGCCGCGCAGTAAATACGCGCTCGGAGCGTCAAGGTGGCGGGATGGTTTGCGGCCCTTCGTGTTTGGGAGCTCGATAGTTCGGTGTGGTTCGCTGGGACCACGGGGCGTGGAAAATAGTGCCAGAATTTGATGAATAAAATATGCTCGAATCACGAAAGTGTGGAGAATTCATGAACGGGGGCGGTCCATCCTTTCTCGCGCCATGCTCACGAAGACGACGTAGTAACTTTTGAAAACTCATTCGAATCGGGCGAGTGGTGGCGGAACGGGCCAGCAGTAATTATAGGGATCGACTTTTGCTCGATTGTTCGGCCGTGGCTCCGGAACCCTCATCCGTGGCCGGGTTGTGTCGGATTGCGAAAACTTGGGCGGCTAGGCGGCCACCGATCGTCGAAGGGCGAAAGTTTTGCGGCATTATCGATGGCAAATTGCTATTTTCGTTGGCCGCACAGCGAGTTTATAATCGTAACTTTCATCACGCAATCCATCACCCGGGGCCCGGCAAGACGCCCTAAGATGGGGACTCAGGGCCCAGCGGGTTTCATGTTTTCCCACCGACCGACCCAGCGATGATTTCGGTCCCACGGGCACACCGCGTAGTAATTTGTTTCGTTGGAATTATACATTTTCCGAGTTGCCGAGGCAGCAATAATCGATGCATCAAGCAAAATAACGCGGACAAGCGGAATAATGCTAAGCCCGCAACATAATGGAATGCTTACGCATCGAAGAAAGTGGGCTGCTAAATTAGAATTTATTCTACTGGTCCCTGAACAACTTTGTAGAATAAAACACAGTTCAGAGCGACAGTGTTAGAAATCGTATATCCTATTGTGCCTCTCGCTCGGCACTCACACACTTTGGTATGCAAATGCAATTGGCACCGAACTCGACATTCACCACCACCGAAAAAAAAAGAATCCTCTTCCGGGGACCGCTGACACGACACGAGAAGACGAGAAAGTTTGTGGCCGCCATCTTCTCCAGCTCGAGCCTAAGAAAACGATTCGGTTTCTCAATTCTTCGCCAGCAAACACAAATAGAAGATGGGCAAACGGAGCCGCGCACCGGGATATCCATCACCTAGCGTAACCGGATCCGGACGATGGTGCCTTGGAACCGAACGTCGACGACACCGAGCAGAGTATAATGTGACAGAATCAGGATATCAGGCCGGCAGCGACCCGCAAAAGCAATCCCATCATAACCTCGTTGCATTATGTATCCCGCGGGCGGCTATGCAAAACCGTTATCACATCGTTGTTGCGGGTCGCGCCGCAAAACAATGGAAAGCAATTTCACGACACGATCTCCAGGACACGATCGATTCAGGCGTACCCTCGCCACCCTGTGTAGGCTCAGGTTTCGGTCGTGAGAAGGAAGTTGAAATATGGAAAGAACTTGAAGCGCTGTTCCGCCGAAAACCCGTGGCCCGGGGCCCAGCACGCCAATAAATTATCATCCCGGGCCCCGGTGCTTCGCACACACCGATGATGATTCCGGTTGCTGGAAGTTGCTGTGGGCCGCGGCCTGAAACCTTTCCGAGGCCCATGATGAATGGCCTGGGCCTATGCTGGGGAATAGTTTCCTCGTGCCACACAACACACTGTGTGTGTGTGTGCTGGGAGCTGGAGAGCAAATGGAATGAATACCTTCGGCACTCGACATTAGCCGTACACCGTTAGACCGCCGCCGGAGCGGGGGGGTATCGTGAGCATCATCATCACCATCATCATCATGATGGTCGTTTGTCGGTGGCGATGTGGGTGAAAAATTATGCTTCTTCCAAAATAGCTCGCGCTGGGAGGTGGATACAGCAACAAAACAACCTCCCCGGCCCGAGAAACGCCTCGAAGGACCTTGGAGCGTTGTTTTCTGTTTTGCTCCGTTCCGTTCCGTTCCAACCGGCCCAGCGGCAACTCGTTCTGCGTTCTGCACGAGGCAACGGGTCAACGAACACCCGCCACCTGGGTTGGTGGGGGGTCCCGGGGTCTCGAGAGCCGCGCACTGCTAACGAGTTTGCGGTAGACCACCTTTAACCTTTATTTATTTGGCGCCGTCGGCGCCGTCCGCGGACGCTGAGACGAGTGACTCCCGAACTCTTGGAATGGAAAAACCCACACCGTCCTAATGAAGGCGAAGACGCGCGCGTGGCGACTGGAAGGCTGATCCTCGTCGGCCGGATGAGTCTCGCATTGTTTATGCTCGGCAGCTCGCCCTCGAGACACCAGAGTTCGTCACAAATTGGATCCACTCGATTCTGGGATGAAAAATTTCGACCGGAACCGCTGCTTACAGGTGTGTGTCTGTGTTAGATTAGATTTCCACCGGCAACGCCAGCTCGACACCGTCGTTTGTTCACGGCTTCACTTGGCTCGGCTTGGCTTTGGCCGTAGGCATCGATTCTCCTAAGCAAACCATCCATTTTGTTACGTTCACCGCGAGCCTCCTAGTCCTGTGGCGAACGTCAACCAGGTTGCGCGACAATAACTCACGCGGATCTGCCACCATACATGGCGGTCCCATAAAGGTGCGCCTCCGTGCGCCGATGGAAGATAGGTGAATTATTATTAAAATATGCACAACACATTTTTCATTCTGTCAAATTGGACGAAAGACAAAAAAAAGGAGCCGAGAGCCACGGGTGGCCACCACCGCTAGGGTCTAGATAAGCACCGGCCCCCGCCCGGTGGAAGCGTCGGAAAGTCGACTCTAAAGCAAGGGCCGCTGGCGGCTGGCGACATTCACCGCCACGTGGCTTCGGCTCCGTGGGGCTTATCTGACGTGGCAAGATCTCCGACACCGGCGTGGTGGCCGACACTCTGATGATTATGACACAACACGATGGCGGCTGCGCCGGCGGCGGTCCGCGCTCGCGATGACGGTTCCGAAATAATAATAATCATTACCATCATCATTAGGCCTCGCGCGGCCGCTAGATGGCGCTGGCCGATGGTGGAAAATTGGACGCCAATTGTTGTCGCAATCGCACGCGGCATGCGGCATGAGAGGGCGGAATTTTTCATCTCCGACCCGAACACTCTTGAGAGACACCGAGGCACCGAGACCTTAAGGTACCACCGAGCCAATCGGGCGACAAAATAGACGTCACTTTCGACGAATCTCAAAGTCATTTCCATCTCATTTGTTTCCCCATCCGATAACGGGGGTTCCCAAGCTAATTCCCGGCGCGCTGGTTATTGGATCAAAGTGACGAAACCCGACCGGCGCAAGGCTTTTGCTGCCCGGTTGGCCCAGGTTCTGCCACTATGTAGGTCCAGCTAATAGCACGGAGCGAGCAAGAACGAGTGGACCGGCGGGCGTGTTAGATTGGCGACATTAACCACCTGAAGAACGGATCGGAAGTTTTGCAATTCTCGGCCCGAATGGGGACTAAGGTCTCGTGATGAAAGATTAGATTAGTTTGATACCGAATGACTGCTACTAGGTCCCGGTCAAATAAAGTTGAAAGGCCTCCGCCAGTAACGGGGAAAGGCCCTGAGCAAGGTCTATCGCTGTCAATCAGCACAAATCAAGTGTTGTTAGCCGAAACTTGTGGGAAAAGGGGAGTACAAGTTTCGCAGAAGATGTCACCCTTGGAGTCCTGGATAGATTACATCGTTTAAGTCGATCACGGGTCGATCCACGATAAAACATAACCAGCAACACGAGAGCCGTAGTAATTCGATTACTGTAACATCAAAAAAAGGCGTTCGGCTGCTTCTCTATTTTATTTATTTAACCAGCAATAGTACCAGCCAGTACCAGCAATTTCATATTTTGCTTACATTGGATGAGTTTCTTGAACAACATTTGCATAACCAAAGCTCAAAGGATCACTAAAAGCGAAGTAAAGTAACGAATAGTTGTAGGATTTTTTTTAATGAAAGGTCCATTCGTAGATAAATAACTTTTAATAAACAGGCCATATTAGGGGAAAAATTCATAGGGTCTGCCTATAGGCGAGCTTAAGTTAAGAGCCGACACGTTACCACGTACCGGGTGTCTCCATCAAATGCCGCCGAAATGCCAAATGCATTTCGTCTCCTGCCCTGCCAAGTGAACAAGACTTTGTTCCGAATTTTTAGGGCACCCTAGCCTAGACCAGGAAATTATTCCACTGGCAAGTGAGCGTAGGGTGCACAGCAGCCATAAAACCACGCACACAATTCGTCCAAAGTGCGCCGCCCGCGGCACAACACGCACCAAGCCATGTCGCCGATTGCGCTCGCCGGCGAGATGTGCTCGGGACGAGCGAACGGTGGCGTCCAACGCCCTCTGACGGGCGCTCAGATAATGTCCAACCGCACCCAGGGCGCCCGGCGACGACTTAACGGTCAAACTTTGCTCCATAACAGGCCCAAGGCTTCAGTCTCGAGTGCCTGAGTGTGCCCGAGGTGCTCCGGGCGGCGGCGGCCGAAGAACGATGCTGCCTCCCGGATTCGCACACGTCCACCGGCTTTCAATGCTCCGCCCTTGCTTCGCCCGGCCGGGCGTTCCAGTGTACCACCCCCGTCCGTTGGCTAGGATGACAAGCATTTGCCAAGATATGCAAAACATGGGGCGACAAGTTTACGAAACGTGAGCAAGCAATGAGACCGCCGCTGATTTGCGTCCTTGTGAATGAGAAGGAGCAAAAGAAAATGTTGCGATGTTGCGCAGAGTGTTCCGTGCGATTAGCTCAAGGTTTTTCACTCCCAGCGTCGGCAGCAGCAGCAGCTACAACCTACACACACACCATCCACCCGGTTGGCGGTGGTTGTGGGTGTGCAATTAGCTCGATGTAACGAGCGATGTACGAAAAAGGACGACTTCTAATCACGAGCGCCCTACGTGACTTTGCGTCCCACGTGGGCCACCATTTGACGAATGTCAATTTGCTCTCTCGTTGTCGTGTGACATGGGCAAATATTTTGAGAAATCAGAACTATTTGCCTAGCCGGTAGTCGTCGGTCTGGAAAAGGGTCCTTTTCGTTTTACAAATTTAAAACATTTTGAGTAAATCGTAACGCTGGTTGATTTAAAGCCACTGAACGAAAACAAAACAACAAGGAATCAAATCAAACGACATGTTCCGAGGGGCAATTTACAGCCATTTAGCGATGGATCGCTAAAGCTACGGGTTTACATCTTTAAGAATCCATCATCTGGTGGCAGCGAACGAGCAGAACCAACAGAAAAAGATTCCACCAAACGTGGAAACCCCAAATCAGCGAGCCAACCGACCGAGAAAGCCTTCCAGGTGTGCGGCCAGTTATTACGTGGCTTGTCGTTTTTTATTTCGTTTCATTTCTGCTTCGATTCGATGCTCAGGCACCCGAACCCGAAGCAGGTTCGCAACCGAAAGCGGTCCGGCCGAAAAGGGTTGGGACGCTTGGGCCGAAAGAAGCTCCCGAAAAAATGGATGCCGCCGCAGGAGATTACTGAGCACGGCCAAGCCGCACCGAAACCGACCACTAAATCCGAGACCCGTGAAGCTTTCCCGTGCTTGCTGCCCACTTCCAAATCTACCTCCAGGGGAAAGTAAAGCGTTTTGTGTGCGTGACCAACCTACCGGCCAGCAACAGAAAAAAACAGAACTCCCTCGGACGGCGTGGAAAAAAGGGAATATTAATTTATTACAGAAAACGGCCGGTGGGGTATAAATCTCTTCACAGCCGTTGGCACTTTTTCAAATTATCGTGAAGATTTTGTTTACAAGAAATGTCTGCCATAAATTTATGCTCCTGTCAAAAACCGGCCACCCGCACCCGGGCCCGGTGGGGCTCAGCCCGGCCCGTCCCGGCCCAGTCCGTCCCGGCCCGGTCCGACTGCAACTAATGGGCAGAGCGAAAGGGGGTTGAAAACCGCGCGCGACCCACCCGCGGTCGGCCGTTCGCCTCCGGACACCGGAAACCGCGGAATGGATTGCCGGGGACACCTATTGAACGACTAAACACTCGATGTATTTTTATCGCGATTTCGGAAATGTTTTATGGCAGCTTCGGGAGCCGTTCGTCGGCCGAGTGGACAAATCGCTGGAGGCCTATAAATTGCTGGCGCCCGCCATGGATGTTTGACTTATTGTTCCGCTCCGCAGCGCTTGACACATCGCGGTCGAAGCGTTAAAGTGGAGTTTGAAAAGTGGGCACAAGTTGGGCTTTTGTTTTCTAATGGAGCTCAATATGTATCGCGTGAAAGTGAAGGAAACAAACACAATAGCACAGTGCGGGTGCGATTTAGATTGAGTCGATAGCGTAGGTCGGGACGAAAAAAGAAAAACCTTACAATGCTTGATTGATGCCTTCCAGTTTAAAGTACAAACGACGGAAGGTAACATTGTCACGATGGATCAGCACAAAATCGATTGGATGTCTGTTAACAACAAAAGCTACACTGTTAACAAAGATTATTCGAATTGAATTAATAACGGCGTGACAACCCCGATAAACTATGATAAAATGTAAATAATTGTAATCAGATAGGTAACAGTTCCTCTGACTGACGCGTATCTAAAGACGGCTGTCGGCAGAGGGAAAGATTAGCACAAAATGGCAAACATAGAAGAAGTGAAAATGAACTAATAGAAAAACGTTATGAAGAAAGTAAATTAGGATTGAAAGATTTTTAAGCCAGAAGGATAGAAAACACATTGATTTACAAAAGTAGCAAATTGAAAATCCAAAAAGTAATTTTCCAAGATTCCCGGAATTGATTACACAAACAAATCAAAAGAATAAAACAAGAAGTGCATTACAAACAATTAACTATGTGTCCAAGAACTTAGGACCACTGCACCAACAGAGAAAGATTGAGCGGCCCAACTTTTGTGCATCGCGCAACGTTCAAAATTGATTGTCCATTGCTAAAGTAATTAATCTCTATTTACAGTGCAATCTTAGCTTACATCGTCAGACTTTCCTTTAAATCGGGGTTCCAACCCCTGGATGTGAGGAAACCAACAGCCGAATCACCGCAAACTTTACTGCCTAATTAGATTTGAAGAGGGTCGTAAACTTACCATTTGATAAACGAGCACACATCAAATGAAACATGTTCTCACTGATTCGTTCGATCGATCGAAGTTCTGAGGGACCATGGGGTCCGTATGTGTGTGTAGAGCACTACCGCTGTTCCCGTTAAGATGGCATTAAAAAAGGTTTCCAGCACCGAAATTCGAAAAAGTGCAAAACTCGAAACTAACACGCAGAAGAGCGGAAACCACACTCCTGGCGGTGGTTGCCAGGCGGCTGTGACTTTGGCCGGGTGTGGCAGGGTAAAGTTTCGATTAACGCAACCCCAAAATAAACACACCGAAAGAGGTGAACCGTTTTGCTACTAGTTAAGTTGTCGTTAAACGACTTTATGTCGCAGCACAAGGGTCCCGGGACAGACCGGAGGTTTGGCAGCAATCCGCAGCCGCGAGCTGCAGCTAGACGGGTTTTGCTCGAAAATCCAGACATTCCGCTAGTGGTTTGCTGTTGGCAGTGCCAAAACATGGTGGTTTTCCTTGCTCGATGGCGGCGGCGCCGGCAGCAGTTAAAAGACTTTACAACTCTGCCAAAACGGGCCAAGCCGGGGCCGTGTTTGGTGGGCACATTAACTATGCCTTGCCCCGGTTGCCCCGTGTCCCAGGTTGCCACCACGGTTGTTTGTGGTCGTAAATAAACCCCCGGCCCGAACTCGAACCGGCAACCGTTGTTCATCTTCAATCCACTACATGCCATTAAAACGGGCAGAGAGCTTCGACTGCTGTAAAGTGATCTACAGCGAAGGTGGTGCCGCTTGTGGAGTATTGCAAAAGTTTTGACTACTCCAACCACGAGTCACGGACGCCGGAACAGTGCGGTGGTTTGTGCAAACAGCTATCAATAACGCTCATGATTATTATGTGCACTTGACGAATGGGAGCATAAAGTTTGTGGCTACGTTTTGGGGTCGTAAAAATAGGTGAAGTGATCGATTCTTCGCTAGGGGGTTATTGATAGCACCGCCCCAAACCGATTGGCCCTGAGGCTGGGACTTGGGAGCGGCTAATGACTGCATTATTTAGTCGGTGAGAATAGAGAAGCAATCGGTCGCGAGATTGACAGTGCGGGCATTAAATAGGGTCAATATTCAAGTCAAGTTTCAATAAAACCTGAAATAAAACAATTGACAATCAAATGAATAAGTAAAGTGATAATTGAACGAAAAATCTTCGCAAATACCATTTCCACCATTTTGTTGAGTTATTTTCCCCCTTTACAGACGGCTGGGTAGGGATTTGCCTGCCTGTCCTCATCTTCTGCGCACGATCGTTAGCCAACGGGGAATGCACCACATTGGGCTCTGGGCCGGTGCGAAACCATTTCGATTATCCATAATTAATGTTCGTTAGTTCATGACAGCCGCAGCCGCTGGCAGAAACCAAAAAAAAATGAAGATAAAAATAACACACAAACGGGCGTGGGCACCCAATCGCTCCGAAAAGCACATTAAAATCCAAACGATTCGACGACACCGCGCTGCAAAATGCATAACGTTCATCCATTAAAAGTGAGCCCATGTTCATGATTTTGCAATGAGTGTCAGCGAGAAAAAGGCGACCACGGAACGCAACGTACATAACCACAGGCACACCGCACAAACACACACGCATACAGGCATGTCCCCCAGGGAGGTGAACGGGGGGAAAGATTGCCTGCCTGCGCCAAGGACCGTCCGGAAGCTGCATTGCAGGCATGACGCGCTGACAGCAGGCCCACGAGATTGGCTGAGGTCAGTCGAAGGATGGCGGCGGCAGGATGTTGTTTGTGTTCCTCAACAGCACCACTCGCGGCTGCCCGCGGTTCCGGTTCCCCCGACGGGTTCGCCCGATTACCCTTCACGATCCATCATAGTCCCCCGTGACGTGCTCGGGTTGAGTGCGTGAAACGCCACGTGCGTGCTCCGGTGTAATTGTGAGCCTGCGCCCCGGCTGTCGACAGGCCCGGGGGCTGGCGTTGATTCATCGCCCTTCCCCGGAGACCAACCCACCACTACTCGGTGGCCGAAAAACGACATTAAGCACGGCGCCAAGGCACCGGCGCATCCTTCCCGCCGTTTATGCTGTTATGCTGCCCACGCTGTTTAATAGTGATCGCTTTCGGGCGCGGATGGCCAACTTTTTCGGGTGGCCAAACTAGCGCCAAACATCGCGTCGTCAAGCGGTTCGCTCGATGGCAGTGCAGTGGGTTGAGCGTAAATTAAATTTAACGTCGAATTAGCGTCTTCATCCATTAGCCGTTAAGCTCCGTGGCGTGACACAAATCGTGAGCGACAAATACGCTCGTTCCGAACGGTTGCCGCCGTTGCCGGGAAGGATTTGTCACCCTGAACACTTCACTCACTATTGCCCTCTCTTTCTTTCTGTCTCTCTCTCTCTCTCTCTCGATGCTCGGGGTGCATGTTCGATGGCCATCCCATATCGAGCGGCGAACGAACTACCGGCCCGGCCGCTGTTCGATCGACAAACATCGGATCTACCAACCAAACCTACCAAAAAAAATAATGCGAGCCGGCAAAAACGAGTTGGAAATTAGCATGCAAAAGCAGTCTGCCGGTTAAAGACATGTGACGTGGGCTAGAAAAAGGATTACCTGCCGAGGAAGACCAGGCGATAGCGATTCCCCGTAGGGCAGCTTCTTGGTAACTAACTTTCATCAGCATTTCGGGAACCTCTCGTTAGTGTTTTTTCGGCAACTTTATATTATTTTTAGACAATTCGAGTTCGGTATCGGAAAGGCAACAGGGCTCAACACTAGCAGTCCGTTACATCATCTTATGTCCGCGCGAGAAATGAATGATGCGTGGTTACACTTTCGCCCGAAGGACACTCACCGGCACGGAGTAAGATTTATTAACCGAAACCACGCACATTTGGATTTTAAATTATCATGATCCGATTCGAAAACGGTTTCGGTTCGGCTTTGGCCAAATGGAGTTTGTTCAATTGTTTGAAGATTTATTGAAAAACTTTCCATTTCCACGCGAGCCTTACGAGCCCTGTCGGGGGGGTCTAAATTGTAATGATTTATTATTTTCTCATTTCTCGCCCCGAAAGTGAGTTTAAACTTTGATTCTCTTTTTTTGTTTCGCTCGTCGGCTCTATCACTCACTTTACAGAAACGGGCCATGAATAATGCAACAGAGGCCGTTGTGTGTGTGTGTGTGTGTGTGTGTGTGTGCAATGAAGTTCTGGCCCCACCACGCTGGGCGCTCGGAAGTCCTTGACGGGCGAGAGACAGTCCGTCAAGCGTCATCGTGCCGCGGTAAGCGGAAATCGATGCGGCAAACCGGCTCATTATTTTGCCGCCAACGTCGCCGCCGCCGCCGACGATGAGGCAGGTGAGCGTTAAAAAGCAATAAAACATCTTTTGACCTCGCCTGTCCGAAATGTCAAATTACTGGAGCACCACGGTCGCAAAAGAATACGAACACAGTGACAAACCAACAAACAATCAGCTAAACGCGCCGATGGAAAGTTGGAAAGTCGGGCCGCAAAATTTACGTCCACCGTCACGGGCCAAGCGTGGTTCGGATGCAAGAAATAGGTGGAAATGGAAAAATAAAACGATAATATTGGCCACGGAAAATAAGCCAAATAAATGGGTAAACAAAATATACTTAAAAAATATGAAAAGAGAATAAAAATGTATTGATATCATACAATTTTACATTCAATAATTGGAAAGTTAAGTTGATTTCATGGTTGTATCTCAATTTCGGTTGAATACCTTCCTTTAAGTTTTTGTTTTCTTTATTAATTCCTAGATGCCTATTGGTTTTCCTCCTAAATATTTACATAATTACATAACAACATTTGACTGAGGTTCTGGAATCTTATCTTGGGTGTATCTTATGAGAACCAATAGAGGCCCAAAAAAACACGTTCCGACCGGGCAGAAATGGTTTCCCATTTGACTCAATTTACCTGGCCGCTCACGAGGGCCCGCCGGTCTCTAAATTATGTCAAGTAGGGCTCAAGTTGATGATATTTTATTGATCCCGCCTGTGCGGAGATGGGTTGCCCCCTGGGCCGGATGAAAAAAACTATCGCCCGGCGCTGGGGCCGGTGGCTGCCGTACATACCAATTTCCACCGCCGGACACGGACGCCGATCGAAACTTCTCGTCCGTCCAAAAGTTTGGACCAAAGTTTTTAAACGGCACCAAACGAAACGGACAGGCGGACGCAGCAGTACCGGAAACTTCGGAGACCCGGACCACCGGCCCAGGGCGTCGCGGTGGCCACGATGGTGGTCTGGGGCTGCTCCGATCGCCCACTCCCACCGACAAGCAATGGATGACAATGGTCGGAACGGTGCAAAACATAGCGGCAATGATTATTATGCAAATGTTGTTCCCTATCGCTCGCTTAGTCGACTCACTCGCCACCGCCGGACCGCCGGACAAGCCGGAGGTTACGTGCAGGCGAGTCCTTTCCGTTCCGTTTGTTTCGTCCTGAGCTTCCCGAGAAGTTGTTTTACGTTTTTTTCTTCCTGTGACCCACTCTTGTTGTTCCCTTTTTTGTTGGACTTTCGGTACAAGGATGTGTTTTTTCCATCCCCATTTCTCGTTAGCCTTCGTTAGCCTGTGTAGCGCAGTTCCGTTTGGAGGCGATATTTTTTATGCCTCACTGCCGCTTTTCAACGATTCCAAACATGCGAGACAGAAAACGTCGTCCGCGTCCGCAAACACACACACACTCACAGCACAGTCACAGATCGATCGGGAGGTGCCGCTTTTCCGTTGGTCTCGTTCTCGTGTCCTGTTTCTTATCGGTCAACCGGCCGCCTTCGTCCTGGCGGCGCAACAAAAAACAGACCTCCGCTCCAGGGTTCATGAGAGCAAATAAAAGTCCTCGGTGAGCAAAAAATCATCCGAATTTTGCGACCTTTCAATCGTCGCCGTCGATCTGCAACAGACGTGGGCCGTTGACTGCCACCGGCCAAAAAGAGAGAGGGGAGAGAGAGAGAGAAAGAAGCGTCGAATCACTTCCGGCAAAATGCCTACATGATTCGATTTCCCCTACCTCGCCCACCGGGCAGCTTCCTCGGGGCCATTCCGGGAACAAAGCGCCGCGGGTCAGAAGTTGGAAGAGTTGACCGAATTTTCCGCCCCAAACGTGGGTCCGCACGATGGGCAGGGAAAATGAATTTAAATTTCATCTGCTTCGAGTTGAAGCTTTGCAGAGGCTCTTCCACCGCCTTCACCTGGTTCGGATGGGCCGGAGATAATGGAAATAATCAGGTGAATTTGCGAACCGAGGCCGCGCACTCTAATTTTGCCGAACCTCGTCGGCCCGGTGTTCGGTGTTTAGGGTTACCTTTAAGTCCCGGCCGAAGCCAAACAACACTCAATGACAGGCCGAAACGGGTTATCTGGCCGATTCCGTTGCCGACCGCACCACTCATGGCCGGAGCCAGCATCTTAATGCTAATTGAGTTGCGATCCCGAAAACCCTTTTCGGCACCGGCCACCGCCACTGATTGTCATAATAGAAACTTTTCTTATCACAATAATGGTAAAAGTTTGGTGTTTTCTTTCCGAGCTTTCCGAGGAGCCGGTTGATGACAGATTCGTCCTTCGGCGCTTGCTGATAAATCAAACGAGTGTCAGCTACGTCGACGAGCAATCGAAATACGACCGAACCCGGATTGAACCCCTTTACTCACCGGTCCCAGGTCGATTATGTTTGTGCCGATCGGAGCAAATGAGTCAACATTTACCTCGCCGGGATTGGTTTGCCAAGATTTCCCGCAAGAAAGGTCTCGCGTGTTACGTGAAACGAGACACTGTTTATATTTATTGGTCTTGGATTGGTCTATTTATTCCAGCAGTTCTCCAAAACCTCTATTTTCATTCAAAAGTTTAAAAGGCTAAAGAACCTGTGAAAACGGGATAACCAAAAACCGGCCCTAAATGTAGGCAATCTGGAAGCTGCGTTTGGTTTTAAAAACGCCCAAAGGTATGCAATATTGATAGGTAGAAAAAACACTCGTTTCGTTACAAAAATTGCTTTGAGCAGGAAACGTATTGTTGGTCGAACAATGTGTGCTTAAAGTAATTGTTTTCTATCAATAATTACACAAAACTAAGGGTTTTCCACGACAAAATAGTGGTTCCATGAATAGAAATGCAAAACGGTCAAAGCCAACGGAGAGATTCGAACCACTTCGAAAAGGATCAAACGTGAATGTGATCGGTATTACGATAGGCGAATTGTGCACACAATTTTCCAATTCAAAAAGAAGACAAAAATAGGAGTGTTTATGTTCGCTTTAAACAATTTTTCATAAAAATACCACTCACCATCAAGTGGAACCCCATTCGCTATCTCTCGCGTCTACGAGTCGCGGTTGAACCCCATTATGATGGATTGGAAATTGCGGTTCGGTTTCCAAACGACTCGATGTCCAGAGCTATTTCCCCGAAATTGCCTTTCGCTGTGATATGCGCCACCCCAGCCGACGGAAGCCCAAAACGGAGCTTCCGGGGCACTAATTTTGGCCCCGCACTAACTAAGCCGGCCACTCTGCCTTCTCTCTGTTGTTTCGAAGGGGTGGTGCTCTTACTTGAGCGCAGTGATTTTTGGGGAAAATTCACCAAATTGTTTCACCCGGTTATCGGTGGACATTTTGTGCCGGCCTCGATGCCCGCACATTGGGGTCCTATACGGTGCAGTTGATTGAGACGCACACCTAGCCGGGGAGCGCATTGCCATGGTGATGCGGTGCAGCCATTGCCCGGAGGGACCCCGACTGAGCGTGGGCCGTCGGCTATAAATGCTATAAAAACATGCGAAACAGAAGCCAGGATAGATCGCGCAGGACTACGCCGGACGGAGCCCGGTGCCACCCGCGGCCCGGTGAAGGAATCTGATTGAAAGCATAAATTGAAATATTTGCGCAGCGAGGATCGCTTTCGGTTTGGCAAATCGAAACGATCCAACCGAAACCGGGGACCGGGTGGTGGTGCAGCATATTTGGCATTGTTATTCCGTGGAGGCCCCCACCTCCCTCGAAATCACCCCTTTTCGGGCCCTCCGCACGACCGTGAGTACCCGCGCCAAAAAGCGTTTGCGTTTGATTCGCTGTTTGTTAATAAATGTTTCACGATTCTCTGCCCGCCGGCAGCAGCAGCAGCATGTGATAAATTATTTTAATTTACTTTTTTTGTTGTTTTGGCGCGTATTGCGTCGCCCCGTGCGACGATCGGTGCAAACTGTTTAACCATTCAGCGTGACTCCGGTTTGGTGCTCCCAACAGGATTGTGCATTCAATGCATATTCACCCGACACCCGCGTTTGGTTTGATTTTTAAATTAAATGTAAAACGGAACACTTTTTGGTGCATTGTCGCTCCGACCGCGTGACCACCGTCAGCCCAATCAATCCGTGTGATTGAAGCTGGTGCAGTTGGCGTCGAATGAGGTCCGAAATCCGATCCGGCCGTTAGCTGGTTGCATTGTGCGCCCATCGACCACAAATGATGTTGATGAGGACTTGCCATCAATAGCCGACACGGGGCCTGTCAGTATGTTGTAGTTGTTGCAGGTCTACAACAATGCAAAACGCTTGCCAACGAGGGTTTGCTATTTCAATACACATTTTAAAGCATAAGCCCGCATTGTTTGCACCTGGAGCGGAGTATACGAATGATCACGCGGGGTCATAACTTTACTCGTCCCTTCCCGGCAACAAATAACGGATCAATATTTAAACTTTCAACCCACTCGGTACGATTGTCACCGGCAGTCGCGGCTTGGGTGCTTTACGCTGGTGCATAGGCGGTGCCGCCGATGCCGATAAATATTTGAACAGAAGTCGTTAGGTCGTAAGGAAACCAAACGAGGAGGCAACGAAAAACCAAAACGGCGCTGGCTCGTTTTATGATAGTTCTTTATGTCTCTTTCGCGCGCGCGCGTCGGTAGCATAAAACGCGGCCAGCGCGGCTTCTTGCGCGCATCGCCACACGCAAGCACCATCAAGGACGTTGTGTGTTTACTTAACCTGATTAAAGAAACACCAATCAGTTGACTCCATAAAATTTCTTCGTCTCCTCTCTCCACTCCCCTCACACACACACACACTCCGGTGGCCACCGAGGGACGGCCCAGGGCGGGAGAAAAGTTTCGCAGCGCAGCGCAATGGCCGCTGCCGCTGGTTTACGGTTTCCAGTGATTTAGTCGCACACGCAAACACAATGAAAAATGCAAATAAACAGTGGCCCCGGGTTACGGATGGATAAATTGTCACAAATTATGTTTGCACGGTGCGGCCACCCCGGCGCGGGGGGAGGGCACCAAGATGCGCCCCGCACGGCGGTAAGTCGTGCCAATTTCGCCCGAAGGACCCTCCCGGGCGGGGTGCACGCGCGCGTGGAAATGTTCCGGTGCCGGCCAGCCCGGCAGTACGTGACTCACGGAAGGCATCGCACGGAAACGCGAGTGCGTCACGCAGCAGTGCCACTTTTATGCGGCCACGTTTAGGATCCCGGCGAGCGAGAGTTTTGGGCGAATCAAACTCAATTTGCTCGGATGAATAAAGGACGAAATGCAGAGAAAAAAGTGGATGATACATGTGTTTCCCCGAGACACTTGCCTCGCATCCATTAGCAGCCGGAGCTTAGCGTGAACTTTGCACCGTTCTCCGGTCCGGTCCGGAAGACCGCACGCGTAATGGCTGCTGCCATTTTTCCCGGAGTGACCCGAGGATCCGATGAATACTATTAGTGGCTCGGTACCTCCCCGCACCACTTGGCGCATCGTTTTGCCGGGCCGGGCCCTAAGCCGAGAAGCATCATTACCTTGCCGACCGACCGAAACGCCTGGCACCGGGCGAAACAATGGCTGCGTTAAACACTTTACACTGCCATATGCGCCCGCGTCGCGCCGCCCGATCCTGCCCAATTTTTCCCTGCCCACGCTAAACTGATTTAATTGGAAAACTTTTCCACTCTGGTCCCCAGTCCGGACACACACACACACACGAGCGCGCTCTGTGGAGCATTTTGTGGCCTTTTTCCGCCGGCCGGAGATTCGGGCGCGGTCCACCCGTAACAGTTTCACATTCCATTGTGAAACAAATACAATTCTCCAAATTTCAATAACACGACCACCGAAAGCTCTCAGCATAATGCTCTTTTCGGCAACGAGTGCCCTGCGGCCGGTCGGTTAAAAACACTAAACACACACTGACCAGCGGGAGCGGCGACCGGGTGCGGTGCTCGAGGAGCAACTTTTGGACCAGGCACATGCAAAGCCTGCGTGGTTGGTTGCGTGTGTGTGTGTGGTTCGGAAACAAATGCGCAAATTAAGGAAGTTTCACCGGTTTCACGGCAGGAAAGTTCGCGGTGGCAGCGTTTTGCCGTATCGATACGGTGCCGTTGTTGTTGGTGGTTGCCACGATCACAATCCGTTGTTGTCTGTTCTGGGCCGCATTAAAATGTAACTGTTCGACCTTGGGCCGTGGGCACTGTTAGGCCATTAGGCGGCAGTACTTTCGACTTTCGGTTCCGAGGTCCCGAGGACGGTGTTTTGGCGGAGTAGATAAAAAAAGATGGCCCATTCGGTTGGTCTGGTGGTACGTGTTGTTCAAATGTTGACTAAATTTTGATCCTTTTTGGGCAGCGGTTAACAATTTATTGGAAGATCGATGTCAATCGCTGATTGCCGAATCGCCATTGCCGAGTCTTGACTGGAGTTGGAACGGTCGCGGTGACACTCGAAAGGTTGGTCGCTAACATCCTGTGTGTTCAAGCCAGTAGTTCCAACATATTTTTTCTTCGAGCTTAACTATGGTTCAACGAGGGTTCCTGGGACTTGGTGTTTGCTTGGTGGACGATTGTCAAAGATTTTAGACGAAATATGTTTTAAAACACTCAAAGCTTTTGTTGAAATTTGACCAGAGCTCTGTTATAAAGTTCGATTCTTACCGTTTATTGGCAAATTCTTGTTTCTTTTAATGTAAGCGCTGTCCAGTCGAGTCCTCTAATAATTTCAAAAAGGAGGGACGTTTAAAAAAGAAATACACTTACAAACACTTCTTAAAGCGTCCTGTTTAAGAGACAGCCTGCAGCCAGCAACCGAAAGCCTTGTTTCCGCAGCGCACCATTTGCCAGTGTAAAGTACGTTGGTCACATCAATAATTAATAACTGGCCCTAGGATGCGGAAACATCAATTCGGCAACAGACATTATCCAGTTTCTAGCCCTGGTCGTCGCGCCGTCACCGGCTGTGGAGAATGGCCCCTAAATGGGTATCATAAAACACCAGAAACCGGAAAACGCCGGCCACTTATGTTCCCGGTTTTAAGCGCGCGCTTCCAACCAGCTGTCCGGGGGCTAATCGGAAACATCTTCGATTGGGATGCGCCGCACGCCATGGCCGTGGTCATTTATTTTTCCAAGAAGCACTAAACTAGAGCTCTGCTTAAAACAAAAAAAAGGACCGGGATCGCAACGCATCCCACCGGAAGCATCACGTACCGAGGGTAGACCAACGTGGGGTGACCGGCCGAACCCGAACATAAAAACTGGCCGGCTCCAGCTACGACGGACCCACATAATATCGAGTACATGGCGCTTAAAAAATTCAATCTCATGGCCAGCGGCATGGCCATTTTGGTTTTTGCCGCCCCGAACGATGCCCTCCCATTTCTCGCTCCGGGTCTCGCAAAAGGATGGGTTTTACGGCGATCGCGCTCCGGCTGTGTGTGTGTGTGTTGGTCGGTGATGTTTGGTGAAAATGGAATCCAACCCACCGACCCGGGGACCGCCAGGCAGTCAAAAGGACCCCTAAAAAATGGCGGGTCGATTTCAGCCACGGATAGGTCCGACGTCACAACACGGGGATGGGAAAAGTTTTCTCCAGCTTCTTCTCGTGCCGGCGGGTCCGTTGCGCGTGAAGCGCTCCTTTTCCATCCTCCCGGGTTTGTTTTATTTCTATCAGTCTTCAGCAAGCTCACCAGATCCCAACAATCATAAGCATCATCCGTTCCGCGTATTCATAGTCCTTCGAGAAGACACTGGGCCTTGTCACCCGGCTGCGCGGACCTCGGGACCTCAAGACCGAGAAGCTAGCCTTACACAAGCAGCACCAACTTGGTCCCTAAAATCTAAAACGCTTCGATCCCTCACGTACTTCGTGCGCCTGGTGACGGTCTCGGGGTAGAGCCCGGGTGGATAAGCTCTTCCCGGGACCGGCACTGTTTCGGCCGCAAAACTTTCACCCGCCCCCGCTGAGCCTGATTCCGGGAAGCTTGTAATCCGAGTGGGCTCAAAACGGTTCCCCAATCGAGGAACTCGTCCCACGCCGAGACAGTGGTGGTAATAAATTTACAAACAGCGGCTCACTTTTGTTTCACCATCAAACATCACCGCCCACATCGCCACCCCTAGACCCTGGGGGGATGTCCTTCAGGAAAATGCACCTCAGGAAACATGCGAGTCCTTCAGGAAAACATGCGAGTGACAGACTCGTCCTGTCACGGCGAGTACTTAGCCCGGGCGACTTTTGCGAAAACTTTCCAACGTGTAATCAATTTAATCCCGCCCCCCTGCCGTCCCGGGGGTTAGAAAGTCGGTGCCGGTGTCGGTGGGCCGTGGTGAAAATGTCGCTTCATCCTCGTCCCGCGGCCTAGCTGGCAGCGTGTCGAGCAACTCGAACACCAATCGAGTCACAATCGAGCGGAAAATCTGCTTCCAAACCGGAGAGAGAGAGAGACGGTGCCTATGCTCGTTCGAGCCTGCGGATCACTGCCAGGCCGCCAGGCAGGATGCAGAACACACGCTTTGAAGTTCCGGGCGTCGATTGCTCAAGTAAAGAGTCGGTTTTTGCTATAAATCTTGCCAAAGGGCTACCAAAACCCATACCATCAGTGGTTGGCGCAGGCCCCGCGAGCTGGTTGATTGAAAGTCTGGCTGATGGCGGCTTTTTAACGTTTGGCTTAATGCAAAGGCTTTACTACAATATTTAACCCTTGTTTGTTTCTTTATACGATCGATCGCCTGTAATTCAATTGCATTATGCAACATAAATCCACATTTGGCTTTCCCTGAACCTAAACAATTCCCAATCGCAAAGAGTTTATGAAAAAAACACCTTTTTTATGTGTACATTATGCTCCACGTTATGCTCGTTAATGCTCCCTAATGCGGGATAACGTATCTGATATATTTTTCAAACATGAATCACAAACAAGATCCTCTATTTTTATGCCTGTTCCATGCTCAAAATGCACGCTCGTTCGACATGGGAAGCCTTCTTTGCTGCCATATGCGCTCATTGCACCAAAAACCATAAACGCCAACCGTGGCAAGGCCCGGCGAATCGCTCTCGTAACGTTCGTTTTGCATCCGGAAAAGTCTCGCAATCCGCCCGCTTCTGCCCAGTGACCTGATGACGGCTCCGGTTGCATTCCGGATGTGTCCGTTGGTTTCGGGATCAAAGGGTTTGCTGCTTGAATTTCCAGCATGGCCTTGCCCGAAGCGTTGTAACGTTTCTTTGCACTTTGAACTTTTGACGGATTGAGTTTTCACTGATCGCCAACGTGGCAGCGATGTTTCTTGGGTGCTTCTCGGTGGTCGGGAGCAAACAACTAATGGTACATTGTGGTGGAATTGATCCAACAATGGTTTCCCCTTTTGAGGTTTTCCTACGAACACCACTCACCTGGTCAGTCCGCGCTGAGTGAGGCTTCCAAGCTTCCCAGGGGCTGTTCCTGGAATTCTTCGAGTAATCAGCACCGGACGGCTTTGCCTGTGAAACGAAACACAAGAAAACGATGAAACAAGAGTACGGCTATGTCTGCCCACCGTCAACGTGTCCGTAAGTCGCCCCGTATTTCTGCACTGTGACTGCCATTCTATAAAAATGAAACGAATTGCTGGGCATAACTAGAAATTGCGTCAGACAGCGAGTGAAAGCCAAGCAAGGCATAAAACCAATGTCAGCATCCTTCGCTGGCGCTGCGTGAAGCATTGCGTTATGCCCTGCACGATCTGGCCTTTAATAAAACAGATAACTCCGCGTGAGACTCTCTGTCTCTCTCATGCTACGATCTGTTGAAGTTTCATGCTGCCGTCGGTTCCGTATTTGACCTCAATCTGATCAATCCATTTGCCGGCGACTCAATTTGCCTCGCATTCCACCGGCCATCCATCATCCGTCGGACCTCGGAGAGTTCCGCCTTTTGTTGTGGAGCTTGATTAAAATTATTTACTCAACCGTTGCCGTTGTCCTGCGGCCAGCAACCATCGTTTATCTGCCGCCCGAGATGCCACCCGGTGCGATCGATGCGATGCGGTGGCTCTGACGGTACTGCCGGGTGGCCGGGCGGCCGGGCTTCCGGTCCGAAGCGAGTCGGCCCCGATCCGGCTCCGTTTGCTTCGCATTCCCGGGCCAATATGATGAATGTCGGCCCGAACTCCCCAGCCACCAATTCGTTATCAATTGCACAAACAAGCTGTCTTAAGTTGGCTGTCGACGGGTGCGTCGCCTTTACGGGCCCGACCCGTGCTGCTTCATGCTTCTCATAATTTATGGTGTCCTTTCGGCGCACTGCACACGCGCGGCTCGCGGATAAGGCTCGCCGCCGTTCGGCCGGCTCACCCGGGAGCGGAAATCAAGAAACGCCACGCCAACCGCACGGCAGCGACGACGACGGCGTAGGGCCACTCGCTTCCGGCACGCCAGGCCTGTCAATCGCGGAAAGCCGAGCGAACGGTTCGGAGGCGGGCGGGAAATTAATGCCGAAAGGCACGATAGTGTGGGCGGCGGAACGACGACGACGACGACGTGGGAAAACTAAAAAGTATTTGCCCGATGATTTATGAGCATACTTCCAGCGAAGCCGCACCGACGGTTGCGTCTTGGGGCAGAAAGTGAGAATTGGATAAAACGGATATTAAAAGGCACGGACGAAGACAGACAGAGAGAGATAGTGAGAGCTGAGGATGGAGCACTGCTGACGTATTGTTTCACGGTCGAGCGTTTGTTTGCTGGACAGTTCGGCTGGGGACCGGAAGTGTAGGGTTGCAGTTTCGCAGCGGAACGACGTTTCATAATGCGGCTAATTACAAAACTGTGCTCATTACTAACAAAGTAACCCTCGGTCGTCAAAACAGCTTCTTCAGCTCGAGAGAGAGATGACAAACTTTGCACAAAAATGCATTATTCAAAGCCATTCCCATTAAAAATGCACTTTACGTGAAGTTCCGTTCCGGTGTCACTCTCCGCTTGATCCTAATTATGGTCATTAAAATGCCACCATATGTTGCATGGCTCTGTCGTTTTCGTGGTTTTTATGATTCTTCGCCCGAGCGAGCCCGAACCCGAATGTTGTCACCGGCAACTGTGTTGCCTCGAACTGTGGGTCAGCTTTTGGACATGAGCGTATCAATAAGCTTCTTATATCTTTATGTAAGATTTATTTAGCTTGAAATTACATTTGGTAAAATTTACATTAATGAAGAGCTTAGTCTATGGCATTTTAATGTGTATAAAGATAACCTATGAACCCTTTCTTCAAAGGTAACTCCATTCTTGATTCACCTATAGCAAAAGGTACGACTTAACGAGTGCATTGGTTTGGTTTAACTAACTTTCGTGTTATTTGTAACTAATATCAATGGCATCTGTATTTCATGAAGTCGCTGAACACGGCACAACTGTGTCGTTATTAAAAAGGAACTGCCCACCAGAAATTTACTGTAATTTCTAACTAGAGAGCGGCTTTGTGTCATTCTGGGTCTTGGAACTTTATCGCGGACTACCTCGGTTAGCAAATTGAAATGATTTTCAAATAAACTACAATTCCCGCGAAAACTCCTAACCTGCAGCGCTATTGTTTAAGACTCCACTCCATATGAGTATTTGAACATCGATTCAATATTCCAAAAATCTGGGTTCAATTCACTCATGTGCTTCGGAGCAGCATATTCCACAATGTTTAATCGGCAGAAAACTGTACAGGTATCAAAAAGAGTTGAAAAGAACCACCAATCGGTGAGCAAACATTAATCTCATTCACCTTTCCGGAAGCAACCTTTAATCACAACTTTGCTTCGATCGATGCAAATGGCAAATGCACAATGATAAATTCCCAAAGGTCCCCGGTTTTGCTCGGAACGATCATTGTATTCATGTTTGTAATAATTCCACTGACATGCCAAATGCAGACGGGAACGTTCGAATAAAAAAGTGAACACTGATTCACACCCAACACAGGCAGGGATTTATACAAAATGGGCGGTTTGCTTGCACGGGGCCAACAAAATGAGACCCACAAAGCGGCCGCTCATTATGAGGTGCAGCGCTGTCGTCGGCGTCGGACGTCCTGCCTGACAGAAAGTGTTTTAATTGTTGATATTTTCATTATTATTGCCATCACGGTTGCCACTGTGTGTGTGTTGCCGCCTTGGGCGGGTAGGATTGGTGCGATAAAAAGCAATTAATTAGTTCTCGCGATCGCCGTGGCTCGGATGGATGTTGATGGGACGTTTCGCTTTTTGTTTTCCGCTTCCTTCACTCCTCGGTAGCTTTTCTGACGGCCACTGGCAGGCTGTCCCCAACCCCGAGGGAAACGGAAACGGTCTGACAATTGTCCTACCATTTGACAGACGGACCGGGCAATCCGGGCGACTGGGCGGAGGAGTGCGCCAACAGAAGCAGCAGCAGCAGCAGCAGGTGGTAATGATTAATCAATGTCACAATGTGACAATAGGGCCGGGGGGGAAGTTGGCGACCCGGGGAGCAGGACATCTGGTCGCGACAGGTGTCCAGGCGGGGTGTCCAGAGCAGCCCGGCGTCGTTAGAAAATAAACTTAAAGCTGCCACGCAAATCGGAACCGAGGTTTGTGCCGTCGATTCCAATAAGTCAACGGCAACGTGCTGCGTCATGGCATGACGGATGGTCCTCGGAGGGATCGTTCGAAGTCCTTCGAAGCCCTTCTTGCAGTCCGGTGCGATAGGGCATAAGTTACAACTGCAGCAGCAGCAGCGGCGTCCGGAACCATTGCACGGAAAGGATCAATCAACATTATCAACTCAACCGCAGGAGCCCGACCAGACGTTCGGAGGGTCCGGGTCCGGACAGCATCATTAAGATAAACGCTGCAAAGCTTGCTCGCAACACTGCTCCACTGTTATCTGGTGCTCCCCGTGGTCGACTCCGGACGACCGGCCATTTGGGGTTGTCGTAGCCACTGATTGGCCATGAAGTTTGTCCATCTAAAGATCAACACGCACCCTCTGCCCGGTGGTATGTTTTGCTTCGGCCCGGACTGCCTGGTATCGCCCGTCGTGCAGGATAAGTAATGTCCCCGATGGTCCGGTACGATGTGTCGGAACCGAACGACCACCGGAGATCACTCGAATGGCGATGGAGCGCCGCTCCGTTTGGATACACAAAGAATATTTCTTTTGTGTGTCCTACTTCTCCCCGCAACCCAACCCGCAGCCCAACCACTCCGTGTCCTTGGGGTGCCCGAAAAGCGTGCGGGAACCGCAACCGTTCCAGTTTTCGAGACTCGAGTGGCCGACGGTGGCCCCAAACACAAAATCGATAGCCTCGTGAGTAGCCTCGAAAAGATTATGGCCACTCGAATTTGTAAGCTAGCGGGCTGGCTGTCCAATTCTTCCCCAAGCTCTTCCATCTCACCAGCACTCCTGAGCTGGGCCGGTGGGTCCGAGGATGATGATTACAAAAAGAAAACGGACGAGGAAAAACAACAACACTCCCGAAGAATGGATCGGGACGATTGCTGTCGGTGGTGCAACGGAACGAGTGTCGCGTCAGAACCGAGGATACCGGGGCATCATCGTCCAGCTCACCGTGGAGAGGCTTACAATAGAGGTTTGTTTGTTCTATAATCAAGTGCAAATCGATCCGCTTCTTCTGGCTACTCATGCCGTGACGAGAGCTACCGGTCCCCACCGATAGAGGGCACCTGGAGTTACGGAGCTCTTGGGAAATTGTGTAAATTTACACCGGTCGAAGACGATCGATTAAAACTAATCAAATGTTGACACTGTTGAGCCCGGCCCGGCTGGTCGTCCAGGAAGTAACAAAACATTCGGAACTGTTGTTCTGGTTTAATTAAGGTCCCACAGAGCTGAACAATCTTGGTATTGACAGTCGGTTGGATCGGGAGCGAAACTTTTGATAAGTTCCCCACTGACTCGAGCCACACGGAGCGGCTCGTGGGCCGTGGTCACTGATGTTGTTATCATTCAATCAGGAGGCGATGTGATTAACAGCTTCGGCATCGCCACCGACGTCTGCGTGTGCGCAAAATTAAAACAAATAGCGCACCGAGCCCAAAAAAAGGCCCCACAAATCACGCTCGGCCATTCCTCACCGTGGTACCACTCGCACCGGTGAAGTCAGTAAAACACGCAAAACACAAACAAAAACCTAAATTTCTTCTTATCGCACCGTAACCGTAACTCATAAATAACATACCCGGCCGCAAGTCGAAGGTTCCCTGGAGGTCGGGAACAGAACGGCACGGCAGCATCTCCTTCGCCAGTCAGAAGGATTCTTCTTTTCATTAACTTTTCCTGCCGCCCTTGGTCGGTTAGCAACCCTCGGTCCCGGTCCCTTCACTCGCCGCGCATTAAGAGTTTGCTCATTTTGAAGACGACAAGATTAACTGACAAGATGTAGCGCGAAGATAGCGCTTCGCTGTAAGTCGTCGCATACACGAAACAGAACAATGGGTAGTAGGGCCAGCGACGAGCAACAACAAGCACTACTATCCGGGACCTGAAGTGCGTGTGTGTGTGTGTGTGTCGACGGACCGACGCTGGATCTTCTGGAGTCTTGATATCTTGAGTAATAAATTTCCGTTTACAGCGTGATGCAAGGCTGCCACGGGCCACGGGGATTGCTGGGAACAGTTTCAGAAACTTGAGAAGCTCCAGCAGCAGCAGCAGCAACATCTGATGGTGGTCTTGCCGGCAGGAGGCACGGCTGATTTCTGTGCCCCAGCTTCAACCCAGCGCGAGCGTCGGATTTTTCTAGCCCCACGCAAGCGATCGGGGCGAAGGGCTAAAGACGACCTCGACGACGACGACGACGACGACGACAACGAGGACGACGACTATCAACTTCTTCGAGGCTTCGAAGTGGACGTCGATTAGATTGAGAGGACAAGTGAGCGGACAAGAGCGGAGTGACGCCCAGCCCAGACCTGGAATGCTCAGCGGCAGCCAGTGTCCCACTTTGTCACTCGTGCGATAATGGTCCGGCATGACAAATCTGTGTGTGTGTGTGTGTGTGTGGGTGGCCGTGGGTGGGAGGGCCGTCCCTGGGAGATATCTGGGACGACACCAAGCGCCCGTTCCGTGTTAAGCATTTGCGAGTCCACGAGCATCGCAAGACGCAAGATGTGAAAGTGAATTTCAGCCGACAGCAACTCCTTCCGCTCGCCAATCCGTTGCCACCATTTTGACAGCCCACGACGCGTGGATGGCGAGAATAATTTTCCAATTCCCAACGCAAGTTGTCACTTCACGTTGCTCAAGCCGCGGGCGCTTTCAGGCGCCCCTTAAAGGAGGCTCCATTGTTTTGCGTGCTGCGGAACTCCGGAAGCGGATGCCGGCTCGTACAGGCGTCAGCCCAATCGATCGTGACAGCGAAAAAAAGTTCCGCCCTTCAAGTTTACGACCGGACCAAACAGGGGGGGGGACCCTACATTAAGTGGAGCAGCACGTTGTCGTTGTACTATTGTTCATCAATTTTGCGGTAATAAACCAGTCCCGGCTGTGGTGAAGTGGACACCGTAACGCCCCTCTCCACTGGCCCGGATCGGTTGCCACGGCGCCCAGTAGCAACATCCCAGGACCTACTTCAGGCCCGGGGAGCTTGCCGGGTAGCGCGTTATCGGACGAACCATCGCCGGGTTTGTCGGAGAAATTTGACGCTAACTCTATTAGCCGATGCGCACTGTCCCTTTGCATTGTGTGTGTGTGTGCGTGTGATGTGGTATGAAGTGTTGCCCACTTCGACCACCCGGTCCCTTCTAGAGAAGGTCGGATCGCGGAAAAGAGTACCCCAGCATGCGCCATGCCAGCGGAACGCCAATTTCCCAATCGAGCGTCTGCTGAGAGGCGGCGGCGCGCAGGGGAAAAAGTTATGGTTTAATAAAATATTATTGGTCGCCGGATTTGTCGCTTCCACCACCGGACAAGGGCTGCTCCGGTTCCGTTTGCTTCGTCCGGAGGATAAATAAAATGGCTGAAAATTGGATAGCGCCCGGGCAACGTGGCAGCGCAGTGTCGGCCAGCATGCGGATAATGCGACGATCCGCCCTGCGCTGACTGCTCGCTGACTGCTGCGGACTTGACTTGGCGTGCCGTGTGTCATCACTCTGGTGTCATCATTTCGGACGAGATACGCGAGCGAGCTCAATATTCCACAGGCGCTCCGAGCCAATCGAAAGACGAGTCCTTGCGGAGGGGACCCTGTGCTTGATCGTAAAACGGGCGAGATTCCGTATCGGCGCCCGTCAAAGACGATCCGCGCAAATTGGTGGCTTAAAATCGTATTAACTTTTAGTGAAATCTTCCACAATTTTGCATGCCCGATACCGGGGCGAGACATTTAACAAGTGTTTCTTTTTGTCAAAGTTTTAATATTGAAATTAAATTGGAAAACAACTTCAAAATAAACATTTCTAAATATCACGCTACTTAATAAGTAGTTTTTGTTTAGACTTTCAAAATATTAAATTGTTTTTAATATAAAAACCTACAGGTGAGCACCAACTGAAAGTTTTGCACTGTCAAGATTTGAAGAGACGTTTTACGAATAGATGACTCAAAGTTGAAAATGATTAGGTTTTGTGCCATTTTTTTACCGTTTTAGTGATCTTAGGCATGAGGCATGAAAAGTCCAACAGTCCTCCAGTCCAGAACAATTAACAAAATAAGGTAAGTAATACACGGCAACTGTGTAGTGATAACCTCGGTCTATGAATATGAAAAAGAACGTGTATGTTCTGAACTCGTTTCTTATTTATTAAGAAAACATCTCCTCCCAATAGCCATCAGCATCGCCGCGTGAACATTGACTAAATTAAGGAAGAACTGGTGAGCCTTTCCCATTTTGAGCAACGATCGCAAACGCGTTTACATCAAGTTTTCAAATTGTTGCCTGACTCTCCACCGCTTCTCCTGTCAGATCTTTGTGGTCCCTAATTGGCGCCATAAAACCATCCGAAATCTCTAGATTTCAAGCGACACAATTGACACCGCATCAAATCGTAAATTAATAAAACTATCCTGAATCGGCGAATCGTGGCGAGCGGGAAGTGTCATTCGCTGGCAATCAAAACCCTGACACACACACACACACAGGGGGAGAGACACACTTGATGGCCCCTTGGGTTCATAAAAGAATCCGCAGCAACTTGAGGGACAGGGCCCTGTCGAAATGGGTGGCGATGTATAATGCATCTTAATTAAATTGTAGACCAGGAGACTACTTCACAGCGCCACGAATGCCGCGAAACAGCAGTGGAGTGTTCATTTTTAATGAGATGTCGCCCGGGTGCGCTATTACAACGACACGCCATGGCCTCATGCCTGGGTAGCACCAGACAGTGCAGAACGCCGCATAGCCGTCCCCCCCGTCACAGTGGGTTCCTATGGCGAGGAGCATCTCAAGGCGGCGGATGTACTTGGATGCCAAAATAGCGTTCTTTTGTGCCGATAGCCTCGTACTCTTAAAGTCAATAAACTCCGCCACTGGGCGTGCGTGCAGTGCTTGGTGTTGCAGCGACACGGGAAAACAGGACACCCGCCGGATCCGTGGCCGCGAAGAAAATAAAGGCAAATTGTCACAATAAAGAAACTACTCGAGCCGCGGGCCGGAGTCGCCCCACCCAGATGGTGGTTGTATTTCCGTCGACCACTCGAAACAAGTCCCTTGCGTGCCATTATCCTGGATTGCGTTTCCGGCCAACGCTGGAGAGCCCCAATCAAATCTCCGACTCCCGAAAGCCTCGCTTGCCGGTTGCCCCGGACCGCACAAACACGCACACGTGCCAAGCGACACTCACACGCGACACCACAACGCGCGTCCGTGTGTGTGTGTGTGTGCGTTCCACGGCGGGGTGTATATTAAAAAGCATAAAAAATAATCATAACGCTGTGCTGTTTGGAGCTAACGACACCCGCACCAGGTTCGGTGCTACAGTCCTCTTGAAGCTTCATAAAAGAATTTCATCTTTTTGTCGCCGGAACGTCACAAATAATGACATCGAGGGCGCTGGGGGGCCCGGCACGAGGCAGCGACAAGAAAACGCCCACCGAACACCGTACCGGAGCTGGAAATAAAGGACTCCTGGTCTCGGTCTCGGACTCCCGCTCCGGCGCGGCACTGGAGCCACCGCATGGCCAACCGAATAATGGCAGCGATGATGATGACACTCGCGACGACGGAAAAGGTGACACGGAAGGAGAGAAACAACAACCACCCCACCGTCAACCCCGCGCGAATGATTGGCGCCTCCCCCCTTAGCCACCTTAGCATACCACACAAAACAGGAACCGTGGACACCGCGAAGAACCGAAGACGCCATTACCGTGATTATGGCGAAGGGTCGGAGTAAGGGGGCCATGCTGAAGGTGGATCGACGAGGTTTCCTCCGTTACGTGGACAGTCGATGTGCTTACGCACGGGGAAAGGTTAAATGGTGACTCAAAATTGGCGCACGACCGAAAACACCGACCAGTGCCTTACGGAAGCGGAGCGCCGAAGGTTTATGTCGGAAAATTGATAAATAACTACCCTCCCAGGGGCAATTTCGGGGCACGAAAAAACACCCCCCGAAGTGGACGCAAATTTACTATATAATTTCCGTGTGATGTGACCGTTTGCGACAGGAGCAATTAGCTGTGCGACGTGGTTAACGGCCGCATTCGCAGTCAACTCTGGATAGGCTTAACCAAAAATTGATTCTTTCAAAGCGATGGCAATAGAATGAACACAGTGAAAAAAAGAAACATTTGAAAAACATCGCCAAACAAATAAATTGAAGAAAATTTGTGGTTTGATGAAGGTTAACTTCACTTTAAATCATTGCCAACAAAATATAAGCAAAATGGCGAATGTGTTACCCAGAATTAAAAACAGTTTACCGTTACCGCAAGTCGATTCAACGCAGTAATGTTTAAAACTCTCTTTTTTTAATGCTTATTTAAGGCATCATCAGACAACTTCGCTTTTTAAATATATTTTGGAAAGATTTTAATACTTAAATTGCCAACATGAATTTGAACTATGATTAAAAAGACTGCAAAACACATGAAATCCAAAGTGTTCTTATGTTACTTTAGATTCAAATAATTGTGTCCTGCCCCAAGACCAATAGTATTGATTGGGTACCTCAACATGACCTCAACAGGATAAGTAATTGTATCCAATTCGATAACAACTTTGTGTGAAGCTCGTCACTGCGAACACCAATTTTAACCATAAAAGGCCTCACCGTTAGGCCACAGTGCGCCAAACACGGCGTTAATAGTCGCGAACCGTGTGCTGGCCCTCGCATAACTTTGCTCTTTACCGTGCGACAAAATTATGTTGGTCCGTCTCCCCCATCTCTCTACGGTCGTTCGCTCTTCCTCGTGGGACGTTGACGTTCTCTCCTTTTTTTCCTTATGCATCTTGTCGCTTTGAAGGCCATACCACAACCACAACACATTATAATTGTCACCGTGCCCGTGCTCCGGATCTCCGAATGTCCCTTTTCGGCTAACGTGCTTACCTTTAACGTGTGTTGCCGCCATTTGAACCGCTTCGTCGGTTCTTGCTTGCCGACAAACACAGACACACAGCGCCTCGAACGAGCACATAATTCCCGACAACCTTCATTACCCCAGGAGACAACTTGCGAGCGCGCGCGCGCGGGCGATGTCCCCGAGCTGCGAGCTGTGAAAAGGGGCTGAGGAGATTGTCTTCATACACCTTTCCACTTTCCACCCGCGCAAGGTTTTCCCTTGCCAAACACTCGATGCGCGGAGGGTGAAAAGCAACAAATGCACGGTGAATGATTCTGCTATGCGTGTGTGTGAAAGGGAGCCAAGAATAGCTAAGGACGCCAACGATAGGCATGCCCCTGCATGCAAACACAGAAAAAGTGGTAAAAATACAAGAAAAGGATCGCAAGGGAATCACAGACACACACACACACACATCATACACAAATGAACATGAACACGCGGTCCGGGGAGGGTGTGAAAAACGTTCAGCGCACCGCCACACACCCGATGAGGTGAAATCAGTTCGCTTTTAATGGTGACAGGATAAACACGCCACCCGCTGGGAGTAACGGCGGAATGCATGGGAGGGAAACCCCTGCAAAGGAATGAAGTTCTTCTTTGAAAGAAAAAGCAGGAGCCAAAAATGAGTCAAAGGGGCTAGGAAATTACGGGCTGTTCCTTAGGATTTAGATATAAACAGGAAAGGACAGAGAGAGAGGCGGATGCTTGGAAGGAGTGCTTTGATTGCGAGTCGCGATAAGTCGAAGGGCGATGGGAAAAATGAGTTCAAATTACTTCCATCCCGTCACGGAGCGCCACGCGAAGGACTCCGGAAGCCGGGGAGGACGACCGACTGGGGTGACAGACAGGTTGGCCGGCGAAATGCTCTAATTATGCCCCGGTTATTCGACCACACATTTCCGAACCCTATTAGTCGGTCTCCACGCGGCTCGCGCAAACCGTACGTGACAAACGGTGGTCCGGCCGGGTGTCCTTCGCACCGGGGACACACGGGGCCTTGACGGCCACCCGGCGGATGATAATGCGAGAATCGCACGCGTCCCCACATTTCCGATGTCGGGCGAAAATAAATGATGCGATAAAGTTGAATTAGATCGGACACCGGGGAGTACCGCCCGGTCGGGGTAGTCAAAGGACACGACCCAAGGGCGGCAATTATACACGCCCGTTGGCCCAGAGTCCACCAAGAGTTTTGGGCAGGCTGCGAAATGTATTTCTTTCCGGTTCCGGTTCCACTTGAACGCTCCCCACCCGAAATGGGAAGTAACAGAGGGGACCCCAGCTATGAGGGGGCCCGAGTATACAAATTTCAATTTTATAAATGAAACCTCAGCCCGGACGCCCGGCACGTGGCTCTGCACGGTCCGCCCGCGCTGTGTCTGGCGTGTCACAATGGGCCCATCGGCCCACTGTGCTGCCGCCGGAAGTGTTTGTATTTGTTGTGTAATTGAATTCCGCTAATACGGAAAGGAAAATTGGTTTTGCGGTTAGGCCCACCCCCGGCCCGCGTGGGGAGGGTGACACGAACCATAATTTATTCTGCTAACGGTGATGGTGCTTCGATCGGTGCAACGCCTAAGCCATGATTTGTTGGGTCGACAAACAGCGAGCGGTGGTCCGGACGGATGGAAGAAGAGTCGAGCCGAACTTGATACGCCGGGTTCCGGGCTGGGAGGTCGTTCGGTCGGTCGACGCACGGCAGATAATCTGCAGTATCGCAACCCGAGATTGAAACCAAATCGTGGCCAGTAAAATTAAATATGCTCTATGTACCGTGCGATGGTTGGCAGCGGCCCAATAACATGGTGGGGATTACAGGCAGCGCACGGATGAAAGCAACCACTAACCCCAATGGCAGGTCTAGATTTTCATTTCAAAGCCCTGTTTGGCGACAATTTAGCGATACACGGAATTATTGTTATTCGAATTGTATTGCCTTCTTACAGCCGTTTGCATTGGCGCTGCAGTTTTAGTTGAGTTTTCCGTTTGATATCAATTGTATCTAAAGTCCGATTGAAGAACGGTTGCTTGTATCTACAGTAGCCGATGAACCCGTTGAACATTGAACATTGAATTAAACATGCTGCTCGAAAATTTGAACACATTCGAGGATCCGCTTCACAGGTGATTAAAAAACTTTATGTAAATATGTAACTGAAGAGATTCCAACACTTACAAAGACGCTGTTCCCAAGCATTGCTCAAAAAGCTAAGGATCGAATTTGTGTGAAGAAAACGTTGAAAAATCGTTTAGTTTCACTAGTAGAATTGTAAAAGAAACGTGTCCTTAGATGATTTTTTGAACATGCTTAACTAATGGGCGATACTTATTTAATCAAGCTTGCATTTGGACAACCGTAGAATCCACTGGTTGATGATGAAAGGTCAAGGAAAAAGGAAAGGTTGATATGGTCAAGAATTGCGGTTTTTCCGTTCTGGGAATTGTTGACCAACTTTTCAAAGCATCAAACCAAAAATCAAATAACTTCATCAAATCAAATCAAAAATCAAAAATACAAAAATTCCCGTGTAAATGGGAGAAAATATTTAAACAACGATACGAAACGATAATTAATTTGGGTTTTCATTCACAAAAAACATATTCAATGGCATTCAATGGCAGCAGTAACGATTTAAATTTCAGATCGAATCTTCTCCACGAAATTGCTCATGCAAAACTTGTGCTAAACTATTGATTTGCGATTGCGGGGGTAAACTGCTTGCCCCTGCACAGGACTCGGAATACCTTTGGCCCGAAACATTTTAATCTGAGCGACACCGATCGGTACCGAATGCCAAGCTATGCAACATTCCAAGCGACAACGCGACACCTTCGGCTCCGATGGCACATCAAAGCAGACGGTGGCTCCGAGGCGCTCGCAGGAGGCTCTCGGCTCGGCTCCATTATCCATTACGCGGGAAACACTATCAATTTTCGCCAAGATTCCTGTCGAGACTCGTAAGCGCATATTTCCAGCGCGACCATTTACAGCCTTCAGGCAGCGTTTGGGCCGTGCCGTCAGGTGAGCCGGTGCGGCCGAGGCTGTCGAGCGCGCATTCCGCAATCGTAGCTCCTTTCTTGACACATTAATTAAATTCTCGATTCGATTTCGCGGCAATTCGGTGTGTTTATCTCGCAGGATTTCCATTATCGCTCCGAAGAGCTAGCTTTGCCGTGGGTCTGGACGGTAAATTGGATTCGCCCGGCCATTTGCCGTTGGCAGCAGCAAAACGGGTTTGATGGATCACTTTCGCAGAGCCTAGGCATTCCGATGGACGGCTTAGCTAAATGAGATGCTCACACTATTCGACTTTAATCAAATTGGCAAAGCCCGAAAACGAAAGGGAAAACTATGATTTGAGACTTCAAGTCGATGCTCGTCGCTTCAAATTGATGTGTGTGTCCTTTGTCCTCTGAAGCCCGCCCTAAAGTATAAAGCTCACTTCACAAACCCCGATTGCGATCCATTGAGGGCCAGCGGACGGAGCGCAGACGATAGCGAATGTTTGCCTTTTCCGAACCATTTAACCTGACCTACAAAGCGGCGGTAAGCCGGAGCGAACGCCGGAGAGGTTCACGGACTGGCCCGGGCAACGGCTGACTGCAACCGTCGCCAGCCGAGCGGAAAAATAATAAACCATCCATCGGCGAGGAAAACAAATTTAACCCAACAACGTGGAGCCTCGATTTTCCGCGCCTCGGCTTTCACGCCCCAAAAAGGCCACGCTCACGCTGAAGGTGAAGCGTCGGATTCCTATGCCTTCCTTAGCGGCACCTTCCGGACGGCACAAGCCCGGCCCGGCGGACTGCGGTGGGTTCGGAAAATTAATTAACGATTCAATTTTCTCGACCCCTCGCCCGGAAGTGGCCCAACCCAGCCGCAAGGTGAAGGACGCAGCAAATTGCATGCTCCGCTGGGCTGAGCTTCGGAGTCACCTTGGTGACAGGTTGATCAAGGATTACTGCAGCGCCTCGGCAGAATGTACTTTCGAAGTGAAAGAAAAAACGAAAAGCGTGACCGCGGCACACGTTAGACCGTTCTCGGCATGGCATGTAACGCATGCCAAAAATTGGGGTCCGCGAAACAAAATGGAACCACCCTTCTGGGCCGTGGTATGATATTGCTGCGGTCCATTTTTTTGCGATCGCAATGCTCGCTCCGCATTACGCCGCTCCGGAGCCGCTCCGAAGTGCGTCGCTTTGATGGTTCCAGAAAAAATAGTCTCTTCTCTCACTTTCGCTCTCTTGCGGACATTAAAATTCGAAACCCATCCCGTAGCCGGATCGAACACGGACAGATTGGCAGTGAAACCGCGGAGTCCGCGACCGACCGACCCCGGCGACCGGTTTTTAAATTGCAAATGAGCCAATTGACAACGGCCCGCAAGTTCGATCGGGCGTGTAATCGAGTCACCGGATGGCAACGAACGCCGTCTCGAGTCCCTCGTCGGGGCTCGTGGGGCTCTCATTTCCAAAGACTTTTCAATTTGCGAACGACAATTTAATTCGGGCTCGATATTAGACTCGGGTCCCCGTTTACTGTTTAATTAGGGCTCATTTTCGCAGCTCCTTGAGCAGCGCCACATCCGTGTCGGTCACACGTTGAAAGTGGACGCAATTTTTGCCACTCTCTCTCTCTCTCTCTCTCTCTCTCTGTGGACTGTGGTTGGGGGGCGACCGTGATCTGTGGCAGTAAATCAGCACGCACGTCGCTGCCGCCGACGACGACGTAATGCCAGCTTTTCAATTATCCTGTGCGAGAGATTTAAGCGAAGCGGATGATCATCGTGGTCGTCAGCGGCGGAAAATTACACCGTTCGGCGAACCGGCACCACACCCAAGCCCGGGGCGAGCTCGGCGCGCTCTCGCCGGCATCCCGATGGAGACGCCTGGTGGCTCACGCACAAACACACCGAAACGCGCGCGCCCCGTAGGCAGTCGTCGTTGTCGTCGGTCGAGTCGGGGCCGGTGGGTTCAAAATTCATGAGCCTCAACCACACCCAGTGGGCAGTGCAATGCATAAACAAACCGGGGCCACAAATCAGACCTCCGTCCGTCGGTGGTGGACCAGCAACTTAAAGCCATTAACGACCGGCAGAGAGGGATAGGGAGCGAGCGAACTCGAACGTCGGCCGCAAGCCGCACGGGGCCGGGGGACGAACCCAATCTGCCAAATTGCCTACTACGCGGATGCGGTGCCATATACATGATAATGGTTCTTTCATCTTATTGACCAGAACCCCGGCCGGGACCCCAAACGATCCGGGTTTTCTTTGCCTCGTTGTTCCGGCGCTCGCGCTTCAACATAAAATGCAATAAAAAAGTAGCAACTCCCACACGCAACATGAAGGGGAGGACCCCCATCCTCCCCCACAGAGCAACGCATTATGTCCGCGCTCTCCCGAAAACATACGAAATGGAGCCGATGCGGGTTCCGTGCGGACGGAGTGATGGTGATGCGCCTTACCTTTGATGCTGGGCTTGGCTGGGCCGCTAATGTGCGAGCCGCTCGCGCGGTCCACGATGGGTTCCTACTGGCAGGACACCTGCGGATAGCTCCCTGCCGCGGAGTTCGCCTCCGGAAATAGTATGTTATCCACTTTGCACCGCGGCGTGTCTTCCACGAGGAACGGGGATCCTTTTTCTTTACGCTTTCTCTCTCTCTGGCACCTTGGAGGGCGTGTGAATCTTTTATCGCGCCTCAGTCGGCACCGCCGCGCAGGCAGAACCTCTCACTCAGCAAGGCAGTAACTACCGTTGGCACCATCAACATCCTCCTCCTCCCGCTGCCAGCGGACTGGCCACGTTCACGCTCACGACGCCCGCCAGTTAAACCACACACAAACACATGCCACCACACACACACACTTAGAGACACAGAACACCAACCCACACACACAGGCGCGCGCGCGCAGATAAAACACTTGATTCACGGCTGCGGAATCGCCGCGAACGGAGCCGGGGCACTTCACTTTTCGCCTTTGATGTCTTCATGAGCGAGCCCCGGAGTCCAGAGGCCTTCGGTGCTCGGTGCGAAGATAAATCTTCCTCAGTCGCTGGCCCGCCGCTCGGACCACCCGTCGGCCATCACCGTCTCGTTCGTGGCCATCATCGGAACCGTCGGAACCGTTTTGGTGCACCGGTTTTTTCGAGTTTTTCGAGTTTGATTTGAAGGTTGTTTGCACCGCTGGAAAAGATGGGCAATGAAGATGGCGTCCGGTGTTAAAGGAGGCGACGGAGATGGCCTTGACTTGGTCCGGCTCGCCTGCTGATTGTCCTTCAATAGCGAGCGCCTTCTAATCACGCCGCTTGATCCACGCACTCCGACTTACACACTCACACCCAACCGTGGAAGAAAAGTTTGTTCCTTTTTTGCTTCGCAATAAGAAAATCCTTTTCCTTCGACGCCGACTGACGGCTCCCGAGCCTGCTTGGACCGTGCTAGAAACGAGGCTCACAAAGTGACGTCCACAAACTTGGCCAACTCGGATGCTGGTGAGCCAGGCCAGGCCGACCATTCCCATCGCGCACCGCACAGCTTCCGGGAGCAGGCCGGGGAACCATTTGCAAATGGCTGTCACCGTCAGGATTAATTTTTCATTTCGCGCCCCCAGCGCCCAGCACCGTACCGAGAGCATCGAACGTTTGCAGAGATTGAACTCTTTCACACGCTGTCACAACGTACGTGTCACCGTGGTGGGAACCACAAAGCCCCCCAACTTTGACTGGTTGGCTTCGAATGGTTTAAATCATGGCCACCGGTGGCTTACGGCGGGCGGCTCCAGCTCCGTCGGGCTTCGGATGGGCTCCTAAGCAAACCAGCATGCTGCTGCTGCCTTGGCCGCTGATGCCGTTTTTATGCTCTATGCCGTTCCGTTCCGTTATGATAATCCTCGGGGCTAAAGTAATCAACAGAAGTTTGGTTCACCGCGGCGGTCGGCATTCGATGGGCCGACCCATTTGGCCGGGTCGACCCGTTTTCCACCCCGAGGTCTTGAAGGAAACTTTTCCCCTACGACGGGGAAAGGCCGAAAGCAACAGCAAAAGAGATCGGCCGTGCCCGTGGCTACATTGTTGCCGCTCCGGCGCGGGGTCAACTTTTTATGTTACGTTATGTTTTTCTTCCCGGGCGGCCAGCCAGCCGCACTAAAGACGGTTGCCGGTGGCCCAAGGAAGCATAATTAGGGAGAGACCCCGAGAACCACTCAGTCACACGGGGAGGGGGGCGCTGATCTGTTTCGGATGTTGTTGAGTCGCAATTAATGGATTTTCTTCCTCGAACCTTCTGCTGGTTCGTCTGATGGAGTTGGCAATGGCGTAGTAAAAAGTGTACTAATCTCATCAACCATCCACTTCCCCTCAGTGGCTAGCGACGGAGGTGAAATAGATGAACTGCTCCGCAAAAGGACAACGCGCTGTTATCTGCCTCAGGAAGGGAGCGAAACAGACCCACGTCCGCAAGGGGCTGGTAGCCAGAAAAACAACAGGCCCCAGGTGTCGTGGCGGCCGGTGACCGAACAAAAAAAAGCAACAAACAACAACAGCAACATGGGACCATCATCGGCCGCCCGAGTGGGTGACAAATACCGGACGAAACAGATTATTCAAATGCCACTAACCGGGCCTGCGTGCGTGTGTGTTTGTGGGTGTGTGAAATGGAAAAACAACACCCGAACCGCATCGAATCAATCGCCGGCGCATCAACCACGGCCACTTCGCGTACCTGGCTGGAAGTGTCCTGGCTCGAATCAATGGTCCGCGGAAAACTACCCCGATAACGGGCGTCCCTGTGGTGGGTGGGCCCGTGTTTGATGTGCCGTGAAGCGTCCTGTACCGCCCGTTCGGAGTCGTGTGACAGCTCGCGCGGCCTCCTCCGCTGCGACCATCTTGCGGGACCATCGGGCTGCGTCTCGGGTTTTTTCACGCAAAACTTTTGCTTTGTTTTGTTTCCCCGGGTGGCGGCGACGGCGGCCGAAGTGGTGCACGGTGGTGCAAAATTTATTGTAATTTATTCAAAAGTATTCCCAACATAATTGAATCACTTCTCGGGATCGCACATGCCGTGGCGCGAGAGCGAAAGAGCCGCCGCGGCGGATAGTCGTGAGGGGCAGGAAGGTGCAAACCTCAAATGTTTATTTTTTCGTCCCGTGTTTTGCTCCGATGTTCCGGTGTTTATCACCCGTCACCCACCAAAAACAATAGCCACCGAAATAGAAAAAACCCTACACTAGGGTCGAGGGATTATTGTACGAAAATCGGTCGGTCGCGGTCACGGATCACTAGGACGCGCCACCGATGGGACATCGAAAGAACCCCCGCATCTGTATCCGTTGCGGTTGGACTTTTATTGTCTCAATTGATAGGCACCATAAAGCTTTTCTTTAATTTTACATTCTAAATGCGCATTTAGTTTAACAATATTCAATCGGACGCGCTTCGCCTTCGAACCCCGCTCCGGCGGCGGGCCAAGCAAATTGCACTGAGACACACATACAAAGGCTCACTCCGCGACGCTCTTAACTCCACGACACTACACCCCGCACACGGCCACGGCAACTGGTGCAGGCGTGAAGTTCACGGCCGAAATCGGGAAGGTGCACTCGATTAACCATTATGCGCTCGCTTCCGGTGAGCAGTGAGCAAGTGGAGCCTGTTTTTCTTGTCCCATGTCCTTGCCACCCTCAAACGGGATCCCATTCGGGCCATGCTTCGCATCCTGTCCTCTCGCTCTCGCTCTCTCTTTCCCGCTCGTTCCACTCACTCTGGTGCGACTCTCATCTCATGTATGCCGAACATCCTTTACGGGCGCGGGGATCTCTCTCTCGCGCGCTCAGATACCGCGTGCACCGAAACATACATACACCAACACACACACACGTAGCGGAGAGGCGAATTCCGGCCGATCCGGTGAGTCTGCTGGCGCAGAACCGGAGCGGAAGCAGGTCATCGCAAATACCATCGCCTCGCCGCACCCGGAGAACCGGAGCGAAGTGAATAGTTAATTATTCATTAGCATCGATTTTTCTAAACACACTCGCTCACACCGTGCGCTCCTCGCACACACACACACAGCCATCCTTGGAGGACACATACGTTCCACTTATCGTCACACGCTCGTTCGCACGGTCCACGGGTCCACTTTCGTGAAGAGGACACAAAGCGTGAGAAATTTGCAATCTCCGCCAACTCGTGCCGCCCAGCCAAGAAGATGTCAAGGATCAGGACACCACACACACACACATACACATAAACACACACATAGTTTCGGGGTGAAGGCTGATTGAAACCAAACTATCCTCCCGTGACGGTGTTATCCTTTCGAAATGGATCCAATTTGATTAAGTCAGAGCCCCGGCGTCTTTGCAACGGGTCGCCCCCGAGCACACCGGACCATAAACACGTCCCAAACACACACACACACACACACGGCCGTAGGTTGCGGAATTTTGGAGCTTCTGCTCTGCCTTCCGTGATTGCGATAAAAAAGTTCCCACCCCCAGGATACCCAAACAACGCGATGTCGACCGCCGGACGGATTTGCTACTTCTGCCACTCGTGCACTGTCACTGGTTCGGCGTGAGTGCGCCTTCAGAGCGCACGGTCCGAGGTCCGAGGACGAGGCACACACACGCATCGCTGGAGCGCTATCCCACGAGGCTCCCACCTGGCTGCGCCTTCCAGTGACTGCCCGTGGCAGGTTTGTTTTGCTCCCCGATCGAGATGTCCGGCGTTTCGGGGTAGCTGTCAAACTGCTGGAGCGCATCCTTCGGGAGTGCGAACTGACGTCCAGTAATTCTGAGGCCAGTACCTTCAAACAATTGTTCACCGGTTCGTCACACACACACACACCTGCCAGATATGGAGCCACCCACCACCAGGAGCAGCTCAGGTCCGAGCCCCTGCTTCGCCAACGGGGACCTTTGGGTCGCGGTCGACACACTCACACACCTGACGCCAGCCAGCAATCGCACGATCCTGACGAACGCACGCGACGGTTGCCGTTTTCCAACTGACCCGGTCGACGGTGGAAAAATCCCGAAACCCTCCCACCGAAGCGGTCCGAAGCTGCGGAAAACCACCCACCGGGAAAAAGTGGGCCAGCGCTTCGGGTGCCGGGTTCGGACCGGGTTCGGTTCGGTCCGACACCATTCCATTGGCCATGCGCCGTTCTCCGGGCGCATGGCCCGGCTTGTCACTTTCCGGCCGCACTCCGGTGAGCGCCGAGGCGCTCTCGGTCGCATGGGTCGTGGTCGCTGATGGGTTGCTCTAATTTTACTTTTCCCTATACGATACAGTTCATCCGCGTGGACACGTTCATCCGCCGTTCGATCTGCCGTGTGGCCACCCCACGGGGAAACAGGGCTCTGTTTACAACGCTCTGCCGGGGTGAGGGGCGTTAACGTGTGCCGAATGATAAATGGCGAAGGTCAACTGACGCTCCAGTATCGCTCCCCGGCCCGGTGGCCGATAACTTTGACTCATCCACAGACTAGCGACAGGATATTGCGACTGCTCCTTTCGATGGTACCACGCAGAAGAAAAACCGCACCCAGGCCGGACGGCGACGGTCGACGTAGAATATTCCGTTCCACCCGTGGCGAATGAGACGTTGTCGAAGGATCGGTTCCACGGACCAGTTCGGTTCATGAACTAGTAACGGCACGGGGTTCACTCGCCGGACGGCCATGCGCCGCACAGTGGAGAGCGAAAGTCTCCACGCCGAAAAAGGGTTTCCGGCCAGCGACCGACCGTGGCCGACCAGCTGGAACCATCTATCCGTCGTCGGTTGGAAGGTGAGCGAATCCCTGCGAAGCATTTTTGAAGGCCAACAGAATCCTTTCGCCCAGCAAAGAGAGAGGACAGTTTTATAAAACCTCTCCCGTGAGCCTCGCTTGGCACTCAAGTTAATCGCACCCACCCCCCGACAGTGCCCGCTATTTTCGCTCTGCCCGTTGTTATTGATTGGAAGGACTCGTGCGATGGCCGAAGCAGTTCGCGATCTTCCCAACTCTCTGTTTATGTCGTACGCAGTTGGCTCTCCCGAAAAACTAGCCCCGATTAGAGGGTTCCCGGTTCCAGGGTTCCCGGGGAGAACGCTCAGTGGGTGCCTGTTCGGCTTCGGTTGGCGGTTCGTGTTTTGTAGAGTTTTCCACGCACAACGTGAACGACAACGACGAGGTGGAGACAATTCGGGGGCCCCCGGGTTATCGTTAATATTTCATCCCTTGGCCTAGGCCCGGCCGCGTCAGGCCGTATGGTTCACCTGAGCCTGCAACGCTGAGACGGGTCGCTACCACCGTCACGGCCAGTGACGCAATTCGCCGTCTAGCCGTAAAAGCGTCACCGATGTCCCTCGATAGTGATGCATTGTAACCAAACTCGGGTTTGATCGCTTGAATCATTGGCTCTGTAGATATTAACTTTTTATTCAATTAAATCCGCACGATGTCCGAGTAAACGCCAACTAACGGCGAGCCGAAGGATGTTTCTAAAAACTAAATATTTGCTAATAGTTTGATTTCATTGTCAAAACAAACCAAACCCGCAACGAGTTAGTAGAAATATGTGCGACGGAGTTGACAGCAATTGGCCATTTCTTGGAAGCAGAATGAAATATTGTCCCTGCCTTTCCGATGTTTGCTTTGTCCAGAACGGTGGTTGATGGGGCTCAAAAACTCGTGCTCCACACTCCGTAGTTCTCTATCACGACACCAGAAAGGCGAAAGCACCACCAACATTCAATTCTTTGCACCATGCAGCATCAGATACAAGTTCGGATTCCAAGAAAATAAATCCACTATTCAATGATAGATTGGTAACGGCTATTCGGGGCCATTAAGGCCATCCTCGGCTTCAAGGCGCACTCATTTCTGTAGGCTTCTGCCATCTCATATAAGCTAAGTGCTCAACCCCTAGAAAGGTGCAAGTAAATCCGTGACGAAATGTAACAACAAAAGAGAGTTAACCAATCCGACTTAACAGAATGGCTAAATGATCTACAACAGCGGATTTAAATTGAGCTGTCTCACAACTTCTTCGCCTGTACACGGTGCAGTCGACACCGACACAATACATGGAAGATCGCTTCTTACTGCACGCCGGAAGCTGTATTTTGCAAGCTGAAACCGAAACTCTGTGGCCCAGAAAGTATCAAGCTGCGGGTCCTCGACTGGCCGCTGGGTTGCGGAACAGAGTTTTCAATCCAAGCGCTAAAGCCGAAGCCAGCGCACGAGAGTTGTTGAAAACGTTGATTACCCTGAGCTGCGGAAAGTTTGCGACGCTGCGTTATCGACGCGGGGAAGCGTTTCGCAAAGCCAAGCACGCAGGTCAAATTTGCCGTTCAAGTTAAATCCAAACACCGGGAGTACGGGCGAAAGCGGCGAACGGTTAGACGGCGAACGCACTTCTTGAAAGAAGTGGAAGAAAAAGGACTTTCAAGAGAACACCCCACGCGGCGCGGCGATTGGGCCACTAACCGCGAGGCCGAAGCCAAAAGTTTACTTTTAACCGGTGCCCGTCCGTTCTCGCAAAACATTGCCATTGCTGAATGGTTGGCTGGCTCCGTCTTCGGTCGGGTGAAGCGGGCACCCTGCTCCAACCGGGCCTTTGCCGATGGTGCAAGAAGCAACGCCAATAGAACAAAAAAATGTTCCGCCCGGGTCCCGGAGATTCGCCAAACACGGCACCCCAAGCGGATGACGTTTAAAGTCTCGTTACGTCGAGAGCTGGCAGATGAACTTTTAATGGAAAAGCGAGGCACATCCTTCGTCGCGTATCGCTAAGCCGTTCGACAGCCGCTGTCCTCGTGCCGTGGCCTCTACCCACTGACGCTCGTCGCCGGCGATCCGGTGAAGCACCGCAGCTTAAAGTACCCCCACCCCCGGGGACCGCGCGATGTGCAACCAGAGGTGGTAGAATGTAGAAACAGTGCGGACAATCCGAGGACCACAGTTCCCCAGCCAACTGTTATAATAATGATAAAGTGCGAGAAAACCCAGTGCTTCCGAGTTTTGCCAAACAAAATGCAAATGCCACCGGAAAGCAAATGTTGGAAAAGCTGTCGACGAAGGTTCAGAATATCAACCCCAAGCGGGTAACGTTGGGTGATGCTGGGTCGCCTGAATGATGTGACTGCCCATCCTCCAGAAGGAATTTGTGACAGATGACATGACACTCTTCATTGAAAAGAAGAAGCATTTCTTGGCCAAGTTTACTACAATCAGTGAAGGCACTTTTTAATTGCGTCTCTTTCTTTCGACGGAAGGTATTGCCTCGCGCAAGCAGCAAAAGTGCTTAACGTGCAATGCTGGTGTATCATTGCGTAGTGGCTCAGAAAGTGCTCTACACTGGTTGACAGGAAACTTTAACGATCATAGTTCACCGAAGATATCGTCAATCACAAACTATCATAGTTCACATCGGTATCATAAGAGTACATGAAAAGATGTTTCAAATCAATTATTATGATTATTATGATTATTAACGAATTGTTTCGCCCTGAGAGGGTAGTGTATCTATTTTATTCTGTCTGCATATTTATTTCATAAATTGTTACCTTATATTGATATAAGAAAAAAAGTTTCAAACATAGAATTTAATGTTTAAAATTTGCTCTTACTTTGAACGTTAAATAGTTCGAACCACCAGCAAAGAGTTTCCCATTGTTGGGCTCAAAACAGCAACAAACGATATGGCAATATAAAATACTAATGCATTCGTACAGCTGAAGCATATATGACCCCTCCACCAAGCGCACTTCGCTCGCAACGGTCATCATTCCAGAGAGAGCCACCGCGCTATGATATTGGGTGCAGAAACAGAAAACCCGAAACAATTAGCATCGAACGAACACTCAGTCTCGGTCGAATGATAGGAAGAAAAACAAGCGGAACAACTTCAAAATTAGGACTCACGCTCCTCCAGTGAAAGTAGCTATTTTGAGTGCTCCAATCACCACCTCGGAGTTGCACACGGTGGCTCGGCGGTGGCCCCGCTTCAAATACATTGTGTAAACCAGTGTTTTCCGTGATCAAACATTTTACGGAGAATGGTCACCAGCGCACGAGTCGCCATCCTTCGACATCCCCATCACATACCGTTGACCAATCATGTACGGAGCTACTGAACTAGGCTCCTGGTTCTGGAACCCAACCCGAGGACCGAACGTTAAGCAACCGGGCTGCAAGACGCCCCGGGACGTCCGGCAAGGGCTACGTGTTTTCGTTGAATATTCATGAACTTTATGCTGAATTTTTCCGTTGGAACGAGGAGTTAAAAACTTCACCACACACCGCCATGGCCCCACGTCACCAGCATTAGCGTACTGGACGTACCTCACTCATGGTTCTGCGTGTGGCGGCAAGGTCTTGGCATGTTCACCCGGCGGCTTGAGCACACCTGGCCTGCCGGGGGTCCGGTGCAACAGGCAAAGTTGTCCACCGTGCGGACTCTGGTCTGGACGAGAGACTTCCGGCGAAAGGGACCGGACCTCCTTGCGCCGAGCTTCGGCTGCCACCGGAGTAATTAGATTGGTAAACGCTCGCTGCAATAATTTTGTCTCGCGAATGCCCACCCTTCGTGGCCGGTCTTATCCGACGCGGCCGCCATACCAGGATTCCGGAGGGGATCGCTCTCCCAGAGCGACCCCGGACGGGACGAGGACAGTAATTAAGATGAATCGAAAGCTCCGGTACGACGTGCTCCGGGCAAGCCGGCTTTTCGGGAGGGCAATTTAGATGGATGAATATAATTTGCGTTTCGGTGCAGGTGATCGCGGGCCTTGGGAAGGCGGTGTGGCGGCCAGACGGGTGCGCCAGCATCAGAAAATGCATTTCCCGCAGTGGAAACTTCCGCGTTCCGCGAGCCGCGAAGAGTAATCAATATTCATCAATAACATTCGGTGCAGTTGGGCCACACCGTGCACCGTGCCGTGGCGGGTAGAGACGCGTTACCCTATCCCGCCATCCTCTGCCACCACCCTCCGAAATCACCCAAAAAGGAATTCATTTCGATCGATTGCACCTACGAGTTGAGCGTTTAGCGTTTACGGTCCGGTGTATTAATGGTTGTTGTTTGGTTATTATGTGGCTTGCAATTGATGACCTTACGCCCCTCCCGCACTCTTCCATTCGTCCATGCATCCTTGCGCCACTCCCGAATTGCACGCAGGATTGTTCGCGTGGAGTGAGGTCCTTTGGAACACCGGATGTGAGAATTAGACGAAACGTTGCGCTAATTACTGACCAAGAAAAAAGTCCCACCTAATTGGGGAAATATTTAATTATCAATAGAACATCAAATAGCGCGAGCTAATGAGCGCTACGCCAAGTCGCGGACGCTAAGTCGCTTCTTCACGCGTGGAGGCAAAGCTATCATAGCCCAAGGGCTCGACAAGCCAAACCCGTTCAGATTAATTTGCGAGACGGTGGTTATCAGAGTTCAGTTTACCGAACCGACTTTATCGCAGGGTACCGCAGGGAAGTCCTTCGAATGTGCGTGGAGTCCTACCAGGAAGAGAGAAATATCGAATATCTGAAGCCTATCGATTTCAATGCTTTCCTCGAGCCCCCAATGGGGTCTTTGGGAACCCTTTTCTTAACTTACCTTAAGCCGAAAATTTATACTTTATCTACCGTTTATTTCTTTCTACTTTATTGTTGTTCCTTTTTACATTCTTGATAAGTTGACCTTGGTCAGAGGGCGGTCAGTAACAAAAACTGAAGCAAGGGCAAGTAACGAAAAAAGATCTGATTTTTCGTGACGCGTACTTCAAATCTGCTTCATTTTCCCACAAACTCGCGGCTATTTTTTAGCAAAAGTTTTAATGAAAAACGAAGGAAGACGTACGAAGGACGTCCAAACACATCCTGAAATAAACGGACAAGCACTTCCGGACAAGCGCTTCCGCCATCTCCGGCATCTCCGTCGACAAATTCCTGTCCTGCACACACATCCGAATCTGATTCTCCTTCACTTGTGTCTGTCCGTCTGTCTGTCGTATCGTTTCCATGTCAAGGCACGACCGCACTGCGCGCCCGGAAGGCCTATTCTAGTGGCAAGTGGAGGTTTGGCCAGTAATAACCACATGCACAATTTCTCCAGCACCCTAATTAAATTTCCAGCGTCGGCAACAACTTTATGCACGGGCCTACGCCTCGCCTCGACTGGGCGTGAGCCGGTGGTCGTAGCGCTTCCCGAAGCATTTCCGGCACATTCTCTTTCCGGTGCATTGCAACGCCTTTCGATCGCGGTGCCGTCAGACGCCAGGGCTACGAGCGTTTATCTGTGACCTGTGCTGCGGCGGTCAGTGGCCATCGGCCCATAGGAATCCCGTGCCTCAAGGTGACCGGAGCCGTTTGCTAATCACAAACGCTTCCGGATTTATAATGCCTGGCCGTGGCTGATTGTTGCGTTAATTTTTCAAAAACAAGCGAAAAGCTCCAAACTTTCGCTTAACGATGATTGAGACAGAAAATCTTAGTTTAAGCAATATAAGATGAAAACGGCTTACTATTGTCCCTTTTCTATTCTTTATGTTCTCTAACAGCGGTTATCAAACTAAATAAAGTAGAGTAAACTTTTATTCAAATTTGTTGTATACTGTAAATTTACACACATGACCTTCTAAGTAGTCCTGATAAAAACCCAATAGTCTGTAGTATTAGGAGCCAGGATTAGGGGATCAAAAGAAATACTACATTAAATTTCGATTCCATCTCTCACCAAATTGTCAAACTGTGCGAAGATTCTTGCATTCGCTGCACTACAATGTTGGAATTTAGACGAATTTGATTTTTTCGTAGAGGCTGTGGTTAAGGACGATTAGCGACGCGCCGAACGGGACCGCGAGCGGCTTCGTCCTGCGCGGGAACGGCTTTGTGCAGCGCGGGAACGGCTTTGTGCAGCGCGGGAACGGCTTTGTGCAGCACGAGAACGGCTTTGTGCAGCCCGTGAGCCACTTCGTCCTGGCTGCGAGCGACTTCGTGCTGATCGGGAACGAGAACGCGATTGACGTTGGGTGGCTGCATGCGACATCGCAGCGGATCGTCGGCTTCGGCTACGTGCCTTTCTCATAGGGCGTTGCGCTTCGCCCATTGGTTCCTCGGACGGATGCTGGTCCTCTTTGGCCATTGCTTGTCTGCGGCCAGCAGGAGAGCGGGAACGCGACATCCGGGCTCGCTGGGCACGGTTCTTGACAGGAGCCTCGTCATCCTGCGGCCGGTTGTGCTGGACACTGTGCTGGGCCGTCGCACTGGAGTCTTGATCGTCGCCAAAAAGGTTTTGGAGAACCTCCGATTCCGCCGGCATCAGCAGTGGTGGCATCAATGATCGGATTGGCTGGCGTTGGAACGAATCGGAACTCGATTGCAATGGACAGCCAAAAGAAGGACATGTTGGTGTTACTCACCTGCAGCTCCGGGAAATGCTGAGATTCTTGGTCAATCGTGTCGGACATCTTCGTAAGGACTTGATTCGGAGTGGCCAACAAGTAAACGAAAAAAACTGCTTCAAAAATGAGAACGTCTGTTCGCAACGACACCACAATCGTAAATGACACGGTAAATGCGCACGGTGCCGAGATATGTTTGCTTTGATCGAAAGAAACGCGAGCTTCGCTAGCTACGATCTGCATCGCCTAAGGAAAAGGCCTTTAAAGAAACAGACCAGGAAACTGTTTCACACTTACCGTTTGGCATGAAGTTCAATTTCCATTTTTCATTCATTCAAGCCGTTCCTGATATTGAGTAGGAACTGATTGCATCGGTTCAGCGTAGACAGATGATCTACGGACGAGTCACGCACGTCGGTCCGAAAGAATTAGAACTGTTTTCATACAATGGATGAATTATTCATGTGAAACGCGAGACAGCAAATTTAAAAAAAACTATGTGGAAAACCATAGTTGTAAATTATTGAATAAATGAGTTTTTGCAAAGTAAGAATCCCTCATGCTCGACAGTAATTTCAGTTCGACTAATTTGTATGCGTGTAAAAAAGCATAAGATCGTGCATAGAAGAACGATAGAAAAACTTAAGAAGCGCATGGACAGCTAGGGATCGGAAATAATCCCAAAAAATGTCGACATCCACTGATAAGCAACGCATCAAAACAAAGAAAAAGTAGTGTAATCATAAGAAAAACACTATAAAAGGCATGGAAATTGTGAAAAAATACCAGTTATCATGAGCCTACGGAACGCTCTGGTTTTAAGACTTTTGTTCTTTGACTATTTGATCATGCTCCGTAACAATAGTAAAACACCACTTTGACTTAGAACCGTGCGGATTACGTATGGTGTTTGCAAAAGCTCACTTTACTTGAACTTCGAACAATATCAACACGCCCATATGATAGGCCAAACAGGCCTTTCGTAATTGAACGGGTGCACAGGTCAGCACAGAAAACAGGAAAACTGAACCTTTCGGGATGCAATTTGCGACCCACGTTCAACGCATGACGACGTCTACAGTGTTGCAAGCAAAGTTTCACTCGTTTCGGTAATTGATGGAGCCGGAAAAGTAATTCATTATGCATCCTTACCGCTGAACGGTGAATCTCGATTCGAACCACACACATTCGATGGGTCCAGTTGATAGGCAAGCACCAGATATTGTCTTTCGTTTTTCTTTTTCAAAGCTTCGCCATTGTGCTAGACACGTGCAGGTTATATCGTGCAAGAGGCATCCGGAAGGGCAGTGGAATGTATTGTTTTGTGGTGCGATGGCACGAAAAGGGAGTTTTGGTGTGTTTGATGAAATTATTGGCCAATAATAATTCAAAAAATTTGCTGTGATAGTTCAATTGAAAATGCGATGAATGTTTTCGGATTTTAATAAAGAATTAAGCTCACCTCCCACTAATGAGTTCCGTTTGATAAATGTTTCGTTTAATAAAATGAAATATCCAAAACATTTAACACGCCCTTTCTCTCAATCCCACCCAAGCCCTACTCTGAGCCCACTCAAATTATCTGCGACTCATTCCAAAGCCGAAACTACAAAGATGAGTCGTTGCTTCGTTCACTATTCCTAATTCTGTACAGTGTCCAACACTTTAGTAGGCAAACGGCCGGCTATTGACTGCTCCCTTCTGAAACGTTTCAATAATAATTCTTGCTTTTCTAGTTAGGGCGCTAGTATATTCCAGCAATCTACCGCCCAAGATGTTGGTCAAACCCGACACTGACCGGCGAAACCGGCTATCGTCGGAGGCCCAATCGGTCGCTGCCCATCTCGGCCCGAACGTCAGGCCAGAAAATACGAATCTAATTGGCTCGACGTTTGGTACGGAGCACATCGAGTTGGCCACTGGTGCCTCCGCCACTACTCATCGGCGGAAACGACTCTGCCGCCCGAATACAGGTGACACGCCAGGCTCGGCTGTCAGGTGCGGTCGATCTAGTGGAGCATGCAAACGCCGTCGAGAATCGGTAGAAGCTACAGCTGGACCACGACGGAAAAGAGCACAAAACAGGAGAGTAGAGGTTGTGCCGCTGTGGCAGAAGTTGAAATTGGCGTGGCCAGATTCATTTCTTCCCGGACGCAACAACATCGTGTGCGAAAATTGGAACGGCCACCACGGGAATCCCAAGTCTCGCCGCGGTCTCGCCGTGAAATTAAATTACCAGGGGTGTGCGTTGAGATTGGGACTGTTAAAAAGATGGCTGTACCTGTCGATTGGGACTTCCCAGTTTAGCGGTTCATTCATCATTAGCTTGTTTTGACATCAGGTAAATGATTTCAGGTCGAAGAAAAAAATATTTCGATTTGCAACCCATCTTTAAAAGGGTTAAACTAAGTCAACTTTTGTCCCTGAAAATGACGTTTCGCGGGGATTATTATTTTTCTGCCCCTGTCGAAGAAAACTGCTTCGGAATCGCACCAAATGCTTGTCGGGACTTGATTTTGGAAGATCGGAGTGCTTTGATTGTTTTAAAAAATTTCAAAATGGCGATTTTGACTTAACAAAAAAAAGCGTCGAAGGACTCCAAAAAACGAACTTTCTGATGGGACAGAAAGGTGTGGTGTTTCACAAGCTCCTAAAACCTGATGCAAACGTTAATTCCGATCGCTACTGACAACAAATGCCCTATTTGAACCATGCATTGATCGAAAACGACCAAAAATCCGTTCCAGTTTTTTTTAATGGAGGCGCCTGGTGGTCCGTGGCAACAAGCACCAGGCGCCCCAAAAAACAAAACTGTTTCAGGATACTATCAAATCACTTGGATGGGAGCTGCTGACCCTCCCCGCGTTATTCACCAGACTAGGTTCTTTCCGAATATCAATCATTTTCATCGATGGGACACGTATTGGCTGAGCAGCCCTTCGTTTTTCTACGAGGAAGTCGAAATGGGATTACTAATTAGTTTACTTAAAAAGTCGACGAATTCTTTGGTCTGGGAATCCATGATTTAGCAGAGAGATAGGAGAAATGTATAGCTAGCGATGGCACATACTTTGAATAAAATGGAAAATCGCATTAAAATTTTATAAACATTTTCTGTGTGTTAAAAACAGTCCCAATCTCAACGCACACCCCTGGTATACGCCCTGATTTCAGCTACCGTGTCGGAAACCATTGGCTTCATGCACGGCCCAGCGGCAAACGCAATTAGGGGAAGGCAAACATGGAACAAAAAAAAAACAACAGCCACACAACAGGATAACCGTAGCCGAGCCATTGCACAGCGGTTACCGGGCCACCAAACATCGCGGAACACGAAGTTCGTATTTTCCAACATTCCCACCTCATTACACATTGCGCTGTATGCCTTGCGAACGGCCGGCCTTCGTCAGGACATCGGGGGCGTCAGCTGCGCCCGAACCGCGGCGAAAGTGTGTTCAGCGGCTTCGTAAAATCGTGAAATGTATTCACGTAGAGAACGAGGGTGAACCTAGTTCCTGCCGGTTTCAGAGGAGGCCGCTCCGCCCTAGCGTCCCATGTCGCACGATTGTTTGCGGGATTGGAAAATCATTTCTACCGAAATCACATCGCGTGGCCAATCTGTTTCCACGGAACGGGACCCTACGTAGAAGCCTACGGGGTTTGAGACTTTAGGAGACGAACCCGACAAGACACTGTCATCCTAGTCACGTACTACTGCTATGGTAGTCCGGATAATCCGCTAGGATTGGCCACCGAAACATTTGCAGCCGGGGCGAAGCTTACGGAGTGTCTCCTAGGTCCTAAAATTATTAATATTGTTGGCCACTTCGGCGAGCTCCAGCAAATGGTGTTTACTTCGGTTTCAGATTACTTTGATAGGTGATAGGTGAAGAGTCATCTATCTATATATCTCTCGCTCTATGAGGTCTTATCGTAGTGTTTGGTCCTATTACTATTCAAGGACTTTTAAATTTAAGTTTCATTTTGAGAGATTTGGTAAAATTCTGAATAAGGTATTTTCTTTGGTTAGCTGGTACAGTATGTTCATATTCTCAACATTTAACGAAATATCAACCACGACGGCCATCTACCGCGAAAATAATGTATTTCGTTTTCCTCAACTTAATAATTTATTTTTTCTTATTTGCTCAGTTTTTGCCCTTCGTTGTCGTTTGTAACATTATTATCTTTCGGATCGACTTTTCCCGCTTCGAACTCCTATTGCGTCCATAAATGTTCGAACAAGACATTCAGACAAAAGAGATTTTCTCACTTTCCCTGCATCAGGTTCTTTCGTTTTTTTGCTCGTTGCAGACTGTCTTCGAGGAAAGTTGCTGACGCACCGTGTTGAAACATGATAATCGATCGATTAAATTTAACACGTCGGGCGGCACACAACCTGCAAAAAACTTTAAGTGGGTACTGAAGTAGAACTGGAATCGGCATGAAGAGCCGCTGTTTGAAAATGTTAGACCGTTAAGCAGAAAGATTTGCACGTTTTGTGAAACCTCTGGCCTCTGGGGAGAAACTGGTCCAAGCATATCCTTACGTCCTGGATTTGGCCTCAGCAGAACCCTCGGGGGCTTTCGTCCTTCTGATCCCTGTCGCACACACACAATCAAATACACATTTGATACGGGGCCAGGTAACCCGCACCCAGCAAGCTGTCGGCGAATAATTACTGCATAAAAGCAGTCAAACAGTCCGCTCCAAGGCTGCAGCGAGGATCGGCGTGATTATGGGTGAGCCCTGCAGCGCTTCCGGCCGACTACGGGGACATCTGACTGAGGAAACGACACTTTTGCCTGCACTTTTCTGTTGCGGCTCCAAAATGACGAAGTATCTGCGGCCGGCCGGGCCGGGGTGTGAAGATTGGAGATGTTTTCCGCTCTTGAAAATGCCGTTCCATTGCCACCTCGTGCCTCGAGGACTGATGCTGCCGCCCTTCGTCCTTTTTCCCCGTTGGCCACCGCTCCGAGGAACACGATGTTCGCCGAATGTTTATGCACATATTCGCGTCGCATCCATGGTGCACTTCTCCATTCTCTTTTCTATGTTTCCGTCGTTCGCCCTGGTCACATACGCACCCACACGAACCCCTCCACGAGCCAGCCAGTGGTCGGAACGTAGTGGAAACCTTCTCGCCACACCACACTGCACCATACGCCAAACGGACATTCCGGCGCCCGGCAGCGCTACACGAAGTCATTAGAACTTTCATCAGACATCGTACTGTTGCCGGCGGTACCTCACCGTCCGAGTGGGAAACCAGCAACAGGGCCAAAGGTTGCAACGCCCGGCCCCACCCGGTACTTCCGGAGAAAATCATTTCAAGAAGCACACACTGAGAGCCAACGTTTCGGCTCTCCGGGGCAGACTGGATGGCTGGCAAGAGCGTAGGTGGTGCCCGAGGCACGATGCTGCAGCTCCACGTTGCCGGATGCTGCCCATGACCGGCGTAGGACCGCGGGTGGGCCGGAAAATGACGGAAAATTGTATCGCTTCCCTGCCACTGTCTGCCGTCGGGAAGCGTTTGCCGGCCGACAGGAAGCAGCGCACAGTTACGCAGGTTGTTCGCGAATAAGCGAAACGGAAGTAATGGGTATACCGAAGAAAAGATAGTTCACCCCGGTTTGTGAACGACACCGTTTTGCAACAAACTTAGCGGTGGCAATAACGGTTGCAATCACATGCGCGTTGTTACCGTTGATGGAAAACCGGTGGACCCAAGGGCTCGAGAAAAGAAAATACCTCGGGGCCGGAGCGTATTTCAAGGAATCGCCCTGCTTTGTGAACCAAAACCCGACCCGACTTAGGCAGAAAGATGAATCCGAACGTTTAGCTCGAGATTATCCCGAATTCACAGCCTCCGTTGTCCATTGGTAGGTGACAAGATGGACGTTAAGCTGGCAACCGCAAACCTCGTCTAGTTAAAATCATACGACTTGAGAATGATTGGCAACATATTAAAAAAAAGTTGAAAAAATATTCGAGAAGGCTTAAATAAACCAATAGATGCTCTCTATTGCATTGTTTGACGGAGAATGGATTGTCAATTGCTTTTTGGCCGCAAGATTTTATTATAGGCAATACGCTTCCTGCGCAAATAAAAAACAATTTCAAACGCTTTATTGGGCGCCGTTATGCAATGAACGAATAAAGAATGAATGAATATAGAATAAATAAAGTTATGCAATGAACAGTTTATAAATACGGCCCGGTCCGTTCTTCTAAGAAGAAAAAAAAATGAACAGTTTCGTTTAAATTTGGTTTTCGAAGGGATTCTTCAGCCAAGCTTCAAGCAATTAAACTTCAATTGGCGTTTCTTTAATTTAAATTATAAGCAAATATAAATCTCAACAAACACTCACTACCTTTCCTATCTACCAATTTCGTTAGAAAGTTGTTAATAGCAGAGAGTACATTATGTTCCGTGTGGGGAAGGTCATACAAACGCCGTTTGCCAGTCCGCACAGCAAGTCGGATACCAGCAGAGAACAGAGCAATCTCCCTGTTCCGCACAATGCACTGCACATAATAAACATTTCTCCGAACACGATTATTGTCTTGTGACATATTTTCCAGCCAGGTGGCCGGGAAGTCCCAGCTTCCAGCCTGGCACGGTCGGCAGGCAGGCGGCTAAAAATAAAAACCCCGCGCGATACCGGAGCACCATATCGACATGTCAGGTTCGCTTTAATAACTTACGACCCCGTATATCTTTGCGAACTAACTTTCGAAACACTTTCGTGGCGTGAATGGCGAAGGGTGGTTGCAAACTTCCGGCCATGGTCTGTTTCCGGTTCGCTGAACGGATGCGATCGGATGGAGATGTTATCTGACCGTCGACGGAGCAGGGCGAGAGTTGAAGTGATTAAAATGCAGCACTCTTCCGGGTGGTTGCTGGTACCGCAGCGAAGCGGCAGTCTTCTGAAGGGCCGCGGGCACAGCCAGAGGAAAATAGAAGTAAAACCTCCGCGAAACGGAACAACGGAACCGAATGGTTAGAGCCACCGTGTGACAAGTAATTTATTTCTTATTTATTCCACGCTCTCGCTTCGGGACCACTTCCTCGGGCTAGCAGTACGCACTCCGTAGCCACCACCATCCTCGGAACACCCTCGTTCACCAACACTTCTTTGATGGCGTATCGCTCCTACCGGTGACCACGGAATCCAGACCGCCCGAAACAGACCAGATCCAGACGATATCGAGATGAAGAAACAGAGTCCAAATATTTACGCTCCCCGAGCAGCGCGATTGCCAGCCAATTGCCGCTCCGGACCCAGTGCCAACCAGGGAAACGGTTTTCGGATTACTTTTGGGCCCGAAACAATCATTTCTAGGAGGGTTGCGATTGTGAAACAATTTATCCGCGAGCAGGGTGCTGCCGTTCCATTTCGGGGCCCGATGGCTGGGCTAATTTATCACTCAGCGCACACGCAGTTAAAGCTCTTATTATCATGTTAATTAAATTGTCCTTCCCGCTGAACACCCGATCGGTCCGTCCAGTGGCGGCGCGGCCAGGCCACAACGCCAGCTCGCTAGTAGGCTTTGGGCTGCTCGAATCGAGACACTTTCATGAATCGATAGAAGATAAAGTTTGTGGGATACTTTCCAATTAGCACAAAACCGGAGGAGATGCTTTAAACGAAAAGCGCCCGTCGGCGATCCGTACGAAGTAAAGATGTTCCGTAACCGCCTGGTCGCGGGGAGTTTTAGTTCATTCCAGGCACGATCCAGACTTTGGATTCCGGCCAGCAGTCCGATTTCGGCCAGCACAACCGAAGAGTTGCGAAGGAGGTTTGACATTTAAAAGCATTCTAGACGCCTTTAATCTCAGCCTATAGGAAATATCGAAACACATTATATAGATGAAGAAAACACATTCCATGAGAGTAGCAGCTGGTTTAGCCGCCAAAGATATGCCATGTGTTCTTTATGCTGGTAACCTGAAAGAAGGTTGTTGCTCTCGCTCCAATCCCCCCTTGTCACGCCGGTTTCGGGAATCGAACCCAGGCCAGCTGCGTGACAACGAGAAGCATTAGCGACTACTCTCAACGGAGAACGCCATACAGGATAGACAATTTCACCTAAGTCATCTTTACATGACATACATTTTGAATTCCTTCACATAAGCGCGCGCCTCGTCAGTCCCCTGGGCATGTCCTCCCCAATCGTCTCGTGGCACTCGCACAAACGGTCAAACATCTTCAAAAAAGGGCTCAGTTCTCTGGCAACAACTTTCCTCTCTAACTCGAAACGACAGCGTGATGAAGGATAGCGTGGCAAGCAGCTATCGTCGGCTACCAGGCGTCCTACAAATTGCGCGCGCGTACACCCACCTTCCGAACTGCACCCCGCCACGATGCGGGCTCTGTACGCCGCCAGTGTAGATCGGAATTTATTGTCCTTCTGTTTCGCTACCGATAATCTGACGCTACCTCATGCACAAACACACTTCAACCTTGTCCGATGTCGAACATCCTGTGGCAACTGGTTCGGATGTGACTCTGTGCGATCCGCCACCACCGGAAACACCAAATGCGAAGGTATGAGCTGCCAGGTGTGAGTCGTACGTACTGAAGAATGGCACCATCTTAAAGACGATTCGGACCAAGGGCTGCTGGAAGTCCGCTGGACCAAAGAACTTTAGCCACTATGTATCGACGGTGAATGCTCTCTGCGAATGGTTGTAAATTATTTCAATTTTTCAACATGTGTTTCCAACGTACACCGGAAGCACAGTCGCGGTCAGTACAGAAAGATGTCCGTACACTATCTGTTCGTCCGCCCGAAACTCTCCACTAAAGTTTTGGGAAAGTTTTTATTTATGTCCAATACTTTCGGGTTGCACTTTTGCTGCCCGTGGCCACCATGTGTGACGATGATTCGAACTGCAAGCGACTCTCCCGGCGAGCTCAGCAAAGTTGTGCTTGGCCGAGAACCACAACGATGCAGCTGTGGGTTATCCCCGGGCGGTGGAGTCGATGCATTAAGTTGCGACTTTAAAGTTGTGCATTAGTGCTCTAGGGTCATCGCACAGTAACAATAAATCGCGTGGCATGTAAATGGAAGAGCCACGTTACTAATAGGTTGTCTAAAGGGGCAACCAGGGGCTCTCTTTATCGTGCGGGAATGGGGAATGGAATCGTTCCGTATGCTGAAGTAGATTTATTTTTTGAACGGCATCCACACAGAACGACTACGCATCAGATTGAAACGTTGGATTCGAGAGTTCACGATGATGTCCACAGACGGGAACGAGGCGTAATCCGCGACGGAATTTGTATACTACGAACAATCCGTTTAATTCCACATTGCAGTTGCAAGCAAACCACGAATCCTGGGAAGGAATCGCTTATTTTGGAGGCTTTCTAATCTGGCGTTCGCACGCAGAGCTTTTGACACATTCCTTCGCCTATCTGGCCGGTTCATTTGCTTTCGCGTACGTTTCGCGTTTGTTGTTCGTCGGTTCAAACAATCGCGTTCGCGTAGTACTCCGTCCTCGGGCATCTCTTGTTGACGCAGCAACGAGTGTTTCTCGCTCACTCGGAACGCGCAGGGTGTGTTACTTACGTTCGGAGTCAAGGCGCGTGTGCCGGGAAAGGTTTACGGTCCGCAAGCTTCGGCCCCAGATCAAACGATTTCCGCCCCACTCCTTTATTGTGCGAATGTAGGCGCTTTCAAGCCGTGCCATGGCTTTGAGGTAGACTGTCAAAAACGGATATTTGCGTCGGTACACTCTCTGGGCGGCATTAATTAGAAAGTAAATGCGTGGTTGCACCTAAACAACCAGGTTCAGAGCTGTACGTTTAACGATATTGCTTGAGTTGTGCCAAACAAAAGTGATTCACTGCTTGTTTCAACGTTAAGCATGTACAGAACTCTAATGTATGTATCGTAGTTCCTATTTGACTGCTTTTCCTGAGAAAAAAAAATAGATTTAGCGTGTTCGCTGGACCTTTGTTGAACTTTTCGTTTATTAAAACCTATTTCTCTCATTCCTAGGAACACATTAATGGTTTGGGTTACTTGCCAATGCAAAACGTGCTAAATATAACATCTAGTATTTCTTCCGTCTCCACCGAGCCGGTTATTTTTCCGATGCAACGGACGGCATTACGCAGATGATGCGTGGCGATGGCCAAATCTCGGACAGCTTCGGGTGTTTCAGAAAAATAGTCACGATACCGCTCCAAGCATACTTGGCACTTTCTCAAATGGAACCGATGCCGCTCTTGGGTGATTGTAGGGCTTTCCACCGACGGAGCACCGCAAAGTCGCTCCAAATGGGTCTTCATTCCAGTGAGCAGTTCTGGTAATCCGAATTGATTTTCACACGACAGAAGTGTAAACTTGCCGTGTCTTTTAAGTGCTTCAAGCATTCCGTCGCTAACTAAGTCACATTTGTTGAAGACAAACAGTGCGTTCGTCAACAGTTCGTCGTTCAATCCGATCGACTCTACATACTCGCGTGCGTGCGAATCCAACTGGTCGGGGTTTCTGACGCACGAAGCATCAAGAACCAGCACGATGAAGTCTGCACCTTCGCAGTACGCCTTTGCCCGTGCAATACCTTCACTTTCGACAACATCTTGCGGGTTGGTGCGCAATCCAGCCGTATCGGCCAGTATCACCGGATATCCTCCGATATCATAGTGTGACTCGACAATGTCCCTCGTGGTTCCGGCAATGTTCGTCACTATCGACACATTGCGCTGACTGAGCAGATTGATCAAACTACTTTTGCCCACATTCGGTGCCCCTACGATGACCATCCGGACGCCGTGGCGGAGTCGTTCGCCGCGACGATTGTCATTAAGGTGCATCTCCAGCACGCCGATAATAGATTGAACGTCAACCACACTTCCGTCAAGGACACCGTCATCCACGTCTTGATCCTCAGCAAAATCAATGTAAGCTTCAACGCCAGCGATGACTTTCACTAAACGAGATCGCAAACCGTTATAGAATGTTGCCAGCTGCCCGTTCGCCTGTCGCAAAGCTTGTCTTCTTTGCGCTTCCGTTTCCGCGTGGATTAAGTCAGCCAAACCCTCGACCTCCGTCAAGTCCATCTTGCCGGCATGAAAAGCACGTTTTGTGAATTCTCCCGGTTCCGCAATCCGAGTATCACCAAAGGCGGCCAAACTGTCGTACATGGCGGAAAGGATTGCCGTGCCTCCGTGCACGTGGAATTCAATCGTATCTTCCCCGGTGAAACTATTCGGACCTAAAAGACACAAGGTGGGGCATAGTGAAGACCATAAATTGAATGACCCATTGCGAGGGCTTACCGGGAAACCACAGCAACAGACCGCGATCGATCATTTCATTCGTCCGACCGTGATAAATTTTGGTCAGCAGCGCTTTCCGCGGAGCAGGGAGGCATTTCAAACGCGTTTTACGTGTCAGGATTTCCTGCGCGACATCACCTGACACCCGTATCACCGACACACCGCATTTCCCGAAGCCTAAAATGAAAACCGTTTTATTTGTTTATTTGTTTATGGTTTGAAAGTTAAAGTTGGACTAAAGTTTTTTCATACTGCGAGGACTAAATTTAGATATGTAGCATTTGTAAGGTTCTATCACATGGTTCAAAAAGTCCCGGGACTACCATAGAGATGGCGCTAATAATGCAATTCCTATACCAGGGTTCGGAAGTACCAACCTTCAGATGAGGTGTGTCAAAATTTGATGTAATTCGAAGCATAACCAAGAAAGCTATAGTGATTAAAGTGACGCTACTTTTGCAATCCTGAAAAAATGGACCAAAGCGAGTTTCGTGTGTTGATAAAACATTGTTTTTTAATGGGGAAAAACCACTGTTCAAGCTCAGCAATGGCTTGAAAAACGTTATCTGGACTCTACTCCGTCGAAACCAACCATTTGTCGGTGGAATGCAACTTCAAACGCGGTCGTGCTGATACAAATGATGCGGAACGTTCGGGTCGGCCACATGAGGCACTAACTCCCGAAAACATCAAGCAAGTATTGAAAATCGTGATGGGAGACCGCAAAATGAAAGGGCACGAGATAGCGAAGATGGTGAACTATCAACTGGTAGTGCATTTACTATTTTGCACCAAAAATTGGCTATGAAAAAGGTGTTTTTCAAATGGGTGCCGCATTTGCGCACATTGGAACAAAAGCCACCATGGCACAATTCAATCAAAACGATGATTAACTTCAAAGAATTAGGCTTTCAACTGCTTCCTCATCCGGAGCTGGCCTCTAGCGACTACTGGCTCTTTACGGATCTCAAAAAGATGCTCCAGGGAAAAAGATATGGCTCGAATAAGGAGCTGATCGCTGCTACTGAGGCCCATTTTGAGACAAAAAACAAATCGTGCTACAAACATGGAATTGAAAAGTTAGAGAAGTGTGGAATGATTGTATTACACTTTAAGGAGATTATGTTGATGAATTATAAAGAATTTTGCCGATACAATATTGTTTTCATAGTTAGTCCCGGGACTTTTTGAACGATGTGATATGTAGCTCTCATTTGACAATTGCTGAGAGAGCTCAAAATCTCTCAAATGATAACAATTGGCCTACCGAATATGTAAACAAACCATACGAAAATCCGAAACAAAAGCCAACGCGAAATAGGAAGCACCAGAGTGGTAATTTACCAATAATCCCGAAGCAATTAAATAATAACACAATTTTTCATAAACACACATCGCACGATTCAATCAGTCGTGCTTCTCGGGATGCTCTGGATAAATTACAAACCTGACGATAGTCCAAAAATGGTCGAGTTGCTCCTTGTGATGGTGCCGGTAGGGTTTCGCCATCCGTTTCTGACCACAAGTCGAGCCAATGGTTAATAGTTCAATAAATAAAGCCACCGAGTTTCTCCACATACCGCAACGCGCCGCCAAGAATCGAGATCGCGAGATTCTTCATACACCGCCGGCTTGGCTCAACAAAAACGTGAAAGACACAACTGCAAAATCGCACGGTTCGCGAGACGAAACTTTTATTATTATTTAAGATGAAGATTAATCTTTATCACTAGAAGAGATTAAATAAAGATACGAGATTAAGGCATAATTCACAAAGATAAGATTTAAGTCGCGACTTTTTTACACTTTCTCATTCCAAAAAAAGGAATAAATAAATTTGACGTTTAAACCAACATGACGTTTAAAGCAAAGTTTCAACATTTTGACAACGGACGCTCGGATATATTTCACGCAGTTGGTAACGAAGTTAGGAGTTATTCTTAATTTAATAAATTAAGATTACTTATAAATCAATTAATTGTTCCGTTTTTTTTTACACGTAGGAACAGAGAGGAAGAAAACATTGAAACGGTTGGCTTGTAAAGATCGCGCTAGTTCAAAAGTCGCGAAATGGCCGCATGCCGGGACTAGTAGCGCCATCTACACGTGATTTGTTTTACTTTCTGAAGCTTTGCGACAAAGCTTAACGTGGTTAAATCGGTTTCAAAATGATAACGTTCCAGGACTAATCTGACTCTAATCTGTCTGCTTTGAAGAGATAATCGCGACTTAGCAGGTTAGTGAACGTAGAACGTTGACAAAAATCGATGCTCTTAGACTATGTTTAGCGATCGAGTGCTACAATCACTGGTGCAGTTATCGCTGCTCTAGTTCGGAACAGAGCGTGACAGAGCGCTGACACGATCTGTTCGAATGGACAGCATGATGGAGATGTTTGCATTACATTCACCGCATTCACGGAATTTCACAGGGGAAAATTTATAGCTCAGGGTACGCTCCGGGCTCGGTTCTCCAGAATGTCTTTGCTAGGGCATTAGTCCGTTTAATGCGTATGCTTACATCGAAATGCCGCTAATTTCCACACTTTTACGATCAGCCCGCCGTTCCATTCGATCCCGGTTGGCCCTCCATGCGGGTCCGTGTACGGTGGCCAATAGCTTTGGCATACGTTCGTCGCGCATGACTCAGTCGAACGTTTCCATTCGCACGGGATCGTCAACAGCAGTCAATCGATCTGCCGGTGTAGTCCTGCAAAGTTAAACCGCGGAGAATGAAACTAGCCGTGGCACTCTGTTTCTGTCTTGGTCTACAATCGGTCTACGCGAACCAATCAATCTCACCGTACCCCGAGGTCCTTTCGAGACAGGAGCGCAAAATTTTGCTATTCCCCACCCAAACTACTCTTCAGGTGAGTGCATCTTTGCGCAAAATACCTAAAAGAAGCGACTTTACGTGCGGCGTACCCTCAGGTCAGCATGTGCACGGTCAGCGATGGGCATCTGTTTATGCCGAGGAAGAAGTACCCTTTCCGAAGGGTGGGCATCAATCTCGGGTTCCAGCATAACTACAACTTACCCTACCGAATGCTAGAGTTCTACAAACCACCGAATTGGGCCCGAGCCATTGCAGGTATTATCCGCGGAGAGTTTCCGTCAACCAGTGTTGTGACAGCGAGAAACTGGAAGCGATCCACCGATCACAAGTCGCTGACGCTAACCGCAGGTCAGCTCTACACGTACGTCGAGGACTTGTTGCACGTGTTTGGCTACGAAGCGGACTGTCTGGTGCGTAGTGTTTGCGAGCTGGCACATAGTCCGTTCGATCGTTCGCAGTCGGAGCAGGACCTAATGACAGAGGTGGTCCATTTGCTTTTAAGGTTGGTGTGAAAACCGCACCAGAGTGTGCACCCGAGTGTCTCAGAAAGCGTGCAAAGGGTTCTTCTCTTTATCGCCATTACAGCCCTTCGGTGCACGAATCCTTCGGCGACGATGAGCTGGAGCTGCGCCGGAAGTACGAAATGGCCGAACGGCTCGGAGCGAGCGGAGCCAACTGTGAACTGATCTACGATCGCTGCCACCGGTCGGTGTTGAGCGATTTCTCCAACCTGGTCGACAATTCGTGACACACGCTTCTCCGGGCCAGATTCTGTGAACTCGATTCGAGCCGCATCCGAGGCTCTGCCTAATTTCTAAGCTAGCTAACATTGAAATCGGTTTATTCCTTCTGCACCTGCAATGTTGCGGGCGTCGCGTGACGCCTTGGTGATGTTCAAATAAAAGCGCCTTTGCGTATGTGATAGAGTACGTCATTGGGTTAACTTCTTGTTTCACGACACGGTCAGAACTAAGATTTAAATATTTGAATAAATTCTTCGACTTTCTCCGCCGGGTGTTAAGCAGCACAGCAAACGCAGGGCACGTGACAAAAAAACGCCCACTCTGTCTGAGAAATGGTTTCAATGTCTGTGGTGCTCGTCAGTGACGGTGTTCTTCACAGAACTCTGTGGTCTCGTTCGGGGGACAACTCCTGCCGAAATGTCTCGGTCGACGAAGGTATCGAATAGCGCGGGGCTAATTGCAATTTGCTGCTTAGTTGGCACGCTCGCGGCCGCTCAGTGGACAAACGGAACCACTCATCTGCAACACCGAGCCCACAACCGCGACCGACGTTATGTGCTCAACTATCCGGTGAACGGAGGCGTAGCGAAGGTGCTGTTTGGGTTCGTAGCACCGGTGCGGTTTCATCACAAGCTGAGGCGCAGCCTCAACGCGGGCATCAACTTGCAGGCCAACTATCGCATCCTGCCGAACGTTATCTTTCCCTACCCGGACACCATTTGGGAAAGTCGGTTCGATGAGGGCGCGTTCGTGGACACGAGCCGGCGGCAGCTGTACGTGCTGCTGGAGAAGCTTCTGGGTGGTGCCGAAAGTGGGTCACGAGCGCGCACCTGTCTGCTGCGGATGATCTGCGAGATTGCGGACACGCCGCTGTCCCACAATGGCATGGTCGGCGAAATAATGGACGTCGTGTTCACGTAAGTTGTTTTGTATGGCCCTCCCGAAAACCTGTCAGCATCGAGGCATCGAAATTGAATCAAAGATACAATATTCGTTCTCGGTCTTCCGACGGCTAGGCCCGGCGATTCGGACGATCTAGCCGACGAATACAAGTTGGCGCGCCGCTACGGGGCCAACGGAGTGAACTGCAAACGAGTGTACGACGAGTGTCCCTGGGGCCACGGCATTCTGGACACCATCACGGCCATGCACTGGTGATGCGTGCAATATCGACGAGGTGATGGCCAGATTCGGCGGGGCAAGGATGAAGCGTGAATGTTGTTGCATGTATCGTTGCTATGAGCGTTACAGTGTTCAGGTGTATTGTTCTACTAATTAGATCTTGGAACATGTTTTTAATTTTCGCATTTTTCGTCGAAGTTACTAGTGTTTGGTTTTATATTTCAAAATCATCACTCTCGTCAACATATACGAAAGCAACATAATAAAATTTACAAGTAATTACAAATTTTGGTTGAACTTTTCCTTTAGTGTTGGAAATTTAATGATTTTCGTTTTCAGGTGAAAGAACCGCAATATAGTGAAGCGCCCTTTTCGGAATGTGCTTCGGGACTATTCAACAAGTGCATTTCTAGGTGCATTTGAGCCTCTCAACTCATTGCTCATCTTATTTGAATATTTCCTCATAGTATCCCATTAAATTTCTGGTTGAATTTTCCTCGAATTGAACATTACTAGGCTGCTCATTAAGTTCTGAGCTTTTTCAACAAAGGGCGCTGCTACGAGTCTAATTTTTTTTTGTCATATTGGTACACTCTTCAGATGAACGTATGTGAAGTTTCATTTCAATCGGACACTTAGTTTTTTTTTTACAAGCCATTTAGTATCGACATGTCACATTACTGTTTTACAGCTGCTATGACGTCATCATTTGATGAAAAACGTTTTCCGGGCACGATTTTTTTTTGGTTTGAAAACAGGTGGATGTCGCTAAGGGCCAAAGCTGGTGAATTAGGTGGATACGCCAACAATTCGAACTTTAATTCATGGATTTATGCCATTTTCGAAATGCTCTTCTGACAGGGTGCGTTGCCCTGATGAAAGAGGTTGTCTTTCTTCTGCAAACCGGCTCTTTTTTCACGAATTTTCGCTCTCAGTTGCTCTAAAATGTGACAACAGTAATCAAAATTTATTGTTTTATCAATTTGCAAGTAATCCGCTAGCAAAATTCCATTCGCATCCCACAAAACTGATGCTAACATCTTTTTTGGCCATTTCTGGACGAACTCGTTTCGGAACTGAAGAAAAGGGTTCACACCACTCCTTAGACCCTTGTTTTGATTCAGGATCATAGTGATAGACCCAAGTCTTATCCCTAGTGATGATTCAATGCACAAAATCCACTTTCTTCTATCGAAAACGCTTTAAATGTTATCAAGAAAGATGCATTCGAATGCGCTTGTAGCAAATGCGGCACCCATGTTGCAAACAGCTTTCTCGAACCCAAAACTTCAGTCAAAATATTGGTTATACTGCTCAATGAGTTGGCTAGGTCTTGTACTTAATTTCTATCAGTGATTGAACGATTTTCAAAAACGATATCCTGTATTGTTTTACGATTTCAGGTGTTGTGTCTGTTTTTTTACGTTTTTTACATGGATCGTCTTGAAGGCTACTACGGCCACGTCTAAACTCATAACTGCTCCTTTTACCCACCTAATTAAAGGTAAAGAGTCCTTATACACTTTTAACATTCGTTCATAAATCTACTTTGCCTTTAAACATTCCAAAAACAAACATTCAATCACTGCACGATACTTGATTTTTTCCATTGTGAAAAATATTGTGACATGTCGATACTAAATGACTTGTAAAAAAAAAACCAAGTGACCGATTGAAATAAAACTTCACATACGTTCATGTGAAAAGTGTATAAATATCACAAAAAAAAATCAGCCTCGTAGTAGTACCCTCTGTTGAAAAAGCTCAGAACTTAATGAGCAGCCTAGTACATTTAGTCGATATTTTACAGAATACATCTAGCATAGACTTAAAAAGCAAAAATGCAACAAAATTGAACAATTTGGAGCAACATTGAACAAGATGTCAACGATTGTGCATAGTAATTCTTGTTTACTGTTTCTTCGATGATAACTACTCCGATAGAATTGTTTCCACCTCGATCAACCGGTCCATGGCGATTTTGCTGACACACATTTTCCTAACACGTTAATCACGCCGTGTTCCAGCTTCGATTGACCTCGTGGAGACATACTTTCACTGGGTCTCCCCAGAACCACATAGTTAGCACCTGCCAACCGAACACATCGCCTCCGGTGGCCGCTCGGTGTCAAACGGCAGTGCCGTCCGGTCTGACGATCGTGTCACAAACTTTTGAAGTTCTGTTGCGATGGAATCCGTGCGTTGTTTTGCGGCGCTCGTGGTGCTCCTGGCGGTGAGTCTGGAATACGTCGCCAGCGAACAGGACCAGTATTTTAGCTCCAACCAAACGTTGGCTCGGCGGAAAAGGTCACTCATTTTCCACCCGGGTTCCAGAGGATTCGTGAGTACTCGTAGCGTGTAAAAGTTCCGACATACTCTAGGACAATGTAATTCCTTTGCGTAGTTTCGTGCCAATATAAAGGATGGCGTGGCGGACAACAGCACAATCTGGGCGAACGGTATCGGGTTCCGTATGAACATCGAGTTCTACAATCCGCCTGGTCTGAAAATTACTCGTCGAGATGTGCATCAATCGCTGGAAAGCATGATCATGGCGTGAGTACGATCGGCAGACCTTCAGGTGATCGAAAATAAAATAATTGCCACTCTCAATCCAACGCTTCAAGTCACGGATTCGATGGACGCGCGTGCATCTTGCGGACGTTCTGCGAACTCTCGAAGGCGATGACACCGCGGAGTGGTATCCTCTTCAAACTGCTGAAGCTGGTCTTCCGGTAAGTGTCGGGAAAGAACAGTGTGTGACACGTTAAATTACCACACGTAAATGGGCTCCGTCTTCTTCATGTGCTTTCCAACAACACCCGCAGATCGCATGACTCGCCCGGCTCTGATGACAGTTCCATCGGTTCTTCAAACAGTTTGCCGGAGGGTGACGACAAGTATTTTCCGTACCTGACGGCCGACGACTGCCAGGAGCTGGATCGCCACTGTCCCATCACCCAGCTCCAGATGGACCGCGTACCCGTCGTCAGCGAGTCACCGGAAGTGGCCGACAACGGCGGCGCATCACGTTCGCGGTACGATTAAACACCCCGTAGCCCTTTACCGTATGCCTTTCGATGTGGTGACGAAGGGTTGAAGAAAACAGACCACCAACGGAACGGAACCGGAACCTGGTGACGGTCCTTCACGAGCAGGCGGAAGATAAATGGTTCCAGATGAAGCCCGCAATTTATTAGCCAGCGAAGTGGCGCTAAAAGTCGACGATTGCAGCGGACGAGATGACTTCATGGAGCGATGATGTTATTATCGGTTGAGATGACGTGCAGCTAGGTGCAGTTGCGGTACTTCCGGAACATCGTTTCGAGACGTTATCGTCGCCGTAGTAGTCATCATTGTTGGTGCCAGGTTTCGTGAAGTAAATCTGACCCCGCCTGCTGACGGATGACGAAGACATAATGGCGGAGGGAGGATAAAGCAAATCGCGAAAGTTGTTGGGTGAGGGGATTGCGGTCACGGGATTGCAACACATGAAGTCAATATGTTACAATGGTTGTATGTAGTAGTAAGTAAAAAGAGTGCATGTAATTCAATAATTTGTTGTCTGATAGGTCTTAAGTATAAGTACCATATACTGAACAGTTTATCGACAAAACATAATATATTTGGCTATGTCACCTGATAGAGGTACCGAATCCCGAAACTGGTATTCGAGCAGTTCATAGGAATTTCTTGAGAAATAGTTTCATGAACATGATTATATTCATATATTCTAGATTGCGTTTACTTACCGTAACTAACATCCTCTCCTCTGAACTTAGACGTAAAATAAAAGACAACTGTGCAGTTTATGAACTAATTTATTCCAAGCAAATACTATTCCCTTTGTCAGAAAGAATTATGATACAATCTTGTGACACAAAGTTTGTGAATCAATTTATCCACCGGGTGATTTAAATGAATCAAGAAATTGCTTTCTAAATTCGTTACCTAATTCCGTGATGAACGTGAAAGCTTGTTCCACGTGTACCTTTTTTGTTAGTTGCTTCCTCTTTCGATCCGACGGTTCAGTTGCGAGAGAGCACGCGTAATACGGAACAAGTGGATTATCTTCGAACCGTCCATCCTTTGCCTGTCCATCCGTCAATCAATCAAATCTTCTCTGTTGTCGGTTTAAATAAAAATACATCGCTCAGCACAACAAACGTGTGCCGTCCCGCGGACACTACGGTTCGCGTAATCCACGAATCAACCGCTAAACGGCAAAACATCATCGCCACCAATAAATCTCAGTCCAGATTGATTCATCAAACATCGACAGACACGAAAGGCCCCTCCGACGATTGGTTAGCCCCGTAACAGTGCCAAGAGCACTAAGTAGAGCTCCCCACCGGATCAAGCAGTATCGGTAAACTATCGTCCAGTCCACCCCTAGTGTGTGTAATTGAATTATGTCTTGACCTGTAATTGTGCGGTGTGGCGGATTGGGTACTTTGATTTGATTACGTGCAAACTTTAATTTTTGACCGATGGTCACAAGGAGCCTCTTTGGCCCCTCGCCGGATGGGATTAGAAAACGAAATCCGGCGACCAAAAACTGTCCTTACAGTACGTGTACGTTTCGGTGCAGTTTCCGGTGTGAGCGTGGGCTTCGTCGTACAACCGGTGCTTGTGTTGGCTCGGTGTTTCGTGCGTCGTCGGTAAACTGAAAGTTAAAAAAAACTAGTTCAAAAAACCCATCACTCGAAAAAAGCGCTCCAATTTAACTTGCTAGATACCTGAAGACTGCTCGCAGGATTTCCCTTAAGAACGTGTCCGGCTCGGTGTCGTGTTTACGCTGGCCACTCTCACAGAGCGCCCTCAGCACACAGTGGTGCCCGTGTTTACCTTTGCTGAAAGAATTAAGTAGTATTGTCTTGCATCAGTACCTAATCCAACTGTGGTCAACACATGGCATACAAAAGACTCCATTCGAACCCATTATCCGCTCTACGCATTGAACTATTCTCGATTAGAACCGAACTAAAGTCCGAACGGATAGTAGTATCGAGTCAGTATCATGCAGGAACTGCATTTCACATGAACAGCAAAATATGGCGTGGCCCGAGCGTCAATCAATAGGCTGCATGCCCTGGACCGTTCGCCGACCGCAATAAATTAAACTCCGACACCGTAGCTCGGTGAGTATCGCTCTCACCGAGGAAGATAGATTCGTTGCGCACAAAAAGTAAACCAAGCCCAGCCCTGTTCCAGGAGGTAACGAGAACTAGCCAAATCCCTTCGTATACCCGGAAGCGTGTTTTTTTGCGGTCGGATTCGGTACTCGAAAACACTTACGCCGTTAGGAACTGCTCGATCCGCTCGTAGAGTGCGTGCCGCGTTACGCGATGATGGTTGAGGAAGTGCCGGTCCAGCGGGGCGGTGTCCTCGCGGATGCTGCGCTTGCCGAACACCGGATAGAATCGCTTTTTGTCCATCGCATAGTTGGGCGGATGCTGGCGAATCCACTTCGCGAGGTATCTGAGGTCAGGTCGGTGAGAGTCGGCGAAAAATAACGAAATCAAGATTAAACGGCACACCGGACGAGTTCGGAGAAAATCGTGAACAATCCACGGCCACAAAAACCAAAGCTTCCGTCCGCCGAACTCTATCGAACTGACGGATGTTCAGAAGGGGAAGGCTTAGCGTACATCGTGAAAGTCATAAAAAATCGAATCCACGAAAACATGTTCACATTTTATCATCCTCCGGCCACACGGCGTCGGATTGTGGTGCGTTCGGCGCAACTGTTGTGCGCGCGTGTGTGTGTGTGTGAGGGAGAGAGGAAAACCACAATTTTATCATGTATGTTGTGAAATTAATTTGATTCATGTCCTCCCGGGCCACCTTCTAGCGAGCCCGCCTTTGGCCTTGACTGTGTGGTGACCGGTTGCGGACAGCTCGGTGCTCGCTGCGCTGCAGCCGTGTGTTTGGTGTTTGGTTTTTGTGTTGCATCCTCGGCCGAACCGTGGAACGGGGGAGCACCCTGCCTGCCATACAACCCACCTGTTCACGATGCTGCCAAAATCGTTGGGCGTCCTGTCGGCGGCGTAACCGGGCGGTCGGCGGACCAGCTCGTTGGAGACAAATTGCTCCCACCGGGATGGGGCGCGATGGCCGTACCGGTCGTAGTTATCGTACCGTCGATTGCCGTACTTATCGGCCGTGGCCGTGTAGTAATTTATGTGACCGCCGGTGCCAGGGGCCATAGCAGGGGACACCGGGGGTTGGTAGGCGTAGCTGAGGATGTTTTTGCGCGCCGGCGTCACACCCGGCTTGGTGTCGACGAGGATGGTGCCGTTCGCGGCGCTGTCCACCTTCGGCAGGATGTCCGGATCGTTGGCGTTCTGCTCGATCATATCCCAGATCTGGTCGAACGTGATGCTGGGTAGCTCGTACGCCAGCGCCACGGTGATACCAATCGTGAACAGGCTCTCGACCCCGATCATCGGAATGGTTTGATCGTACACTAAACACACAGCGGATAGAATCGTATAATTCGTAAGAAGCTTGGATCTCACACGTTAAAACAACACTTTTCGGGGTGGATATAGTTTTAACATAGTTCCCCTGCACTAGGGCCCGATATTTCTATTCGTTGCCCAACAATGGACGCACTGTTTCCGTGGTGCAGCAAATGTTGTTTAACAGAGACACCTCTTTCAAAACGGAACACCACAGAAACACATCGCCATTAACTCGTCCGTAGGTTCGGCACCGCGACACACTTACCGACTTGAAACGAGCTACCCTCGGGAAACGTCAGGAAGCGTCGCTTCCGCGAAAGGATTCTCTGGGGAGACTCCGGCACTGGTTCACGGTTCGCCCCACCATCCCCAGCGAGCGGGCCACCCTCGTGCAGTAGAGCATCCGTCGAGCCGTACAGGAGCAGCATTACGACCAGCAACGCTGCCGCCCGCCCCGGGTGCCTAAACTTCACCGTCGGCATCACCACCTCCATTATGCGAGCCGGTGCTTTGCGGAACTGGGACCAAGGTGGCGTTTTCCGTGAATTTTAATTTGCTGCCCAACTTCGCGCCACAGTGCAGCGCTGTTGCTTCAACTTTGATGTGCTGTGCACTCCCGTGTGCGGCCGTTTTGCTCTTCTCCTTGTCGTTTACTTTCGGAGACCTCACATACGACGTTTGAAACACTTCATTTGGGGAATTTTCACAATAACGCACGTTACTTTATGCGATGGCGCAATGAGCTGACGCAAATACCTGCTCCACCGTTATTGCCAGCGTGTCTGCTCCGAGGGTTGTAACGGCAAGAACGCTTCTAACGTAATTATCTCCAACTCGCGGGTCCGTTGTCTGATGTCATCAATGTATCGCCAGACACACGACTCTCGTATGGGCGCTATTTTCTAACCGCTTTCCTTCGGTCGGGCCAATGGTGCTGCCCTGGGTAACGGTACGCCAAAAAATGGGGTCGCATCTATTAGCGAAGGCGTGTTACTTCATGGAGTGTAGCGCCGCGCAAAACATCCCATCGACCGCCCCAAGCCAGGTCAGTGACATCGTTCGAGAGCGCTGCATATCTGGAGCAAATCATGGAGCAGACCCTCTGCCCTAGTGGCCTCATTCATGCTTCATCTTGTTGCCGGTCTCTCTGGATCACGTTCCAGTTCTCTCAGCAGGGTAGGGAAATTCATAAATTTATTCTCAATCATTCCCGACTCGACCACTCACCGTGCGTTCGGGGAGCTTGCGTAGTCGATTGATTGCTGGGGATCGACACTCCCTCGGGAGCTTCTCGTGCCACAGTACAAACAGCCGCAGATGTTATACAGTCCAGGTCGCTCTCCAAGAACTAGACCCCGGTGGATTCCCTCGCGTACCTAACTCAATTATAGCGGCGCTCCAACTGTGGCGTCTGTTAGGATCCCCAGCAGCAGATTGGGCGGCGCACTTCGGCACATCTTGTTTCAGTGCTTTTTGTTTTGGAAAACACTCACTCAGGACGCACGCATCGTCGACCGACACTGTTTGCGGTGGAGTTGCGTGTCCGTTGCCATACATCTCATTGCTGGTGAGCTTGGGGTCCTCTGAATGACCAGCGAGTCTCGAGCCCAATCTGGACACCCCACGGGGACTTATCCGACGCACGGGACAGGGTGCTTGGGCCGAATCGAAGAAAGCCAAAATGAGATACTGTCTTCATTCGGTCGGTGTTACCGGACGACAACGAAACTGCAATTCATTCAACTCCCAGCGACCACCGGAACACTGAAAACAAATGTCCTGCAGAGCTAGTCGCAGGACGAGCGGCCAGAAAAGCCTATATTGAATGCATAATTGATTGTGGAAGGCCCGCAACAACGGGCTCGGGCGCAATCGTCGATAATTGACGCTGCGCAGGTGAAGTGGTCCAGCTGTTAAAATAAATTGACATTTAACTAATGGAAAATGGAAATAATCCAATATGGTGCACCACTTTTGCTGTTGGCGGGTTTTTGTGGGTTTTTAGTTTGTGAACAACGCGTACGAAACGTAAGTTTCGTCCGTTTCGTAGGCCGTTAGCGGACGTTGTTAGTTTTACTAACGAAATTGACATGTTTCATTCATCGCGACAATTATTGAGACTCGTTGTCCGTCCGGCGGACTCCCGGTGGGTTGAGCAGGTTTTTCTTGGTGAAATTTGCCAACCGAATACGGAAAACACGCTCCTTGTTTGCTTTCAATAATGCTGTGGTCACGGCCAGGGAATAACTGCAAAGGTTAACCAAACAGATTCCTGTTTCGTTCTGTTTTAGAAATGAAATAGGCAAGCAAAACGTTGCATTACTTTTTATACAATGTGCTGCTCAGACATCAAAACGTTCGTTGCGATAAACGAAAAGTTTATTTTACGCAAAGTTTATTTTAAAAATAAAATATAAATTACATCGGTACTTATGCTCGATCTTTCGAGTAAAGTAATAAAAAATCCAATGAACTTTGTACTGTGCAAATGAAAATGAGTTTGACCTCTCACATGGCCAGAGTAACATGGTTATACACTGTCATTTTGGCGTGCTGTGGCAGAACATCCGAATCGGACGTTTTGCTTTAGTTAAAAACGCAAATCGTTTAATTCATAATTCATGACATAAAGCTAGAATCACTTTCCTAAGAGTGATGCACGATACAAGTGACGCATACTTTTTAACAGCCATGTTAGTTACCATTATGTTTCTGATACGTACTTAAACGCTTAGCATCAGGGTACTAATTGACGGTCAAATAACAAGAGATCGTTCCGGTCGATCAGTAAGTGATCATACTCCGCATATTGGATATCGTTGACATCCAGATCAGTAGCTGCGACTGCAGTCGTTCTTCAAATTGCGGTTGTCTTCGGTGCCTCTCGGCACAACCTGCAGAGAAATGAAGTTGTATGGGCTTTTGGTACTTTTAATGATCGTCAGTGAAGTGTTTTGTGATACATTTAATGATACAACGGTCTTAGAATCATCGGTGCTTCGGAGAAAGAAACGTTTCCTTCTCTTCACGCCCGGATCGAATGTTCTGGCAAGTGGAAGGAAATTACGATTAATCAGTGAAGAAACTCTAACGAGACATCAACCCTTCCCTCACAGCTAACATCCTCTTTCGGCAAAGCATTAATGGTCCAGGGTCCGGGGGGTCTTGCGCTGGTTGGTGAACTTGATCTCTACATTCCTCTTCCGGACTTTAAGTATCATGCATCGCAGCTTAAGCTCGGCAAGATAGCGATGTACCCTCCGGAGCCACCAAAAAAACGTCCACCGCCACCACCAACTCCAGCTCCGCCTTCGGCTCCACCCCATGATTACCATCACGATGGTGGCGAACTAACGTCGGACGAGGTGGCGCAATATCTGAAGGATCATCCTGAAACGTGGGTACCGCCCGGTTGGGGTAAAGAACGAGCCGATTGGAATGTGGACCACCTGCAGTACTCTTCACCGTACTGGGCACCACCCCGGACGGAACCAATGTCTCCCGTTCTCGATCGGTACCTGGGCAGCTATGACGGCGGAACAGGTTCGGGATACTACGGATGGAGTGGCGCACAATCGGAGGCCAGGTATCGCCGTTCGGTACTGGAGTCGATGGTGCTCCACGGTGTGGAGGAGAGGATCGCGAACGGAACCGGTGGCTCAGTGGAGAAGCGTTCAACATCAGTCAGCACAGCGACTGGGAGCACTTCCATCACTACCGCGATCGACGGGCTCTTTTCAGTCAGCTTGAGGACACCATTGGATCGTTGTACGTAAGCAGCTTTTAATGGTAAAGATTCGTTGCTCAAGCGTGCTTCTTGCTCCACAGAACTGGATTCCACATGAAAGAGTGCATTTTGCGAAGCATCTGCGAGGCGAAGCACATGCTCCCTCCTTCGGGACGCTCGATGACGCTGGACATCTTCAGGGTGCTCTTTAGGTTAGTCGTTTAACTGCTTCCAAAACGACAAGACTTTCGAATGGTTTCTGTATTTCAGTTACCCCCTGAAGGAGGCCTCGACGATGACTACAGCAATGCGATGCGCGACGAGAACACCAATTGCCGACAAAAGTACGGTACGGGATGTCCGATGAGTTTACTCGATTTGATCATGTTTGGTCGGTTTGAACCATAAGATACATATTTAAATTTTTGATTTTCAAAAGTGCGCGTAGTTTTCTTAAAAAGTGAATAAAATACTGCCTGTCCAAAGGTAATGATCAGGAGCCGGAGAACGAGAGCGAGAACTAAACGATAGATAAACAGAATGTAATGAACGCTAAAGTTTCAATCAATGCAAAAAAATAATCACAGACCGAAGGTTGTTACTTACCCTTAATTTTCGAGATAAGACTCATAATCATGTAGCATATTATTTAAAACATGTGAAAAAACTCGATGATTGCCAGCAAATATTTTGTTTACATTTTTATTTTACGAAACTATCGTATAATTTACAATATTTTGAAGTTTGTTTCCTCTTTGTTTTTAGCGGCCCACTTTGCAACGATCCGACGTTATTCGTATTTCAAGTACATTTATTTAGAATTGGGATTTTTGTTAACATACAAATTAAGTAACGTTCTTCTGCTGGATCGAAGAGAACCGAAAACGTCAAAAGGGTTAGTTTTTTGCTTGTTTTATCGTGTCAAGTGTAATGATTATCAATTTTGATGATGAGCGACGCACGCCAAGCAAACAAAGAAGATGGCGCTCCGTCGGGAGTATTACAGTATTAGTATTACAATTTGGGTTCGCTTCTTTTTTTGCTTTTCGCCAATGACCTTACTCTTCGGTTTTCTTCTGAATGTCACTTACTGTATGCTGATGACCTGAAATTGTTTTTACCTGTCTGTAACCCGTCTGATTGTGTTTATTTGCAAACATTAGTTGATCGCTTTGCTCATTGGTGTGCTTGCAATAACATGTCCCTGAATGTCGGTAAGTGCAATGTCCTAACTTTCTCAATGAAAAAGGCACCTGTCATGTTTACGTATCGCATTGGCTCGCACTTAGGTGTAACACTGAACACGAAGCTGAAGCTTAACTTGCACTTCGAGGACATAATGCACTATAGCCGTGGTGGCAGGCTTTGTAAGAATCCGGCTCTCTACTGAGGATGTATTGGTGCATCGTTTGACGAAGGCCGGGACCAGCACAGATGGGCTTTCATTTGTATCCTTCAAGGTTGGCCTACCTATACACCTGCGGGCCGTCGCATTATCCTGAACTACGTGGCCATCGGCTGTGCGTTTCGGCGAGTTCGTGCACCGCCCGGCTTCTAATGGAAACGTCCCTCGATCATCTACGTCGGATGCCCTACCAGCTACCTCATTGCGTGATGGGACTCCGCCACTCCTCCTACTGGTTGTCTAGCACGGTTCGCCAGCATAGCGCTGTAGTGTTCCTGCCGCTGTATCTCTTCGCTCTGATTCCTACCAAACGATCTACTACCAAAACACCTTTACCACCGCACGTCCCCTGTCTACACAAGTCGCCGCTCACATGCCGCAACACATGCTCACTCATATTCCCGCACCGAAAACCTACACTTCCTGCGCTTCGTCGCTTCCACGGTCACCGTGTTCTACGGCCCCTAATACCACCTCACCTTCACGCTCTGTATTGCCGCAATCGCACCCGTCCTCGAAGCGCGTCAATGTCACCGTCCCGCGTGCTTCCTCTCCGCTGGTCGTGTATTACCAGAATGTATCTCTCTTCCGTTCTCGTCTCCTAGACTCCTTCATATGATGCCCTCCGTTCCCTTCCTTTTCCGCTCTTTATTTCCTCATCCTTATATTTCCTTATTAGTCTGTAAGTCTGAAATAGTCTGTAAGCCTTATCAATGTTATGCCCGACGGCGAACATTCTTTTTGAAATAACATGAAAATGAAAATAATCAAGCGTGCGTATAAAATGCTAGGTTTTGTAGTTCGTATGTCTTCTGAGTTCCGTGATGTTACGTGTCTGAAAGCTTTGTATTATTCTCTCGTTCGTCCGATCCTCGAGTTTGCTTGTGTTGTTAGGCATCCACACTATCAGTGCTGGATTTATCGTATTGAGGCGCAAGTTCACAAGGGTTACTGTTCGTAAGCTTTGTTGGGATGCTGCACCTCAACTACCACATTATAAAACACGCTGCCTTCTACTTGTGCTACGATCATTCGAACATCGTAGACTGTGTTCCAAAGCCAAAAGTGCGCTGAGGTGCGTCCTCGTCGCGCATCGCATTGCTGTAGTCGTCGGTGAGAACCTCCATCAGGGGGTATCTGAAATACAGAAATCATTCAAAAGTCTTGTCCGTCTTTCGACGGTCTTTCAAAAAGACTGTCGATCGCGGTAGTGATGAGAGTGCTCCCAGCCTCTGTGCTGACTGATGTTGAACGCTTCTCTACTGAGCCGAAATTGATAAAATTCCAACCACTGTTAGCGGTTCACTTGCACTTACCACGTCTGTTCTTGTTCGTGCTGTGGCTGTGGGAGTGGTGGCCACATTTCTTGCTGCAGCTCTGATGCTCGCTGCGCCTGCCGTTGTGGCTGCAGTTGTTGTCTGCCCTGCTGGGGGATATTGCTCCTGCTGTTCGTGTTGCTGTTGCGGCTGTTCCGTTTCGGTCAATGCAGTTGTTGTTGTTGTTGTTGTTGTTGCAGCAGCTGCTGCTGACTTATCTTTTGTTGTTGCCTTATTGTCTGTTGCAGCTGCTGCTGCTGCTGTTTGTATTTCTGCTGGATCCTTTCCAGCTACTCAACAAGCTTGCCTACTTATGTCGTGAGTATATTGCACGTCTCTTATTCAAAATCCAGCTCTTTTTTAATTAGTAATTTTATGGTTTTCGATTTCTTACTCGTACTCGGTACTTCCGTGACCGCCGGACGCGGTCGCAGCGTCAGCTTTAATATATCCACGGCTAGGGCAACATTTCTGGGGATGCAGTGAGTCGGCACCGAGCGCAACGAGTCGGTAGCTCACCGAGTTTAATTCGATACACAATGCGTCAATGTCGGGGAGTACGATTCTAGCTTTTTGGAATTAAAGATTTTTCTAATAGTTACAGTCGTGAACCTGCCTGAACGCTCACAAACCGTCAACCGTAACGTTATGAAACGCTTGACAAATGTCGTCGTGGAGTATGACTGGGTCGATTTTATAAACCAGTGCCAGTGGATCACGACGACCTAACCTCGAACTCAGAATTGATGCGCCGTCGTCCCTCACCGGATATAATGACCCATTGCTTTCTCTATCTAAAATGTCGTAAATGACCCACTTCTAAAATGTCGTAAATAAATACATAAATAACCAACTGAACACGTGCAAACATGCTACGTTTTTTTAACGCGAGAAGCTGCGGAAGCCGCAGAAAACGTGCTGGGAGAGTTGCATAAAGAACTGTCACAGCAAGCTGCTGCAGATGGAAGATCCCTACCCGTTGAACCGGAGTTGTTAACAGCAGAATGGAAACTGTGCGTGGATGAGTACTGCGTTCTGTTGGGACGACAGTGGTCCATTCGATGCAACATGTTCTCTTCGAGTGCCCGGAGTTCAGTGGAGTGCGACAAGAACTAATCGGAGGAGAACAAGGAGCAAGTCAACAGCAACAACCTGGGAGAGATGCTTCTGAAGGACAATGAGACGTGAAGTAGGATCGCCCTGGCCGCCACAAGAGGATCCTCACCGTCCTTCAGGAGGCATGAAAAGACGAGCAGAGCAGTGGTCGGTTTTCAGAATCCCAAGTCGCTCAACATGGTGTCGAGCGACCCACAAGGCAAGGCGCACAAAGGGCTAAGAGAGAGGGACAGGGGCAGGGTAACATTCGTAAATAAAAGGTGCCTGGACCTGTGCCCGCACGAAAGCTCTCGCGACACTCTGAGTTGATCGGACGCGCTTTTCACTCGCTCTCTGCAGTTATTTGCATCTTGGCTCATTCATTCAGTGCCTCAACGCTGCAATCGCGTGTAACGTTGATTCACACGTGCTGCACTGCTGCATTTTTGCGATAGCGTTTAGTCCGGGGGTTTTCTCTGTGTTTTTCCTCCGTGAGCTGGTTCCGTGAACCTGTTGAACCTATTCTATTCTTGATGGCGTCTTGCACCGCTTGCCTGGCTCCAACTGGTGACGATGTGGTGATGTGTATAGTGGCTTCTGTGACGCCGCCTATCACTAACGCTGAGCCAGTTTGTCGCGGGAGGTCACTCGTGAAATATGCCGCAATACAAGTGTCGTTTGGATGTGCAAGGAGTGCATCGAGTTCAGGAAGGCATCCCGTTCCGGCTTCGTTGGGGAGTTGTCGGTGCTGCTGTCAAGGCATCATAATGGCCTTGTTACAAATGTAACGCCAGCGGCTCGCGATCGAACGGTCCCCGATCGAGCGGCTCCCGATAGAGCGGCCCAGCTGAGCGCCACATTCGGGACGCTCGCGAGATCTAAGCCGCGCGGCTTAGATTTGAGACCAAACGGTAACTCCGACGGAGCGACTAAAGGGATTAAAGGGGAAAAGTGAGAGAGGAAGACGAGTCAAGCCAGTAGAGTCAAGTTGTGACAGTGCAAAAGGAGAAATACACAAGTTTTTTAACTCTGGCCAACATACGGGGATATTTGCCATACGTCCAAACTGACCGCACGTACAACTGCCGTCACTACCTGTCCATTATTGTACATTTCCGCAGGTCCCGCGGTACGAAATACACCCACAGAATAGGATCGAACACTTCCAGCAGCTGAGCGATCGCAGAGTGCTGGGTGTTGAACGACCGTTTACAACGGATACCTCTTCAAGCAGTGCACAGGTATACAACTCATCCCTACGGGCACTTTTTTATACAACAAAACGTATGACTCACTTCGTATTCTATTTTTAACTATACAGGAGACGCCTCGCCGAAGCGGGCGGCGCTCCCCCCGGCGTGTGGCCACTGACACGGAGGAAGAGGAAGTGTTGATGGGCCCCGCCGCCGCTGACACGGAGGAACTGGAGGAGCAAGCCACGCCACGCCTCCGTCGCCCGCTTCCGCTCCCGGGATTGCCGTCGCCCGCTCCCGCTCCCGCCGCTGGCCCGGAGGCCCTTCCCGCCGCGATGGAGGATACAGTCCGGCGCCTGGTGGCGGAGAGCATCACCGCTTACATGCGGCAGGAGCGGGAGGAGCTAAACAACTTAACAGAGGGTGTCCGGCAAGCGGAGGCCCTCTTGGAAGGGTTGCAAGCGGGGCTGCGAGAACTGGGGGAGGATATGCGGCGCGCGTGGGTGACGGTGCCGACTCGCGTGTATGAATGCCTGCGTGAGGTCGACGCGATCAGGGACAAGCTCGCGGGGGGGAAGCATCTTCCTGGCAGGAGCCCGAACGCCACGGCACCAGCGATTGCCGGCGGCAGCCCGAACGGCACGGCACCAGCGATTGTCGGCAGGAGCACGAACGCCACGGCAGCGGAGATTTTCGGCAGGACGAACGCCACGGCAGCGGAGATTTTCGGCAGGAGCACGAACGCCACGGCAGCGGAGATTTTCGGCAGGAGCCAGAACGCCACGGCAGCGGAAATTTCCGGCAGGAGCCAGAACGCCACGGCAGCAGAGATTGTCGGCGGAAGCCGCCCCGCTGCCCCAGCGTTGGCCGTCCCCGAACCCGGTCGTCAGGACCGGGGTGGGGATGGCCAACGGATTGCAGTGCTCCCAGTGAGCAACTGTGCTCAGCTGGAGCAGTTGGAGCGGCTAGCTGAGTTACCAGCATTCGCCGGCTTGGTGCAGGCGTACGTGAAGGCGCACCTCCCCCCACGCCGTAAGCGGCATATTGTCACAGCGTTGATGGACTTGTTCCTCAACCGCTCGTTCCTGAAGGAGTGCAATTACGCGAACAAGACCTCGAAAGGCGGGCCGGTGCTCCTTAAGCACAAGAACACGATGGAGCTCTTTTTCGGGACGGTGGCAGTGGTGTCCAACGCTGTGACTAGGGCGCAGGCGGAGAGGCTCTTCCAGAAGCGGGTGAACGACGCCCGCAATGGAACGGAGAAAAACCCGCATAAACCCGGTAAGTAACCAAGAAATTTGTCACAGGAATGTACTATTTATTGTTAATTTGAATAATATTTGACATTTGAAGATGTGTACCAGCCAGCCCGCGGAACCGATGAACCGGGCAAGTGCCGGAACGATGTTTGCAGAATGTTCGTAGATGCAACGGACCATAGAACGGCAGCGGTAAGTTTGTAGGTTAGGGCTTCTCAATGTCACATAACAGAAATCTTAATTTGGGTTTTTATTTGCAGTGCAATACCCTAGACGACATCCCCAACTCTGATTGAAAGAGTAGGTGCAGATGTGAGGCAGGGGACCAACAGTTCCCAAGACCACAGCCCCTACTCTCGTTGAAAGAGTAGGTGGAGATGTGAGGCGGGGAACCGGAAGTTCATTTCTTCATCACCGTAGAACTCGAGTAACCTGCTGTGCGTTCGTTGAATTGCCGGAAACGGGGTGCCCACTGGCTGGTTCAACGCTGCTCACCTCCGGCAGCGTGTCGTTCCCGACCTTAATATCCCGAATTCTGGCTTCCACAATTTTTGCACACATGGCATCAAGGACCTCATGTGTAAAGAAAAAACACCAAATCGCAAAACAGTAGGCCCCCAACGCACCGATAGAACAATAATATTGACAA